>NC_085126.1:5149564-6436330 GCF_030269925.1 Bombyx mori
TTAAAATCAGTGTAAATTGAAAATAATTATAACCATGGGCTTAGATATTATAGGATTCGCATACGCAGCAACCGTAGCCGCTGGTGGGGTAATGGGCTATGCTAAAGCAGGTTATATTACTTTGTAATTATCTAAAATGTACTTATTTTCTTAAATATTCTAATTAGTCCATAAATGTCAATTTCTAAACTAGATTGTTACGTTTAGTCTTTCTTTTAAAAAGCACTGACACTTAAAATTAATAAAAAAAAAAGGAATATGTACTAGTGATACCTATATCATTTATCTTCATACAAATATTAAGTAGGTACACTTGATATAATAAAAATCAAATCGTTGTTTTTTAAAGTTAAAATTATTACCTAATAAAGTTAAAATTTTTAGAATGAATTTTGTCTGCTTAAAGATGTTAAATCACCAACCGAAAACTCAAAACTAAATTCTTGATTTATAGTTAATTCATGTGATTAAGACTACTTTGGAAGCTATTTAAGCAACAGGCTCGGCAAAATCAATGAAGAGAAGGAGCCAAGTATTAGACAAGTCTCACTTATGTCATTTTCATATGTATATACATAGAAATAGGGAATAAATTGAATTTTCCTGCTTATTATCTTTTTGCTGCTGCCCTCAATGTCTACTAAAATGTATAAAAAATATTTCAGGCTCCATACCATCACTTGGAGCAGGCATCATTTTTGGATCAATCTTAGGTATGTTTTTAATGATAATATATTGTATACAAGCAACTGCATCAACAGACAACAGATGCAACAACTGAAAATTAATTGTATTTGTTTTACTGGATTAGCTGCCAAAATTTTGATTAGTAATTGTTTCTTTTAAATAAACGTTAAAGGGTTCATAAATATTTTGAAGGTGTTGGAGCTTATCAGTTGAGCCAGGATCCTTCTAACTACACTTTAACATTAGGAACAACAACAGCTTTAGGTGGCCTTATGGGATACAGGTAATTACAATTAATACTGTAATTAGTAAAATATAATTTTCTTACAGTAGTCATTATAATTATGTGACTTAGAATCTTAATGATTTAAAAAACTCTTCCATAGTGACTGGAACACATGATTGCTTCCCAGCAAAATAGTTACTGGTTGTAGGACCTCTTGTGAGATCGCATGGGTAGGTACCATCACCCTGCCTATTTCTGCCGTAAAGCGGTAATGCATTTCGGTCAGGGTGGGGCAGCCATTGTAATTATACTTGAGACCTTAGAACTTATATATCAAGGTAAGCGAAGAAGGACCCCTTTGTCATGGCGCCGCAATCCCAAGGAGTATCCCTGCAACCTTCCGAGAGTATCGGGATACTTGGGGTTGACATTTCGAGCGATGTCCAGTTTCGGAGTCATTTGGAAGGTAAAGCCAAGTTGGCGTCCAAAATGCTGGGAGTCCTCAACAGAGCGAAGCGGTACTTCACGCCTGGACAAAGACTTTTGCTTTATAAAGCACAAGTCCGGCCTCGCATGTAGTACTGCTCCCATCTCTGGGCCGGGGCTCCCAAATACCAGCTTCTTCCATTTGACTCCATACAGAGGAGGGCCGTTCGGATTGTCGATAATCCCATTCTCTCGGATCGTTTGGAGCCTCTGGGTCTGCGGAGGGACTTCGGTTCCCTCTGTATTTTATACCATATGTTCCATGGGGAGTGCTTTGAGGAATTGTTCAAGATGATACCAGCATCTCGTTTTTACCATCGCACCGCCCGCCACCGGAGTAAAGTTCATCCATACTACCTGGAGCCACTGCGGTCATCCACAGTGCGTTTCCAGAGATCTTTTTTGCCACGTACCATCCGGCTATGGAATGAGCTCCCCTCCTCGGTGTTTCTCGAGTGCTATGACATGTCCTTCTTCAAACGAGGCTTGTGGAGAGTATTAAGCGGTAGGCAGCGGCTTGGCTCTGCCCCTGGCATTGCTGAAGTCCATAGGCGACGGTAACCACTCACCATCAGGTGGGCCGTATGCCCGTCTGCCTACAAAGGCAATAAAAAAAAAAAGGTGGGTGGCGCATATACGTTGTGGATGTCTATGGGCTCCAGTAACCACTTAACACTAGGTGGGCTGTGAGCTCGTCCACCCATCTAAGCAATAAAAAGAAAAAGAATGTATTTGTATGATTTCATTTCAGATACTACAATAGCAGAAAGTTCATGCCAGCAGGTCTAATGTTCTGTCTCTCAGTCGGAATGTTCACTAAACTCTTGCTCAAGAACGTTGGTGCCAGCAGAATGCCTATAAAGAGTGGTTAGACTTAACTTATATATGAGTCGACTATTATCAAAGCCGGCAATCTGACTTTTGGACAATGATTGGTAAATCAGAAAAACGAATTATTGACTTTGTATTCCATTGGCAGTCACAAAACTCTTCGGAACGACATCTTAGATAAATAACAGGTTAACTATTAACCTTTATTTAATACAGGTTTTGAACCGTATTCTTTGAAGGAGACGATTATATTCAAATCAATCTGATATGACATTTCAATAAATTTTTTTTGTCCAAATGCACAGATTGCCGCCTTTGATAATAGACGACTCATATGTACACTGTAGCAATTTTCGTTTTTATTTCGGTATTGGTGAATTTTTTGTTGTTGAAATCATGTTTTTTAGTTATTAATTTGCTCTGAACGGTATGTGAAAAATAAATCTGAAACTTTTACCACTATCAGATTTGTTGATGAATTTTTAATTTTAAATAAGTGCAAATTAGGTATAACATCCAATAGAATTGATCAGAGCAGTGTTATATTTGTTTTAGTTTATTGTTTGTTTTTAAAATATTAGAATTTTAATACCATGTAGATGTACGTAATAAAAAGCTATTAAATATTTCGGTTAAAGGCACTTCAGTCTTGACCAAATGGACAGTTGATAACTATAATTTATTGTGTTCAAATGCATTTTTACATTATATTATACTTAATCTGTTATGTTATGATAAACTTATGTTTGTATGAGTTGCCATTTTCAAATTGACAATTTCATTAAACGGTGTTGGGAAGAATTTTTTGTTTTTATATTTAAAAGGACCTAAGTTCTTATATGATTTTTAAATCTGCTAATATTAGAAATGTTAGTTTGTTTGTCTGGGTTTTAGTAACAGTTACTTAATACAGCAGTAGGCAGCGGCTTGGCTGGCATTGTTGATGTCCATAATCAACAATGACTGCTTCTCATCTAGTGAGTGTTATGCTCGTTTGCCTAAAATAGTAAAAAAATATTTCGCTTTTATAGGCGATTGAAACTTTTCTTCATCACTCAAAGTGAGCTAGTACACTTAAGAGAAATGTCAAACGTGAATGTATATCATTATACCGTCGATTCATTACACCGAGGTAAGTGAAAGAAGGCCCAGAGACAAAAGTCCAATGCGCTGGTCGGTCCAGATACGCTATACTGCATACAGCCGAGGATAGGCAGGATCGACGCAGGATAATCCAGGCGAAAATTATTAAAGGAGACTACGGTCCTTAGCATTGAGGATTATTATTAGGATTATTATTTTCACTGGTGGTAGGACCTCTCGGGAGTCCGCACGGGTAGGTACCACCACCCCGCCTATTTCCGCCGTGAAGCAGTAATGCGTTTCGGTTCGAAGGGTGGGGTAGCCGTTATAACTATACTGAGACCTTAGAACTTATATCTCGAGGTGGGTGGCGCATTTACGTTGTAGATGTCTATGGGCTCCAGTAACCACTCAACACCAGGTGGGCTGTGAGCTCGCTCATCCACCTAAGCAATAAAAAAAAAAAGAATTGATGCAATGAGGAGGATACCATCGCACCACTCTCAACCGCAGCGGAGTTCATACACAGTCTGTTTCCAAATATCTTATTTACCACGAACCAGTTGCTCCTAAGCGTATCGTGTTGTTCCAATTTATTTATTTTGCTTAAATGGGTGGACGAGTTCACAGCCCACCTGGTGTTAAGTGGTTACTGGAGCCCATAGACATTTACAAGGTAAATGCGCCATCCGCCTTAAGATATATGTTCTAAGGTCTCAAGTATAGTTACAACAGATGCCCTACCCTTCAAATCGAAACGCATTACTTCTTCACGGCAGAAATAGGCGGAATGGCGCACAGTGGGTCGATACTGTGATTTTAGTGACTTAGGGACCAACTTTGTTTTTTTATAAATTTTTTTATGTAGATAGATAGAGCTCGTTAATCTCAATAATAATTGTTTTGGGCAAAAATTACAAAAAACTTTATAGTTTGGTCAGAAAAATGTGTTTTGTGATTTTTTTGTATGGAGCGGGTCACATTAAATTAAATTCCTGCTAAGTACCGCGAGGTCCCGCTTTGAAACTTTATTTTCCTTATACCTTGTCTAGTCTACTATCATTTGATGCTATGAACATGTGCATAAAGTTGCAACTCTGCCAAATAAATGGATCGAAATAAATTAATAAATACATAGAATAAAAACCTTTATATTTTTTTTCGTAAGTGCTTTTAAGTTAAATTTGATATGGATTAGTAAGTAAAAGCACGTAATGATACCCATAATTACATAATACCTAACAACAATACATTTAGTAGGTCTCTAATTAAGCAATCTCTCTAATTATTAAGATAGTTAACATTATTTAATGAGGATAATTAGTTAAGTAGCCATTACTGGGTAGTAGAAAATATAGTAAACATTTGTTTGTCTCTGGAAGTATAAAGTGACCATGTTTATTATATACTAACTAGTGTTCGTTTATTCGTACTACTACTAACATCTCGTGATTGTCGTTGTGATCTTGCTGTTTCCGTTATAATTGATAATTTTGTTAACAATTTAGGATTATTTATGATTTTAAGAGAGCAACTACAGTCGCTGTCTGATAATAAAAAACTCTTTCAATTCCTACAAAATCAAATAAACGTGACCGAAGAGAAAAATGTTGAGCTCCAAAAATTCTGTACGCAATTTTGTTCAAATATAAGTGCAATATGGAAACGAAGTAGTCGCATGTTAGCACAGTTTATAAGAAAAAAATGTGATTGGTTAGAATGTGCAATAAAATGGCCCGAAGGAATGATACCTGAAGCTATCAACACTGCACATGAAAGGCTCGAGATTTCTAATACTGAAGATGTTGAAAATGTACCACCCTCAAATGTACTACAGAAGCCTCGACATCTATTTTTGCACCTTGAAAACCTTTTGAAGAATTGGGATCCAGGCAAAAACGAAAACGCATTGAACAAATTTACCAATCGCTTTCGTTATCCTCGGATGAAATGAAAGCTACTACAATTGCTAGTTTGAGAAACACTAGAAATGAAGATGTAGGAGAAATAATGAACCACTTGTCAAATCACCCCGAAGATCTAGAAAAAGTTAATGAGTATTTAATTACAAGTAAAGTGAAAAGTAGTAAATATTCTCCCGATAAGGCAATATTAGTTTCACTTAAATTAAGTGGCAGTATATAAACCTAAGAGAAGCAGCAAGTGAAAATGGGTCTGATTTATACCCTTCTTAATATAAAATTAAGCAAGAAAAGACCAAATGTTATTCAGGGAAAGACGAGGTAATTATTACTGAAGAAGGAGCTGCTATTAAAATGCAAGCATTACTAAACTTGGCGCTATATAGGCTTTTAGATGTGATTACTTCGGATTTGGACTCTGCAAGAGAGCTACTGCTTATAAGCAAATAGGCTTTGATAGAGCCCCAGGTCAAAGTAATTATAAACAAAAAACTGAAACAGAGTTTGATGATTCATCTATTTTCATGGTCAGTCTAGTTCCTATAAGGCTTCAGAAATTTGATGGAACAATTGTTTGGGAAAACAACCTACCCTCATCAACTTTTTATTGCCGTCCAATAAAGTTTAAATTTACAAAAGAAACGCAGTCAACAGTGACAATTATAAAAGCTAGCATAACAGAAGAAATAGAAAGACTTCAGCCATCAAAAATCAAACAAGTTGAAGTTAAGCATCAATTGCACATGACGATGATAGACGGCAAAATAACCTCATATTTTTCAGAAACATTTTCTGCTGTCTGTGATATTTGCAAAGCAAAACCGTCAGAGTTTTTTGGAGTGACTTGCTTATCAAAGAGAAAATAATGAAGAAATATTCCAGTATGGAATGCCATCTTTACGTGCCTGGATAAGATGCATGGAGTGCTTACTTCATATCGGTAAATATAATTTTATTACTTCACAATTTTTTCATCGTATGTAGTTTCCTGTGAGATAATTTTTTAAATGACACTTTTTTTGTTTACGTCTTATTGTTTGGACTTCAAGAAATGGAGTTGCAAGGGGCGATGACAAAGAAAAAATTACAACCAGAAAAAGTGCTATACAGCAAGCGTTTAAAAAGGAATGCGGTTTACTTATAGATGTTGTCAAGAAAGGAGTAGGAACAACCAATGATGGCATTACTGCCAGAAGATTTTTCAGGGATGCAGAAGAAACAGCCCGCATAACAGGAATACGTAAAGATTTAATAGAGAGGTTTCACGTGATTCTTCACTCTGTTGCATCTGGAGAGCGCGTTTCCAATTTTTCGGATTTTTTTAGATATACTGCAGAATTGTATGTTAATTTATATCCCTGGTATTATATATGCCTTCCAGTATCCATAAATTGTTGGCACATGGCAGTGATATATAATAATGAAGAACTTTGGTGCCATTCGTATAGGTAAACTCTCGGAAGAGGCAGCGGAAGCTCGCAATAAATATTTTCGGAAATATACAGAGAGATGTTATTCAAGAATGAGAAGTAGAACGTCGACTAATGAGGATATTTTACACAATCTTCTTTCGTCTTCTGACCCAAAGATCGAAAGGTGAAACAAAATATATAATATTTAGAGAGATTGCATAATTAGAGACCTACTAAATGTATTGTTGTTAGGTATTATGTAATTATGGGTATCATTACGTGCTTTTACTTACTAATCCATATCAAATTTAACTTAAAAGCACTTACGAAAAAAAATATAAAGGTTTTTATTCTATGTATTTATTAATTTTTTTCGATCCATTTATTTGGCAGAGTTGCAACTTTATGCACATGTTCATAGCATCAAATGATAGTAGACTAGACAAGGTATAAGGAAAATAAAGTTTCAAAGCGGGACCTCGCGGTACTTAGCAGGAATTTAATTTAATGTGACCCGCTCCATACAAAAAATCACAAAACACATTTTTCTGACCAAACTATAATGTTTTTGTAATTTTTGCCCAAAACAATTATTATTGAGATTAACGAGCTCTATCTATCTACATATTTTTTTTTATAAAAAAACAAAATTGGTCCCTAAGTCACTAAAATCATAGAATCGACCCACTGTGTGGCGGTACCTACCCGTGCGGACTCACAAGAGGTCCTATCACCAGTACTTACGCAAATTATAATTTTGCGGGCTTCATTTTTATTACACGATGTTATTCCTTCACCGTGGAAGTGAATCGTGAATATTTGTTGAGTACGTATTTCATTAGAAAAATTGGTACCCGCCTGGGATTCGAACCCCGGTGCATCGCTCAACACGAATGCACCGGACGTCTTAACCTTTAGGCCACGACGACTAAAAGACTTCTTGTCAATCATAATTTTTCATGAAAAATACTTTGGGTTCTCAATCATCATCAGCCCACAGACGACCACAGCCGGGCGTGGGCCTCCCCCAAGGTTCGCTACAAGGACCTCATGGGTGGGCTACTCAAAATTTATTTACAGGTTACGGTCGCCGAAGAATTTTAGTTTTCAACAGTGAAATAAAACAACAGTCTCGTAATAATGTAAAATTGATAATTTTGGATATTTAAATTTTTACATTTCTTAAAATTTAGACAATAATTGGATGGAGTCAAGGTATAATAATATATAAATAGTTATCATAAATACTTAGCATTCCAACGGCAAGTGTGTTCGTATTTTAACTTTGTAACATTTTCTTTTTTCTCGAAAAATAATATCGTAAATATTTATATTAAATTAAGTATTTTATACATTGGTAACTTTACAGATCTAAAATGTCACATAAATAGTGTTAAGACATAAAAAAAAAACAGGCTTAATTTTATTTTTAAAAATATATCTTTTATTCGTTTGTAAAAATTTTATATGTACCTAATAAAATCTAAGTTTGTTCAGAAAACCGCGAACCAGTCGCTCGGGAGTTTGAAAACTACAAACTTTTAAAAGTAAAACTATTTTATATTCTAAGTTACTGAATAAAAGGCACTTCCTGGCAGTTTCGTATTCAAAATATTGTAATATTTCATAGGTAACGTGCAACATCAACTAATAATTATTCAAATTAAACCTTGGATTCTTGGATAAGCTAAACTGAATGAGCATTTTTATTTACATTGACAACCCTTGATTATTGACCCTGTAAAGTATTTATGTACTACCCACATTTAATACACAGCTCACGAAAACAAAAAAAAATACTGACAATTCTGCCGCGCAGTGCATAGAAAAAATAGAAATGTCCTTTATTTTGTGTAGCTTGTGCTTAAAATGGTCAATTTTTATATTAGATAATGTTGCACGCATAACGTTTTAGGTCCGATGCTAAAAAAACAGTTTAGTCTTTAGATTTCTTTTTCACTGAATAATGTAGATTACAGAATCTCTTGGATATGAACTGAACTAAACATGCTTTTAATAAGACATTTATTTTATGTATTTTTTTTTATTTTTTTTGTATCAAACCCTTTTTAGCACCGAGACGATCTGTCATTAATAAGAACAAAATAAATTTAGGAGTATTTTTATAATGAATAAAAAAAAACAACAGACTGACATCGCACTAGTAATTCTAAAGAGAGCTCAAAATGGACCTAAAGAAAACTATTTGCCGCCTTCGTGTATTTAAATTCAACTAGTTCTATCTCTGTCACTCGTCATCAAATCGTGATAAGCCAGAGAGAGATAAACTAGGCTGATTAATGAACTGTCGCGTAAATTAAGGCAAAACACCTCTTATCAATGCTTAGCCTTTACCATGTTTCTTGTCTGATCTTTTATTTGATATGACTATCTAAATTTGCTGATAGATACCACATACCCTACCGATCAAGCAAGCTAGACGTGAATACGACAAACAAAATTCGAAATACCATTAATATTTTTCGTTCTTGCCTCCCATGCGTCCATTCTAAGCTCTAAGCTAGAAATCCCTAAATTAACCTACAATAGTTCATAAAACTCAATCACATTGCAATATCACTCACCTAGTGTCCGACACTTTAGAAGCACTGTCTTCAGACACTCACACTACACCCGTTTTCACTACTAATAAAAACAAGCAAAGGAAAAATAAGATCTGCTTGTGTTTATTTATTAATCAATAAACGTATTCCGATGCATTAACGGTATATTCTATACGTAAACGTTTGAGCCGGACGGCTTCCCTTCGGCCGGTGACGTCACGGAGGATCACGTCACACGACAAGAAGGGCGTCGCTTCATCTCAGCTGGGCAGTCTTCAGTAAATGATCCGCGCGTTATCATTAATGGCGGCTGCTGTGGAAATTGTAAATGTCTTAGAATAATATATTTATATACAACGAATTTTGTTGCTTTGGCAGGATGAGATAATCATTTTTAAATAATCTCTTTTAAGTGGTCACGATCGGTAGGTAATTTATTTTAATGTGAATCTTCATTATGGCACTATTTTATTCTTAAAACATACAGGATATTTAAATTCTGAAATATAATTAAAATGTATTTTTTGACAATAAAATGGCGAAGATATTACTAAAACCCTTAAAGACACTAGGACATACTTACGTTAAAACCACTTGACGAATATATTCAAGAAAAATATATTTTACAAAAGACTTAAATACTAAACATATTTCTTTATACCTAAGGTTATTACATATGGAGAAACGAGTTAAGTTTAATCAAACCAATATAAGTATAGCTGAAAGAAAATAGAGTTTATATATTTATGGTGAGGTGTGATTGTAAGTTGAATCTGGATAAAATACAAGAGCACCGGGACTTGTAATGTTTTCGTCTCATTAAGATCTTTGGAGTGTAATCTTTGTGGTTATTGGCTCGTGTATCAGACCTCATCATAAAAAAAATAAACCGAAACAGAGCAGTGTGCTTAGTGCGAGTTTCTTAACGTTCTCGATAGCGTAAAAGTTAAGCCAATTTTGTATGCAATTGGAACAGCGCCCCTAGCGGCAAACGTACGCAAACGATCCCGTTCCATACAAATATGAGTTAACTTTTACGCTATCGAGAACGTTAAAAAACTCGCACTAAGCACACTGGTAGGTACCGAAATATGTATGTAGATTTATGTGTTATGCGGAAGATCGTATGTGTGAATGAGTATCGCTAGATGATCGTCCTTGATGGCGTGAATGACTCCAAATCCAACCCTTTTTTGCCCTTACCGATAATCGTTCTCGGCTTACAGTCTCGCTAATTCGCCGGCGGTGAGGTTCCTTTGATACGAGAGCACCAGTCGCGCCGGTTCGATTTGTACTTGTTGCGAATTCGCGTCCGGACGTATTGAGTTATCGCTCGACTTTTGCGAGTAGTACGTTCCGAATTTGAAGACAGACTTCACCGCCTTGTCCTGGTAGCTTTTCGTTGTCGAACGTCCAAAGTAATTGTCGAATTCGTCTCTATTGTAGAAACCCCTTTTGCTGGTGTCCTCGGTTTTGGGCGGAGGCGTTGCGAAATCTTTGAAGTCGTAAGGATTCTTCGTGGACGTTATGGAGTATTTGTTTATTGACGGTGGGTAGGTGTTCGGCTTCTGTGTGTAGTATTCGTATGGTTTTGACGTCTTGTCAAAGTACGACTGTTTCCTAGTCGACAAGTAGTACTTGAAGGCGTCCTCGGTTGTGGGACTAGGTCCGCTCGTTGGCTTGTAGTTTGTGTATTGACTAGGTGTGTTACTTGGCGCGAATGCTTGTGTGGTCGCTTCGTGGCTGTGTCGTGTGAGAAACATAATTAGTTTGTGTGCAAAAATATTGAATTTTATGAGGATGTGTGTGTGTCCTCGCTGCTCGTGTCAGCCATGCGATGTAGCATTAAGCAGTTGATGTTGCGTGGTGGATGCAAAGATCGCGATTTTGATACATCCTGATAAAGTTCAGTACAGTAGATTGGGGGGAATAGGGACTAGAGGTAAAATAGAGACAATTCTGGGATGTCACAATACTTTTGTTGAGTTATTAGATTTAAATTTGTTGAACTGAAAATGACTTTTATTTAGTGTTTAAGAATATTAAATAGTTTAATATAGTCATCAAAGTTTTGTAACTCATTAAATATATTAAAAAGTTAATTACCTAATAACGAATTAGCGCCAGCCCTATCGAAAAACTCTATATTGTCCCCTTAAGCGACCCAATTCACCTCAATGCCCGGGTGAATAAAGACAAGTGAGTTTTTGTAACTTTATATGATTATTCTTTAATAAACTATATCTTAATGCATTATAAATGAAAATTTAAATTACCGGAACCATTATGATCTCCATTTTATTACTATAACTACAAAAAAATAATCAATGTCGAACTTAAAAAGTGTCCCGATTCCCCCTATTTTACGGTATCTAAAAATCGTTCGATACTGTAATTCTGAGAGACCTACAGTCCAATATCGCTTGTGGGCTGCAAACGAATACTGAAGCTTTTCCATTCAAATTTTAAAGACCAATGTCGCACGACACGCCGCAATATGATGCGAGGATGAATAATTAATTAATGTAATATATATTATTAAATGAATTATATTTTGCAATAACAAAACAATTTTAAACTGTCACAGTGATTAGTTTACTTTTGACCTGTTTCATCTCTTGGATACCTACATTAATTCAAATGTTAACTATATTCTTCAAAACTTTGTAAAAACTATGGAGGGTAGAGGTAAGGAGAACCGTCTCATATGGGAGAAGCTTGAAAAAGTGTCCCACTTTCAGCACTAAATAACAGTTCAAAAATCCTCCAGAATGGCGCTAGCATAGGTACAGGGTATGATATGAATTGGGCAGTTTTTAATTGATTGAAGTATGCTGAGTTAGGAAATTTAATATATTTTATGACCAGAGTAGTTAGACAGCGTAATATATAAAACCTCACATGTTTATGTAGTCCAAACTAATTATCGTCAACATAACCTAAAATTATTCCTGTGGTAAAACGTGGAGACATCGATTGCATTTTCTTATCAGCTTTAAATAAAGTAGTTTTTGTGATTTTGTAGTGCTTACAGTTCTTTCGTCCTTTTTTATTTCTCTATCTTATTCTAATAACTTTCAGCGCCTTTTTTTAAATTTACCCGGTAACTACTGTAGCGCCACCCTTATTTAGCAGATTTTAACGGACACTTTTTGCACACAGAGACGGTTCTCCTTACCTCTACCCTCCATATTAGAAACTAATCGAATTATAGGTTTTTTTAAACTACTTTTTTAAATACATTACCTAGTAATATTCGCGTAGAATGGACTCGTCTCGGGACGAACGTAGCTGGGCGTGTGCTGAGAATAATCCGGAATTATATTCTCGTGTTCAGTTATACACTGGCCGTTGATGCAGTACTGAAATAAAAACGAGGGTAGTTTATTAGTTGTCGTGTATTTTACGATAGATTATATTGGTGAATCCAAATAGTTTACTAATTTGTAGCGTGCAACATTGGGACATCAAGTAGCGCTCAGGTGTCATCGGGTGCAATCGGAATTCCCGAACCTGCAGGTTTTTTAATTTGTTTTTTATTGCATAGATGCCTGGACGAACTCACAGCCCACCTGGTGTTAAGTGGTAACTGGAGCCCATAGAAATCTACAACGTAAATGCCGCCACCCACCTCGAGATATGAGTTCTAAGGTCTCAGTATAGTTACAACGGCTGCCCCACCCTTCAAACTGAAACGCATTATTGCTTCACGGCAGAAATAGGCAGGGAGGTGGTACCTACCGGTACGGACTCACAAGATGTCCTACCACCAGTAGAATTTTAGAAGTGGCATTTAGAAATGGTATTGGGCAGGCCATATAGCGGCGAAATATCGGGCGACGTATGGGTCCACCCATCCATGCAATAAAAAAAAAAATAGAAGCAAAACTCTTCGTCACACGCGTCTTACGATTGAACTTACGACCATCGGCTCGGCAGTCAGCGGCGCTGATTGAGTCAGTCAAGTCGACTGTCACTGACTTTGACTGGATCTGAAAGGGACAGCAATAGTGTTGTCGCGCGTACCTGTCCGTCCCCGCAAGGCGAGCCCTCGGCGGCGGGCCGGTACGCCACGCAGTACCCGCTACCCGCGTCGAAACAGAACAGCTGAGCGCACACTCGCTCATCCTTGAAACACGCACTGGAAAAGAAAAGTAGGCACGGCGTCACGACGGTTTTTTTTAAAGGTATTTTATGGCCTGGTTACTAAGACCTTTAAGTCATGTCTTATAATATTCTTATTTTTATGAAAAATGATGATATGGAGTGAAATGAAATTAAATGAAATGAGATGAGATGATATGGGATGAAATGTAATCTCAGTAAAATGGTGGTCATATACTGAGATGTTTTTTAAGGGAATTTTTGGAGGATCCTGAGAAGTTACGTCCAGCAGCTTTGTCTCGTTTTCCCACATTTGTGCACTTTCACAGATATTAAGCAGTTAATAAACCACCGTTATTACACATTTAAACCTGAAGAAACACTGAATAGACAAAATAATACAAATCACACAACTTCACTCCTCGCGTTCCCGCCAAAAAATCCACGACAGTTTGTAATCTTTTTATTGCTCTCTACCCACATTTTTTGTTTTTACACAAGACAATGTTAATGCCGTCGTCGCCGTGACATGCGATCGATGTCGGCAGATCCGCCATTTACATTGCAATGAATACATGACTGATCATTATGATATCATTAATGTAGCGAGACTGTAAACCCATTTGCCATTGACTGTGTAAACAAATCTTGGAGGTCGATGTAAACTGGTTTCGTGGCAGAAACATGGCAAGGCGTCCAAACCACAAAAACAATGAAATATATTATATTAAATTCGATCCGATAACAAAGGTGTTGCGAGAAGGAACAAGAAAATGTGTGTGTTTTACTAAGTTCCTATCGATAACCTCAAAGTATGCTCTAATTGTGCTTCCCACGGGACCGTTGACCTTTCGCTTCAGTTCATTTGGATTGTGTTACATTACGTACAGTGAATGAAACAGATTTTTTTGCTATTTTTATATCTTAGATGATATTATTAAGTACAAGAATATATTTAAATGGACCTTGAAGCTGTTTTGGAAGGTAATGTGACACCATATATTTACACAAAAATGTATTTACATACATGTATACTGCGATATAATTGATTAAGGCAGCTAAAACAAAATAAACATACATGTGATCTTTTACGCGAATTAGTAGAGTTTTGTCAAAGGGCAAAACTAGTTTTAATTATTACATGCATGACTTTTTGGCGGGAACGCGAGGAGTGAATTTGTGTGATTTGTTTTATTTTGTCTATTTAGTGTTTCTTCAGGTTTAAATCTATAATAACGGTGGTTTGTTAACTGTTTAATACTTGTGAAAGTGCACAAATGTGGGATAATGAAACAAAACCGCTGGACGTAACTTCGCAGGAGCCTCCAAAAAGTCCTCTGAAAAAATCTCAGTAAATGACCACCATTTTACTGAGATTATACATCATCCCATATCATTTAATTGAATTTCATCCCAGTTGATCACAAATTAATCATCTTCATTTCATTTCAATCCATATTATTATATTTCATAAAAATAAGATTAAAAATTAAATTAAGATATGACTTAAAAGTCTTAGTTACCAGGTCATAAAAACCCTTAAAAAAAATTATTACATGCATATAGAAAAACAAGCTGAGCATACCTGGTGCCTCTGTCCTTCCGGCACTGAGCGTCCAGGGTAAGGAGACGACCAGGCAACACTCGCGGCAAAGAGTCATCTTCATGCGGAGAGTTGTATAGGCAAGTCGCTGTGTCCCCACTGGAAGATGAAAAACGCGATTTAAATAAAATCAAATAAAAATTGTGCTTTTTTATTGCTTCAATGGGTGGATGACCTCACGGTCCATCTGGTGTTAAGTGGTTACTGGAGTCCATAGACAACAACGTAAATTCCGGCTTTGAGACATGAGTTCTAAGTCTCAGTTTTTACAGTACAACTGTCCCATCCTTTAAGCCGAAAAGCATTACTGGTTCACAGCAGAAATAGGCAGGGTGGTGGTACCTACCCGTGCTGGCTCACAATACGCCCTACCACCAGTATTAGTGCTTATATTATATAACACTTACTTTAAAAAGTGGTGGAAACTCTGCACACTGCACGGCGACCATCTGAACCCCTTCTCAGTGTGTCTCAAATCAGACATGATGAAGCCGTCTTCCCACCGGCACTTCTCGGCGCCTGGACCACCGAGATACGAAGGCGGAGGACTGCCGTCATGGACCGCTCCTAACCTGAACACGGAAGCAGTATTGAAAGGGGGCAATGCAATTGAAAAGTGGGTAGTTTTGTTTTTATGACACGTGAGTACATAAATGCTCTATAATCGGTATTACTTTATTGGCAATAACAGATTTTAATGAAACAGATAATAGTTTTGTCATTAGAGAAAAAAAGGTTCAAATTTTAGCAATTAATAATCGAGAAGTTTGAATTGTAATTTGAATTTAATGTAAGTATATCTTCCACAATTTTAGGACAAGGATTCTTAAGTTTCTTGTATGGCCTTGAGAAGTACTTTGTACTTACAAATGTCCAACTTCGTGAGCAGCCACGATGATACCAGAAAAACCACCAGTGTCTTCGATGATGGCTACTGAATTGACCTTTTCTAATCTCTTGTTCACAACGCAAGCTCCTCCCACGTAAGCAAAACCTAAACATTTAAATATTATATGAAGCTTCGAATGTGAATATTATTTTATCATTCATGCGATGAATTTTACTAAAAGGGTTTGCAAATTAGATTTTTTTTTTGTAGATAAATCTTGCGGTCCACTTCATAGGCGTAAGCGAATACAGGAGCCTTTATCGCCACGTGATTACTGCTGCCCATATTGAGACATTAGGCCAAAGTCAAAAGATCCAGCGGTAAACAACTGTTTAAAATGAAACAAGTGATGATCTTTAAAAGAATTAGTCAAAATGTGGATACCAACACGGGCTAGCGACACACTCATTTATCGGTAGAAAACATCGCTTAATTTGGTACAACGTGTTCATTTTCCGCAGAACTTCTAAGAAGATTCTGAGATAGTCATGACAGACCATGCCATTAAGGCATTATTCTAAGCAAGCATGGACTTTTCTTCTATAAATGTATTGTAATTTTTATAAAAGTGTAATAAAACATTGACGTATGTAACCAAAACAGACCTCCTTACCGTCAATCACAAAAACGCTATAACCTGAGTCTTATACCAGAAATTCTTATGAAACACAAGTGGATATGACTTTATGATTGACAATGAAATTCCAGAGGGAGACAGAGAAGTAATGAAATCTACACACAGATGACGTTTACAATTTACAATTAGAAACATGAATTGATTAGTGTTATTAACTACCTTTACATATTTTGATGGTTTTTTAACTAAAACTTTTATTACAAGCTCATATTCTTGGTTGTTTAGATAGAAACATGCATATATAGTAAAAAAATAAACCAGTGGTACTTAGAAAATATTTATAAAGTATAATAAACAATACTCACATTACTTTGTACACAGGCATATTTTTTTTGTAATCATTAAACATGCAAAGCAAGCTTTGTGTTAGTAAGCAAACAAATGCTACCATGTTGTTAGAGAAAAATAGATTTACAATACATTAATGCATATATTATATTGAATTGAAAGATTATAGTATATTATATTATATTATTAACATTAAACAGGGTTTAAGTATTGGAAATTCCCGAATGATGGCAGGTACAAGTGTTGGTGATTTTTAATAAGTAATAAAACCGATCGGAAATTTTGTTTGTTTGTTTTATACGCAATTTAACAAAAATGTATAATGTATCGTCCTGTTTTCGAAATTCGACCATAATGACTCATATCTCACGGTTTATGTTCGTTTTATCCATTGCTATTTCTCATTTTTGTTTTTATTGTCACTTTTAAAGGTAGAAAAAGTCGTTACTGCCAAAAAAATTGGTAACACTAAAGTCCGTCAGTTATGCTACCAAACAAAAAAACCGAATTTAAACTGACGATAAAGAGATATTGAACAATTTTGTCTTAGTCCATAGATTGGAAGCCACTTTTACATTACATTGCATTTTCAAGAAATGCAAACTTTGTATGTATCTTTGTTTAATAGTTGAAATTTGTTTTCTATTGACGTGAGATTATCAGATTAAGCAGTTTCGGGTTCCGTGATTGATGTTACACGGACAGTCTATGGCCGTGGCCCTTAGATGTAGGCAGTACCAAGCTGACGACGGCCCGTCTCGTATTCTGAGGAATGAAGGTAGCCTAATATGCATTAGTCTACGTGATATCCTACTTCACGTATTATTTCACGAGTTCTGTCTCGGCGGGGATCGGATGCTTGGATAGTGGAGCGATGGGGTTGCTTAGCACATACCCACACCACAGTCCCAAAATTCAATCTTAATAATCAATTAAATCCGATATTATTTGCAACACAATACAAAGACATGCCTTTGACCTGTGCACAAGACCTCGATGTATGTGTTTCAATCCCTTTGCCTGTTAAAAATAAACAGAAAAAATGTTTTATATCTACTATGTAATTCACTTTGGAATCATTACATAAAACTACGAAAGGTGACGGATCAAATATACTTCTACTTGTGTAAATAGTATGGGAATCATTTGCCTGCAAATTTACACAAAAGTAACATTTAATATTATTACACTTAAATCATAAATTTCGAGATTATTGATTGTCCATTCGTTTTGAGGCAAAGGTCACTTGCTTCATTAAGCTATAGCGACAAGACTTCTCAATTAATAACCCGCAGATAATAATTCGATAATATTGTTGCGAAAGTATGTACCCACAAAACTATATTTTTCATTAGTTTTATCGTGTCTTAAGTGATAGAATTATAGTCTTAAATGTGCACTCTGTAATTTTATGTATCGGAGATGTATTAATGACCTTTTGCACTGCGATCTTTCGCAACTCCGCCATTAAATTAATTTGAAATATCATATTACATATGTTATTTTTTGTTCATCGACCTGTGTTATTTATAATTAGATATATGTATACTAAAAGATAAAGAGTTGAACAATATATTTTTGGCATGTTTCTAAAGTATATGCAAATGAGATGCGTTTATAGCAACATGCTTTTGCCATGTTTGCGTTTTGTTTTTGCAATGAAATCGTTGGAAAGTAGAGCCCTGTATGAAGAAAAACAAAAAACTAATCTACATACGTAAAAGTGAAAAATGAAGGTATTTATTTACACAATGAAATAAGACAGGCAGACGTTTCTAGAAGAAAACAAACGATTGAAGAGACGAAATTATTCACAATGTGCGAATGAAGAATTCGGGACTGGATATAAGGAGATTCGTGTATAAAAAATAGTGAACATAGAAGTGAGGGACGATTGATGGAAAGTAAATAAAGGCGTGCTTTTGATAATGTGATGGTTTTATGAAACACGCCTACCTGCTGTCCCTCTATTGCAGGCATCGTTCGCGTATTGCCTTCTGCACATGTCAAGTCTGAAATATCACGCAAATAATACATGTTCAGTAAAACCCCTGCCATATCAACGGTCACGTTCGCTGTGTTTCATTTACAAACACACGGACATTTAAACACCTAATTCGTATTCACGTAATATTCAGCGCCATTACCAAATCCTTTACCTCGTTTTATTAAAAAATAAAAGCACTTTTTTATCATTTCAAGCCTCTGTTAATGCTGAGCTAAAACCAAACGCTTTCCATTTTGCTTTAATTTTTTTTTTTCTTAAAATATATTTTACCAGCGGTGCCTTTTGTACAGCGACCACCCTTGCGTCGTCGGCACATGTCGTACCTGTTGGTCAAATCAGTTTTCGTACCTTCAAATCAAATTATTTGACCTTCACCGATTAAACTCAGGTACTCTAAAATCTAATAATACAATAAACTCAATAATGGCGCTAAATTATTTAAAAATAGATACTTACGGCTCTTACCTGTTGCCTTGGGCGATTGAAAAAAAAAAAAGACAAAATATAAATTTGATTTCATTTCATACGTTTTTCATCTTTGAATAAAATTTAGTCAGCCTTTTCAAGATCATGGTCAAATAAAATAACAATAATACATGCGAAAATGTCTATCAGTTTGTTCTTGTTTATACTACAATGATTTAAATATACCTATTTTTCACCAAAAATGGATACTTAGTTTACAAAGTATAGTACAATTTTTTATTTGGGTATAACCGTAAAGAACACTTATTTGGTGATTCATATTATACCAGGACTTTATTTAAATTTAATAGTATACACAACCCAATTAGGATTCATCAATTTAAAAAAAAAAACACTAAATAGATTATTTAATATTTTCTAATTCATCTGACGGTGACCACTCAGGGACATCAGCAATTTCAAGGACGCAACTAAGCCGCTGATATTGACAACTCCTTAGTTTAATTTAACGAAGGCTATGTCCTAACGCTCGGCAGACGTCCTGAAGGGAACTTAATTCCAGAGCCGTTTTTGACAACTTCAAAGGCCTGGAAAAGGAGTTTTTAAGCACAGCGGCCCAGAAAGCGGGAATGAAATTTGCCAAGATGGCGGACGGTGCGATGGCTTAAAATGACGGCGTCATCTCAAACAATTCGTTAGAAAACTTGCACTTATGTACATAAACAGAACGATTCGTGTCTATATAGTTTTTATTTACTTGTATAGACTTACATAGCATACAAAACTATCTTTTTTTGTAATAAATAAGTTAGTAAAAAACTACGTAAGGCTTACGCATTTTGATTTAGGTTATTACGTAGGTACAATTTAAAGTGTCAAATACCTATATAAAATGACCCGGGATTTTATTGAAGTCTTTTCTATATTTTACCAGAATACAATTAATATAAATCGAATGAACAAACAAAAGTTTTTCAAGATTGATTTGCATTTTATCAAATCAATCTACAATGGAGGTATTGTTGACAGCTAAATTCATTTTTTTTTTAATATTTATTAGCCGGATACAAAGTCCATTGGCCATTTTTATTTATGTTTCTTAGGTGTTACCATGTTAAAACTTCTTTAGAGTCAGTTCTTTTCAGAAAACATAATAATAATGCTTTTATTTCTAAAAACTTACTTGGTGATCGCAACGGCAATATCGTAGACGGGCAGCCGCCTCTCTCTGAACAGATACTTGCCCATGTCGGTCAGAGCTGCAGCAGAGTCGATGGCATCCCGACCTACTCTGTTCCTCTCGAGGTAAGGTGTGGCATCCCGACCCTGACAAGATTAAGACCTTGGTAATTCAATCACATGATCATGACAAATAATTGATATTAATCTGTATTTATGTTAAAAAAAAGCGCCTAGAGTAAAAGATACACACGAACATAAAATTGCATTGATGAGAGTTCATCCGAAATAATGGTTTTTAAAGAATGTATTTAATGGTTTTTTGTAATGAAATGCCCAATAAGACAGTAACATAAATTAGTCAGTGCCAATAATTTAGTGACACCTGGCTATAAATAATTACGTAAGCCCGCGATTTTTGTACAAATATCAAAATGACAGCAAAATATGTTTTAATGTGTTTAAAAGCTTGTTTTACGACAAAACCACTAAGGTGATTGTAAAAAAAATTTGGAAGTAAGAAATTCCATTAATTCAAGTTTGATATTGAATCTGATCTTATACAGAAATGTGTAGTAGGTACGATAATTAGCTATTATTCTTCATTAAGCAAACGATTATCTGTAGGTACCTACATAAACCTGCACTTCAAAAATTAGTAAATTTCGTTTCTTCATAAAATTGTATGATCAGAAAAAGAAAAAAAACGAAATCAATTTTAGCCAAATCGATTTGATAGTTTTGGTGTTCCGATCTGAATATTTTTAAGTCTACGATAAGCAATCGTAAGTTCAAGGATGCAGAGTGCTAATTAAGCAAAGGAAACGTTTCAAGTCACGTGTTTGCGGAATAAAGTTCAACCTACCTACCTACCAAAATTTTTCGTAACTTTCTCAACCTTGAGACAAACATTTTAATAGACTTCTTCAATATCCCAAGTTGACAACGGAAACTAGTTTTGAACGGCCATATCTCATGCTTTGTTTTCATTGAAACCTGTGATTTTCGTAGAAAAAAAAGCCGCCATTCGTCTTATTTATAATGCAGGTGTTTTTAATTTATACAAATAGATTCCGTATTTTGTACGATCTCGAACGTACTTTTTTTCACATAATGTGTACATTTAAACCTAATAAATGTTAATGTGGTAATAAAACGTAATCAATCTAATGTTACGACATATTGAATTAATACTTATTAATCTTAGAAATATAGATGAAAACATTAATGGCTATTTATAATAATAACGTTATTTTATTAGTGTTTATTCTCTAATAATATCTTTCGGCAACATTCATTATTTTCACAAGTATTGAGCCAACGTAATGATCTTCTTTCAACTATTGAAGATGGGCACTAGAGTTTATCTACCATAATCTACCATACCGTA
The DNA here is from genome assembly GCF_030269925.1 of Bombyx mori. Lineage (NCBI taxonomy): Eukaryota > Metazoa > Arthropoda > Insecta > Lepidoptera > Bombycidae > Bombyx > Bombyx mori. The sequence continues at coordinate 5,171,300 of NC_085126.1, forward strand.
TCTCCCATACAATATTTTTGTCTAAGTATACTGATGCAACTGCTGTAGGTATTATTTAAAGCTATCATCACTACCTATTTTAAGATTTAAATTACATAATCAAGAAGCACAACATGGACAGTATTAATGCTACGGACAAATGGCAGAAAGCAGTGGTAGTTAGTTACTTGAGAACGGAGCAAAGCATAATAATTCAACTTGTATAGATAAACCTATACTAAAATTTTAGAATGTGAATGAAAAAGTAAATTATATACCTAAATTATTTACAAATAATTTTATACATGTAAATAAGTTTAGTTATACATAACTAAACTTATTTACATGTATAAAATGTTTTTTTTTATAAAGTAGGCAATAAACATTGTTACTAGGCTGTATAAACGGTAAACCTTGACTCAATACATCTCGTAAAAGCAATTTGGCGCCAAACCAAATAAAGAGGAATAATATTTTTCGCTTAAAGAATTTTCAAACTGCGACAAAAATGGCAAGTGAGGCTGTATTGAAGTATTTAGAAGACACGAATCGTCCATATTCGTGCGCTGATGTGACAGTTAATTTACGTGGAGCGTACACCAAGACCGCTGTACAAAAAGCGTTGGATGGACTTGCTGAATCGGGTAAAATCAAATGCAAATTGTACGGAAAACAAAAGGTTTACGTTGCTTTACAACGCGATGTGGCAACTGGAGATTGCGAAATAGAAGGTATAGATTTGAAATATCTACTTCAATTTCGTAACATAGAAGCTAAATAGAAATATTAGCAAAATGTATCTACATACACTACACGTAAAATACAAATATAGAGTCAAGATTTTTAAGTTTTTTTTATTGCTTAGATGGGTGAACGAGCTTACAGCCCAACTGGTGTTGAGTGGTTACTGGAGCCCATAGACATCTACAATGTAAATGCGCCACCCACCTTGAGGTATGAGTTCTAAGATCTCAGTATAGTTACAACGGCTGCCCCGCCCTTCAAACCGAAACGCATTACTGCTTCACGGCTGAAATAGGCGGGGTGATGGTACCTACCCATGCGGACTCACAAGAGGAGGACCTCTTGCCGGTGGTAGAAACCACCAGTAAAAATAATTATTAATAAATAAAAGTAATTATCTTTGTTTTATTATTAAATATTGGTGAGCGAATGAGCTCACGGCCCACCTGGTTACCGGAGTACGGGTCCCATTTAATGTTTTTTACAATAAAATCATTTTTTCTTACACTATTTTTAATTCAAATTTATTAAGATTTATTTATATTATTATTAAACACACACATAAGTAGTTTTTCTCTTATAAGTAAATATGTACAAATGTATTTGATATCTCATTTAAGAAAAACAGCGATATTCATATTTTAGATTTCGATGCGCAATTAAAACGTTTGGTAGAAGATTTAGAGGAAAAAACGAAATCTTTGAAAACAGCTGAAACTAATTTAAAAAATCTAACGTCTACTCCTACCACCGATTACGCAAAGAAAAGTATCACAGAAATTTCTAGAAACATTGATGCTATGGGCAAGAAGCTGGAAGCCCTAAAGTCCTCCACGGAGGTCATCAGTGCCGATGAAAAGAAAACGATATTGAATGAGCATGAAAAACAATTGAAAGAATACAGGTAAGTACATTTCGCTTACACTATACTAAATGCGGACCTGGCTTAGCCATATTACGTCCGTGCGTCGTCGTGGAAATAATCTACATGGAGGTGCAGTGGCGCGTTACTGCATAAAATTCTATAAAGTACATACCAGTTTCATTATTTCTAAACATTCCACATATATATTATATGACACAACAAAATTACTACAATAAGCTATTGATATGAAGTGGCGGAGCGGTTGAGCGATACGGAAATCTATGATGAAGATGAGAATGACGTAGCTGACATTTGCAAAAAATCCCTTTGGGAATTGCAATATTATCGTATAGTTCATAATACTACTGACTATTGACGAAGGCATTTAAAACCTAATCACTTTATTGAAGCTTTTTAGCTTAACTTTGGCGTAAACAGAAATACTTGCTGACGGCCCAGTTTTAAGTAGCTATCAGGGCCCATAGACATCATAGACTCTCTCTAAGATCCTCTCATGCTTCCCTCTAAGGCTTAACGTCGAATACGTAAAAGGCACAAGGCGACACAAACACTATTAGAATAGCCAGCATGTTAATTTAAAGTCTTAACATCTGATCTTTTCTGCAACTAATAATAAAGCTTTGAATTGTTATAACAATTTTTACTTGCCAAAGTCCCCGAGAGTATTTTAAGCTTGACTAACGTCCGTACGTGGGAACGACAATTTGCAATCGTTTAGAAATTCGTCAAAATTCATTATAATTGATTGAAAAAAGGAATTATATCCACATTAAACATGATTTTGCCTCAAAAGAAAACGCAAAAGGATCTGCAACGACATGCTGGAAGCGGTGCTAGAAGGCTATCCCAAACCGAAGAAGACTCTGTTGGAAGAGCTTTGCATCGAAACCGACGAAATGGTTGACTTCAAACCGATGGCAGTTTCTTAATTTTAAACAAATAAATTTAAAACTGTGTCTTTTTATTTGTGATAGTACGCATTCTTAATAATTCTTAAAATTTAATTATTTTCCTAAATGTCTTAAGAGTTTAAAGTTAACTTTATGATGAGGGTATTTTGAAATATTTCCGTCACCATCCTGCCGTTTTATACCGTAAAGCAGTCATGCGCTCCTTTTGGAGGCTGGGACAGTTATAACTGAGACTATATTAGTATATTTCAGATTTCGATTCGAAATGTTTTATTGTAGCTGGCGGCAATTATTTTATGACGTCTGTAATCTCCACTTCTTACTACAAATAATGAAAGTGAGCTCCGCTATCAATTTGAGACAAAAACATACCTTATAACAAAATTGCCACGACATTATGTAACTTAATTCATTACCACCTATCCAAAACTATTGTTACACAATGTGCACTACAACTCATGATTGAAATAGTGTTATTTTTATTATGATTAATAAAAATGATGTACTCACCCTTGAAATTATGATACCAGCTATAGATATCCTTATCCTTGGCCCCTTCAGCAGTTTGTACCTCAAATCGACTCCGTTCCAAAACGATACGAAATAACGTTTGATCTGCACGTTGTCGCCGCCGTGTAACCTGCAAAGCGAGGCATTTAACATTTATTGATACTAAAGCTTAGTTTTAGGCCTTATTTTGTAGTAAACCATTAAAAAAAGAAGAAAAAAATCGGATCTTGTCAGTGGGTCGTGATCTAGTGGTAGATTATGTCATGCTAGTGTTAGCAAATTGTCATGTTGAGCATGTGAGCTCATCCACCCGCTCGGACGTAGCTGGAATAACCCCTTAGGTTACCAACGTATAAAAGAAAAGAAAAAAAAATTTAATTATTTGCATACACAATCAGACTTTTACAGACAGATTTTTACCCTGCCGCCATTTATAGATTACTAGAACACATTTAATTCTACACGATTGCATGTTCAGCAGTTTCCGGAACCGTCGGCTAGGGTAACAAATTATGTGGCATCAAGTCGAATGCTACATTTAATTAATTAATCTATCTATCTATATATATAAAAATGAATTGCTGTTCGTTAGTCTCGCTAAAATTCGAGAACGGCTGGACCGATTTGGCTAATTTTGGTTTTGAATTATTTGTGAAAGTCCAGAGAAGGTTTAAAAGGTAGATAAATATGAAAATGCACGGATTTAAAAAAATAACAATTTTGTTTTTCCTTTGATGTGTCCCCCGTCAGACGGATTCCTTTTGTTTATTTTATATAAAAGTTTTGGTCTTTTATTTATCGATTGAGCACTACAAAGTCTGCCGGGTCAGCTAGTATTTAATATTCACGTTTTTTCTGCATTTTTGTTGCCTCCTTTGGGCGGAGTTAACTCAAAAAGGCGGTACCTACTCAAATTATTATGATGATGCGTAATACATAAATTGCGAATCGGTTAACATCTTTGGTAGACATTCACATACATATACTCGAATACAAAATATTGGCAAACATCCAACAATACAACGTTTTAACATCATTATGTTGCCACAGCCCCCTTTGAGACGCGATGGGACTCTCAATCGTACTTTTATAGTATGCGCTATATTTTATGAATGTTTCGCGGCATAAATAAACGAAATATTTTTTATTCTTTTAATACTTCCGTAAATAATAATATATAATGATATTTTACACATATTACACTTACACATATTATCGTATTAAAATGTTTAGGTATATTATGGTACAACGATTTATATAAGTCATTTTAATTTTGTTCTATTATCATAAGGTTAGAACAGATTTCATATCGCTATACCCAGAGAGCGGTATTCGCGTTGTTTTACCTGAGACCTGCAGTAACATAAGACTTACTAACACAACTACTTAGGTAATTACTGTGTTATATAACTCATTTACTATACATTTCATTTCATAAAAACTAAAAAGTTGAAATACATAAAGTCATCATGTGCTCACCTGTACCCGTCATAATCAACAATGACCAATATCTCGGGGTATATAACATAAGGCGCCTCGCGTTTCTGTCGATTATGAGCCTCCGCCGATCTCTTCCGCCTGTACCTCTTGCCAATGTGGTCAGGCTCCATGAATGCTGGGAAAGAAAAATATATTTTATTTTACAATTTTCAAAAGGAACCATTATTTTTTTCTCTGTATCTCTCTCTTTCTCTCTCTCTCTCTCTCACACACACACACACACACACACACACACACACACATACAAACACACAGACATTTGTTAGACTTCTGCTTATGCGGCAGGATATCTATTTTACACTAAGGCGAGCGTTAATAATGCACTTCAAGATTCTGATAGTCTACAGGTAGCTGATACTCGTGATAGGGCATGGTTTGATTGAATATATAGTACGCAGTGTACAGTATTCTTAATTAAATTAAGAATTTAAGCAGTAATGATAAGTTCAATGACCTCGAATAACAAAAATAGTCTAGAGATACCCTAAACAATGCACCGTTATTCTTCTTCTTGCTTCGGTTTCCTCAATACTGAGGGTCGTGACCACCTCCTCGCAACAGGAGTTTATTATGGACTATTCCACGCCATTTGCCTCTATCTGCCGCCGAGTGTAGAGCATCGTTATTAATCGATGTTAAAGTTCATTTAATTTTTTTATCATACATATGGTACCTGTACTTCGTCTGAGTGTTAAATTTATGGTGCCATTGACCCCTTTGACTGCATAATTACAGAAAAGAAAGAGGCAAACATAACCTTAATTATAGGATTACATAAAAATAAAAAGTTCCCTTGGTCGATTAATTTTTAATCAATACTCAAATAACCTGAAAATGGAATTTATTATGTATTAAGTTTTACTAGAGGTCCCGCAGTAGTCGAAATTCGACTATAATTAATTGGAATTGTAAGTTTGTACACTATTATGATTGTATTTTATACTTCTATAATCACAAATTTCGCCAAGACTACACTATAAAAAATAGTAACAACGACAAACAATATTTAATCTATTCTCAATTTGACAACAGACGTCAAGAACAAAAGTTTGACAATAAATAGTATACATGCGTGTGTGTGTCAAATACATGGTACGTAGTGTGTGTAATATTTTCTTTATTGATTTAATGTATCTTTTATGCATTATTTTAAAAAAATATTAGCATTGTGCACTTCTTCTCTATATTCTCTATAAGTGTGGAAAATTTCATACTCCTCCGTCCACGCAATTTTCGTAAAAAGGGATACCTACAAAGTTTTTGCTTCACGTATTAATATATTATTATAGATTAACGTATTTTCACACAAATGAGGCAATTAAAATAAAAACCGCCTCTTTGTTGTTGCTTGTTTGTTGTGTTTTTTCAACTAAATTTTATCATTGTTTACACTTACCCTACCTTATCTTGGCCATTATTTGGATCGTTTCACTGCACCTTATGTCAACCTCTTTTTATAATGACATAAATTATATGTAATCTATTTTAAGCATTTATACATCTTAATTATTTTGCGAACTATCCGTTTTTTGTTTCGATTTACATATATTCAAACTTCAAGTTTGCTTTTTGATTGGTTTTATAGCTGGTTTTTATTGGCTTTTTTCGTAATTTCTCAATTTATTAATCGTGGGAGGCGATTCCCAAGTCTTATGTTATTATATATATTTATATTATTAAAACTTAACTAACCTAAGTGCATATACCCAATTGACTCGCTAAGTATTTTCCGACAAACCCTGTCTTAACGAGAAAAAGGACGCAATGATGATGAATCCTAATTCCATAGCTTAGACTGTAACTGCGTTGTGTTAGAATCATACCAACCCGAAAATATTTTAAACGTCTATGTATATCGTCAGAGAAACTAAATCAAATGTTTTGTAATTGAAATGGTGTCATACCATCATAGAGAATTATCTTTGGAAGGCGATTTTATTATTTTAATTGTCTATGTGGCTATTAAGATTCTCCCAGCCGTCTTTAGTGGAAGTATCTTCAACTTATTTGTCTATTTTACTTTTACGGTAATTTTACTGTTCTATTTATTAATGGTGATAGGGTGTATTGTGCATCTAACCAGTATTTGGTAGGATAGCAGTTTCTTTTTATTGCTTAGAAGTCTGGATGATCTCACAGCCCACCTGATGTTAAGTGGTTACTAGAGCCCATAGACATCTACAACGTAAATGCGCCACCCACCTTGAGATATAAGTTCTAAGGTCTCAGTATAGTTACAACGGCTGCCCCACCCTTCAAACCGAAACGCATTGCTGCTTCACAGCAGAAATAAGCAAGGCGGTGGTACCTACCCGTCCGGACTCACAAGAGGTCCTGCCACTAGTAATTACGCAAATTATAATTTTGCGGGTTTGATTTTTATTACACGATGTTATTCCTTCACCGTGGAAATCAATCGTGAACATTTGTTAAGTACGTATTTCATTAGAAAAATTGGTACCCGCCTGCGGGATTCGAACATCAGTGCATCGCTAGATACGAATGCACCGGACGTCTTATCCTTTAGGCCACGACGACTTCAAGCAGTTATTCCATTATCTTTTAGTTTCCTACCTATTCTAGTAACCTCGAAGGGTTATTCTAGATTCGCCGAGCTAGTAGGTACGCTCACGGGGCTCAAACCTGACGACGATGCTAACACGTACCCTATCAAGAGCCGTGCTTCGCAGAATCTACCACCGAATCGGAAACACGACCCACTGAGAAGATCCGGCAGGAAACTCAGTGGGCTGTGTCTGTGGAATTCCATTACAAGGGGCAGTCAAATTTATAAACCAATTTTGGCGATAGCATTTTCATTTTGGTGTGTCTACCTTTATAGACTACAAGCTCGAAAACTAGAAGGCTAACTTAAGTGTGTAAATAATAATTTAAGAAAACAAATCTCTGGTTATGTTATTCTCGAAAATCTCGATATTTCTTCTTGTCACTTGTAATACAACTTATGTAGACAACTTAAAAGGCAAAAACAAAAGCGATCACTACTATTCCGAAGTGTATTTTAGTTTTTCTACATCGCGAAAAGCTAATTTAAAATGTAAATTTAATTATTCGCACAAAACGTTTATATAATCAACATAACGAATGAGATATGAACAATAAATTAGAGCCATCTTCATATTTTATTGTGCTATAACTTTTATTAATAGAAACATGTTTTTTTTAATTCTTCCAAGACTAAATCTATGATGCCTAGCGGTGTCATCTCATGTACGTACATACTATATTATGAACTACAGTTAAGGAATATCATCATTTTAAGCGATGTTTTCTTTTTTATTGCTTAGATGGATGGACGAGTTCACAGACCACCTGATGTTAAGTGGTTACTGGAGCCCATAGACATCTACGACGTAAATGCACCACCCACCTTGAGATATAAGTTCTAAGGTCTCAATTATAGTTACAACAGCTGCCCCACCCTTCAAACCGAAACGCATTACTGCTTCACGGCAGAAATAGGCAGGGTGGTGGTACCACCAGTAGATGTATCACTAGTAGTTCAAAAACCAATCCAAACCAACGCTATAAACTTTTAAGCGTAATGAAGTATGCAAAAACAAGCTAAAGTCTTTTAGTAATTGTAATTATTTAGAAGTTAATCCCATTTATTAATTATCACAAAAAACAAAAACATTGCTAATACATATTTTCAATCCATGATAATAATATTACTGATCAAAAGGACAAAGGAGAGGCGCATTCAATAAAGCTCACATGGCAAATTAAAATCTATTTTTACAAGTTGTAAAACTTAATTACAATTCTAGGTTGTTATGATTCACGAAGCCATAAAAAAATACAATAACTTTACAACAGCTGTGTGTGTGTGGCATCATAATTTCGTTTTATTTTTAATCGTCAGCACGGACTGTCGTTGAGACGCTAACAAATCTTCAATCAGTAAATAACGTAGCAAAACTTCTCAATGGCGTAGTTGTAAAGTTGTAATTGATAAAACGCTTCGTGCTTTGTACCGAAAAATAATTGTTTTATTCAAATCTAAAAATATTCACACCTATTACTTAAATACTAAATTATGGAGTTGAGAAGAATAAAAACTTGGATACCTACACATTGGACAAGTTTAGTCTAAAAAAACCATGAAATCGTACGAGATACGCGAGTTTAGTTTTAATTCGCTGTCTTATGACATTTCACGTTAATTTATGAACCCAATATCTATCGTTAAGATTTTTAGTTTCATTATGTACGTAAATACATATTATTATATACCCAGTCCAGTCATAAGTTCTGTTACAAATGGAAATGCATTATTTTTAATGAAGTAGTGTAATATTATTAAAATTTATACCTACATATTTATTAAAGTCTCAGTAAAAAAAAATTCGAAATGGCCATCTTTGTCATACAGGACTTTAATCTGTCTTTTTTTTATTTTTATTTTATTGCTTAGATGTGTGGACGAGCTCACAGCCCACCTGGTGTTGAGTGGTTACTGGAGCCCATAGACATCTACAGCGTAAATGCGCCACACACCTTGAGATCTAAGTTCTAAGGTCTCAGTATAGTTACAACGGCTGCCCCACCCTTCAAACCGAAACGCATTACCGCTTCACGGCAGAAATAGGCGGGGCGGTGGTACCTACCCGTGCGGACTCACAAGAGGTCCTACCACCAGTAATTACGCAAATTATAATTTTGTGGGTTTGATTTTTATTACACGATGTTATTCCTTTACCGTGGAAGTCAATCGTGAACATTTGTTAAATACGTATTTCATTAGAAAAATTGGTACCCGCTTGCGGGATTCGAACACCGGTGCATCGCTAGATACGAATGCACCGGACGTCTTATCCTTTAAGCCACGGCGACTTCAAACTGTTTGGTCACGAATCAATGGAATTACGCACTATTTGCACTTGCACTTTGTGCAATCCTATTTTCTATAACACCCCATTCCATATTGTAATTTGCTAATAATGAACAGGAAAAAATATGTGAAATGAAAAGAAGTTTTTAAAATAATATACGTGTTCCAAATTCAAAATAATTAAAAAGTTGAAAAAAGAAAAGTTTTTATATAACAAACTATTTACATATATAGTTAGCTTCTTCAATTACCAAATCTTGGCATGAGATCCAGAAAGTCGGATATTCATGACTTCAACTTATCGAAAATAAAATATATGCGACTATTTTATGTTAATGTAAAATAACTGATGTTTACAAAGTACCTACAGCCTATAGGTCGTCGATACCAAAAAAATAAACCCAAAAGTCGCGCACGATTCGCATGGCAAATATATACAATACAGATATTTTATCATGACATTTTAAGAGACCAAATATACAATTAAAAAAGCAAACAGACCGAAGCCTTCCCAACTAAAATCCGCAAAACCAGTACGAAATCGTCCATATGCCGGTTTTCCCCACCACTGAATTATACTCATATATTTATATAGTTATATCACGGAATTAACAATTTAGATATTTTTAATATTATAAAATGACGTAAGTATATCGTTTGACCTCATGACCCCGTCATTAAGATGTGACGATGTCGTCTTGATTAGAATATTCGTGTAGCAGATACAAAAAAAAATACCAGTTTCCGAACGTGTACCTATTCGTAATATTGAATATTCGAATAGCTAAATTTTTAAATATCATAGTCCAAAAGTTTTAAGATTTAAAAAAAAAAAACGTAACCTTTTGTTCGTAACTCTACGTAATTTTAGGAGTATTTCCTTATAACGACAAAATTACTTTGTGTACCTAATTCTATTTAAATCAATTAGATTATTATTTTCTTTTCTCTTTAAATTTTTGCATTAAAAATAAATGTTTTAGGAACTGATTTTGCAATAAATTTTAAAATTAAATGTCTGTACCATTATTAACCAAGGAAACAAAATCAACTTATTCAATTTGAATTTTATCCGTGACTCCGGCGCTACCAACATTGCCGAAATATCGGGAACTCATTAAAAACTTAAAAAAAAAGGTGGCAAGAACCCGTTAAATAATATTGAAGCTATTTATTTTATTTAAATTAATTTTGAATCTATTTAATGTTTTTAAACGCAATATTTGAGTTGCGTTTTAAAACGGTTATTATGATAATGTATGATTATTGAGATTAAAATTTGACAATAATACGAAATTAATTGAGTCGATGGATAATCGATTGTGTTTTGGTAAGTGCATAAGCAAACTGTGAATAATTTTACTTATGTGAAGACAAATACAATATTATGTGTTCTATATACATACATTACATACTTCTGTTTGGTTACGGAATCACATCGCTATTACGATATAACAATAGGCGATACATGTAGTTGAGTGGTATTGGAGCTCATGGACATCAATACGCGAACACCGCCACCCATGTTGAGACCTGAGGTCTGAACCTTAGCAGTATGTATTAACTGTTGTCCCTCATACTTCTGCCTCAAAGCATTATTGCGCTCTAGCAAGGCGGTCATTATTACGATCCAATTAAGATTTCGACCACAATCTTTAAACGTGTAGCGATATTCACTCACTCCACAAGTTTCAGTTACTAGTTTATAATAGACTAGCGACCCGCCCTCGCTTCGCTTCGGAAACTGTAATTTATTATTGATTTCTCACTATTTAATGGATGTTATTATACATGTAAACCTTCCTCTTCAATCACTTTATCAATTAAAAAAACCGCATCAAAATCCGTTGCGTAGTTTTAAAGATTTAAGCATACATAGGGATATAGAGACATAGAAAGCGACTTTGTTTTATACTATGTACTGACTAATCACGAACACAGTCCATCAACAGCGCAGCAGTGCTATTAAACATTTGTTTTAATATCTCTACTGACACAAACATCTAATTCAATAAAACATTTACTGTTTTTGTTCAATTAAAACTGGCTTTACGATTTCATTTTGAGTTTTTTAATTATTATTTTTATTTATTGCATAGATTGGTGGACGATTTCACAGACCACCTGGTGTAAAGTGGTTACCGAAGCCCATAGACATCTAGAACGTAAATGCCGCCATTCACCTTGAGATATAAGTTCTAAGGTCTCAGTATAGTTACAACGGCTGCCCCACCTTTCAAATCGAAACGCATTACTGCTTCACGGCAGAAATAGGCAGGGCGGTGGTACGTACCCATGCGGACGCACAAGAGGGGCCTCTTGTGTGATAATGTGTGTGATTGTGAAATAAATCGTCAGTATTTTAACAGCAGTGCTAGTAGGCTGGCAATAAATTTTAGATTCAAATGAATTTTATTTAAAAAAATTGAATTATACTTTCAAATTAAGTTATTTGTTTGTTGATTAATGTGGAAAACATTATATTATACATAGGTATATTTTTCGTCAATACGGACACGATAAAAAGTAGTTTTAGCTATAGCTACCACTTGCGAAGAAAATACTATTCTAATTGTCTCTGCTTTCCGTTGATTGAATCCATGTGAGCACAGAACATCCTTCACACCGACGATTTCTACTATAAACAGCCTCAGCAGGACTAAAATCCAATTACACTAAAAGCAGCAACTATTCCATTTTTAAAACTAGAATGTATATTGACGCAAGGAACCTTGAAAAGCAATTTCGACAGAATTATCCAATAAAACTATAAAAGATTTTGTGAAAGGTTGTATACATTAAAATTTGGATTGTCGTCCATATTGGAAAAATATTTATATTTATTTATTTTATTTTTATTGCTTAGATGGGTGGACGAGCTCACAGCCCACCTGGTGTTAAGTGGTTACTGGAGCCCATAGACATATACAACGTAAATGCGCCACCCATCTTGAGATATAAGTTCTAAGGTCTCAAGTATAGTTACAACGGCTGCCCCATCCTTCAAACCGAAACCCATTACTGCTTCACGGCAGAAATAGGCGGGACGGTGGTACCTACCCGCGCGTACTCACAGGTGGTCCTACCACCAGTAATATTTATAATTAAGAGATTTTTTTTTTTTAATTTAGTAATCTGTGAAGTTAGTAGTGTGTGTAATTAGCTCTTGTTTTCATGTTGTTTTCAAATACACTTTTTTGTCGTAATGTTAACATTTAAATTTAGCCTATTTTTCCGCTGTTTGTAAAATTGCTGTAACATGTCATAGTTTGTTATAAGAGATTGCTGTACATGCCTGTAACTGGCTTACATACCAGTACTTAATTTTATACATGTTAATTTTAAGCTTGAATGTTTTGTGTGTATTGCTGTTGGTGTGTCTAAATAAATAAATAAATAATTTAGTTTTTTTTTTTTGTATTCAGTCTTCATTGGTCCTTATTGTTTACGGAAACAGATATGCAACGTGCATTAAGTATTTCCACAATGAATAACATGCGTAGTCTATGTTGTCCTCAACAAAACAGACGGACGGGCGTCGGTTAATTAGCGTTAATCAACAACAATTATTATCTTGTGAATAATGAAGACGACATTTCGATGACCGGTTCCTTTGTCGTTTCAAGTTACATTGCCTTTCCCGTCATGAAGCAGGGCTGGGCTTTGTAAAATTTGATATATTTTTGTTTATTAAAAAATATGTTATGTAGGATTGGTAAGAACGGAACGTATGAAAAGAGTGTGGAACGGAATGTGAGTGAGAGAAAACGGTAAGAAAGGGAGAAAAGAATGACAGACAGAATAACATAGAAAATTAAGATGGCGAAGACGGTTAAAAAATAAGCAAGGCGTAATAAAAGTGTTAATTAATTTTTAAATTATTATTTTAACGGAAGATTTTGGAACAGTGGAAGTTTTATTTTATGCGCTGCGATCCCTATTCTACATAAATATTAAACAAACTCAAATGGCAGCCAACTTGAGTATTTGACTTACAGATAAATAACGTCTAATAAATAAGCCTTCAACATTCTGATATCTTCGTTTCTTCTTAGCCCAACACAATTCGTTACCGCAGGATCTCATTCTATTAACTTATAACATCTGTATTCACCTATAGTGCCTTTTACTGGTGGTAGGACCTCGTGTGAGTCAACACGGGTAGGTACGACCCTGTCTATTTCTGCCGTGAAGTAGTAATGCGTTTCGGTTTGAAGGGTGGGGCAGCTGTTGTAACCATACTGAGACCTTAGAACTTATATCTCAAGGTGAGTGGCGCATTTACGTTGTAGAGGTCTATGGGCTGCAGTAACCACTTAACACACGGTGGGCTGTGAGCTCGTCCACCCGTCTAAGCAATAATAAAATAATCAAATATTTTCTTTAGAAAATAGTTTTTAATTATGTTTCATAATCAAATTATAATTATATAAAATCAATTTCACTAGAGTAATCTAATTTTAAAGAACTTAAAAACATCAGTAATTATATTTAATTTCGGGTATGTACCAGCCCTATTGATTTAATGAGTGTGGTAAGTGTTTTCCGGAGACTCACGTGTCGTGAACACCTTGGACGCAAGTCAATGTGTCAATAGCACATGATGCACTCATTAACATTTTCATTTTATTTATATACCCTTCATATCGTACTCAATACAAACACACGAAAAATCTAAGGAAAACAAACAGGTTTAACACCGCTGTTTGTTTAAAAGGTTGTAAAATACATTAAATTCTCGAGTACTAAAAATCACATCTATATATTAATACGTGAAGCAAAAACTTTGTATCCCTTTTTACGAAAATTGCGCGGACGGATGAGTTTGAAATTTTCCACACTTATAGAGAATATAGAGAAGAAGTGCACAATGCTAATATTTTTTTTAAATAATGCATAAAAGATATATTAAATCAATAAAGAAAACATTACACACACTACATACCATGTATTAGACGCACACACGCATGCATATTATTTATTGTCAAACTTTTGTTCTTGACGTCTGTTGTCAAATTGAGAATACATTAAATATTGTTTGTCTTTGTTAATATTTTTGATAGTGTAGTCTTGGCGAAATTTGTGATTATAGAAGTATAAAATACAATCATAATAGTGTACAAACTTACAATTCCAATTAATTATAGTCAAATTTCGACTACTGCGGGACCGCTAGTTTAAATAAAAGGGCATGTCATATCCAAAAATATTTAGAATGTCACATGACAACTCTCGTTTTTTTCCATACCTATGCTGATAGCCTTGAGAGGCTATTTCAGCTTCTTGACGTGTAGGTGAGCTCACGGGGCTCAAACCGGGAGTGTTGCTAACACTGGCCCCAGCAAGAGCCGTGCTTCGCAGAATCTACCACCGGATCGGAAACGGGACTCACTGAGAAGATCCGGCGAGAAACTCAGTGGGCTGTGTCTATAGGTTAATTCACTCGTCGAGCCCTTCGTCGCAAGCGACGGGTTCGACGAGGACGGTGACCGGTGCTTGTGGTACCTAAAAGCACCGTTAGTGGATCGGGAGGATCCGTAATGAGGGGAACTCGCGTAATGGCGCAATCGATGGGTGCTGTAATAAAATATGTAGTATCCACTGTGATGTGTTTAAAAAAGTTATTGTTGATGAATGTGTAGTGTAGACTTTGTTGGCCCTAAATATTACACCACTATAGATAAACCGCTACACTACTGATGCTTTCCGAATAAAAAATAGAGAGGGCTAATGTATTATCAGTAAATGTATCTATTATCTTGAACAGTATACAAAAATTCAGCATAGATTCCAACACTCCTTAATAATTCTATTCAGCGCTCAATTAATGCAGCGTAGTATTTTTTAACAGCTGGAAAAGCTAAATTAAACACGCAATTTTATTCTAAAAAACGTTCATAGCGTGCTATAATAAACATAAATATAAATACATAACCGCCAAGTCCATTTTGATAACTTTGAATTTTATTACACATTATATATTTTTTGGGGAACCTGTTTCTTTCACATAAACGAGGCTTTATTTGATATGTGTCACATTAGAAAACGCGATTAGTGTGATTAAATTGACACATACATATAATTTGATTTAAATGAATAAGAAATATCATTCTTTTTATGTCTATTTAGTGGCATATCCTATACCTGACTATACTGATAGAATATTTACTGCGATAGGCCATTAGAATATTATTATCTTTGAAGTTTATTGCAATTTACTCAATGAGGATCGTAAACCGCCTAAACAACAGAATATTTCAAAATTAGATATCTTTGGTAACATAGTAATATGCGTACATGACAATAGATGGCAGCACGAGTGCAATATGTCAGCGTTTTCCAAGTAAAAAGTTTCGTAATGTAGTAAGTAGGTAACCTTTTGTAAAATAAATAAATAATATATCTAACTAACAATTTAAATTAGTAAAAGTACATGCTTTCAGCATAATAACGAAGGCACTTAGCAAACACACTTTAAGAGTAAACTCCATTTGACTTTTTGAGTGGATCGCGGTTTTTTGGATGGCTCGAGGCTTTTTTTTATTATTATTTCTTCGGGCTTAAACGTGTACTAAATTAATAATAGTAGGCTTAGTACATTTTAACACCTTTGACGGTGCACTTCACAAAAGGCATATTTTATTTTTATACTGTTTTAATTGACGGCCTTTTACCGTTTTAATATTATAATATTTGACATTTATTAATAATTAGTAAGTTTCACAAAGTCATGTGACTGTCACCATATTTTATTGATGTCTATGCACTCAAAACATGATGGCGCGAACGACGCGAATGACGTATGTCATTCTGTGATTTATTGGCCATTTTCTGTTATCTATTCGACTAGACGTCGCAACGTTGATACTATTGTATAGTTATTTTTTAGTCTCTATTACATTAAATTAGTTTCTTGATTTTTTTTTGGCAGCCAATATCAGTCAATGCTTGAGGTCAAAGACTCAATTACAGTAGATTAGGATTTGTCCTGCCGACTACCATTCTTGTACATGTAAATTTGCGAATAAATTTTAACCACACGAATTTTTACCTTCATTGTGGGAAGTTCGTGAACGAATGTTAAGTATGAAATAAAGTATTATACAAATTAGACATGTAACCTGTAAAATTTTGCAAGATCGAGTTAAATTTTCGAAATTAATCATGCATTAATAAAACCGTCAAGTTTCAATTAGCCCACTGAGTTTCTCGCGCGATCTTCTCAGTGGGTCGCGTTTCTCATCCGGTGGTAGATTCTGGGAAGCACTGCTCTTGTTGAGGCCAGTGTTAGCAACACTCCGGTTTGAGGCCCGTGAGCTCACCTACTAGTTAATGTTACGCTGAAATAGCCTCTCAAGGCTATCAGCTTAGGTAGGGAAAAAAGGGTGCGTGTACTTATGTACGCGCGTAAGAAGTTATACTTGATTTTTATTAAATTTATTTCTTTTTTTTTTTAAATATTAAATAATAAATATTTAACGTTAATAATTTAATAATGTTTAGTATTAATTATATTAAATAATAATTTTGTCATTTATATTACTAAAAAATGAATACTAATAACACTTATTTTACGAGTGTACATGCGCGAAAGTTCACCTGCGGCTATATTCAGACTCGCCAAGTTACGTCGGTCGTATTGTAATGAGCGATTTAGTGGGCAACTTCATCCAAAAACAGTTTCAGTCGAAAAAAAATGTTTCGCGCGTTAATTATATAATTCAAGGACTTACCATAGTCACTCATGTGGTCAACTTCCGCAGGATCCCGTTTGATGATAACGTGTTGGGCTCCGTTAAGGGCCTCCTGTAGTCTGTCTTGTTCTTCTTTTTTTCTTTTCACTGCAAAAATCGAGATCAAAGCCGTCATTATATATATATTGGAATATCCAAATAAATCGACTCATACATTATCGTAGTTTAAAAATGCGTCTTGCAATATTATTTCTATACGTCTATTCTTAAAAAGTCCTTACAGTTTTTTTTATAATTCTTGACATAATTTCAAACTGTTACACCTGGTGGTTTTTTCCCTAACTAAGCTGATGGTCTAGTCTAGAGAGACTATGTCAGCGTCACCGGGCTAGTAGGTGAGCTCACGGAGCTCAAACCTGGCGATGTTGCTAACACGAATCCTAGCAAGAGCCGTGCTTCGCAGAATTTACCACCGGATCGGAAACGCGACTCACAGAGAATCTGGCGAGAAACTCAGTGGGCTGTGTCTGAGGGTTAATTTACTCGCCGAGCCCTTCGTCGCAAGCGACGGGTTGGACAAGAACGATGACCGGGTGTTACACCAGCCTCCATCTCAGACAACGTATCTAATACTACGTACGCAGAGAAAATATTACTATAGTTAGTATTTAGAACATTACTGATTGTAAAGTTATTTATGTGGATATAATAAATTATTTTCTAATTTATACTTTTGTTCAATACGTTGGCGCCATTTAGAAAATAAATGACATAACAAAATCTTGGTATTTACATATTTCGTGAATTAGTAGATAATCGAGGAAGGAAATTTTAATGTTAACTTTCATTAAGATATTGTCTCATATCCTTTCGAATTTATTAAATAAAATACTAAAATTTCGCGCAATTCAAAACAACAATTAATAAAAATAAGTACCATAGGTAAAAACCAATCAATAGACCATTTTTTTATTTATTTAATTTATTTGTCACATGCAAAATTTCAAACTAGAAATTTTACTGACGGATTTAAAACAAGAGACATTACGCAGAAACAAGTGTAATTAAAAAGTATTGATATTGCTAATATTAAAAACAATATAATTGCCTAAGAAAAATTCATTATTATAAGTATTTGGGTCCAAATCAACATACCTACTATATGTTCCGAAGTAGGTATGTAGTGTTGTA
The DNA here is from genome assembly GCF_030269925.1 of Bombyx mori. Taxonomy (NCBI): domain Eukaryota; kingdom Metazoa; phylum Arthropoda; class Insecta; order Lepidoptera; family Bombycidae; genus Bombyx; species Bombyx mori. The sequence continues at coordinate 5,189,570 of NC_085126.1, forward strand.
ACACGATATTTCTATTAGTACCATTAATAAGCTTGTATTGTTTTAAGTATTTGTAAGCGATGTATTTTATCTCGTATGTAATAAATAGCAGGATACTTTTGGAAAATAATCGGTCGCCATTAGTCCCGCGTCGACATAAAGGTATTTTACATTAAAAAATATTTCGTTTTGTTGTTTGATTAAAACCAAGGTTTGATGGGTCCAAATAAAGATAGAGTAGTTTCTTTTGCGGAATAAGACTACAACAGCTATTAGATACTTACTAATAGGCAGTCCGGTGTCTATGGAGACCATGTCGGCCATGCTCGAGGGGTCCATGAACATCTCATCGTCTTGCGCGGGTGACGTCATCGTGTCAGGAATCGGCCTTATAACGAGATCGTGACCGATCGAGCCCTCCTGTAAAAAAGGAAAATAATCGATTTTTTGAAAACTGAAAACCTCTTTAGCATCTTTGTGACGACGATGAAACGAAAAAGCGACAGTAAAAAGAGACAGACATATAAATTCATAAGATTTAACTTGAAAGAAAATGAGATAGGAAGCGTTATACAGTGTTTCTTATATTCGTGGTTCTCTTTGTGCTCTGCTTCGTACCTAATATTCGTAGTTAATACATCTATATATATATATAAAAATGAATTGCTGTTCGTTAGTCTCGCTAAAACTCGAGAACGGCTGGACCGATTTGGCTAATTTTGGTCTCGAATTATTCGTGGAAGTCCAGGGAAGGTTTAAAAGGTAGATAAATATGAAAAGGCTGGGAATTGAATAAAAATAGCAATTTTGTTTTTCCTTTGATGTGTCCCCCGTCGGAAGGATTCCTTTTGTTTGATTTAAGTTTATTTTATACAAAAGCTTAGGTCTTTTATTTATCAATTGAGGCACTACGAAGTCTGCCGGGTCAGCTAGTTTTGAATAAATCTATGTAATATATACGAATAAAATGTAAAATAATATTATCAAACTTTGTATCACTATGATCATTACTAAAACCTACAATATCCTCTTCCCGAAATTTTAAATTTTATCTCATTATCTTGAAGCCAATATTTTTCAAGATTTCACTTCTACCACGTGTGAGTTGCACACGTTTTTATTTATTTAAAACCTTTTCCTCTTTAATTTTGAAGAATCCGGATTCCCGAGATTATTAATTTCTGTCGACACTGCGAACGCGTATGCGTGATTCTCATTTTTGAATTAGGTGCTTTGTGTTGCACTCAGAATTATAAAACGTCCGTATTCTGTTAATTTTCAAATACCGATATTTCGATATAGAACTTACGTGACCGCGAATAATTTAACCTTTCGATAATCGAACCGTGAGGTTGTTTTAGGTCATTAACAAGACTCGATTTAGCGAGCTTACATTTATATATGAACCTGTCTAAATTCTAGTTGAATCTGTTTACAGAAACCTACCTCCTACTGGTATCAGGGCGTAATGTGAGTCACCACGCAATGTACATTGACGGTTTGAATTGAAGGTAGGATGTGTGCGCCTGACATTGCTGACGTATTTTTTTTTTTAGGTATTTTATGTCCTGGTAACTAATACCTTTAAGTCATGTCTTATTTTAATTTATACTCTTATTTTTATGAAAAATGATGAAATGAAATGAAGATGATTTTGCTGACGTCTACGAACGGTAACCATTCACCATCAGGTATACTCAGGTCTCAAGTTATATATATATTCTCTCTGTATAGATTCTCTGTAATAAAGTCAGCCAATTAAAGCAATAAAAGACCTGCACATGATTTTCGAGGCCCATATTTATATACATACCAGTTGACCCGGCAGACTTCGTAGTGCCTCAACCGATAAATAAAATACCTAAACTTTATTTAATTCCGAGAATTTTCATATTTATCTACCTTTCAAACCTACTCTGGACTTCCACAAATAATTCAAGACCAAAATTAGCCAAATCGGTCGAGCCGTTCTCGAGTTTTAGCGAGACTAACGAACAGCAATTCATTTTTATATATATAGATATAGAATATAGATATTCTTTAGACACGTGTGAAGAGTGCAGTAGCAAAAATATGGTTATGGGATCAAGTTTAACGTATTCGTATAGGTCCAGCTTCTAATGTCACATTCGACTACTAAATTTCATAATAAAAAATATATTCATAATAGTTTTAAATACTTTGTCCGTACTGACATATTGATGACACTTGATCAGTTATTTTTGAACACAAAATTTACGTATACCATTGCGTGCAAATCCAATTTTATATTTTTACTAGCGACCCGCCCTCGCTTCGCTTCGGAAACATTAAAACACACATGAAACCAAAAAAATAATAAAAAAAAATAAAAAAAAGTAGCCTATGTTCATCAGGGACAATGTCGGCTTCTAATGGAAAAAGAATTTTTCAAATCGGTCCAGTAGTTTCGGAGCCTATTCGAAACAAACAAACAAACAAATCTTTCCTCTTTATAATATTATTATATATTTTTATAAATGATTTATTATAATAAGTTGTTTAAGAAAATTGTTTATTTCACCGCCGTCTAAATATTAGCTAAACACGTTTTATGAATTAGAATTTATTCAAACATTTTAAGTAAAATTTTCTTTTTAGTCCAATTACTGTTTTGGAAGAAGAAATTCGACAATGAAAAAACGTTCATTTTGACTTTTTTAGGTAGGTTATGTTTTTCAAGCTGTTGTAAGCAAAAAGGAAAGGGACAGAATTATATTTTCACCTATTTTTCTTGAGCAAACGAATTTACTCTTTACAGCCAAACTATTTTTATATCTATCGACTAAAAACCTTCAGCTAAAAGCATAGCTTCAATAACTATGTAAACTTAACTATGTTTTTTTTATTTATTAAAAGTCTAACACTCTTAAAATACATTATTAAACTCCATCGTAAAGCCTTCTTGTAGCAATAATTTAAGTTTTATCCGAAGCACGAGAATAACCATGCGATATAATACATGTTTTTACGACTAAGCTTTACCGTCTACTTGAGCACTAGGGCACGGTTTTGTTACGAAAAAAATTCTTTGGATCAATCAGCGTTTACCAGAGTTGATACATAATCTAAGCCAGTCATACATATTATATTCAGTCGATCTAGCATTGAAGTTTTCATTGCATTTTTGATTGCACTAATGAATATATAAAAAGAAAAAAAAAGAAAAGGAAATAGAAAAGTAGATAAACCGAAGAGAAGCTGGGCTGACGACTTCACAGCTATAGCAGGAAATTACTGCCAGAATATTGCAAATGATAGGGACAAATCGAAGAAACTGGAGGAGGCCTTCAACCGTGGAGGGGCCCGTATTCCAAAAAAAAACGTGTGAACTTAGAGTACTTAGAGTAAAAGAACAAAAATATAACTACTAACAAATGAAAAGCAACATTTACATTTATTGTCTTATTTAAGGGAAATGGGAAATAAAAGCTTTTTATTGTTATTCTTATTAGATAAGTAAACTGCCCATTTGGTGTTAAGACGTTGTCACAGTTCTGCTTGGTGCATGAGGTCGAATTTATTGTATTAAATACCGGCGGTCTTACTCCAAAGTAAGGAGGAAACTTAGAAAATACGGACAATACGCCCTAAAATCGAACCATTGAGTGTGCAACAATGAGCATGGGATTTCAAACCGTCAGCCTAATATTACAAGCGGAAAAAAATATATGTGCGTGGTGGGCGACGTTAGCTTAGGACTGTAACACCACATCTCTTTCAGTGGGAGACACAAAATGAATTTGCGAGATAGTGGGCGACAGTTTAAAACAATTTCCAACTGGCCTATACCGGTCGTCAGAAGTATTGTAAGTCTGCTCGGGTAGGTACCACCCTGCTTAATCCTGCCCCGAAACAGTATGCGTTCCGGTTTGAAAATTGAGACAGCCCGGAATACATTTGAGAACTCGACGTCATGTCTCAAGGTGGGTGGCGGCATTTATATAGTGATGTAGTCGCGAGCTCATTCGCTTTCTACGCAATAAAAAAACATAATGAAATTGAATTTGTTTTATAGTTAAAGTAAATAGGTTAATGCTAGGCTTTATTGCTTAAATTGGGCAGGAGAACGTGATCTGCTCAGTAGGCGCAGACCCTAAGCTAACAATGTTGCCATAAAAATAAGTTTTATAATCGATTTTACGATCTAATATGTACTTTGATCAAACATATTTTTTATTGTCTCTTTGTAATTTAAATATAGAAGTTATTTTGAAATATCAACTTGGTCTATGGAATATTTAGTTAATTGTTATAAAAAAAATGTTTATTGCTTAGATTGGTGGACGAGCTCACAGCCCACCTGGTGTTAAGTGGTTACTGGAGCCCATAGACATCCACAATGTAAATGCGCCACCCACCTTGAGATATAAGTTCTAAGGTCTGAGTATAGTTACAACGGCTGCCCCACCCTTCAAACCGAAACGCATTACTGCTTCACGGCAGAAATAGGCAGGGCGGTGGTACCCACCCGCGCGGACTCACAAGAGGTCCTACCACCAGTAAAAATGATTATGATTATGATTATGCATCGCTCTACACGAATGCACCGGACGGACGTCTTATACTTTAGGCCACGACAACTTCAACTATGTATTCGGTTTAAGCGAAATTCCGCTTAATACGCAACTTTTAACTTTATAATTAAAACTGCATTTTATTTGATATTAACATTAATAGTTCGATAGTTTTAATTGAACTTCAATTAAGTTTACTCCGTTGAAACAACTGAAGATGTTTTTTTTTCATGACAATTTTGACAAAGCTTAAACTTTAAATGGCTCTCTTGTAAAGTAGCAAAAATGTCGCTTAAAACAAATAGCCTTTCACCTCTCGATATGTAACTTATTCCACATTACATTGTGTATGTATACATTCCCAAACCCAAAGAGGGGAACAAAATACATAAAAGGTTTTCCTATCAACGTTGTCGAAGACGCACATGCTTAGAAATAACTTTACCAATTTTTGACTGTATAACAACTGGAATAAGCTCGATATTCGCTTATGCTAGAACGTTTCGAACGCTTCTGAATTATTTTCTTATTTTTATTAACAACACTAATAATACCAACATAAAAATAATAGAAATAAAGCCCCTACCACATTCACGTCTCACTAATTGACGATAATGAGCAAAGTAACAGCTCGCGTACAGCCACAATGCATGTTGTGCAATCGACCTTAGTCCACATGCCGCCATTGTGTGCTGTATCCCACAGACTTGAATTAGATGTGTTGTGTTGATATTCTGAAGGATATTGTCGAGATTGAAAACCGTCTTTTGTACTTTTTTGATTGATGTAGAACACTTTTAAACGTATTTAGATCTTTAATTTTTGGAACGAAGTTTCTTATTGGACGATGCGGCGGGAGCTACCCTGACCGGAAAAAAACGTCCGTAACGTAAGATTTTTATTATTTATGTATAGTCTTAGTATGATGGCTATACAGCGTCTAATGTATAGTCTACGTGATGACGGTTATTATTATTATTCATATAAATAGATGTTTCTTTGTATATTATTATTATATATTTTTTATAAATCATTATAAATAAAATAAAGTTGATAACTTTGTAAAGTAGTTTTATTTTATTTTTATCAATAAAAAAATCATTATAAAAAATGTTTACCCGAATAATTATTTTCTTTATACCTCGAATAGAACTTAAGATTAATATTTTTATAATAAGTATCTTCGTTCCTATCCGGTGTCCCACGACATCACACATCTTTTTTTTTGTATTAGGTATAGACATTTTGACGGTAGTTTCGTCAACTCATCTTGTATACTATGTTTTTCAATCAAATCAAAAAATATATCATGCGATGTACTATGGTGGTACCTCACGTTGGTAAAAAAGCCAAAACATTTCTTTTTCACAAAAATGAACATATTTGTCACTTGATAGGTATAGGTTCTGTAACAATACCCGGGGCGGGTCACGAATACGGATAACCCGTTAATCTAGGACTTATAAATGAGAACTTGTTTAAACATTTAATTTTTAAAAAGCAGACATCATTGTTATACAAGATTATTAATAAAAACAATGATTTGCACAAACTAACCTATGCTCATGACAACTGCATGTAATCTGTATTCAGTAATATGATATTTCGCAGTAGCACGTGTGGCGTGCAGACAACATGTAAGCAATTTCCTTAATATAAATATTTTGACGATGACCTTTTTATTAAAACGTGCACACAAAACACATTTGTACCTAAATATACCTACTCATATAATAAATTAATGAAATAAATTACAGCAAATTTTTATTAAGGTTGTGGTTTCAATTTATATGAACGTTATTAACGTGTCGCGACAATGGACGAAGATTTTCGAGAAGCAAAAGGTTGCATGATTTCGGCACGTGCTTCGGAATTACAGGTACCAAATGCTTAAGCATTGATCCTAATGGACGAGGCCTGACTAGGAGATTCGCCGAACAATGTTAAAAGCCGTGGATATGAAACATCGGTGAGTGAACTGGAACAATGAGCGTAGAGGAACTGTTGGTGGTACATAAATACAAAACCATGTTATTGACCTAGATCTAATAACAGAGAGGCACCTTGTGATAATGTTTGTAAGCCCGGTCACCGTCCTCGTCGAACTCATTGATTACGATGAAGCGGTCGACGTGCCAACTAGTCCATAGACGCATCCAACTAAATTTCTCACCCTACCTTCTCACTGAGTCGATTCCGATCTGGTGGTAGATTCAGCGAAGCAGTGCTCTTACTGGGGTCAGCGTTAGCAATTAGTTCCGTGAGTAGTTGGAATAGGTCATGGGTTACCAACGATTAGGTACGAAAAAAGTTTGTAAAGATTTTTGTTAATATAATTTTGACTGGTGGTACGACGTCTTGTGAGTCCTTAAGGCTAGGTATCACCACGCTGTCTATTTTCTACCGTGAAGCAGTAATGCGTTTCGGTTTGAAGAGTGGGACAGCCGTTGTACTGGAAAAACTGAGACCGTTGAACTCATGTCTTGAGGTGGATGACGGCATTTATGTTGTAGATGTCTATGGGTTCCGGTAAGCATTGAACACTAAATGCCACCACCCAAGCAATAAAAAAATCGAAGAAGAATGCCAACAACGCCAATCATTCCACTAAATAGCCTCCATCTTTTTTGAAACAAACGTGACCCATACAGCCACATAAAAATATCATCAATCTAAAAATCCTTTTAGATTATAAAGAATCAGTTAATTTTCGTATTAATAAATTTAATCAGCGGGTCTACGTTATTACGCAAACATTAGTATTCCGCAGCTCTGGTATAAATTCCCGCTGAGGAATTTGCCGTCCGTCACGTTATGCATAGCAATATCTAGTATTTCTTCAAGCGCACTTCGAGTAGGGTATTTTACGGTGGGTAAGGTTAATTTTCCATTAAAAATTCCGTCCAGAACTAATTTATGACTGTCTTTACTTTAAACGAGAAATCTTGTGTATATATATATATATATATAATCTGAATTTCGGAAACGGCTCCAACGATTTTCATAAAATTTAGTATACAGGGGATTTCGGGGGCGATAAGCTACAATTTATTTTCAGAAAATGTTTTGCTCGTGTTTTCAATAATCAATTTTATCGATAATGAACTTTATGACTGCCCGACATCTATTGGCGAATAATAATACTATTTTTCTTAATTGAGAGCAACTAACTGCTTAAAAGACACAACAAGAGGGTGTTATAAAAAAAAAAAAAACCGAGCAAGGTCATCGTCCAGTGTTCGTTAAAAGGCAAACTCACCTGTTTCATGATGTAGACATGGCAAGTTGAACAACATTGCGAAACGAATTAAAAAAAACAGAATATACTAGGGTACATGGAATAGTAAACATGATTGAAAAGTTTTTACGATGACTTTTATTTAAAGCCTTTCCTGCGGCGAGCTTTTAATCCGTAAACAGATCCTGGCAATTATTTCACGTAGGTACATTAATAATTAATTGCTTTCGCTTAATGAAATCGGCGACGGATATCAATTATACTGTGTAATATTAATATAATATTCAGTCTCTGTGAAATTGAAAAGGTCTTCTTATTTATTTTTTAGGTTTTTATTATGGTGTTTACTGTAAGTACGAACTTTGATTGTCTCGATCTAATTCAGAAACGAAGTAAAATTCTCGTAAATTTATTATTAAATTATTTCTCTATTCAACAATTAAATTTTTATTAATTAAATAGGCAAAGGGTAAGTTTGTTCGGAGTTATCAAATGACGAAATTTACATTAAATAAATAAAAAATACGAAAAAATTGACAGAATTTTCACAATAAAAACAACAAAAGAATATAATAATAATAAAAAATAATCTTAACTTTGAAGCGTCAGTAATAATGATTGAATTTCAATCATTGGAGGAACACTGGGTGTCACAGAAGAAATAATAGATGTGATTTTAATAACGCCGATGGTAAGAAGAGCTCATAGCTCTGGTCAAATATCGGCTGAAGTGTGGAACATTACAATGCTGTTGACTTTAAATAGTGGACTTGGCGTCGCAATTAATTTGCATACGCAATTAATTAAATGGCATATCTCCCTATCCTAACAAACGCAACCCATGATCCCGCAGTAATAACGGAATTACCAAACGAACACGTGCTTGCTCGCATCATACCTCACCATCTTTAATCAAGATATATACTTCCTCGTGTCTCAAGGTTAGCGATCGTAATGCCTTGTGATTACTCCGACTATGTTGGATAAAATAAAGATACTACTGAGATATGATGATGAGAAGTAACGAAATTTACGACGGAATCCGGATAGCTTAACAGCACAGCTTTTAGTTCAGCCATAGTTAGAGGTATAATACCACCTATATTGGTTATAAGACAATCTCTAAGAAAAAACTCACCACCACTAGTTTTCCATGTTTAGGATGCCGTCGTATCAACAGGGCGGCTCCGTTCTCTTCGTCCTGATACAGATCACCGAATTCTTCATCATCTTCCTGCAACAAAAGCGAAATAGGATATTTAAAAAAAAGAAAAAGAAAAACATTTCGTCCTGCTACTAGATAAAGCACATAGGAAGCTATTTTTAACTAAAAAACGAACCAGTGGAAGAGCTTTCGTAACTTATACTTAATCATCTTTATCATACTACAAGAAATAACTGTTAGTTTTTTTTTTTTAATTTCTGAACAGCTATTTAAATAGTTTGTCAAACTTTTAAAGCGTTGAGTATAATTAAATAAAATTTAGATAATCTGTGAACTCTCACTTGTCACGTACCAAATTAAATGACATTGACACATAAAGCTTATTGACAGATGTAACTACATATTTCTTTTTTGTATTTCGAGTCTGTAAATAATTTGTCTATTTCTAATCACATTGTTTTCCAAGGATGTACGTAAAGGTCACCTTTATTTATTCTTCAAAAATAATCATAGATATGCATTGAAATATGTAGGTAGTTGGTTTTTTGTTTGCGATTTTCGTACATTTTGATTTTGTCATAACGCGTGACCCGTCGTGGGAATGAGGCTCTCGTGAGTTCGTTCGTCCTCCGACGACATTGGCGGTAGGGTTCACGCTTCGCAGTTAATTGACGGAGATATACTAATTAACTGAAAATAATCTTTGTCGGTAAATTTAAATACATGGTATTTGAAGTCGATCTCAAACGATCTAGCAAGTACAGCAGCACGCGAGAAACTTAAAAGCGTCTCTAAAGTTTGTCCAAGTAGCTGTACATGATCTCAGAGTCACAGCCTAACCGATTTTTTTTAACAGTCTTCCTATTTTTGTTCTAGGATCACGAACAGCGAAATTGAGTTCATGATTGAACTAAAAACCTGGTCTAAATACTATCTCGCTTTAGTTCTAGGATTCGAATATAATAGTTTTCAATACTAAAAAATAAATAAAATTAAATTGCTAGTTAAGTATTAATTTGTCACCAATAGTATCATGTAGTATATATTTTCAAATTTCAAAATGTTCCTCATAAAAAGACGCATACTCTCTATGACCCCGTAAATAAAAAAATACAGCAATTTTTTTTTTCGAAATGAAATATCAATTTAATTGTTTTTTTTTTCTTTCTAATATCACTGTCACACTAAAATTCACAAAAACAGAATTCCCCATACTATTTATCTTGCCTGCGGCGCTACTGGGACCGTAGAAAAACATACTTATTCATTTTCTAGAAAATTCATTTCTACTAGAAAATTCAATAAACAAAATAATATAATAAAAAAAAAGACTGTTCGTGCGAACCAAACTTCTTTTTCCGGTCTCTACATCATGCGTTTGGACATCCCAATGCACTTGCGCACCAAAAACTTCCACAGTTCATCAAAAACGAAGTCATTCCTCATACGGAAATGCAGTAAAACCACGACTGGCATACATTATTAACACGTTTTCTTAGGACTAATGGGATGGTTTGAATTGTAGAAGGATTATTGTTAAAATACAACAAAATTTCAAAATGGTTCTTCAGACGGTTAACGGTTTTAACATAGACGTCTCAATGGCTATCGATAGCCAGTAAACAACTAATAAATTAAATAAATTCTGCTTCTATTATTGTTGGGTAAGTTAAGAGTTCGTCAGTAACGCACGTGTAGTTCACTCGTGACTTGATACGAATCTCGAAACCATGTCAGATTGCACGAGACCTGTCTGACTTTTTTTTAAACTATTACGTGCTTGCTCTGAATATGAATCAAATAATAGATGTCAGTGTTTTTTATTTATTGTTTTTTGCCTTTGTAGGCAGGCCAGCGTACGGTCCATCTGATAGTGAGTGGTTATCGTCTCTCAGCAATGCCAGGGGCAGAGCCAAGCCTCGTTTGAAGAAGGACATGTCATAGCGCTCGGGAAACACCGTGGAGGGGAGCTCATTCAGCCGGATAGTATATGGCAGAAAAGATCTTTGGAAACGCACTGTCGATGAACGCAGCGGTTCCTGATAATATGGATAAACATCTAGTCCAGTGGCGGGAGATGTGATGATAAAAAGGAGATGAGGGGATCATTTCGAATAATTCCTCAGAGCATTTCCCGTAGAACATACAAAATACAAAACACATACAAAATGCATGTATGTTAGATGATCGAAATCCGATCAAAATCACTGATTAAATGCTTTTTGTACAATACATAATCTATTTTGTTTTGTTATACGAAAATATAAAAAATATATGTTTAATCTTTTTTATTGAAAACCCTATTTTCCCTACCTATTCGCTGGGCACCTAAGAGGCTATTCCAGCTACGCGCGGACGGCGGAAAACACTAAATCCCCGTACATAATACAAAAAAAAAGGACAAAATCGGTTCACAAAAGACGATTTATTGCTTTATTGCGTAAATGGGTAAACGAACTCACGGCCCACCTTGTGCTCTATGGTTACCGGATTCCATAGATATCACAAAGCGAATGTTGACACTTGGAAACCCGTTCGAGGAGTTAGCACCATTATGTTTTCAATGCCATTGCGTGTGACGAAAAGTATTCATAGTCGCTGTTTCGAGACGTCACTTCACTGTGCCTATTTCACCCGCGAAGTAGTCATGCGTTTTAGGTTTTTTTTTCCTACCTATGCTGATAGCCGAGGCTATATCAGATTCGCCCTAACATCTAGGTGAGCTCACGGGGCTCAAGCCGGAGTGGTGCTAAAACAGGCCCTACCAAGAGCAGTGCTTCGCAGAATCTACCGCCGGATCGGAGACTTCGTGGATTGAGCTGGCTGACAGCACCTTGTGATGTCGTTATCGACAAATCCAGTACGGACAGGCATTGAATGGCACGCATAAGCACAGTCGTCTGTCGATAATTAGAAACACAAGGACCCAGAAAAAAAATACCAAGAGTTTAAAATTGACAAAAGTTTAAGTAACCAAGAGCGAAGAAGAGAATAATCAACTAATAAGATTTTGATAAAACTACTCGTAAATGCTCATTTAGCCAACTGAGTTTCTCGGCAGATCTTCTCAGTGGTCTCAGGGGTCGCGTTTCCGGTACGGTGGTAGATTCTGCGAAGCACTGCTCTTGCTAGGATCAGTGTTAGCATCACTCCGGCTTGGAGTCCCTCGAGCTCACCTACTAGTTAAGGTTACGCTGAAATAGCCTCCCAAGGCAATAAGCAAGCTTAGGAGTAAAAAAAAAGCTCATTTTGAAAAGGTGTCCGTAATTTTAGTGTCGAGTGTCCAATGAATTATGACAGCGCTGCAAATATCACCAGTATGTAAGCAAACGATAGAGTCCATAACAAACGATTTCAATTATGGAGAGTAGGGAAGCCCAGACCTCAGATTATTGTATGTTAATGGGCAAGATATGTACTATTCAAATTCAAATGACCAATGGTACCAATCAATGTTGATTTTATCCAGTTTCTTCAGTTTTTTCGTATCGTCGTTGTGAAACCAAAATCTGCCAGGTGCACTTTGTGAGATTTTTACTTTTTGACCTTTTCGTATAGTTCACAGCCCTATCTACCGTATAAAAAAAACTGTTATGTGTCTATAGCTTTAATATTTACCTATAGATAGCTTTCATTTGATATAGTTCTTAAAAATTCACCTTCATATAAAACCATGTATGAATATCTTCTTAGAAACACATTTTGCTATGTCAAGCAAAATTGTAATGCGAAAATTCCACCAGACCACGTGCACAGTGAACGAGCTGAATAAAAATTGTGCTCATTTGAATAACAAAACTACTGATCAGAACGCCTGCGACCGATTATATAACGGCTTATTTAAAAAAGAAGACGACGGCTTCACGTGACATGTTCTAGTTTAAGTAAGGTTCCGTATTTGTTTTTGCGAGCGTTCACACGGTACCCCAGACACCAGAATGCTTAGTGCGAGTATCTTAACGTTCTCGATAGCGTAAAAGTTAACTCAATTTTGTATGCAGTTGGAACAGCGCCCCTAGCGGCAAACGTACGCAAACGATCCCGTTCCATACAAATATGAGCTAACTTTTACGCTATCGAGAACGTTAAAAAACTCGCACTAACCAAACTGAACGGGAATGCCAACAAGCGAGTAAATGCTTAATTAGTTTGATTTGGTTGTTTCGTGGATTAAATATAACGGCTAGCTGGTGGTAGGACCTCTTGTGAGTCCGCACGGGTAGGTACCACCACTCCACCTATTTCTGCCGTGAAGCAGTAATGCGTTTCGGCTTGAAGGGTGGGGCAGCCGTTGTAACTATATTGAGACCTTAGAACTTATATCTGAAGGTGGGTGGCACATTTACGTTGTAAATGTCTATGGGCTCCAATAAGCACTCAACACCAGGTGGGCTGTGAGATCGTCCACCGATCTAAGTAATTAAAAAAAATAGTACGTACAGTCTGCGTTTTTTTTGCTTGCACAATGCTATTATTTACTATTATTAAACGCATTACTGTTTCACGGCTGAAATAGGCAGGATGGTGTTACCTCCCAGGCGGGCTCACAAACTCCCTATCACCATTAATTACTCAAATTAGATTTTTTGCGGGTTTTATTTTTTATGTACGAGGCTATTTTCCTTCACTGTGGAAGTCATTCGTGATAAACATTAAAGAAATTGGTACCTGCATGCGGGATTCGAACTACGGCACTGTTGCATTGCTCTCGATACGAATGCACCGGGCGTCTTACTTATCCTTTAGACCACTATGACTAATCGTTCGTGAACAGTGTGCCTAGTGCGAGTTTTTCTAACTTTCTCGATAGCGTAAAGGTAACTCCAATTTTCGTCGAGTTTGGACGTTTGCAGGGACGCTGTTCCAACTGCACCCAAATTTGAGTTAACTTTTACGCTATCGAGAACGTTAAATAAGTCGCATTAAGCACAATGGTGTTAGATAGTATTTAGTCTACGTCTACACTTGTTACTTAAGAGAAACATTAGATAGATTTACGTTCCACGTGTTAAAAGGCTTATCTTTTTTGAAGATCTCCTTCCTAATAATCTCAATGCAGAAATTAGTTAGGAGCCAGGTTTATTTGCAGCGCAAAAATTTAATATTCAAATGAATTTAGAAACGTTATACACATTTTTAAATTTAATGCTTAATTATGCTTATTTTGTCATAGTCTTTTAAAAGTTTTACGCAACAATTCTCATTTTAATTCTCTAATCAACGTGATGAGGAAATAATTTTTGGATCATTTATTTATTTGTGAATAAGATGCATATGTATGAAGTAGGTTTTGTGAGTGGATGTTGTTGAAGGCATAAATGTGGTTATCGTAACATCAGCGGCGCTGTCTGACCAGCCAGATCCTTGGACAGCCACCATCATCCATCTATCCCGGATTTTGTCTGTCCTATCTCTCCTGCTTGGATTCGAAGCAGTATGTTAGAACACTGCCTCTCAGTTGAAACAAGGTATATTTTAAGGTTTTCAATTAGTCCATTACAATGCCTCATTTTAATTTTCCCTTAAATCCGCTCTAGTGGTTACCAAAATTAATTAAACAGTGTTTTTATCAAGTCTCACTTAATCGGCACACTTTTAACTTACTTCAATAAGGTACATATTATCAACAACCTAATAAAATACCGTCATGAAATGTTAGTATCTCTTATATTATCACGGAAATTTCTTGAGTACCTAACTCTTTTAGTGTTTCCAAACGTATGCTAGAAACGCCTATGATTTACCATTTAATATCTTATTCAAATAATTATTTCTAGAATATTGCGGTACCATAAAGACATTTATCGATTTTTTTCGTCGCGGTCGTAAAATTAAATTGCTTGCACGTGCTTTTTATTTATATAGAACCTGCTGTATAAAAAGAATTGTTCATTGTAAAATTTATAATATTTAAAAGTGTATATCTCTGTTTGTTTATTCTGTCGTATCTTTAGCTTACCATACTACTTTTTCAAATAAAAACGTGGCTAAATGAATTTGAATGGCTTGGAATAGGGATGACTTCCATGAAACCTCAAATGTAACTCTTCTATTAGTTCCAATTAATCCATAGTCTAACACACACATACATATGTATGTTAGCCTAGAAAAGAACAATCTAGATAATATTTTGTCTCAGCTTCCAAGAGTGATATTGACAAGAGAAACTGCAAATGCTCTTAAGATTTATTCAATTAATTTCGAGCACAGAGTAATTACTCATCTTTTATGGGATGGGATTTAATGTAGATATTGTATTTGGATGAAATAAAGAGAAGATCATCCAACGAACGGGTGAAATGAATGAAAATGTCATTATTCGGAACTTGTTTAAATACAAATTTATCTTGAAAATGTTGTTAGCGAGATTCAGATTTTATTTAAATTTTTTTATTGCTTAGATGGGTGGACGAGCTCACAGCCCACCTGGTGTTAAGTGGTTACTGGAGCCCATCTACAACGTAAATGCGCCACCCACCTTGAGATATAAGTTCTAAGGTCTCAAGTAAGTTACAACGGCTGCCCCACCCTTCAAACCGAAACGCATTACTGCTTCACGGCAGAAATAGGCGGGGTGGTGGTACCCACCCGCGCGGACTCACAAGAGGTCCTACCACCAGTAATTACGCAAATTATAATTTTGCGGGTTTGATTTTTATTACACGATGTTATCCCTTCACCGTGGAAGCCAATCGTGAACATTTGTTGAGTACGTATTTCATTAGAAAAATTGGTACCCCCGCCTGAGATTCGAACACCCGATGCATCGCTCAATACGAATGCACCGGACGTCTTATCCGTTAGGCCACGACGACTTCAAATATCTGTCAAATATCTTTTGTGTTTTTATTGTAGCTATCGCTATATGAATATGTTAGGTCACTGTATATTTACTGTGTTAAAATTCATATTACGAGTATTAGACATGACGTTTGCACTCCATTAAGACTTAAGAGGAAATGTGCTATGCGTTTAGTGTTAACAAATTTGTTCACTAAATGACCAGAATTGGGGAAGTACACCATACAATATTTATTTATGTATCTTCTAGCGCCCCCCTGTCGCTTTGTAACTTTTTTTTAAATTAATTATTTTATTTATTTATTACACTTCATGTAAAATTTACATTGGCGGACTTAATGCCTAAGCATTCTCTACCAGTCAACCAAAGGTAGTGCAGAGTGAATAGTGGTAGGTGCAATGAAATTTATATTAATTTACAAACACATACACACACAAAAAAAATATATATACATACATATATACACAATCACATATACATACATACATACATACACAAATACATACATGCATACATACATACATACATATAATAGTTTATACGGTATTAAAAGGAAAAAGTAAGAAAGAAACATTCAAAATGATTTAAAATTACGCAAATCGCCTTGCGTCTTACGCAAATTGTCTTATTTACAGATCCTTCAGATTTGTTGGTACAAGTAAATTAAAATAGCCACAAATAAGGAAAAATAATAAAAAAAAGAAAATCTACTGAACACAGTTTTGCCAGAAGAATTCTCAGAAATGTGAATTTGAACTGTTCTTGTTAGGTACTTACAATACGACCTGTTCTATTGTGATCCATCCGAGATTATTTGAATAAGGAAACATTTTCTGACACTTTAAATATTTTATAATCTATGAAAATTAAAACTATTATTATTTTCATTCTCTTGTAAATTGCCTATTTTTATGTACTTCTATACTAATATTATAAAGAGGAAAGATTTGTTTGTTTGTTTGTTTCGAATAGGCTCCGAAACTACTGGACCGATTTGAAAAATTCTTTTTCCATTAGAAGCCGATATTGTCCCTGATGAACATAGGCTACTTTTTTTTAATTTTATTTTATTTTATTTTTTTGGTTTCATGTGTGTGTTAATGTTTCCGAAGCGAAGCGAGGGCGGGTCGCTAGTAATAATAATATTATAAAGAGGAAAGATTTGTTTGTTTGTTTGTTTCGAATAGGCTCCGAAACTACTGGACCGATTTGAAAAATTCTTTATCCATTAGAAGCCGACATTGTCCCTGATGAACATAGGCTACTTCTTTTTTTATTTTTTTTTATTTTATTTTTTTGGTTTCATGTGTGTTTTAATGTTTCCGAAGCGAAGCGAGGGCGGGTCGCTAGTAATAATAATATTATAAAGAGGAAAGATTTGTTTGTTTGTTTGTTTCGAATAGGCTCCGAAACTACTGGACCGATTTGAAAAATTATTTTTCCATTAGAAGCCGACATTGTCCCTGATGAACATGGGCTACTTTTTTTTTATTTTTTTTTATTTTTTTTTTTTGGTTTCATGTGTGTTTTAATGTTTCCGAAGCGAAGCGAGGGCGGGTCGCCAGTAGCTTAATAAAATTGAATCAATGTTGCTAGGCTACTGACGCCTATTTTAATGTTCTTAGAACTACATATTTTGTATTCGGTACGCGTTCAGTGCGGTTGTACTTTTTTTAGAACAATGAACGCACGTTTTTCCTTTTAGAATTTCAAGATAACTATTTAGGAAATTAAACATGTTTATTAGTGACGGCGTGATGATATTCTGTCTGATTTTAGGGGAGGGGGATATTTGGTCGTAGTGGGAGCTGTCGCTGCTTCTACGGCAGGCAACGCTTTGGCTGAGCCCTCGGATTTTCCTTCAATGAGCGACAGTCAGCACTTACCATCATGTCGGTCGTACTTCTACTTACAATTCATAGAACATCTTATTAGTCCGCACAGGTCAGCTTAATGTAGACAAATTTAAGTTTTTACACCGAGAGTTACAAACATTATCATTACTGGTGGTAGGACCTCTTGAGAGTCCGCGCGGTTAGGCACCACCACCCCGCCTATTTCTGCCGTGAAGCAGTAATGCGTTTCGGTTTGAATGGTGGGGGAGCCGTGGTAATTATACTTGAGACCTTAGAACTTATGTCTCAAGGTGGGTGGCGCATTTACGTCGTAGATGTCTATGGGCTCCAGTAACCACTTAACACCAGGTGGGCTGTGAGCTCGTCCACCCATCAAAGCCATAAAAAAATTTATTACACAACTAAGACTTAGATGTCATGTCTTAATAGTAGCGTTGCGGTAACTATGGACTCCGGTAAATATTTAACACCCGGAGGACTCCAAGATCGTTCAACCCATCTTTGCAATAAAAATCAATAAGAAAAACCGATATAAATTCTTTGAACGACAACCTTTTGTACCGGTTTAGACAATTCGAATTCAAATTTAAATGTTAAGTTGAATGGGTTTAGAGATTGTCTCTCATTAGTCACTGAAAGCCCTCACGAACGTGTTTACGAACCGAACAGCCTTCGAGCCGGGAAAACGCCCTTTATTGGACAGGGCTGGAGTGCGATAAGTAATGGGGGGTCACATATAATAGGTTGGAGGAAAAGTTTCTTCGCATTCTTTAAAGAAAATTCACAACATGTTTTAATATAGTTTATTAACATTTAACTAAGGTATGTAGGAAGGCCACGACCCTCAGCACTGAGGATTATCGATGCAAGGAGGAGGAAAGTATGTAGGTACCATTTTGTTCGATAACTTTTTGCCATCTTGTAGGGAGGGACATGATCCCATTGCTATAGAAATTTTGGAGCTTCTGATCAAAACACCGCGATTTTTTTCGCGGCTTGCGTTGTATTTTTACCTTTTTTGTAGTAAAATTTTAAAATGTATCGAATTTCTTCATTAGATTCACTCATCTTGACAGTACGAAAAATAAATGAAAGTCACACATTTTCCTAATTTGAATTTGGCATTATCTTCTTTAAAATTTAAACTTTTGATGATATCGAAACCAGCCAGATACGAAAAGTATATAGCCAAAGAGATTTTATTACAAGTTCATACATACTATAAGGCGAAAAGACTTTTTCTCCAACCCATTATGTATATGTAGGAATCGAAGCACGAAATTAGACCAGAACACTCTCTTCATTATTTATTTCTTATCTCAAGGACAGAATATGCAATCTTTATTCTTAAATCTTCATTTGACAACTCTTCCTCACTGACATCGCTGTGTAGGTAACCTTTTTTCCTATTACGGTATCGTCAGGATCTTATATACGTATATACAAGTAGCTTTTCGTGAGCTCGTCCGCGTGGAATAGTTACTTTGGCGTATATCTACATATAGCATAAGCTCTCAAAAAGGAAAGACACCCCGATTTTGAAACATTCTTTATTGGTGCTCCACTTGGTCTTATTGCTCTTAGCGTGATGTTATATATATAAATTCCTGAGATTAGCGCATTCAACAAATAAACACTTCAGCTTTATAACAAACAAATAAACACTTCAGCTTTATAACATTAATATATAGTAAAGATAATAGATCAATTTTATAAACTCGATGCTGGCAACACACGAAACCGTACTATTTAAAAAAAAAGAAATAGCCGTTTCTAACGCAGCGGCTTTTATATTCTTCAAACCGAAATAAACAATCCACCCGAGTGGGCTTCAAAAATGCTCTGATACCAATCAGAATACTCTGTAACAATTTGAAATGGCTGAAACTACGAATGATTTTTTTTTATTGCTTAGATGAGTGGACAAGCTCACAGCCCACCTGGTGTTAAGTGGTTACTAGAGCCCATACACATCTACAATGTAAAATGCGCCACACACCTTAATATAAGTTCTAAGGTCTCAAGCATAGTTACAACGGCTACCCCACCCTTCAAACCGAAACGCATTACTGCTTCACGGCAGAAATAGGCAGGGTGGTGGTATCTACCCGTGCGGACTCACAGAGGTCTTACCACCAGTAAAAATACCAGTGAATATAATCGTAATGACGAATCTTTGTCTACATTACGTCCCATAAGATGTACGACGATCTTGTCCATTTCGACCGAATCACTTAATTGATATGCGGCAGTGATAGATAAGACGGTGGTGGTGGTACCTACACGTCCCAAACTTATACACACACAATACGCTCATAATATCGCGTCTACAACTACCAACACATTCATACAACTACAACATAGAATTACATAGGTACTTAAATTATTCAAAAGGACATTATCGAATTTACCCCACTTACGCTTTTTACCTCACCCCACCCTACAACCATACTTAAACGCGTTTAATATTCACAACATTCACTTTCATTATTCGCGAGTAATTACTCCGATTTAAATTGTTTATTTCGACCCCAAATAATTAATTAAGTATGCGTGCGTAACAACTGCTCTACATTACGGATTCGCACTGGTGCCTTGAGAACGCGCTGTTTTAAAATAATAATAAAAAATTAGAGATTTTTTTTTGTTTATTGTTTTACAGGTGGAAATACAGGTAAGACTCCCACAAGGTTCGCCACAATGATCTTTTTTTTTATTGTTTAGATGGGTGGACGAGTTCACAGCCTACCTGGTGTTAAGTGGTTACTGTAGCCCATAGACATCTACAACGTAAATGCGCCACCCACCTTGAAACATAAGTTCTAAGGTCTCAGGTATAGTTACAACGGCTGCCCCACCCTTCAAACCGATACGTATTACTGCTTCACGGCAGAAATAAGCAGAGTGGTGGTACCTACCTGCGCGGTAGTATCATCTACCTATCAACCTGTCTTGCGCAGCCCGTATCCAGGGGATTCGGATCGCTACCAAGTCGTCAGTTCATATCATGGGATGGCTGCCTGCAGCGCTTTCCTGTATGCGGTTGTCATTCGAGAACTTTTTGGTTTCAGCAGCCATCTTCTCTTTCAAAAATGTACCCTATCCAATACCATTTCAACCTCGAAAGCGTTATTCGTTTTTAAAATCTTTTTCGGTATCTTTCAAATCATTTTACATTTTTTTTTATTGCCCTTGTAGGCAGACGACCACACGGCTCACCTGATGGTGAGTGGTTACCGTCGCCCATAGACTTCAATGCCAGGGGCAGAGTCACGCCGCTGCCTACCGCAAAATATATTTAACGTTTTATTAATTTGGTTTAGCAATTTCCAAAGTTCCACAATTTCAGGGATTCGTGCTCATGGCCCACTGATTTACCATCAACGATGTATGTTCCCGGACAGCAGTACTGTAAGACAATCCAGCAATACTCAGACATTGTGCGAACAACTTGCTATGAACTAGTTGAACATTTTTAATATTTTCAAGTGAACTTGAAACCCGATCTTTAATCCGGTTGACTTTGAAACACGTACAATATTATCTTTTAATTCCTCTTACATTACTACTTTTTCATTTAATAAAAAAAAACATCCTGTATCTCAGATATGTTACTTATTATTATTAATATTATAATAATACTAGCTGTACCCGTCCGCTTCGCTGGGCATTTAAAATTAATATTATTATTTCTCACCCCCACTAAGATTCTCATCATTAACGCCCCCACAACTGGTGTAGGGAATCCAACACTCATATAAATATTAGCCTATCCATTAAGTATATGTCATATCTATATGGATGCCAAGTTTTAAGTCAATCGGATGCATGGTTCGGTAGTTATAACGGAACATTCGTAAAAACCACTGTAGATTTATATATTAGTATAGATTATTATTAATTAATAAAATATTACGACTTGGCCGCCATGAAGCGATTTAGTTTTTGTAGTTACTTTGTAGTGAAAGTTCTTGTAGTCTAATGGCGGTAGGACCTCTTGTGATTCCGCGCGGGTAGGTACCACCACCTTGCCTATTTCTGCCGTGAAGCAGTAATGCGTTTCGGTTTGAAGGGTGGGGCAGCCGTTGTAATTATACTTGAGACCTTAGAACTTATATCTCAAGGTGGGTGGCGCATTTACGTTGTAGATGTCTATGAGTTCCAGTAACCACTTCACACCAGGTGGGCTGTAAGCTCGCCACCCATCTAAGCAATAAAAATTACAAAAAGCTGTCCGTAGCAGAAAAAGTCTAGAAGAGAAGTCAAATGAGTAAAATACATTGCGCGTCTTACCTACTAGGCCGCGTTTCGCTCACCCATGAACGCGTCGCACAAACTTCTGCATAAGTAAATACGGGTGCGTGACATTTTCTCGTAATATAATTCATTCCTCAGAGCACTTCACGATTAGATAAGACACCGTGAGAACGCGGCTTTCACCCACGTCAAGTGAAACAGGTGCCATGTTTTTTTACAGTCTTCTCAATGAGAACAATCGGCTGTCATGTCATTACGCCCTATGCGGCGACCACAATTTGCTTTCCGGAAGATTTTTAGGGACAGTCTAAGAATAACGCGGAAGTCCGAGATTAACGTATTTAATCGATACACCCGACAGTCTAAATTGTTCACAATTAATATGTATTCTGTGATAAACGATAAAGGGAAGATCTTACATAGAACGGGTGTAATTGCTTTTTTTTATATGCTGAAACGAATTACCTACTACGTACGTGGCTGTCATCGTAGCGTGTCTGGAAATGACCGGCAAAACTAAACATCGATTGGCTCATTGTTGTCTTGACTCGCGGTAATAATAAATCAGATCATTTTGCTACTTAGGTTTTTATTTATTTATAGCTTAGATAGGTGGAAGAGCTCACGACCCACCTAGTGTTAAGTGGTTATCGGAGCCCATAGACTTTTACTAGATAAATGCCACCACCCACCTCGAGATATGAGTTGTAAGGTCTCCGTTTTAACAGTACAACGGCTGCCCCAGCCTTCAAGCCGAAAGGCAGTACTGCTTTACGACAGAAATAGGCAAGGTGGTAGTACGTACCCGTGCGGACTCACAAGAGATCCTACCACCAGTAAAACTTGCTTGCTTGGTAGACGGATGGTCCGGTGTTAATATTTGGAACTTGTATGTATTATTCAAGTTTATCTTGAAAATGTCGGTAACGACAGTCAAATATATTGTGTTCTATGAACATTTTATAATTTAGAAAACCGATATATATTTTTTCAAATACATATCGGTTTTCTAAATTATAAATTTTTTGATATTTATGCTGTTATACTAAAATACAATCTACTTAAACCGTTTACAAAATTAGACTCGATAATCAGAACCCTATATTATTATTATTATCATTTTTCATTATTATTTAAAATCTTATTAATTACATAATATTTTTTAAAAAAGATATAAAAAATACAATTTTTAAAAAACACTATATAAAAATAGATTGCCGCTGATGGCGGTGTCTACGACACAAGCCACCAGTGGTTAGGACTCCAGAGTGAGAAACCTCCTCACAATGCGTGCAGTATCAAGGATAACTGCTTTCTGTATTAGGCCCTTAACCCAGCTAGATAACGAAAGTTTCTTAAGATGTTGATCGAAACTTTTCGCTATCAAGCCGTGTACCGATACAACTATTGGAACAATGATGGTTGAATCAACATGCCACATGGCGGTAGTCTCGTGGGCCAGGTCTAAATATTTTATTAATTTGTCCTTTTCTGCCTTCACGAGGTTCTCGTCATGAGGAATGGTGACATCAACCAACACTGCTCGACGCGCAGATCGATCTATTATCACAATATCAGGTTTATTGGCAACAATATACCTATCCGTGATAATAGATCGGTCCCAGTAGAGCGTAACATGACCATTATTAAGAACTGGTTGAGGTTGGTATTGGTAATAAGGTACAGCAGAATCAAGAAAACCATATTTCAGAGCAAGTTGTTGATGGATAATCCTAGCCACTTGGTTATGTCTATGCAAGTACTCGCCGTTAGCAAACCGAGAACAGCCAGAAACAATATGTCTAATAGACTCTCCCGGACGGTGGCATGCCCGACAAATGTCGACCGTCCCATCCTTTAGTATATATTATTATTATTATTATTAGAGTGTAAAAAAACAGAGCATCTCTGTGCCTTTAAATTATAATTATATTATTACATAAAATGGAACTTATGTAGCAAGTTTATTGATAAAAACTTCTTTTAGAAACCTACACTTTAATTTTATTTAATGCTCAAATTACGCTACTAAACTGAAAACATAAATTAGTTAACTTTCTCGCGCTTAGCCCACTTCATTATCAATTAGAAACAAAAGATTATAATATGTCCTTAAAAATCTTTAAAGCGTGGTGCTAATACAATCGATTAGTTTAATTATTGGAGATATTATCGGTATACCATCGGTGCGTCGCATCCGATTTCCCTTTTCATTCTAATGCTTCCAGAAAATGGGTCAAACACATTCACAATAGTTTTATTTGAGTACTGTCTCATGTAAAAACATAATTTAGAAAAAGTTTAAGTTATTTTAAATAAAATTATTTCTCGTTTGATGTAAAAATAAGTTTCATGTAAAATAATTTAGAAAACGTCTATTAATTGTAGTTATTTTAAATAAAATCATTTGTCAGGCTTTTATTTTTTACACGTTAAACAATGCCCAATTGACGTAAAACTCTATTTTAATAAGTACTAAAATAGAGTTACACTTTATCATAAAAGTTAAAAATAATTTTAAAGTATTGTCTGCTTCTATTTAAATAGTCTAAATTTACTTTAAGAATGACTCACCGTAATCATTTCTTCATAATCTACACCATGAGGCTGGGTTTCATTTTTCAAAGCTTTCCACACCTTCAACCCGTCTTTCTTGATTAAACCTTCCTGCTTCTTCAGGACTAGCTTCAGCTGCCTCCCGAACGCCTCCAAGTCGATCTTATGTACACCATCTTCTTGACTCTCGGCAGAATGTTCTTTATCACTCAATGATTCACTATCACCAAATTCACTAGATTGAACTTTGAAGTCCACACTAACTGTACTATTAGGATCTCCCATGATATCTACATCTTCGATACGCTTCTTTGCTTCGACAAACATCTCGTCATTGAGCAAAGAGGGGGCCTTGTACCCACCTTTAGTGACTTTTTCGGTTTTTAAATGGGGGGTCTTTCCTGAATCGGCGCTGTTCGAGTTCGCTGGGTGAGAAGTGGGTATATTCCTTCTGGCCAAGTGATGTGTGAGCTGAACCAGGTGGTACTCTGGTACTCTGCTGTGGTGCTCGACATGGAAGACGTTCCGAAGCTCATCTATTGTCATGTGCTCGTGGATCTGAAAATAATAATAATAATAATTTTATAAACAGTTTCTGAAGACAAAAGAGAATACTTAATGTTTTAAAAATACACATTTTGTTAGTGAAATCAAAATATATACAAATGCAGTACATATTTTTTTTAGGTTTTCATTTTCGATCAATAATAGTACTAGATTACGGATCAGGAACAAAAATAAGACGCTCCAGTGGCCACGTTTGCAGACACGAAAACATCTTCATTTCTTAGAAAAAAGTTTAATAATGTTAACGACTTCAGTTTATTATAAACCTTAATACTTAAACATAAAGTTTAATTACCTTTGCAAAATATATGTATTTAGGTCCTTTCGTCAGAAAAAGAATATTATGGAATAAATTTAAAATGTCACTTGAACTTAAAAAGTCATCAGTACAAAAATATTTATTCTAAAATGATACTTAAAGCCTAATTTATAAGGTTAAAAATATTTGTTTAAAATTTCGTGCTTATTGTATTGTGGAACTAGATGTAGTTCTTGGTATTACATTTCAATGCTCAGAACACAGTAAGTATTGAAAGACATAGAGTTGCAGAATATACATATTTGTTGAAGTGAAACTTCCTTATCGGCGTTGGAAAAAAATTTACCGTCACATTTTTCGGTTACGCGTCACATTTTTCCGTTACGCGCCATCTGTTTTGTATTCATGTCTATGATAATAAAATCCTTTTGTTTAAACTTTATCTAATTTAACTTTTTTGTATTCATGTCTATGATAATAAAATCCTTTTGTTTAAACTTTATCTAATTTAACTTTATTTAACCAATTTCTAGAAAGTTGCATGTAGATCATTTTTCGAAAAATAAGGCCATAAACAAGTTTCACTTCTTACGTGTGTACACTAGTACACGCACACATTTTTTTAGGTTTGTTTTGTATGGTCGCAACTATTTTTGACCGATTCAAAAAAGTAGTAGATAATATTTTACATTGCCGCTATTACAACAAATAGGTGATAAAAAATAAAATTGAATAAAGTAGAAAAAATATGAAAGGAAACACGAAACATGTTTTCCACGTATTCTTTATACAGAAGTAATTAAAACAATAATGTAGGTTTAATTACCTTTAAACAGATTCAGTTTGTTATAAAGCTGTCTTTTAGAAGTGATTTTTATATGAGCGGTTTCTTTTTACAAATATAATGTAATCTTATATCAATGAATTTTTCTATAATCAGTTTAATTTAGGCTTATTTTATGGCTGTGTTCGTTTCCCCCAGAAAACAAATCCTTTTCAGCATATACGCTTAAAATATTTACACATACATATAAAGTTTTTTTAATACTTTTTTGCATTGATTTGCCACCACCATTGAACAATTCTAGAATTTTTATAAGAGTTCTATATTTCTTCTCCTCTTTCTTTCACAACAATATAATATATCCATTATGCACTAGGGCTACTAGGAAATCTACAAACAAAAATAACATTATAAAATAACAAAACTACTCTATGCATTCCCTGTCCAAGAATAGGTGATGTTTGTTACAATAGCTGGTGCCTTGTTGCAAACATTGGCCAAACAATTACAATATTCGTAAATTGTGTTTTATTTACAATATAATTGTGTTTATTATTTTATGAAAAACACTTAATAATATAAATTTACCAAAAAAAGATATTCCTTCCAAAACCTTGGTGTTACGGTGGTTTTTTACTCAGTTTTTGAACGCGCATTGCAGCGTTTTGACGTCTTAGTGTTGGCTATGATTGGACCATACTAATTTGAAATAAGACCACAAATTTATTTGTGGTCTTATATTTTTTCGGGCCGCTTTTGAAGCGCTAATCGCGAATCTAGTAGTATTATTGATCGAAGGTTTTCATAAAAAAAACTAATATGCGGCTTTGTTTAAATCACTTGAAATTTTAAATCGTAATACTTTTATTTAACGCATTAGGCAGGATTTCCGAAATAAAACCTTTATTAGAATAATCCTCAAGCATATTCTCATATTTTATATTTTGAAAATTCTTTATAATGATTATTAATATTACATAAATAAAATACAATTTGTTGTAGTTATTGTACATTATTAGTGGCACACATCACAAAAATATCAGTCGAATAATCGAGAAATTTAATCCACCTACGTAATTAGTAGATAAAATAATTTCATGGTGTCAATACACATACATTAATTCTCTCATCAAATACCGACTTATTCGGAGGGAAACTTTTCGTTGCAAACACCTTACTTAACTGAACTAACTACTTAATTTAGTACTACATTTATTTTAAATGATCTTTCTACGAAATCGCTCAAAACTTATGTAAAACTACGGCAAAAAAAATCAAGTTTTTTTTAAACACACATCCGTATGGTTTGTTTGAATGTCAACATTGTGAAACACGTAAACCTTGGATAAGGTCAATACTACGAGTTTATTCGATCCTTTCTCGATTTATTTGCGGCTCTTTAGGTCGGCCGTGTGTAATGTATCGTGTTATGCGAAATATTCATAATTGCTGCGTACGCGATACTACTAGTCACTTCTATCCGTCTTTTTTTATTTTTTTATTGCTTAGGTTTGTGGACGAGCTCACAGCCCACCTGGTGTTAAGTGGTTACTGGAGCCCATAGACATCTACAACGTAAATGAGCCACACAGCTTGAGATATAAGTTCTAAGGTCTCAGTATAGTTACAACGGCTGCTCCACCCTTCAAACCGAAACGCATTACTGCTTCACGGCAGAAAATAGGCGGGGCGGTGGTACCTACCCGTGTGCGCTCACAAGAGGTCCTACCACCAGTAATTACGCAAATTATAATTTGGCGTCTTTGATTTTAATTACACGATGTCATTCCTTCACCATGGAAGTCAATCGTGAACCGTCTACTGTGGTCTACTGTCGTTGATTTTTTTTTATTACGCCAATTCTGTAGTTTGATAGGACTCTATCGTTATCAAGTAGGTTTGGTTTCAACCGTACAGTTGAAATAGAAGCCAAATTGCACCGCAGAAAGGATGGGTACATATGCCAATCTTCCTTAGAAACATATGGAACAACCAATCAAAGTCAGCAGATAATGCCACTTTTTAAATTTTCACAAATATATTTAGTTAATATTTAAATGACTATGTTCATAATTCATAGATTATTTTTCTCTGAATCGAAAATTAAATTATGACAGCAAATATTTTTTACGATCGCATTACTGCTTCACGGCAGAAATAGGCAGGGTGGTGGTACCTACCTGTGCGGACTCACAAGAGGTCCTATCACCAGTAAACAACCTACCACCAGTAATAACAGCTAAATATAAAAGTCTGTATTAAATAAGACATTGCATAATCAGTCTCTTTACAATGAGAGCCTCTAAGCCACAGTCCAAAGATAATTGCAAAACAATAACAGCACGCAGAGACCTCACATTTCTTAATCCAAAGATATTTAATTACATACATTCGCATTGCGAACGAAAACTTAAACAATTTTTCCTTATATTGTTCTTGTCCGTTCACTAAGAACTTAAATCGGACATACAAAAATGCTCTTAATTCGCATTGAGCTAGCTCCGCAAATCCTTTGAGAGCACATCGACATTTCATTTCTAAATCTTAATGTAAATATAAACTTTATTTCGTTACGGGTAAAGGTGAATTTTGTTAGTGGTTTGAGTGTAAGGGCACGGACACATGTTACGAAATGGTATCGTTCGGTTGTATTGCTCTGAGTCACGAATGTACGACTGAAACTGAGACGCAAGGTCGTGGTTGTAGAAAGTTTTTATATTTGCGCTGAAAATATGATAAAAGGTAGGCATAAAGAGTACCACCACCATAAACAAGGTAGGTTGGTAGGACCTCTTGAGACTCCGCGCGTTGCGGCAGCCGTTGTAACTATACCTGAGACCATAGAACTTATGTCTCGAGGTGGGTGGCGCATTTACGCATGTAGATGTCTATGTGCTCCAGTAACCACTTAACATCAGGTGGGCTGTGAGCTCGTCCACCCATCTAATCAATAAAAAAAAAACAAATATACAAAAACACTTTCCCGTTATCAAGCATATTAGTGAAACACTCCAATTTCTCTAAGCTTCTAATTTCGAAAATTTATGCAGTAAAATTTGTTAATAACCCCTAACGTCTCAAGTTTAACAACGGTATTTACTTTATGTGGTCTCTGAACTTCAGTAGTCAATTTTGTTCTAGAATTAAACCGTGAAACATGTGTCATAATGAGTTCGAGTAGTTCACAGCACTGCTCAATTTTAGATACAATGGCTATCAGTGTTTGGACCTTCGAGCATACTGCGCACCGAATCATGATTATTAACCTAGCTCGTGAGCTTCAGTAATACGAGGGGCACACCCAAGCTGGTGTTCACCACTGGAGGCTCTTTTAAAGCCGTATTTTAAATAGGACATTTCATACCGCTCATGACCATTGCAAAGTCCATACCAGAAGCCGATCTCCGAATAAAGCTGTTATAATTAATCGGGGTAAAACTCGTTACCATAGTATAGAAATAAAAGACGACAGGTCATAGCCAAAATGCAATCCAATAGCGATGTATAATCCTTGCAGAAAACCCAACAAAAAGGTTTGAGATTGACATAAATTATGGGGAAAATCACGTGATCATTGACCTTGTTGAGTGTGCTCATATATAGAGCGTGTGTGATATTATGTAGGGTGATAATTATTAACAAGACATGACAGTTTGCAACCTGTTTATTGTGTGATGACTCGACACAGACTAAACTAAGCTAAGCCACACCAGAAATAGAACAAACATTGTGCTGGAAGAAAAATAACTTCACCAAATCGACCGTATCTGATTTATTTCGATTATTTATTCATTATTTCAAAAGTGTTGATATTTAAACCTAATTTAGTTCGGAACAATAGCCTTTAGAAAGTTCGACTAAAGTTATTAATGGTTACAAACGTTGCTTATACTGAAGTAATTGTAGCGTCAATGGCATTGATAATAAGGTATTGCATTTGGTAACTTTCTAAATTAATAATACTTGTAATTAGTAGGAAAATATTCAAATAACGTCTAAATATATATTTTAAATAAACACTGTATGAAATTTTCTACCTATTCCTTCTGTAGTTACTTGTATTGTATATAACGTATGTCCAAGATAGTGTATCTTTAGATCACACGATGATCTTACTGGTGGTAGGGCCTCTTGTGAGTCCGCACGAGTAGGTATCACCGCTCCGCCTATATCTGCCTTGAAGCAGTAATGCGTTTCGGTTTGAAGAGTGGGACAGCCGTTGTAACTATACTGAGACCTTAGAACTTATATCTCAAGGTGGGTGGCGCATTTACGTTGTGAACGTCTATAGGCTCCAGTAATATCGTATAAAATTAAAACCATAATACTTCTGTGGAAAATTTAAAACGTGCAAACGATTAGAAAAGCTTAAGAACACATTTTAATGAATCTTCTATGATTTGATGTTGTTGTATCTGAGGCCTTGACGTGCATCAGTGATTTGATTAAAGCAAAAAATGGCATTAATCCACGGAGAGTAGTGACACAGTTACAATGGTTCGCTGACCGTAAATGTTTAATGTAATTATAAAAAATGTTTTAATCAGCATACGATTTTCATTTTTGTTTTTTTTTTGTGTTAAAAATGAAACCTTTCATGGCGTTGACTGGATTTCTTCTAAATACAAAAAAGGCTTTCGTATATACATAATAATATGTACATAATAGATGAAACGCACGCACAATAAAAAATTCAGTTCAAAGAAATCTTGCAACAAGTACCATGCATTTTTAATGGTTTGTTTGACTACTTTTTTTTTTATTGCTTAGATGAGTGGTCGAGCTCACGACACACCTGATGTTATGTGGTAACCGGAGCCCATAGACATTTAAAACGTAAATTCCGTCACCCACCGCGAGACATGAGTTGTAAGGTCTCAGTTTAACAGTACAACGGCTGTCCCACCCTTCAAACCGAAACGCATTACTGCTTCACGCCAGAAATAGGTAGGGTGGTGGTACCTACGCGTGCGGACTTATAAGTAGTCCTACCACCACCAATATAATATAAATATGTTACCAAAAGCAGTTATTTCACAAGTGAATCTAATCCGCGCTCAGGACACAGACTTCGATTCTTTAGTTCACATTAGTTCACTTAATATTCGATACAAAAAACTGCAATCGAAATATTATAAAGAGGAAAGATTTGTTTGT
The DNA here is from genome assembly GCF_030269925.1 of Bombyx mori. Lineage (NCBI taxonomy): Eukaryota > Metazoa > Arthropoda > Insecta > Lepidoptera > Bombycidae > Bombyx > Bombyx mori. The sequence goes on from NC_085126.1 coordinate 5,220,725, forward strand.
TTGTTTGTTTCGAATAGGCTCCGAAACTACTGGACCGATTTGAAAAATTATTTTTCCATTAGAAGCCGACATTGTCCCTGATGAACATAGGCTACTTTTTTTTATTTTATTTTTTTGGTTTCATGTGTGTTTTAATGTTTCCGAAGCGAAGCGAGGGCGGGTCGCTAGTATAATATATGCGGATGAGAGATTGAATACGAAAACAAACGAGAATAGATGTACAACGAAATACCATTCACATAACTGCTTTCTATTGTTTATTGTATAATATGAAATACATTCGTCACTCTCAAGCCAGGTTAGCGCGGTGACCTTTCTAAAACAGAATACATAATTTATTCACTGTGATATAATATAAACCATAGATTATTTTTAGATTGAATATGAATTAGATTAGATTACTTAATAGTTTCACTTAAAATTTGCCTTGCCGTGGAATTGGAGTGTAATGTTAGCGAGAAAATAATAAAAAAAAACAGTTTCGCAGATATAATAGCAGTGTGATAGACGTAACCAGAATGTTTTTAATTAAGTTCTCATCTACGTGGCCATTCTCAGAATGCCTCAAAGATTTTGTAAACATATTGTTTAACGCACGTATTATTTACGTCAATTGTCTCCTTGTGCGTAAGGGACTGAAAGGAAAATATCTGTTATTAAAGTATTTGTTTCAACCGACTTAACCTAATAGGTGTATGGCTCTAATCTATATATATAAAAATGAATTGCTGTTCGTTAGTCTCGCTAAAACTCAAGAACGGCTGGACCGATTTGGCTAAGTTTGGTCTTGAATTATTCGTGGAAGTCCAGGGAAGGTTAAAAGGTGAGAAAATATAAAAAAAAGCTCAGAATTATTTAAAAACAAACAATTTTGTTTTTCCTTTGATGTGTCCCCTTGATGTGTCTTTTATTTATCGATTGAGGCACTACGAAGTCTGCCGGGTCAGCTAGTAAAGAATAAAAAATAAAAAAAGTTTTTGTTTCATTAAAACTAGACGGACTTTAAGACGGACGAAGACGGGACCACGTAAACTCTGAAGTATTCGAATTATGTGAATAAGTATAATTAATAATAACAAAAAGGCAAGATTAAACAGTAAAAGTAGTTTTAATTAGGTTTCCGCGAAAAATAAATCAAAATTATGAAAATACTGTAACATTTTTTATTGTTATTTCATAACCTAATTCCGTATTGCTGGATCATAGTGCGTAATTACTACTCCACTAATCATAAATGTTATGAACAAATAAATAAATACATACTGGTTTATTTTTATAACACTATGTAGGAAAGTCGTCCGTAATAAAGTGACATTTGGTACATATATGCCGTAGGACTGACGATCGCTGGAGCAGACGGGTTCTCGAGTGGAGACCGCGCAGCGGAAGACGTAACGTGGGACGCCCCCTGGCTAGGTGGTACGATGACCTCCGCACGGTGGCCGGCAAGAAGTGGATGAGGAGAGCCGCAGACCGGGCTCAGTGGTGTGGATTGGGAGAGGCCTATGTCCAGCAGTGGACGACTGTGGGCTGTTGATGATGATGGTACATATTTATTATAACCATACATACCTTTGTATCTAATTATAACAACAGATCACCAGACGTTTTATTGAGTAGTTCACGGAAATTAGCGGTTTTTAAATCCTTATAAAATAAATCTGATTTCTTGAATTGATAAAACTGTTTTCTTTCGCGTAATATCATTCTCGAAACAAGTAGCAGTCAACAGTCAATGTCCCTCATGTTTTAGATTGTATCGCGACCTTCCAAAAACATGCTCGACAATGGTACGTGATTCCAAATTCGGCTTGATATAGCTTATCACATTATCTACTTACACCAAACAGAGGTGGTAGATTTGTGTGAAAACACATGCGTGCTGGCTTCGTGATAACATATAGTTGAAGGACCTTAATAAACTGAATTTTATTTCTTATGCTAATTTCCTGAGAACAGAAGCATGAAGTTGGATGAATACCTTGATCTCATGTCACAAGTAAGATTCACGTAGTAAGGTATGGAGCTCTCTATCTTTTTTTTTTTTATTGCCCTTGTAGGCAGATGAGCATACGGCCCACCTGATGGTGAGTGGTTACCGTCGCCCATGGACTTCAGCAATGCCAGGGGCAGAGCCAAGCCGCTGCCTACCGTTTAATACTCTCCACAAGCCTCGTTTGAAGAAGGACATGTCATAGCGCTCGGGAAACACCGTGGAGGAGAGCTCATTCCATAGCCGGATGGTACGTGGCAAAAAAGACCTCTGGAAACGCACTGTGGATGACCGCAGTGGCTCCAGGTAGTATGGATGAACTCTACTCCGGTGGCGGGCGGTGCGATGGTAAAAACGAGATGCCGGTATCATCTCGAACAATTCCTCAGAGCACTCCCCATGGAACATACGGTACAAAATACAGAGGGAACCGAAGTCCCTCCGCAGACCCAGAGGTTCCAAACGATCTCTGTTCAGGTAAGAAAAAAGAGCATATAATTTTTTTAATAAATTTCTCGGCGATCGTATTTCCCCTATAGAAACTCTTGAATTTTCAGGAAAACTTTCAAACGTAACTTCACCATTCACTAACAAGTAAAATGAACTTCACATGATTCATTACCAAGCCCGAGAATTCTATACGTTTGTATGTAAATTCGTAGTTTTGATGCAAAAAACAATGTAAGCAGTACACAAAGACAATGACCCAACGAACAATGGCTTGTTCCACAATGAAAGGAACCTTTCGGCCTATGAAGGCTCTGTTCTGATTTTAGCCTGCATTCCTTGGAGTGTACGTGTCTGTGATAGGGAATATTAATATATGACAACAATAAATTAATTAATCATGTAATAAAAATCAAACCTGCAAAGCTATAATTTGCGTAATTACTGGTGGTAGGACCTCTTGTGAGTCCGCACGGGTAGGTACCACCGCCCCGCCTATTTCTGCCGTGAAGCAGTAATGCGTTTCGGTTAGAAGGGTGGGGCAGTCGTTGTAACTATACTGAGGCCTTAGAACTTATATCTCAATGTGTGTGGCGCATTTACGTTGTAGATGTCTATGGGCTCCAGTAACCACTTAACATCAGGTGGGCTGTGAGCTCGTCCAACCATATAAGTAATAAAAAAAAGCTTTTTTTTTATAAGGATAGACTAACGCTAGGCTGTCAGAGTCTCAGACAGTCATAAATATAAAAAAAAATCAATTACAACACCACTTCACTATAAAACAGATTACGTCTCAACAAAAACGTTAAACGCCACAGATTACTCTGTGCATTTAGTATTTACACGAACTTCAATCAATGAACTTTACAATCGTACTAATAAATTTAACTTATCTTACATAATATGGTCCGTGGACTTGAATAAGCCGAAATGTGTGATCGGATCGATGGAATGGTTTTCCCACCGGTTTGTTGCGAAACGACTGAACAACTGGAGCAAGGTCGAGTCAAGATGGCCGCCAGCAAAATGGCGCCTAATTCTTGAGTACGAAACAATTACACAGGTATTATTACGATTATATGCTAGTGCCAAAAATATTTGTAAACTGAAGAGTTGCTTGTTTGGAAATACACGTAAAGAAAAACCATTATCTTTTAGAAACTTTTTAGTTTAAAAAAAAAGGTTTCTCTTAGACGGAATCACTCCCTGTCTGTCATTCAGTGAAGAAAGAAGTTCAGTTTTGCATTATAATAAGACTGCTTAAAATATTAAATCAAAAAGAGATTAAAGGCTTCAAATGTTGTTTTCTTATTAAATTACAGAAAATGCAATTAAGCTTTTTATTGTTAATTCACTTTGGAGTATTCTATATCATAATATATTTATTGTAACTGCATACAATTTAGTTCAAATGAACGAAGTTAATAGTCAATAGTATTTAAAAAATAATGGTAATCAAATTAATCTTCATATATTAAATACATCTAAAGTAGGTTATAATTTGCGTAGGTAATTACTGGTGGTAGGACCTTTTGTGTGTCCGCGCGGTAGGTACCACCACCCTGCCTATTTCTGCCGTCAAGCAGTAAGGCGTTTCGATTGGAAGGCAGTTGTTGTTTTGTAAATACTTTGACTTAGACCTCATTTATCATGGTGGTTAGTAGTATTTACTTTGTTGATGTCTCCGGTAAGCACTTAACACCAGGTAGACCGCGAGCTCGTCCATCTATCTAAGCAATAAATAAAAGAGTAAACATCATCATCATTCGGGCTCGTAATCTGTTCTTCGTTTACCTACTCCAAAATGATCGAAAATCGAATTGTGTTTTTGCACAATTGAAGCCGTCCTATGAAGAGTTATATAAAGAGAGCGAGCTAGACATTTACTTAGCAAGTAACTGTAATAAGATTTTAAATATTTAAGTATTTACTTGTCCTTATAAATTAATCTAATATTAAAAAAAAAAAAGACATGCCCGCTTAATTTCTTGCCAATTCTTCTCAGGACGGAGGCTAGTTCTTGTGAATTGACGTTCAACAAGTATGTACTTTCATTTATGTTGAATATATATTTTTTTTATTTGGTTTGTTTTGATATACATATTCGAGTAAATAAACACCTTTTGAGAATTGTTACGAAAGGAAAGATATCAATTTGAACTGCGCTTAAAAGTTGCATTCAAAATAACGCCGGATCATTTTCCTCGACAATTTTCCCATAGCATTACGATTTGCATGAGACCAACTAAAGAATTACAGTAACATTCTGCAGGTATTCTAGATGCAGGATTGTAGATGCATAATAAAGATAACGCGTAAACATCGGCTTAATATTAGCGGTACCAAAAACAGTAAAGTCGCGTCCCCGCCGAATGCATAAAGCATGTGTTCAGCTGATGTCAAAAAGTTGTTGTTTACGAGGTCTGATTATGCACAGCCGGATTTTACACGAATAATTTGCAAGACACAACAATATTTTCAAAGCGTTCTTCATGTTTTGATTACCATCGCCAGCGCCCGTTATTCTTAGTGATTAGATACCGAATAAGCTAGGTTTTACGACGCTATGGATGCCAGTTTCACTCACCATACTCTATCTGACATACGACTCTACATACATTAATGAATTGAAGAGTCGAATAGCTCAGAAATAAAATTATACCACACAATAGACATACATGCTCTACGAAATTAATCTCATTTACAGTTTTCTAATTGTAATTTGTATCTTTTATATTAAAATTGTGTAAATGATGAGATCTTAATAAATTAGAATAAGTCGTGTGAAAGATATATTTCAATTTTTTTTAAGTGGTTATTCTTTTGTTTTTGCAATTTGGTATAAGTGATTAAGATTTTAATAAACATATCGTAATAATAAATTCAAATAAATGATATTGAATAATCTGTTTTTTATCTCAAATCTTATTACTGCATAGAAAGCATGCATGAAAGAGATTATTAAACTATATATCTTTATATATAAAAATTAATTGCTGTTCGTTAGTCTCGCTAAAACTCGAGAACGGCTGGACCGATTTGGCTAATTTTGGTCTTGCATTATTTGTGGAAGTCCAGAGAAGGTTTAAAAGGTAGATAAATATGAAAATGCTCGGAAATAAATAAAATAGACAATTTTGTTTTTTCTTTGATGTGTCCCCCGTCGGATGAATTCCTCTTGCTTGTATCTTTTATTTATCGATTGAGGCACTACGAAGTCTGCCGCGTCAGCTAGTTTATAAAAAAAAATATCTCTCTCTGTATGATGTTATAGCTAACTATAATCCGATTCCAGAGACTTCCCACAGACAATATAGTAAGTACCTTTAATCCGCTTCAAGGCTAAAACGACAATTGCGATAAAAAATCAATTAAAACGAATTTATTCACATGTTCCGCTGTCATTATATTGTACAGGAAATAATAAAACCGTTGAAAATAAATACGAATCGATCATGTCTTAAAGGACATACCGGTATTTATGTTTATGGGAAAAAATTACGGTTCGCCTCATTACCGTTAAACTTTTTTTTGTTAATGGCACAATTTTAATCAAGCTTAAGTTAATTGTTAACTTACTACGAGAACTATTAAATTATATATATAATATATAGGATCGCGGTGCACATTGTAATAATCGAATTTGTTAAATTTTAATTTAATAAACAAGTCACATAAAATTTACATCTTTCTTTCTTTTTTTTTTGTTATTGTAGTAAGTCTGTCATAAACTTAATACGCCATCTGTCCATATCTGTCATCTGTCAGGTCAGTGTGGCCAATGTTTACACCTAATTATTCCCACATATATATATATTTCGATTTTTTTTTCTAGGGTGTAGTCTACGCGTGCGTGTTCACAATACCCCACCAGTATACATGAGGTGGAGGTCACTACATCACGAAATAGCTAAGACGTTAACACCCACCGTTATTGGCTTATTCTTTTCGTTTCGCGTCAGTTTTCAAATACCTAAATTAGTTTTCCAATTAAGATCACAAGTGTGTATATACATAATGTATTAGTTTCCCAATAAGCCCTACCAAAACGTAAATTACTTTTCGAATTGAGCCCACAAGCGTAGATACTAATCTATATATTAATACGTGAAGCAAAAACTTTGTACCGCATTTTACGAAAATTCCGCGGACGGAAGAGTGGGTATGAAATTTTCCAGATTCATAGAGAATAAAGAACACGAATCCAGAATGCTTTTTTTTAAATACTTTTAAAATTAATTAAATCAATACATAAAACATTACACACACACACACGCATATATATATACTCTTTGTTTATTGTCAAACTTTTCTTATTATTTAAAGTCTATGGTCAAATTGAAAATAGATTATTATTGTTTTTCTTTAATATGTATTATTTGTCTATAGTATAGTCTTGACGAAATCTGTAATTATTTATAGAAGTATAATTATACTCGTAGTGTTTAAAAATAGAGCCATAATAATGTTCAAATTTATATGATAATTTCAATTAATTATAGTCGAATTTCGACTACCGGACGACCACTAGTATTAGTAAACCTACATCTGAACTTACATTATTACCTAAGTGACGCAGTGGCAACATTCAACACTTCCCTTCTACTTTCAATCTCGTCTACTTTCATTTTCGCTGGGCTCTAACGTAATCTCTTTACTATGACGAAAGCGTCATACGTTTATAAATACTGTAGTTCAATGCTTCATCTTAATATTATTAGAACTGATCAGAAAAGATGATAGAGCGAAGACAACTGAAATAATTGTTCGAGTTGAAAAACTATTTATTGTAAAGGATAAAAAAAATGTGAGCCGTCACGGGACGCCTGGCAGATGTGAAACATCGAAATTATTTTGTAAAAGTAATACGCAGAAAAGAACAGGTTGTGATAGGAACTAAATATGTCATAATGATAAAATAAAATATTACGGAAAAATAATTTATTTTCAAGTAAAACACAGGTTATGTGTACTGTAGTAAACAACACTGTATACACTACGGAGTATACACTATAAGTATCCGAGCTCAGTGTAGCAAGAGAGATGGCTTAACGCCGGATCGAGTGGGAGAGAATCGCACAGTCGATTGCGCATGGCGACGCGTCGCCACGGCATGCGTCGCCACGCCAGAAATCGGTTTTACGTGCGGCTATAGATGTTTCACATCAAAAAGATCCGAACTTTTTGCGTTACATTAACTACTGAGTTAATACACAAGAATATGAATTTGTTGTGGCCTAAAAGATATGACGTTAAATATATAAACAACTTCGTAAAGAATCAATAAAGTAAACGCATTTTTATCTATAACTTAAAATATTATTCCATCTTTTTTTTATCATAAGACATTAGCAAAAGCTATTAAATGATTTTAAATAGTCATTATTATATTATTTATTCAGTTTTTTATAATTTAATAATGAAAAGCGAATCTTGTTTCTCCTACGTTTAAAGCGTACTCAAATTTACTATTAGGTATCACGACCACCCACGTCACGTGTAAACAATCAACTAACATAATATTATCCATTAATTATGTATGTTCAAATATATCAATGACATTTAGAATGGACGCCAAGATAAAATTATTGAAGCACATATTTAGAAAACTACATCTCACTTTGCATTTTTTAAGGATATCTTTATACTGATTGAAGTTTTAAATTCAACAAGCTTGTCTGTATTGAAGTGAGGCTTAGAAAAATATTTAACAGGGTTTTAGGAATGATCTACTTTATGAAAAATACAATATAGAAAAACTTATGAAAAACTCCAGACATTCTGGTTGGTAATCTATATATTAATACGTGAAGCAAAAACTTTGTATCCCTTTTTATGAAAATTGTGTGGATGGAGGAGTATAAAATTTTCCACACTTATAGAGAATATAGAGAAGAAGTGCACAATGCTAATTTTTTTTTAAATAATGCATAAAAGATACATTAAATCAATAAAGAAAACATTACACACACTACATACCATGTATTTGACGCACACACGCATGCATACTATTTATTGTCAAACTTCTGTTCTTGGCGTCTGTTGTCAAATTGAGAATAGATTAAATATTGTTTGCTTTTGTTAATATTTTTTATAGTGTAGTCTTGGCGAAATTTGTGATTATAGAAGTATAAAATACAATCAAAATAGTGTACAATTCCAATTAATTATAGTCGAATTTCGACTACTGCGGGACCACTAGTATTTAGAAAACTACATCTCAATTAGCATTTTTTAAGGATGTTTTTATACTGATTTAAGTTTTTTAATTCAACAAGCGTATCAGTATTGAAGCGAGGCTTAGAAAAAGATTTAACAGGGTTTTCATTGTCAAGATTGATTGTCATGATTGAATGATCTGTTTTATGAAAAATACAATGTATAAAAACTTATGACAAATCCAGACTTTCTGGTTTGAAGTATTATGTTGCAATTAATTATTCGTTTTCTGTATTTTATGGACACGGTATTGGGATTTGAAAGGCTTATATTCAAATTGTGAAATTTTATGATATTAGTTATTTTATTGGTACTTATTATACTTGGTACTCTTATTAAAAATACCGGGTGCGAACCTATTTTTTAAATGAAAATAGTTCAGAAGATTAGTTATGAAAACTAATATTTTGAATTATTATCAAAAAGCATTAGTAAAAACATGTCTGTCAGTCCCTAACACAGGGAATCCTAAATTAGGGCCAGAAAAGACCATGCGTGATTTGTTTTCAGTTATTTATTTATATTTATGTTAGCGTTAGTGTCATAACTATATCACATAATTGTGTCTCAGACCTCAAGTCTCAAGATGAGAGGCGTAATTTATGTTTTGATGTCTACATGTTCTCAGACACAGCCCACTGAGTTTCTCGCCGGATCTTCTCAGTGGGTCGCGTTTCCGATCCGGTGGTAGATTCTGCGAAGCACGGCTCTTGCTAGAGTTCGTGTTAGCAACGTCGTCAGGTTTGAGCCCCGTGAGCTCACCTACTAGTTAAGGTTCCGCTGAAATAGCCTCTTAAGGCTAAGGATGGGCTTAGGTAGGAAAAAAAAACTGATAACCATGCGATAAAAAAAACCTTTTTGTAGAATATCGGCGAAAAAGCCAAAGAAATTGTTTCCCATGGGCTTGTGTAATAACCTCGTCTTGAAATGTTAATTTTACGCCGTTTTACTATGTAAGTGTCATTGAATGTCATAATTTTGCACGGTAGGGCCTTCCGTTTTTTCCGACTGCCGACTTAGAGACAATGGCAGACATTTTTTCTCAATATTATCAATGGTGTTGTGATTGTATCGTTCCGCGGGTATCGTGGTTCGCCGTTCAGTAGTATCGGATATTTATTTGAAAGCATTATCTTACATCGTAAAAGTCGTATTTCCGTTCAAGCTTAATACTTACTTACTTCGTTTTCGATTTGAGTGCCTTCAGAATTTGAAACTATATAGGCAAAGTCGCATTAGATGATACGCGTTAAAAAGGAATCACAAAAGCTCGAGCAAGTCGTAGTATTATTAATTCGTACTGAGGTCACAGATAAATCTATAAATCATTGGGAATATGACTATTCTGATCTTTAGACGTAAAAATTCTTTAATTCGTATATATAAATTAAAAGCATCAAATTAAATTAAAACCACTTCAAAACCAAATCCCGAGTCGCACATAAAAACATGTTATGAAATAAAATGAGTTGACGATCTGATGTCGTCGGGGATCCGTCCGGATAAACGTTCCATATTAAAACACGGTTATATTAAGATTTGACGTAACTCAAACAGGTTCTTAAATTATTAAATAAAGAAAAACAATTTCTCAGAGTACCTACGAAGGTTTCTCGATTATTATTTTTTATTGTCATAAAGTCGAATAAATCGAATTATGGTACGATGCGAAATTTCGATATTGAGACTACGTATTGAGACTTGAGAGAATGTTTTTTCCTCTCCCTGCCCACGACTTCTTGTAAAGTACTCTGTAATAATTTTAGCATACAACAAAGTATTAACATACATCTACTACACCATAAACAGTAAAAAAAAACTTAAATTTGATAACATTATTCCTACAGAATTTAATATGGACATATTTTGTGGAATGAGCTCTGTAGCGCGTACCTCTTGCGGAATACAAGATATTTTATTGATGCCTGAATCTTGCTAACTAATGCTAACGGTATTTTCAAGATAAGCTTACATATAAGTTCCGAACATCTACATTTTGTAGGTCCGCATAACCACATCCTTTGATATGAGTACACCTGAATGTCTTAGTCAACATATTGTTATCTAAAATCGTAAATAAACGGTAGGGTTTAAGTGGTCAGCGATTTTGTGCACTCTTGTTTTCAATACCGTTTTTTTACCCTTGTTCTTCGAAGTATACTAACCTATATATAAATGAGATAAAAGATACATGCCATTGAAAGAGGGAATAAAAAATAAACAAGCAATTCAGTTTCACCGGAGTTCACTATCGAGACGACAATTATTATGAGGCAGATAAATAGTTCGATATGATTAATTACACACAATCTCAAACAAAATTCGTCGCTTTTGGTATTAGCTTCTTTTTTGTATCCACCTTATCCCACTCACTAGGCAGGGTCGGCACAGCGATTTTTTTCTATTTCATCCTCCTCTATCAGTCGTCATCTCAACATTCACTCCTCTTTCTCTCATATCGTCATTCACATACTCCATCCATGTCTTCTTCGGTCGACCTCTTTCCCCTCTACCTTGAACTACCATTTTTAGTATTAACTAATCTATCTTCTATATATAAGTATATAAAAATGAATTGCTGTTCGTTAATCTCGTTAAAACTCAAAAACGGCCGGACCGATTTGGCTAATTTTGGTCTTGAATTATTTGTGGAAAGCTAGAGTTTTAAAAGGTAGATAAATATTATGAAAATGCTCGGATTTAAATAAAAATAACAATTTGGTTTTCCCTTTGATGTGTCCCCCGTCGGACGGATCCCTTTTGTTTGTTTTAAGTTTATTTTTTACATAAGTTTACGTCTTTTATTTATCGATTGAGGCACTACGAAGTCTGCCGGGCCAGCTAGTATTTGTATAAATGACAGAGATATGCATTAGGTGCTTTTTATCTACATGAGGGTTACAGGAATAATTTACGATACGCGATAAACAGTCATTGGTGGTACCAATTATCCACCGTAGTGACTTTACATAATTCTTCTCTTCAAGCCGAAACCAAATAAGTTATCAGACAAAGATAAGCGGAGCTAATTAAGCACAATATTCAAAGGTCGACGAATAACGCCTTAGTCGTCCGTGACCACGAAAACTGTAAATTATTCGAAACGTCAGATATAATGGCCGTTTTCCAATTACAGCACAAGAGCGCATTATGCGGCATAACGCTCAACTAAGCTTCAGCATAATTCGGCATTGTGCGTCACTGAGTCGCATTATGCTCTGTAAGTAATGGTTAAGTAATGGTTAATTATTATACGAATTATGCTGAAGCTTAGTTGAACATTATGCCGCATAATGCGCTCTTGTGCTGTAATTGGAAAACGGCCAATGTAGTGACATGAAAAAGCGCGGGATTAAATCGTACAAATAGTTTTAATTATGTCTGTGACTCGCAAAAACCAAAGAAAGTACTAATTAGGTACTACGTCACCAGTGCATTAAATTTCAACCTCAATTAAATGATAATGAAAGCACAAAACAAAACTTATCTTGACCCTGAATTTATAATCACACAAGATAAAATTCAAATATTTTTTTTATCATTTTACCTCTTGAACACAAATCTTTTAGCGTGTGAGCGACCGGCTTTACCGAGCTATCTGAGTCATACAGAACCGAAAGCGAATGTTGATATTACACCTTTTGGGGGCATAAACCCTAAATTGTGTACAAAAACGACAAAACAGCCCAAGGCCTTCCATAAATATACTCAATTTTCATATCACAGTTGAACTTCGCTTGGTATTCTTGTTCGAACGATCCTCGCTGGGGTATATAAAATTGATTGTGAATCGATTTTAATTATTCGTTCTAATCTTGTCATTAAATGTCATGTTTTTCAAATGTACGATTAAAACTTATACGCAGCCTACAAATCTGATCCCTTGTCGATATATTTTTTTTGTTTGTTACAAATAATCTAATATATAAAATTCTCGGGTCGCAATGTTTGTTGCGAAACCCTTCTGAAATGGCTCAACCGTTTCTTATAAAATTTTGTATGTAAATCGAGTAGGTCTGAAAATCGATCAACATCTATTTTTCATACCCCTAAAGTTTAAGTTGGTGGTCCGCCCAAAAAACAAAAAAAAAATCCTAGAAATAATGTATTATGGCAAAATAACGTTTGCCGGGTCGGCTAGTTGTCTAATAATAAAAAATCTTTTAAAATTTAGACAAAGATATAATGTCGAAATGCAGACCTTCTGTTAAAATCGTGACACAGATTACCGTTCGTTTAAATCGGATCGATTTTCTGCGGATCAAAAATCGATTTAGTTCGCATCGATGTTTATTGTTAGACTTTCAATAATCGACCAGAAATATTACGTAATCATTAAATCAAACAAACCATTATTTTGTAACTGATTTGAAGGATTATTTATCAGAATTGTCAAAAAAAAACCTATTAGAAGAAGTTTGGCTTTCGTTATTTACAATTTGACAGCCTACAACCACGGCTCTCAACCTTTTTACGCAGCACACTAACATAATCTTTACAAATTCGGGACATCTATACACGCAAAAGTTTTGATAGTCGAAGTAAAGTTATTTATTTATTTAATTAGTTGCACCAACAAAGCGATCATCAATACAAAACATTAACCAATTGACAATAAGTACATGGCAGATGTCACTTCAATTATAGATGCAATCGACATATGAAATCCAGAATAATACTTTGTCAGTAAGTAACAAAATATTTAATATCTACATAAATTAGAAAAAAGAAAAAATATATATAATAATAAAAAGTTAGGGTTACATTTATTAAATTATCATCAATCTATTAAACATAGATAGCGGTACAGTTAATATTGAGTAAACAGTTGCAGTTTTTCTTCTGGTGCTTCTGGTGTGGCCATGCCTTTTCAGAATTTCTGAATTGCCCGTCTGCTGCTTTTAAGCGAACATAGGAACTCAGAGACGCCACAAGATGAATGTGGGCACCGATCTTGCAGTTCTCAAGAAGGTTTAAGTCTCAGTTTCTTTGAAATAACAGCTATTCCACTCTTTACACCGCAACTTCGCGACAGAGTACCAGCGTGGGTGGTACTTCACAAGCGAAGGCAATTAGCAGATCAGGTTAGCCTACTAAATGTGAAAAATTAAAATGAAACCAAAATTCAATACATTCAATAATTACAACGATCTTGAAACATATAAAACTCATTTCAATAAATTACGTTTTTTTTAATTTGCAACACTTAATCATTTCGAATCTAAAGAACAATTTGTAAGTTCAATTTGAGTTTGTGAGATAAGTTACTTCTAAATAGGAAGTAGAAACTTCACCAACAAATTAACCTTGCACAACAAAAACATTCGCAAATTAAGTCAGTAAAACGATTAAATAAAACCTACAATAATGTTGCCACACTAAAAATTATTCCATTAAAAAACAATTTGTTTATGGTCTACCGCGCGAAACGTTCCACAGATAAAACCACTAAAACACCATAGATTATAGAGATTTCGCGGCACCACGATAGGTAGTTGGGCGAGGCACGTTTGCCCTTTACCCAGTAACACAAATAAAGGCGCGTGCGCAAAAAGTACTTTTCATAATTACATTAAAGACTGTGGAATCTGAAACGTATCTTCAGTTTTGTTTATAAAGTCTCAATTCGTCTGATAAATGACGGCGTTTACGCTTTATCTATTTAGAAACGTGACATTGAACGCGAACGTACAGATTAAGACTGCGTGGATCGAATTTTAAATAGGTATTGTTGTCAACAAAAGTGCATAAAGCATTTGTTTGGCAAACACACGTGGAGCTAATCGTTTTATTAGGTATGAGACATGATTTCGTAGTTTAAGGAATTTAAAATTACGCAATCACAATCCTCTATCTCGTGGTTAAGAATTACAAACTGATGTAAATGTTTTCTCAAGATATAGTTTTTTTTATTTCATTCTATCGGCTTGCTTTTATTTCAGACAGCAACGAAGAACTGGGTCGATACTATATTTGCGCAAATATTATTGACATCGCGGGACACAGCCGGAGCTAAATTTACTGCTACTACCGCTGGGAATTATTAATAGGCCAACACTTTTTTTCATATTCCGATAGAGATAAAGTCGAAAAATTTGATTTCAAGAATAAATTAATACAATTATGTACTTAAAAGTGCACTGTGTTTTATGAGATCTATGATTTTCCAGAATACACAAGTTATCATTGTAATCTAGTACATGCATTGCGTAGTGTCAGGTCAAAAGGGCCTAGATTAAATAAAGGTGTAATTTGCGGTGATAGATAAGTAGCTTGAACAACTGCATTTACATTTTGAAATGCGAAAATTCGGCTCGTGTAACTTACTGGAGTATAAATTATCTTAAATAAAAAGGGTTTCAAAATGCTTGGCAATAATTTATAACCACGTCCAGTCATCGCAATATAAGTACCGCTAACCTGTGATTAGATCGAAGTGAATCGGTATGTATAATAGCTCTCCCATCCTTCAAACCGATGCATGAACATTTCACGGTGGACCTCACACGAGTGAGCTCACAATGCGGACTGTCACCGGCAAAAATTGTAAATTACTTTAAAATAATTAAACACTTTTCCTTCCAATAGTACCGATGAATGTAAATACAGAAGAATGGTATTCGGCCGATTTTCAGGATATAATATACTATTGTTTTGTTAAATCAAATCATTCGCGGAACTAATAAGACCAAAGTCGAGGTAATTGATCGTCCATTATATGTATATTATTGTATAGATAGATATAAAAATCGTTCAAGGTATTTTGTTTATTGAAGATCAAAAGCCTAAAATCGCCTGTCATACAAAAACACGTGCTGAACGTCAAGAGAGACCAAACTCGTCTAGGCAACAAAGCCCAGTGCCAAGCTATGAGCCAAAGTGTTTCCACTTTATTTCCTATCGCCTTAGAACCTTACCGAGAGAGCTTGTGAGCTTTCGAAAGCCCCTAAGCGGCGCCACTCACTTGTACCTCCGGAATAATCTACCGGGTCAGCAACAGCGAGGGTCTGTAATACTCTATTATCAGGTTATTCTGTTTCAAGACGCATAATGAGCATTTATACAGTCTTCTTGGGTATCCCTCACTAGTCTTGACGAGTCGCTAGCACTGTGGAGGCTCGGGAGTTGGACATTAACGCCATCTCCTGTCCCTACCCCAAGGTGGCGCATCGAAGAGAAGAAAGAAGCTCTCTCTCTCTCTCTCTCTCTCTCTCTCTCTCTCTCTCTCACGCCTCGGAGCATATTTCTGCAAGATGGTGCACTAGCAAAAATCGATCATTGGCTAAACTCGCTTCAGGAAAAAAATTGCTGTATTTTTCTAAATAACTTTACCAGGCATTAATTCCATGTAGTTTACCTGAAAAAAAAACAATATACATTGTTAGAAAATCTTTAATGTTCCACAAACGCGTCGCGTCAGATAACTCAATAAACAACAAACAAAACCAGATTCACAAATCAGTTGTTCCACTTTGAGAGGTTGGTTAGTTTTTCTTCGATTGATGAAGGCTGTTTTGATCATATCTGATTCAATATTGGAAATGAATATTGTTCGTATCATGTTTTTTTTTTTATTGCTTAGATGGGTGGACGAGCTCACAGCCCACCTGGTGTTAAGTGGTTATTGGAGCCCATAGACATCTACAACGTAAATGCGCCACCCACCTTGAGATATAAGTTCTAAGGTCTCAGTATAGTTACAACGGCTACCCCACCCTTCGAACCAAAACGCATTACTGCTTCACGGCGGAAAATAGGCGGGGTGGTGGTACCTAACAGTGCGGACTCCCAAGAGGTCCTACCACCAGTGATGTGGGTACTTGTTAAAAGCAGTGTAAGAAAGCCTTTTGAAATTTTGAAAATTCTGAACGTAAGTAAGTATGTGTGTATGTATAAATATAATTATGATTATATATGTGTGTTTTATCAATGTATTTTTATAAATTTGTACGTTTATTTCTTAAATAGTTTCCATATGTCTTTTGATATTTTCTCATGTGTTTTATATGTGCGAAGCTAATAAAAGTGATTTAAAAGTTATTAGGGGTAGTGTTAGCAAATTTTCTCAGGTTGAGCATGTCATTATGTGCTCACCTACCCGTCAGGACATAGTTGGAATAGCCTTTTGGGCTACCAGCAAATAGGTAGGCAAACAAAAATAATTATAATTTCATAATTTTTAAAACATTTTTTATTGTTCGAAGCGTATATATCTTCAGTTCAATGATAGCTATCGCTACAAAATTATATTAAAATGAAAGGTCACTACGTATATTTCCCTACTATATCCGAGGACAAACGCGCAGGAGATGAAAGAAAGCTAATAATGACATGTTTGACAACAGCAGGAAGCAGGAAGACCTATTGTTGTCGTTTCGTTTCCGGACTCAGACGAGGTCAAGGTAATGTGAAATGCAACATGACGCAGAACTGTCGTTTAGAATTCGAGGATATTTTTTTGCGGAATTTCTCATGATTATTAACTTTAATTACCGCAGCTGTGCAACACGGATAGTTAATTGACTTTCAAATTTGCGTTTCAGAATTATTATTTTTTTATTGCTTAGATGGGTGGACGAGCTCACAGCCCACCCGGCGTTAAGTCGTTACTGGAGCCCATAGACATCTACAATGCGCCACTCACCTTGAGATATAAGTTCTAAGGACTCAGTATAGTTACAACGGCTGCCCCACCCTTCAAGCCGAAACGCATTACTGCTTCACGGCAGAAATAGGCAGGGTGGTGGTACCTTTTCGTCGATTGATTCATAAAGTCGAGTACTCATTAGTCAAAATGTATTTGGTTCGAACTTGTTGCTAGTGGAAAACTATAAGGAAGACTCATTTGAATAATACTACTATAAATACATATATTTGAAAATTCCTTTAAAAGCATTTTTACAAGCTATTTATTGTACATATTGATGGCATTAGATGGAAACTGAGGCTCGAGCACTATGGATAAGAAAAAATATATTTTAATTTTTAATAGTACCTCTAATGTTTTTTCTACGTAAATTCTAATCTAGTTCAGTTTTATTCGACAGCTGACATTTTCATTAAAATGTCACTTGAAGTAATAATTCACGTACAAGTTAGGCAACGGGTGTTTTTAAGTACGACAAAACTAAATGGCGGAACATTAAAAATTACATTTTCATCAAATTTGCATATTCCGTAATTATGAAAATGAATAATTATGAAGACGTGACTTTATTATTTGACCGAATACAAATGAAAAAGCTATTGGGATTCCTAAAATTAGAAAAATGCGTACATATTTAAAAAAAAAACGGAAATGAATTAAATCAAGAACCACGCTCTTTAAATCGGAGCATGTTGCAAACAACAAAAACGGGGTTAGCGTTAAATGGTTAGCAATATTACACATTTGGTGCCATTTTTTTAATTCGTAATTAGGCATAGCCCGATCAGTGATTCTCAACCACGCTGTCGCCCAACAATTTTGAAATCGCTAAAAGTGGTTGGGAAAAGAGATTGGGAATCACTGACTAGCTTAATACTCGATATTGACCCGCTAACTTAGAAAAGACTTAGATACTATTGGTTACTCCATAGAAGAATGAAAAATTCTGGGTTAAACTGGATTATTATTGTCAATTTACTGGCGAATTGACATTATTATCGAACATTTTGCCTTTAAACACGAATTGTTATTACAGTTTTGCATTCAACCTATATTAAAATTATATTATTATATCCAATATTCAGATCCAAATATATGGCTGTAAAAAAGGAATAAACAAGACCGAATTGTCATAAAACTCAGTCATTTACCGAGTGTAATATTATATGTAAACAAAAAAGAAACATTTGATCCAATACTTTTTGTTCGGGTCAGATCGATAGATGGCTATACTTGAGGACTGACTTGAGGACCTTAGGAAGCCATTTTTGAGGAAAGACGCTTTTGACAATAGTAGTATAATATACTGTCAAATATAATAGCAAACTACGACTAATTGCTGCCAATCCAAGATAGGCTTAATTACGTACATACCTACTTCGTCGTCATCAGCCCAGATTTGTCCACTATTGGACTTAAGCCATTCCCAAATTTACGTACTACGTGGGGCAGCCGTTGTCCTATGAAACTTAGAGCTTATGTCACAAAGTGGACGGCGGCATTTGGTGGGCCATAGAGTTTTTCACCCGCCTGTGCAATTAAAAAAAGGGTACGTGTACTTATGTACGCGCGTAAGAAGTTAAACTTTATTTTTATAATTTTTATTTTTTTATTTTTTTAAATTTTAATCAATTTAAAAAAAAATCGATTAAACAACATCCTCAAACACGCATATTGGACATCCATTTCATTCATCGTATAAATTAGGTAATTCTCGGTACGGTTCGGAAAGTTCACCTGCGGCTATATTCAGACTCGCCAAGTAACGTCGGTCGTATTGTAATGAGCGATTTAGTGGGCAACTTCATTCTGTTAATTTTGTGTCACGGTGACCGCGCATCGTGAAGTTTCACTCTCATCAATTTTTCATAACGCGCCTAAAGAATTATAACTTCAATAAAAATATATTAAAAAGAAAAACCGGTCTGCGTAATATTATTATGTTCACAGAACCCTACTTTTTTATGGCCACGTTTCCCCACTTACTGTCGTAAAACATAGCTCAAGAATCCGTGCGGGGACGCCGTATAACCTTTTAGGGTCTTTGCCCTACCCGAGACGTATAAACAAATTCCGAACAATACTTTGTCAGCTCAGCTTCAGGCAGTTTTGCGAAAAGAAGCTCTACATTGTTCAACACAAAGTTACTATTTGTCAACAGATAAATTTTGTACAACAAATTCAAGCTTCGCATCCAACTATTCACATATATAATGCTAGCTCAAACGTGTTTCTTATTATCTAATTATTTCGGAATACACAAGTGCAGCTGGTGTATTACAACAAAAAAAAGGACACTTCTATTTCCGATTCAGTTGAATTAATACTGATAGCGTTCGGTGTTTAGAGTTACCACAGCATCACTGCCGCTCTCGTCGTAGATCTCCGACCTCTAATTGAAGTTGCTTTGTGAAAAGACTTTAAGTAACATTAAGTTTTAGAGTTTTTTTTTTTATATTTCTATAGTTTTTTTTTATTGCTGGACGAGCTCACCCGGTGTTAAGTGGTTACTGGAGCCCATAGACGTCTACAAAGTAAATGCGCCACTTACCTTGAGATATAAATTCTAAGGTCTCAAGTTACAATGGCTGCCCCACCCTCCAAACCGAAACGCATTACTGCTTCACGGCAGAAATAGGCAGGGTGGTGGTACCTACCCGTGCGGACTCACAAGAGGTTCTACTAATACTAAATAAATAATAGTAAATAGTATGGTTAGATCAGATCACAACCCACCTGGTGTTAGATATACCACATGTCTCTGTATACCATAGATATCACAACGTGACTATCACCATCCACCTTGAGTCACGATATCGAAATTCCTAGTGCATTTTTATAACGATTTCTACCAAAACAATGCTGATCTCAATATTAATCATGTCATATTTGTATTTTTTTTATTGCCCTTGTAGGCAGAAGCCAGAAGAAATGTAGCAGAATGCCAGGGACAGAGACAAGCCTAAGACCAAGATAAATAATATTAAAGACAAACAATATTAATCTATTCTCAATTTGATCACAGACTTTAAGCAATAACAAAAGTTTGACATAAGACAAAAGAGTATAATATATGCGTGTATGTGTCAAATACGTGGTAGTTGTGTAATGTTTTTTTTATTGATTTAATGTATTTTTGATGAAAATTACAAAAAATATTAACATTCTGCTCTCCTCCTCTATATTCTCTATAAGTGTGGAACATTTGATACTCCTCCGTTAGCGCGAATTTCGTAAATAGGGGTACAAAGTTTTTGCTTCACCTATATTGATATATGTATAGATTTACAGGTTTGTCTTGATAAATCGGTACCTGCCAGCGTCATTTGTCCCATCGCTCTAAGCGTGTGTGCTAAGTAACTCCAGGCGTCTTTAGTAAATTTCAAACATTGATTTTATTAACTTTCTACATTTGTGTGTTTCGATGCAATAGAATCTTTCAATGATATTTCTGCCGACTTCAAGACACCGATTAACTTGAAAATTTACAATACAAGAACTTTATAACTTCGCTCTGATATACTGACACCACTGTTGATACAATATAATAAAGGAAAGATGAAATTAATTGCTAATTCGGTTTTGTATTTAAACGTGTTTTTTTTTTTTTGAAACTATCTACATATATATGTAAAGAAAATCCTTTAGTATTTAAAACATTTAAAACATTTTAGTTTTATAAAAAAATCTTAGACCTATATTTACTGACCTGTCATCTGCCATTCAGTGAAGAGAGTAGTTCAGTTTTGTATAATTTAATAATTCTGTTTCAAATATAAATTCAAAAAGTAGATTAATGGCTTTAAATATTGTTTTCTTAGTATATATTATTAAACAAAATTAACGCTTTTATTGTTCAATCAATCTAGAATATTCTATATCATTATACTTACATATATATATTAATTATTTATTTTTTAAATAATTAATGAATCAACACCACCTACAAGACCCGGACAAAGCGGATGCAATGAATCATTGTGAGAAAAGCAGCTGTTTATAATTTAAAAAAAAAAAACTTAAACATGATCAAGAAGGCAATTGATTCATTTTATAGACACGAAATTATTACATAAACCCAAAATTTTATTTAAAGTAATGACATTAATAAGCTTTATTGTACCATAAGATGTCTCGATTTACATAGATTGACAATGATTCAATGTTAATAATTATGGAGGAGTCTTAATAAAAAAATTGCACGTCTAAATGTGTGTCAAAAATCGATTTTGTTTTCGATTAAATGTATGGTGGATGGGGGACAACACAACTGGTGTTAAGTGGTAACGATTGTGCCTCATGCTTCAAGGAGAGTTGGTGAAATTCGCATTGTGATATCTACGTGCTCAGATAACCATTTGATACTAGATAAGTCTGAAGTAAGTGTTAGCGTTTAGCACAATACATTAGATATGAGTAGCAAATTACGCATTAGCTGCTTCTAGATAACACTAAAATTTCTGGTCTTCATAAGTGACAAGATTGATAACTACCACGCATGGACATCTAGTTCGCCGTTAACAATTCCACGTCCCTGCCGTAAAGGTGTGAACATGGTCAACAATGAATAATGTATGCAATGTGTATATGGCTTAATAACACGCGACACAATGTTAAAACGAAGCCAATCCAGTTCAAGATCAAAACCGAAGGTCCGATACGAAATGATATCGATTTCAAGATCGCTATGGATTTTAAAATCGATAAATTGTAAAATCCATACTAGCAAGTGGTCTGTAGTAAAAAATCTGCCTGGCTGAATCTTTGCTCGCCCACCTGTCCTGGTGAAACTGGAAAGGCCTTCGGGCCACCAGTAATCTCTCAATCATAAAAAAAAAGTAAAAAATATAATTATACAAATACGATAAGGAAACATTTTCAGTTAGTTATTAATTAATTATTTCTAACTTCGTTTCTAAACTATCTGATCTAAATTGAATCGATTTGTGATAGAGCCAGGAAACAATCGACCTAGGTCAATGGACCTCACCCGCAACTATAGAACAATCATAAACAATCTTAAATCTCGTGCTGTCGACATTAATACATTCGATCCGTATCAACATTCGGAAATCGATTTCAATAATCGATATTAATAATCGATCATTGTGCGCGTGACGTGTCTCGCGCCTTGTTCGTTTCAATTGTTATATTTATTGCTTCCAAATTTAAAATAGTTCTTTTATTATCACACGTCTAATAATAGTTATTCGTAAAAGCTATTTGTAATTTTTGTTTACGGACAGAATGGTTAAAATATATCAGTGAAAGCATAGTCTTTATTACAATTGCAATAACGCTATTTATTCTGCACAAGAGTAAATGAACTTATAGCCAACTTTGTGCCATACCACGGTTACCGATTTTTTTATTAAAATACATACTTCTCTATTAAATTGCTTAGTCAAGTTCAGTCCGCTGTGCGGGCCGATCTTTGACTTTGATTGGCTCCTTACCAAACAGGATCACCGACTGGACCAATCTGAAGATTTCTTGAAGATCTCATCGAAATCAGTGCAGCGGCTTCGGAGTCAGTACGGACACACACTCATCGACTTTTATATTAGATTTTCACTATCGAATTCTGGCTGTCCCAAAGAGATTTAACAATTTTCCCTACCTAATCGTTGGTAGCTTAAGGGGCTATGTCAACTACGCGCAGACTGGTAGGTGAGCTCACGGGTTCAACCTGAGAGAATTTGCTAACACTGGCCCTAGCAAGAGCAGTGCTTCGCTGAATCTACCACGGGACCAGAATCGCGACCTACTGAGAAGATCCGGCGAGAAACTCAGTGGGTTGTGTTTATGGACTAGTACGCACGTCGAACTCTTCGAGTTTGGCGAGGACGATGACCGGTGCTTGAATAGCCTAACAGCACCGAGAGCGGGTCCGAAGGATTCGGTATGTTTTGGGCGACAGCAGCTTTTCTTTGCCCCGCCTTTGGGTCGGATATGTAATTCTATATACCATAAACTGTGTATAAACTGTGGTCACGATAAATAGGTAACGTTTTGGAACGTTGCCTTAAGATACTCACGTAACGGTTCTAGGTTTTAGATTTAGGTTCACGGTGGTCAAATTGATCATCGAAGTTTAATTTCTTGTGCAAAATAAAAACATTCGTAACAAGATATGCGTATAACGTATTATTTTATTCACATCAAAATAAAGCTTAGCCCAGTAAAACCATAGCACAAACTGAGTTGCTCTATATAGAGAAACAACATTTAAAACTATTGCTACACCAGTTTTTATGTTTTTTTATATTTCAATATTCAAAAATGTTTAATATATCTATGTTTCTTCTTCTAATGTTTCAATATTCAAAATACCCTTTATGTCACCTGTATATCATATTATAACCTCTTTTAAGATTTATGTCATAAATCATATAGAGGTTACATTGCGTATTATTTATATAGGGCGTAAATTCGTTTTTTATGGCTTCGCAGAGATCTGGTGTAAACTGGTCATTAAACCCTATGAACGTCACAGCGTGATAGCGGCCACCCACCATGAGACATGAAATTCGTCCACTGTTTCACACGAATACACCATAACACCAATTCTTGCTTCAATAACGTCGAAATATGTGGGATGCATGGTATCAGTAGTTATAAATATTTTATGAACAGATATGAGTAGAAGGGCTATTTTGATAATATCCTGAAGAGCACCCCACGCTTTTTTACAATAAAATCATTTTGCCTTACACTATTTTTAATTCAAATCTATTAAAATTTATTTTCTATTTTTAGTGGGATTTTATATAAAATCTATATATATTTTTTTAAACAATTTTTTTTTTTCATTTTTAGTTGATTTTTTTTTTAATTTTTTTAAATCGTTTTGAAATTTTTAAATATTGAATTGTCATCGGTCCTTAATAAGTATGCCAAATTTCGATTTAATCCGACGCATTGAAGGGGGTCAAAATCATGTTCAAAATTTCCGTTACATACTAACATACGTACCTACGTCTGAAGCTAATAAAAGCGTATTAAAATAGCATCACCCTGAACTTGTCATCGCGCTGCTGACATTTTATACATCTACAATAACGCACACAATTGATGTCGTTAAGCCGTTTTAATTATTGAATTTTAACTATGACGTCATTACGACATTACTTATTTAGTAATCTGTGCCGACGTCTAGCCAGTCCAGTGTAGAAAACATGACGAACGATTTTATAGTATTGTTAAGAGAATTTTTTTTTATTGCCTTGGAGGCAGACGAGCATAAGGCCCACCTGATGGTAAGTGGTCACCGTCGCTCATAGGCGTCAGGAATGCCAGGGGCAGAGCCAAGCCGCTGACTACTGATTTTATAGTATTGTTAAATAGAGCTGTCGGAACCCCTGTACCATTTATATCGCATGGCCGAAAGCCTTATTAAGGATCATTTCAGGCAATTGAACTTAAATTTACAGACAGAACTAAAAAAATTTAAATAAGGATCGTTATTTACAAACGATTTGACAAACATAGTTTTAATTTATTTTTTTTTTAATAATGTTTCAGACGTATCCAATACTTTACAGTTTTCGTGGTCACATTCACTTAATAAAGTTTGGCTTAAAACTTATCGTCATAATTTGAAATAAAATTGATAAACAAATAATCGGCTACCAAATACAATTAACTGGTGGTAGGACCTCTTGTGAGTCCGCACGGGTAGGTACCACCTCCCTGCCTATTTCTGCCGTGAAGCAGTAATGCGTTTCGGTTTGAAGGGTGGGGCAGCCGTTGTAACTATACTGAGACCTTAGAACTTATATCTCAAGGTGCGTGGCGCATTTACGTTGTAGATGTCTATGGGCTCCAGTAACCACTTTACACCAGGTGGACTGTGAGCTTGTCCACTCATCTAAGCAATAAATAAATAAATAAAAAACACAATCACATGGCCCTGTACCAATGCTTTATTATGGAAACCAAGATGATAAACATACTTTTGTACTTTTCAGATGATATTAAACCAAATCAAACAAACCTAACTGTAGATAGAATCGTATCCACGACTCTTGGCCCAGCAGTCAAGGGCGCTAGCTATTGCTCCACGAGTCGCTCAAATTGGGCAAAACATGATTATTAGACAGTCTTGTTTTGTCGCGTATTTTAGCTCTACACGACACATTACTCATATCCGTTCCTACGAGATTCGTAAAGCTTGCATGGCGATTTAAAAATATATTCTCAATTACATATCATATTATATATTATTATAAAGGTTACATTATAAAGTATTCAAATTCAGTATTCAAATTAGGTAGCGGCTTAGCTCTGCCCCTGGCATTGCTGAAGTCCATGGGCGACGGTAACCACTCACCATCAAGTGGGCCGTATGTCCGTGTGCCAACAAAGGCAATAAAAAAAAAAATCAAATTTAAAATCATTTATTTCAACTTAGATGTCAGTATAACACACTTGTTGAATGTCAAAATATAAACAATGTTAACTCTACCACCGGTTCCAAAAAAAGCCACAGTCCTGAGAAGAACCGGCGAAACAAACTCAGCGGGCTTTTTTTTTTGTTTTTTTCTCAATTTTTTTTTTTATATTAGTAACAATATTTGCAATAAACGATAAAACAAGTCAAAAAATACAATTACAAAATAATAATAATAATCAAAAATGAACTGGCCAGGAGTGAACGCCTCATTCCCACGTAGTGCCATCTAGTAGATAATTATAATATAATATATATAATAATATAATAATATGCCTTGTTGCACAAACGTTCCATTGATTTTTGTGTTGGAAGAAACCTCAATAATTTATGTTTTTTTTAACATCCCCGTGTAGTATTTTTTTCCGGTTTTCAAGCCGTTGACGTAAATAATTCTACTTTTACGGCCACGGCCACTATCAGTCTGCTATTGCCACAAAAACTGTATAATATTCGAAACGCCAGAAATTATTAATAGGAAAATGATCAACGCTAGATTAAAACGTAAAACTACTTTGAATTATCATTAATGTATTTGATTCGTTTTTCTGTAACATCCATGCAAATTAAAAATAATTAAATATTATAATGCTTCGAATTTTTCATTAAGAAATATCAGACTTTAAAAATTGATTCATTACTCAACGTGTACTTGATTCTGTTCATAAGTGCTCACAGAAGCGATTAATGTCAGCAAAGGTTAACATAGGTTTGATTATTTTATCTAAAAATATGGCATTACAGATTACACACAAACGCTTTGCGCGCTAGCATTGTTTTTTTTTTTTTTATTGCTTAGTTGGGTGGACGAGCTCACAGCCCACCTGGTGTTAAGTGGTTACTGGGGCCCATAGACATCTACAACGTAAATGCGCCACCTACCTTGAGATATGAGTTCTAAGATCTCAAGTATAGTTACAACGGCTGCCCCACCCTTCAAACCGAAACGCATTACTGCTTCACGGCAGAAATAGGCAGGGTGGTGGTACCTACCCGTGCGGACTCACAAGAGGTCCTACCACCAGTAATTACGCAAATTATAATTTTGTGTATACGAGCTTAAACATATATTTTTCAATAAACAATTTAAATTTCAAATTTATACCAAATATAAAATGTAAAAAACCGCTTCTTGCTGGACGTAAATTACAAAACATTGATGTGGAAATATATCATTTTGTCGTCCGCATAATTTATTGAGGTAAGATTAATCTGTGTACATTA
Source organism: Bombyx mori (assembly GCF_030269925.1). Lineage (NCBI taxonomy): Eukaryota > Metazoa > Arthropoda > Insecta > Lepidoptera > Bombycidae > Bombyx > Bombyx mori. The sequence continues at coordinate 5,247,710 of NC_085126.1, forward strand.
ATTTTCATGTTCCGGGTACATGCTTTTTCCTTGTGCTTATGAGAAAGAAAGTGAGAGAGAATTATCGTTTACTAGAGGTCCCGCACTAGTCGAAATTCGACTATAATTAATTGGAATTGTAGGTTTGTACACTATTATGATTGTATTTTATGCTTCTATAATCACAAATTTCACCAAGACTACACTATAAAAAAATATTAACAAAGACAAACAATATTTAATCTCAATTTGACAACAGACGTCAAGAACAAAAGTTTGACAATAAATAGTATGCTTGCGTGTGTGCGTCAAATACATAGTATGTAGTGTGTGTAATGTTTTCTTTATTGATTTAATATATCTTTTATGCATTATTTTGAAAAAATATTAGCATTGTGCACTTCTTCTCTATATTCTCTATAAGTGTGGAAAATTTCATACTCCTCGGTCCGCGCAATTTTCATAAAAAGGGATACAAGGTTTTTGCTTCACGTATTAATATATAGATAAGAAAGATAGAACTTTTAATGATTTAGCATAGATTAAAGCGTTCGCTAACAAAATACTTTACGTCATTCAACTTAAGTTAATTATTAAATGTTTTAATTTAATTTTTAATTGACTATAACTTTTTATGCTAGAGTTTGTTGCGACAGGCGAGGGTAATAGATACCACCGTTAGACGTCTTAGTACCGCGAAGCAATTTGTCAATTGAAACATTGATCACGTGTCTCAAGGTGATTGAGGACATTAATGTTGTAATATCTACGGGCTCTGACAAACACTTAAAGCAGACGAACGTTTAAAATTTTATATATACGCTAAAAACGTAAAGCTAAAAAAAAGCATACGACAGTAACAAATTAGGGTTGCGAACGATTATTCGATACAGCGTTTGGATTTTAAATCGATTCGATTTTGTTTTAAAAATCGATTTGCAATACGTTAACGCACGCTATGCAATTTTAATGTCAAAACAAGCAATTATTGAAAGTCGGAGAGTTTATAAATCGTCGTCTTGCACGTAAATGTTGCCAAATTCACAGTGGCGATTGGCGTTGGCTACTGCTATTTGCGCTTCGATGAGAAATATGTCGAGTTTAATTTCCAATTTATTCCAATTATTTCCAAGAAAACCGCGTTTGGAAAGGCTTAAACGACAAAGGGAAGATCTTTCACCGAGCGGGTGATATTGCTCGGTAGACCGACGGTCCGAATGTTGTTGTTCGGAACTTGTATATATGCGAGCTTATCTTGAAAATGTCGTAAGCGAGATTCACGCATCTGTCAAGTATCTTGCGTTGTATGATGGCTACCCACCAGCCAAACCGCGAAAATAATAATGCCTCAAGCATAATTTATAAACACTTATTGTTACTTACCAAAGCTTACCAAAGCTTATCGCAACATAAATGTTCATTCCGATAGAGGCACCCGTCACGTGCGGACGTGCTCATCGTCCACTCGATCGCCCGGTCTTTGTTCGCCCGGCTTTTGTTAGCCCGGCCATTGTTCGCGCGGCCTGTGTTTGTGGTACATCTGCCGACTAAGTGCTCTTTCTGGAAGTTTTTATTTGTTTTGTTTCCTTTTGTTGTTTCTGTGTTCGTGGTACATCTGCCGACAAAGTGGTTTCCTGCAAGTATTTATTTGTTTTGTTTCTTTTCGTAATTTCTGTTTTGTTGTGCTTTTTCTTTGTTCTGTAGTAATCGCGCCGCATTGCCACCTGTGTTCAATAGAACCGCTCAGGTCCGAGAAGTTGGGGCCTCGCCGCAAGGCGAGTGTTTTCAAGACCCGGGGCCGCCCCACCTGGGTACTCAGCGATCATGGACGCTGTATTCGCGGAATTCCTCCGACTTCGCCACCCACAGCTCGCCTCGGAGTTTTTGGCCTTCAAGGCCAATCACACTGCGAGCCCTCTCGAGGACTCCGCCGCGCTCGCTGCTCCTGCGTCGCCTGTACCTGCGTGCAGAGCTTCTGCATTGAGCACCGCAGCCTCTGTCGTGCCTGCCGCTCCCGTGTCGCCTATACTGGCGAGAAAAGCTGCTGCGTCGTCCGCCGTGACCATCGTTTCAGCTGAGCGATCATCCGCGGCCTCCGTCGCGCCCTCTAAAACACCTACACTTGCTCGTAGGTCGCCTGCACCCGCCTCCTCGTGCTCCGACTCTGACTCGGACATGGAGGTCGACCTCGCCCCCGCCTCATCGACGGATGGATTCACCCTGGTACAGAAGGGTAAGAAGCGTGCCGCGGAGTCTCGAGCTCCCGCGGCCGCTAAAATTAGCAAAGCCGTGAACGCGTCGCGCCCCCGCCCTCAGACTCCCGTTGCGCCCCCAGCCCGTGCCACTCCGTCGCCGCGTCCGGTGGCACAAAATAAAACCCAGACCCCTCCCCCGGTTATCCTTCAGGAGAAGGCAGCTTGGGATCGAGTTTGCCTGGCCCTTAAGGCCAAAAATATAAATTTCACGAATGCCCGTAACCTCGCGAACGGCATTCAAATTAAGGTTCAAACACCCGACGACCATAGGGCCCTCTCTTCTTACCTCCGTAAGGAGCGTATAAGTTTCCATACGTATACGCTCCAGGAGGAGCGCGAACTCCGCGTTGTAATACGCGGAATCCCTAAAGAGTTAGATGTAGAGCTCGTAAAAGCCGACCTGTTAGAACAAGGCCTACCAGTGAATTCTGTGCACCGTATGCACACCGGTCGCGGTAGGGAGCCATATAATATGGTTCTAGTCGCTCTCCAGCCTACCCCCGAGGCTAAGAAAATCTTTAACACACAGACCGTCTGTAGGCTCTCTGGTATCGCTGTCGAAGCCCCCCATAAAAAAGGCACTCCTAGCCAGTGCCATAACTGTCAATTGTACGGACACTCTTCCCGTAACTGTCACGCGCGCCCCCGATGTGTTAAGTGTTTGGGCGATCACGCCACGGCCCTCTGCGCTCGCGACCAAAAAACCGCGACGGAACCGCCTAGCTGCGTCCTGTGTCGAACACAGGGTCACCCCGCGAATTACCGTGGTTGCCCCCGAGCCCCTAAAATAAATCGCCGCGTCGCCCGCCAAAACCGCCTCCGAGCTTCCGGCCCAGACATCAAAGCCTCGGCACCCTCTGCGTCGCAGGCTAAGCCAGCGTTCGTTCCGGCGGCGGTGCCCAGTGTCTCGGCCTGGGCAAAACCGCTGCCGTACACGAACACGGCTACAACTCCCTCCTCCGCGATTCGTCCCGCCCCCGCGACTCGTCCCTCTCCCGCGACTTGCCCTCCGACCGCGTCCGACAATCTCGCTTTAGCGATCGACTTCTTTCAGTCGATCAACTTTGAGCGCGTTAACGCTTTGGGCGACGCCATTCGCGCTGCCTCCACTGCACAACACTTTATCGCCGTTGTGCAGGAATACGCCGACGTATACGCGTCATTAAATACGTACGTCCTCCCCTCACTCCGCCGGTAATCAATGGCGTATATAAGTAGAATAAAGCCCCTATCCGTAACGATAGGATTTTTTAACGCTTACGGTCTCGCAAATCAACGTGATCAGGTTTCTGACTTTTTGCGTGACCACCAAATTGATATCTTTTTAGTGCAGGAGACCCTACTTAAGCCCGCGCGCCGTGACCCTAAAATCGCGAACTATAACATGGTCAGGAACGACAGGCTCTCTGCCCGTGGTGGTGGTACCGTCATTTACTATAGAAGAGCCCTGCATTGCGTCCCGCTCGATCCTCCCGCGCTCGCTAATATCGAAGCATCAGTGTGCCGAATCTCACTGACGGGACACGCGCCGATCGTTATCGCGTCCGTTTATCTTCCACCGGATAAGATCGTTCTAAGCAGTGATATCGAGGCGCTGCTCGGTATGGGGAGCTCTGTCATTCTGGCGGGCGACCTAAATTGTAAACACATCAGGTGGAACTCACACACCACAACCCCGAATGGCAGGCGGCTTGACGCGTTAGTCGATGATCTCGCCTTCGATATCGTCGCTCCGCTAACACCGACTCACTACCCGCTAAATATCGCGCATCGCCCGGATATACTCGACATAGCGTTATTAAAAAACGTAACTCTGCGCTTACACTCGATCGAAGTAGTTTCAGAGTTAGATTCAGACCACCGTCCCGTCGTTATGAAGCTCGGTCGCGCTCCCGATTCCGTTCCCGTCACGAGGACTGTGGTGGATTGGCACACGCTGGGCATCAGCCTGGCTGAATCTGATCCACCATCGCTCCCGTTTAACCCGGACTCTATCCCGTCTCCTCAGGATACCGCTGAAGCCATAGACATCTTAACGTCACACATCACCTCGACATTAGATAGGTCATCGAAACAAGTTGTAGCGGAGGACTTCCTTCACCGCTTCAAATTGTCCGACGATATTAGGGAACTCCTTAGAGCTAAGAACGCCTCGATACGCGCCTACGACAGGTATCCTACCGCGGAAAATCGTATTCGAATGCGTGCCCTACAACGCGACGTAAAGTCTCGCATCGCCGAAGTCCGAGATGCCAGATGGTCTGATTTCTTAGAAGGACTCGCGCCCTCCCAAAGGTCTTACTACCGCTTAGCTCGTACTCTCAAATCGGATACGGTAGTAACTATGCCCCCCCTCGTAGGCCCCTCAGGCCGACTCGCGGCGTTCGATGATGACGAAAAAGCAGAGCTGCTGGCCGATACATTGCAAACCCAGTGCACGCCCAGCACTCAATCCGTGGACCCTGTTCATGTAGAATTAGTAGACAGTGAGGTAGAACGCAGAGCCTCCTTGCCACCCTCTGATGCGTTACCACCCGTCACCCCGATGGAAGTTAAAGACTTGATCAAAGACCTACGTCCTCGCAAGGCTCCCGGTTCCGACGGTATATCCAACCGCGTTATTAAACTTCTACCCGTCCAACTCATCGTGATGTTGGCATCTATTTTCAATGCCGCTATGGCGAACTGTATCTTTCCCGCGGTGTGGAAAGAAGCGGACGTTATCGGCATACATAAACCCGGTAAACCAAAAAATCATCCGACGAGCTACCGCCCGATTAGCCTCCTCATGTCTCTAGGCAAACTGTATGAGCGTCTGCTCTACAAACGCCTCAGAGACTTCGTCTCATCCAAGGGCATTCTTATCGATGAACAATTCGGATTCCGTACAAATCACTCATGCGTTCAACAGGTGCACCGCCTCACGGAGCACATTCTTGTGGGGCTTAATCGACCAAAACCGTTATACACGGGAGCTCTCTTCTTCGACGTCGCAAAAGCGTTCGACAAAGTCTGGCACAATGGTTTGATTTTCAAACTATTCAACATGGGCGTGCCGGATAGTCTCGTGCTCATCATACGGGACTTCTTGTCGAACCGCTCTTTTCGATATCGAGTCGAGGGAACCCGCTCCTCCCCACGACCTCTCACAGCTGGAGTCCCGCAAGGCTCTGTCCTCTCACCCCTCCTATTTAGCTTATTCGTCAACGATATTCCCCGGTCGCCGCCGACCCATTTAGCTTTATTCGCCGACGACACGACTGTTTACTATTCTAGTAGAAACAAGTCCCTAATCGCGAAGAAGCTTCAGAGCGCAGCCCTAGCCCTAGGACAGTGGTTCCGAAAATGGCGCATAGACATCAACCCAGCGAAAAGTACTGCGGTGCTATTTCAGAGGGGAAGCTCCACACGGATTTCCTCCCGGATTAGGAGGAGGAATCTCACACCCCCGATTACTCTCTTTAGACAACCCATACCCTGGGCCAGGAAGGTCAAGTACCTGGGCGTTACCCTGGATGCATCGATGACATTCCGCCCGCATATAAAATCAGTCCGTGACCGTGCCGCGTTTATTCTCGGTAGACTCTACCCCATGATCTGTAAGCGGAGTAAAATGTCCCTTCGGAACAAGGTGACACTTTACAAAACTTGCATAAGGCCCGTCATGACTTACGCGAGTGTGGTGTTCGCTCACGCGGCCCGCACACACATAGACACCCTCCAATCCCTACAATCCCGCTTTTGCAGGTTAGCTGTCGGGGCTCCGTGGTTCGTGAGGAACGTTGACCTACACGACGACCTGGGCCTCGAATCAATTCGGAAATACATGAAGTCAGCGTCGGAACGATACTTCGATAAGGCTATGCGTCATGATAATCGCCTTATCGTTGCCGCCGCTGACTACTCCCCGAATCCTGATCATGCAGGAGCCAGTCACCGTCGACGCCCTAGACACGTCCTTACGGATCCATCAGATCCAATAACCTTTGCATTAGATGCCTTCAGCTCTAATACTAGGGGCAGGCTTAGGGACCCCGGTAACCGTACTCGTCGAACTCGACAAAGAGGTCGACGTGCAATCTAACCCATGCATCAGCCCGCTGAGTTTCTCGCCGGATCTTCTCAGCGGGTCGCGATTCCGATCCGGTAGTAGATTCATTCGCGAAACAATTGCTCTTGAGTTGTTAGGTCTCCTTCGGAGGCGCTCGGGCAGTTGTTAGCAAATCCCACCCCTCTTGGCTGAGCCTTTGCTCGCCCACCTGTCCTGGTGAAACTGGAAAGGCCTTCGGGCCACCAGTAAACTTTCAATCATAAAAAAAAAAAAAAAAAAAAAAAAAAAAAAAAAAAAAAAAAAAACATAAATGTTACCACTCAACCTGAGACATTTGAGACATGAGATCGAAGTCTCAAATGTGTCATAAAATGTTCATAATAAAAATAATAAACACAATTATTAAATCTTTTCCAGGTTGTTTTTTTTTTGTTATGATAGAACCGAGTCTTCGTTGAAACCTTGTCTCAAAGTGGAGGTTTTCGTTATAATTGTCTTCCGAAACCACTCAATGTTAGATAGATTACCTCCACAGACGCAGCCTCACTAAGTTTCTGGTCGAATCTTCAAATGGCTTGCGATTCTGATCCGGTTGTAGATTCAGCGAAGCACTGCTCTTGTTACGGCAGATGTTAGTAAAGTCTCTCAGGCTGAGCCTCATGAGCTTCGCCTAAACGCCTGCTGCAGCCAGAATAGCTCATCGAGGTTATCGACAGTAGGTAGGCAAACAAAAAAGTTAGGTTACAAGTGAGAGCATCTATAAAAAAAATATTGAAAAATAACGTGACTCGCATTAATTACCATTGTGTATTACTTCAAAAAAGCCTCAAACCCTGACCCATTGAACTAAGTTCCGCGTCTCGCTTCACCGCCCTCGCCTATGAAGCTACGAGAACGGTAACCAGTTGCCAAGTTTGAAATAACACTTCTCCCTTCCAACTTAATGTTTCTTTTTGTTTTCACGCTTCAGAGGCGAATCAAATTATTCCGTCTCGATCAACTGTTTTAATGTGTTAGAACATGTTCAATACGCATGTGTATTACCTGTGTTATACCCAATAGCGATCCTTTTGTTTGCTATTGTATATAAACGCAATAATTCTAATAATCTACGTTAGGCAGCGGCTTGTCTCTGCCTCTGGCATTGCTGAAGTCCATGGACGACGGTAACAACTTACCATCAGGTGGGCTGTATCGTTTGCCTACAAGGGCAATAAAAAAAAGAATCTTCCAATATTTTTTTAGGTTTCAACAATAAAAGTTTAATATTTCGATTGCATTAAAAACTTGCATTCAAATTCGTCTGCCGGCGTCAGATAATAAAAAAAAAAGTGTTAAAATTAGTTCATTACGAGCGATTACTTTTTCAAGTATAAATAATATTAATATTTACTAACAATCCTGCCACGTTAACTGGTCCCGTGATAAGTTCGTAAAGAACTTGTGTTACAGGTACCAGATAACGGAAATAAATGTAAGATTTTTATTATACACATACATATATTTAATATACATTCATAACCCTTGAAAATACATTTATATTTATAATACAAATATCTTCCCTTGGCGGGATTCGAACCCGCGACCTCCTTGTGTAGTGACCATGTCACTTACCACTACACCAGACGGCACCATTACCAAGCAAGCAAGCAACGACAAGTAAATATAATATATTAATACGTGAAGCAAAAACTTTGTATCCCTTTTTACGAAAATTGCGCGGACGGAGGAGTATGAAATTTTCCACACTTATAGAGAATATAAAGAAGAAGTGCACAAAGCTAATATTTTTTTAAATAATGCATAAAAGATACATTAAATCAATAAAGAAAACATTACACACACTACATACCATGTATTTGACGCACGCACGCATGCATACTATTTATTGTCAAACTTTTGTTCTTGACGTCTGTTGTCAAATTGAGAATAGAATATTGTTTGTCTTTATTAATATTTTTTTATAGTGTAGTCTTGGTGAAATTTGTGATTATAGAAGTATAAAATACAATCATAATAGTGTACAAACTTACAATTCCAATTAATTATAGTCGAATTTCGACTACTGCGGGACCTCTAGTATAATACTTAATTTGTTAATTTCCGCTCTGAGTCGACTCGATGGATCAATTCGATCGCTCAGTGGAACGACTGTAGAAATACATTTGCGTGTTCGTATATCGTGTTCGATGATTCGTATTAATTAATTGTTTTCGCAAACGATACGGTAGGTACCGCAAAACGTGTGCAATCGTAACAAATCGATATTGTTTTTTTTACGAATCCTTTTATTACGTTTTCCTTATTGCTTAATTGTTTTACTATCTGCATATTCAAAACGTGAACATGATATTTTATTCATAAAAGCTTCGTAAGTTTGAATGACAATAAACCGCGATTAAGTATCTCTTTTAAATTGTCGTTTAATTTTCATTAAATATCTCACGAAGTTAGGTCGTTTTTTTTTGGAGGTCATATTCTACTAAAAAAAATCACGCTATTTGCCCGATAAATTCGTGTTGCACCGCTATGGCTCGCGGAGTAAGCTGTTGATCAGACCAATTTAATAATACTAGATACTTCTAGAAAATTACAGAAGGGTTTTTAAAAGCAACATAAGATCGTATATCTCTTATTTATTTATTTAATACTAGCTGACCCGGCAGACTTCGTAGTGCCTCAATCGAGAAATAAAAGACCCAAACTTTTGTATAAAATAAACTTAAAACAAAGAAAAGGAATCCGTCCGACGGGGGACACATCAAAAGAAAAAGAAAATTGTTATTTTTATTTAATTCCGAGAATTTTCATATTTATTTCACAAACCACAAATAATTCAAGACCAAAATTAGCCAAATCGGTACAGCCGTTCTCGAGTTTTAGCGAGACTAACGAACAGCTATTCATTTTTATATATACTAGAGGTCCCGCAGTAGTCGAAATTCGACTATAATTAATTGGAATTGTAAGTTTGTACACTATTATGATTGTATTTTACACTTCTATAATCACAAATTTCGCCAAGACTACACTATAAAAAAATATTAACAAAGACAAATCATATTCTATTCTCAATTTGACAACAGACGTCAAGAACAAAAGTTTGACAATAAATAGTATGCACGCGTGTGTGCGTCAAATACATGGTATGTAGTGTGTGTAATGTTTTCTTTATTGATTTAATGTATCTTTTATGTATTATTTTGAAATTTTTTTAGCATTGTGCACTTCTTCTCTATAATCTCTATAAGTGTGGAAAATTTCATACTCCTCCGTCCGCGCAATTTTCGTAAAAAGGGATACAAACTTTTTGCTTGACGTATTAATATATAGAAGATATAGATATTTTGTACACACAGCTGTTAGAAGAAACACGACAATAAGGATACAGAGTACAAGGGCACTACTTATTTCATGTTGAAATCTCTTCCAATAGGTCCGCAGAAGGAAAGAAGAATTAGGAACACAAACCTAGTGCGTACACTAAACATCTCTTATATTGATTTTGGAGTCAGGCTTCTAAGCTATATTCTTGCATATTTTTATCATAAAAAAAAAAAACGTATCATAAATTAGTCATAGACATTACAATCGTTAGAACGAATTCGAAATTGAAATTTTGAATTAATATCCAACCTCTAGTGTCGCAGAATTTAAAATTGTTGATAATGTTTTTTTTTTTTTTGCTGGTACGAGCAAACGTTTTCCTGTGTGTTTTATATGTATTAAGAATTCATGTAAATGAATTCAATCATCCGCCCCGGCATACTCTGATAAATAATAAATAAATAAAAAACATAAATTAATTAAGTTTAACAACTTTCAGTCCACTTGCTCCGTTTCAATTCTCTTTTATCGTAAAGGTCACGGTCGATCGGCTAATTTACAAACTTAAATTATAATACCTAAGTGCTCCTACAGCTTGATGTTTCTTAAAGATTTGACAGCATTAATCGTATTCCAAATGAGTCGCTTATAATCAAAATAAAAAATCAAACATTTTTTATTCAACATAAATGAAAGTACCTACATACTTGTTGAACGTCAAAAAGAACTACCGCCAATTCACAAAAACTAGCCTCCGTCCTGAGAAGAACTGGCAAGAAACTCAGCGGGCATGTTTTTTTTAAAATATTAGATTATTTTTTTAAATATTAATTTTTACAATGAGTATTATAACGTAATAATTATTGCAATATTGAAATGCCCGGAGCGAGAAACTCATTCCCAAATATTTTTATATCCAATGTTTTTCTATTTCATTATAGGTATACTTAAATGATGTCGTAAAATGCGTGTTTGTTTGTCCCCCATAGACTCCGAAACGGCTGGATTAACCGAATCTGTGATCCTTTGAAGTTTGATAGCGATTTTTATTGCCATCGTTGGCATATGCGCCCGACCCATCCAATGGTAATTTCCTACCGTCGCTTTAAAACGGCAGCAATGCCAGGGGCAAAGCCAAGCCGCTGCCTACTTTAGATTTGACTAGTAGTAGTATGGCCCTTGCGGTGAAGGGCTCGACGAGTAAATTAACCCATACACACAGCCCACTGAGTTTCTCGACAGATCTTCTCAGTGGGTCGCGTTTCCGATCCGGCGGTAGATTCTGCGAAGCACTGCTCTTGCTAGGGTCCGTGTTAGTAACACTCCCGGTTTGAGCCCCGTGAGCTCACCTACACGTCAAGGAAAAGCTGAAATAAGCCTCTCAAGGCTGTCAGCATAGGTAAATAAATAGAAGTATATATAAATGCATGTGCGCATATGATGTTTTACTTACATCTCTTAAAGTTGATTTGAATTTGGAAATGTAGGTAATGAGTTTTAATTTCGCTACGATCTGTCTATTGGCCCATCGGGTGTTCAAAATCAAAATCAAAATCAAAAAAAATTTTATTCAACATAAATGAAAGTACATACTTGTTGAACGTCAAAAGAACTACCGCCAATTCACAAGAACTAGCCTCCGTCCTGAGAAGAATTGGCAAGAAACTCAGCGGGCATGTCTTTTTTTTTACATATAAAATTATTATTTATTTATTTTTTAATATTATTATTTTTTTTAAATATGAATTTTTTACACTGAGTATTATAACGTAACAATTACTACAATATTGAAATGCCTGGAGCGAGCAACTCATTCCCACTTTGTGCAATCTTCTAGATAATCATTGACTTTATAGTAAGCTTTATTGCACAGATGTTCTTTAATAGTTTTCTTAAACCTATGTATATGTAGGTTCTGAACATCATGTGGGATTTTGTTGTACAGGCGCACAGACAAACACCCGAATGAATTTCGTATCTTATGTAACCTACTCATCGGCACAACAAGCTTGTGTTTGTTCCTAGTATTTCTATTATGTATGTCCGACTGTTTAGGAAACTCCTCAATATGTTTACGAACATACATCAAATTTTCAAAAATGTACTGGGATGGCATAGTGAGAACTTTAATTTCTTTAAATTTCTCCCTCAGGGATTCCCTTGAGTGCATGTTATAAATAGCACGTATAGCTCTTTTCTGCAGAATAAATATCATTTCTACATCGGCCGCATTGCCCCATAGCAAAATGCCATAGGACATGACACTGTGGAAGTAACTAAAGTAAACTAAACGAGCCGTGTCCGCGTTTGTTAACATTCTAATTTTTTTTACTGCGTATGCTGCAGAGCTGAGCTTACTCGCCAATTTATGAATATGAGGTCCCCACTGCAGTTTGGAGTCCACTGTTATACCAAGAAATACGGTTGACTCAACAAGCTCCAATGATTCCTCAGAAACAATTACATCACTATCCACTTGTCTCACATTTAAAGATGGTTTAATACATTTTAAAGTAAATTTAATACATTTAGTTTTCTTACTATTCAATAATAGGTTATTGATACGGAACCAATGAACCACACACGAAATCGCATCACGAAATCGAATGAAATGTTCAGTGGTTATCCGGCACCATGAACATAACAAAATGAGAATGACACCACCTACGCTGAAACATGACGTAGATACGTTTACGAAATTATAAGAGACTAGCTGACCCGGCAGACTTCGTAGTGCCACAATCGATAAATAAAAGACGTAAGCTTTTGTATAAAATCAACTTAAAACAAACAAAAGGAATCGGTCCGACGCGACGGGAGAAACATCAAAGGAAAAAGAAAATTGTTATTTTTATTTAATTCCGAGCATTTTCATATTTATCTACCTTTTAAGCCTTCTCTGGACTTCCACAAATAATTCAAGACCAAAATTAGCCAAATCGGTCCAGCCGTTCTCGAGTTTTAGCGAGACTAACAAACGGCAATTCGTTTATATATATTTATATATATATATATAGATTAAAATCATCATAGCTTCGGTTTAATGAAAATGGAGTATACACTGACTGACAGATTTTTTGTGTCGATGTAAATGTTTTACACAGAAGGCTAGTTGTGTTCTTTATCGTTATGTTGAAGGTTCTTTTAGACTCTAAAATAACATTCTAAAATTTAGAACATCAAAACCGCATTCGAATTGGGTTAAATTATTTCAGAAGCGCTCCATAGACAAAATAAAAATAAAAATCTCATTACAATTATTAATCTTGTAATTTTGTGACGTAAGGCGATGTAGATTAAATTTATCTATGGTTTTAGTGAACCATAGAAACTAATATAACGGAATATTTAATTAACAATTATTTTAATTTATCAATTATAACATTTTAATTTTACTGGTGGTAGGACATCTTGTGAGTCTGCACGGGTAGGTACCACCGCCCTGCCTATTTCTGCCGTGAAGCAGTAATGCGTTTCGGTTTGAAGGGTGGGATAGCCGTTGCAACTATACTGAGACCTTAGAACTTTTATCTCAAGGTGGGTGGCGCGTTTACGTTGTAGATGTATATGGGCTCCAATAACCACTTAACACCAGGTGGGCTGTGAGCTCGTCCGCCCATATAAGCAATAAAAAAAATTAAAATAAAATTACTTTGTAATTTAAAAAAAATTACAATTATACTATCGAATAATTAATTATATTAATAATTAATTCATAATAATAATTAATGATTAATAATTATTGATCATCAATAATTAATTTGTTTGCGTCGTCCACTGCTAGGATTCTATATTATCTGTGGTTTTAGCGTCTCATAAAATCGAATCTAACGTAATATCAAAATAACAATAATTATATTTTACAGATATAATCTCCTCTTCTTTCTAAAATTAAATTAACTTCTTGCTCGTTGATAATAGAGAAACATAAATGAGTCATTTATAATTTCCACGACCAATTATGATGAATCTGATTTTGCTCATTAATTTGATAACTTATAATTTTTTAGCAAAAAAAGAACCGGGAAACCCGCGCTGATTCTGAGAAGTGTTTCAGTCTAGGCAATTAATTAATCTACAATTAACATTGATCGAAAAACAATCTATCGGTTTTGATTTAATATATTTTGAACAGTACCTAATTTACATAAGTTCTAAATTAGCATGACCTTTTACCGCTAACTTTAGACAGTTTGGCGCTGCATGTTCGATATCAAAACGATATTTTACATAAAATCATCAATCGAAAGCGAACTCTATCGCGATAGATTTTAAAATTTCTTTCCTAACACAAAATGAAATGTCTTTATGCCTTTTTTAGTCGTTAGATAATATTTTTTGCTTTTTGTTTTGTAATTTAGTTTAAAGGACCGGCCAGACAGTTTTCGTAAAAAAAAAAGCCGACACAAATGAGATATGAATCTCAATTATATTATACATATAACAGTTGCAATACTACTGACTAGACTAGACTAGACTCTAGTAGGATAGTATTAATATTTCCTGGCTTAGACTTTGTCCGATGTTGATAAGTTACTGGAGCTCATAGACTTTAATAACGTAAATACCGCCAACCAGCTTGACATATCAGTTCCAAGTCTATGGCACAACTGCCGCCCCACCCTTCAAGCTGGAACGCATTACTGCCCCTCGATAGAAATAGGCTGGGTGGTGGTATCTACTCGTGCGAAGTCACAAGACGCTCTAGTTAAGACCACTAGTTAAGATTATTTTCTCATCAATTCTTACTGATATATGTACTTTGTATATGGTTAAGGCGACAATTATATTAGCTATCTATGAATTCCATTTAAGTACTTATCAACGGGTAGGCCGTGAGCGACTCTTCCTATATATGCTAATATGTTATTATAGGTACCTATGCGAACCGTTTACCTTTTGAAGAAACATTAGACCTGACACCGCTTAAGGGTGACTAACGAAAGCCATTGCAATCAGAAATAAAACCTCTCGACCACAGAATAAACTATTTTAATGTCGTTATATTTCATGAAGAAGGTTGGTTTACGATTACGACTAATTCAAAAACCCCCGGAACAATTGACGAAACCATAAACTTTAACATCTCGTAACATTCCTTTAACAAGATGCCACCAGAAATAAGTAAACAACCTTCTTGAGGAAAATTGACATTTAAAACATACAACATACAACAAAAACAAAAAAAAAAGCAACAATAAAAGTTTACAACAACAAGTTTGAGAGCCTGCGGCCGTTTGACGGATTCGATGTTTTTTATAATCCGCACTGTCGTTACGTCTTTACAATATACGATTTACGACGTTTTTATGACCCGAAATGAGAATGTTTTGACTAATTATCGTGATTACGTACAAATGTCAAATCAAGTTTTGGTTCTTGTTAGCGGTACGCCCCCGGTTTTTCTACGTTCAAAGACAATTAGAGATATTATGAGTCGTGTTCGTTAGTTTTCGACTTGAAAAAATAATTCAATCTACCGCACCTGGCTTTGAATATTGCTAAATATTGCAAACTTGGGAATGAGACAATCTGTTAATAACGCTAATGTTGCACGTAGCCCTTTTTTTTTTTTTGGTGAGTAGGAAATCGCCGGACTTCCGCCCTCCACTGGGGATGGAGGGCGGGGCATGTCAGAGTCGAACTGACTAAAACCTCCTGTCGCTCAACAACCAACGTCCAAACCTTGCATGAGACAGAACTCATGAAGAGGCAGAGGAGGGAAAGTGAAGCGTTTAGTGCGGAGCACATCTCTCCCATCACCCTCCCCCTCGGGACGCCGGACCGGCGGTCATCGGCGCCACGACCAAAAGCCCTCTCAGTCGGCAGGCTACCGAAGCCCGCCTAGATGGCGCCGATTAGAGTGAGCTATCCTACGGAATACCCCGCTGGACCAGAACCAGTGCACGTAGCACTAACAGGTAACTATTGGGATCGCTGTAAGAAACGTCACTCATTATTTAGTTTGCGACAGAGATAGCACTATACGACCAGGAAGTTAACAGATTGTCTCTTTCTAATGACCTAGGTGCAGTATTTATCGTCAGGTACTGTAATGAGTCCTATACCATTTACATAAGTTTTAAACTATTGTTTTAAACAGAAGACAGCTTAGCGCATTGAACATATACGCAGACAGAACATATATTATCACATAATGTATTCATCTTTTTTTTTATTGCTTAGATGGGTGGACGAGCTCAGAGCCCACCTGGTGTTAAGTGGTTACTGGAGTCCATGGACATCTACAACGTAAATGCGCCACCCACATTGAAATATAAGTTCTAAGATCTCAGTATAGTTACAACGGCTACCCCACCCTTCAAACCGAAACGCATTACTGCTTCACGGCAGAAAATAGGCAGGGCGGTGGTAACTACCCGCGCGGACTCACAAGAGGTCCTACCACCAGTAAACCTGTTTTTCATTTTTGAAACGAACAACTCCGAACAGATTCCAATTTTGATCGCCAATGAATAATAAATACATTCACCCATCATTCTTTCATCATCACCTTATCTGCGACCCGAATTGCTGAAGATATGTCCCAAGATGGCCGCCAATAATAGGCCTTCTCTTGGCAAGGTTATCAATACGCGTTTTGAAATCACTTTTATTTTCAAACTATCATTTCCAAAACTAATCAATATACAAACATCGAAAAATAAACTATTTTATATTTTATTTCATTAATCGCAGCACACGTCACCTTTGCCATTTACATTTATGGTCCAGAAATGATTTCGTTGAAACCATAAGGTTTTCTTGTTTTTTTTTTTTTTTTTATATGCTCGTACCGGTTTTAGTACGCCATTTAAATAACCATTGACTGTTTCTCGAATTAATAAATGGAATAGATTTTATGATGAAGACGGTTAATCATAGAGTTATAATGAAAAGAGATGAGGCTCTATCAAAATTTAAAGGTTGTAATCCCGTTTATACTTAAACGAAAACCGACCTTAAAAACTTACTGAAATAAATTAAAAATGTTTTGATGAATTTCCTGTCAAAACCAATGTTTAAGATTTAAATTTTGATACGCATGTACACACATATAACTCATTATTTACATAATATACTAATAAAGTGAGTTACAATTTTGCAATTATCGCCATTTGCATTTTAAAATCGGTGGGTTTTACAAATATTTTCTTTTCTACAAACTTTGTCCTAACAAATAACTAAACAATATTTAATTTAAAATTATCTTAATAAATATATTGTTTTATTTTATTACCTATAATATATTATAAAAACGAATGTATCTATCTTTGTTTGTTCATTTTTGTACCATGCGCTCTTGATTCTTTTATCAAAAAACTGTTTGTTTTGCTAGAATTATCTATTTAATTAATTAACAATTTATCATGAAAGAGCGTTCCCTGTTTCACTAAATATTTAAAACGCTAATCGCTCGTAATTACCATATATAATAACAATACATTTCGCGAACAAAAATATAACGAATATTAACTTTATCAAATATAACGCTTTGTACTTCGTTTTGTAATTTCACATTCACGAATACGGTCATAGCATTATTTATGATAGATACTAACTGGTTCAACTCTATAATTGCCGATGCGATTCTTGCGTAAATTGACGTTCATAAAAACTTGTACAGAATTAGGTCGAACGATGCACGACACGATGGAACGGATCAATGTTTGTAAGGACACGACGTATCGATTTTTTTTTTTAAATATAAAGATCATGAACTCTAGCGTAATTATCGATAATTTTTCAATCTCGTTCGTCGCGTATAAATCTTTTTTGGGAAATGTCAAGTTGAACTTGATGAGGGGTACTTTTTTCGACAGTACGAGTCGCTCGTGAGTTTATCGTTTCGCTAATAATTTCTGGATTAAAAAACTGAGGTGGGCACAACCTAGTACCTAATTATATTAACCTAGTAACCTAGTAATTATAATAGGCTTAATATAAGGTATTAGAAAACAGATTAGCTTATTTTTCTTCACATGATGGACATAGTGTGCGCCATCGTTCCGGGATATTCAAAAAAAACACCTAAACCATTGCGTGCAAAAGGCTCGCAACGGTGCTTAGTGGTTTTGATGAAACCTGCTTTGGCGGCGGATGGTGCAATTAACGGATGACGGATATGCTCTATGAACTTATGCGGAATGCCCCGACCAAGCTAAGATTTAAACTTTGTGGCAACACCTAATATACTAAATAAACCAAATGTCGAAAACTTATGAATCTGCCCCCTCACTAAGAGCAGAAGGTATTTCGAAACCACACGAAAATATAACTGTAACTGTCTTTTTTTTTTGTAAAAAATCAACATAATATATTTCTATTAGCTCTCGACATTAAAACAACATCGAATTTAGAGTCACAAAACGCCGAGATCAAAGTGTGAAATTTACACAATGAATGTTTATTACCCAAGAGACACAGGTTGCGCAGTATGTCATTATAAGTGCAAGATGTCTCGAAAGACTCTAAAAAAAGCATTCAAAATATACAATACTATACATTTACAGCGTCTTGTTTTATGACGAAAAAAGATTTTAGATTAATTTAGAATGTATTTGATGTGGGCTTAACGAATAAGTGTCAAAAGAAACTTATTTATTAGCTGAAGGAATGAACGACCAAGACTATGTGCAATCTGTATAAAGGTGGCTTTTAATAGACACGCGTCTTTCATGATTAAGATCTACGTACGATTAGACTGATTTCATTACGATTTTTTCTGTATCGTAAAGAGCCTGCGCCGTCAGCCTAAAGGATAAGACGCCTGGCGTACTTGTATCAAACGTTGCGACAATGCCGGTGATCAAATCCCGTAACTAGGTACAAATTTTTGTAATGGTATACGTACTCAATTCATGAATGACTACCATGGTGAAAAACAAGAACACACAAGTAAAAAATTTGCAAAAATATTACAAGCATAATGTGATTAAGCAATTGATTCATATACCTCACATCAAAACTAGTGTGGCGGCATTCGCGTCGTGAGGTCAATGTGCTGCGGTAATCACTAACACCAGGTGGACTGTGATTTCGTGCAAAATCTAAGCAATAAATAAATAAAGCTATATGTTTGGTCTTTCTAATCTTTCTGTAGCTCAACATCATGGAGAGACTATCGTCAACAGTCCAAATACGAATCCTCAAGTTCTTCGGACACAACGCTTGTAATGAAGACTCCATTATGCGGTTGATGGTGCAGGGAAAGTCGAGGGCTAAAGATCTTGGAGACGATGTCCAACACGATGGACCGACTTCATAAAATCTGTCACTCACTCCAATAGAAATGATTGCTCTCACTCTGCGAAACACCGTGCCACATGGCGTCGTAGGATTCGACTGATGCATGACCACGACCACTCTGCCAAGAGCGTACGACTAGGAAGAAGAATATGTTTGTTTGTGAAACAAAAGATATCTAAATTAAGATCCGTACGGTAAGATAAAAAGTTGACATCGACTAATATTTCACGCTGCGTGGAGCGCGCTGAACTTCGCAGTGACGTAATTTTGTCCGGGATAAATGTAGCTTTTGTCGATCTCTGACCTGTGTATAGCGTCACCGTAAAAATCACGCAGTCCCATTGCTCCGTGGGTTTCATACATCACGCTTCATAGAGAATGCATTGAACTGAGCAGAGAGGTAGTTTTATCCGGGATTTAAGAAGTCTTTTTCAGTATTTCCTTTACTATGTCTTTGCAAAAGCTAAGACCCGAAATTGCTCCGTGAATCAAGGATCCACAGATACACATTCGCAATTGTGCAAAATTAATAAACATGTTTATATTTGTAGCTAATGTTATATTTCATATCGCTAAATCAGCAGACACCAAACTTTAAGTATCATGGAGAAATGCAAATTAGACAAAAACGAACTAAAATATTCACATTCAAGTCATTAATATGGAACGATTCGAGCTGCCATATTGCCATTGCCATGCAATAAATTAAATGCTCTGTATTCGCTTTTGAGGTATGTTACTTCACGCTTTTTTTGAGGAAAAAGTATTTTAGCGTAACCGAAAATTTATAGCCTAAGTTGCCTTTTAATTACCGACTTTAATAAAAATTAATTAAAGGAGAAACCCTAAATTCAATGAAACGAGTCTCGGTGTGCGTGATAGGATGAAAATTTGTTATACAAATGCAAATATGTTGTGGCAAATTTCCGTTTATGTGTAAAACGGATCAAGATGTACTGTCAAACTGAGACTCCTTAAAAAAATCACCGGGAATCCGTGAACTAAAAATAAATTAATATAGTATAATCTCTATATATCTCTATATAGGGTAGGCAGCGGCTTGGCTCTGCTCCTGGCATTGCTGACGTCCATGAGCGACGGTAACCACTCACCATCAGGTGGGCCGTATGCTCGGCTGCCTATAGACCAATAAAAAAAAATGATTTGCTGTTCGTTAGTCTCGCTAAAACTCGAGAACGGCTGGACCGATTTTGCTAATTTTGGTCTTGAATTATTCGTGGAAGTCCAAGGAAGGTTTAAAAGGTGGAAAAATATAAAAAAGCTCGGAATTAAATAAAAACAATTAATTTTGTTTTTCCTTTGATGCGTCCCCTTGATGTGCCTTTTATTTATCGATTGAGGCACTACGAAGTCTGCCGGGTCAGCTAGTCTAGAATAAAAAATAATAATTTTCTATGACATTATTAACTGTGGTGAAGTCACCTTAAATATAGTCAAAGAAATTTTCAACTCCTGAGCTGATAAAGAGTGATTTATTTGTGTAAAGAAGACGCTAAGATGCGGCTTTAAAACGTTGAACTTCAAAGCGCAGTTCATAGTTCAGTAACCTCTAACATCTACTTACATCAATGAGCCAACCTAATTTCGTTTGAATAAAATTAATCTGAAATTTATTAAAATCATCCGAGTTGATTTATCTTTTGAGACTGCTTTACGGTTACTCTGTAGTAAGGTCAATATCATTTTGACAGTGATTATGATAATTTCACGACGGCTGTCAATCCACGACGCGCCAGTGCTAAGTAGATTCAATAGGATAATCTGTGGATCAGCTGCATCCCGAGCCACGTCAACGCCATTTCGTGTCAATGTCAATTTGACAACGAAAGTGCGTCAAGGTATCGATTTTGAATTCCATTCGATAAATTTATATTCTTATCCATAATCCATAATAATAATATTATAAAGGGGAAAGATTTGTTTGTTTGTATTGAATTGGCTCCGAAACTACTGATCCGATTTAAAAAAATCATTCATTGTTGGAAAGCTACGCTATCCCCGGGTGACATAGGCTATATTTATTATATTTTCAAAAAAATTAGGGATCCTTACTGAAACTCCAATAATGTAACGTAATGTGTAAAAAAACTACTTAAAATTCTTTACATCGCGTTCGCTACTAACCAAGCGAAGCCGGGGCGGGACGCTAGTCCATAATATTTCTATTCGACTCTCTGATTATCAAAAAACTATACAAGGGCCGATATACGCAAAATAAAAGTGAAACACGCAATTACGAGTACACTGTGTATTAATTGTTTAAAACACGACCACTCTTTTTTTGTTTTTAACAAACATCCAACGTTTTATATTCGTAGTCGATCATTTAAAATCACCGATGATTATTTCAAAGATCTCGAAATGAAGCTGCGGTCGTACGACGAAAATTTACAAAAAAAAAAATCGAATTTCAAATACAATATGTTTTATTTTACCGAGCGGCAAATAAACGAAAGAAGAAAACGAAAAATCCTAAAAAAAAAACCAAACATTTTTAAAACACAATCGGATGAAGAAAATACGTGATCGCGAAAAGGTCAAACTCAGAAAGCGGTATCATAACATCTTGCATACATGATCGATGCTTATCGATCGTTATCGTTTATCGATATCGTGTAATCGCTTACGAAACGATACGAATAAAAGATAACACATTCGATGATGATTCATAAACTTTTACATATTGTCTCATTTTGTATTGAGAATCAAACGAAACAAGAATACAAATTCGAGAACTTAGAATCGTACCATTGGTTCACGAATTGTTTTTTAATGCGAGACGCCTTTATGTGCCTACCCACACAAATATGCGAAAACAAATATATTCAAAACTAGCTGACCCGGCAGGCTTCGTAGTGCCTCAATCGATAAATAAAAGACCTAAACTTTTGTATAAACATAAACTTAAAACAAACAAAAGGAATCCGTCCGACGGGGGACACATCAAAGGGAAAACAAAATTCTTATTTTTATTCAATTCCGAGCATTTTATATTTATCTACCTTTTAAACCTTCTCTGGACTTCTATAAATAATTCAAGACCAAAATCAGCTAAATCGGTTCAGCCGTTCTCGAGTTTTAGCGAGACTAACGAACAGCAGTTAATTTTTATATATAGAGAAGATACTTTTTGAACGAGAGTGGACTTGTGTGAACCGATGTTTGTAGTAACCAGTAACAATAGTAGGGTAACCTAAAGTTGGTAACACCGGAATCACGTCTTAAGTGCTAACCATCCGGTTATGGTTGTGGCTATGACTTTGGGAACGATCGCCATCTACAAAAAACTACAATTATGTTTTATAATAAATAAAAAATCTTTGTCGCCTTCCTAATGTATACTTTATTTTAGGAAGGAAGGATTACTGGTGGCCCAAAAGCCTTTAAAGTTTCACCATCACAGGCGAGCACGGACTCAGCCAGGAGAGGTGAGATTTGCTAACAACTACCCGAGCGCCTCCAAAGAAGACCTAACAACTCAAGAGCAGCTATCTCCTAATGTGTATTCGCGAAGCAATTTAATTAACCAAAAAAAATAAACAATAGTACATATAATACCTACATATATTCGTCGTTTTGCAAACATCTGAGAACTGACAATAAAAACAACGAATCAAGGAGAAAGTAATGCGGTAACCGACTTCATTACATATGTTACGATACATTGTTTAACGAATACATCCAAGTAGTATTCAAGCAAGATAATGACTGGGAACAAATCACGCACGGTCATCCAACACTAAATGAGGATTCTGTGTTATGGATACCAGATACTGACTAATACCAGATACGTATACACGTATAGATAATAAACACCCAGACAAACAGAAAACAAAAGTGTTCATCACACGGATGTTTGCCCGACGTGGGAATCGAACCTACGACCGTCAGCCAACCAACAGTCAGATGCGCTAACTATTGCGCCGCCTAGTTAGTCTAATAATAAGACTATTGCTCTCAAAAATGACGAAATGTTGACTTACGTTCGATCCTACCTACCGTCCTTCGCAAGAGAAGAGTGAGACATTAGAACTGAGACCTTAGAACTTACTGAGACTTTAGAATTCATATTTCAAGGTAGGTGGTGGCATTTACGTTGTAGATATCCGTGGGCTCCAGTAACCACTCAACACCAGGTGGGCTGTGAACTCGCCCACCCATCTAAGCAATAAAAAAAAGAGAAGAGACGCAGATAAAACACGGGCAAGATTAAACTTGGGTAAAATGTTCTTAAACATATACCTATATATCTTTTAATTGCCATTATAGGCAAAGGGGTATGTGACTACCTAACCTTAAACGGTCATCGTCACTCATAGCTGTCAACAATTCCAGGAGCATAGCTAAGCCAATACCTGATGCAAATTATTCCACTAAATCACACTACAATATTAACAGACCATTTTATATTCTGATTATCTGACAACGTAATTTCCAGGATTTTTTCATTATTAACTCAAAAAAAGAACATAAACATAATATTTTAAAGTTAAATTCTAACCATGGCGGTATTCAAATGACAGCTGTCATTTTTCTTCCTTTTTTTTTTCTTTCTGTTTAATTTACATATGGTTTATGATTCATAATGAATCGTGCGTAAAACAAAACCGACAGAATCACAAGACCAGTCTGGCGGAAGGCAATCAATAAAATGTTTAATTACATATAAAATATACTCAACAGGTGTTCGCTGAAATGGATATTTTATTACAAGAAAACATCGGTATAAATTAATTAGGACGTCGGTAAGTTGCCATTACAACTTGGG
Source organism: Bombyx mori (assembly GCF_030269925.1). Classification (NCBI taxonomy): domain Eukaryota; kingdom Metazoa; phylum Arthropoda; class Insecta; order Lepidoptera; family Bombycidae; genus Bombyx; species Bombyx mori. The sequence continues at coordinate 5,271,360 of NC_085126.1, forward strand.
TTTTTTTTTTAAATTAGTACGTAAAGAAATACTGGCACGCTCATTATTATTATAAGTTTAGTTTTGTGACGTGATTAATTCGTGTAAACCTCACGCTATCTATTGCTAAGAAAATAACATAAATGCAATAAAAATAGAAACTACCTCTTACCTTCTACATCAGATAATTCATTTTTAATTGACCTAATTTCAACTTCGAATTATACCTATTGTTTAAATGATGCAATAAACAAAACAGTCTCATTAAAATGTACGTTCAGATATTACTATACATATCATTACGTCATAATTTGATCATATTGATTAATCATTACCATAAATAATGATGATTTTGATTAATTGCAAATAGTGGAAAACGTGCAAGAACTTATATGTGAAATGAATATATTTAGTTATATTGCGAGTTGGTACCAGTTGATGCCAGGTTATTACTACAACGAAGCAGTAATGCTCTCCGGTTTTAAGTGTAAAACATTATAAAGTACCATTTTAAGCCGTTATTAAGTACCATTGATATTTAGACACTGATTCTACTGGTGGTAGGACCTCTTGTGAGTTCGCGCGGGTAGGTACCACCGCCCTACCTATTTCTGCCGTGAAGCAGTAATGCGTTTCGGCTTGAAGGGCGGGGCAGCCGTTGTAACTATACTGAGACCTTAGAACTTAATCTCAAGGTGGGTAGCGCATTTACGCTGTGGATGTCTATGGGCTCCAGTAACCACTTAACACCAGGTGGGCTGTGAGATCGTCCACCCACGTAAGCTATAAAAAAAAGCATTATATATTGTTACATTATCTTAATACTATGTTATACATACACACTAGTAGTATCAATCATCTCCTTTTATCCGAACGAAAAAGATCTTAAGCCTCTGTTCTAACTTTTAGTAAAATATTGTTAATAATTTATATTAAAAGATCATAACCGCCCTACAAGTATTCTTGGAGTCAAAAAATTTGAAAATACGGGCTATTTTCGTTTACCTAATCATTACATATGTACAGGAGGATGGCTTACCTTGTTGTTGAGCGATTGTGTCGTGATGAATGAGCAGAGTATCACGAACGCAGAGAGCCAGTGCGTCGCCACGGAAGACTCCATGATTGTCCTAGAAATAAAGTAAAATAAAACTTATTAAAAGACGCTTTTTTATTACTTTGTTGTGTATAAGACTTTATTTCCAATTTTTTTTTGATTTTATGACGTTTTTTTTTTATTAATTATTTTAGTTGTTAAGTACCTACGAATTTCATTAGAAAAATTGGTACTTGCTAGCAGGATTCGAACACCGGTGTATCGCTAGATACGAATGCATCGGACGTCTTATCCTTTAGGTCACGACGACTTCAAGACCAAGACGTCCGATTAACATGACTAATCAAGGACCAAGGAGGATGCAATAATCTCGTAACTTCACTTAAAAAGTTTAATCCTTATTTGAATTTACTTTTTTTTTATTAAACTGCTTTCATTTTTAGAATTAAAAATGGAGTTTCGAACAACTTCAACCAGAGCGAGAAACTCAACTAGCTGTTATCAAAACTGGTTTTACGAATAAACGTGAATACTTCCAAACTTCAGAAACAATATAATGACAATAAAAAACGCGCGAAAGCGTAAATGTACTTTTAATTTTTTTTACGAGTATTGCGTTGTTTGACCTGGATATTTAAAACAATTCAAAATAGGTTTTATTTATAAGCTGAACAAATCCCTCGGAACACTTACAGTATGTATTTGCGAACCAGATATTGCGAACATAATCTTAAGGGGACGCTACGATTATAAAAACCTCTTAAAATATATTTAAAAATAAAACGAGATTATTTAGCAGTATCACATCACGCTACATGACCGCTAATCGACTAATTAACGAAACATTAAATAACCACTACCGATGCTACTCGATCGAATGTACAACTCGATTGAGTTCCGTGAAATCGAGATAAGTTTATTACAATGCCACGTCGAGGCAGTATGCTATCAAACGATCTACGCTTCCGAGGTCCAATTCGACTTAATAAAAAAATGCTCATGAATGCGAATGTTATCGTAATTGGACGAACTAAACACGTCTATATTATCCTTGTAGCAATCATAAGAATATTTAACTTCAATAATGTTACAATAGATTTCCCACCGCTTTTTAAACTGTAAAGGTAGCCCAATAAACCCTCACAGACTATGATGCTATGAACCTTTGAACTAACTTCAAAGCACAAATGAGGGGACCATTCTAAACTTCTAGTATAATTTATTATAAAACTAAATGAACATAGTCATCTTCAGATTTCCATAGATAAATACGTTTTTATTACATTAATGAGATAGATATAGTCGACTTGTCTAGTATATAGTGGCTACCGGAGCCCATGGTTATCACAACGTCATGCCGCCAACTTGAGACATGAGGTTGAATTTTCGGTCGTTTTAATGGCTGTACGCTGTTCAAAGGGGAACGCAAGACGGCCTGGCGGCAAAAATAAGTCACGTGATAATTTTTGTAGCATTGTTAATCTGTATGAAAAAAAAAAATTGTTAGCTTAATTTTATTTGTCTATGTTCACGGCTGTGTAAACACTTTTATTCTTCTACTAGCGACCCGCCCTCGCTTCGCTTCCGAAACTGTAATTTATTATTGATTTCTCCACTATTTAATGGATGTTATTATACATATAAACCTTCCTCTTTAATCACTCTATCTATTAAAAATCGTATCAAAATCCGTTGCGTAGTTTTAAAGATTTAAGCATACATAGGGACAGACAGACATAGGGACAGAGAAAGCGACTTTGTTTTATACTATGTAGTGATTACTAGATTTAATTATTTTGACTTATAAATATTATAGTCTCATGCATACTAGCAATCGGATTTCAGTGTTCGATAAAATCAATTAATTATGTTATTTTACATAAAAACGTTATGTTATTTCTTTTTAATAAAAAGTCATTAAAATACTTCTTATGGTATAAACAAGAACAGAAAGTGAAAACAAAACTATTTCTAACTAGAATCGAATTATAAGCCTGTGGTATCGATATCGATGGCTGTAATACCATGTAGGTAAAGCCGTATATAATACCTACATGCTCAGCGAAATCGGCATGCAGCCTGAATGCACGCAGCTTCAATCGGAAGTGACGGGGAGTCCGACGATCCGCGTGGCCTTCACCCCATCTGATAGCCGAAGCTGTATATAATTTCTCGATAGCGATCTCATATCGAGTTACCCGTGTTAACGAAATATAAACGCCTCAGGGTTTTACCGATTGGCCATTCAATGATTTCGTCAATAACCAAAATAATGATCATCCAAATAAAAACCGTCTAATATCTAATAAAAACCGCCATTCAAAGATTACTTTAAAACATGACTAACATTATATGTTTACATTGTTGTTATCTTAAACAAAATCACAAAAGGCAAAAGACGAAAACATTACAAATGTCAAACGTCAAAAAAAACAACAAAAAGCCCGACGCCCTATCCCTGACGTGCATAGATTAAAAATTTTCCTCTCAGTCCTGCCAACATAAGCATAAACAAACAAACCTCGAACGTTCGGGGTCATTGTACGGGGCAAGTAAGGACAATGTCTCTTCTCAGAAGCGGTATTACGGGACACTAATATTGAGAAGCCTTTTGGTGGAGGAGCCAGACTTCCTGGAGGATATGGGATATTCCCCGAAACATATTACCTATAATGGAAAATATTTAAAAAAAAACTCTATATGTATAAATGTTATTTTTATTAGTACATCACATTGATTAATTTGTCAACAATATCCAAGACCAAAAAAAAGTCATTAGATACAATAAAGAAACTTAAACTTTTACAACTTATTATTTGTTTATTAAGCAATGTGATTTACCGGCAAGAGACTTTGTTTAAATATATTCTAAATTTTCATAGAAAGTATATAGCATAGCATAGTAACAAAATTTTAGTTGCAAGTTTTAACAAATAGAAATATAGGTATTGAATTTTATAAGTCTATTTATTTATTCTTCGTATTTTACGTCAACTTTTTCATTGCTAAATATCAAGCTCGCTGTCGATTTTCCTACATAATTTACTCAAATAAAAATAGTATAAAAACACTTTAAAAATATTATTTTCATTTAAGCTAATGGAGGACATGTTTTTTTTAATTGCATTCCTTTTACTAAGCGACTTTGGCTTCCGCGTCCGACCTTTGTGAAACAATGACGCGATGGAATACATTTTAAAATTTGCATTTGTATGTACTATTTTCAAATTTCTTTTTCAGCACACGTTTATCAGAGCTGAGATCAAGCTTATCACACGGTTAAGTTCTCAAATTGTGTGTGTGTTTGTAAATACTAATGCGTCGTTTATGGGTGAGTTCGCGTGCACACATACAACTTATCCTGTCTGCTTGTGTTGTAAAACAGCTAGTCGTACGTTTCACTATAAAAATTAGGGTGGCTGTTATAATTTAATGCAATCGGGACTTCTCTGACAGCGATCACATTAGGATACTTATGGGCTCCCATAACACGTGAGCTGTGGAGTCCTCAAGTCAATCTTACTGTATCAGACCTGGGAGACAATATAGCAAAATTAAGTTAAAAAAACGGTTATTTAGCTATTATTTTATTACAGTAACGATCGACAGCTCATGAATAGCTTGATGTTAAATTATTTTGTTAGGTACGACTTCATATACTACTGTACCAAATTGTCCGTAAGGCTTGGTCAATAATCGTCATTGGGTTTGCTGTTATCTACTGCTATAGCTAGAATAAATAAATAAATAAATAATTACTAACAGTCACGCCACGTTAACTGGTCCCGTGATAAGTTCGTAAAGAACTTGTGTTACAGGTACCAGATAACGGAAATAAATGTAAGATTTTTATTATACACATACTAATATTTAATATACATCCATAACCCTGGAAAAGACATTTATATTTATCATACAAATATCTTCCCTTGGCGGGATTCGAACCCGCGACCCCCTTATGTAGTGACCATGTCACTTACCACTACACCAGACGGCCGTTAAAAGAAAGTTATAGAATCAATGTTTGATTAACGTATTCGCTATCCAAATACTTAAAAATAAAATTATTCGAGATACATTATTGATAACTGGAAGCACATAAATGTATTGGTCATATTTAACTTCATCATAATAATATCACAGGCCAGGTCATATCGCAAGCAACGCACCACTTAAACTTTACAATATGAAAATGCGAAGAAATATCACAAACGTTATGAATGAAATTTCAATCTTAACAGAACGATGTGTTTTAAAAAATGCATGAAAAAACGAAGAAACCGGTTTTTTTGCCAGTAAAAGAAATATTTATAACATCTTATTTCATTTTTTTTATATTTCTAAATGTAACTCTACGGAATCCATGGTGCATCCTTAATTTTAATTCAACAAATTTCCTAACTGTCAAAACTTTTCCCGCCATTGCATGCCCACATCGCATACTTTACTAAATCATTAATACCAACATAACGAATGCAAAGCAACATAAATAATATTACGTCAAACTGTCCAATTACGAATTCCATTCAGCTTAAGGGCTTCGAAAAAAAAAGGAACGAAATATAATGTATTACGTCAAGAACGGAACACGCAAGTTTCTAACTGTTGTGCTGGTCTTTAGTACCTTGTTAAATCAATTAATCGTTTTTTTTAGCTTCTGTTCATTTGTATAAACTTTATTTATTTATTTTTTCATGTTTATTTGTATAAAGGTTTATGATAAATGATTTGTTAATTTTTTTTGGACAATGCCAGCGCCCATAGATCGTCACTCCATCTTACTCACTTACCATTTAGTCTATTAAAAAATCCAAGTATTTTCTTACAAATGATACAATTTCAATCAAATACAAATATTGGCTGGAGGAATGATAACCACTTGCCCCTATAGTTAAGTTTTCCTGTAAATAGCTAGCTCCCTGTGTGCCGCTTTTTTTTTTAAATATTAGTGTTGTAATTTTTGGGACATAGTGTCCAAAAATTTAATGGTACCTTTTTTTTTATTGGTAGCCAGCGGGATTTGTCCACTGGCATAGTCGCATCGCTTCATACGAGTACGAAGGGCGCCCTATCCTTTAGGCCGAGATGAATTGTGAAAAAATGTTAAGTCCTGTGCTATATTTCAATGATAAATTATAATTTAATTATTTTTTTTGACAATTAACATAGTGATTTACGTTTTAATTATGTGGTAAGTGAGTAAGGTGGAATGACGATCTATGGGTGCTGGCAAGAGCTGGATGAGAGAAGCCGAGGATCGTGCTCCATAGCATAGAATTAGAGAAGCCTGAGTCCAGCAGTAAGCTGCTGTAGCCTTATGATTGGGATTAGGAACGGAAAGCGCCATTATCATTTGCTTTCTCAATTAAACAGCCTTGTTCTCAATTAAAGTAGTTTTCAATATGCTAGTTCTTAAATAAATTAGAATTCGAGTAAAATTATTGTATTGTTTATAATGCGTAATTATTATTATTGTTCCTCATTCTTTTAAATTACGAAATATATATCATTGACCACGCGGTATAAGCCTCTACCCGTTAATATACATGAAGGCTAATCCGACCGTCCAATTAATTATAAACACATGAGCATTTCAAGTATTTTATTAACGTTACGTAACATAATCATAAATTCATTTTTATGATTCATTTTGGTTATTATTATTCAAAATAATGTAGCGTGCCCTAATGATAGAATAGCTACGAATAGCTTTTTTAACTGACAATCATTTTTCAGTGCTGCCAACCGTAGTTTCTCAAATTGGCTCCTTGAATCGTCTTTTTTTACTTGTACCCCCCCAAATTCTGTTAGTTATACTTATCGAGTGATATATAACTGTAAATAATCGATCAAAAATGCTATGACCCAAAAAAGAACAAAGCCAACAAAAGACCTCGAATAAAAACTATTTAAGAATAAAAACTTTTTAAAAATAATTTCATTTGCTAAGCCAATAGGAATAAACAAGCAAATAATTAAATGAGATCGTAAATAAAGGTATTGCTTAAAATGGAATGCGTGAATGGATATAATGTTGAGACATTATGTTAAGGTAAAAATTTATACTACATTGGCGTAACTAAATTATTTAACAACTCAATACCGACAAAATTTATTAATTAATCGATATAATATATTAAATAATTTTACTCAAAAATGTTATAATACTTGTATAAAATGCATCAATTTTTATGTGCGCAAACCATACAATGAATTAAATTTTGCGTGACATCCGCGCAAGATTGCCACACTCTTGAAACGTCACTAATCTATTTTAACGCGCCAAAAAAATATTCCTTTGTACTAGTATGAATCTAGACAGTAAGTTTGAATTAAATCAAGTAATGACTTTTAAAACTAGACTATAACTTTATAATTATCTTAAAATCAAATCATGAGCACTATAGAACAAAAGGCAAGAGTATAATGTTACCAAACGAAACACGACCGTGTGAACAGAGTAACCAAGCGAAACCACAATGACCATTTTTGCGAAATATGTGTTTCCACGTAATTTTGAAACTTTTGTGGTTTTAAAAGAAGTCGTCAGTTGTTCTGAAAAGACTTAATAATCATTTAACATGACATTTACGTAAAACAATGTAAAGAAGAAAGGAATAAAAGGGATTCTTTTTAAGCTATTGCATAGCTTTTATCGCGGGCTTTGAGCGCGGCCACTGAATCAAGAAATCCCGTAACGAAAATAAAACCTAACACCCCCACTCCGCCTACTATGTAGCTAGCGTTCAACACACTCATGTTTGTGAATAAGCGCGCGAATAAGCAAGCGCATTGCATGCGCATCATGAAAAGTCTGCCCATCTCTCTCTCGCGCGGTCTAGGTTATGAGTGTGAAGGGGACATCAATTTTTTTGCTTTTGTCAATGTTTATAAATATAGCGTGGTCTTATTTTATTATTGTTTTAATATTAAATTATTATTGTCTAATTATAATTGCATAAGCTGATAAATTAGAATTTGATTTCGGACTTAAAATTAACCGCAACAAAACAAGTGTCATGATTGTCGACCGTGCTAATAATAACTCGCCAGAGGTCACAAAAATTGCGAACTGCGATGTCGTACAGTCATACATTTACTTAGGTGCACTGATATCGAACACTGGCGGGTGCGTTGATGAAATCAAGCGGCGTATGGCTGTTTCGAGGTCAGCCATGGACAGGCTGAAGAAAATATGGGGGAATCGAAATATCACTAAAGCCACTAAAATCAGACTTGTAAGAGCGCTGGTCTTCCCCATTTTTCTTTATGCTGCTGAGACCTGGACATTGAGAGAAAGTGAGAAAAAGAGGATAGATGCTCTCGAAATGTGGTGCTGGAGAAGAATGCTGCAAATATCGTGGACAGAGTTCAGAACGAATCAGTCAATTTTACAGGAACTCGGCATCAAGCAGCGACTATCCTCCATCGTTCAGGGTCGCATTCTCACTTTCTTCGGGCATGTGTCGCGGCGGGGTGACGACTCAGTTGAGCGCCTTGTGGTGCAGGGCATGATAGAGGGTACAAGACCGCGCGGCCGACCGACCAAATAAAGGCAGCTCTAAACGGTCCCGTTAACGAGTGCACAAGAAGGGCCGCGGTACGCGAGGAATGGCGACGTCTGGTGAAGCGCACCACCAACCGAAGTGATGACCACGACCACTCTGCCAAGAGTGCATACGACTGAGAAGAAGAAGAAAGCTGATAAAAAATGCTATGCTAATAGCTTTACCGCGGCAGTCGCCGAGTGCCACACGTGTTTTTTTCACAGCCTCGTTTTAGTTGAGTTGAAAGCCGTAGGACAATAGACATCACAATGTGGCTACCATAATACATATAACTGGAAGTATGGGGTCAAATCCTGAAGCGCCAACTATCGTCATTTTTTTCAAACAAATATTTATAGGTTGTTACGCTTCATGTCACGTCGTCTCATTAAAAGTTGTAAATAATATACTGACAAGAAAGAACGCGGAATTAAATCGTAAAAATAGGTTTTAATTATGTATTGTAAATACGTTGAGGTCTAAACAAACACTCGAATATAAAAAGATAAGACACGAGTTACCGGCTTCGTTGTTTCGTATAATTGGAGTTTGCTGCGATAACTCGAGCTTTGGCGGTCTCCGGCCTTTAAACAAACAAAACACGCTCGTACACAGTCATTTTCTATAACCCGAAAATGAGTTCGATGAACTTCGATGAATTTCTATTTAGATATATTTTTTAAGCTATTACCATAGCTTTTATCGCGAAATTTGAGAGCGGCGACCGAATCAAGAAATTCCGTAACGAAAATAAAACCTAACTCCTCCCACTCCGCCTACCATGTAGCTCGCGTTCAACACATTCACACGTTGCGCTTGTGTAGTGTCTGTTTAGCGGGCGGCTTTTTTTTTTATTGCTTAGATGGGTGGACGAGCTTACAGCCCACCTGGAGTTAAGTGGTTACTAGAGCCCATAGACACCTGCAAGGTAAATGCCGCCACCCACCTTGAGATATAGGTTCTAAGGTCTCATTATAGTTACAACGGCTGCCCCACCCTTCAAACCGAAACGCATTACTGCTTCACGGCAGAAATAGGCTGGGTGGTGGTACCTACCTACTACCAGTAAAGACAATAGATTTCATTAATCGAAACTTTAAACAAAACGGCCGATGAGAAGACTCGACTAATACAGTGTTGCAAGATCGAAAAAAAGACCACTAATAATACATTACATGGTCATTGACCTAATACAAGAAACCCGTATGTATTATGTTAAACAGTTAAACTTTTTTTGATTATAACTTAAATTTGTCCCGTTGGTTGGGTATTATACAATGCAAAGCATAATTTTGATCCTCGATAATACCAAAAGTACTATTATTGTATTATTTTTTTCTTGACAGAAGAATTACTGTTAGTCCGGAGGCCTTTCCAGTTTCACCAGGACAGGTTGGCGAACACGGGCTCAGCCAGGAGGAGAATCTCCATACTATATTATCATTATTGGTTGCGTTTTCAACAAAGATTTAAAAAGACCGTCTAACTTTAAGATACAATTTATAGTATTAAGACAATTAACTATTCATAATATGTAACACGAAAACCTATCACTCTTTGTGGTTTTATATTACAATCGCAATCCCGATAGGCACGCTGTTTCCACGTGGTTCCACGATTCTGGTTTGCTGGATGATCCTAAAATATTCTACCATGAATATTTCAGGTGTGAAAGGGGAAATTAGAATTTTTTTCCCTACTTATTCGCTGGTAGCCTAAGAAGCTATTCCAGTTTCTTGCGGATGGGTATGCGAGCTCACGAACTCAGCTGAAAAAAAATCCTAACCTAATGACCCTAGCAGTGCTTTGCAGAATCTACCAACGGATCGGATTCGCGATTCGTGCGAAGATCCAGGCAGAAACTCAGAGGGTGACGTCTGTGGGTAAAATAGGTTAAAAGCTGGTGGAGAACACACGTATTTTCAGGTTAAAAGACGGTGATGCTTTGAATTTCAGAGTATAACAGATAACTCGTTATTATTCACACTAAAAGACAAAAGTTAAAAGCCGGGTACGTAACAATAACAAAGAACAGTGCTTCTAAGCGATATCTTCGAAATGAAAAACATTATTCAGACATTTTACTTGCATTCTTTTTTTTAGGAATTCATATTTAAGTATTTTGTCTTTAATTAGGATCTTGATTTCTGAAATATAATTTTTATATGAATCATTTAGAAGCCATCTAGAGTTTCTGCCTAGAAATGGTAACATAGATCTATGAATACATCAAAAACCACTGGAATTCCAAATGTTCTTTTAAAATAATGATTCGTTTTCAACATTTAAAAGCACGAGTCTATGTAAAGGAAATAATATCCTGAAATACATGTGATTGAGTATGAAGATTTGATAGAAGATATTGCAGTACTTTGGCCCACTGAGTTTCTCGCCGGATCTTCTCAGTCGCGTTTCCGATCCGGTGGTAGATTCTGCGAAGCACTGGTAGCTTGCTAGGACCAGTGTTAGCAACACTCCGGTTTGAGCCCCATGAGCTCACCTACATGTTAGGGTGAAGCTGAACTAGCCTTTCAAGGCTATCAACATAGGTAGGAGAAAAAAAAATTGCACCACATAGTTTAGGACACTTTCTTGTTCGCAAAGAAAGCAAAACTTTCTGTTTCCTATAAAAGACTAACCAAATAGAATTTATAATAAACACGTAATGTTTGAAATGTGAAAACAACTCGTGTGATGAATCCTAAAACGCTTATTGAAATCGCTTTCATACAGCGCACGCTGACGTGAAAGTTACTAACGAAATTTAACAGAAGCACTTTTGTTTATTGCGAAACCTATTGTCTTTTCGTGGTTTTTAACTAAACTTTAGAGACAACAGGAACTCTCCTGACTTACTGCTTTATTAAAACTAGAGGTCCCGCAGTAGTCGAAATTCGACTATAATTAATTGGAATTGTAAGTTTGTACACTATTATGATTGTATTTTATACTTCTATAATCGCAAATTTCGCCAAGACTACACTATAAAAATATTAACAAAAACAAACAATATTTCTCAATTTGGCAACAGACGTCAAGAACAACAGTTTGACAATAAATAGTATGCATGCGTGAGTGCGTCAAATACATGGTATGTAGTGTGTGTAATATTTTCTTTATTGATTTAATGTATCTTTTATGCATTATTTTAAAAAAATATTAGCAATGTGCACTTCTTCTCTGTATTCTCTATAAGTGTGGAAAATTTCATACTCCTCCGTCCGCGCAATTTTCGTAAAAAGGATACAAAGTTTTTGCTTCACGTATTCATATATAGATGCTATTAATTGGGCATTTGGAAGTGTCGTATGGCAACACCAAATTCAAACTAATTTTTTTATCAACGATCGAACAGCTTATTCGTTTAAAAGGCACTCGCAATGTGTGCATTTGAATATTTTTGTTCGAAACTCCTTATTTTTTGGGCACCTAAATATTTTAATGTCACTGATTACATTTATCTCTGTTACTTTAAGGTTGCCCAAATTAATTTGTGGTCAGCATTTTGCAACATTATGCATTTCTCAATTGCTGGAAATAGATATTATGTGAAGAGTTTCACCGACGTGTTTTATTTTTTTATTTAAGCAAATATCATAATTTACTAATTATAATACTCGTTGTTTTGTGCCAGTATTTACTGAAATATATAGTTTAGGATCTTCGTACCAAAAACGAACGTTTTTAAACCACGCTATTTAGCATTTTTTAACAAGAAAGTTACCCATCACAGATAATTAAAACTTCAACAAAACTGCATGGTTCGACCCGCTCATAAATTGCTGTCATCGTATGGAATAAAATATCAATTTTAAATTAAACTGTGTGAGAGAACCTTTGCTAAGGGTCCGTCGCTAAAGAAATCTTTATAAAAATTGAGTTTTAACATGAAACATCGATAATGTCTTGAGTGGATTTAGTATTAATGAATTTTGTGTCACCTCTGCGGTACTTGATGGGATGAACTGTATGTTAAGAATGAATTTTTATCAAAGGGTCAAAAAACTTGAACTGAATCGACTGGACTGACAGTGGGGGGTACAAGCACAAATTCGTTTCGGCTCGCGATTGTAAAAAGCGCCTTGAATTTATAATTAACTAGCGACCCGCCCTCGCTTCGCTTCGGAAACTGTAATTTATTATTGATTTCTCCACTATTTAACGGACGTTATTATACATATAAACCTTCCTCTTCAATCATTCTATCAATTAAAAAAAACCGCATCAAAATCCGTTGCGTAGTTTTAAAGATTTAAGCATACATAGGGATATGGAATGGCTATGGAATGAGCTCCCCTCCACGGTTTTTCCCGAGCGCTATGACATGTCCTTCTTCAAACGAGGCTTGTGGAGAGTATTAAGCGGTAGGCAGCGGCTTGGCTCTACCCCTGGCATTTCTGAAGTCCATGGGCGACGGTAACCACTCACCATCAGGTGGGCCGTATGCTCGCCTGCCTACAAGGGCAATAAAAAAAAATAGGGACAGAGATAGCGACTTTGTTTTATACTATGTAAAATATTTTATCATCATCATCATTATCATTTTAGGCCTTACAGCCCAGGCTTAACCTGGTCCAGTATGTCTCTCCAGACTGCTCTGTTCAAGGTTTTCTCCTTCCAGTTCCTGGCACCGATTATTTGAGGTCGTGATCTACGCCATCTAACCATCGGAGTTTGGGCCTGCCACGATCACGGCGACCCTAGGTTTGCCATACATTATTTGTCTTGACAATCTGGTCTCCTCCATTCGAACTACCCGTCCTGCCCATCGTAGGCGTCCTACTATTATCCGTCCCTGTTCCCGTTATCTAGGATCGTTGGTTTGGCAATTGGGCTTTCTTAAGATCTCTTTCGATGTTTGACCACCATGTCGATGGCGGGCGGCCTCTACCTTTCTTTTGTTCTGATAAGCTTAATTGCGATTTTCACTAGATGATCTTCGTCCCGTCTCATGATATGGCCATACCATCTAAGGCGATTTTCCGTCATTTTGTCTATGATTGATGTGACTTTAAAGCTCCCCCGTATGTATTCGTTCCGAACTCTGTCCATCCTGGTCATCTATCGTAGGCGTCCAAGTTATAAAAATATATTACCCTTTTTTTAAATTAATATTGAACAGCTACGGAATCAATGAATTAATTGTATTCTTTTTCTCGAAAGATACTACTAAAGCTGATTTTTATATCTTCCATCTTCTTACTAATCTTCCAAATACTACTCGTAAATTCACAAATTTGACATAAAATATTAGGTACATGAAACATAAATTTTACTTAAACAATAATGATAATTCATACAAATGTCAAAACATACGTCTTATGAATAATTTTTGATTTAAAAGATATTCATTTTTCTGACATTTAAGCTTGCCGTTCAATACAAATAAGTATATGACATAATAGTTTAGGAAGCTTGAACTACGAAAACTTATTGTACAATAGCAGTATTATTTCATTATGTTTCCGCCAAACACAACAAAATGTTATAAGCTCCATCAAGGTCTAACACGAAAATTTCATTAATTATTTTTTTGTATGTTTCGATTTTGCCTTTTGCTAATGTCATTATTAATTTTAAACGACGTATTAAAATCTATTTACATCTATCATTCTATGAATTAAACAAAGGAAAATTTACATAACCAAAAAAACTTAATAATACGAATATACTTTTTAACCAATGAACTTGCAGGCAGAGAGTCCTGTACATTTTTTTTATTTATTGCTTTGATGGGTGAACGAGCTCACAGCCCGCCTGGTGTTAAGTGGTTACTGGAGCCCATAGACATCTATTATATAACGTAAATGCGCTACCACCTTGAGATATAAGTTCTATGATCTCAGTATAGTTACAACGGCTGCCCCACCCTTCAAACCGAAACGCATTACTGCTTCACGGCAAAAATAGGCGAGGCGGTAGTACCTACCCGCGCGAACTCACAAGAGGTCCTACCATCAGTAAAAACACATCAGAAAAGTACATCAGAGGCGCATGAATCTTGCTTTCATCAGAAAATACGAGTGTGAAGTCTAGCAAATCCCACCTCTACTCCTTCTGCATTTCCTGAACTCATTCCTTGTCTCAGTTAAGTTCTCTTTCCCAAACTTATGAAGACATAGGAATAACTTGAACAAAAAGAAACAGACTATCATATCGTAACTGACCAAAGATCTATTCATAACGTTGCTTTGTGGAGCAAAACACAATAGCTTTCTTAGACACGCTAAATAATCAGAGTAATTTCAGCAATTATAGGTACTGTGTATTTGGAACCGACTTACGATAGAATCTGGTACTGCTGAAGCTAATACCATTATACTCTTAAACTGAGACGTAGAACTAATTTCTCAAGGTGAGTGGCAGCATTTACGTTGTGGATGTCCATGGACTCCGATAACAACTTAACTTTAAGCGGTAGGCAGCGGCTTGAAAGCGGTAGGCAGCGGCTTGGCTCTGCCCCTGGCATTGCTGAAGTCCATGGGCGACGGTAACCACTCACCATCAGGTGGGCCGTATGCTCGTCTGCCTACGAGGCAATAAAAAAAAAAGTCAGATGAGCCGTAAGCTTTTCCATCCATCTAAGTAGTAAATAAAAAGCCTAACGGGTAAATTTCATCATCATTCGGCCTGGTAATCTGTTCTTTGCTTATCTATTTGTCTAGAGAATGCTCGCAAATTTCATCTGCTGTGTCTTGACCTACTACAAAGTCATCCTATGAAGAACGAGCTGTAGCTCTCTTATTTACCGTAGAAAAAATTCAAAACAAATAATACGCCACATCCAAATTTTTCGAGATTCATAGTTTCATTATTTTCCTACACTTGAGCTCTTGGGATCTTGACCCTAAAAGCTCGACAACCTCTAATGCAACACAAAAGTTCACCCGTTCAAGTTCAAAAGTCAATAACACATCAACTAATGTAAAATGCGTATTTAATGAAGACTTTTTTTGCTTAACAAGACGTATTGGTGTGTATTATTGGTGTTCTTCAATGATATTTCAAAAGAAATCGTATAGTCATTGGTTCTCTATTAGGATGATTCTATGAAAATACTCTTCACATTTGGAAATGAAAACTTTTTGCCATGAATAAAAATGATTTGTCAAGAATAAAGTTTTAATACAAAAAATAACAGCTTCATTTTGCGCGTGTTCCTAGCAATTTTGATACAATTTTATAATTCAAATACAGTTTGATTTGGGTATCTTTATAATTAATGGAAAGATTTGACTGAGACTTTCCCCCTGCGGTAATTGTCTTTTTGCACAAAATTGTACAATATTATCTACGTAGCAATACTAAAATACTCCCTAAACGTGATGAGATTCAGAATGGATATGAAAATTAAACTATTACGAAAGAAAAAAATCCGCTACACATATAATTATAGTCACTTGACATTCTTCAACGTCACTTCCCGTGAGCGATGTTGACAATGACTACCATTTGTTATCGCCATTTTACAGCACCAATAACCTGATAAATTGGTAACTAACAAATATTAATAAATAAGCGAGTTAGTTCTCATGTGTCAAGCTACAGATTATACAAACTACAGATTATATCTCAGTCAAATGGATCTGTGATATGAACATAAAACTACTATTATATAATCACATACCTAAAACCTAAAACGCTTTAATTTTTTATCGAATGTCTAAAAAACAATAATCAAATTGGTCATTGTCAAAATGAGAATTTACAAAGCATGGTCCCGTCGAGAGTCTTCGAAGATATTAATTTATAAGTGATTCGCATTAAAGATAACATTTAGTTCTGTATCAGTTTCGAATCTTCATATAATATAGTTGATAAGTTGTCAAAAATATCAAGACTAATTAATTATAAACGATCCATCAAGATGATGAGACGGATGGATTTGAATGGCGAATCGCCGTTTTTTCCTGCTAAGTTTTTATTTTTATTTTTATTGCTAAGGTGGGTGGACGAGCTCACACCCACTTAACACCAACCCACCTGGTGTTAAGTGGTTACTGGAGCCCATAGGCATCTACGACGTAAATGCGCCACCCACCTTGAGATATCAGTTCTAATGTATCAAGTATATTTACAACGGCTGCCCCGCCCTTGAATACGAAACGCATTACTGCTTCACGACCGAAATAGGCAGGGTGGTGGTACCTACTCACAAGAGGTCTTACCACCATTAAAAGTAAGTAAGTAACCATCGGTAAGTAGTACCTAAATGTCAAAATTCTGAATTTTGGGCGGGCAACATTCTTTTTTTTTTATTATTTTAAGTTTGGTGTGCCCGGGTACAGCGTTCACGACCCGTATTCAAATTTGTCTGTCTTTAATTTATTTATTTTTTTGTTTAAACAGTGATGCTCGCAATGCATAGAAGATTATGCTGTCTCTAAATCATTTTACTTAACACTTTAAGAGATACACAACGGCATTTCAATAGAGCGGACTTCGGTGAAGTTTAACTTACAATCTTTAAACACTAACTTTATGTTCCTCTTGATATACTTACTGGCGATTACTGCTCGACTAAACACTATTATCCCGTCAATTTCAGTCGCAAATTTAATTTCAAAATAGACCATGTGTTGGTTTCTGATACTTCTCGGATGTCATGGTGGATAGATTCAGTTTACGTAGTCTATGGTAACCAACTACTTAACAGCAAAAAAGACGTAGGCCCGTGTCTGTCTACAGCAATAAAAAAAAACACAACAAAATCTAAAATTCATTGACAGCTCAGCAATCAATTTTTTGAAAACTCGTTCGACATTCAAACTGCCCGAGTCGCCATTACCGGGTGTGGCGCGTAAACCTCACAACCTAATTAAAACCACTTTTCCAATGTCGACAGATAACATATTAACAACTTGGTCGTCCGTGACCACGAAAACTGTAAGATATACGAAACGTCCGAAATAATATTATATTACCATAAAACAAGACGCGATAAAACCGTAAAAGTAGTATTAATTACGTCTACCAATCGCGAAAACCGATTAAAATACCTCGTGACCTAAATACGTAAATAAATACTTACCCGTACTTAGTTTATTAGCCTCACATCTCCCAAAAAAGTCGATAGCTTACCTGCAAAAAATCAAACATACAAGATCAGATCTATTGGCCTCTAAACACAGATTCCATTACATAATGTTTAATTACATAAGCATTTGTCCGAGAAATATAGAAGCGGATTTATTGTCTCACTCGCACTCCATAATTCGTTTGCTTTTCTGAGAAGGATGGATGCTATTTCGATTTAAGTTTGAGGTTAAGTAAATGTTAACATAACACATTACTGGCACTTGAGCGGAAATGAATTAAATATGAATTCTTTTTGATTTCCTATGGAATTTAAAAAAAATTGATAGGCTGACCATTTTACGACTGATCTGTCGGTTACTGCTCACAAATGCTTATGGACAAGACAAAAAGAAATTTTCATTATTTTTTATTTGAATGAAAGCTAATGAATTTTCTGATCTATTTAACATTTGCAACCTCCATTTTCCCATTAAAATGTCATACGTCATAGGCCAACGATTCACTTCAAACGTATTTCCTGTTTCAAAATATTTAACTTAGTAAATACTACAGCTTAATATTGGCTACACAAACAAATGTTAAGTACAATATTGCCAAATCTAACTTTGAAAACTACTTACACTTACTTAATTTTCAGTAGTAAAACAAAGAAATTTCGTAAAACAAAAGAAGGAACCCGTTGTGTGATCCTGTGACTATCAGTCCAAAGTAATAAATCAATTTATTGTCATTAGTTATGATAACTCCTCTACAAAGTTTAAAGTTAAGTTAACATGTTAACATTGGTGAATACTACAGTGCAACGGTTGGGGAACCGGGGTAAATTACCCCAAATGGGGTAAAATTAAATTTTGGGGGGTAAAAATGAAACTTTTGTGAGTAAAAAATATATTTTATATTGAAGTGAAACTTACAGCGTTATGTATTACTAGCACGACTAAACGCCTAAAGCGTTATGTATTACTATGTATTAAATTGATAAATTGTATAAATGATATTTAAATTAAATTCTTAGTAATTGTTTTCTTTTCAAAATTATCATGGGGGCTATAATATGAAAGATGCTAAAAAGAAGCGATTTCGTTTTTTTTTTGTTCTTTTTCATGGGGTAATATTAACATACACAAAAATATTTTGGGGTAATAATTAAAAAAGTTCCCCGACCGCTGCTATAGTGTAACATTTCGTTACATTGCCGATATCCTGCGAGCCCGTACGGGTAGGTACCACGTCCCTGCCTATTTTATGAAAAAAGAGACACCAGTTACAACTTTACAGTTAAGGATTTAGGGCTCATGTCTTAATGTGGATAGAAGCATCATTAACCATTTAACACCAGATGGACAGTGAGCTCATTCACTTATCAATGCAATAAAAATCGTATAAAAAACCTAGATAGTTACAAAGTCATACTAATAAAAGCGTCTAAAAAAGATTCATTAAAATATATTATTATAAACATAATATTTACGTAAGTGTGAATACCACTGAAGTAGGAAACCTATGGAAATGAAACGTCAACAAAAATTCGTGCCACTGTGACGTCATCTGGCCACAAAACATGGCGGTTTTAGTGCTGCCCAGAAGATTTTAATGTTAGTAGGTTTTATCGATAAACGTTCTTGGCTCATTTTATTTTAAATATTGTGGAGTGAATGTATTTGTAGAATTTATACTATAATAGGAAGTAAGTATATTGTTATGTGCAAAGATGATGTGATTTAGATATTATGTGAAATCTAAGACGAGTTCAAATTTGCCAAGTAAACGATATGACGATTTTTAAAATTTGCTACACTGATTTTATAAAGTTGTCGTTTGCCGCAAAACATAAAGATATGGCGTAGTAAAGTGCCATCTGCCCATTTCTAGCATGCTGAATGTTATCGTATTTTGAGTACGTGTTTTTCTTAGACTATTACAATCTATTTTAATTGTTTTGCTGACTCTAAAGTCCGTAACACACTACCGCAGCGCACCTCAAGGAAGGTACGCCGCACCATTTGAATCACTCTCACTTGAGAGAGACTCAAATTTTAAACTTATCAAGGGACCGCCTGATAAAAAAAACACCTACAGAACATTTATTCGTTAATAAAATTACAAACGTCATTCCTTGTGACTTCCTCTCTAAAATCACTTAATTATTAAATATTTAACGAGTTGACAATAGTGTTTTACTCACTGCGGAATGAAAGTATTTTATTTAAATAGTTCCGAAGAGATTTTGTCGGTAGCCTTTTTCCTGAAATATCTAAGCAGAATGTCTAAATATGTTTTGATGACATATTTTAAAGAGGTATTTATGATTAGTGTCATGATGAATAGATTCCGACCAAAAAATGGTGTCCGATTTTTCGGATGAGGGCTCCATAATGAATTTAAATATATATAGATAATAGTTTTGGGGCATCGACTTTCTTGAGATCCTATAAAATATGTTTTAATTATTATTTTTGTATGTTTTAAGCATGATAAAATAAGAAATTTTATATAAGCAATCATATTAAATCGATATCAAAGTCAATAAATGAGTCGTCTATTATCAAAGGTGGCAATCTGTGCATTTGGACAAAAAAAAATTATTGATATGTCAATACAGATTTATTTGAATATAATCGTCTCCTTCAAAGAATACGGTTCAAAACCTGCATTAAATAAAGGTTAATAGTTAACCTGTTATTTATCTAAGATGTCGTTCCGAAGAGTTTTGTGACTGCCAATGGAATACAAAGTCAATAATTCGTTTTTCTGATTTACCAATAATTGTCCAAAAGTCAGATTGCCGCCTTTGATAATAGTCGACTCAAATAATGTACAACCCAAAACAGACGGCCGAACTGACGTGACAATGACATTTGGCGCGCTAAACATGGCGGATTTTCGGCCTCATTAGACGGAGACGGAGACATTTACGTATATTCATGTTTCATTTTATGTACGCACTGAAATACTGTTATATTGTTTTCCTGCGAGTTAAAGTGCTGAGTAAGAACGAGATAGATATATGTTTATGTATGTGCCTTCAAAATGGGTGCTATTTATATAAGCAATTGTGCGTATAGAACAATATGTCGTGTCCCTACTATATAGGTCTATGGTGAATACGCGTTAAAATCTAACTGACGTAAGCAACTGTCATTTGTCATAATATGTTTTCTTGACGTGACCGTATATATGTTTAAGCTGAACGTGCTTCCAAGTAATAAGTATAGTTTTTAACCTTACTTTAAACAAATAAAACTTTTAAAACAAGATGTGTTTGACATGAAATTAAAAAAAAATGTGTTTTCATCCATTTTCGCGATAGGTAGATAAAGTAAAAGTACTTTTAAGTTTTAATAACGCATTTATTATTGTCATTATACTCTAAAATTTTCGCAAAGCATTGGAACAGTCGAAAATAATATAGTGACAATGAAAAATATGAGATGAAACCGTAAAAGCAATCTTAAATTAATCAAAATACTAATATATTACAGAGATAATTTGAAGCCTAGTTTCTTTGAAGGATTATAGAAATTAGAAGGATCAGTATTAAGTTTAAATAAAATCAATTATTTGTAGTCAAATTCAATCACTATAGTGTGCTGTCTCATAACTTTCATGTTTTATCCTGTAACAGAAATTTGAAAACGATAGTGAATATTTTACAACGCAATATATCATGTGCCCTTTGAGTAATCATTACATTTAGCGACTTATTCATTAGCATTTAGCATTAGAACTTTGACGATCTCTTAACATTTTATGATACGTAGAATTGAGTTTTATAAATGTCACATGTCGTTTATAATATAATTTGAATCCAATCGTAATCTTAACGAAATTGATTCCTACCTAACCTTTAAACGTTTTTGATGCGTTATACATAATATATTATTAGGTTTACGATAATTTCTTATCCAGCATTTAAATTAACTTGGAATATAATCGAATCACCTACGTAGTAAAATATTTGAAAACTTCGTTTATTTTGTCATTTTTAAATTATTTTTAATTTATTTCAACATTTATTTTAAACCAGGATTGGGGAGCGAGATGAGCAACTGCTTGAATTTGCCATCGTCATTGCCAGTGCCTTTACGCGAGACAGCTTACCATCATAATATAAAGTACTTTATCGGTTTAATCACGTGTTTTATTGTCATTATATTATTTATGTCATTATATGATTATTTATTTTTGACAGTGAAAATGTAAATATTAAAAACGTCGGAAATAATAAAATGACAATATTAACTTAAACCTTAAAGTAGTTTTAATTAAATATACGACACGCAAACATATAATAAAATATTATTACTTCACTTGTTTCACTATTTAGCTATGTGCCGTTGTCAACCATAACACAGACAAAAACTCGTAAACAAATGCTGTCAAAACCAAAAAATCAAGAAACAATTTTTATTAAATCGATTTTAAAATAAAAAATAGGCCCTTTGACCGTCGGCTTTGTTGGTCACGGCCTCATTTGACTTAGAATAAAAAAATATATATACAAAGACGCGCGCCATCTTTGACAATAGACAAATGAATGATCATGTCGGATGTTCATTTACATAAATTACCTAATCCCTTAAAGGACGAATTATGGTATACGTTCCACTAATATTAAAATCAAATGAAGTTTAAAATAAAAAATCCATTTTGAGACTTGGAAGTCTGGATTGAAAAACCATAACTTATGTTTGAACAATGTACTATCCTCATAGTCCTTTATTTATCGATTGAGGCACAACGAAGTCTGCCGGGTCAGCTAATCGTAGAATAAAAATCATACCCGCAAAAAATTTAATATGCCTAGTTAATAAACAATTCAGTTATAGACCTCAAATTTCAAGATCGGTGACGACGTTATAACCTCCATGGAGTGGAGTCTCGTAAATAAAAACCATAAAAGTGAAAAGACTTCGGCTGACGATGCTGTTGAAATCAAAATAGACAAGATTATTACTCATGAACAATAATGAACAAACAAAGCAATCAATCAGAGGCCACGAGAGAACATTCAAAACTTGAACGAATTGAAGTTACACCACAGCATAAATTTGCCATAATTAATTCGTTAAAACTACACGGTATTTAGAAAGTGAAGTTAGAGTAATTACAGTGTAATTACACATTAACATCGCTCCGTACCGGCATGGTTTGGCAACAAAGAGATTTATTATTATCGAAAACAAATATGCTAAGATAATGCATATAGGTTTAATCTTGTTTTGATCATAAAATTGCACGTAGTGCATTTTGATGAATAAGAAATATGTCCTTTTGAATATTAATGACATTTTTGGATATTTACTAATAGAAATATATAATTTGACCGACTATAAAGTTGTTTTAAAAGTAGCTATAGCATATCTTAATAAAATGAAAACAATCCCACAGATTCTACAATTGTAAAAATTAATGAAAAATACATTTTGAATCTTAATAAGTTCTTAGAAATCCAACGTTTTTGACGCTCATCATAAAGCAAGGTGTCAAATATCGTATAATCGTTTTGTGTTATTGCTTGTCTAAACTTTATATTATTAGTTCATCCTTGTATTTGACCCCAAATGACGTCACAAATGATGAAGTAGCGTTTAACCTCGCGTTTTAGAAAATATGTGCAGTATTTTTGAAAACAATTTTGTAGGTTTACCTATTACATTACCTATGCCCTACCTATACCTATATCATCATCATCATCTTAGGCCTTACAGCCCAGGGTGGGCCTTAGCCTGGTCCAGTATGTCTCTCCAGACTGCTCTGTTCAGGGCTTTCTCCTTCCAGTTCTTGACGCCGATATTTTTGAGGTCGCGCTCCACGCCATCCAACCATCGGAGTTTGGGTCTGCCACGACTTCTGCGGCCCTCTGGTTTGCCATAGAGCAATTGTCTCGGCATTCTGGTACTCTCCATTCGAACCACATGTCCTGCCCATCGTAGGCGTCCAATCTTTATAGTTGTTATGATGTTAGGATCTTTGTAAACATCATACAACTCGTGGTTATAACGCGTCCTCCATATCTCGTTTTCCTGCACAGCACCTATACCTATACCCATTACATAAAATGCCGATGTTAAATACATCGGCATTTTATAACGTTTTTACGGCATTTTAACATTATATTATTAGTTCATCCTTGTATTTGACCCCAAATGACGTCACAAATGATGAAGTAGCGTTTAACCTCGAGTTTTAGAAAATATGTGCAGTATTTTTGAAAACAATTGTAGGTTTATCTATTACATTACCTATGCCCTACCTATACCTATACCTATTACATAAAATTAATTTATAATTAATATAGTTTAACTCGAAAGAAAATATAGGTGTTATTCCAATGCGGTTAAGACTTAGGCCGGTTTGACTTCGTTCCACGAAAATTGCAGCTTCGCCGGTAGCTCATCTGATAATTTCATGTAAAATAAAATTTGCTTAACTTATCCACCATGTCGTCGTTTGTGATACATACAAGACAGTCAACATCCTGACCTCTACCACCTACCGTTGCCTCACCATCAAACAACAGAGCGCGCCTTGCGACATGATAATTATATGACAACCAGGGCCTTTTGTAATGCACCGCTGCACGCACGATCTTCACTGAACTTGCCGTTTAACCTACTTAAAGAAAAACTGTGTTCACTAATTCGTTTTTAATCTCCAATATGTTAATGTTTATATCTGAATATGGATTTTAATAATGATTTTACAAACATTTATAGTAGCGATAGGTAAGAAAGCGTACGAGTTTTTTTATTTTTTTATTGCTTAGATGGATGGACGAGCTCACAGCCCACCTGATGTTAAGTGGTTACTGGAGCCCATAGACATCTACAACGTAAATGCGCCACCCACCTCGAGATATAAGTTCTAAGGTCTCAGTATAGTTACGACGGCTACCCCACCCTTCGAACCGAAACGCGTTACTGCTTCACGGCGGAAATAGCCGGGGTGGTGGTACCTACCCGTGCGGACTCCCAAGAGGTCCTACCACCAGTGATAGTTTGGAAGATAGGATTTTTTTATTCCTTTGCAGCTTGCTGGTCATAGCATCTTAAGCGATTGGTAATTAGTTGTATCGATACGTCCTGTTTCGTCCAAATCACAAACATTTTTATCTTCATATGGGCCAGCTTTTCATTTTTTTTCTACTAATAATGTTTTCTTAATTTAGAATTCTACCAATTTTTCGGAGACTTTTCTACTATTTCTTTGCCTACGTTAATTACAAGTATTGAAACAAAATTATTACATATCTATGTATAGTCAATTTTTTTTATGTAATTAGATATGCAACTTGTACACTTCACCACGCTTTAAGTCATCAACTTCTATTAATGGACCTCCATAATTTATTTTGTACATCACATCGAACCCCTAAACATACCGACTAATTAAAGAACACAATCACCATTTAGAAACATCGAAACTGGCAACACTTTTTTTCGTTTCAAGCGAAAGTTACAAAATGTGCAACCGAGAATTACGGAAACGAAAAAAAAAAAAAAAACTCCTATGACCGCCCGTCAAACCGCGTATGTTTCTGTACGTAGTTGCTATTATAATTTATGCTATTACAAATACTGCGTCCGTAACAACCGGCGAGTGTTCACTAGAGCGGAACCGATCGCTCGATGAAATTTATTTGCCAATTTATATCAATTTGTGAATCGATTATTGATTATTATCGACGTAGTTTTTTGTACTATCAGGAACACTATACACATACAGGTACTATCAGGAAGGGAGTCTCCCTTGGGAACAAGAGGAACCCACTGAGTTTCTCGCCAATCTCGCCGGATCTTCTCAGTGGGTCGCAATTCCGATCCGAAGGTAGATTCAGCGAAGCACTGCTCTTGCTAGGGTTAGTGTTGGCAAATTCTCTCAGGTTGAGCCCGTGAGCTCACGTACCCGTCCGGGCGTAGCTGGAATAGGCTTTTAAGCTACCAGCGAATAGAAAGGTAAAAAACCTTTTTTACTGGTGGTAGGATCTCTTGTGAGTCCGCGCGGGTAGGTACCACCACCCCGCCTATTTCCGCCGTGAAGCAGTAGTGCGTTTCGGTTTGAAGGGTGGGGTAGCCGTTATAACTATACTGAGACATTAGAACTTGTATCTCAAGTGGGTGGCGCATTTACGTTGTAGTTGTCTATGGGCTCCGGTAACCACTTAACACCAGGTGGGCTGTGAGCTCCTCCACCCTCTATAATGTATCTAAGCAATAAAAAAAAGATTACAAGAGAATGACATACACAGACACAAAGATAGGTTATGCAATATGAATTCCAAATACCCAGACGAGCTAAAGAATTACCTGGTGTTAAGTAACTACAGTGAGCGCTTCACCCACGACTGTAGTGTCTTTACATTGTACAACACATGGGTCTCTATGAGAGATTCTTTATCACAATTACTACATATTAACGAATGAGCATTTTTCATGCATTTAGGCGTAAAAAGCGTGGCTGGTTTTTATTACTTCTTAACAAAACCCGAAACACGATTAATAGAAAACAGCATTTAAATTATTCACGGCAAATATATTCAGTGTAAGTAGTTGTGTAGTGTGTAGAACAGAATGACGTCGCCTACGCGTCTCACATCAGAATTCAACTAATAATCTTACAGCTACGTTCTTCTTAGCACTCTTTAGAATTCTACCAATATAGTCTAAGGTCACGGAGTCTAACCGGTTAGTAATCAGAAAATTGTTTTTAATGTCATAGCAAGACGTTGACAGTTTAAGCAGTATACAGCGGCTTGGCCATACCGCTGACCTTGCTGATGTCCTTGAGCGACCTGTATACTCCTCAGCATACGTAAAAGAATATTAATTGAACGAGCCTACCATCCCCAATACCTCTGACTGTTAATATGTTTTTCTTGTGAAAACTACAGCCGCTTTCAGACTACGCTATAATATAATAACATATAGTATATAGCTCATAGCACAACAATATCGCACACCATACATTGTTATGGACACGTTCACGCTACTGTACAATATATATTATTTGGCTAAGTATAAGCTGCTATACTATATAGCAGTATAGTATAGCGTAGTCTGAAAGCAACTTAATCTCACAGCACAATCGGCATGAAAAAATTTAAACCTAATTAAACAATGATGTAAATGATGATGAATCGCATGCATACTGAATGCCGTCTCGCAACCTCTGAAACATTAGGTCGTAGGCTCAATTTCATTTAAATATTGACGGAAGATAAATAGATAGATAGACAATTTTTCATTGAAAATATAAAAACAGCAAGTGTTTTCGACTATTCCCTGCAATGTATTCAAAGGTAAATTTTTTTCAAATTTTAATTATATAACGTTTCATTGAATGGGTCGAATACATAGTTATAAAGAGAACGTAGCGTGTGCTTAGACAGATCTCGCGAACAATAGAACCAACAAATACAACGACGCTTTCTAACACACAATAGGAACGAAATAATGTAATAAGTTGCAGTAAAAATATACATATTGTTATATCAAAGGCTTATAGCAAAGGTTATATTTTGGGTAAAATACCTCGTCCCTCCGTGGTCGAGGAAAACAAGGATCTGATTGACTTCCTCCTGGAGGGGCTGCAGTGTCAAGATAGAAAATTCCTTCGTCGCGTGAACTAATATGCCAATTTCTGTCGCGAAGTAATCACAACTTCTGTTTTGGAGAGTAATAACACGTTTTAATAGCCGTTTCTTTTCTCTAGCTGTCCGCTGATTGAAGCTATTCCAGCTACGGGCCAACGGCTAGGTGAGCTCACAGGTTCAACCTGACAGAATTTGGTAAAAAAAATATTATTGCTTAGATGGGTGGACGAGCTCACAGCGCACCTGATATTAAGTGGTTACTGGAGCCCATAGACATCTGCAACGTAAATGCGCCAACCACCTTGAGATTCTAAGTTCTCAGTATAGTTACAACGGCTGCCCCACCTTTCAAACCGAAACACATTACTGCTTCACGGTAGAAGTAGGCAAGGCGGTGGTACTTACCCGTCCGGACTCACAAGAGGTCCTACCACCAGTAAAAACAAGAGCAGTGATTTGCGGAATCACCGGATCAGCATCGCGACCCACTGAGCAGATCTTACAAGAAACTCAGGGTTGTGTCTAGTGGCTAGTTGTAGTTTGGACTAGTTTGGTCGTCTTCTTCTTCGAGACTTCGACGACATGTCTCAAGACAAGTTCCAGCATGTTCAATCTGATCAAATCAAGCCCGCAAAATTATAATTTGCGTAATTACTGATGGTAAGACCTCCTTCTGCCTATTTCTGTCGTGAATCATGCGGTAATGCGTTTCGGTTTGAAGGGTGAGGCAGCCTTGAGACCTTAGAACTTATATCTCAAGGTGGGTGGCGCATTTACGTTGTAGATTTCTATGGGCTCCAGTAAGCAATAAAAAAAATGTAAATCCTCCTCCTCCTCCTTGCGTTGTTCTCCTCATTACTGAGGGTCGTGACTCCCCCGCTGCAAATAGCTTCCAAAAAAACTATACGGTCGTGATCTCGTTGGTAGTCATCAACGCCATAAGAGAGGCACTAATAATAATTATGTCTTGGAATTCCGAAGCCCTACCTTTCAAAACTCCAGTATGTGAGTATAAGTACCTTTACTGATTCGCAGGTGCCATTACATGATTGTTATCCGTAATATAACCACCGTGACAAAATGAGATTACGGCCTCTGGTTTTTAGGAGGTATAAAGGTATAGTTATAGAGATAGTATTTCTTTTGTTATTTAGACCGAATAAGTCCTGAACCCATCCAAACATTTAAAGTAATAAAACAACATTATTTCTGTATTCTCTGCACTTTACGAGCGTGCTCAACTGAATAAACAAAAACTCTTTTCATCATTAATATGTTGCCGTCTCAACTAATTATAATGTACCAAAAAAAAAAACATTAAAATTGTTACTAAAGATATACCAAAAAAGTTTTTTTTTTGCAAAATTTCCTTGACATAAACATGTGGTTAATTAAATAAAACTTGTACACGATATCTAGGTCAAGTAACAGTTTTATTCGATGTCGGAAAGGTTTCATTCATGTCAATATCGATTACGAGTATCTTGTAATCGATAAAAATCTCGTTCATCGATTCTTTGTACGAGGTGTAAAGAGACTGTGCGTTAACGGGTACTTTACACGGAATCGTAAAATTATAAACGAATTTCACGCAACTAAACCGTTTCAAACGCAGGGCTGAGCGTCAGCGAAAAATGGATTATATTTTATCCAACAAATGTATTGGTTTTAGAAACCACCTCGCTATGCTTCGCAAATTGACAGTTCGGTAATTAAATACTAAGACGAAACGATATGTTTTTGTTTTTCCTCAAAAGAAAACAGAACAGCAATAAACCGATCCACATTATTTTATGTAGGGTTCGCATAGCGTTGGCACGCTACTACTGGCTTGTATTCTAGAAAAAAAAAATACAAATTAAATTAAACATGTTCTTGCATTGCTTAAAATCACAAAACACGTCTACTATGTTTTCACAAATGTTAGTTTTCACTTAGCATAGAAGTGTTAACGCAAAAAAGCGATTTACGGGCGGCTGTTGACATTTATGACAACTATAACGTGACAATTCTAATATATGTAAAGAAGATTTTTTTATTTATTCTTTCTTTACTTCTAGACTAGATGTAAAACTTGTAGGGCCTAAATCAGCGAATACAACTACAAACTGTTGTCTATGATTATCAAGATTCAGAACATACAAATAAAAAATAAAAAATACAGTCTTAATGTGCCAACCCTAGCTGAAGTCGCCCGAATTATTTCGTTCGCTTACACAGTATTCCACAATATTACATATTCCTTGAACTGAACGGGACTAGTGCGTGTATTAAGCGGGAAATTTAAATTATCATGTCATGTATTCGCAATACTGACACCTCATAATCGTTTGGGATTCGACGAACTTCTTAACTTTTTTACGTAATGTTCTTTTTAATCTTTAATAACATTCGTTACAGTAATATCATTAGAGAGGAAAATACGCAAGTCGTCGTGGCCTAAAGGATAAGATCGCCGTACCTACTCGTACAGAGCGATGCCGCTATACCAACGTTCGAATCCCGCAAGCAATTACACAATTTTCTAATAAATTACATACTTGACACGTGTTCACGAATGACTCAAATTGAAAAAATAGCTCCGCGTTGTGTTGTAAAACAAGGAACAATAATATAAATAATAAATAGTAAGTAATTAACGTAGACCTCAAATTTCAAGCTATTCATGTTGTGACGTCTACACCATTCGAAGCAACATAAAAAAAAGGTATTTCACAGGTCCTTGGCTGACCCATTAGGCGCTGGGACATAGACGGTTCCTCAAAAGGCTCAAAAAAAAACAAAAAGAAAAATGGTCTATCGCTAACTGTATATTATCTAAATTCTGTTTTCCGAAATGCGAAATGGCTACCTTTCCAATGCAATCAAGACCTTGTTCACAAACTGAGTATTAACTGTATAAATTGCAAACGAAGAATTAAGTTTTAAGTCTCAATTCTACTAACAACTATGCCTCATGTAAGTGAACTAGCTTCCGGCTCAGTCGGTGCAAAGTGGTTACCGGAACCCATGAAATTCGCAGCGTAAAAGCTGTCATAAGCATAAGATTTGAGTTTTTTTATTGAGAATACTACATCCTAATAACTTTTGGCACCAAGTATTTTATGTGTGAAGGATGTGGGTGGATGCGGTAATATAGTTACTACAGCTACTGAGATTCACCACTTGCGACCTCAAACCTCAAGAAAAGTTCTGTGAATGCAGGTCGTCTGTCCAACCAATAAACATTTTTATTGTTAAACTATTCTTGTTTATTTAAAACCGTCACCGAAATACGAATTAAGAATGCGATACTATTCTTAAACCGTATTAAAAATAGATCTAAATGTCTTTTAAATTTCAAATCTAAACTTAAGATTCAAATATCTTCCGATACAAATAGCATTACATCTGACATTTTCTCTATGACGCAAAGTTAAAGTTCGAAAGTATATCTCACACACAACACACACACACAAACACATCTGCACATCGCGTAGTTAATTCTGTTTATATTAATACGTGAAGCAAAAACTTTGTATCCCTTTTTACGAAAATTGCCCAGACGGAGGAGTATGAAATTTTCCACACTTATAGAGAATATAGAGAAGAAGTGCACAATGCTAATTTTTTTTTTAAAATAATGCATAAAAGATACATTAAATCAATAAAGAAAACATTACACACACTACATACCATGTATTTGACGCACACACGTATGCATACTATTAATTGTCAAACTTTTGTTCTTGACATCTATGGTCAAATTGAGAATAGATTAAATATAGTTTGTCTTTATTAATATTTTTTTATAGTGTAGCCTTGGCGAAATTTGTGATTATAGAAGTATAAAATACAATCATAATAGTGTACAAACTTACAATTCCAATTAATTATAGTCGAATTTCGACTACTGCTGGACCTCTAGTTCTGTTTATTGCACAAGTAATATTACATTTTCCACATTCCTCATGAATTTTTGTAAATGTAAATTTTAAATAACCATTTTTTTAATGTGTAACCACAACAGAATTACGATTTCTTTTAATTAAAAAGAAATAATGAACCTAAATTTGACAGCACCCATTTTGACTAGTTAAAATGATAAATCTAATCTTGACAGTCGCCATTTTGTCTAGTTAAAATCTAAAACCTAAATTTGACAGTCGCCATTTTGACTAGTAAACCTACGAATAAACACTTCTTATTTATTCGTAGTAGTAAACTCGTATTGTATGTTAGATTAAATATTAAGCTCGGTACAAAACTTATCTGATGTATTTTTTACAATCATAAGCATATCGGTAGCTCATAGAAATATTTGATAACGATCTAAAATTTAATGAAAAGTAGCTCCCACATATAAATTGGTACTACAAATATGTACATACATATGTGTATGTGAACTATGGAGGTGTGCTTGCTTGGGAAGTGACATCATTTAGGGATGTCCGTCATGATTTAATAGGCGAAGAATGATAAATGATTTTAGGCGAATAACTTTTTTATTCTTTATTTATTTATTTATTTATTGCTTAGATGGGTGGACGAGCTCACAGCCCACCTGGTGTTAAGTGGTTACTGGAGCCCATAGACATCTACGACGTAAATGCGCCACCCACCTCGAGATATAAGTTCTAAGGTCTCAGTATAGTTTTAACGGCTGCTCCGCCCTTCAAACCGAAACGCATTACTGCTTCACGGCAGAAATAGGCAGGGTGGTGGTACCCACCCGCGCGGACTCACAAGAGGTCCTACCACCAGTGATTACGTAAATTATAATTTTGCGGGTTTCAATTTTATTACATGATGTTATTCCTTCACCGTGGAAGTCAATCGTGAACATTTGTTGAGTACGTATTTCATTACAAAAATTGGTAGCCGCCTCAGATTCGAACACCGGTGCATCGCTCAACACAAATGCACCGGACGTCTTATCCCTTAGGCCACGACGACTTCTAATTATATTATTTTAACTGAATTCAATAAGGTAGGCAAACTCTAATATATTTATTTACAATGTTATAATAATGTTCATAAACTCATATATACTAATGATTTT
This sequence comes from Bombyx mori, assembly GCF_030269925.1. Lineage (NCBI taxonomy): Eukaryota > Metazoa > Arthropoda > Insecta > Lepidoptera > Bombycidae > Bombyx > Bombyx mori. The sequence goes on from NC_085126.1 coordinate 5,303,618, forward strand.
TTGAATCTCAAAAACTATGTCTATGCTTTTGTACTAAAGTAATTATAATCGTATGATATGTTATTCAATAATATAAAAAAAATAACAGTTCAATGCGTTCTAATAAAATCGTTACATAAACGGAAATAGATGAGTCACTCGCATCAATGAATTGTAATGTACTCTGAATATAATAATCTCATTGTGAAAGGTGTCATAACAAAACACGTAATGAATGTAAAAAAATAAATAACAACATGTCGAACGGAACCAAAGCCATGATTTACTCGTTTGTTACAGAAATGCGAATCTTGTTCGCGATTCGCATTCGGGATCGGCCTGTACAATAAGCAAAGCCCGAATGCGAAACTTGAACAATGATAACTGCGGCCCACGGCTCTTACTCGGAACCCGTAGTGCGATTATCAGGATCATCGACCTCTACACGAACGATGTGACAAATAGTTATAAATATATTATATCATAATGAAGAATATTTTAAATTTTATTTATGCTTTATTGAGAAAAAAATGCATTAAGTAAATACCAAAACGATTTGTATAAATCTATCTTCGAAGACAATTTATCGAGGAGAAAACAAGACTGAAATGAAAAGTGTTAAGTAATCATGAGCAGAGAAGTCCGGTTGATTCTGAGTGGTTGCCGTATTATCGAAAAGACACGATAAGTCAAAATCGCGATTGATTTGAAAAAAAAGGCAATTAATTTTTCTTTAAGCTTTCACGAACCGAGGTATTCTTTCGCAACCCTGATAATTTTCCTAATTTGAATTTGGAATTATCTTCTTTAAAATTTAAACTTTTAATGATACCAAAACCAGCCAGATATAAATAGTATAGCCAAAGAGATTTTATTACAAGCTCATACATACTATAATGCGAAAAGTCTTTTTCCCCAAACTATTATAATTACGAAAGAATTTAGGAATATATATTTTTCTTTTATAAATATTTATTTACTAGCAATCACGCCACGTTAACTGGTCCCGTGATAAGTTCGTAAAGAACTTGTGTTACAGGTACCAGATAACGGAAACAAATATAAGATTTTTACTATACACATACATATATTTAATATACATCCATAACCCTGGAAAAGACATTTATATTTATCATACAAATATCTCCCCTTGGCGGGATTCGAACCCGCGACCCCCTTGTGTAGTGACCATGTCACTTACCACTACACCAGACGGCCGTCTAAATATAGGTTTATAATGGGTATAAGTAAACCCAATATAATACCTAAATAACAATTTACTTTTCATGCTTCGTAAAAAACTTTCGTTTGTCATACCATTTCTATAGACAATATTAAAATTACGAAATTCTTAAAATTGAAATACTATTCATTAAGCAGAAAACATTCCGCATTAATAACTTAATTCAATAGAATATTATGAATGAAAATCAAAGATATATCTCTATTAGTGAAATATATCTATTCGTGAAATAAAGAAAAATATCTCTATTAGTGAAATATATATATTAGTGAAATATATAATCTAATGAAATGAATGCTTCGGAAATGAATATTGGTATGTCGTTTATCATTTTGAATGGAATTAATCCTTAAAATAGATTCTGGTTTTATTCCGTGTTAATTCACGTTATTTTTCAATTTCTCAATTTAAAAGATTTCTTTAATTATAAAAATACTTAAATAATATTTTTTTCGGGTTCATGTAAATATTTTAATCAAAAGCATATGCAAAACTCGTGACAAGACAAAACATGAATATAATCTCAGGGTTCTGTCAATTAAAGCCTTCGAAACTTTATGAGTTTAATTAAAAAATGAACGATATAAATTCACGATTCAAAATACTTATTCAACTGTTCTATCCAGTCGGTGAACCTATCAAAAATATTTCAAACAGTACAACTCGATTACGTGATCGATAAAAATGACAATCACTTCCCATCTTTATGAGCAACTCGCAAGCGTCACGCTGCAAGTGAGTTATCTAATAACAATTTCACGAACAGGAAACACCGAATCTTCACGTAAGCCTAGCATTTCTTTAGGTCTTGCAAGCGTTAAAATAATCAAGCTCTTATATAAAATAGTGATGTTTCACGTTGAATTGGTTAAAGATAGAGTAGTTAGGTATACGTTAATTTACACTTAAACGAGCTATTAATTATTCTTTTTTTTTATTGTAGACTAGCGACCCGCTCTCGCTTCGCTTCGGAAGCATTAAATTTTATTATTGATAGCTGAGTCCCGTGATGTTACCTGCGATTATTGATGTAGCGCGGGCGACGCCGCGGGGCAAAGCTAGTCTAAAAAAAGTAGCCTAAGTTACTCCTTATATCATGAATTACCTATCAGTGAAAGTCTCGTCAAAATCGGTCCAGCAGTTCCAGAGATTAGCCGGAACAAACAGACAGACAGACAGACAAAAATTGTAAAAATTTTTATGTACCGTATATATATATTCATATGCATGTAGTAAAAAGCGGTCATTTCAATATTACAAACAGACACTCCAATTTTATTTATATGTATAGATTATCAAACTAACTCCAAACTATTTTTTTTATTTATCACACGGCTATTGGTGATGTACTTGATCTTGCTTATATTTTCATAACATTCATAATTTTTTATTTAAAGGCTGGAACAGCTGTCATTATTTCAATTATGCATTCGACCTCATCATACACCAATTGGGATTCAGGTTGATGTAAGTCCAATAAAATTATTTATTATCTTGTAAACCGTCTGTCGTTCACAGAATTTAGTGTACAGTAAATAAATCTTCGGGTCCTATGTCTGCAAAATGTGTGTAAATTATTCTTTATTTTCAAACTCACAGATCAAAACGTACGAGGTACATGACATCTTAGTTGCTTTTATTTACATATAAAGTTATATATATCAAAACGCCCTTATCATATATTATTTTAACTCTCATTATAACAATTATATTCAAATATTTAAATACCTATGCCTCTTGTTAAATTTTGAAGTAGTCAATAGCGTTGAAATTTAATAGAAGTATCAATTAGCTTTTATAAAAAAAAAAAAACGTACCAGATGAAATAGATATAGTATAGAAACAATTTTTGTGGAACGAATGTACATATGTGTATATCTGTTTTTATATTTAATATTTACGAATTCTTTTTAATGCAGAAGGTTGTACATTACCGTGGATGTATTTGACAAATACACAAACATTTTAAGTTAGGTGCAGTATAAGGATGTGTCAAAGTAATAAATTAGTAACGTGTAAACTGCGAATTGTGATTTCAGAGAATATTTTGAATAAAACTAATTGCAGAATTGATTAATATGGCACTGGAAATATTACAAGCAAAATAATTCTATCCAATTTCGAACCATCCGTGTCGATTTGAAGAATAGAACGGTTTTCTAAGTCGTACTGAAATTCTAGGTCGAAAAGTACTTTGAAGTTTGTGAAGCTTCCGAAAATTGTTTACCCTCAAATAAATCGTGAAGTCATTAAGGCAAAATGGCTGATATAAAAACATAATCTGACGAAAATCTGGATCAATTATCGACTTTATTTAAGGAACAACTTTGCAAAGAAACAATGCACCGTGTATCCATGCGTCACATAAGAAGATGTTGACGCGATTTTCAAACATACTAGAGGTCCCGCAGTAGTCGAAATTCGACTATAATTAATTGGAATTGTAAGCTTGTACACTATTATGATTGTATTTTATACTTCTATAATCACAAATTTCGCCAAGGCTACACTATAAAAAATATTAATAAAGACAAACTATATTTAATCTATTCTCAATTTGACCACAGACGTCAAGAACGGACTTTTTGGCGGGAACGCGAGGAGTGAAGTTGTGTGATTTGTTTTATTTTGTCTACTTAGTGTTTCTTCAGGTTTAAATGTGTAATAACGGTGGTTTATTAACTGTTTAATATCTGTGAAAGTGCACAAATGTGGAAAAATGAAACAAAGCCGCTGGACGCAACTTCTCGGGATCCTCCAAAAAGTCCACTGAAAAAATCTTAGTAAATGACCACCATTTTACTAAGATTATATTTCATTCCATATCATCTCATTTCATTTAATTTCATCCCAGTTGATTTACGTCTCAAATTAATCATTTTCATTTCATTTCACTCCATATTATCATTTTTCATAAAAATAAGAATATAAATTAAAATAAGATATGACTTAAAGGTCTTAGTTACCAGGTCATAAAATCACTTAAAAAAAAAAAGACGTCAAGAACAAAAGTTTGACAATAAATAGTATGCATGCGTGTGTGCGTCAAATACATGGTATGTAGTGTGTGTAATGTTTTCTTTATTGATTTAATGTACCTTTTATGCATTATTTAAAAAAAAAAATAGCATTGTGCACTTTTTCTCTATATTCTTTATAAGTGTGGAAAATTTCATACTCCTCCGTCCGCGCAATTTTCGTAAAAAAGGGATACAAAGTTTTTGCTTCACGTATTAATATATAGATAGAATGGAGTGAAAACTATTTATCAAAGTTAATCAACTCCTCTCCTCTACTAATCTGAAAAACGCGCTGCTCATTACCATGTTCTAAGAATTAATGATTTCGAAAAAAAAATAAAAACAAAATAAAGAGAAACATTTCGTAAAACACCCGGTGAAATGTCGAAACATCATTAACTGACCGTGAACTCCAAATTACATAGTCGTGTTGCAAGAAATGCAAAACCAAACCGAATTAGGGTTATAATTCCACATTTCACAGTTTAGTATTTAGTTTTGTATTTGCACAGGTCCGTTGGATAAAAAAGTGAAATCAACGTAAATACAGCGTTTGAGGGTCGAATTTTTGTTTTCCAGAGACGGCCAGTATTCAAAGGCTGTTTACAAAAAAAAAATGAAAATAAAATTAATTAGTAGTTTCACAAATATTTTTAATGCTTAATATTTTCACTTTTATCACAATGTATTCGTGTTATATTCATTATACACATAAGCTGTAATTTCATTGTGAAAATGATTGATTTGATTTGAGGGAAATTGAATTTTATTTACCAACGAATAGATAGGGGAAAAAAAGAATGCCTTGCGGCAAGAACAGGCAAGATGCCGTGACCTACCTCTGTGAAGTTTTTTACTGGTGGTAGGACCTCTTGTGAGTCCGCGCGTGTAGGTACCACCACTACCTCGCCTATTTCTGCCGTGAAGCAGTAGCCCGTTTCGGTTTGAAGGGCGAGGCAGCCCTTGTAACTATACTGAGACCTTAGAATTCATATCTCAAGGTTGATGGGGCCATTTACGCTGTAGATGTCTATGGGCTCCAGTAACCACTTAACACTAGGTGATCTGTGAGCTCGTCCACCCATCTATGCAATAAATAAATATAAAACTTATTAACTAAGGATAAACAGTGAGAAAGTCGTCTAATTAACATTAAACCCGGTCCTAATCTCTAAAGGCTCCAGCTCGATACAGACAAACAGACCCTCATGTTCACCTGAACGTTTTTCTTAGCACAGACATTCTAAATTTGATTGCCTCACAATAGACAGTCCCAATGCATTTTGATACCTTGATATTTACAACGAAAAATAAGCATCAGACCAAACAGTGTGACCTCCTTTTGCTATCTAAATAATAATATTAATGCTTGCTTAAGAAAGTTATAGTTGTATCATCAGTATTTTTGCAGGCTGGCAATTAGTAACCGCCCACTGTGCCATTGTGAGCGGTGTTATGAAACAGATATACTGCTTCACATAAATAAATCGAACGCTAACGACAAGAACTTAAAGGCTTGAACTTGCTCGGTAGGCAGCGGCTTGGCTCTGCTCCTGGCATTGCTGAAGTCCATGGGCGACGCTAACCACTCACCATGAGGTGGGCCGTATGTCTACTAGGGCTTTAGCGGTAGCAGTAATGCGTTTCGGTTTGAAGCGTGGGGCAGCCGTTGTAACTATACTTGCGACCTTTGAACTTATATCTCAAGGTGGGTGGGGCATTTACGTCGTAGATGCATATGGGCTCCAGCAACCACTTAACATCAGGTGGGCTGTGAGCTCGTCCACCCATCTAAGTAATAAAAAACAAAAAAAAGCAGTCAGCTTATGTTTAGGGCTTGAAGCTGTTACTGATACTAGCGCTATTATTTGGTAACGTTAGCACTTAGAATAACGCTTACAGACTTCTTCTTCTTCTTAATTTTGGCTCGGCACCATTCGTGCATTTGACCAGTGTCAAGTATTTTACATTTTGTCAACAAAGCGAGGGAAACGTATAACGCGAATTAAAATAATTAAATCGTACCGGGAATTATACAAAAACAAATCAGAATAATTTCATATCTAAAAAATATATATAACAAAAGAAAACAAATAATATTAAACTACAATTTAATCTTGTTATTTATAATAAATTTATTTAATGCACTATATACACAGGGTCTATTATCTCTAAGAAGTAAGTAAATATTAGAAGGAAGAGGAATAGAGAGAGATATTAGAGATTCATATAGGAAAGAGTGGTCATATAAAGGACAGGAAAAGAAAACATGATTCATATCGACTTACAGACTTACGAAGGTGAGTTAAAGCAACACGGTTACTTAATGTTTAATGGTACATAAACTGTAACTTACTTAGTCGTGTGCTTTGAAGTGCTTCGTTCAACATAAAACGGATTAAGCAAGTAGCAGGTGTGGTTGCAACGTAGCTTTTTTTAACGATAATTTTATTAATTTATTTTATGATGCTTATTTTTGTGACGTTACAAAAAAAAATTTCACTACCATTTACAGTCGTAAAAATTTATATTAAAAACGTATTAAAGAGCAATGGTCGTATTTATTACTTGTAACGACAATGGAAACGGAAGCACCGTCATAATCCTTTTTTATATTAAAGAAATACTCCGTACAAGATTTGAACAAAAAAAAAGCTGTTTCAATAATAGTGTTGTGCTTGCAAATTGTGTTTTATTTTTGCTGGTATACAATTATTTAGTTGCTTCTTGTACGCACTAATCCACTTCGTACTGGTGGTAGGACCTCTTGAGAGTCCGCGCGGGTTGGTACCACCACCCTGCCTATTTCTGCCGTGAAGCAGTAATGCGTTTCGGTTTGAAAGGTGAGGCAGCCGTTGTAACTATACTGAGATCTTAGAAGTTATATCTCAAGGTGGGTGGCGCATTTACGTCGTAGATGTCTATGGGCTCCAGCAACCACTTAACACCAGGTGGGCTGTGAGCTCGTCCACCCATCTAGCAATAAATAAAAATAAAAAAACGATAAATATTTGCACCGGAACGCATTACAGAACGCATAGCGAAAATAATATATTACTAGTTTAGTAATTAATACATGTACAAATGATTCAAATTGTCCAAGCTTCCAATCGTTAAAATCCATAAACATCTATGTATTTCATAACTTGTGAAATAGCGAAAATCACCTCAATTACCTTTCTTATAGAGTGGTGTTAGATAGGTTATGTTAGCTTAGTTAATCGATTCTTAATCGATTCTTGTATCGAAGCATAGCATAAATATGTAAATCAGTAACTAGATCTATAGTTAACATAAATGATATCAGGAATTTATTAGGACATCACTCTTAGCAATACGTTTTCTATCTAGCCAAGATCGACAGTGGCGATCCGACGGAAATACTCTGAACAACGAGGATCACATTACCGGTGGGCAACTAATATCCCTTTGATTCTACAAACCTGATCACAAAAGTTCATAGAAGGCAGGAAGGAAGGAAGGTGCGAATTTACATTTGAACTTCACTTTCCTCAAAACTGGAGACATCGAAAATCGATATGGTACGTATTCAATGCGCTAGCAATAAATAATAAACAAAAATAAATAAATAAATAAAAAAGTGTGAGTTTTTTAACGTTCTCGATAGCGTAAAAGTTAACTCAAATTTCTATGAAGTTGGAACGTTTGCCTACGTTTGCCGCTAGGGGCGCTGTTCCAACTGTATACAAATTACAGTTAACTTTTACGCTATCGAGAACGTTAAAAAACTCACACTGAGGACAAAGAAGCTGAAGATAATTGTAGTAAAAAAAAACATTCACATAAACTACCGAACCATTTAGAAATATAGAATGGGTGAGAAATATGCCGCCATGTTTTTTTTAGTACAATTGACGTTTTTTTTATTTATTGCTTAGATGGATGGACGAGCTCACAGCCCACCTGATGTTAAGTGGTTACTGGAGCCCATAGACATCTACAACGTAAACGCGCCACCCACCTTGAGATATAAGTTCTAAGGTCTCACGTATAGTTACAACTGCTACTCCACCCTTCGAACCGAAACGCATCACTGCTTCACGGCAGAAATAGGCGGGGTAGTGGCACCTACCCGTGCGGATTCGCAAGAGGTCCTACCACCAGTAAGTAAGTAACCACTTATATCTAGATAAATTGACCACGTAGATAAATTGACCACGTAGATAAATTGACCCTACATAACTTAACTACTGTACGTAACTTGTTAACAGTTTTCATTACGTATTAAACCCGATAATTAATTACCGCACTACACATAATTTAGAGTTACACAACAATGGATCGTTACTTCTAAATAGCTCGAGTGTTGTAAAGAAATTAACGAAAGCGTTTTGTTATAATTATTTCTTACTCTGTTCATGACGAACGATGTAATATGTACTAGAGGTCCCGCAGTAGTCGAAATTCGTCTATAATTAATTGGAATTGTAAGTTTGTACACTATTATGATTGTATTTTATACTTCTATAATCACAAATTTCGCTAAGACTACACTATAAAAAATATTAACAAAGACAAACGATATTTAATCTATTCTCAATTTGACCACAGACGTCAAGAACAAAAGTTTGACAATAAATAGTATGCGTGCGTGTGTGCGTCAAATACATGGTATGTAGTGTGTGTAATGTTTTCTTTATTGATTTAATGTATCTTTTATGCATTATTTAAAAAAAATATCAGCATTGTGCACTTCCTCTCTATATTCTCTATAAGTGGGGAAAATTTCATCATACTCCTCCGTCCGCGCAATTTTCGTAAAAAGGGATACAAAGTTTTTGCTTCACCTATTAATATATAGATAGTAGTCTCCTGGATGACTAATGAAAGATACGGATTTGTGACTCCCTATATCTTGGTACTTATCTATATCATCATCTTACGACCATAGGGCGTCTTATGAAAGCTCGCCTATTTCTGCCGCAAAGTAGTAATGCGTTACGGTTTGATCGTAGTAACCGTTGTACGGAAATTTAAAACGTTTTTTTATTGCTTAGATGGGTGGACGAGCTCACACCCCACCTGGTGTTAAGTGGTTACTGGAGCCCATAGACATCTACAATGTAAATGCGCCACCCACTTTGAGATATAAGTTCTAGGGTCTCAAGTATAGTTACAGCGACTACCCCACCCTTCAAACCGAAACGCATTACTGCTTCGCGGCAGAAATAGGCAGGGTGGTGGTACCCACCCGCGCGGACTCACGAGAGGTCCTACCACCAGTGATTACGCAAATTATAATTTTGCGGGTTTGATTTTTATTACTCGATGTTATTCCTTCACCGTGGAAGCCAATCGTGAACAATTTGTTGAGTACGTATTTCATTAGAAAAATTGGTACCCGCCTGCGGGATTCGAACACCGGTGCATCGCTACATACGAATGCACCGGACGTCTTATCCTTTAGGCCACGACGACTTCAGACAATATTAAATTAAAAACAAACAATTCAACTAGCCATTCACAAATACAACACGCAATGCCAATCAAAGGCTGCGAAACATTACAAAATCACAATACGAACATGTTTTCTGTCGGGAGCGTTTCATATACAAACTTGTTGTAGCATTATTTCTATATTAACAACGTGTTTCCGTTGTTTCTCAAGCAAACCTAGCTCGTCCGGCGAAATTACAGAAGAAAAAAAACGGGTTAAGGCTAAATACGTTACGAGATTTGATTTGAAATCGAACATGCACGTATGCGTCCGAGGGAAATTGTTTCCGATCTAAACTTTAGGGTTTAATTGGGCCCGTGGTTTATATAGAATCTATATATTAATACGTGAAGTAAAAGCTTTGTATCCCTTTTTACAAAAACTAGTGGTCCCGCAGTAGTCGAAATTCGACTATAATTAATTGAAATTATAAGTTTGAACATTATTATGGTTATACTGTCAAAGACTACTTGTATAATCACAGATTTCGCCAAGACTACACTATAGACAAATAATATTAAAGATATACAATATTAATCTATTTTCAATTTGACCACAGACTTTAAGCATTAACTAAAGTTTGACAATAAACTAAGAGTATATATACATATGTGTGTGTGTGTGTGTGTGTCAAATACATGGCAGTGTGTGTAATGTTTTCTTTATTGATTTAACGTATCTTTTAAGCATCATTTTAAAAAAATATTGGCATTGTGCACTCCTTCTCTATATTCTCTATAAGTGTGAGAAATTTTATACTCCTCCGTCCGCGCAATTTTCGTAAAAAGGGGTACAAAGTTTTTGCTTCACGTATTAATATATAGATTGCGCGGACGGAGGACTATGAAATTTTACACACTTATATGGAATATAGAGAAGAAGTGCTGAATGATAATATATATTTTTAAATTATGGATTAAAAATCCATGAAATCGATAAAGAAAACATTACACACACTACCATGTATTTGACACACACACACATATACTCTTTGTTTATTGTCAAACTTTTGTTATTGCTTAAAGTCTGTAGTCAAATTGAGAATAGGTTAGTATTGTTTATCTTTAATATTACGAGTATTTGTCTATAGTGTAGTCTTGGCGAAATCTGTAACAATAGGACCATAATAATGTTGAAACTTATAATTTCTATTAATTATAGTTGAATTTCGACTTCTGCGGGACCACTAGTCCAGTTAATTGAAACTAATTATTTATACTACGAAGCCGTCACGCTTTCGTGTTTGAAGGGCTCCAAAATATAATCCAAATATTTTATTATACCATAAAGCTGTTTTTTTTTTTAACTTCGTCGAATGCTTAATCTTAGAGTTCTGTTTTTAATTTCAATACATACTACAATTTTTAATTCTCGCCCTATTATGTTAAGATACATTTTTCGATTTATCACATACGAGCTTCCAATTATTTTTATTACCAATTTTAAATTATCTCTACTATTTGATTATTATTTAGCGTACAATTCCTGTATTAACACGTGCTGTTAATAAGCTCTGTCTCTTTCTTCTACGGGCAACGTAGCTGTTCTGATAGCCGCCGTAAAAAGGGGTCTCAAGCTAATTTGATTAGAAGCTATCATACTTTTCTTCTTTTATTTATTCCTATTTAGGTAGGTAGATTAGTTGTCACGTCAAACTATCAGATCTTAAGTGTTCGGGCGCCCTTTTCGCTCCTTCTGTCTATACTGAGACCTTAGAACTTATATCTCAAGGTGTGTGGCGCATTTACGTTGTAGATGTCTATTGGCTCCAGTAACCACTTAACACCAGGTGGGCTGTGAGCTCGTCCACCTATCTAAGCAATAAATAAATGAAAAGATCTAAAAGCCGAAACTGTACAAAAGCCAGCGAATTGATAAAGTTATAGAGCGTTCGCGTTGCGCAGACGAGGAAAGTTGGCCAATACGTGACGTAACAGAAATGGAGGTACCCTACTTCCGACGTTACGTGCCAACTGCAGCTGTTTGTAAACAATATGCACTGTTACAGTACATTTCGTATTAATTGAAAAACTTTTTTAATAATGTAACTACATAACGAATACGTTCGTTTTTTAAATCATGCCATTTCGTAAGTTATTCTTCTAAGTAATCTATGATAGAAGAGCTTGCCGGTCAAAACACAACGTACGTGTTTCATTAGAAAAATTGGTATCCGCCTGCGGGATACGAACACCGTTGCATCGCTCGATACGAACGCACCGGTAGTCTTATTCTTTAGGCCACGACGACAACAAATATCATATGTAATCAACTTAAAACTCTTAGCTCTCCCCACGAAACATACGGTACAAAACAAAAGCATTACGTAAATCTCTTCGCGTTCAAACAAACAAATCACAAGTAAATTCGCCTCAGAAGATAGAATCACGAGATGTAATTCGATTTTTTTTTTATCTCAACTTCTCATGCGGCACACACCTGCTTAAATATACATCGTGAATTCTTTTAACTTCAATGCAGGATCGAAGCCAGTTAAAAGTAAAAAAAAAACACACACACAAGATAATATTAAAGATAACGAAACGGAAATATACAAAATACGCAGACTGGTTTTGGACATGTGCAAAACTCTACGTCACGGCTTAATTATAATAAAATTCTGGTTTGTACGAATTTTGTGGTAAGGGAGGGACGCGTTTTTTTTTCTTTTTCCAACGACAGAACTTCCAAGCATAATTTTATCATAATATGCTTGATTTTTTATACAACAGATATATTATCTTCATAGTAACTGACTCTTCAAATCTGATCGCGCCATATATATCTACATACTTACCGATATAGTGCACACACATGTTGACAAGTAGCATTAATGAAAAGTACAAAAGATGGGATAAGCGCGTGAGTAAAAAAGATAGCTATAATTGGAACGATTGCACTTGTTATATTATTATTGCATTTGTTTAGACGCGACTAAAGACGAAACGTCCCAATTGGCCTGTTTTCGCGCGCTTAAACGATGATTATACCTCATTTGCTCGTGGTAGGACCTCTTGTGAGTCTGCACGGGTAGGTACCACCACCCTGCCTATTTCTGCCGTGAAGTAGTAATGCGTTTCGGTTCGAAGGGCGGGGCAGCCGTTTTAACTATACTGAGACCTTAGAACTTATATCTCAAGGTAGGTGGCGCATTTACGTCGTAGATGTCTATGGGCTCCAGAAACCACTTAACACTAGGTGGGCTGTGAGCTGGTCCACCCATCATGCAATAAAAAAAATTGCCTACGTAGGATTTTAGAGTGTTTCGGTCGCGTTGTGAGGAAAAAGGGTGACAATCTCGAAAGACTTCTCATCACCGGCAAAGTGAAAGGAAAGAGGCCTAGAAGGCGTAGTCCCACGAGCTGGTCCGATCAAATTAAGACGACTTTGGACTCCAGCATCAATGTCGCTATCCACTGCGCGGAGGAAAGGAAGGAATGGAAGAACATAGTCCTAACAAAAGTGCTCCGTAAAGGTCACGACCCTCAGCACTGAGGAATACGACGCGCGGAGGTAGGGATACCTCATAAAGAACTAACTTCAGTTATAGACTACATAAGACAGACATAAGTTTTGGCATTAAAGGCTGGATTTTCATCAACTTTTCAAATATGCTAAAAATATAAAAACTTTTGTTACTGTCATACTTATAATATTTTTTTTCTAAATTAAATAATTGTAACTGCAATCGATTATAGTTTCTGATACCATATTTAGATCATAATCAATTTAAAACGATGATTACATAATAAAACAATATGTAGAAACTAATAATTCTAATATTTTTAACACCCTAACGCATGACGTTATATGAGGCCAATCATTCTATAAAAGTGGCACACGCTACTCCCAATAATGATGGAGTTCCATTCAACTGAGTTCTATATTGATTGCGCGGCGGTTTCGAAAAACTAAGAACTGTCCAGTTAGCGATTGTATCAATGGATTACTATTTTGTAAACTTTAAATAGAATTAGCTCTCATCTCACATATTCACAAGCTTGGATTACATTACAAGTAGCGTGAGCAATGACCCGTGTGCTCAGTGGGATGAAAGGTTGCCTCTAGCCAGCGTTCAAACTATTTTCATACCGAATTTCATCAAAATTATTTTAGTGGTTTGAGCATGACAGCGTACAAACAGACAGAGCTACTTTCGTATTAAAATGTTATTGGATTACTATTTTGTAAACTGATAATTGTTTTAACACAGATTTCTAATATTAATTGGGACACTGAAATTATTACAGAATATTTTAAATTGATCACTAATTCATTGTTCCAGTTTTTAGTTACGTTTTAGAAATATTAAATTAATGAAAGTTCTGGTTTGATATTGCTTATTTTAACTGACTCCGGTAAAAGGTGAAAATTCCTTAACTTTTGTCGGTTTTTTTTTGAGCTTGAACTTTTGGGCTCTAAGTTCTGCGATAGATGAAGTCAAAATCAGAAAATATCCACACAATACGACCTAACATCAGTAATCAGCAATTAGATACTAGTACCTTCTAATATTAGTAGTACTCGAGTCAGCTTGTACAACGATGAACTTTATTTAACATCTCGTAAATCAACATTTTACTAACTCCACCACGGTAATAAAAAAACCTTGGAAAAGAGATGGTTGGAAAAGAGGTTTTTATTTATTTATTGATGTTGATAAGTAGATTCTAGCACTATTGATGAATAATAGAAGTATGATCACGCCGTAGCCTTTTTTTGGATTGAACGCCAGGAGCACAGTCAGGCCGCAGCTTAACCCCAACTATTTACCATACCAGAGCAATCGCGGAAATGATTCTAAATCAGAGATTGTACAGGAGATAAATAACCTCTAGAAACGCTCTGTACAAAAGGCACTACATATAACCAATTATAATTGTTCTACAAGTGTAATCTGCCAAAAAGAGCCTATATATACAGGTATAAATATTGTAATGGACATTTGATAATAGTTGTTTATTTATTTTTTTATGATTGAAGGATTACTGGTGGCCCGGAGGAGTTTCCAGTTTCACCAGGACAGGTGGGCGAGCAAAGGCTCAGCCAGGAGGAGTGGGATTTGCTAACAGCTGCCCGAGCGCCTCGGAAGGACACCTAACAACTCAAGAGCAGCTAGCTGCTTCGCGAATGAATCTGCTACCGGATCGGAATCGCGACCCGCTTGGAAGATCCCGCGAGAAACTCAGCGGGCTGATGCATGGGTTAGGTTGCACGTCGACCTCTTTATCGAGTTCGACGAGTACGTTTACCGGGGTCCCTAAGCCTGCTCCTAGTGTTAGAACTGATGGATCCGTAAGGACGTGATCTGATGGATCCGTACGGACGTATGGTAGATTCTGCGAAGCACGGCTCTTGCTAGAGCTAGTGTTGGCAAATTCTCTCAAGTTGAGCCCGTGAGCTCACCTACCTGTCAGGACGTAGTTGGAATAGCCTTATAGACTACCAGCGAAGGTAGGGAAAAAGTGGTATATGCATTTCTCATTACAATTGCGATTCGTCGGACTTCATAAACGACTGTGGAAAATTACAAATCGCATACAAACAGCGTTAAAGTTCACACAATCAATATATCATTCGTTGTGCAGTGATTAAAGTTTTATTTAGCAATAAACCTCTCGTAATACAGATGGCATTAGGCTAAAACCAGATATGCGTGGCGCTTACAGGTTTCCAATCAATCTTTGGACATAAATATGCATGTTTTTTGTTAAAGATAAAAAGTGTCATTTAAATAATAACTTCAGATGTTTGTGGATCTAAATATACTAGAACGACTCTGCACATAAGGACCTGTAAATTATGAGAGTGAATTTTCCCATTCTTACTTGATATCAGCGTAATAACTGCTTTCAAGCTCAGAATTTTTTTTCGAAACTTATTCACCATGTAACTGATGAAAAGTTAATAAAGACTAGAGGTCCCGCAGTAGTCGAAATTCGACTATAATTAATTGGAATTGTAAGTTTGTACACTATTATGATTGTATTTTATACTTCTATAATCACAAATTTCGCCAAACGTACACTATAAAAAATATTAACAAAGACAAACAATATTTAATCTATTATCAATTTGACAACAGACGTCGAGAACAAAAGTTTGACAATAAATAGTATGCATGCGTGTGTGCGTCAAATACATGGTATGTAGTGTGTGTAATGTTTTCTTTATTGATTTAATGTATCTTTTATGCATTATTTAAAAAAATTATTAGCATTGTGCACTTCTTCTCTATATTCTCTATAAGTGTGGAAAATTTCATACTCCTCCGTCCGCACAATTTTCGTAAAAAAGGATACAAAGTTTTTGCTTCACGTATTAATATATAGATACCAGCAAGCACAGGCCTAAATGCCGTCACCCAACTCGAAGCAAACAAATAATTTTCTGCGCCGTGTCATAACAAAATGTTAAGTGACGGATAAATTCGAAACACTTGGAAAAAACGTAACAAAACCTGTTCTCGTGTTAGATCACATTGATGTGTTTTATTTATAATTTATTTTAATACCAATTAAAATTTCTTTGTCGCATATTAAAAAAAAAAGGATTTGCATTAATAATTATTAAGCATGCAATATTTTAATGAACCTATTATACGACTTTTTGTTCTAATTTTCATAATCAGATTTAATAATGCAGAGTCGCAAATTAAATATTGAGTAAAACTAAATTTTAATTTATTGATTTTTTTTCTTATTATAAATATTAAACATGTTGACATTATGTTTTAAATCAAACACGATCGTTATGGTGATATTTCAAACACTGGTTGCGACATCTATTGGCGAGTAGAAGATACTTAAAATCTTAAAACGTGCTAACAATAATTTCGAAAACTTCGTTCTATCAAGCAAAAGCAAATTATCAATACGATATTTTCGTTTCAATATTCTAAAAACCGGTGACGCTTGACCTAATTACATCAGCGTCACCCATAGGTGCCAATGAAGTCGCCACACCTCATATGAGATAAATCTCTCAATTGCATACTACCGTTTCCATCTGTGCCCCAGTGGATCCCACGAGTTTTTAAAGTCGAAACAGGTAACTGTATTAATCTTGATACTTCAAAAACTAGAAGTTTCATAATGCTTTTTTTTTATTGCTTAAATGGGTTGATAGGTCACAGCCCACCTGGTGCTTAGTGGTTACTGGAGCCCATAGACATCCACAACGTAAATGCGCCACCTACCTTGAGATATAAGTTCTAAGGGTCTCAAGTATAGTTACAACGGCTGCTCCACCCTTCAAACCGAAACGCATTACTGCTTCACGGCAGAAATAGGACGGGTGGTGGTACCCACCCGCGCGGTCTCACAAGAGGTCCTACCACCAGTAAACAAGACGTCCTACCACCAGGAATTATTTTGTGACTTTTCCTTCGTGGCTATCTTTAGTTTTATTGTAAATCGTGATGCTCTCTGAGTAGCTAAAGACAAGATGAGATGACACAGCATCGTGAGGACGAAAGTCATGGATGGAGACGGTCACGGCCTCCATAAATGAATTCTTCACAGGACTAGAGGAAGAATTAAGTAAACAATAAAGTACACATTTACTTCACTGCTTTCTCAATAGTCATACCTCTGTGCTTAGTTTAGTGCTATGGTTTTTTAACTTCCCGATCGCGTAAAAGCTAACTCAAATTTGTATGGAGTTGGAACAGCGCCCCTAGCGGCAAACGAAGGGAAACTGTTCCAACGAGAAGTAAAAAAACTCGCACTAAGTACACTGGATATGAAAAAATAAAATATTCATGACGTCACACAATAACTTAGGCAACGTTACGAAGTGTTAAAATAAATATTGCAAATGAACCTATCGGTATTTTAATATCCGTTAGGTACATTATTATGTACAGTCAACAACAGTTTTAGTTACCGTATATATGTGTATGTGTATAATTGTTTTCGGAGCTGAGTTCTAGAGATATAATTTTGGCCTCGCCTTGACTCTTAGCCTGAATTTGCTATCATCTGCCCTAGCAAGGGCAGTACCTTACTGAGGTTCAGTAACGGGTCGGAATCACGACTCGCTGAGAAGTTCCGACGAGACACTCTCTATCTCACGAGACGTCTAGATTGATATGGACAGATCTTTTAAAAAAATCGGAATAATTATATGTAAATTTAATAAAATGTAGCTTAATACATTTACTGGCGGTAGGACGTCTTGCGAGTTCGCACGGGTAGGTACCACCACCCCGCCTATTTCTGCCGTGAAGCAGTAATGCGTTTCGGTTTGAAGGGTGGGGCAGCCGTAACTATACTCAGACTTTAGAACTTATATCTCAAGGTGGGTGGCGCATTTACGTTGTAAATGTCTATGGGCTCCGGTAACAGTCAGAGTCGCTTACCACTGCACCACCGAATCAGTCAGTTAAATCTCTTTTAATGTATAATCTTGCATTTGCTATTTAATATATTTAGGCAATTTTCATCATTTCTACTCGTAATATCTAAATTATTAATATCACAGAAGAACAAGTCACTAAAGCTGACGTGTCGAGGAATTGTCAAACAAAAATGACAAAATAATAAAAGTAGTTTAAATCGTCAACCTTATTGCGTTATTCGTAAATGTAACTTTTGTTTGAAACCTGGTTCCAAATTACCTAATTTTAATTGTACAATTGTCTCATTACAAGTCATTTATAAGTGCTGCAGTTACGTTACGGCTTAAAATTTCTAACTCTACTGAACTATACAGAAATCTCCTTAATTATTTAACCAAAAGAACACCACGGCTTGATCCTTAAAAGGGTTGACATTTACGAGTATTTGTAGCATAATTTGGTTGATTGTTTGATCCGAAATCACTTTTCTTGGGTCCTCTGAATTATCCAATTACCCAAACAGCAATTGTGAAATGTCCAAACGGCTTGTGATAAATGATTAAAAAAAAAAAGCGTTACTTTAAAAATTTTATAATATTTATTCATTTTAAGACTTAAAAAAAGCCTTAAAAACTTTTCGAACAAACATCCATAGACATAGAATGATACATCTGAAGCCATAGGTCAGTAGCGGTCTTATTCTATTATTGTATAGATTCTGTGGACACTAAAACAAATTAAAACACCTTTATTCCAAACACAATACATTTTCGCCTAAGAAAAAACTATTGTCTTTGACTGTACAGCGGCACTAGAAAGTACATTGGCTCCTTGCATTTCAAATACCCAAGTCCAATTTTAAAAGAGCCTGAAGACAAACGATAGTACATTCAAGGAGAGGTCTACATTAATAGGACACACTTGTCCGATTCTCAAAAGCTATGTTTATCTCTAAATTATTGTTATTACTAAGTGCATTGCTTAATGGTGTTTTGAATATATGATCACATCATGGAAATATGAAATCCATTTATATTTGATCTCTGTATACTGTCAAACCGAATGTTAATATAGGTCTTGTTAATTTTGATGTTTTCCTCACCCAAAACATTGAGTTCATCGATCTATGTAATGTTGAATACAGTTATTTAGTTAGATTTGTCTATGATTTGTATTTGCTTACATTATTTATCTGCATAAAGCCACACACCGTTGGCCTCGTTCTGAAGTAAATTTGAAATGTCAATAGAAAAAAAAAATGTTGAGTAATGAGACTATTGGAAATTTATGTATTTTTTGAAATGTTGCATTATTGATGCAAACTAATAAAATCACATGGTATTGTTTTTTTTTTTGTGGATCTAATATTTCAAAACGATTTCGTGTTGTTACCATGCCAATAGCAACTACATGTGAGATTTGAAGAGTTATTAATCAGATGCAAATGAGCATCTAAACCAATATGGCTCTCAAATAATCAATATCCTTAGTCTGTTGATAATAAAATAAAACAAAGATAAAAAGTCTGACCAGACCTAGTCCCTGGAAGAGTAATCCAGACCTGTGATAAAACAACCAACCAAATAATGTAACAAATACTCGAATATGTATTGCCGACCCTTTCAGGATCAAGCCGTGATGTTCTTTTGGTCCAATAATTTGGAGAATTTAATATAGTTCAGCACAATTAGAAAAAGTCATACTATTACATAACGTCAGCACTTATAAACGAGTTGTAATAAGATAATTGTACAATTGAAATTACGCAAACGAATTGACCTCTTCTCACAGTTCAGAGAGAGGTCAGTGAACAAAATCGCCAGTCTACAAACTATCTCCGTCCCGTTCTTTCCTACCGTAAACCAACAACGTGCGAGCAAGGCGCATTTAAAGATTGGTAATAGTAATAATTTTCAGGTAGTGCCATCAGGTCACTTGCGACGAAATCACCTCAAATCATTTAGAAGACCATTTCAAAATATTAAAAGGTTAGTTGTTATGTAATGTCTGCATGTGCAGCTACTCGGTGCTTTGTTACGTAAACGGCTGTACTTAGATTTTGTTGTGTCATTTTATGAAATAAGTGACACATTTCACATTGTAAGTGCAGTGCATTATTTTGAGGTTTTGACAGCCGAACTGGCGCCAAATGGTGTTGTCAGTTTGAAAATGAAAATTTGATTTGGTAGATTTATGGGTCGGGTGTTTTTTTTTAAATGAGCTCACTTCTTAGGTACTATAAATATTTGTTTATTGACATTGGATGTTAAGAGAAAATGAGAACCGTAGGGAACGTCTAGTGGATTGAAATGCTATACAACTGGTGTCATCGGATGTAATGACATCGACCGATGTGACTAGGCCACTGTACAAATTCCGCAGACATATATCAATTGTTATAATAAAATACATTTATAACACAAGTTCACGAATGAATTTCATGATGAAGACGTAACATCGAATAATTTAACAAAAATCAAACCTATAACAATTTTAATTTTGCTTAGTAACACCCGTCACCCTAATACATCACGATGATCGGACGATAAAACATCGCAGACTAAAAAGTGGCTCGAATACTGGCATATTACATATTCTCTAGTACCATCACACTGTATTAACTATAAAACTGAGACTCAGAACTTATTCTCAAGGCAGCCCGCTGAGTTTCTCGCCGGATCTTACTCAGCGGGTTGCGATTCCGATCCGGTAATAGATTCACTCGCAAAGAAGCTTCTTTTGAGTTGTTAGGTCTCAGTGACGGTCGGGTAGCTGTTAGCAAATCCCACCCCTCCTGGCTGAGCCCTTGCTCGCCCACCTGTCCTGGTGAAACTGGAAAAGCCACCAGTAATCATAAAAAAGCGGCATTTGCGTTGCTAATTTATTAGGGCTCCGTGTGCTTATTCAACCTCCAAAGTAATAAAAAAAAAACATAATTACTAAGCCTCAAACAATTTATATTGTAACCCAAATTACATATTTCGACACAACGTGCTTTACACAAGAACACAGCTGAATTTAATTACCCTTTATTTCTTGACCAATCCGTCGGTGTTCCACCTGACTCATGACATTTGAGGTTGAACATCAATGTCGTGACTATCAATTTTACAGTAGCCAACGCGTGATAATAGTGTGATTGGTTTATTCGGCTGATGCTAAGAGAAATGTTGCCAACCCGATCATTTAACACACGGCATTATACTTCGCTAATAATAACCCGGAGCCAGTACTTGATATAGATATTTTTATTTCAAAATCTGTGTGCTGAGTGCGAGTTTTTTAACGTTCTCGATAGCGTAAAAGTTAAGTCAAACTTGTATGGAGTTGGAGCGTTTGTCTACGTTTGCCGCTAGGGGCGCTGTTCCGACTGCATATAAATTTGAGTTAACTTTCACGATATGGAGAACGTTTAAAGACTCGCACTAAGCACACTGAGCCTTATCTTGTTAATAATGTTTCCGAAAGTGATAATGAAGAAAAGGCCCAGTTTTGTATCGTTAGATGTGGATTTAAAAAAAAAGTTAGCTATGAATTTATATTTTGTAATTAAATTTTCCAAAGAGAAATCTTTAAGTGACACTTTTCATAATAAATAAATCTACATAACTACTGGTGGTAGGGCGTTCACACAGCGATGAAGTGTCTCGTTACCGTGCAAATATTATTACTAAAAACAAATAGGAGCGTGTCTTTATCTCACTCGCGCCTATCATTCCGATGACGTCATGAACCTTGATGATTGATGTTCATCTTTATTTGCTATTTAATAAGTAGCTCCAAAACCCATGTTTTCTAATATAATCACTTGATTTGGTAGTTAAAAAAGATTTTTTTTTATTAAAATTTGTCAAATTTACATACATATGTATGTTATAATTACTTTAAAAACAAAACACGTATACTATTTTATTTAAACGACAATTTATAGAAAAACCATATAAATATTTGGTTTACTACAACAAAAGTTAAATACATCAGTGTATTATCTCGTTGAGTTAACATTAGTGAATACTCCTGTTTAACAGCTTAGCGGAGTTCATAACAGAGAAGAATTCATTCGAACAACTTACATACGGCGTTTTTATACATCACTCTTGCCAGAAACCTTTAAATTGTTGCGAACCAATACCAAAATGTGTCACTAAAAGAAGTTTCCCAAATCCTGTGACGTGTCTTCAAACATCTGGATAAGTGGCAGACACCGATTTGACTGTCTATAAATAGCCGATGTCTATGAGTTCCAGTTCTCGTTCCAGTTCAGTAACATATCATCAACAATTAGAAGGCTTTCCCTTTAATTAGAAAGAACAGATAAGGCACACCATTTTATTTGCAGAGATAATTATGAGAGATGATAATTTATTTCAAAGAAAGAGTAATGAAAACGCAGAACATTCGATTTTGAACCTTGAATCTATACTAAGCTGAATAGCACCTAACAAATGACTATTCAGTCTTATTTAAAAAAAATGTACACTAAACATTTTGAATTTTCAATTTGCAATTCGTAGAATTACAATCAGGGTTGTCGCGAATGTTTCTCAAGTACAGCGTTAGTCAATATTGTGGTTGCGTTAATTCTCAAACGCTCCGTTGAATTTTGTGCAAGAATTAGGGTTGACCTGAATAACCTGTTCGTTTTTTATTAGAAAAAATAAAAATTGCTTGTTTGAATTGTTTTTGACGACTTAATGACTTGGTAGTTTTTTTTAATGATCATTTATTTTACCGGCGTTTTTAATCTTTTTAGTAAATTTAGATTTAAAAAGATTATTCGAGTTCTATAAAAATGTATACAGTTACTGTCCACACTGTGGAGGGTTTTTACCATAGTAACATATTCGCAAGCTACAAGGCTCCCGAGTAATATAAAGAAATAGCTACAATCCATTTAGTATTAAAATAATGGCCAAACACACAATCATAATGACCATGAAATTTCCGGTTAAACTTTGCTAAACATAATTACGAATAATTTAAAAAACTCATCGTATCAACACAAAGACAATTAAAGCAGTTCTATTAATAAAACGTGCCGTATCAAAGAAAAGTGGGTTATTGATAACGGAGAAACGATAATGCGGAGACAAAGTTGAAGAGCGAGATAACCTTCGCTCTACGGATAATAATACCATGTATCGATATAATATTTATTACTGATATTGACTTATTTAACTGCAACTATACAGCAGACTATTTATTGATTGCTATGACAAATATTTTTTAAGAAAGTAACTTATTCCTCCTAAAACTTATAGATAGAGAAAGAAAAAAGTTTATAGTATTGTTACGCCGCTAAGGGTAACGCTATCTACCGCCGAATAGCAGAAACGAATATCAAAGGAACTAGTAACATCGAGAACGCTCGATAAGTAAACCGCCATCTATTGTCAAATAGCGGAAACACAGATCGAAGCTACTCGAGTTGCCCAGAATGTTCTCGATAAATCTAGGGATGTCGTATCGACTATAAAAGCGTTGCAGAGATGGTACGAAGTCAGTGTGTAATCGGAACTACTCAAAAGAAACAGCGAACAGATCACCTGAAGCGAAGCGGAAGAAGCGAATTACGAATTATTAAGTGCTCTGTAAGTGTTTTAAGTGTTAAGACAGTTTCAATTTATACTTCGGTAGGATTTTTATTTATCCTGAACCCTAGTGCGTAACAGTATAGTCTGTATAATAATATAATATGTATGACTAAAATATAGTTAAACGTCAAAACATGCTAACACCCGTAAAAAGATTTGCAACCCCGCAAAACCGATACAACTAAAAGTGAGGATTTTATTTTAATTATTTCTAATGCCAATTTTAAAATATTTATTTAATCAATCACCAGTGAGTAGAGATTGTAATGGTCTTGAACCTACAACTACATCTGTACATCGTACTATGTGATAATGAATTGTAATCTTGACAAAAAGTGCTACTGCACAACATTTCTTAATTATGATTTGAAGATAATTGATCGGGAATTACAGAATTAAAATAATATAAAATTGGGATAAAATTCAAAGCGTGTAACGTTCATGCTTAACGTGTCAAGCAGTGCTGAGTTTTGCGCGGTAAAAAAAAACCACAGACTATATTCAGACGCCTGAACAATAATTAAAATGTAGAAATACTACCTAGAGAGATTTCTCTTTCCTGAGTGCTGTGACGTGTGCCTCCTTCAAACGTGGTTTGAGGGTAGTAAACTGGTAGCAGCCGATTTTTTTTGGCATTGCTGACGGCCATAACAACCTACCACTGCCACTGCTAGTAATAACTTTACGTAGCTAAGGCAGGAAAAAAAAACATAAAAAAAAGTAAGGACCCTGTAGAAGGTTCGGCCACCGGCGCGAAAAAAAAATTTGAGAGGCTACCTTAGCTTAGCCTTGATAGCCTTGAGAGGCTATTTCAGCATAACCTTAACTAGTAGGTGAGCTCACAGGGCTCAAGCCGGAGTGATGCACAAAGAAGATTGCACAAAGTGGGAATGAGTTGCTCGCTCCGGGCATTTCAATATTGTAATAATTGTTATGTTATAATACTCATTATAAAAATGAATATTTAACAAAAAAACATAAATAAAAAAAATATCTAATATTAAAAAAAAAAGATATGCCCGCTGAGTTTCTTGCCAATTCTTCTCAGGACGGAGGCTAGTTCTTGTGAATTGGCGGTAGTTCTTTTGACGTTCAACAAGTATGTACTTTCATTTATGTTGAATAATTTTTTTTTGATTTGATTTGATTTGATGCTAACACTGACCCTAGCGAGAGCAGTGCTTCGCAGAACCTACCACCGGGTCGGAAAAGCGACCCACTGAGAAGATCCGGCGAGAAACTCAGTGGACAAAGCGACCGTGGAATCAGAACATAATAATGAAAATAATAGATACGATAATAGATTATAAAGGTTTTAAAAAAACAAAACTCGCATTACGTACGGTTACGCGTTTACGTTACGTTTACGTTTCGTGTACGCTCGTGTCGTGTTGAATTTATCTCAGATCCATTTGAAACTGACTCGATAACGGGTCGCCTTTGCACAATAACTCGAACACGCCGTGTCGAACCTTTTTTGTCGGCGACGTGTACACGATCCTATTTACGTTTAAGTGTACAAAAATTTTAACTGTTTTTTTATTTATTTATTGCTTAGATGGGTGGACGAGCTCACAGCCCACCTGGTGTTAAGTGGTTACCGGAGCCCATAAACATCCGCAACGTAAATGCACCACCCACCTTGAGATATAAGTTCTAAGGTTTCACGTATAGTTGCAACGGCTGCCCCACCCTTCACACTGAAACGCATTACTGCTTCACGGCAGAAATAGGCAGGATGGTGGCACCCACTCGCGCGGCCTCACAAGAGGTCCTACCACCAGTAATTACGCAAATTATAATTTTGCGGGTTTCATTTTTATTACACGATGTTATTCCTTCACCGTGGAAATCAATCGTGAACGTTTGTTGAGTATGTATTTCATTAGAAAAATTGGTACTCGCCTGAGATTCGAACACCGGTGCATCGCTCAACACGAATGCACCGGACGTCTTATCCGTCAGGCCACGACAACTTCATGTGTTAAGGGAGTAGTGTAGTCTCTGCTTTAGCTTTCAGCTGGTTGCGTAATTATTTAGCTACAGGAATCAAAACGGTCATTACTAAGCCACGGAGGTTGATTGGGTGTACTCATATTTTTGCATTAGATGCGCAAACAAGCTCACAGCTCATACGATAACTAGGAACTGGGCCAAATTACAAAGAGAATGACTATCTGTCTTCAGATATGAGATAAAATTTTGAACAGAATTTAAATACGTCTGTGCCATCTATAGGCAAAGAGAGGATACCTTATTTTTTTACCTTTGTTGGGAGATGGGCATATGGCCCGCCTTATGAGTATTATAGCTACCACCGCCCATAGTCGTCAGCAATACCGGGGGCAGAGACAAGCTGGTGCCTACCGCAAACAACCTACCAACAGTAGCTAAGCAAACGTTTAGATATTGCACCGTTGGTAGTACACGCAGTTCTCAAGTCTCAAAAGCGGATAACCGAAAACCCGACAACGTGGCGCCGGTTCGTTCTTGCGATGAAGTCATTGCTTCATCGTGAAAGTCGTTCGTGAGTCCGCGCTAGGTTCTTCACTTACAATTTTTTTTATTTTTTTTATTGCTTAGATGGGTGGACGAGCTCACACACAGCCCACCTGGTGTTAAGTGGTTACTGGAGCCCATAGACATCTACAATGTAAATGCGCCCCTCACCTTGAGATATAAGTTCGAAGGTCTCAAGTATAGTTACAACGGCTGCCCCACCCTTCAAACCGAAACGCATTACTGCTTCACGGCAGAAATAAGCAGGATGGTGGTATCTACCCGCGCGGACTCTCAAGAGGTCCTACCACCAGTATTTTTTTAGGACCGAGAGATTACTGGTAGCACGGGAGCGTTTCCAGTTTCACCAGTACAGGTGGGCGAGCAAAGGCACAGCCAGGAGAGATGGGATTTGCTAACAGTCAAAAGAATTTTGAACTCAACGCAAATATGTAAATAGGGACAATTATCCCTCGGGCCGCGAAATTTTCTTTAGAATCAAATATTAAGTACACCAATCCCATTATCCAATTTGATACGAGACTATCGGCTCCTGGATAGTTATAGCAGTTGTGAACACGTCAACTGGAAAGTCACTTTGAATTATGTAAAGAATAAAGAGATTTTAAACTATGCTTCATTAATCAGACGGAGCGTACGACGCACATTCGCTTCACTGGTACCCTGGATACTGAAAATGTTAAGCCCAAACATTCCCTCACTTGCCATTCGTGTTTGAAGGAATTCATGTGATAGCTCTCAGAGAATAGTTTCCACGTACTTTTTTTTCGAACACTGTTACCTCCCCAATCCAGTCTAAGATTTAACGCACTATAGGAACTAGAGATATATATTTAATGTATTATTTTATTTACATCAAAATAAAGTTTAGCCTAGTAAAACTATAAGACAATTTAAGTTGCTCTGTAAAGAGAAACAACATTTAAAGCTATTGCTTCACCCCTTTTTATGTTTTTGATATTTCAATCTTCAAAAATGCTTTTATATTTCTAATGTTCCTTCTTCTAATATTTCATTATTCAAAAATTCCATTTATGTCATCTTTATAACATATTAACCTCTTTTAAGATAAATCGTATAGAGGTTACATATATACGAATGATGGAATCTACATAGATATCACAAAGACCGATCGCTCATCCATAAAAACAAAAC
This sequence comes from Bombyx mori, assembly GCF_030269925.1. NCBI lineage: Eukaryota > Metazoa > Arthropoda > Insecta > Lepidoptera > Bombycidae > Bombyx > Bombyx mori. The sequence continues at coordinate 5,330,928 of NC_085126.1, forward strand.
CAAAAAAAATACGACTTTTATTGAAAATTTTTGGAACGAGAAAAAGAAATATAATAATATGATTCACTAACATTTTTTACACAATACATTGCTAAATAAAAAAAACGAAAGTTTTAAGCTTTCTGTGATATACGGCAATGGACTTTCAAAGCTTGCATCATATCCGCGATAACACGAAATACCTTCGAACCGTCTCACGGAAACGTTGATCAATGGCTTGCAATTTCAAAAACAATGCATCAAAATGACGTGTTATAAACTTTTAATTTTTAATTTTAATTTTATTTATTGGGTACCAACATGTTATACATCAGCACCGAACATTACAGGTATCATATACATTGATTTCACACTAAATGCTAACACAATTACAGGTACCGACTGCATGCATAAAAAAAGCGGTTCATTATATAAAAAACAAAGAAAAACTATATATAACATTACATGAAGACCTTACATTATTACACATTTACTACCAAATACGCTATTACTTAATTTAAACACTCTTAATCCGGGATCGCATCGATTAATTAATTCCATATAACATTGGATAAATTATCAACGGCATGTTTGTTCGTCATGTTGTTTGTTAAATTACGCTGTTAAGAGTTATCTCTGTCGTTTTTTTTTCCTACCTATGCTGAGAGCCTTGAGGGGCTATTTCAGCGTAACCTTAACTTAGTAGGTTACTAACCTTAACTAAGTTTTACTGGTGGTAGGACCTTCTTGTGAGTCCGCGCGGGTGGGTACCACCACCCTGCCTATTTCTGCCGTGAGGCAGTAATGCATTTCGGTTTGAAGGGTGGGGTAGCCGTTGTAACTATACTTGAGACCTTAGAACTTATATCTCAAGGTGGGTGGCGCATTTACGTCGTGGATCTCTATGGGCTCCAGTAACCACTTAACACCAGGTGGGCTGTGAGCTCGTCCATCCATCTAAGCAATAACAAAAAAAAATGAGCTCACAGGGCTCAAACCTGACGACGTTGACGACGTAACACGAACGCAGTCTTGCGGTACGGTCAAGACTGGACAGACTCGTGTCCCATAATGAGATACAGCAATCAAATTTCTATGCTAGTCTCACCACTCATCTCGTGGTAAACGATAATATGTTGTATTAAGAATATGTGTACTATGAGTATGGAACAAATGTAATAAGAAGACATTAGTTTGATTGCTATTTAAATTATAAGATGTTGTTTTGATTGGTGTAAAAAAATGTAGAGTAGACCCCGTAATGTCGGAGTATAAAAAGGCAATGGACAGAGTCGTGGCAGCTTCCCTCTCCCGACTAGGTGCGTCAACACCCCCGCCCCCGCCGTTCGCCCAATCACGATGTTCGACCAGCCCATACCGTGGGCCCCGAAGGTCAAATATTTAGGCGTCACCCTCGACAGTAGGATGACATTCCGCCCCCACATCAAGACGGTACGCGATCGTGCCGCCTTCATCCTAGGACGTCTCTACCCGATGATATGTAGGTGAAGTAAAATGTCCCTTAGAAATAAGGTGACACTCTACAAAACTTGCATACGCCCCGTCATGACCTATGCAAGTGTAGTGTTCGCTCACGCGGCCCGCATACACTTAAAATCCTTTCAAATCATTCAATCCCGTTTTTGCAGGATAGCCGTCGGAGCCCCGTGGTTCGTCAGGAATGTCGACCTCCATGACGACCTGGACTTAGAGTCCATCAGTAAGTATCTGCAGTCGGCGTCCATGCGCCACTTCGATAAAGCGGCACGACACGAGAACCCTCTCATCGTGGCCGCCGGTAACTACATTCCCGATCCTGCGGACAGAATGGAAAGCAGTCGACGTCGCCCAAAACACGTCATCTCGGATCCTCCCGATCCACTAACGGTGCTTTTAGGTACTTCAAGCACCGGTCACCGTTCTCGTCGAACCCGTCGCTTGCGACGAAGGGCTCGACGAGTAAATTAACTCTCAGACACAGCCCACTGAGTTTCTCGCCGGATCTTCTCAGTGGGTCGCGTTTCCGATCCGGTGGTAGATTCTGCGAAGCACGACTCTTGCTAGGGTTCGTGTTAGCAACATCGTCAGGTTTGAGCCCCGTGAGCTCACCTACTAAAGTTAGGGTTACGCTGAAATAGCCGCTAGGGCTATCAGCTTAGGTAAGAAAAAAAAAAAAAAAAAAATCGTGGCAGCTCGGTTGGTCGCGTTTCCGATCCGGCGGTAGATTCTGCGAAGCACTGCTCTTGCTAGGGTCAGTGTTAGCACCACTCTGGTTTGAGCCCCGTGAGCTCACCTACACGTTAAGGTGAAGCTTAAATAGCCTCACAAAGCTATCAGCACAGGTAGGAAAAAAAAATCATGGCTGTCAGAACGAAACTGTCGTCTTACCCGGTCATTGTGGAAATTATTTATTTAGAGTTTCATTTTTTTTTTCTGCCGTGAAGCAGTAATACGTTTCGGTTTGAACCACAGGGCAGCCGTAGTTAAAACTGAGATCTTCAAACTCCGCGTCCGAAGGTGGGTGGCGGTATTTGCGTTGTAGTTGTCAATGGGTTCCGATAAACACTTAACATCAGGTGGGCCGTGAGCTCGTACACCCATCTAAACAATAAAAAAAATATTATTACATATTATTCAAAAGGTTTGTTGACTTTTATGATATTGAACTGGTTGCTTTTTTTAGTTTTTTTTTTTTTAATACTTTTCAGAAACATTACAAGATCTATGGGCTCGTAAGTCATAGACTTACATCAAAAGTTTTTGAATGTAGCATCCCTGTTCACTCCACTTTATAATCTGCCTCTAACATTGTTTCGTAATGTGGAAATCATTTAACTAAGTGCAGCCGTAGTAAATGTTGGAAAGTAATTTAAGTCATGGGCGTTCTTAAGTTTTACGATTATTTTAAGGTCTCGCTCTTAAGTGACGTCATCGCATGCATAGCGACGCTCCCCGGTAAATAATGAAAATAAACTAATATCCCTTGACACTGTATGAAATAATTTTCCCGATACTTCGAACCCAAGGTATGTTTTTTTTTTAAGTATTAAGAATGCATCTTTAGGTTACTAAGGGATGGACAATATTGAAATATAATGTATGACCTTAAAGGAAAAGCAAACCACTGCGGAATCTGTAATCTGTAACTACACTTGAGACCTTAGAATTATATCTCAAGGTGGGTGGCGCATTTGCATTGTAGGTGTCTATGGACTCTGGTAACCACTTAACACCAGGTGGGCTGTGAGTTCGTACACCCATCTAAGCAATAAAAAAAAAGAATAAAAAACAACAGAAATCGACATGAATATTTCAATGCGCCACGTAGGGTTACTGGTCACCGACATGGTAGTTAAAGGGCTAAGCCAGAACTTTTAAATTGAAAAAATAAAATTTACCATAAACAACAACAATTAACTTTCATCGACAATACACAGTGAGAACAACACTATTCGTATGAATTCGGAATTACCTAAAATCGATGCCCAGAATCTAATTAAAATTTAAAAAAAAATTAAGACAATTCAAATGATTCTCGTCTAAAAACCAACTGTTTGATCGCCCTATTAGTATGATGTAACGTCGATCACCAAACACTACCGCTTAAAGATCCACTCAAATATTTACGTTAAGAAACAGAAAAACTGGGATATCGATTAACTTATTTAACTAAAAAAAAAAACAAGTTTTCTTAAATTAAAAAGAACATGAATGTTCTAAATACGTTTAGGAAAGAGGGAGCCATAATAATCCCTTGAGTCTTAAAATGGCGGAAATTATTTCTAATTCATGAAAAGAGCGCCAATAATATATATGTATATCGTGACATCACCATTAAGAAGAGTGCTAGAGTTATAAACCAATGCTTCTACTAAGTAAAAAAAATAACTCGCCAAATTCTAAAATTAGCGTGATTACGTAAACATTCAAACTAACAGTTGTCGTTGTCGTTGTGATTTTGATGATGTCTGTGGACTACAGAGAATTTTACAGTTTCGCTTTTTTCCATTCACTTTACTACTTACTGCCATAGATTCGTATCGTGGTTAAGCGTAATTCAAGTCAAATTGCAAAATTAAGGTGTGATTAACTTAACGTGTCTACAACAAGCGTAAATGATAATGACCTATAGAGCTAAACTAGTAACTTCTAATAAATATTCTAATAATAAATGTATTATGCTCTCAACACTATTCTACCAAAAAATACTCAATCAAATAGTTTTACTAATAAGTAAATCAATTTAAATTCGTCTCGCGTATGACACAGCCGGTAAGTCCTGATCCTAAATAAGAATTTGATGTTCCAAATTTAAAAACTGAATTGAACATCACCAAAACTGGCGGGAACTATCCATGACAGCGACGCAAAAATTCAAGAAAAACGTTTTGTACGCAAAAAAACATGGCTGGTTGTGCTTGTGTAGAAACAAAAAAACAATTTGAAATTCCAAATTTAAATCGTGTCGTAGACTGGATGAATTATTTAATTTTATAGTTTCGTAAAAAAATTTCCGAAACATAAAATTTCAGGCGAACAAACACGCGTAGGAACAGCTGAGAAACAACATGTCCGCGCCTTTATAGTTCAAAGGTTACCAAACTGGTATAACAAGTGACCGTCTAGTAAAATCAATAAAATATTTTAAATAGCATTAGGAACGACAGATTTTTGTGTCTCGATCAACGAATTGATTTCGTGTTTGGATCCGTTTAAATATTCTAGAGGTACATACGTGTGTATTTTACCGATTCTCCGTGAGCCACAGACGGCTTAGACATGACCTAATCATCGTTAAGTTCAAAAACTTTTTTTTTTATTTCAAATTATGGAATACAATTTTTTTAATTTTTTTTCGAAATACAATTTTTTTTTCACAGAACCTCAAAGTCCTCGTTTAACTTTAATGCTAACGTCACAATATTAATACGCACGTAATCTTTTTTTTTTTTTTTTAAATAACGAATTCAATTTTTTCTTTTTCTCATTTAACAAATACGTAATAAGTATTGTATCAATAAAAATATCGTTCGAATCAATGTACCATTTTCATTGCGATATTCGGTTTCCTCTTTTTTTTTTTTGTCAAAAAGTTTTGTTCGTGCTTCTGTACGTCCAATTTCATAGACAAATAAATCTTAAGATTAATTATATTGAATCGAGCGCAAACATTGTTCTAATAGATATTCTAACTCACATTTGACCTTCTAGTGTAGACGTAAAAAAAAATCACCGAACGTTCTTTTAATATAAAAATATATATGTATGTGTTTAACCAAATATAAAATTTATTTTATGCACGTATATTCTAATGAGGTGTCATTAGCGCCTCGGGCGTATGTTCCGATATCCTTTCGCAACTTTCAGTCCGAGAGCAGAAGAAAAAAAAAACTAAAAAAAAAAATTGCATAATCAAAGTTATACAACTCACCTCGTGTGTTAATATCGTTTTAAAGGCGGACCGGGTGCACTGACGTAGAATAAGACACTTTTGTAACACTCCTCAGCAGTACACATAATCCATAATCAAAGAAAGTGTTCTATTTTTTTTTTTTTTTGTTATTCCGTGTTCGCGACACAAAATTCCGTGGGGGGGAAAACTGATGCCGCGCGACGCGGGCTACGCGGGCAACGGCTGGCTGGCGACTGGCGAACGATACTGATCCCCCACGCAATAAAACCTTCGCTTTCCGAGAGTGGGGCGTGATCGGATATTGTTTTTTTTTTTTATCGGAAAATCGATCAAATCAGTTTTAAACTCGTTTGTCGCTTATCACACACACAGCATTTCAGGATACCCGGGACGAACTTGACGACTTTTTGTAGTAGTAGATTGGGAAATCTATGAAACATAAAGGTTTTAATAATATCTTTGATTTCGTCGCAATTTGATTATGCCTTAAATAAAAAATTAAATAAAAACTCTAATAATAATCATGTATATGAAAATTTTTTATACTCTACGAGAAATACCTCTGTTATCTAAAATATTTCATACAAATAACTTTATAATATATCATAAATAGATAATGCGTAACAATTCATTAACATTAACTATCATTGGGCGTCCCTTTTTACGAGACCCCGTTGATGTCTTTTATTAGGTCGACTAAGCTGCTCTACTTTTAATTACAGCGACGTTACACAAAAGACAGGTTCATTTTTATTTAAACCCACAGATTAAACAAAGACGTGTACTTTTCATAAATAATGTATACATTATTAATAATAAATAGATCAACAAAATATTTTTTTTTTTTGAAGTGAAACTTCCTTATCGGCGTTGGAAAAAAATTTACCGTCACATTTTTCGGTTACGCGTCACATTTTTCCGTTACGCGCCATCTTTTTTGTATTCATGTCTATGATAATAAAATCCTTTTGTTTAAACTTTATCTAATTTAACTTTTTGAAGTGAAACTTCCTTATCGGCGTTGGAAAAAAATTTACCGTCACATTTTTCGGTTACGCGTCACATTTTTCCGTTACGCGCCATCTTTTTTGTATTCATGTCTATGATAATAAAATCCTTTTGTTTAAACTTTATCTAATTTAACTTTTTGAAGTGAAACTTCCTTATCGGCGTTGGAAAAAAATTTACCGTCACATTTTTCGGTTACGCGTCACATTTTTCCGTTACGCGCCATCTTTTTGAAGTGAAACTTCTTTATCGGCGTTGGAAAAAAATTTACCGTCACATTTTTCGGTTACGCGTCACATTTTTCCGTTACGCGCCATCTTTTTTGTATTCATGTCTATGATAATAAAATCCTTTTGTTTAAACTTTATCTAATTTAACTTTTTTGTATTCATGTCTATGATAATAAAATCCTTTTGTTTAAACTTTATCTAATTTAACTTTATTTAACCAATTTCTAGAAAGTTGCATGTAGATCATTTTTCGAAAAATAAGGCCATAAAGAAGTTTCACTTCTTACGTGTGTACACTAGTACACGCACACATTTTTTTTTTGTATTCATGTCTATGATAATAAAATCCTTTTGTTTAAACTTTATCTAATTTAACTTTTTTGTATTCATGTCTATGATAATAAAATCCTTTTGTTTAAACTTTATCTAATTTAACTTTATTTAACCAATTTCTAGAAAGTTGCATGTAGATCATTTTTCGAAAAATAAGGCCATAAAGAAGTTTCACTTCTTACGTGTGTACACTAGTACACGCACACATTTTTTGTATTCATGTCTATGATAATAAAATCCTTTTGTTTAAACTTTATCTAATTTAACTTTATTTAACCAATTTCTAGAAAGTTGCATGTAGATCATTTTTCGAAAAATAAGGCCATAAAGAAGTTTCACTTCTTACGTGTGTACACTAGTACACGCACACATTTTTTATTTAAATTATATTCCAGTTGTGTTTTTAAACCAGTACTATTAGAATCAGATGGTAAGTTCAGAAAATAAGTTAAGCATAATAACATTTTTTAATTATTTTTTTTCAATCAAATGCAGTTGTATTTTTAAATCAGTAGTACTATTAGAATCAGATGGTAAGCTCAGAAAATAAGTTATAGGATTGACTCTGTATAAGCGGCATAATAGGCAACTTAGCATGGCAGTCCCAGTCGATCGTGGTCAGTTTTGTGAGCCCCTAAGAATAGCTACCACCATTCCGCCCATTTCTGTCGCGAAGTCTTAATGGGTTTCGGTTTGAAGCTGGCAGCCATTTTACATTATAACTGAAAATTAGAGCTCATCTCTCAAAGTGGGATCATTTACGTTGTTAATGTCAATGGGCTCCGTTAACACGGTGAGCGATGAACTTATTCACCCGTCTAAACAATTAACCAAAAAAATCGCATATTATACATAGATACTTAAGCAATTCCTAGAAAAACAAAATAAAAAATTAACAAAAAAATTATGGTTCTTTTTTTTGAAGCAAACGTGTTAGAGTTTCCCTTGGAACGTCAACAGACGACGTGGAAATAGGATTGAGAATGAGAAAAATAATTTCCAGTACATTCTACGCAATGCACAAAAATCAGTTGGCGCGTCAACTTTGCGACCTCTTGGCCGCTCTACAAAAATTTCCTAAAACAACGACTTATACTGTTAACTTATAAATATTTTACAAAAGCTTAATAGCTTACAAAAGAAGACAAGTCTGCTCACTTGATGGTCAGTGTTTGCTCACTAATATTATTAATACGACATAATTAGATTGTGCTTACAGATGAGGATTAATTTGGTTTGATAAAACACAGACATAGCAGGAAAAATCGTAGAAGACTCATCCTAGAGATTCAACGTTTTTTTTTTTATTGCTTAGATGGGTGGACGAGCTCACAGCCCACCTGGTGTTAAGTGGTTGCTGGAGCCCATAGACGTCTACAACGTAAATGCGCCACCCACCTTAAGATATAAGTTCTAAGGTCTCGAGTATAGTTACAACGGCTGCCCCACCCTGCAAACCGAAACGCATTACTGCTTCACGGCAAAAATAAGCAGTGTAAATAAAAATTATAAGTGTCTACTATGGTGTTTGAAAGGTGTTTTAAATGAACGCAGAGGTTCAAAGTAGATGAAACTCAGCTCTGGCTTCACTGATAGAAGATAGAGGTAGGGATCATCTCCGACTGTTCCTCAGAGAGCTCTCCATAGAATATACATTATAGAACATAGAGTAAGCTAAAACCAGTAGACCCGTTACACCGTTCTCTTGTTACGTTCGTCATAAAGTACCAACATAATATTAATATATCAATAATATTATCATAACGGCTTCATGTGCATATCTCCGGTACGCTGTGTATATAAATCATAAATGTGAATCATAATTTCTTAAAGTTACAATGCCGATAGCAATCGGTTCCGTAATAAAGCCCGGTTCAGATCAACATTCGTGTACCTACGTCAGAATTTTAATTTCGCATTCTCTGAAGACTCAGATTGTATGGTAGATATTCGCGTTGCTAAGAACGTTTATGAGTGCGGTCAACGAACCTTGCTCTTTCTGTTTTCTACTGCGCAGACAGGTGAACGAGCTCACGGATCGCCTGGTGCTAAGCGGTTACCGAAGTCCATAGACATCGCGGTGCGAATTTGGTCAAGCGCCTTAAAACTTGGACTCTATCTTTCAATCGTATTGCATTACGCAAAATATGTTATAATTTTTTAGGCTTAGATTTTAAGATACCATTTTGTTCTGACTTACTCGTTGGTACAGCAATTACCGTTCCTGACTGCTGTATATACATATATGAGTATATTTTCCACTAATTTTACTATTATTGTACACAAATGTTTTCATAATCTAGTGACAACGTGAATGTAACACGTGCGCCGATAATAGTGGCTAACGGAAACGCGCTTCTGCCGGCCGGCTAATTAACAATAATAAATAAATAAATAACCGGAAACAAGTCACGCATTATCCAGCCCCGAATTAGGATTTGCCATGCTATGAGAACCGAAGACAGATATACATACCGTTACGCGCTGGGGTTCGGGATAAATAAAAATTCTACCTACTGACTGCATGCCGTCTCTGCAACGCTTTTATAGTCGATACGACATTCCTAGACTTATCGAGTACATTCTGGGCAAGTCGAGTAGCTTCGATGTGTGTTTCTACTATCTGACAATAGATGGCGTTGTGCTTCTCGATTTTATTAGTACCTTCGATATTCGTTCGGCTGTTCGGCGATAGATGGCGTTACTCTTACAGGCGTAACAATACTTATGTACGCTTAAATAAATGCATAATAGTTAGTTATTTGTCTGGGTGTTTATTAACACCCAGACAAATAACTAACAGACTTGTTCATCACACGAATGCTTGCTTAATATGGGAATTGAACCCACGACACGCGGCGCAACAGAAGTGCTAATCACGGCACCACCGAGTCAGTCAAAATTAATAAAGCTAAAGTCAACATAGTGTTATCAGAACTAGCTCTTTTCTTATAATGCTGCAATGACTACCCCGGCGTACTCTTATCGAGGGATGCAATTACGCTATAATTAATCGCGCGGGCCAGTATCAATTTTTCAGACAAACAAAAGGGTCTTTCTTCGCAGTGAATACGCAAACCTGTGTCTTCAATGGATTGAATTGAACTAAATTGAATTACTTCCCAGAGATATAGAATTCAGGTACAAGTTTCGATCATCAATGGATAGAATGTCATTGATATACAGGATGAAAAGCATGATCCTTGAGGAACACCACTTAATGTGTTCCGAGGGGATAATTATAGTTTACTTATATACAAATTATAATTTTGCGAGTTAGATTTTTATTACACGACTTTATTCTTTCACCTTGGAAATTAATCTAGCATATTTGTTAAGTACGTATTTCATTAGAAAAATTGCTACCTGCCTGCGTATTTCAAAACAACTTCGCGTTATTTTCTCCTACACCTTCAATACATTTTAATACAGTCATTTTACTATTCTATAATACTGTTTATAAGCCACACAAGGATAAGGTCAAAGCGTATTTCTTCGTTATCCTGCGACAATCAAACGGAAGACAAATAATTTTACTTAAACATAAATTTTAATATATAAACTTATGTTTTACAACATATGACACTCGTTTTCCGCGTAAGGTATCGTGTTTTTGCCGCAGAACAAAAGTCGCACACAAAGCTTATTTCCTGTGAAGCGTGACGTAATAGGTAAGGTTACTACCACCTTACCGCTTACTACTGCACTACCGCACTATATTTGTTCGAGTTTGAATGATGAATGGAAGTTCTAATTTGAAGACGAAAGATGAGAGATAATAAATATATCGGTAAGTATATCTTTTTATTTTCCTACCTATGCTGATAGTCTTGAGAGGCTACTTCTTCTTGACGTGTAGGTGAGCTCATGGGGCTCAAACCCAGAGTGCTGCTAACAGTAGCACTAGCAAGAGCAGTACTTCGCAGAATCTACCACCGGATCGGACCCGCTGAGAAGACCCTACGAGAAACTCAGTGGGCTCTGTCTATTGGTTAATTTACTCATCAAGCGACGGGTTCGGCGAGGACGGTGACCGGTGCTTGAGGTACCTAAAAGCATCGTTAATAGATCAGGAGGATCCGTAATGACGTGTTTAGGGCAATGTCGACTGTTTACCATTCGGTCCGCAGGATAGGGTATGTAATTTCCGGCGGCCACGACAAGAGGGTTTTCGTGTCATGCTGCCTTCTCAAAGTGGCGCCTCACTATTCCCTCAGCGCTACGACATGTCTCTCTTCAAACAAGGCACGGTAATACTATATATGGCCGTAAGCGGTGGTTTAACTGCGTCTCGTTTAGCGTTTTAATAAATAAACTAACAATACCCAACAGTGCTATGGTAAAACTCTGTTTACGTCACAAACCGCCCACACAAAACGTTGATTTCTGCGTTAACTGGCTGTTTAAATAAGCGGAAACGTAGACGTGCACTTCAAATACCTTTGATCGATCGCGAAACATTTGTGAGACAACAACAAAAGTCAAAAATTACGACACCCAAAAGCAAAAAGTCTAAAGTACACAATTGCACACAGAAATTCTAACGTTAGTGGTTCGAAAAGAAAAACTATATACGTTGTAGCTGTCGATTGAGAATTTGCCTTTTTTTGTGTAATACCGAAAATTTTAAAATAATTAGGTGTATCAATATTTTGCACATGCCTTGCGTTTCATGATATGTTCTATTTGTATTCGAAAACATACTCAAAATGTTAATTTATATCACACAATAAATTAGACTAGAGGTCCCGCAGTAGTCGAAATTCGACTATAATTAATTGGAATTGTAAGTTTGTACACTATTATGATTGTATTTTATACTTCTATAATCACAAATTTCGCCAAGACTACACTAAAAAATACTATCAAAGACAAACAATATTTAATCTATTCTCAATTTGACAACAGACGTCAAGAACAAAAGTTTGACAATATGCGTGCGTGACAGTATGCGTGCGTGTTTGCGTCAAATACATGGTATGTAGTGTTAAAAAAATATTAGCATTGTGCACTTCTTCTCTATATTCCCTATAAGTGTGGAAAATTTCATACTCCTCCGTCCGCGCAATTTTCGTAAAAAGGGATACAAAGTTTTTGCTTCACGTATTAATATATAGATAACTTCTAAACTATTCACCTGTCACCCTTCTAAATCAACTGACAAACAAAGAGGAAAATTATACTTAACGGTTTTATTTTACAGACATATGTTTTAATAATACACAGAGGTTGAATGTCATAATTTATGACATATGAAACAGAAGGCATCGGAATTAATCATTTCAGCAAACAGGAAATAAAATAGTTTTATCTTGGAGACGATAGGATGTCGTTATTGTATGTGGATAAGATTTTCCTTTAACAAAATGAGCATTTATAATTTATTAAAATTATAAAGAGAATTCTATCGTTTATTCCAAGCTATTTAAATTAATAATGGTGTTTCCACTTCCACGACAACTTCCTCTACGTGTAAACAGGATTGTTTAATAAAATCAAACCGGCAAAATAAATAATAGATTTAAAAAAAAACTAACGAAATACGCTTTGCTTGGTATAAGTAGTTATAAATATTTTATGAACAGATATGAGTAGAAGGGTTATTTTGATAATATCCTGTAAAGCACCCCACGCTTTTTTACAATAAAATATTTACACTATTACACTTACACTATTTTTAATTCAAATTTATTAAAATTTATTTTCTAATTTTTAGTTGGATTTTCTATAAAAGCTTATTTTGTTAGTTTTTTTAAACTATTTTTAATAAATTTATTTTTAATTTTTTAGTTGAATTCCAATTTTTTCAATATATTTTTTTCAATTTTAGTTTAATATTGAATCGTCTTCGGTCCTTAATAAGTATGCCAAATTTCGAGTTAATCCGACGTTTTGAAGGGGGTCAAAATCATGTTCAAAGATTCCGTTACAAACATACATACATACGTCTGAAGCTAATAAAAGCGTATTTATATACAGAGATAGCATTCTGACGTACTATGAGCAAGCATGGATAGGACTTATTACAAACAAGGCTATTTATGCCGCAAAGGATTCATGCGTTTCGGTTTGAAAATCGGAACAATTGTTATAACACGCAATGGAGGTTCCGACTTCATGTCTCAAGCAAATGGATTTTTATTTATTATAAAAATGTTATGTCTATGGACTCCGATAACTATTTATCACCATAGAGATCGTGAATTGAAAGAAAAAAACGGTATGGAAACCTGAATCATGGTAAAATCGATTAAATTTGATTTAATCGAATATTTCAAATATATTATCCAGTTTCTGAATGACAGCACAGGAACTGTCATGGGCCAAGTGAAACATTCATTCGCACCTCCGATCTATCTCTTATCTCTTATGTCCTAGTCTTGGTGTTTTAGGTTCTCCAAGCACCGGTCACCGTTCTCGTCCAACCCGATTGAACGAAGAGAGCTCATCGTCTAATAGATACAGCCAACTGAGCTTCTGATCTTCTCAGTGGGTCGCGATTCCCATCCGGCGGTATATTCATCAAAGCACTGCTCTTGCTAGGGCTAATGTTATCAAATTGCGCTCACCTACGGATTTCTAAACTGTATTCTGTATTCGATACTAAGTGGCGCGGCAAGGACAACATTCTGACAAGATCTTTCTCGAAAAGCGATCAAGTGTCGTGAATCTGTTACTAGATAGCGCTATCTAATTCCGCTATACAACGCGAGATGACTTCCTGAACGCAGGACAGCTGTAACAAAACAAGTACCACAGGCAGATAAATAGTCGAAGCAACTGACCAAGGTCGCCCAACCAAATGTGATTTATAGTCCTTAAGACCATTCAATAATATCATTATAACATCCCCATAAATCATCACAGATCCTTTAACGATATTACGAATAGAAAAATTTTTTTTTAAAATACCGCGAAAAGTTAGTCACAGTACAACATTGGCGGTTCATTAACACAACCGGAGGCGCGTCTATACATACCTTTAATTAAATTGAAAAATTACGAAACAAGGAAAGAATGCTCGACGTTTCCGTCAGAGTATCTTCTCATTATTGTTATAAGGGGATTTACGATTCTTACTCGGTTCTCACCTTGACGAATGATTTTATTAAAAACCTACGTCCAGACGACTGTGTGGTGAGTTAAATTGCTTGAATTTAAAAAGGCTTTCACTAAAAAATTAGTTTGAACGGAATGCCATTGACCGTGACCTTCTGTGAGCATATTATTTAGTAAAGTACATATTCAAAACGTCGGAAAAGTTCGGATCGTTAGCCATAAAGCATCTTATCTCAGGGGTACTACATAGTTACTCTGATCAGGCTCTGACCCCGGATCAGACGTCGGGTGTAAGAGTGTAGGGGAATCGCTTAGTGAGGTAAGGCCCTAAAACATCCTTAGGCCCGCGGTCTGCTCCTAACATCAGCAGATCGTCAAGTCCCACATACACTGCGGGGCCCTCGAAGGAGGTGAGCGCCCAGCCCGAAAAAAAATAATCGCATAGCCTGGCGGTCTACTGCTGGCTTGGTGTCCAATGGGGGAGACATCTAGTCCGCGCAAAAGGTGACCACTTGCCATAAGCGGGCCACGGATGAGTCCCGACCCATACGAGACTCGAACGCGGCTTGTTGATCAATGAAGGTTTTAGTCGTTCTACGTAACGCGTAAAAGACCGGCGATTTTCTCCTGACCTCAAAAAAAATCTGCTGCATCTTAACCGCCATGTATTAAATGGTTACCAGTTGAATTCGTATTTGTACCACAAACAGCTGTCTTACCCTTAACACTGGAACGTATGACTGCGTAAACAATAGTAATATTGTTTATTCTTATTTATGTGTAAAGAAGCAGAATTATTATTACGTTACATTGTGTATTTATACGTATCTTTATAAATGTATATATGTAAGGAATTTGTGTACGTATATGTATGTATGTGTGTATGTATATATACAGGGACGTCTTAAATCAGGCTGGGGCTCCTGGGCACACAAGAATTTGAGGCCCTTTTGGAAAGTAAAAAAAGCGAATTATAATTTAAAAAAAATTCTGAGTATTACCATTTATTATAGGTAATCAAATACAGTATTATATAATGTGTCATTAATGATATTAGAATGCTGCTGGTTTTTTGGTTACGATTACGATAACGGAGAGAAATTGTCGGTCCTTCGGGGCCCCCTGAGAATGGGGGCCCTGGGGGGTGTGCCCTTATGGTAAAGACGGTATTGTATATATATAAATATATTGATTGGTACACCGCGTGTAATTAGTTTCCAAACGATTCTTTTCCACCTGTTAGTTGTCTGGAAGAGATCGCTCTTAGCGATAAGACCGCCAATTGTACTTTGTTTGTATTTAATGTTTCGCATTGTTTATTTTGTTGGTGTACAATAAAGAATACTCTCTCTCTCTCTCTCTTTCTCTAATATTGGCACCTAAACTGCGAACTCAGAATATACTGCCAATTAATGTAATGCCATTACGACTCTTAGCCCCGTTTCGTACGAAAACACTGGCCACCGAACTTATTCGAAACATTATTCATATAACACCGATAGAGATTGCGCAATAGAAAAAATATATTCGTCGTATTAAGTAAAAGTGGACCGCCACTAAAGAATGCGGTCCGGTTTCGCGTGATGTATTCAATAACGTGATAACACCAATGCGTTAGTAGCATTCGCGTGATGCGATACAGCACTGACCTATTGTGCTCCATTTCTGTGCCTGATTTGCTCACTGTAGGTGAGCGTGATCAGCTTTGTACATTTTTCGTTTGCTCTAGACTAACGCACAATGATAGTTCGCAGGGTTGCTTCAAAATGTACGCTTCGAACTCATATCTCAAGGTTGCTAGAGATATTAATGTTTTGGTATCTGTAAACTCCCGCCATTGTAAACCAAGAAAACCGAGAGCTCGTTCGACCATCGAAGCTATAAAGTGTTGATAAAATCCAGAGTTTCTGGAAAATTCAGAAGTTTTTTTTTCTTTTTTTTTTGGTGGTAGGACCTCTTGTGTGTCCGCACGGGTGGGTACCACCGCCCTGCCTATTTCTGCCGTGAAGCAGTAATGCGTTTCGGTTTGAAGGGTGGGGCAGCCGTTGTAACTATACTTGAGACCTTAGAACTTATATCTCATAGGTGGGTGGCGCATTTACCTTGTGGATGTCTAAGGGCTCCAGTAACCACTCAACACCAGGTGGGCTGTGAGCTCGTTCACTCATCTTAGCAATAAATAAAAAAAATAAAAAAACCTAATCTGATGGCCTTGAGAGGCCGTTTCAGCGTAACCCTAACAAGTAGGTGAGCTCGCAGGGCTCAGACATAGCGACGTTGCTAACACTAACCCTAACAAGAGCAGTGCTTCGCAGAATCTACCACCGGAACGGAAACCCGACACACTGAGAAGCGATCGGCGAGCAACTCAGTGGGCTGTGTCTGTGGGTTTATTCACTCGCCGAGTAATTCGTCGCAAGCGATGTATTCGACGAGAACGATGACCAGTGATTGGGGCACCTAAAAGCATCGTTAGTGGATCGAATGCTTGGAGTAATGTCTCATGCTCTTATTAGATGAAACCATTTCTGCTGAGCTTGGAACATCATTACGAAAAATGGCTTCTGGCTATGAGATATTTGGCCTATTTCCAATATGTTTGATTACACATTGTATGCTAGATAATAAACTAATTAATTTTGTATGTTTTTTATTTATTTATATTTGTTTTAAGTCACGGAAGCTCATAAAAAGTTAAATACATGAACAGAAACGCTTCACTAACGTACATACACGCGAACGATACGTACTAATAATAAATAATTCATTAAGTATATAATTAGAACGATGTACGTTAAAACCATGAAAATAATTTGCACAGTCGTAAGATAATGAGCGTAAACGTTTTTTTTTAATTGAATAAAAAAACAATGATTCGTAAGTCCTTTGTTTGTTTGGCCACGCCTCGCGTTGAAAACAATAGATCGATTTTTGATAGCGTGCTAAGTAATCCGCCAAACGGTACGGATACGTGCATTACGTGTGAGGAATACATACGAACATTTGTTTTATATTATTATAAACAGTTTTTCGTAATTAGCACAAATTTAATTCAGACGTTAAGCGAATGGCAAATAAAAGATTATTTAATTGAAAATCACTATTCAAAATATTAAAAAATAAAATATAATTAAAATGAAACAATTTACAAATTCTCAACTATTTATGATTTTAAATGGAAATTACAAAGTGTGGGTAGCTATGTTAACACGCGAATGCACAACGTCCTTCTATCACTGGTGCGGAGATCAGAAAGGACCAGTACACGAAGCAATAGGCTAATTGTTCTCTTCAACTCTGACTAGTCTGAAGTCTTACCGGTCTTACGTCAGCAGGCCACGCCCCCTTCCTAGGTGTTCTTTCCTTAGCATATTGTAATTTTACGGTATTCGTCACTGAGGAGTAGAAAACGGTTTTTGCCACATACCATCCGGCTTTGGAATGAACTCCCCTCCACGGTGTTTTCCGAGCGCTATGACATGTCCATTTTCACGCGAGGCTTGCGAAGAATACTTTTTTTTTTTTTACTTAATGGTAGGCAGCGGCTTGGCTCTGCCCCTGGCACTGCTGACGTCCATGAGCGACCGTAACCACTTACCATCAGGTGGGCCGTATGCTCGTCTGCATACAAAGGCAATAAAAATAAAAACTTGTGAAGTCGTCTTGACCTAAAGGATAACACGTCCGGTGTACTCGTATTACGCGATGCGACAATCCGGGACAATCCATTCAAAACCCACAGGCACATATCATCTAATGAAATCCGTACTTAACACATATTCATGGATGTCTTGCACACTGAGTTTCTCGGATGATCTTCTCAGTGGACCGCGATTCTGGTGGTACACTGTGAAGTCCTGCTTTTTCTAGAGCTAGTATCAGCAATTCTCTCAGGTTGAACCCGTGAGCTCACCTACCCGTCCGCGCGAAAATGGAATAGCCCCTTAGGGTCCGTTCGCACAGACCGGCTCGGATTTTTATCACGTTAGAAACAGAGTTTTGATTAATTGTAGTAAAGTTTATTTTTGATTGTGCACTTTTTTGTCATTAACAATGCTTGAACGCGCTGCGTGTGTAATAATAAGAGGAATCAACCGAAGCAAGCTGAAATCGCAATGGGCCGGAAATACGTGTCGCAGAATCGATGGCCGATGGAGCAGACGTGCTACGGACTGGAGACCGCGTACCGGTAAGCGCAGCGTTGGGCGTCTCCCTGCCCGTTGGACCGATGACTTGCGGCGATATGCTGGGAAAGATTGGATGCGGAAGGCGGAGGATCGTTCATTGTGGCGGACTGTGGGAGAGGCGTACATCCAGCAGTGGAGAGATACAAGCTGATGATCATGACGATCCGGTCTATGTGAAAGAAAAATGCGGACCGATACTCCCCGAGTCGGTCTGTGTGAACTGACCCTTAGGCTACCAACAATTCGGTAGGGGGGGAAAAATTGTCTTAAACGATAAAAGAGTAAGAAAAATGTAACCCGCGGAAATTGTAATTTGCGTGATCATTAATAGACGCTATAAGATCACACTCGGATAGGTACCACAATCTTGGCTATTTCGACCGCTAATCAGCAGCATACACATTGTGATATTTTCATAAACAACAGAACATCGTGAGGTACCTACTTTAAAAATCCAAAACGTTGACAAAGTTCTGTAATCCCTTACGAAATTTTCATTATTTTCACAAAAAAATTAGCATTTATCATTTGAATTTTGATCATAAGACACATGGTTGTGATACCGTGAACATTGGAATCAGTATCGCGTAGTCCTGATTTTTACAGTAGGTACAGCTATAATTTGCGAATACACGGCAGACTTTACAAAGACATTTAAAGTTTTATGTTAATGTAAAATAAACTAATTATATTACAAGCAAAAGAGCGTTCATGAACATAATTATTGTAGAACCTTGACACACGTTTGAGGTTAAGCACGTCACTAGTTCGCACAAACACGTGCACGACCTAATGTAAATACATTTTCGAACATAATGTTTTCATAATTAAATTCAGTAACATAATGTGGCGTACCTACCCACGGTCTAGGCGGGGCAGTGCCCCGGGGCCCTCAAGCTCAGGGGCCCTCGAATCCTTACCAGAAATCTCGATCGAACTGAAATTTCTCCTATTTTCAAAATAAATATGACAGGCTGCAACCCCACTTTAATCATGACAACTCAGATGAGAGAAATTCAAATGTTATGCTTAGGGAATTCCCCTAAATTCTTTCTGTAGGTTGGCAGTGTTGTCAATTTGACGGATAGTGATATGTGCGTTTTATTATTCATCGAGGTGCGTTTTATTGTGAATTCGAGTTAAGATTTTTTTTTCGAGAACGGATAAAAAATTAATACTGTATCAGGAGTAAGTAAGCTCGTAGAGGCCGTGCGACGCGCTACCAGCACTCTAGCGCGCCGCCAAGGAGATACGATACACCGACGCGGTGTATAGCGTCCCGACCCGGCAGGCTAGTTCTGGTACATCGGGGTATTCCGGGTCAACAGCGGCACCGTCTGGGAGGCCTGACGGGCTGCCGTACCGAGACGGCCGATGTTTCAGAGCCTTCGATTCGCCTCTAAGGCTCCGTCGGCTGGGCGCCCTTGGGCTGAGCTTCGCCGTCTGGTTGTAGTGTTGACCGCGGTAGCCCCTTTACCTCATCCGGGTTCTGACCTCGGAGGGGATCGGACGCTTGGGCGAAGAGTGCAGGGGAGTCGTTTAGTGGGTAAGGCCCTGAACACGTCCTTGGGCCGGCGGTCTCGCAGTCGCGAACTAGTCCTACATACCGCGCGCACCCCCTAGGCGCGGGGACCTCATAGGAGGTTCGGCCCCCAGCCCAAAAAAAAAAGGCCCGACCATTATATAATAAACCCTTGAATCTTCTCTATTTCGTTTTATTAGCCAAATCTACACCAAGTATTAATTGTAATTTATGTTGTTACTGTTTAATATTTCTATTACCTGCCCTGCAGTGCACAAAAAAGAGCTTAAGTAGCTTAGCATTTTTAAAGTATTGGTATATTGCATATTTTTATTTGATAAAACCTAATCAGTTTACATAGCAGTGGGGCCCCATTTTTTTATTTGCCCCAGGGCCCATAATTACCTAGCTACGCCACTGGGTGGGGTAGCCGTTGTAACTATACTGAGACCTTAGAATTTATATCTCAAGGTGGGTGGCGCATTTACGTTGTAGATGTCTATGGGCTCCAGTAACCACTTAACACCAGGTGGGCTGTGAGCTCGTCCACCCATCTAAGCAATAAAAAAAACATATCTTAAAGCTGCCTTAATAATACAAAACTAAAATATAAATTTCTGGTTGTTAATCAATAAATTGAACAGTAAACTTATGTACCTACATTTACTTGCGTAAGACTAGCTAAACGAGGTAACGATTATCACATAACCACTCGTGGTTATTGGTGCCGGTGAGCACTTAAAGCATCATGCTCCATTTGTCTTGGCTGCGAGTCTCTGTGGTCGTATTAGTTAAGGTCAGGCAAGTGTATCGCTTAAGCATATATATGTCGGAGAAGCCACAAATATTAACACCATCCTCAGACCATAGGGGCGAATAGGTGATCGAGCTTAGCAGATGAAACGTATGACAGTTCTTAGGACGGAGGCACCGCTCTTCAAAAAGACTGGTTGGTTAGTGTGATGGCATCTATGCGCCTCTGTCGTAGCACGAAGTTAGCCGAGTTCCAACGATACCGCAATCATGCTCCGATCTCTCGGGAATCGTGCTGCGTTTCGTTTAGCTACAAAACGAATGACCGTCTCTAACTAATGAATTGTTATTAATACAAAATAAGAGAGAAAGAGAGAGTGAGTACACCGAAAAAAAAAAACAATGCGATACATTAAATACAAAAACAAAAGAAATATGATAAAGATAAGGGTATGTATTCCGTTTCTCTTTTTCTTCTTCAGGCCCTTGTCACCCTGTGTGAGCTGAGGAGACGCAGCATGTCCTTTTTCTATTCAGGCCTATCATACGTCATCTCTGCACTCAAACTCTTCTCTTTTAAATCCTCTTTCACACTCTTCTCCTTCTTGCGTCGTTGTCCTCATTACTAAGGGTCGTGATTCCCCCGCTGCATCAATCTCTCGAGTACGCTTGTTCTCTATCTTCTACGACCCTTGCCTTCGTGGAGGACATCGTGCAGCTTGATGTGCAGGCAAGACCGAATTTGGAACCTCTTTCACACAGTCCATTACCTTACATTACCTCCTACTTTCATACCAGACCCACCTGACTGCCGAGCCGATGGTTGTGGATTTGGTTCCAACATCTACCATCAAACTAAGGTGACTAAACATCCCCACCCTTAAACATTTGTTTATATTAATCTATACTAATATATAAATCTACAGTGGTTTTTACCAATGTTCCGTTATAACTACTAAACCATGCATCCGATTACCTTGAAACTTGGTATTCATGTAGAAAATACGTGTACCTAATGGATCGGCTAATATTTATATGAGTGTTGGTCTCCCTAATAATAATGCTAATTTTAAATGCCCAGCGAAGTGGGCGAGTACGGCTAGTATTGTATAAGACTAGAAAATATTTATAGACAGCGACTTGGCTGTGCTGCTGTCTGTGGGCGACAGTGAACCTCTTAATGAACAGAACGTTGTGGTCTTACTTTGATGTCAATAAAAATCTTCATTAAACTACATTAAAATTGAATTTGCTATTCCACTTAGCAACTTTATTCCCATGTATAAATTGTATATTTGGTGTTCGTGCTTTATTTTTTTTTTGGTCAGGAGAAAATCGCCGGACTTCCGCCCTCCACTGGGAATAGAGGGCGGGGCATGTCGGAGTTGAACGGACTAAAACCTCCTGTCGCTCAACAACCAACGTCGTGGTCGTCGTGCTACCAGATTTTCTGAAAAGTCACTTGAATTCGAGTTTCGCCGGTACGGGCGCCAATTTTTTGCAATTTTAATATTTCGATTGCTTAGTTTATTATATTAATTTATATGAGCTTTTAAACGAAAACAACATTAGTTCGTATCAGTTTTCAATCTGATATTTTTTTATTATTTTATTTTATGTTATTTCATTTCATTCCATTTTATAAACTAAATAAATAAGTTTAGATTAAATAAATTGCATAATTAATGCGATGCTAAAACGTGAACATAATTTCAATAGACGTACTATTTGACATTAGTAGAAGTCCGTTCTTTAACTGCCTGATTATTTTTGGGAGACTTTCATCAGCCAGTGCGTATGAGGTGTTTTCGAGGCAAAATTGGGATTATTTGCAGTACGTATGAGACCTGATAGGCCTCACAAAAGTCCGTTTTTTACTGGTGGTAGGACCTCTTGGGAGTCCGCACGGGTAGGTACCACCACCCCGCCTATTTCCGCCGTGAAGCAGTAATGCGTTTCGGTTCGAAGGGTGGGGTAGCCGTTGTAACTATACTGAGATCTTAGAACTTATATCTCGAGGTGGGTGGCGCACTTACGTTGTAGATGTCTATGGGCTCCTGTAACCATTTAACACCAGGTGGGCTGTGAGCTCGTCCATCCACTTAAGCAATAAAAAAATAATAAAAAATATATACCTGTACCCACAAAGATGTGGACATAGTCTCCTCTCTCACCGAGCGAATGAACGCGGTTTGGACTATGGTATTAGGGGATAGTCACGCATGGAGTTTTGAAGCCGCATAAGACAATCAACGTGATAAATTGTTTACGTTTATACTTCGCATTGACACGCCTACGAAAACTTAAATTGATTCTTTTTTTAATTCAATTTACAACTACGTGAACGAATGATGGAACATTTAAATTCATGCAAATTTGCACGAAAAAAAATCTAAGACAATTTCCTCATGATGATCCCAACGAATTCGTTACTAATAATAATACATGTGCATTTAAAAATACAACATATTTTATCGGTCCATCGTTTCCTGAATCGGCACGGTTATAGGAAAATGATAGTGCCAAAGATTACAAATTGAGTAGATGTCAAAAGTTTTGCCATTTTTCTATGCCTAATGTGCACAACTTTCAACTGTTTTTTTATTGCTCAAGCCGTAATGCGTTTCGGTTTGAATGGTGAGGCAGCCGTTGTACTATAAAATTGAGACTTAGAACTCAGTCACAAGAGGGGTGGAGGCATTTCCGTTGTTGATGTCATTGGGCTCCGGAAACCACCTAACACCAGGTGGCCTGTCAACATGTCCACCCCCAAAAATAAAATAAAAAAAAAGAACAAAAAAACCAATTTATCTCTATTGTTATCATAATCTTTGTCGGTATTACATCTCTTGTAATTTGCTGTCGACTGATGCGCGACAATTGTGACGTAATGTTAACTACATTACCGATGCATGTACGAGTATATAATTATTCACACGTTTGCATTATCTGTTTATCTATAAATTAATACGTGAAGCAAAAACTTTGTATCCCTTTTTACGAAAAATGCGCGGACGGAGGAGTATGAAATTTTCCACACTTATAGAGAATATAGAGAAGAAGTGCATAATGCTAATATTTTTTTAAAAATAATGCATAAAAGATACATTAAGTTAATAAAGAAAACATTACACACACTACATACCATGTATTTGACGCACACACGCATGCATACTATTTATTGTCAAACTTTTTTCTTGACGTCTGTTGTCAAATTGAGAATAGATTAAATATTGTTTGTCTTTGTTAATATTTTTTTATAATGTAGTCTTGGCGAAATTTGTGATTATAGAAGTATGAAATACAATCATAATAGTGTACAAACTTACAATTCCAATTAATTATAGTCGAATTTCGACTACTGCGGGACCTCTAGTATGTTTAATTTGTCGCCTTTGTTTTTAAACAATAATAATGTATAATTTTTTTATCTCAGATTTTTAACCAACGGACTTACACGCATTGTGAATAACGCATAGTTATTAATATTATTATTATATTATTATTAGTATAAAGTAATACAAAAATTTAAGATACAGGAACTCGACAATCTATAATCTTATGTAATCGATTACAAAGCGAACTTACTAACTCAGCTCATCTTTTTAATACGCATTTATTAGCTTCAGACGTATGTATGTTTGTAACGGAATCTTTGAACATGATTTTGACCCCCATCAAAACTTCGGATTAACTCGAAATTTGGTATACTTATTAAGGACCGATGACAATTCAATATTTAAAAATAAATTGAAAAAGAAAAAGTTGAAAAAATTGAAATTCAACTATAAAATGAAAAAAAATATGTTTTAAACTAACAAAATACGCTTTTATAGTAAATCCAACTAAAAATAGAAAAAAAAATTTAATAAATTTAATTCATCTTCTCTCTAAAATCAGCAAACAAACATACCTAGTCAGGTCATAAGTATTGACACACAGTAAAAACTTTTCTTTTAGAATGCTGGCCACAAAAAAGTTTATTGAATTCGAATTTCGAATTGTTCATGAAAATAAAAATGTATACTTTTAGAATTTTACTCATTTTTAAATATGGAGTGGACGCTTAAAGAAGACCGTGTTGCAGTTATTGCGTGCATCGTTGCGGTTACGCGCCAATTCAAATTTTTAACATCCTGAAAAATTTGAATATAACCAAAAGATTCGTTTATCATACCATCAAACGATACAATGAAGACTCTAGTGTAGATGACAGGTCAAGAAGTGGTCGCCCTCGGTCTGTTAGGACTCCAGCAGTGATAAAAGCTGTGAAGGCGCGAATTCAAAGAAATCCCAAACGTAAGCAGAAACTGTTGGCCCTTCAGATGGGGTTAAGCAGAACCACGGTGAAAAGGGTGTTAAATGAAGACTTAGGGCTTCGGGCATATCGAAGAAAAACAGGACATCGTTTGAATGCTCGTCTAATGGACCTGAGACTGAAGAGATGCCGCGCTTTGTTGAAGCGGTACGCGGGAAAAAAATATCGGGAAATTCTTTTTTCGGATGAAAACATTTTTACCGTAGAAGAGAGCTACAACAAACAAAATGATAAGGTGTACGCACACAGTAGTGAAGAAGCGAGCAACCGTATTCCGCGTGTCCAACGAGGTCATTTTCCATCCTCGCTCATGGTATGGTTGGGAGTTTCTTATTGGGGCTTAACAGAGGTACATTTTTGTGAGAAAGGTGTAAAAACGAATGCAGTTGTGTATCAAAATACAGTCCTGACGAACCTTGTGGAACCTGTTTCTCATACCATGTTCAATAACAGGCACTGGGTATTCCAACAAGATTCGGCGCCAGCTCATAGAGCGAAGAGCACACAAGACTGGCTGGAGGTGCGTGAAATCGACTTCATCCGGCACGAAGACTGGCCCTCCTCCAGTCCAGATTTGAATCCGTTAGATTACAAGATATGGCAGCACTTGGAGGAAAAGGCGTGCTCAAAGCCTCATCCCAATTTGGAGTCACTCAAGACATCCTTGATTAAGGCAGCCGCCGATATTGACATGGACCTCGTTCGTGCTGCGATAGACGACTGGCCGCGCAGATTGAAGGCCTGTATTCAAAATCACGGAGGTCATTTTGAATAAACTTTAGTGTCATAAAAATCTATGTTTTGTTAAGTTCATTTTGGTATATGAATGGTTACATAATGAATAAACTTGTTTCAATTATTTTACATTAAACATGTGACAGAATTTTATGGCCTGACTAGGTATATAGAAGCTAATAAAAACATATTTGAAATGGTATTAAGCAACTCTTATTCGTAAAGTTCATGCTATATAGAAGGTAATTATTACAAGACAAGGAATTACCGAATTACCAAAGACGAAATGGGTATGAAGCAGATACCTGCTCGCCCAAAGAATACGGGAAACGTTCGTCTTTTCCTAAAACTAAGCTTAGGTAAATAATCATTTATATTTTATTAATTTCAATATCCGTGAGTGCCCAATATATATAACACGAAGCCATCAGTCACTCCACGCCTCCCTCCGATATTTTCAGCGACATGACATTTAACTACATCCAGCAGTGGAGAAATACAGGCTGATGATGATGACCTTTAACTGGTGGTAGGACCTCTTGTGAGTCCGCGCGGGTAGGTACCACCACCCGCCTGTTTCTGCCGTGAAGCAGAAATGCGTTTCGGTTTGAAGGGTGGAGAAGCCGTTGTAACTATACTTGAGACCTTAGAACTTATATCTCAAGATGGGTGGCGCATTTACGTTGTATATGTCTATGGGCTCCAGTAAGCACTTAACACCAGGTGAGCTGTGAGCTCGTCCACCCATCTAAGCAATAAAAAATAAATAAATAAAACAACTGTAAATAATGAAATAAATTTTTTACGTCTTCAAAATAGAAGGCCCGTAAACACTTAATCAACAATTCACAGCGCTTGTAGCGTCGGCTTAAACAGAACGAAACTATTTGTAACATTAGTCGGCTGGCTAATTTTGCACTTTCCACTCAAATAATTATAATCCGAACTTGCGTAACGACCCCCAGTCGCTTCTGCAGTCACGAACAAATCGTAACACAAGACAGTCGAAAACGGACGCCTCTCTAAAAATAACTTTAAAACACAGACAGAAAAGTGTATTATCAGTTATCTCGATGGCAAATTCGTCTTGGCCGCGACACAAAGCACTAAAAATTATATCAAAACGTCAAAGGCGGGTTGCGTAACCTCGTACTCAATAGAATAATAATGGATGTCGCAGAAAAAAAAAATGAAAGTGTAAGAATTAGAGCGGGTAATGGACACAATGGCACGGTAGGCACGATTGTCATGATATAAAAATAAAACATTTCAAGCTAACTAGACTCATTGGAGGGGACCTAATCTATCTTTGAATATGTTATGCGTAATTAGAGTTTCAAAATTTTGAATGCGCACTTAAGAATGGACTAGGAGATTGAAGTTAAATACCAAAATCAGTTTTCATGTAAAGACGTTAAGGAAAATAGTATATATACTAGAACATTATATTGTATTTTGAGTATGTTGACAATATTACGACAATGGACCCACGTGCAAACGTAAAGGTTGTTGATTAATAATATCAAAAGCATTCCTCCCATTTATCATACTAGTTTTTTAGTTAATATACAATAATCACGGACCCCACAAAATTCATATTCAATTTATGTTCCGATTAAATTTTGTCTTAGCTTTTGTTCTTCATTTTTGTTCTTGTAACAAACGGGAAAAAATTGTTTAAGCTGAGTGTTAAAAATAGGAAGAGCTTTCAATTCGGTTGGTTTTTTTTCGTGTGATGATACCTCAAAAATTGTCTAAGTAAATCCATTTCTGCAGCGCCGTGTCCTGGTCGCAAAGATAGGACCTGACTTGTCGCTGCCTGGCGTCGTGGCGTCGATGCTTGGCGGCGATGAGTCATGGAAGGCTATGCTCGACTTCTGCGAGTGCACCATCTCGCAGAAGGAGGCGGCGGGGCGAGTGAGGCAAAGCTCTCCTCACTACGCAGAAACCCGCCGCTGCCGAGCAGGGGGTCGGGACCGGGGTCGTATCCGTGACCTGGCCCCCTAAAAGCTAGGGGTCCCACCCGTTTTGTGCGGGGAGAGACCCAGACGTGGGGTGGCGTGCTTTGCACGCTCACCCGCAGTAGGAAGCCGGGTGATGGTAGACCGCGTTCCCCCGACCGCTCTGGGGGAAGGTGTAACGCGGCGCCATCAAAGCGGGCCCTCGGCCCGCTGAACGAGGGAACCGGTGGTCGTGTCGCTGGCGGCCGCCGGTCCGGCGTCCGTGGGACGGTGGGATGGATGTAATGTGCTCTGCGTCAACCCTGTCCCGCCGTTTCAATAGCCCCGACTGGGCTCCGGCCCGGTCCGAGGTAGGGCGCCGGTTGTGAGCGGCAGGAGTTTTTAGTGAGGTTCAACTCCCACATACCCCACCTGCCGCGCGGGTGGGGATCCGGCGATTTTCTCCTGTGGAAAAAAAAATAAAAGTTAATCCATTTCGTACGTTTTTCTTTTAGTTGAAACCCGGTGTTTCTTGTGTCATTAATTTTTTTCACAATTCGACCGGTAGTATATGGGTTATCCCTAATTATAAATAATGTTTATATAACTTCTTATTTTATTTTATGGAAGTCCCTCTTCTTTTTTGCTTTAATTCCGAACAAAAAAATATATTTACAAACAAATAAAGGAGATAAAGTTACTGAACTGTTTTGGTTTATCTTAAATCTAGTTACAATAACAAATCATTATCTTTTCCCTCAAATTATTAAATTATCGTTATTTTATTTGAATAATATTGACAATCGCAAAGTGAAATCTCCGGTCAGAGGTCAGTGTGAAACTTATTACAATAAAAAAAATCATTGCATTTTTTTTAAACGTCTAACAAAAAACGGAATTGAATAAATTGTGCTCTCATTCGTTTATATACGTTATGAAATGACATGCAATATTACGATTGTTATCCTTTTAGTTGAATGTGGAACAAGGTTTTGAAATTTTAATGACTCCCACCAAACCTAGTAAGTAGAATGACATGTTTCTTTGGATCTCCACTTCTATTTTAGGGGTAACTTTTTTTATTAAATCCCTTTTATTTCCAAATCATTCTGGTCACGTCGGTTACCTACCTACTTACTAAAAATAGAACGCGAGCCGCGATTTCATCAGGGCTCAATTTGAAATTAAAATTGAATATGAATGAATATAAAATTGAATATGAATATGAAATTGATAAAGCATTATTCCTCAATATAGAATCACTTAAGCCACTCTCTGGTCTGTAAAAAACCACTGCATTTTGGTTCATAAAACTATGAACCAGCGAAAACATTGTCTTATTGCTCTCCAAGCTTATATCAAGCTGATATAAGCTTATATCAAGCTGATATATGCTTATGTCAAGCTGATATAAGCTGGGTTACTCCGCATTGCCCGGTTTATATCATTTTCCATTATGTTCTCTGTGTTAATCCAGATTACAAACAATATTTTTATTTTCAATTTTCAAACAAATTCGTTCCGTTATTTCGCTTGATTGAGTAATAAACATGCAAATAAACTCATATTTATAATGTTAGGTCAGATAAAGATCATGGATACAGATGTTATTGTTTACACTGAACAATACGTTTGTTTTCTACTCCGCTAAGAAAAAGCATAGACTATAGTAGCCTTGTGGGTCGGCATAGAGCTTATTGATCTTTTTTCTATTGGCCCGGAGGCCTTTCCAGTTTCACCAGGACAGGGGGGCGAGCAAAGGCTAGGAGTGTGGGATTTGCTAACAGCTGCCGTGCGCCTCCGAAGAAGACCTAACAACACCTCGCCGGATCTTCTCAGTGGGTCGCGATTCCGATCCGATAGTAGATTCATTCGCGAAGCAATTGCTCTTGAGTTGTTAGGTCTCCTTCGGAGGCGCTCGGGCAGTTGTTAGCAAATCCCTCCCCTCCTGGCTGAGCCTTCGCTCGCTCACCTGTCCTGGTGAAGCTGGAAACGCCTCCGGGCCACCAGTAATCTTTCAATCATAAAAAAAAACCTAACATCACAAGAGGAACTGCTTCGCGAATGAATCTACTACCGGATCGGGATCGCAACCCGCTGAGAAGAGCCGGCGAGAAGCTTAGCGGGCTGATGCATGGGTTAGGTTGCACGTCAAACTCTTTGCCGAGTTCGAGTACGTTTACCGAGGTCCCTAAGCCTGCTCCTAGTGTTAGAGCTGAAGGAGACTAATGCAAGAGTTATTAGATCTGATTGTTCCGTAAAGACGTGTCTAGGGCGACGACGATGACTTGTTCCTGCGTGATCAGGATTCGAAGCTTATTGATCCTGACTCCTGTACAATTACACAGAAATTCGGATTTCATTCGCGATCGGAAATCTTGATTAATATATGAATATTTGACCATTTGGCTGTTTTTTTTTTTATTTTCACCTAAAACCAGTTAGGTATACCGTATAGTAGTTGTTGCGGCATTCTGGTCTCTCCCGTTCTAACTACCTACTCCTGTATCCAAAAATAATAATTTAGAACCGTACCATATAATTAATGAATAGGTACGTGTGCTTCTAATCCCAATAGAAATAATGATGATAATGATGAAATAATGATGATAATGATATTTTAATGCGCAAGATTATTTATCTTCGAAAATGCGTGTTCTACTTGGTTTTCGCGATCTGCTTGAATTATGCAAATTACAATCGTGACATGTTTATGTACCTACTAGGAACCAGGAAGCAATCTAATCGCGAGCATTACGTTTAGGGCCAGTGAAAGTACCCGAGAATATAACTAAGACTACGTGGTTGGTTTTAGACTAGTATGAATCATGATTTGTTTATTGAAAAATTTACATTTTTGGATAGAAACCGCTTGTTTTTCTTTTTATATAGCCCTAGATGTTGCTTCTTTTCCATGAAATTGGTACACGGAATTGGAAATGACGAATGTTTTTTTTTCGTTTGTGCCCACAGTCTAAACATATTGATCATGTGACCGGTTACCGTCGCTTAAGATCTTAAATATTTAGTGTATTATTATCTATGGCTTATGGATATAGGCTTATGGATGGAGGCCTATGTCTATAATAGACAAACAGACAATAACTAATATTATCATAGGTAAAAAAAAAAAAAAAAGATTCAAAAAAAAAAAAAAAAAAATTAAATAATATTAATACCACTTGTATATGTAAAAAAAGAAAATGTATTTGTCTGAATAAAGGCTTTATTATTATTATTATGGATATAGTTAATCCGATGCCTACTGCGCAAACCGAATACATGTTAGATAAAAAAAAATGTAGTAAGCCCTTAGATCTGTAAACGCCTTTTTTTTTATTGCTTAGATGGGTGGACGAGCTCACAGCCCATCTGGTGTTAAGTGGTTACTGGAGCCCATAGACATCACAACGTAAATGCGCCACCCACCTTGAGATATAAGTTCTAAGGTCTCAAGTAAGTTACAACGGCTGCCCCACCCTTCAAACCGAAACGCATTACTGCTTCACGGCAGAAATAGGCAGGGTGGTGGTACCCACCCGCGCGGACTCACAAGAGGTCCTACCACCAGTACGCCTTCACCCATATTGAAACAGTGTGCTTAGTGCGAGTTTTTCAACGTTCTCGATAGCGTAAGAGTTAACCCAATTTTTTATGCAGTTGGAACAGCGCCCCTAGCGGCAAACGTACGCAATCGATTCCATTCCATACAAATATGAGCTAACTTTTACGCTATCCAGAACGTTCAAAAACTCGCACTAAGCACACAGGTCGAAGTAACAATTGTATTCTAAATCCTGTGTCTTAAGTCCTATGTTTTTTTAAACAGTCATGCCTTGATGATGCCATGCCATGCCATGACTGCTTAAAAAAACAATTGGAACAAAACCGAAACGTCTGGAGGAAATATCATAATATAATAATTGTTCGATAGTGGAGCATTTCAAGAATGAAGCGAGTTTATTAACTCCTGATTAAATAAATGGCAATTCACCAATAAAAAAAATATATAGACTATTCAAAGCACAGGGGCTAAGGATGAAAATACAAATTACTTTATTGTGTCTATATTCGAGGCCATGAAGATCCTTGGGGAGACTTATATCCAGCAATGCATGGCTGATCATGATGATATACTTAAACTCCACAAAGGTTGTTTCCTAATACTTTACTAGTCAGTAAATAGATATGTATCACATAATATTCAGGATTGGTTGCTGTTCTAATTTCAATCCATCATGAACAATAACAGAAAGATACACAATGCTCTTAAATATTTTTTTATTAATTTCATTGAATTACATAATTAATTTATTATAAAATACTTATAGAGTACAGTCATGAACAAATATTCAATCTCAAATCCCAAATTACATAAAATATTATCCATTAAGAAAAATAGTTCAGTGGCTGAAAACAAAATCTAAAATCCTACAGCAAATAATTAAATAATGTCCACAATTTATGTTCTTTTTTGAAATCTAATACAATTTGAAATCTCGTACACATAAAAGCTTAGTCACCACCACTATAAAGAAAGCTTTGAGTTGATTGAACCTTTTGCCGTTCGTCTGTGTAGTCACAAACAAAAACAGTTTCCCAATAATTTCTCATCTTTGCATAGCTGTAATTTGTTCATTTATTTCTGTCAGCATTTTTGCAGACTTATGAATGTTTTCAAATTGATATCCAATGTGGACTGCTATTAATTGCATCTTCTTCAAATTTTCCTCACTGGTTTCAATCTGATGTTCTGTTGATGCCATTTCTCTTGCTGCTTTTGTTAACAGCTGGAATATAATTAAATGACATACAATTTAATATTTCAGAGCATTTCAGTCTATTTTCAGTAACTCTCGCATCTCGCAATCCATAAGATATAGTTTAAAATTGCTAACTATTATAGATACATTTTATAACACAGATATATTAAAATAAATAATTTTTATTTTAGCTATTATGGTTTTACTCTTTTTTTTTATTGCCCTTGTAGGCAGACGAGCATAGGCCCACCTGGTAGTGAATGGTTACCGTCGCCCATGGACTTCAGCAATGCCAGGGGCAGAACCAAGCGGCTACCTACCGCAAAACTCCAAGGGCCTTAACCACTACTGGACCTATGACTCTTTCAGCATATTCAGTCATCTTCTCATTTTATAATTACTTGGAGCCGATTTTTTTTAAGTAAAGTAAAATCGTCGGTTACCTCATTAGATTTAGAACCTCTCTGAATTTGTCTCGCCAACGACGAAATATTGTTCATATTCACTTGCACTCTTTCAGCGAGCCTTTGTTTGGACTCCGCGAACAAATTCCTAGCGCTACTGGATGATGCGGAAGTCATTTTAATTCTATTTCCATAAAAATTTAATTAAATTGATTGAAAAAAAAATTGTTTTTCTATTTTGTTAGGTCCACAATTAAGTGTATAATTCTCAAATATATTAAGTGTATAATCTATGTGTATAATCCATAGATTTAATCACTCAAATATATAAAGTGTATAATCTATGTGTATAATCCATAGATTATACACTTAATATATTTGAGATAGATGCGCAACTCTCATTTTTATTTTTGCTTTAGTTAGAGCCCGGGACAGCAGGCGTCGCTGCTGTCGATTATTAGTCTCCCTACCCCCCACCAGGTGGCTTTTTTAGTAATTTTAATATTTTTTATAATTAACTCTCTTTATGAAAAAATCTTATCGTTTAGAATCGCTGAAATTCCCGGTAGTACTTATGAAATATTAAAGAACGTTTGATTGTGTTCAGCATTCTAATCGATAAGACCTTTTCATACAGAGAGAAAACAGTTTTTTTAAATAAAAAGCTGTAATTCTCTGTAAGCTATTTAATTTCCCTATATTACAAACAATTTACTGTTAAAAGATAGTATGAACGTACAATTGTATAAAATTTCGAATAACAATAACTCCTCTAGATTAATCCTACTAGAGTACTTAATAACATTAAATCGAAAGTTATCTAAAAGTTAATTAAGTCTAGATAATCAAATCATTCAATGTCACTTAAGTCATTTGTGCGAAATATAAACATGTCAGCTTTCCATTACAAACATAGTAGACAATTTGAATTAAATTTAATAAATTTGTTTCTTAACTATAGCAGTTCTTGCTTAAAGTTGATCGTGACAGATCATGACCTTGTATGAAAATATTACATCTATAAACACTACCTATGCTTCGTCATACAATAATTGTCATTTATACTAGCATTGTAGAGATAATACACACACTAAAGTGAATACTAAATTATTCTTAGCATTCTTATAAACATTTAGAAATTTAAGAAACGATTAACCCACAATCATGTTCATAACATGTGACATTTTGTTCTGCACAAACGTTTTATTACATGATTTGAAAAACAAAAAATGTTTAAAAAATGTAATGATGATTTAAAGTACTCTTAGATATTGATAGTTTGTACTTAATGACGCTTATAGTAATCTTAGACATGATTACATTAGTTATACTTTTATTCCCTATCTAAATTATTTCTATTCTGACGTTTCTGATGCTTTAGCTTTGGTAATACTAGATGAAACAAACAGCAGATTGAAAGAAAATCATCTTAAAGTTAATTACATTCATTACAAACCATTAGTTTACATTTTGTTACAAAAGAAACTGGTGTTCGTTACATGCAAATGAATTATAAACATACACATGCAAACATAAAATGTAAATTTATCTTTTAATCCAAATTAAATGTACACTAATATTACATCTAAATAATAGAAAGGGTTTCGAAAATTTTTATTGCACTCAACAGCAGACGAGCACGCAACCCGGCCCATGATAAGTGGTCACCAGTGCTTATAAACTTCAGCAGTGCCATAGGGGTTGCTGTCTATCACTTAAGTTTTAATAAATTATTAATATACTCAGTCACAAGCATATTGATTTCACATAATGAAAATGTAAGAAACGTAATCATGTTTGGGCATTTTCATTTATATCTGCTCATACAGAAAACACAACTTAGCAAATATATTCCACAGTTAATCTAAATAATTGCAAATAATGCTTTTAAAGACCGTTGACTTTTGATCATTAATTAAAATCATCTTCTCGTAGAATTTACAAAAGGTTATTTACAAAAATTTATATCAGTATTTTCATATATTACTAACTTACTAATTACAACTATTCAAACGTAATACTATAACTATAAGAACTAAACAACCTATTTTAAAACAAAATTGGCATCAATTTAGTTCTTATGAACTATTTCAATTATTAATTTATCAATTATAAACATATTTAAAAAAAATTAAGATCCCTTGAGAGTTCACGTTCCTTGCTGAATCAGTTTCTCTTCTGAAACGGAGAAACAAAGTATCTTAAGTATGTAACAAATATTGAAAAAATACGACCATGAAAAATTTAGTGTTAATGTAATCATACTTACAAATTAATATATTACATAACACGTTCTGGTTCAAATATAGTGCATCAATCTTTTCATGTTTCAGACATTTTAGTGCTCCTTATAATTTTTCCATAAAATTTTGTCATTATCAAACCTTTGTCTACAAAAATAAAAACATTATTTTATATTGGGTAGAAGGATGAACGTGGTCACAGGCCACTTGGTGTAACTTAGTTATCAAACACCAGGAAACAAAACGTGAATGCCATCATCTAACTTTGGATGTGAGATCAATTGTGCTGTATTTTATTTAAACAGGAAAGCATGACTGATTGATCATTCCAAAAAACTAGTTCGGGCCCACTTGACAATAAGCATATAATACGCTGAGTTGCAAAACATAAATACTTCCACCCACTCGATACAATTTTATTATCTGAGGTGTGTGTGTGATAGTACGAGACTTAATACCGACTGTTTTGATCAAAACTTAACATATATGATAGCTAGGCAGCAGAAATAGGAAGGACCATTAGTTGGTGCTAATTCATTTAATTATATTATGAATAATAATTCTGTTAGTAAATAATATACCGGGAAAATAGTGTAAACTCACCGTTATCAAGGCATCCGAAATAGCATTTCATTTTCGATCTTCGAGGCATGCTGATTTTTAATAATAAACATTCTGTAAGAAATGAAAATAGTTACACAGGCTTACGAAACGCTAACGAAGAAAAAAGTATTGGAGCCAAGTTATGTCTAAAGAGAATTCAAAACAGAGTTTCTCAATGTCTAATCGTCTAATATTCTCATAAAGCTAAAAGTTGCTCTAAATTAATACTACAACGTAAAATAACTCACACCAAGACCAAAAAAAAACGATTTAAAAAATTAAATCGTTACGACCAGGGGGGTGCAACTCCCATACAAAGGAAAATAACATACAACTAGCGTCATCTTACTCCTGTGGCGACGTCATTTTTGTAACGTTTTGGCCTTAATGAACTAATAAACTCACTAGATGGCAGATACGAGTTCTGACTCAATAAAAAATGTTAGCGTACTTTGAAGCAGTGCTTCCACTTTTAGGGAATTCTCCCTTTTTTAGGGAAAAATAGCTGATATTTTGGATGATAAAGAAAATTTGAAAAATACCAGGATTTAGGATATTTCGGGGTAAAAAGCAAAGCCTATACTAGTAACTGTTGTGAATTTTAAAATAAACGATAATTAAAGTAAAACAATGAACATTTTATTTTATGGAGAGAATGACATTAAGTCAAGTTGACAAGTAAAAGAATAAAACAGAGTTGTGTATAAAAACTATAAAGAAGGTTTGATTCAACAGTAACCCTCTAGTAAAGTAAATCATAGATTAAGCCACTGCTTTTTTCTTAGGGATTCCCCAGAATCCCAATAAGTATAATCCGCCAAATTTTTATTTACCTATTTTCGTTGATGTCACCAGAACTTACTTGTATTGTAATATACAGGTACTTTATGTACCATGAAAGATTATCATGGTAATTTCATTTACGAAAACCTTGTAATTGTCATTTCACTTTTGCTAGCAGTTCCTTCTTCAAAGACTGAGGTGGAAAGATTATTCAGTGTTCTCAAATGTAAAAACTGACAAAAGAAACAGGCTTTCTAATGAACGGCTTGCTTCATAGAAAGTTCCCAACTTTGCCAACAAACAATTGCTCAATTTTAGAACCGAACAGTGTTAGGTTGCGTGCAGCAAAAGAATATAAAAGCAATGCGTCGACTTCCTTGAAAATTCTAATCCTATAGATCTATGATCTTCTGGGGGCGTTTATATTAAATATTTACATTAAATAATATACTGTGGTTTATTTTCTGTATTTTATTTATGCTTTCTATATAAAGGATTTATGAAAGTTGTTTAGGAAATTTTAGGGATAAATTCAAAAGAAACTAGGGTAAAACGTGGTAAAAAAAACGTAAGTGGAAACACTGCTTTGAAGTTTTCAAAATTCCAGGGACGTAAAACAATCTAAAAAAAAAAAAAGTTTTCAAAATGTCGTAACGCTTTAATTTTTTAAATTGTTTTTTTTTGGTCTTGGTGTGAGTTATTTTACGTTGTAGTATTAATTTAGAGCAACTTTTAGCTTTATGAGAATATTAGACGATTAGACATTGAGAAACTCTGTTTTGAATTCTTTTTAGACATAACTTGGCTCCAATACTTTTTTCTTCGTTAGCGTTTCGTAAGCCTGTGTAACTATTTTCATTTCTTACAGAAAGTTTATTATTAAAAATCAGCATGCCTCGAAGATCGAAAATGAAATGCTATTTCGGATGCCTTGATAACGGTGAGTTTACACTATTTTCCCGGTATATTATTTGCTAACAGAATTATTATTCATAATATAATTAAATGAATTAGCACCAACTAATGGTCCTTCCTATTTCTGCTGCCTAGCTATCATATATGTTAAGTTTTGATCAAAACAGTCTGTATTAAGTCTCGTACTATCACACACACACCTCAGATAATAAAATTGTCTCGAGTGGGTGGAAGTATTTATGTTTTGCAACTCAGCGTATTATATTTTTATTGTCAAGTGGGCCCGAACTAGTTTTTTGGAATGATCAATCAGTCATGCTTTCCTGTTTAAATAAAATACAGCACAATTGATCTCACATCCAAAGTTAGATTATGGCATTCACGTTTTGTTTCCTGGTGTTTGATAACCAAGTTACACCAAGTGGCCTGTGACCACGTTCATCCTTCTACCCAATATAAAATAATGTTTTTATTTTTGTAGACAAAGGTTTGATTATGACAAAATTTTATGGAAAAATTATAAGGAGCACTAAAATGTCTG
Source organism: Bombyx mori (assembly GCF_030269925.1). Taxonomy (NCBI): domain Eukaryota; kingdom Metazoa; phylum Arthropoda; class Insecta; order Lepidoptera; family Bombycidae; genus Bombyx; species Bombyx mori. The sequence continues at coordinate 5,368,657 of NC_085126.1, forward strand.
AAACATGAAAAGATTGATGCACTATATTTGAACCAGAACGTGTTATGTAATATATTAATTTGTAAGTATGATTACATTAACACAAAATTTTTCATGGTCGTATTTTTTCAATATTTGTTACATACTTAAGATACGTTGTTTGTCCGTTTCAGAAGAGAAACTGATTCAGCAAGGAACGTGAACTCTCAAGGATCTTAATTTTTTTTAAATATGTTTATAATTTATAAATTAATAATTGAAATAGTTCATAAGAACTAGATTGATGCCAATTTTGTTTTAAAATAGGTTGTTTAGTTCTTATAGTTATAGTATTACGTTTGAATAGTTGTAATTAGTAAGTTAGTAATATATGAAAATACTGATATAAATTTTTGTAAATAACCTTTTGTACATTCTACGAGAAGATGATTTTAATTAATGATCAAAAGTCAGCGGTCTTCAAAAGCATTATTTGCAATTATTTAGATTAACTGTGGAATATATTTGCTAAGTTGTGTTTTCTGTATGAGCAGATATAAATGAAAATGCCCAAACATGATTATGTTTCTTACATTTTCATTATGTGAAATCAATATGCTTGTGATTGAGTATATTAATAATTTATTAAAACTTAAGTGATAGACAGCAACCCCTATGGCACTGCTGAAGTTTATAAGCACTGGTGACCACTTATCATGAGCCGGGTTGCGTGCTCGTCTGCTGTTGAGTGCACTAAAAATTTTCGAAACCCTTTCTATTATTTAGATGTAATATTAATGTACATTTAATTTGGATTAAAAGATAAATTTACATTTTATGTTTGGATGTGTATGTTTATAATTCATTTGCATGTAACGAACATCAGTTTCTTTTGTAACAAAATGCAAACTAATGGTTTGTAATGAATGTAATTAACTTTAAGATGATTTTCTTTCAATCTGCTGTTTGTTTCATCTAGTATTACCAAAGCTAAAGCATCAGAAATGTCAGAATAGAAATAATTTAGATAGGGAATAAAAGTATAACTATTGTAATCATGTCTAAGATTACTATAAGCGTCATTAAGTACAAACTATCAATATTTAAGAGTACTTTAAATCATCATTACATTTTTTAAACATTTTTTGTTTTTCAAATCATGTAATAAAACGTTTGTGCAGAACAAAATGTCACATGTTATGAACATGATTGTGGGTTAATCGTTTCTTAAATTTCTAAATGTTTATAAGAATGCTAAGAATAATTTAGTATTCACTTTAGTGTGTGTATTATCTCTACAATGCTAGTTTAAATGGCAATTATTGTATGACGAAGCATAGGTAGTGTTTATAGATGTAATATTTTCATACAAGGTCATGATCTGTCACGATCAACTTTAAGCAAGAACTGCTATCATTAAGAATCAAATTTATTAAATTTAATTCAAATTGTCTACTATGTTTGTAATGGAAAGCTGACATGGTTATATTTCGCACAAATGACTTAATTGACATTGAATGATTTGATTATCTAGACTTAATTAACTTTTAGATAACTTTCGATTTAATGTTAATAAGTACGCTAGTAGGATTAATCTAGAGGAGTTATTGTTATTCGAAATTTTATACAATTGTACGTTCATACAATCTTTTAACAGAAAATTATTTGTAATATAGGGAAATTAAATAGCTTACAGAGAATTACAGCTTTTTATTTTAAAAAACTGTTTTCTCTCTGTATGAAAAGGTCTTATCGATTAGAATGCTGAACACAATCAAACGTTCTTTAATATTTCATAAGTACTACCGGGAATTTCAGCGATTCTAAACGATAAGATTTTTTCATAAAGAGAGTTAATTATAAAAAATATTAAAATTACTAAAAAAGCCACCTGGTGGGGGGTAGGGAGACTAATAATCGACAGCAGCGACGTCTGCTGTCCTGGGCTCTAACTAAAGCAAAAATAAAAATGAGAGTTGCGCATCTATCTCAAATATATTAAGTGTATAATCTATGGTTACGACATTTTGAAAACTTTTTTTTTTTTTTGAGATTGTTTTACGTCCCTGGAATTTTGAAAACTTCAAAGCAGTGTTTCCACTTACGTTTTTTTTAACACATTTTACCCTAGTTTCTTTTGAATTTACCCTAAAATTTCCTAGACAACTTTCATAAATCCTTTATATAGAAAGCGTAAATAAAATACAGAAAATAAACCACAGCATATTATTTAATGTAGGTATATATAATATAAACGCCCCCAGAAGATCATAGATCTATAGGATTAGAATTTTCAAGGAAGTCGACGCATTGCTTTTATATTCTTTTGCTGCACAACCTAACACTGTTCGGTTCTAAAATTGAGCAATTGTTTGCTGGCAAAGTTGGGAACTTTCTATGAAGCAAGCCGTTCAGGGTTTCATTAGAAAGCCTGTTTCTTTTGTCAGTTTTTAAATTTGAGAACACTGAATAATCTTTCCACCTCAGTCTTTGAAGAAGGAACTGCTAGCAAAAGTGAAATGACAATTACAAGGTTTTCGTAAATGAAATTACCATGATAATCTTTCATGGTACATGAAGTACCTGTATATTACAATACAAGTAAGTTCTGGTGACATCAACGAAAATAGGTAAATAAAAATTTGGCGGATTATACTTATTGGGATTCTGGGGAATCCCTAAGAAAAAGCAGTGGCTTAATCTATGATTTACTTTACTAGAGGGTTACTGTTGAATCAAACCTTTATAGTTTTTATACACAACTCTGTTTTATTCTTTTACTTGTCAACTCGACTTAATGTCATTCTCTCTCCATAAAATAAAATGTTCATTGTTTTACTTTAATTATCGTTTATTTTAAAATTCACAACAGTTACTAGTATAGGCTTTGCTTTTTACCCCGAAATATCCTAAATCCTGGTATTTTTTAAATTGTCTTTATCATCCAAAATATCAGCTATTTTTCCCTAAAAAAGGGAGAATCCCCTAAAAGTTGAAGCACTGCTTCAAAGTACGCTACATTTTTTATTGAGTCAGAACTCATATCTGCCATCTAGTGAGTTTATTAGATCATTAATGCCTAAAAGTTACAAAAATGACGTCGCCACAGGAGTAAGATGACGCTAGTTGTATGTTATTTTCCTTTGTATGGGAGTTGCACCCCCCTGGTATAATCTATGGGTCCACAGATTAATATATAATTATATAAATTTGTTATGTTTATGGTTTATGTCCATTCATTTCAGACCTTTTTTTATTTGTTTGATCTAATAACGAGTCCTTTGAGCAGTGTTTTATAATTACTTTATATTATGTACTGTTTTAATATAAAACGAGCCCAGAAGCTAATTATTTTGAGACATTCATAATTGAGATAAAATTAAATTGAATGATATGAGAAATTAAGTCTCAGTATATTGTGGTTACATGCTGAGAATTTTTCAAGACTTTTTGAAAGAATCCAATGATTACGCCCTTTGGCATTTTCCCACATTTGCGCACTTTCACAGATGCTAAACAGTTAATAAACCAATGCTATTACACATTGAAGCCTGAAGAAATACTAATTTAACAATATAAAACAACTTACACAACTTAGCTCCTCGTGTTGTCGCCAAACAGTCCATTTCGTTTAAATTATCTAGACAGACAGCTAACATTGTTAATAAACTTATTCTTTAGAGTATACTGGAGATTATCTTCGTAAAAACCTTATTATTCTTTACTTGAGTCGCTCATTGTACACATAAAAATCTAGCTCGTATAGCGAGATGAGATCTTTTATAAAGAAGTGTAAAGCAGGTAAGGTAAGGTAAGGCAGACGGTAATAAAACAAAAGCCACCATTTGTTTATTTACCTTTTTAGCGCTACTTTCTGAAACAGATTAATTTGAAGCACAATTTGGGCTTTGTTTCACTTAAATCAATGATTTTTTGGAAATTACTTCGTATTGCGAGATGTTAGAGCTTATAAGCATTATTAATATGAAAGTAACTTTGTCTGTGTCTTACGTTTTCATGCTGAAACCGCTGACCCGATTTGGATAAAATCCGGTATGGAAATTGTTTGAACCCTGGAATAGAAAACAGACTACCTTTTATGCCACCTACACGATATAATAAGAATACTTCGGTACGGTTCAAAACACAGAGAATCTAATTCCTTGCGTTGACCAGGTTGACCAAGTTCCAGATAATCCGTGAGAATGGGATTATCGACAATAGGAAGAAACCACTTCGGTATGGAATATGAAGTCAAATGGAAATGGCTGGTATTTGAGAGCCCCAGCCCAGAGATGGAAGCAGTGATCCACAGTAAGCCGGAGTTTTAATGCACATTTTATTTTCGCAATTTGTATTTTTCGGCTATAACTCCTTTATATGCAAACAGCTTGGGATCCGACTCGTTCCCGGATCCCGGTTTGGTCATTCAAGAAGACAATTAATTATCTCGAACTTTGTTTCTTTTTGAACTTTGTTTCTATATCTATGCAAATGTTCACATTTGTTGTGAATAATCATGCGTAAGCAATAATATATATATGCTGTGATTTCATAGTAGTCTGTGGAATAATCTATGCTTGTCAGCAAACGATCAACGATACGATTATTGTAAAATTTCTGTAATCTAATTCAATTAATTCCATTCCATAAAAATGTTTCCTGTAAGACTAAGTTTATTTTTTCCTATTTATTCCTATGGAAAACTAAACATAGCATCAATTTCTGCCTTCGCATAAAATTCTCTTTATTTACAAGGCTATTGTGAAGAGTCAATCTTTTTATTTACGTGTGTTTGTATTTTTTATTCAAAATGGAAAAAGGAATGACATGCGAACATTTAAACAAACTGGTCCACGTACTCGGGAAAGAATTATGGCAGTCAAAAGAGGTGAGTCCTAACATTTATCCTTAACCTCAAAATACGATTACTCAAATAGACAATTAAAATGCCTACATACTTACTCCACCAAGTTATGTGTGGTTGTGTAACAAATAATTCTCAATTGTTGCGTGTTTACAAACTCACGAATGTCCGAGGATAATTTGTCGTTATTGAATTTAGACTTTAGGGCTTCTGTGCACACAATATTATTATGAATTTACTTGTAGCTACCTAAGGAATTATACAAAACTATTTAAATATATTTCAAATAAGCTCAAAATTAAGTATCATAAATATTTTACTACCAGTAATTTGGATAGGAATAATTCATAATAACATATAAAATGAGTATATGTTTGTATAAATTCTTAAATTACAAAATAGTAAAGATTTACTTAGTCAATGAGTTATCAGATAAATTTTAGACAATAGAATTGAGTTAAAGATTTTGATGACTGTTGTAGACTTGTAGACAAAAGAGTGCTAATGGAGACAGTGATTTTTTGAATTCAGATTAGGATCTCCATAGAAAATGATTCGTGCTGTTATTGTCACAATGTTCAATATAAATTGTAAATTCATATTACATTTCTTAAGAAACGTTAAGTACTAATAAAGATTATTTCCAAGTTTTCTATTTAAAAAGTGATTTAAATCTTTTTTGACAAAGAATTTATATATAATTAAAATATTCAATATGTACTTTGCTAGTATTTTTCCCATATAACGAAAAACAATAGAAACACTAAATCCTAATATCAAAAATACAAAGATAAGTTTATCCATAATAGAAACATTTTGCTATGTTTATCTCTCATTCCTGTAGATTTTATGCTGGGAACATCATCAACTATTAAGAGTCTCCTTCTTTTAGTTACTTTAGTGTTTTATCTTATCCTCTTTATCTTTTGATCATAATTCAACTGATCAACAATAAAAAAAAAATGACTAAGGGTAATTCTTCTTTTATTAACAATTTCCATACAGCATCAACTAATCTGAAAAACAATAGCCAATGCTCCTCCTACATAATAGGAAGAAATAGAAGTAGTTACACAAAAACCCTGCACTCTTTGTCACAGTCAAACAAAAACCACAAAAAAACAACATACAAGAGGTATCATTTGAAAATCCATATTAAACATCCATATTAAATTATTAGAAAACTTGTAAATAAGAGTTAAATATGTATGTTATTCAATATTCATCACTAAATTATGCAGAAATATTAATGAGGTGACACAATCATAATGCTTTGTGACCTTAATGCAGATAATAAGTGTTTTTAAATAAAATTCTTATTTTGATTCAATCAGAGAAGGATTTATTTGACAATAAGAAAAATAAATCAATATTGAAATATGCATTTGACTGTGATCATGAAAACTGCAAAAGAGTTAAAATATTCCTATATAAAAAATTATAATAGTAAACATTGTATAAGTTGTTTTAATTAAGGTATGCATTGTCCATGTTATCATTAATTTTGATGTTTTGTCCAGGCTTTGACATGTTTCGACTGTGGCTGTCCCGGCCCGAACTTATGGATCTGCCTGCAGCCTGAGTGTCATCATGTTGGCTGCTCTGAAGTAAAAAATGATCACAGTACATTCCACCACAAGGTAATGCCACTGAACCTCATCCTTTACCCTTTCTGCATTATTGTCAAACACAAAGACAGTCTTGATCATTCCTGACAAAATTGTGTATTATTATATACTTATAGATAATTATGAACACAATTAAAAGTTATCAGACTACTGTAAGCAGTCATGTTCATAGATTTGGACACTTAATAAATGACTGAATTTCTGCTTAAAGATATAACTAAAGAAGAAAACCATTATCAATTTCCCATTTAAGAGTGGGATCTAATGTAATTGTCAGGTAGCAAAACCATTCTGATTGTTTCTGCTGCATAGTAGTGCAAAGGCTAAAACTATAGAATACAATTGATACTTTGACATCATGTTTCAAGGTGGTTGATAACGTAGACATTGTAATGTCTATGTGAACAGGCTCCTATAACCACGTAAAAGTTGAGCTGTAAACTCTATCAGTATATGCAATAAAAAAACCTTTTGTATTGTATAAAATAAGTACTCATGTCTCTATACCTTTGTCTGCAATCAGTGTTAAACATAAGAATATCAATCCTAAGAATGATGTTTTCAGTTTCATGTACATACTAATTTTACAAAACTCATCTGGCTCTAAAATGTAGGCAAATGTGTGCTGCATTCTATCTCTAAGTACTTACTACAAATAGAGGGTTAAATGAATTAAGTCTTCGAAAATGTCTACTGAAACTAAAAGTTTTAGGTAGATGAATAATTATAGATAAACTTTAACTGAAAAAACATGAAATTGACAAGAAATTATATAGTGAAAAACTTTATTTCAGAATTTCGCCACACATTGCGTTCACATGAATGTTTCAACTGAAAGAATATGGTGTTATTCATGCGAAAAAGAAGTGCACATAAGAGCTGCTATGGCCCATTCAGCTGTGAGTATATACATTTTTTTGGATCAGAAGAAATTTTGCTGGACTTTTGCTTACATGTTAGAGGTGTAGACTGGACTTGTTGGGACTGACCAAAACTCCCAAATGTTAAAAAATCGATTCCGATCTGTGAATGAGATAAAGAAATCGACAATCACGGTTGCTACGACCATTTGGCCTCCAGTTCTACAAGGCTGGATCCAAACCAAGGCTGTCAAGACAGCTATTGACATTCTCCTTGAGTGCATATAGGTTAACACACACTGGGCTTTTCTATCTTTGGTTACCGAATCGTGAAGCAACTTGATGGAGTTGGCTGTCTTTCTAGGGACTTGCAATGCTACTCGTAAGATCCTTCCCAACTACATTCAAAACAAGTGTAACTTAAATACGTAATTTGTAAACAACAACTTGTTTACTATGCATGATTGTGACAACCCTGAATCTTGAATGATGCTTTATTCTCATTAAGAAAATAGTGATAAGTAAATAATATAATATAAAATAGTCCGCCAATGTAAATTTTACATGAAGTGTAATAAATAAATAAATAAGTACATTTGATAAATAGTTAATAAACAGTTAATAAAAATTCATAATAGGGAACTTAGTAGCACATAGCAATGCTTATTCATTTTTAATTATTGTCATCTATACTAATATATAAATCTACAGTCGTTTTTACGGATGTTCCGTTATAACTACTGAACCATGCATCTGATTGACTTGAAACTTGGTATCCATGTAGAAAATATATGTATTTAATGGATAGGCTAATATTTATATAAGTGTTGGACTCCCTAATAATAATGACAATAAATAATCATGTTAATTTTAAATTCCCAGTGAAGCAGGCGAGTATGGCTAGTTGTAGATAAAAAATCAAACTGTTTTGTACTGTGATGTCAACATTTAAGAATGCGATAAAAATAGGCTCTCATAACAATGAGAGCTCATTATTAAGCTTTATGTCTGAAATGTTATCCCCAGCAGAGTCCAGATTCGACAACAGCAGATGGATCGGTGAGGATTGGTTCTGTTGGCCTATATGCTGATGATGATGTGGATCCTGATGAAATGGAATACGACGAGGACAGTAGACCTAGAGGTAAAAATTTCATTTTGAATGTAGATTACTTTTTTTTATTGCTTACATGAGTGGACGAGCTCACAGCCTGGTGTTAAGTGGTTACTAGAGCCCATAGACATTTACAACGTAAATGCGCCACCCACCTTGAGATATAAGTTCTAAGGTCTCAGTATAGTTACAACGGCTGCCCCACCCTTCCAACCGAAACACATTACTGCTTCACGGCAGAAATAGGCAGGGTGGTGGTACCTACCCGCGCGGACTCACAAGAGGTCCTACCACCAGTAATAACGCATACTATAATTTTGCGGGTTTCATTTTTATTACACGATGTTATTCCTTCACCGTGGAACTCAATCGTAAACATTTATTGAGTACATATTTCATTAAAAAAATTGGTACCCGTCTGAGATTCGAACACCGATGCAGCATCGCTCAACACGAATGCACCCAACGTCTTATCCGTTAGGCCACGACGACTTCACATTACTGCTTTACGGCAGAAATAGGCAAACATTTGCTTCATTCCAGTGATAACTCCATTTTCAACTATAAAAATCATTCATTCCTACTTTGCAGGTCTAGTGGGGCTCCAAAACATGGGTAACACGTGTTACATGAACGCGGCGCTACAAGCCCTGAGCCACACCGCGCCTCTGACGTCATACTTCCTGGAGTGCGCCGCTGCCGTCAACATACTCGCCGGAGACAAGAAACCAGGCATTAGCCGGTATTTTGAGACTGTTATTAAACTAAATTCGTTGGGATCAACGCTATGGGAACCCATTGTTATAATGATAACTACTTTTGACCACCCATTTTATAGCCAAATCGACGGTTGTCCGTACAATCTTCAATTTTTTTTATTGCCCTTGACGAGCACACGGCCCACCTGATTGATGTTGAATGGTTACCGTCGCCCATGGACATGCCATGGACTTCAGCAATGCCAGGGACAGAGCCAAGGCGCTGCCCACCGTTACGTACGAATGGCCCTATTCAACAAAAAACATCTTACCACGTCGTCCGTGACCAGAAAAATTGTAAACTATTGGAAATGTCAGAAATAATAATACAATGAAAATAGTAAACGCGAGATGAAAGCGTAAAAGTAATTTTATCTGTGACTCGTGAAAAAGGAAAAAAACTAGCACCACCTAATCTCTTCTTGTGGGTTTAGTAAAAGGTGACTAAGGAACGAAGGCTGCGAAAATTATTTATACTCTGCGATTGTGTTGTTTCAGAGCATACCAAAAATTAATTCAAGAAATGTGGAGTAGAAAATCTAGAGGCTACGTTGTACCTAACGGAATCCTGTATGGTATTAGAAATGTGAGTATCTATATATGTGTAAACTAACTTATGGTCTGCTGGTTCACCCGTGTAGACTGCACTTTAGATTGTGTTTGCCAGAGTCCCATGGTCAGAAGTATATCCTGTCCCACGGTTCAAACTATGTCCGTACTATCCGTAATATGGTGAAGACCGCAGCGATTTGAAAACGTTACAAACAGACATCTATTTATTTATTTAGTTTGTTCAGTAACTTGGACTTTTTGGTGGGTACTGGAGAGGCCATGTTGTGCAAATTTTTTTATCATCAGAAGCACACTGGTTCTATTTTATACAAGTGTTATTTTTGATAGTGTTATTTTGATACTGTCCTTTTTGATCTCGAATGTAAATCATTATTCATTGGTAACTAATTACCTTGACAGAAAATGTCATTTATGATTGGTCAATATTTTAAATCAAGACAAAATTTAACTTGGACTAGCTCCTGAACTTATGGTAATGAAATGAGAGTAGGGGGGAGATAATAGCAATACATCAGTAGATGCCCGTAATGATGCAACTAGCAACCACTGGAAGATGCTGGCGACACACAACCAAATTTTATGTTACTAAGTGTAAAGATGAAAAAAACCAATCGAGTTTGCTCTTGTTTAAAGAACTTAATTTTGTATTATCGATGTAAGGTAGTTAAAAAAAGTAAATAAGTTTACTGAATTAACCAAAACTTCTACTAACAAAATAATTTCAATCTACTATTAACGAAAACTGTTAAAATTACACAAGTCCCAAACATGTTTCAACAAGAACCGCACACACGAACGCCACGCACAAAAAAGAGGCAAAGGTGCAGCGAGGGGTTGTTTTGATAGTTTAGCGCTGACTCTGGGTCGTGGGTTGCCTGGACTTAGTAACAGTTGATTATCACTGAAAGCAGTTTTACGAATTAATCTCGCGTCCATTCTCATCATAATTTCGAATACTTTTATAGTTTTCATAATGCCTGCGACTCGTGAATTGAATGTACAATAATGCTTTTTTTACTCGCACAGGTCCACCCGATGTTTCGTGGATACCACCAACACGACACGCAGGAGTTCTTGCGCTGCTTCATGGATCAGCTACACGAAGAACTAAAAGAACCGGTAATATATTTCTCCCTACCTAATCTCTGCTAGCTTAGGGGGCTATTCCAGCTACTCACGGGCAGGTAGCTTAATCTGAGATCTGAGCTATCAATCACTAGGCCTAGCTAGAACAGTGCTCTGCTGAATCAACCACAACCACCGGATCGGAATCACGACCCGCTCAAGAAATAGTTAAATCTAAGAGATATATAGAGGGAGAGAGGGGGGGAGAGAGAGAGAGAGAGAGGAGGGGGGAGAGAAAGAGAGAGTGGGAGAGGTATAAGAGACTTAAACCTTATCTCTCAAGGTCGTTGACGTTCACGTTGTGGCGGTTATGGATTTCTTTAACTGCATGGGTTGTGAGCATTTATGAGTCCCAAACCCTTTTATGGCAACAAGGGCTTATGTTGTGAACTTCAACACCCTCTTAGTACTTTGGCATGATATATGTAACGGTGTCTTTAAACGTCACTTTCAAGACGTCCGATTAACTTGAAAATCTGCACACGTATCAAGTACCGATGACAACACAATAATTTTATAATTTCTCTCTAACATCCTGTCCAGTATGAACTGAGTTAAAAAAGGATGAAATTAAATGTCGCTTCGGTATTGCTATCTACGATGCGTTTTTTTTTTGTGCTTTCTGTATATTTCGAAATGTCCAGTACAAATATTGTTCCCTTCGTTGCTTTAGTGGTCAGCGGACTAGACTAGACTACAGTACGTTGGTTCAGGACCTAAGTCAGTGTCGTTGTTGGTCGGCATATAGAATATAATAAATATATAAAAAAATCTATCTTGGTTACCTTTGCCATAAAGTTTTTTTTTTTTTAATTAAATTGAACTTTACTTACAGATATATAATTGTACACCAAATGATAAGCTCGACTCGGAAGCTGACGGTGACCACCACGGGAACAGAAAGATACACGTGCGTCGTAGGGCCGCGTCATCGGGAGGTAATATCATCATGCAAAGGTCCTCATTGATATCAATCAATGTGTTAAGCCTGTGCTTATGATATACAGCATGTGTGATATTATGTAGGGTGATAATTATTAAGTCTAAGCTAAGCCCCGCTACAAGTGGAACACTTAAGTTGACTGGGAAAATGATAAATAAATCCGAAGCTGGGTTCATCCGTAGGCATTTCGTTTCATGTCTCAAAGTCATTGCCGACATTCGCGCTGTGATGTCCGTGGGCTCCGGTAATGAGTTTACAGTCGCTCTCCTAAGAGAGTCCTCAGTGGCAGCGGCTTCGACCGTGGTGCAGTTGAAGTTGATAGACGACGTTGACCCCTCGCCTCTCAGTCACTTATAAGATCGGGATTATCGACAATCCGGATGGCCCTCCTCTGTATGAAGTCCAATTGATGGAACCGGTACCCGGGATCTTCGAATTCTCACTACTCAAATTATATAACTAAATATTTGTTTCCAGCAAGTGACGCGCCTTTCTTCGCGAGGATGAGGCGGAAATCGCCGGCCCCCGCCTCGTACAACGACTCCGCTGCAGACGGATATTATAGGTCTGGATTTTTTTTCTATTAGTCTTTTTTTAGTTTCCTATAGTAGTAGTATATTATGTATTATCTTGTTAGTGAGATTCAGGCATCCTATGAAATATATTGATTCTATGATGTCTATCACATTACCATATTACATAATAATGTTCGTGTGATCATAGATTATTTGGTTACAGAATACATAATCAAGAAACAGCCGGTACAAGACACAAGAGATCTGCCAGTTTCGCCGGCATGCACCAGTTCACGTACAACGCTCACACGCAGCAACTTAATGGTATGAATATCATCAATTTTTTTTTTTTAAGTATGGCAACAATATTCTTACGATGTCATTGTTGCCAGTGTCGAGTGTAGTTATAGTCTTCATTTTTTTTTAAAAGATTTTATGACCTGGTAACTAAGACTTTATTTAAGTCGTCTTATTTTAAATATTATTTTTATATTTCTTATATATTTATTTCTTAATTTTATGAAAAATGATAATATGGAGTGAAATAAAATGAAATAAAAATTATTAATTTGGGACATTAATCAACTGGGATGAAATTAAATAAAATGAGATGAGATGATATGGGATGAAATATATAACCTCAGTAAAATGATGGTCATTTACTGAGAATTTTTCAGTGAACTTTTTGGAGGATCCCGAGAAGCTACGTCCAGCGGCTTTGTTTCATTTTCCCAAATTTGTGAACTTTCACAGATATTAAACAGTTAATAAACCACCATTATTACACATTTAAACCCGAAGAAACACTAAGGGTCGATTCGACCAAACAAAAGTAAATCTTATTCTTAGAATAACTCGTCAGTTAATCGAGAGTAAATCAATTTTACGTTTTACCATCTACAATTCTAAGAATAGTGGGCCTATTCGGGAATTGTTACTATACCGCCGTTTCGCACGGAATAACGGAGCTATTCCTAGAATAAAGTAATGGCGTCAGTCAGTCCAACATCTGATTTCTGTCATTTCATAACTATTTATTCTGTTTTAATTTAAAGTCAACGCAATGCACTAAATTATTATTAATAGTCTGGCATTGTGTAATGCAACGTTTAAACGAAAAAAGATAAAACCAAACGACAAAACTTGACAATTCCCTCAAACAAACAACAAATAAAATTAATAAGTTTGACAGCAAGATATCATGATAATGTATCGAACTGTTTATTTGTTTTTTGGTGTATAATAAAGAATGCTCTCTCTCTCTCTCTCTCTCTCTATGTTACACTACAGCTACTTTTTCACGCTAAAATACGGCAAAATCGAGTTGACGCTATGTATGCTCTTACACTATGCCGTTGTACAACAACATTTATTTGCCGGGTTTTATTTTTGTTCACCATTCACTCTGCTATTCGCGTATTGTTATTCCTAGCGTAAGTATACGTGGAAAAACGACTATGGATTTACTCGAGATTAAAATCATGGAATAGGTTATTCCTCGTATAGTTACTCGAGTATAAATTTAAGTTTGGTCGAATCCACCCTAAATGGACAAAATAAAATAAATCACACAACTTTCCTCCTCCAATAGTCTTGATTTTTTAATGAATTTAAATTTTTTATTTAAAGGCCCAACGTCAAATCAAAGAGACGTAGGTTCAGAATCGGAATTATCGTGTTCGAGTGAACCCGAAGAGCGGTACGAGACTTGTTCGAGCGGCGCTAGTGACGCGCCCGACTCCAAGGATAGAGAGAACACGTAAGCAGTGCCTTATGCTAATAACAATAAAGTTCAAAATACAACTTTTTTTTAATACAACTTTTTTTTATTGCTTAGATTGGTGGACGAGCTCACAGCCCGTCAGGTGTTAAGTGGTTACCGGAGCCCATAGACATCTACAACGTAAATGCTGCCATCCACCTTGAAATATCAGTTCTAAGGTCTACAACAAGGTAATTACAACGGCTGCCCCACCCTTCAAACCGAAACGCATTATTGCTTCGCGGCAGAAATAGGCAGAGTGGTGGTACCTACCCGTGGGCACTCACAGGCGGTCCTACCACCAGTAATAAATTAGATCCATGCTCGGTAATTTGAGGTATTAGGTGTTAGTATCCGTATCCTTGATTCCTATTTAAGAACCAGGTGTGTTTGAGCCCGTATGGATCGGTAGTGTTAAGTGTGGACTGACATGCGACGAACATTTAGTTATTGTAAAATTGTATATTTAAAAAAATGTAATATTAAAAAAAAAACTAATATTATAAAAAAAAGATATGCTCGCTGAGTTTCTTGCCAGTTCTTCTCAGGACGGAGGCTAGTTTTTGTGAATTGGCGTTAGTTCTTTTGACGTTCAACAAGTATGTACTTTCATTTATGTTGAATAAAAATTTTTTGATTTGATTTGATTTGATTTAGAAGACATGATGTAATAAATTTTTTGTGTAAAGGCTTTTTTTTTATTGAACTTGTAGAAACGAGCATAGAGCCCACCTGATGGTGAGTGGTTACCTTCGCCCATGAAGTTCAGCAATGCTAAGGGCAGAGACAAGCCGCTGTCTACTGTAAACATTAAACAAGAATCGGTATAAGAATTTGTCAATATATCTATATATTAAGAAAAGACTATTTATGTACCTAGAATATTAATGCATTAAAAAATAATCAACTTTAAGTCCGTAGTTATAAGGTCTGAAGTGAGTTTTTGATCTCGCAGAAAAAGCGGTTCATCAGGCGACGGCAGCAACGTGAAGTACCGAAGCATCATATCCGACGTGTTCGACGGGAAGTTACTATCAGCCGTTCAGTGCCTAATATGTGACAGGGTAACTACTGTTATCTTTTTTTTAAGGGATTTTATGACCTGGTAATTGAGACCTTTAAGTCAAGTCTTATTTTAATTTTATCATGTCTTATTTCTATGAAAAATGATAATATGTAGTGAAATGAAATGAAATGAAATGAAGATAATTTGAATCATTAATCAGCTGGGATGTAATTAAATTAAATGAGATGAGATGATATGGGATGAAATATATCTTAGTAAAATGGTGGTCATTTACTTAGTGAGATTTTTTCAGTGGACTTTTTGGAGGATCCCGAGAAGTTACGTCCAGCGGCTTTGTTTCATTTTCCCACATTTGTGCACTTTCACTGATATTAAACAGTTCATAAACCACCGTTATTACACATTTTATCCTGAAGAAACATTAAATAGACAAAATAAAACTAATCACACAAATTCACTCCTCGCGTTCCCGCCAAAAAGTTCCACTACTGTTATCTATAGTACTCTATTTATGACATCTCAGTTGTATCCCTTTGCCATATTGTTTAGTCAAAAACGTGAAGTTCCTTTCGCAAATTAATTTTAAATTAAAAAAAAAATATATATATGTTATTACTTTTAGCAACAGAAATAACTGAATATCAGTAAGTATTAAGAAGTAACACCAGAATATAATTAGACATCACAATGAAAATCTAATTACGTTAACCAGGTATCAACGAGAATAGAAACATTCCAAGACTTGTCGCTGCCGATCCCGTCCCGGGAACACTTGGCCGTGCTGCGCTGCCAGCAGCCCATGCTGAACCACCACGCGGCCCACAACGCACAGGAATCCTGGGTATGACTCACTTTGCCTCCGAGCATAAATATAATGGGACACATTACGATCCCGATCCGGTGATAGGACTGGTGTTAGAAACTCTCTCAGGTCGTAGAACCTCTTGTGAGTCCGCTCGGGTGGGTACCACCACCGTACCTATTTCTGCCGTGAAGCAGTAATGCGTTTCGGTTTGAAGGAAGGGCGGGGCAGCCGTTGTAACTACACTTGAGACCTTAGAACTTATATCTCAAGGTGGGTGGCGCATTTACGTTGTAGATGTCTATGGGCTCCAGTAACCACTTAACACCAGGTGGGCTGTGAGCTCGTTCAGCCATCTAAGCAATAAAAAAAGGGCTGAGCCCGGAAAGCTGGCCTACTAAGCCTACTAATAGAAGCTACTGGTAGCTGGTAAATAGGTACACAAGTGTCACGACACGAAAATGCTCTTGTCGTGACCGCCGAAAATTACATACCCGATCCTGTGGATCGAATGGTAAACAGTCAACGTTGCCCTAAACACGTCTAACGGTGCTTTTAGTTACCTCAAGCACCGGTCACCGTTCTCGTCGAACCCGTCGCTTGCGACGAAGGGCTCGACGAGTAAATTAACCTTCAGACACAGCCCACTGAATTTCTCGCCGGATCTTCTCAGTGGGCCGCGTTTCCGATCCGGAGGTAGATTCTGCGAAGCACTACTCTTGCTAGGGTTCGTGTTAGCAACAACGTCAGGTTTGCGTCCCGTGAGCTCACCTACTAAGTTAAGGCTACGCTGAAATAGCCTCTCAAGGCATAGGTAGAAAAAAATATATTTTAAAAAACTTGTCACAGTTGATTATTATGTGGTACAGGTGTGGTGGTTGCTCAGCTGGCTGCGGTCCTGGTTCTACGGGCCGGTGGTGTCGTTGCAAGACTGTCTGGCCGCCTTCTTCAGCGCCGACGAACTCAAAGGCGACAACATGTACAGGTATTAAGTAATTGTGGTATAAGTACCCTTAAATAAACTGTAAATGAACCACGACTAGGTCGATATTACACCAGCCGCTCTACAAACAACAGTAGAGTAAGTTTGGTAGCAAACTGGTGTATCACTACTATGAAATTAGGAAAGAATATTAGGAGGAAATAACATTATAATGGAAAAAAATATTGGCTAGACCTTTTTTTTCCTACCTATACTGATAGCCTTGAGAGGCTATTTCAGCTTCTTCTTGACGTGGAGGTGAGCTCTCGGGGCTCAAACCGGGAGTGTTGCTAACACTGACCCTAGCAAGAGCAGTGCTTCGCAGAAACTACCACCGGATCGGAAACGCGACCCACTGAGAGGATCCGTCGAGAAACTCAGTGGGCTGTGTCTGTGGGTTGGTTAGACCACTTGATTGCTTTTATTATTGGTAATCTAATCTTAAATAAATAAAATAAATAAAAAATCCTTTTATTTCGTACAAGTGGCATAAAAACTTGACATAAAAACTACAATTAATGCAATTCTTAACTAATAAATAATATATTTATTGAATAATATAAGGTATTATTTCCCACTTGTAAGAACCCCCCCTCGGGTAAAGACCTCCTCCAAGGATAGCCAATCCTCTCTGGATTTTAACCCAGTTTGTAGTTGCTACTTTCTTTAAATCGTCTTCAATCTAATTTTAAGAAGATACTAAAGATTACGTTATCTGTATCGGCAGCTGCTCCCGCTGCAAGAAATTACGTAACGGCGTGAAGCTATCCGGCATCGTGGTGCTGCCCGAGGTGCTGTGCGTCCACTTGAAGCGCTTCCGGCACGAGCTGCTGTTCAGCGCCAAGGTGGCCGCCAGGGTCGCCTTCCCCATCAACGATCTGGACATGACGCCTTACACGCACAAAGGTGAACGCTAGAGAAAACAACAGTCACGTGATATCTATTTTTTAAGGGATTTTATGACCTGGTAATTAAGAACTTTAAGTCATGTCTTATTATATATATTATAATTTATATTCTTATTTTTATGAAAAATGATGATATGGAGTGAAATGAAATGAAGATGAGATGATATGAGATGAAATATAATCTCAGTAAAATGGTGGTCATTTACTGAAATTTTTTCAGTTGAATTTTTTAAGGGTCCCGAGAAGTTACGTCCAGCGGTTTTGTTTCATTTTCCCACATTTGTGCACTTTTACAGATATTAAACAGTTAATAAACCACCGTTATTACACATTTAAACCTGAAGTAACACTAAATAGACAAAATAAAACAAATCACATAACTTCGCTCGTCGCGTTCCCGCCAAAAAGTCCAGTGTTTGTCATAGATCGCAGTCACGTGATATCACCGTCTGAATGTTATATATAAATAGCCAAAAACAAAACAGATATGTCGTGTACTTTCATTCCTTATTGCCAACCAATTATATGTACGTATATTATTATGCATATGTATTTGTTTTTTCTTTACAAGCCATTCATGAACTTAAACGTCAAGAACGAAAGAAGAAAAATTAAAACGTAAAATGAATTTAAATCTTAAGGGTTTAGAAATTAAAGTCGAGTTTCGATCGTCAAGAAGTACTGAAGTAAGTGCGTTTGTGTAACAGAGTGCACCTCGTCCGTGTCGCGGTACTCGCTGGCGGCGGTGATCAGCCACACGGGCACGGCGGGCGGCGGGCACTACACGTGCGCGGTGCGCGCCGGCGCCGGCTGGTACTCCTTCGACGACCACGCCGTCGCGCCGCTGCACGTGCACCAGCTCGCCGCCGCCGAGGCCTACGTGCTCTTCTACAGGTGACGCGCAGCCGCTTCACGTCATGCGTGACGTCATTTGGGGCCAATTTCAATAACACAATCATAGATCACGAAATTTAATAGTGGTAGGAACTATGGTGAGTCCGCACGGGTAGGTACCATCACCTCACCTATTTCTGCCGTGAAGCAGTAATGTTTGAAGAGTGGGGCAGCCGTTGTAACTATACTGAGACTTTAGAACTTATATCTCAAGGTGGGTGGCGCATTTACGTTGTAGATGTTTATGAACACCAGTAACCACATAACTTCAGGTGGGCTGTGAGCTCGTTCAGTCATCTAAGCAATAAAAAAGAACTATTTTTTCCCCCTCTTTTTCCTAGTAACCTCGAGGGGTTATTCTAGATTCACCGAACTAGTAGGTGAGCTTTCGTGGGGCTCAAACCGGGAGTGTTGCTAACACGAGCCCTAGCAAGAGCAATGCTTCGCAGAATCTACGACCGGATCGGAAACGCGACCCACTGAGAAGATCCGGCGAGAAACTCAGTGGGCTGTGTCTGTAGGTTAATTTACTCGTCGAGCCCTTCGTCGCAAGCGACGGGTTCGACGAGGGCGGTGATAGGACAAAACTGTCATACTAAGGACTAACCACATACAATAACATCTTGAGCTGGGAAAAGCCTTTAGCTTGACTGGAACAACAAACAAAAAATTGTTAAAACAAGTTCTGCCCCCATAGCGCACTCATCGTGTTCACTAACCTTTCTAATCGAAGGGCTTGCTTGCTTTCCAGTCGAAGTAAATAGGATAATTGACATTTATTGTTTTTTTTTTTGTTATAAAGAAAAGTCAATCCCCAAATGGCCGTGCTGAGAGAGAAAGCCGCCGAGATATTGGAATCATCGAGTATTGGACCGAACGACCCTAAATATTATATTTCAAAGCAATGGATCAACAAGTTAGTATAAAAATTATTATGTAATATGAGTCGACTATTATCAAAGCCGGCAATGTGACTTTTGGACAATTATTGGTAAATCAGAAAAACGAATTATTTACTTTGTATTCCATTGGCAGTCACAAAACTCTTCTGAACGACATCTTAGATAAATAACAGGTTAAGTATTAACCTTTATTTTATGCAAGTTTTGAACCGTATTCTTTGAAGGAGACGATTATATTCAAATCAATCTGTATTGACATATCAATAAAAATTTGTTGTCCAAATGCACAGATTGCCACCTTTGATAATAGACGACTCATATGTAGTGGCTTGATTTTTTTTATACGTATTTTCAAAATTTATTACCCATGTAGATGTGAAATATTTATTAGATTAGATATTTGGACCGTTTATTTTGAAAGTGGTGTAAGTCCATTTTTGAGAAAAATGAGCTATCACGTAATTCATGCTTAATTTAATGTAATTTTTTTTATATATAACTAGTCCGTGTTTAATTTCTCAAAAAAATCCCATGTTTTGTAAAACTTTAAATCGGTCAGTAAATTAAATTGCATAATCATCGATTAAGAAAGTGGTGTAAATCCAATTGACAGAGGTAGGTGGCATAGCTAGACCTCATATGATTTGCCTGTATTTTTAAATCAACAAATATAATAACCTTGAATTTTCTCGAAACAAAAGAAAATGGACTTACATCACTTTCAAAATAAACGGTCCATTTCTTAATTCTTACAAACCTGCAAATGAAGATTTTTCTTCAAGCCTTCTAAAATCCTTCATCCCCAATTTTACCCTCTCTTAAGAGTGTGATTTCCTGGGACGCCCCCTGGCTAAGTGATGCGATGATCTCCGAACGGTGGTCCGTAAGAGTTGGATGAGGAGAGTCGAACGCCGAGCTCAATGGTCTGGATTGAGAAAGGCCTATGTCCAGCAGTGGACAACTGTGGGTAATGAAGAGTGTGACTTCCGAAGATTTTTTTTTTAATTATTTTTTTATTGCATAGATGGGTGGCCGAATTCACAGCCCACCTAATGTTCAGTAGTTACTGGAGCCCATAGACATCTAGAGCGTAAATGCCCCACCCTTCAAACCGAAACGCATTACTGCTTCATGGCAGAAATAAGCAGGGCGGTGGTACCTACACGTGCGGGCTCATAAGACTTCCTACCACCAGTACGCAATATATCTACCAAATACTACCACCAACAATAAATACATAAACTATAACTCAACTGTTTGTTTTTGTTGCCGCGTTCTGAACGTAAACTGGGACGTTATTGCTGTGCAGGTTCAACACGTGGGCGGAACCAGGGCCCGTGGACAACAGCGACTTTGTGTGCTCGCATGGCGAAGTGAGGCCGGACAGAGAGCCGTACTTGGCCGCACTAGCGGTCGCCTTGCCACCGGCGCTCTGGGACTTCTTACACAAACAGTACGTACTGCCTACTTTAATGTAATGCTTATACTAAAATTCCGAAATGGTATTAATTTTCATTTTCTGGCAACTTTTCGCTAATTACGGTCCAATTTTCAAGTTAAAATTTAGTTTTTTTTTCTTTTTAAGGGATTTTATGACCTGGTTACTAAGACCTTTAAGTCACGTCTTATTTTAATTTATATTCATAATTTTATGAAAAATGATATTATGGAGTGAAATGAAATGAAGATGAATTTGAGACATTAATCAGCTGGGATGAAATTAAATGAGATGATATGGGATGAAATATAATCTCAGTAAAATGGTGGTCATTTACTAAGATTTTTTCAGTGGACTTTTTGGAGGATCCCGAGAAGATACGTCCAGCGGCTTTGTTTCATTTTCCCACATTTGTGCACTTTCACAGATACTAAACAGTTAATAAACCACCATTATTACACATTTTTTTAAACCTGAAGAAACACTAAGTAGACAAAATAAAACAAATCACACAACTTCACTCCTCACGTTTCCGCCAAAAAGTCCTTAAAATTTAGTGAGGAACTAAAGTGCACAGATAATATAATACAAAAAAAATAAGTCCATAGGGACACAAACACATAAATGTATAGGATTCAATCGGCGAGAGAATGAGATAGAACACATTAGACGTTCTCGGTCTCCTTTTTGTGCGACTCTTCGTAGCATCCCCACTATTGTCTACTAAACATTGTCCATATGTATGCTCCTGTGTAGTGGGATACTCAGTATATCTATATCTTATTTATAAGTTTCACTTCTACCGTGTGTGATTTGCACACACACACACACTTTTTTGTATCTGGCAGCAGTTTCCGGTCACCGTCCTCGTCGAACCCGACGAGGGCTCGACGAGCGAATTAACCCATAGACACAGCCCACTGAGTTTCTCGACGGATCTTCTCAGTGGGTCGCGTTTCCGATTCGGTGGTAAATTCTGCTAAGCATTGCTCTTGCTAGGATCAGTGTTAGCAACACTCCGGTTTAAGCCCCGTGAGCTCACCTACAAACGTTAGGGTGAAGCTGAAATAACCTCTCAAGGCTATCAACATAGGTAGGAAAAAAAACTGGCAGCTGCAGCCAGTTAGATCGTACGTTGTAGTTATGTGGAGGGTTGATATGCAGGTTCGGTGGCGGGCCGGCGGTGCGTGCGTGCGCGGCGTGCGGCGCGTGCGGGCGCGCGGCGAGGCGCGTGCGGGCGCGGGCCGCCGCCGAGCTGCACGCCTTCTCCGCGCTGCACGCCGCCTTCCAGGTAACCATAGATAATACACATTGACGCTTGAAAGACAAACGTGACTAAGCGACAATGCGTGAACTTTACAGTAGACTAATTTAAAGTTGAAATACCTGGAAAAAAATCAATTTTAACGAATCTAGCTGTAGGATTGAAATGATTTTAATAGACCTAGAAATATATTTTTTTTGCGCATCGAATATGGTTATTATATAATTGCCTATCATTTATGTACAAAGCAGTTATTGTCGCTTAGTCACGTTTGTCTTTCAAGTGTCGACATAAATTAGTTATAAAAATATGTGGTGTCGTGGGGGACACCGGATAGGAATGAAGTTTCTTATTATAAAAATATTATAATATATTATATAATATATAATAAGATAGAAGGGAAAAAACCCGCCGCCCGGCCGCCTAACCGTTGGTCAGATCAGGCTAACTGTGCTCACCGGACTCTGTGTTGTGACCGCCCTGAGAGAGGCCGAAAACCAAACTAAAGGAAAGCTGATGGTACAAAGAGCCACAAAAGCCTTTCAGGGATGCGACCTTTAGCAATGAAGTATGCGCCTAAGAAGAAGAAGTTATAAATAAACAACTCAAGCACCCAATAAATTTGTTTACGGGCGTCGGACACTAGATGGCTAAGCGTCGATTAGTTTCTCATTGTTCCTGTAGATGGCCGTAACATATTACCTATCTTATATTTTATTTTTAATGAAGGATTTCGTAAATTTTCAGAAACCACAAATAGATAAAATTTAATCAATTTGTCTAAAACAAATAAAGATTTGTATGGTTTTATTTTTTTATTTTCTGTGTTTAATTTTACAATAGTTAAATTCCTTAACTTTAATAAGATATAAGCTTAGGGGCATCCGTTACAAGATGTCGCTAGTTTCCATACAAAAAATATTTGTCTTAAAGTATCGCAGTTGGACTTTTTGGTGGGAACGCGATGAGTGACGTTGTGTGATTTGTTTTATTTTGTCTATTTAGTGTATCTTCAGGTGTAAATGTGTAATAACGGTGGTTTATTAACTGTTTAGAATCTGAAAGTGCACAAACGTGGGAAAATGAAACAAAGCCGCTGGACGTAGCTTCCCGGGATCCTCCAAAAAGTCCACTGAAAACAATCTCAGTAAATGACCACAATTTTACTGAGATGATTATATTTCATCACATATCATCTCATTTTTTCCTTCGTTTTTCATTATTCATAAACTGTAAATTATTAAAACGGCGAATTATAGAAATCTTATTACTTGACGCTGGCTAATGCACAAACCGTGCCGGAGCCAAAAAGTAAAGAAGAAGAAGTATCCCAGTTTCAGAGCTCTGCGGGTAATTACATACTGGTGGTAGGACCTCTTGTGAGTCCGCACGGGTAGGTATCACCACCTTGCCTATTTCTGCCGTAAAGCAGTAACGCGTTTCGGTTTGAAGGGTGGGGCAGCCGTTGTAACTATTCTGAGACCTTGGAACTTATATCTCAAGGTGCGTGGCGCAGTTACGTTGTAGATGTCTATGGGCTCCAGTAACCACTTACCACCAGATGGCCGTGAGCTCGTCCACCCGTCTAAGTTATAAAAAAAAAACATGCTCCTCCGTCGCGTAATTTTCGTAAACAGGGGTACAAAGTTTTTCCATCACGTATTAACATCTGAGAATTTTTCTCAATATGCGATGTTATAATTTTTTTTTAATGGATTTTATGACCTGGTAACTGAGACCTTTAAGTCATGTCTTATTTTAATTTATATTCATATTTTTATGAAAAATGATATTATGGAGTGAAATGATATGAAGATGATTAATTTGAGACATTAATCAACTGGGATGAAATTAAATGAAATGAAATGGGATGAAATATAATCTCAGTAAAATGGTGGTCATTTTCTAAGATTTTTTGCGATGTTATATGTCTCTGTGTGTTGCCAGGAACAAGAGCAGCCGTGCGCTCTGTACGCTGTGAGCATGCACTGGTTCCGGCAGTGGCAGGCGTTCGTCCGGAACAAGTCGCCGCAGCCGCCGCCGCCCGTCGACAACACCGGCATCGTCACCAAGCAGGTATGAAACAGTAAAGCACGCATCGTTGAGGGAATCTAATCCGTGGCCGTTTAGTGTAAACTCCTGTGCATAGTTAACTTACTGTTCACGACGTACATTGTAGATTGTACTAACCTGGTGATTGTAAAGCATTTTGTAAACTTGCAAGGGTAAGCAATGAATATGTTTTAAAAGTGTTTATAAAAGTCTGTCAGAAGAACTAATTCCGTCTTTTTTTTATAACAAATATGTTTTTTTTTTTTTCAATGTGTAAAAGTAATATCTATTGTGAATAATCCAATAAGCCACCATCTATCTATCTATATATTATGATAAATGAATTGCTGTTCGTTAGCCTCGCTAAAACTCGAGAACGGCTGGACCGATTTGGCTAATTTTGGTCTTAAATTATTTGTGGAAGTCCAGAGAAGGTTTAAAAGGTAGATAAATATGAAAATCTTCAGAATTAAATAAAAATAACAATTTGGTTTTTCCTTTGATAGGTCCCCCGTCGGACGGATTCCTTTTGTTTGTTTTAAGTTTATTTTATACAAAAGTTCAGGTCTTTTATTTCTCGATTGAGGCACTACGAAGTTTGCCGGGTTAGTTAGTTTGTATATAAATATGAATACAAGATAAGTTTTTATTACAATTAGACTGGCTGAGGAAATATGATTGGAAAAATCTAGATGATTAAGGGTTTTTTATTTATTTTTCCAGGACGTCGACGGCGTTGTGACGTACACCCTGAAGCAGGGCTCCGACCACGCTCAGCTCAACCACGAGCTGTGGAGGTTCTTCGTGGACATCTACGGAGGTGGGCCCGAGGTCAAGATTAGATCGCACAGCTGCCATCAGATCGAGACCACGCTCGACAACAGGCGCCTCTCGAGGAAGTACTCGGAGTCGGACAAGGAAGATTACTGCTCGAAGTCCACTTCAGAAGCTGACATCAGAGACAGCATACAAGCAGCCGAACTGCAGAAGAACCAGTCGCTTCAGAACATCAATGGGCGGAAGATCTCTCGAGCGTCTGGAGACTCGGACGATGACGTCACTTACCAGTACAAGCGCCACGAGCCGAACGGGAACTACGGGGATTCAGGGGACGAGCCCGCGTCAAAGCCTCGCCAACACCGGACTCGACGGCTCCGATCACGACGCCTACGACAACCCGCTCTATCTGACGAGGTCCGACAACGAACCGCCGAGCCTAGACGGCATGCCGCTCAGGAACAAACCGACGGAGACCGGTAAGGTCAGGAAGGCGATAAACGAACATTCCTCGTCTCTTGGTGACCGGTGAAAAAGGTGCATTTAAAAAATAAAAACTGTTTTTTTATTTTATGACTGAGAAAACGATATTTTTCTAAATATTCCGTGTGATTCGCTGTCGGTGCGTGCGCGTTTGTTAAACGTATAGTTTTGATAAAACGGGATAACTTTGTAATCAAGATATATATGTAGAATATATTTTTATTTATTGACGAAAACATTAATTTAACAATAGGCGAACGTAATAAATTTTATATTAACGCTCAATGTGACAAGCGTTATTGTAATATTATTATGTGATTTGTTGAAATCCTCAGTGATTTAAATATTTATATATATATATTTATAAACACGAAAAATCACAATTGTATTTGATGTAAAAAATGTTTGTATAAATTAAAGAAAGAATATATAGAAATGTTATTTTGTGTTTAGTTCTCTATTCATTTGTGACTTGATGAAATATAAAGTCAATTGTATTTTAATAACATTCATATTTACTACATAATTAATGTTGCTTGTCAATGCAATGTCTAGATAGGGAAATATACCAAAATATAGTTGTTTTGTGGTGATTTTTTTCTCGTTAATTGTTAACCCACACTAAATGGATTACTTAGGGTATCTGAATTGGTTCAATAAATCTGTTCAAATTATAATAAAAACTATTTACTTAATATCCTCATTAGCTTTAATAACTAAAAACATTTAACAAGCTAGAAAAGTTAAATTTTATTTAGGTAAACTTTTACATACGCTTTCAATGAGACTACTACAACATGAATGAATTGACATTAAATTTGGGCTTCGAAGTGCAATCAGATTTTAAATGTGTGGTCAGGATATCCGCCGTAAATTTATGGTCACCCAAGTATCTGCAATATTTTATGTGCTATTGAACGCCTCATCAATAGTATAGTTATATATGAGATCTCTATTTACTGTCCGGTGGTAATTAATAGTATCGACAACTATTTTCCCATCCTGTACATAAAGCTATGGCCATTCAAAACGACTACGGTCTCCTCTGTATCAATTTACAATAAAATACAAATTTAAAACAATTAAATTGGAAAAGTTTAATATAGATTTTTATGCCATCGTTACACAAGTGGAAATGACGTCAAAGACGAGGTTGCCTGCACCGATTGAAGTGCGATATACCATTGTAATAGAAACTTCACTAATGACGTCACGATATTCCTTTTGTAATTTCTATGGATCCCCGTAAATAACTAATAATAAATAGACGTAAGCTCGTGTCCGTGAACAACCAATCCACTGAATTTCTCGCCAGATCTGTAGGCCACGATTCGAACGTAGATGCAGCCAAGCACTACTTTTGCTAAGGCAGATATTATCTGATGATGAGATAGTCTCTAGAGCTCGTCCCCGCCAGTTGTATGAAACCAGTGTGCTTAGTGCGAGTTTTTTAACGTTGTCGATGGCGTCAAAGTTAGCTCATATTTGTATAGAATGGAATCGTTTGCCTACGTTTGCCGCTAGGGGCGCTGTTCCAACTGCATACAAAATTGGGTTAACTTTTTACTATAGAGAACATTAAAAAAACTCGCACTAAGCACACAGAATAGTCCTTCAAAGCTACTAGTAATAATACAACAAATTTCCATTAAACCCATAGCTTTTTTTTAAACTTTACGTAACTAACACAGTGAAAGAATTCATGTGAATCGGGATTTATGTTTGATAAATAAAAACGAAAGGATGTTCCAAATATTTATTACAATGAAGACCATTTACATAATGTTATTATAAACCAGGTACAATTGTTTATAATTATTAGGGTTCTCCTGCGATGGTATCCCTCGGTCTTGGTTAGTATATTACTAATTTGAACACTGAATTTGTTTTTTATGGCTGGCAACATTGGAAATCAGGTAACTTCCGTATTCATATAATCATAAACTGCAGTCCACATCCTACAAACTTTCATAGTTACTACTGGACCGAGGACAAGGGGTTAAAAACGTTATTTAGATTTATCATTAAAATCTGTGGAATTTTAAGGATTTAATAGTTAATGTATTTTTTTAAGAATTTTACAAAAATAATCTTTCTAATTGGAAATAGCTAGATTCCAATGTCGATTCTGCCACTCTTTTGCATGTATTCATGTTAATGTTGTTATAAAAAAAAATTAAACATCCAAAAAGAAATGCCTTATTACTTTCGTAAAAGCGTAACAAAAATAGATCATTTCTATATTAAAAAATATCATAGTATTCTAAAAATAGTTTTTTTCTCTTCTTTTTTTTTTTACTTCAAACAAATCTATTTTTTTATTTATTATTTAATTAATAAGGCCCCTATTTTATGTACCAAAATTACGTATATCGTATAACTATTGAACAATTTTACATAATTTAAAAGCTACGAGCAATTTTAAGCGGCATTCTTTAATAGACCAGGAGGCCATTTATGTAACCATATTTTTTTACAACACACTTTTCGGAATATCATTAAAATGCTTGTTAACATTTCGTGTATGTCACGTTATCATTATGACACATACTCATTACTCGTAGCCATTTCGTTGCAGTTACCAAAAACTTACAAACAAAATAATAATAAAAATATTCGAAACTCTACAGATGTAAGCACATATAAAAAAAAAATATAATTAATTTTATTTGGTATGTATTACAACATATTATTCGTGTTATTTATTATAATAAATTAAAAAAGAAATGAGTCACACTCATTCGCAGGTAATAAAAACAATAAAAACTGGGCGATATTACAACAATAATTATGCGTAAAGATTCTGAGGAAGAAAAAAAACGAAAGTGAACACTTTCAGTGCTTGGTTAGATACACAAAAAAATTAATGGCCATTTTGTCGACATGATGCATCAATTAAAAATATAATCTGAAATGTATAATTACTATAAAAATGGAAACACTCATTATAATATAATTTTATGAAAATATACGATAAAACCCACATCATATTTAAATAAATTATTTCGTGATATTCAAATCCAGCATCAAGGTCAAGTAAAATGGTTATATGTACATACTTATGGTAGTTCTTTGATATGTTATCAAATTCAGACAAATAAATTAACAAAAAAAAAAAACATATTGCATTTATGTCGTTGTAAAAAAAATACCAATATTTTATTGCAAAAATATAACTTTCTAGTTCTGATTATTTAAATCGCATCTTTAGAATTGAAGTGGCTTATCTAAAAATTAAACTTATTAAACTTTTAATTAGAATGAGTTTTATACTTTGAACGACTTTTAAGCATGCATTCTATCAGTTTATAAAATTAAACTTTTAAAATTAAAAATTAAATTTAAATTTTAGTCTAGAAAAGGACAAAGTACACTTTCCGTCTCTTATAAATCAAGCGCATACCTGACAGTTTAAGGTACCTATGCGCTTTAAGGCTTAAACTATTAAAATCGAAACTGAAAAATTATAATTATTCAATTACGATTTTGACCTTTACCAAAAAACTAGAATTTTGAATTAAGCCACTTTAATTCTAAAAGTGCTATATATTTTTTAATATGCTCTTATAAAATAATTGTTCTAAAATGATATTGCGGTAAACCTGAACTATGGTGGTCTAGCGTTAAATATTTTAGTAGAAATATTTTATGCGGATAAATCGTTGTAATTATTATGTACTGTCCAATATTTTATTTATTTATATATAACATTAATTTTACGTAAAAAAATGCGCTTTCTCGTAAGTCTGTTTGTTTAACTATATATTGTTTTATGAGATTAAATATAAAAATGCATATTTTACTGGTTCACGTGCTGCTGTGATATGACTAGGTGGATAGGTAATAGACCGACAAAACGAAATGTTACCAGCAATTAAAGTTATTGAAACACGTAACATGAGGCATATTTAAATTAGGATATCGTGCAATTTTATCTGTAACGTTCACTCAAAACCAAAGATGATCGAAACCAAATATTAATAAAATTCAAAAATTGCGTTGACTTGTACAATTGTGTAGCTGAAAAAGAAACATGTTTGTTATTATAAATTCGCCAGTGCTTTAAATTTCATTATTCTGTGTATGTGTTTGAACATTTATCAGTCTATTACCTTAGGAATAAAATGTATTGTGAAAATATTTCTCATAAAACTTTCAATGTACATTAAAATTGTACTTTGTCAAGCATTAAAAAAAAACATTTTCACGAAATCTTTTCTGATTCATTTTTGTTTTGTTTGAATTTTTTTTTTTGTATTTTTTTTTTTACTTATCTCCCAATCTTGATTGGAAAAATAATTTTGTTAATATGCCAATGTAACTCGAAGAAAACTCTTAAAGAGCAAGAAAAAAAAACGAATATATCATATATTTTTTTTTCAAATTTTATCAAATAAGATTTCGATATTGCAGCACACACTAAAATTAATTTAAAACGAATTAAGACAATGTAGATGTCATAAAACTGCCTTATTGTCGCTGTATTTATAAAGTAGAAAAAAAAATTTAATTTTTTTTTCACTAACCTAACATATTTATTATTTTCTACAAGATAAGTTGTTTCTGAGGTAGATTTAATTTTTTTACAGTCCTATTAACCTAAAACAAAAGATTAGAATTATATACATATTACTACGATTACAACATCGGATCTCTAGTTTACAGTTCTATCCGTGCTGTGAATAGACATCAAACATAAAAAAACAATAATGAAGATTCCTTAAAAATTAACATGTGATTTAGCACATTATATGTGTCAGGACTACCACTTAGCAAGTGGAAACTTTAGAAGAATCATTGCATTATAATATTATTCAACGAAAGCGATAAAAAAAATTTATTTTTTTATGCATAAAAAAACTGAAATCCCTGTCTGTAACGTTTACAAATCGCCAAAATGTGATCGTAAAAAAAAAACTTGTGATTTCTGAACAGCAAAGAAACATAGAAATTAGGTGCCAGTTTTTTTACTCATTGACTTTTTTTCAAACTAGACTTAAACAACTATACCATACAAAATAGAAACATTTCCTTTTTTTTTTAAGTTTTATAAATTACCTTTTAATAATCATTAGTATGTTGCTGGATTTTTAAGGCACCTAATTAAAAATAGTTTTTTTTAATATTATATATACAATCACCTGACACCAAACACACTCTTAACACATTACTACACAAATTACATAAATTTGGCTCATAATCCTAAAACATACGCCAAAACAAAAACTATTTTAAAATTAACATTTCGAAATGTAAATTTTAATGTTGAAATAATTCCCATGTGGTCCGACACAAATGAAATCAAAAATTTACAAATAAGGCTTTTCCGAATGATCCGACAAGCAAAATTATACTATGAAACTGATTTTTTTGCATTGAATTTTTTGGCACATTTTTAATGATATTAATGAAATTTTATTTAAGTATACATTTTGCTGATCAGACTCGACCTACTTTTTTTCCAAAGCAATTTAGCTTCTGAGATAATTTTCTTCATCATGTTTATTGCACTTTTCTAGCTCAACGTTTCTGAGTTTGGGCTTCAAATTCATTCTGAGTATAGAAGGAAACTGAACCCTGATTATAAAGCCTTCATTACTCTGTACAGAACACTTAACATACGGATGATACACTCATAACTTTAATGCAGATCTGATGTTATATTGGCAGTACTTACACTTAATTTTAATTGAAAGACACATGCTCTGTTGTGTTTTATTGCGCGTAAAAGCGACAAGCCTCTCTGAAACATATTATAATAGCCTGCCGCCTTCAAGAGCCATGTACTTTCAAGACACCTGCAAGACATCTGCTCGACATTACATTGCTGCCAACCCAAAGAAAACTCAAACGGTCTGATATCATCTAACTAACTGTATTCCACCTAGCTCACAGAGTTGGTCCCATTTATACTCCATAAAACGTCATACATGTACGCTATAAATAAACATTATACAATTCCGAAAGTACATACACGACTAGATCACATATTCATGTAGAATTCGGAAACATTTTGGTATACCTGAATGTACAAATATACAATTTGGCAATTTTAACATGAGGATAGTTACCTCCATTTTTCAATAACTAGCATTTAAGGTCCAATATCAAGTCCAAAACTTTTTGTATTACTACTGCACTCAGACTATTTACAAAAATAGTCCACATTACCTAATGAGGTAGTTCGGTATTCAGTAAATGCAGAAATCTCACCCTTGAGTCTTGACTAATGCATTGCACTCAGCTATTTGTTTGTCACTCAAGTAAACCTAGAGTGCTAGTGCGGTGGGGGTGGTGGTTTTGGCGGTTTCGGGCTCTGTGCTGTCTGAAAAGCCTGTGTGAAAGCTGGCAAGCGTTGTTGCTGAACACGACCATCTTCACCTGAATAAGAAGGCTCCCTATCATCCAAGAGTCCCAAAATCTGGCTCGACAGGCCTGAAGGGCCTTCACCTGGATCGAGCAGTCCATAAGATTCAACATTTTCTGAAACTATTAAATCTTGTGGGCTCAAATATGAAGGATTCCAAATTATTGGTGGGTACTCAACATTCTCAAGGAGGTCACAATTTTGTGATTGCGTTTCTTCTTGTTTAATGTTCAAAGAATCCTTAATATCCAGTGGCTCCACTTTTATTTCAGATGGGTCTAATGGAGGTATTTCCACAATTATGTCAGTAGAGGGCACACGTGTTCTACCCTCTGGGGTGGTCACCTTTGGTGATGGTGGCTTCCAGATTCCAAAGTCTGTTCCTTCTAAAGCAAACTCACTATATGTTTCCTCAAAAGCAGATGCCTCTGGTGGTGGTTCACTGGATGTACCAACAGCAGCAGATTTCCAAGATTCATCAGGATGTGCATTTTTAACATGGCGAACCAAGTGATCTTTTCTCCCAAACTTTTGTGGGCAGAACGGACATAAGAAATCACGTCTACCTGTATGCACCACTAAGTGCCGTCTAACATCCTTAGCTGTAAAGAACCTTCGCTCACAGTAGCTGCAAGTAAACTTTTTATCAGTCTCACTTTTTAAAGTTCGACTGCCAGTGTGCACCTTCAGATGATAAACAATTTCCTGCCTTGTGCTGAAAGTGGCATTACATATTTTACATTGCAAATTCCCTTCTTCCGCTGAGTGCAATGCAACATGTTTGCGGTAACTCAAGTTAGATGTGTATGACTTCCTACAATCAGGTCTCTCACATGTATAAAATTTCTTAATAGGATTATGGACTCTGACATGATTGGTGAGATGATCCTTCCGATTGAATGTTTTACCACAAACATTGCATGCAAATGCTTTAGCTTCACTGTGAATGAGCCCATGACGAGCAAGTTTGAACCTAGTATTGAATCGCTTTTCACACAAATCACAAGAGAAAGGCAGCTCACCTGTGTGAGACAATACATGTTGATTTAGTTTTCCTGGGCTGGAGAAGCGCTTGTCACAGGTACTGCAGACGTGCCGCTTAGCATGGTCCCGACGGCCTTTCCTGGTACGTTCAGATGCGGGAGGCGGCTCGGCAGGGGCGGGCGTGGCCGGCGCTGCCGCGGCCTCTGTGCGGGACCGAACTCCACCCAGGGTTGGAACTCGACGCGGTACCTTCACCGTGCGAAATGTAGCTTTGACTCCGCTCGGACCAGGAGCGCTCACGGTCACGTAATGCAGCTTAGAAGGCAGCTCTTCGGCGGGCGGCGCTACGAACCTCTTCTGCGGGGCGGGCGCGCCTTTGGCGCGCGCCTCCTCGGCGTGCTCGGGGCCCTGCTCGCCTTCTCGGGGGTTCGGTGGTGGGCTGGCCATCTCGCGCTCATCTTTGCTCACGCTCTACTTCGCCGTTCGAGGATCGCGCTTCGGGGCGGACTCAGTTCCACAGCGGCTGCTGTTCGTCGCGATGGCAGAAAACATTTCTGTCACATTGACGGTCCGAAGGCACTTTTTCGTATTCGTGTCACATGGTTCTCGCGGAATTTCTCGGGTTCGGAAACCTATTTCTTGAAGAAAGTTTTGATGTTAGGCTCCGTTAGCCTTACTTTTATTGAAAAAATGGAAGAAATGTCTTAAAACTAATAGAAAATCACTTTTATGAAAGAAATACGTAGCGCTTGACATCAAAATCACGAAATGTCAAAATAATGAATGAAGCCAAAAGCCAAAGCCATGTCAAAAAAAGTCCGCCGAATCGTCAGCTGTGGTCCGATGACCTATTGAAATGTTTTTTGAAATTATTCCACGACGTGGATTCTAGGCTTTTAGTCAAATCTTTAGTTCATTATAGTAAATTTGTAGGGACCGAGAATCAAATTCATAAAAAACTGGGACTCAAAATGGAACATTAACCATTATTTATTAATATTGATGTGGCAAACATCCAAGCCAAAATATAGATGAAAGAATTAGATTAGTCAAAATTATACGCAAAATAGGAAAATCATTATATATATATATATATATATATATATATAAATCCCGTAACTCTTTTGGCAACCTTTCATTTTCCAACCTTCTGACAACCACCACTTCTAATACACTTAGAGCAAAATGAATCATGTATATTAACGTATTAACGAATATGAAACTGACTATGTAACTCGAAATTCACCTTGTCGCAATATCCTAGAAAATAGTAATATACCAATATCAATATTCTTCGCAGTACTTTTGACCACCAAACCACATTGGTGTACTTACCCCATCCGCGTATATTTAAATATATTACTAATCAATTCACTACAGATAAGTCTACCGTTTCTTTGGAAATAAACTGGAACTCTGTATAATGTTCCGTATACTTAATTCATTCCTACAAACGTCGGACTTCCTCCCATTAGCGTGTACTTCTGACATGTTCACTTACTGACAAATATACTACCATTCACAGGTCTTATAATTGTGGAAGCCATGTGCAGTCAATTATCAAAATTATTAAAATAATATACTTAATGCCATAATTGTTCAGTAGGAGAAACAAGTAAATTACTTTGAAAAATCTACATTAAGGTTTAGCCTAACAATATTATAAGTGGTAACTTTGCAGACACAATAAATGTGTTCTAACTTTTAGGCATACCTGATGGTGAGTGGTCACCGTCGCCCATGGACTTCAGCAATGTCAGGGGCAGAGCCAAGTCGCTGCCTACCGTTGAGTATTCTCCACAAGCCTCGTTTGAAGAAGGACAAGTCATAGCGCTCGGGAAACACCGTGGAGGGGAAAGATCTCTGGAAACGCACTGTGGATGAACCCAGTGGCTCCAAGTTGTATGAATGAACTCTACTCCGATGGCAGGGGTGTGATAGTAAAAACCAAGTATTCCGATACTCGTGGAAGGTTTCAGGGATACTTCTTGGAATTGTGGCACCACGACAAAGGTGTCCTTCTTCGCAGTGAATGCGTAAACCTGTGTCTTTAACGAGTTGAATTGAACTAAGTTCGATTCACCCCACTCGGAGATTCGCCCCAGAGAGTTCTCCACTTCAGACACAAGTTTAGATCGTCTCTCTTGCACCACGCTCCGAGAAAGACTCTGATGGCCGATATATCGCGCATCCCCCGTGCCGTCATCTGCATAGCAATGCATGCCATGAATAGATAGCATGTCATTGATATACAGGATGAAAAGCGTGGGGAAGGGCATCGAACCTTGTAGAACGCCGGCGTTAATGGTCATGGTATCAGAGCAGCCACCGTCCGCTCCGCCCATCTAAAAAGCTAGCGATCCACTTGTAGTTTCGACAGAAGTGCCCTATACCAGACCCTGTCGAAGGCCTTCGCGATATCGAGGCTCACAGCAAGAGCCTCGCCCTTACACTCCAAGGCTTCAGTCCACCTGTGAGTAAGTTATACAAGAAGATCGCCGGCTGAGCGACCGTTACGGAAACCGTATTGTCGGTCACTGATCAGCTGGCGATCCTCAAGATACTTCAGGAGTTGTGTATTTATTATTCGCTCCATCACCTTGGAAAGCAAGCAAGTGATCGCGATAGACCTATATCTCGATGGGTCCGACTGGTCACCCTCCTTGGGGATAGGGTGGACGTGGGCGGTCTTCCATGAAGACGGAACCCTGTTAGTACCTACCATACGAGAGGCGATACAAACGCGTTAGCGCAGGTGTTAACTTAGGGACGCACGTTTTCAAAACCACTGCAGGGATGCAATCTGGCCCACTCGATTTATGGACGTCCAGGGCCTGGAGCTTCCGCCTGACTGCACACTGTGTAAAGCAGATCTTAGGCAGAGAGCTATCACACCAGGGATGTTGGGTGGTTTTTTTATGTTTGAAAGATTAGGTGGCCCGAAGGCCTTTGCAGTTCCACCAGGACCGGTGGGCGAGCAAAGGCTCAGCCAGGAGGGGTGGGATTTCCTAACAACTGCCCGAGCGCCTCCGAAGGAGACCTAATAACTCAAGAGCAATTGCTTCGCGAATTAATCTACTACCGGATCGGAATCGCGACCCGCTGAGAAGATCTGGCGAGAAACTCAGCGGGCTGATGCATGGGTTAGGTTGCACGTCGACCTCTTTGTCGAGTTCGACGAATACGGTTACCAGGGTCCCTAAGCCTGATCCTAGTATTAAAGCTGAAGGCGTCTAATGGAAAGGCTATTTGATCTGATGGATCCGTAAGGACGTGTCTAGGGCGTCGACGGTGACTGGCCACTGCATGATCAGGATTAGAGGAGTAGTCAGCGGCGGCAACGATAAGGCGATTATCATGACGCATAGCCTTATCGAAGTACCGTTCCGACACTGAGTTCATGTATTTCCGAATTGATTCGAGGCCCAGGTCGTCGTGTAGGTCAACGTTCCTCACGAACCATGGAGCCCCGACAGCTAACCTGCAAAAGCGGGATTGTAGGGATTGGAGGGTGTCTATGTTTGTGTGGGCCGCGTGAGCGAAAACCACACTCGCGTAAGTCATGACCGGCCTTATGCAAGTTTTATAAAGTGTCACCTTGTTC
This sequence comes from Bombyx mori, assembly GCF_030269925.1. Lineage (NCBI taxonomy): Eukaryota > Metazoa > Arthropoda > Insecta > Lepidoptera > Bombycidae > Bombyx > Bombyx mori. Next base: position 5,405,244 of record NC_085126.1, read on the forward strand.
CGAAGGGACATTTTACTCCGCTTACAGATCATGTGGTAGAGTTTACCGAGAATAAACGCAGCACGGTCGCGGACTGATTTTATATGCGGGCGGAATGTCATCGATGCATCCAGGGTAACGCCTTGACCTTCCTGGCCCAGGGTATGGTCTAACGAGAGTAATCGACGGTGTGACATGCTTCCTCCTAATCCGGGTGGAGCTTCCTCTCCGAAATAACACCGCAGTACTTTTCGCTGGGTTGATGTCTATGCGCCATTTTCGGAACCACTGTCCTAGGGCTACGGTTACGCTCTGACGCTTCTTCGCAATTAGGGACTTGTTTCTACTCGAATAGTAAGCAGTCGTGTCGTCGGCAAATAAAGCTAACTGGGTCGACGGCGACCGGAATATCGTTGACAAATAAGCTAAATAGGAGGGGCGAATTGGGTGGTGTGGCACCCTTGTCATCCATAGTGAAGTCCGAGGGGAAGAGTTTGACCAGGAGGTCAGCCCAGCCTTCTCTTTCGCAGCGACTAGAAAGCACGGCTCCCAGAGGTATAGCCTTTCAGTCGCTTACCAATTCTGGCTACGTGCTCAGACTTCGTCTTGGCAATAGTCCTCTAATAGGACCTAGAGGTGGCGTTATTTGTGTTTGTGTGCTTAGTTTTATCCGTGAGTATGCGGTGGTACTATGTTACTTATTTCTTTTGACAAAACTGAACTATTATGAAAACTGGCTTTAGCCAATTTATTGGGAGTTGCATTAAGATTATTGCATTGCATTAAGATGATATTCACGGACTGCACTATAATGAATCTAAAAAAATCCTCATGGGTAAACGTAGGCGTATCACATTTTGAATTAAATAGTGTGTTTAATATTTGTAAATGTCTGAAGTATGTACTTATATCAGTATTCAATGTGGAATTCGCGCTGTTTTCAAGATTATTTTTGTCAGAAATTTCTGTTACCACCTGTACCTGCAGATTTAGTTATATTTAAGTCCTTGAGTTTAAATAATTTCTTTGTTAAGATTGTGACAGGAAGCGGCTAGCACACTGCCATGTTAAAAAATTATATCCATATACCTACTTTATTGTTAATAATCTTTTAAATAATTATTTATTATAATTTAGTATAATCATCAAGTTTTGGTTCAAAAAATCTGAAATTAATGTTTCGAGCATTAATGAGAAAACGAAAGAAACTTTTTATGACTAAATGATTCTTAATTTTCGCTATACTAGTTATTTAAATATGATTTTTGTTATCTTAAGAATCAAAATCTGAAATAAGGTGTCAACGGTGACCCTAGCAATCTACAAAGTTTCAGTGTCACAGGAATTTGAGGGTGATTTAATTCTTCTACCCAAGAAATCTTAGCGCATAAATAGTGACAAGAATATTATAATGCCGGCTAATACTATGCGATATCTTGCAAAAAAATAATATTATTGGTTTCTCGTTTGCTTTTTATCCATTTTGATTATAAACAAAAGAGAATTAAGGTCACTAATCAATATGCAGACGTAAGCCTAGATGAACCTAGCTTGATAATTACAGTCACATTCATCAGGTGTATGATGATCCTAAATGGTATAATTGCAAAGGGGATTGCCCACTCTCCATAGTGTGCTAGGCCCAAGGTGGACATTAAATATTACTATAAAAATGGACTGATTCAAATTCTTAAATGTATTAGATATCTAAAAAATATATTGAAATTGACGCCACTATTATAAAAAATATAATAAAAATAAAAAACTCGTTTTGAGGTTAATTTTCTATATAAATACCTCAAGAACTTTTCTTTTTTTAATGTTTAAGATGTTCCTAATGTATTTTTATCCAATTGTAGTTATTAGGGTATAAAAAACACACATACTTCTTTAAATATCTATATTATTCTATATTTTCTTCATCTTCATACACAATTAGTAAATCATCTAAAAATAGCACAGGAGAGCATATACACGGTTTTAAATCTCGGTCAGGTTAAAACCACAATTCACACAAAGGTTTTCAGCCGTAGTATGAAACGTTATTGATAAAAGCAAAATAAATCGAAGAAAAATCAAAACACATCCATTTTGAACGCAAGCACAACACTGAAGTTAGGTCTATGAAGCACAAGCAGCAAGCGAAGTGCATGGAGTTAATAAGTACCTACAACTGGAGTGCTGTCTAATGCCGAGAAATCGGTCTCGAAAGAGAATACTTTTTGGTCGCGGTGTCCTTGTCTAATATGGTGACCATATAATTTTTTTTTATAGGATAAAATTATACACATGCGTCAGTTTTGAATTTACCTTAAGTAATTCTGTGTAACCCTATGTAAATACAAAACACGTGCTTGCAACGTTTTATTTATGTAAATTCAATTCTAAACATTGCTTCGTCGTCATGGTGACTTTTTTCCGACGGTTTTTTTTTGAAATTGCTGCGTTGTCGAAAATCGCACTGAAAAGAGCACTGAGTTTTATTACAAACATCATTACCTCAGTTCTATTACTTAAACTTCCTCAAACTCATGTTTAACGTCCGAATACTCAACCGCGACTTAAATAATATATTATGTTGAACTTAATTACGCAATTCCTACTTTAATGTACTGGCTAAGTGGGCCGTGCAAATTAATATTTGACACACTGCAACACACATGGTCTGTGCGTATCGGGTGCTCTTTTCTTACATTCACATCTTCAATTGATTTAAAATTGCTTGTATTTTTACTTCTGTGCTATTTTCATGACACGTGTATATTAAGTCTACTAGTTACATTTTAGGAAATAAAACACAATGGGTAATAAAATGAAATGAACTCAAATTCATTTATTTGTTATATGTAGACAATTAAATAACTCTTAAATGACAAGTCAATACACATAACACGATACACATAGTACTTGATCTCTATTTACAAAATATTGGTTATATTATTATTATTAAGTTCAGTTAATTTTCTGTAGTCTTATAATATAACATTTCCTCTATATTAAGTAAATTCTTTTTTTTCAACGTAATACATAATTTATTTTAATCAATATCTAAGTGGACCATGAGTATCATTAAAATTTCGCAATTTAAATTTCAATTCAATTAAAAATCGCCATTTTTCTTTAATAAATCTAAAATCGACTTTATATTTACAATTACTATTTCGCGACTTTTAAGTTTTTGTTTCAATACCTTAACATCTTGTCGTAATTTTGCTTTTCTTGGGGTATTTTTTATTTCTTGCGTTTGAGTACTTGATTCTTCTTGTTTGACCTTTATATAGAACAGTTTCCAGAAATTCTAACGTCATATTTACTAGAAGATCCTTCTCGTTCGCTTAACGTCAGGCAAATGATATACATGCTTGCGTGCGACGCTATTCAATACAATAAAAAAGTTCAAAAAATACCACGTGATGGCTCTTATAATATGAAAAATACATTGCAAAATTATAGTTTTCACGATTGTTTTTTCAAATTTAGTATATGACATAGATTAAGTACAATTTACAAGACAAATGGTATTAAATATTATAATGAGAAAAAATATCTCACATTTTAAAAATATATGCTCACACTAGTAAAAATTTATCAATGAATTTGTAATATGGAAGAATATTCCACAAACTGGAGAGGATTCTCGCTTAAAACCACTTACATTAAAAGTGTTCACCATGATTACAAGGAAACTTTCACGATTTTCGAAAAAAAACAAGCCACAAGCTGTATCAGTGCCATTTTAACTTCGTACTACAAACGTAAATAGACGCCATTTTTCTTTTAATCCATTCATTGCTCTTTTTCGGTGATGCCAACAATTAATCTGGCTTCCCACCAAATTCAATATGAAAACCATCAGAAATCTACGTACCTACCATTAAATTTTCCATTAAACAGAGTTCTTATTAATATAGAACAATATTTTTTTGTTAATAAGCTTTATTAATATATGATGTTCTATTAATCTAATCAATATTTCTTATATAATTTATTTTAATAAATTTCACCATAACTTTGTACGTTTATTTTGAACCAATTTAATTTTTGACGTTGATGGAAATTCTAAATTCTCGCAACATTTTCTAGTTAAGTTTAAGTCACATCGTTTAAATAATATGTATTTAGATATATTATTGTCATAAAATGTTTAAAATCCTGTAAAGTGGATTGATTTTAACCTTTTCGATAATTTTCAACAACGCCCAAGCTACTAAAAAATCCACTAACCACTAAAAGCCATTTTTGATAACTAAGACGGGGGTCCAAATTCCGAGATTTTATGGAAAATCCTCTAAGCTAGCAACACTGCTTTTTGCTTGTAAAATGTGCGAGAGGGACACCACCACTTAATAATCATTCTCTTTTCAGACCGTTTTTCCTTACATCTTTTGCTATTTAAAAATAAACTTTAAGCCATAGAGATAAAGTATATTTTTAGTTTTTATGTCAAACGAAGTAAGCACTCCAGTTAGAATAGTAACTCTATGGCGAAGTGTCAGTCAGTCAGATTAAAATCAGTGTTGTCAGTATAAAGAAAAATAATTACATGAAATTCATATATCGATAATTTTTTTAAATAACCGATATTGGATTTATTTCTTAATCTTTTTTTTACGAGTACACATTATATTTTATTTTTTATGTTTTTGTTTTAGTTGTACATATTTAAATAACAATACAAGTTAAGTTTTTTTTTATTGCTTAGATGGGTGGACGATCTCACAGCCACCCTGGTGTTAAGTGGTTACTGGAGCCCACAAACATCCACAACGTAAATGCGCCACCCACCTTGAGATATAAGTTCTAAGGTCTCAAGTATAGTAACAAGTTAAAGTCCAATGGGTATGTCTTTGATGTTATTTTATGTGCTTAAAATCGATTAAAATCGATTGATTAATGATAATATTTAAAATGATTTATTTATATGTTTTTTTATATACTTAAAATGTTTACTTAATACGTACTTTTTTTCACCTCGAGACGTCGAACTGAACAGACGTGTAGTACCGATTATAATTATTATTTTTTAGTTTGAAATCTTTGTGTATTTGACTCAAATTTAATTGGACTAATTTGCGAAGATCGGTGCCTCTCGTTTCATCTTTGGTTAATCTACATTTGGAGCGGCGTCCATTTTGGATTGTGTCGGACGTCTCTTTCGATTTTGCTTGAAGTGTGAGAAGTGCGGTCAGTTTGTGAGTGATAAATTGCTTTGCTTAAACGAAATATTTATTGTTTGAAAAACAAGTGGGCTTGAGGACGGATTCGAACCATCGTCCCTCGGTGGGCGACCTCCGGTCTTACCTGTTGCGCCAAGCGAGCGATGCGCTTGCGCTTTGAACTTTTCAATCTGTACCTGCTTTGTAGTGCATTCATATGAATACTCGCTTATGCATCATACCTGTTTTTTTTTACTACTACCGACTTTGTATAGATTAGGATAAAACATTGATTATGCAGTGCCACGGATGTCTTATGGTACTAATAGAGTCTAATTGTTTGAAATGCAACAATTGTTCTTCCGAGTATTGCTATAAATGCTTGAATATTACTGTGGAATCTGCCAAGAATCTGAATCCCGCGCAACTCGCTTCACTGCGTTGCCCATACTGCCTGAATGTAACTCGACGTAAGATCATAAATAAAGACAATACTCCCTGCCGGCCTTCCCTTGTGCAAGATTGTTCGCTGGATGAAACCATGAACGCTTCTTTTAGCATTGTTTCTAATGAGACACCCCAACAATCTGACAGTTTTATTCATGGCATTACGAGCTTAAAAACTGAACCCGTTACAATGGAAAGCATTAGTAAACTTTTCGATTCCAAATTATCTTTAAATTCAGCTTTTGTCTCAAACCTGCGTTCAGCCCTAAAAAAGGATATTGAAGATATAGTGGCTGTCGAAGTAGACCATGCATTGCAGCATTTTAAAAACGAATTAACGGCCACTACTGACTTCATTACTGCTGAGCAAAGGGACTTTAAATTGGCTATAGAAGACAAAGAAAAGCGTATTAAGTTTCTGGAAGCAGCACTTCTTAAAACTCAAACTGACCTTTCCAAGCTGCAGAGTCGCACAGCTACAATAGAAAAAATTTCAAGAGATTTAAATATTGAAATTCATGAAATACCTGAGAGTAGAAATGAAAATGTTTTGGATTTGTTTAAGAGACTGTGTGAATGTCTACGAGTTGTTATTTCCGATAATGACATTCGCGCCTGCCGCAGAGTAGCCAAGATGAATACTACCTCGGTTCGGCCACGAAATATCTTGGTAACGCTGTCTTCGCCGCGACTTCGCGATCAACTACTCTCAGCTGCTACGCGGTTTAATAAATCTTCCACCAATGAAAAATTGAGTACTACTCATCTGGGTATAAATGGTGAGCGCCGTAGGATTTATTTATGTGAACATCTATCACCAGATGTGAAAGAATTGCACAGCTTGGCCAGAAAATTTTGTTTTGAGAATAAATATAAGTATGTTTGGGTTCGCTTTGGCCAAATTTATATTCGTAAGGATGAACAATCTCCGGCTTTCCATGTAAAGAATTTAGACTCGTTAAATAAGTTATCTTAAGTTAACATAATAAATACTAGACATATATTTCGTTTTCCCTTGTTATATAATAATTATGGTTAGTGTATATTATCAAAATGTTAATGGGATACGTAGTAAATTAACTCAGTTTTATATAAATGTACTAAACTCAAATTTTGATATTGTTTGCCTTACGGAAACGAATTTAAATAACAGTGTTTTTGATGGTGAAATAATAGATGATCGCTATAATGTTTATAGACGAGATCGTGCTGAAACTCACTCTAAAAAACAGGAAGGTGGTGGAGTGCTAATTGCTATTCATAAACGATTTAAAGTTATTCGTCAGAAACACTGGGATAGCGGTTTTGAAGATATTTGGATTACCGTTATGCACGAAAAAAATTGTGTTCCTAATATTAATATCTGTGTTTGTTACTTGCCTCCTGACATGAATTATAGTGATATAGATTATTTTTATTCACACTGCCAAAACATTATTTTAAACGAAGTTCCTGATGATTACTTTTTATTAGTTGGAGACTTTAATACTCCTAACATACAATGGCCATCATTAACTTCTTCATATTTCTATCGAACTACTTTAACACATATTCCAAATAAAAAGTCTGATAGTTTAATAGAACTCGTAACTACTTGTGGTCTTAAGCAAGCTAATATGATTTTAAACACAAATAAGCGTATTCTTGATCTTGTGCTTTCTAATTTGGAGACTGTTACTGTTAATGAAACAACCGAATTAAGTCTACTAGACAGATATCACCCCTCAATATTGATAAATATTCCTCAGTATAGCTTATCTAAATCTCTAAAACAAAATCCCCGCAAAAGATTAAATTTCTTCAAGTGCGACTTAAATAAAGTTAAGTATGAATTAAATTTAACAGACTGGTCTGAAATTCTAAATCATGATGATGTTAATGTATGTTGTGAAATCTTTTACAGTACATTGTTTGCAATAATCAATAAATATACCCCGGTTACTAATGTTAAACACCATAGATATCCAATCTGGTATAACAAGTCTTTAATCAAGTGCAATGAAGAGAAAAATAAGTATCACAAATTATTTAAAAAATTTAAAAATCCACGCGATTATGACGTATTCTCACTTCTCAGGAAAAGATGTAAGAGATTAGCTGTTGATTGTTACAATAACTATGTATCTTCTATTGAAAACTCACTTAATAAAAATATTAAAATCTTTTGGAGTTACGTTAACAATAGAAGAGTTTATGGATCTAACACATCTCTTCCACAGGCCATGAAGTTCGGTGAAACGATTGCAACTAGCGGATTGAGAATAAGTGAGCTTTTCTCACAATATTTTAGCTCTGTTTATGAGAAAGACACAACTGCCAACTTTTCTTATACTTTCGATGAGCACATGTACTTTAAGGATCGCATAAGTAATACGTTATCTTCTATTGTACTTGATGAGGGCGAGGTTTTTCTCAAACTTAAGCTACTTAATATTAGTAAGGGTGCTGGACCTGATCGAATACCCCCCTACTTTGTTAGGAGTTGTAGAAATGAGTTAGTTTCTCCTTTATGTAAACTTTTTAACAAATCCCTTGCTAGTGGTGTTTTCCCTAATCTATGGAAAACCGCATATATCATACCCATTCATAAAAGTGGTGATAAATCGAGATGTGAGAATTATAGACCTATAAGCATATTATCATGTTTTGCCAAAATATTTGAATCTTCAGTTTACATGTATCTTTATAATCATTTTAAACCTCTAATCTCTGAAAAGCAGCACGGGTTCTTAAAAAACAAGTCTACTATAAGCAACTTATTAGTATATAAGGATTTTCTTTGTAAATCTTTTGCTGCTGGAGGCCAGACTGATTCTGTCTATACAGACTTTTCCAAGGCTTTCGATAAAGTCAATCACCGTATTCTACTTCATAAACTAGTCTCGTACGGCATACACGGTAACTTATTTCGTTGGATCTCTTCTTACCTCAACAAGAGAAGTCAGTTGGTGGCCTTGAAGGGCTTTCTCTCGTCCCCTGTCACAGTAACATCGGGCGTACCGCAGGGCTCTAATCTCGGACCCTTGCTTTTTAATATATTTGTAAACGACTTAACTGAATATTTAGTTTGTAATCATTTATTATATGCGGATGACTTAAAAATATTTCACAATATTTCAAGTCCAGCTGACTGCTCCCTTTTGCAGCAAGACTTAGATACATTAGTTAAATGGTGTAATTCTAATCATATGTTTTTAAATAGTAGCAAATGTTTTGTTATTTCATTTACAAATAAACGAAATAAAATCATTAATAATTATTTTTTGAACAATAGTGTCTTAAATAGGTCCGTTGTCGCTAAAGATTTAGGTATTATCTTTGATGAGAAACTTTCATTCCGTTCACATTATCAATATATAACTTCTAAAGCTAATCAACTTTTAGGTTTCGTTCTCAGATCAAGCAAAGACTTCAAGAATCCTCATTCGGTATTATACTTATTTTTTTCACTTGTGAGAAGTCTCTTGGAATATGCTACACCAATATGGTCTCCGTATTATAAAGTTCATATAGATGATATTGAAAGAGTGCAGAAAAAATGTCTTAGGATATTAGCTTACCGTTTGAAACCAGGTCGAAATAATCTTAATTATGAATATAGACTAACCCAATTCAAAATTGAATCTTTATCTCTTCGTCGTAAATACTTTGACTTAGTCTATTTGTACAAAATCATACATTATATAATAAATTCAAGTGATTTAATTTCGAAAATATCTTTTAATACCAGATATACTGCGCGTAGATCACATTGCACTAATCTTTTTGCACTTGAAGTTCACAAAAATAACATCTCATACTTTAATCCCATTGTTAGAATGGCACGACATTATAATGAGTTGGCAAGTGACAACACTGATCTTGATATATTTGAGAGTAATTTTTATAAATATTGTAAATTAGTTAAACATATTCTCAAATAATTAATATTGTCCAGTTAATAATACATTAGATCTAATTTAATCAGATAGTAACTTACATATGTGTGTGAGTGTGGGTGCGTGCAGCTGTGTGTGTGTGTGTGTGTGTGTGTGTGAGTGTGAGCGTATGTGAGTATGTATACATCGTATTTAGGCATCTGTTCAGTTGTAAAAATTTTTCTGTATGCACCTGTTTTGAATTGCAATCCAGATTGTTATGTTAAACATTTAAACTTATAATTTTAGTGGTTGTAATTTGTTTTGTGCATCAATAAAAAGAAAAAAAAAAAAAAAAAAAAAAGGTTTTGAAGTTGGCAATATTTTTCCCACAAAAATAAAATTCTTGTTTTTTTCAATAGAGTTACTTTTTTTAAACTACTTATTGTAAACTGTAGTGGCGCTTATTTGGAAGAAAGTAAATGCATATTTATTTATGACAAAATTAATGCACTAAGTATTTTTTCTCTAATCTATTGTCCGCTTTGGGCCTGAAATGGGCCGTCCCCTTTGACACCAAATTTTTTTTTTACCTAATGCTCTAATACAATTTCTGTTCATGCTTGTTACAAAATGTAACGGGCTCTGTGTATGTATGATACTATGAACGCTACCTATCATTACAGTTGAAACATTTATTCATTCTTACAAAATGAGTGACCTTCAAGGGACAAATTAGTTCGTGTTTTATACATCAAACAAAAACTTTTTTAGTTAAAAATTTATCAATGTCAATGTATTGACCGCGATACCGCAATAATTACTAGTACTACTATTAATAAGTGGGTTACAGGAGACACGCACCTTACAATAAGTAAATATTTTGAAATTTGAATCCGAAGTGAATAGTCGGCAACATTACGTTGTTAAGCGAAATTTTGAGCTGGCTGGCGCGGCGACGCCAAATCATCGGTATAGTAAAAGCCAATATACAGCGCTACGTATACACACCCTCTGGCGGCACCGCTCGGCACTGCGATATGCTTTTTCAAACGTTTCTGAGGCAATTTGGTGACCATCTCAAAAATTGATATAGTAACCATAACTCCATCTACAGTTGATTGGTGTAAAAAATATTGAGAAATAAAGTGGCGACCGCATATTGGTCGCCAAATGTCGGTGGTCGCCACTTTAAATGTATTTTTGTGTTCATTGGATGCCAAAAGTGTTACAGGATATATATATATATATATATATATATATATATATATATATATATATATATATATATATATAATTATGTTATTCGGCCTGCCTATTTGTCATTTTCATTTTTGACAATTAACATGTATGAATTTTTAGCTCACGATTGTGGCATAAGCTTGGTTGTGTCCGGAAATGCTGATAGTTTCTGAAAAAATCTGGAACGGAATGCCTTCAGAAATAAAATTCCGCTATGATATCTAAATAATAGACTGAGTGTTAATTTATTGCGATAGTATCAGAACAATATTGACCGCCCTGAATGACACTATCACTGGTATAGCCTGTACCTCTTATTCGTTGTATACGGATAGTGTGGTATTAGCTACAAAAAAGGTGAACTCATTTTTTACATTAACATGGGTTTGTTATTATTTCGCATTCGATGAAAGTCTAAATCTATTTCATGTATTTCTTTCTTTCATACTATACTTCTTTTCTATGCCATACTTTGCCACAGTCAACTTTAGACAGGTATTTTATTATGTATTTTTTTTAGGTATTTAGGTAGTTTTATTATAGGCTTTGGATAGATAGGTAGGTATTAAGGTCGGTTGATGAGTCAAATCAAAAACCCTTCTACGTGTCTATTAAGGAGATGCCTACGTAAAACCCACTCATTCAGATTATCAACAATTTTATTCTCAACATTCACGATTCATGAACGAATAAGTGTGTTAACTTCATCTGTGGTTCAAACATCTAGATAAGGTGAATAGGTAGGTAAGTAGGTAGGTAGGTAATAAATCACTGAAGTAGGAAACCTATGGAAATGAAACGTCAACAAAAATTCGTGCCACTGTGACGTCATCTGGCCACAAAACATGGCGGTTTTAGTGCTGCCCAGAAGATTTTAATGTTAGTAGTGAGGGAGTTCATATAGAGTCCCATCTTTCTTTCGCCGTAAAGTCGTGTTTTATGTAATTAACATCACAGTTGAAACAATATAAATTTTATTGATTATTGATGTAGCGGCATAAACAATTCTAGCTAATTATATTATATTAGTTATTTAACACATTATAAAATATTTTTTATGTTTTTAAATATTTGGCGGTAAAAAGGTCCCGTGTCACAGACTATATTCTGTTTCCCACATCTCGTGCGTTCCGGCTTACGCATCATAAAAAGGTGCGTACTTAAACGCCACACCACCCCCCTACGGAGAAGGAGAATCCGCAGAAAAAGAGAAAAATGATCATAGGTCGAAAGGTTTGGAGAAGTGGACTCTGCGACTTGATCAGGTGGTATATTGAGGTGAAGGCCGAAGGCACGAGTGAACATGAGGGGACATAAGTAGCATCCGGTTGCGCTGGTTGAGGCACAGAAACCCGCGGTGCTGGTGCCGGAACGAGATCTACTAAAGAATGCTCGACGAAAGCTGGCTTAATTCTGTCAACACTGACCGTCACCTGTTTCCCTTTTACATCTCGTGCGTTCCGGCTTACGCATCATAAAATGGTGCGTACTTAAACGCCACAGTAGGTTTTATCGATAATCGTTTTTGGCTCATTTTATTTGAGATATTGTTGAGTATGAATTATTTGCAGAATTTATACTTTTATAGGAAGTAAGTATATTGTTATGTGTAAAGATGGTGTGATTTAGATATTATGTAAAATCTAAGAAGAGTTCGTGCTTCAATTTTGCCAAGTAAACGATATGACGATTTTTAAAATTTGCTACACTGATTTGATAAAGTTGACGTTTGCCGCAAAACATAAAGATATGGCGTAGTACAGTGCCATCTGCCCATTTCTATATAGGTATATGTAATAAATTTATGTACGGATTTTAGGTAGATAAAATGTCTAATGTCAAATCTGACATGTCAAGACCATAGATAATAAGATAATATATATATATTTAAAGACTTTTTGGCGGGAACACGAGGAGCGAAGTTCCGTGAATTGTTTTACTTTGTCTATTTAGTGTTTCGTCGGGTCTAAAGATGTAATAACGGTGATTTATTAACTGTTGAATATCTGTGAAATGTACAAATGTGGTAAAATGAAACAAAGCCACTGAACGTAGCTTATCGGGATCCTCCACAAAGCCCACTGAAAAAGTCTCAATAAATAACCACCATTTTACTGAGATTATATTTCATCCCATATCATCTTATCTCATTTCATCTCAGTTGATTCATGTCTCAAATTAATTAACTTCATTTCGCTCCATATCATTTTTCATGAAAGAGAATAGAATAACAAAGTATGGTGTGATACTTTCGCGTTTCCATTTGGTATAACGGAACTACTACTGGTACTATCAAATCTGACAGCCCGACTTTTAGTTCTGTCAAAATTCGATTCTGCTGGGTTGTTAACCTACAAAAATCAAAATTGTTCCTTTCAATATTCAGTAATATTTACTGATTATAGTATTTTCATCTTTATAGTATAAGGCTACTAATACTTCTTACCTACCTACATAAACAACTCCATATTAGCCTAAGGTATGTTTCATTCGTTGTGATAGAGATTAAATTTAAAACCTTGACACTTTAAGGCATACCTAATGCCTAAATAATTTGCCATTCAGATGGTTAAACATTTACAAACAGATGTAAATTCATAAATTGTTTTTCATTTATTTTTCATTATTGTTCGAATTAATTCTAATATATTCTGAGCTATTTTTACTGTCATGTTTTTTTCTTCCTTCGTTTTTCTTAGTTTTCGAGACTAACCTTGCCTTTGCTTGAATATGAGTTTAGTCATGTTTTAGACGTTTTAAGTCCGCTTTTTTGTATTCATGCGTTTCTTGATTTGAAATTAATTCCAATATGCTGTTTATTTCTGTGAATGTGTGCCTCTAATTAAAAGACTATACATTCTAAAAGCTTTTTATTAGTTTTATCTTTAGCAACATTTCTATATTGTATATCCTTTGTTGGAATACCTTAATTACATTAATACAAATTGTACTCTAAATAGCCATAGACATAAGTTTTTGTTTAATTGATCATCTTAATATAAAATTTATAATTATTCACAACAAACTAACAGCTTTTGTATCCTCTCTATTGATGACATGCAGGGCAACCACAAGCTGTTCATGACCTATTAATATACTTAATGTTAAACAATAAGTTTAGTAAGCTTAGTGAAATACATACTTAACAAATGCTCACTATTGACTTCCATGGTGAAGGAATAACGTTGTGTAATAAAAATCAAACCCGCAAAATTATAATTTGCACAGTTACTGATGGTAAAACCTCTGGTGAGTCCGCAAGGGGAGGTACCACCGCCCTGCCTAGTTCTGCCGTGAAGTAGTAATGCGTTTCGGTTTGAAGAGTGATACAGACGTTGTAACTAGAGACCTTAGAACTCATATCTAAAGATGGGTAGCGGCATTTACATTGTAGATGTCTATGGGCTCCGATAACCACTTAACACCAGGTGGGCTGTGAGCTCGTTCACTCACCTCTGTAATAAAAAAACCATGATATGCAGATATAATCTAAGAAATTTATTTTCTACAGCAAGAAATCCCTCAGTGGAAAATGTCCGAGCAACCTTCTGTAACTAATGTTGCTGATGAACAACATTCAGCTAGTGGATCTGGTAAGATTTGCAAACTAGTACTACTGAAATAAATTTAATATTTGTCCTTTTTGAGTGGTAACTTTATCCACAATTATAACCGTATATTATTATAATATACATTATAATATTACCATTGTTATTATAACTTTTATCTTTTATGGGTCAATATTGGTCAATTGGTTACATGATTTATATTTTCTGTGTATACGGTTCTCAATAGGAGTGCACTATTTCATTTATGAAAAAAATATCATACCGAGGGGTGAAACTTTATAGAAGAGCCGTTTTAAAGTTTAAAGTTTGGTAAAAATATCACAATAAAAAAATTATTCAGAGATATATATATATATATTTTATTGCCTTTGTAGGCAGACGAGCATACGGCTCACCTGATGGTGAGTGGTTACCGTCGCTCATGGACTTCAGCAATGCCAAGGGCAGAGCCAAGCCGCTGCCTACTGCTTAAATGGATTAAACTTACTACCGCTTAAATGGATTAAACTTAATTAAAGTTCAATTAAGAACATCATACTGTTGATGCTAATACCATATAAAACACACCTTTAATTACAAAGATAAATAAAGATATTAAGTGAAATGTCGCTTAAACTAAATAACCTCTCACCCCTTGATATATTTTAGAATAGTGACGCTTTGTGGTATCGTAATGTACAAATTTTGTTCTTAAATTTGTATTAAATAATCTGGAAAATTGGGCACCAAAACTCAAATGATAGGTGATTGTTCTTTTCAAGAAAATTTTAATGACATTTTGACAAAAATGTAGCTGTTTGTTGGCTTTGAACTCTGAAACAGTTTCTGGGTTATTGGCATAAACCTGCAGTTTCAGAAAATCCCAAAAAAATTATCCTGGTGGCTAGTTGACACGTGAATTTTTTGAGATCAGCATCAGCTATGAAATTTGAAAGTTGCCAATAACAAATATGAAAATCACCCAAAATTTAAATAGTGTATTCTTGTTGAGATGCCTATTAGTAATTAGTGAGAAAATAATGGTGGCCATTGCAAATAATTGAGGAATTACAGAATATGATAATGATAGATATAATAACAATCAATACTATTGTTTAAATTTTGATATAATTGTGACTTTTACTATTACTTTTCTACACTTTTATATTACTCAAATGATTTGATGAATTCACGGCCCACCTGACTAAGGGCTTACTGAAGCCCATAGTCAACATCGTACATTGAGATATGAGTTCTAAATTCTCAGTTTTTACAGTACAATGGCTGCCCCACCCTTCAAACCGAAACTTCATGGCAGAAATAAGTAGGGAGATGGTACCTACCTGTGTACTCACAAACGTCCTCCTACCACCAGTAATCACATTTTGATAAACAAACAAAGATACCAGCTGATTGCAGTATGAGTTGAAATGTTGTTATGTTATAATTATAATGTTGTTATGTTATAATTATAATGTTGTTATGTTATAATTATAACATAACAACATATCCGTTACGTTATAATTAGATTAAAACTCATTTTACTTTCTTAATCCCACCCTTAGGCAGTATCGGTGGTGAAGAGAAGGTGTATGGAGGATGTGAAGGTCCAGATGCTATGTATGTGAAACTGGTATCCTCTGATGGACATGAGTTCATTGTGAAGAGGGAGCATGCTCTTATATCAGGCACTATTAAGGCTATGCTCAGCGGACCGGGCCAGTTTGCTGAAAATGAAGCTAACGAGGTCAACTTTAGAGAGATACCGTATGTACTATCAAAATATTACCTTGTCAGTTTTGTGGTTAGCAGGTTCTGACTACTGTGCCATTGTCCAATGGAACACAAGAATTTAAAAAAAAAAAAACAGTCTTAAAGAATATAGACAGCTCTATGGTGATCCTGTGTGTGACTGGACGGGTGATCTTCGAGGTTGGTGCGGTACGATAACATCTCCGACCCTGGTAACAGGGCAACGCAAAGCCGCCGTCGCCCAAGACACGTCCTATCGGATACTACAGACCTACTCTCAGTGCTTTTTTTCCCTACCCAAGCTGATTGTCTTGAGAGACCATTTTTGCGTAATCCAAACAAATAGGTGAGCTCACGGGGCTCAAAACTGACGTTGCTAACACTAACCTAACCTAACCTAACACTGACCCTAGCAAGAGCATAGGCCCGACAATTATTAGTTTTGGACTGTGTGAATCCAGCAATTCATGAAGATCATCACCGTCTATCTCTTTTTTCCCTATCTAAACTGATAGCCTTGAGAGGCTATGTCAGCATAACCTAACTAGTAGGTGAGCTCACGGGGCTCAAACATGCCGGCATTGTTAACACTAACCCTAGCAAGAGCCGTGCTTAGCAGAATCTACCACCAGATCGGAAACGCGACCCAATGAGAAGATCCGGCGAGAAACTCAGTGGGCAGTGTCTGAGGGTTAATTTACTCGCCGAGCTCTTCGTCGCAAGCGACGGGTTCGACGAAAACGATGACCAGTGCTTGGGATACCTAAAAGCGCCGTTAATGGATCGCAAAGGAACACTGTTCTTTTTAAGCTAGGGCTAATGTTAGTCCTCCCAAGTTAAGCCCTGTGAGCTCACGTACTAATTCGTGCTTAGCTGGAGTAGCCCCTCGACGTTATCAGTGTTTAATTGGGGAATTAATAGGTGTTCTTTTGATATGAATGTCACTCGATTGAATATGAATGAATAACGAAGCTTACCCTGGACAATGGCTCAAACTATTGTGTAATGGTGGTCGCACATCCAGCCGAAATGCACGGATTCTTCATCACACTCCGTGTCACATCTTACAACATCAAAGTTCCTAATATCTTCTCGGAATACTTAGTAATACCTCGATTTTATTTGTCAACAGATCACACGTACTCCAAAAAGTCTGCATGTACTTCACGTACAAGGTACGCTATACCAACTCGTCTACAGAGATACCAGAGTTTCCGATCGCTCCCGAGATCGCCCTCGAAGTGTTGATGGCTGCCAACTTCCTCGACTGTTAAACGATGAATTCTAACAACGACATTGCCTCAATGCAATGAGAGATAAACCACAGATATGTCACACGATGAATTGGTAATGTAAATAGGTCTAGAGTTTAAACGGTAAATATAAATTTTGCTCTCAAATACTATTGTATTGTATTACGTGATGATTTGTTTTGTGAATGTGATCTAGATTTGTTAGTAAAGATATAAATAAAATCGAAACATTAAACTGATGATAAATGATTTTATTGAGAGAAACACAGTATCAGATATTGTCGGATGAATGCTCTTGCCAAAGACATAAAGTGCTATTATTATATAACTGTCCGGAGACATCAAGAAACTTTGGATAAGGAAAATCTTTCAACAAGCTCCGGCCAAGCTGATTCAGGTGAACGGCCTCTCTAAGTCATTATTTGTAGTTTGATAATATTTGCAACTACAAATGCATGTATCATTCTCTCGGATAACTAACTATGATATTTTTTCTTATCCTTTATAAAGTTATCTCTCATTGCATTAAGTTGTTTATTTCACGTGCAAAATTTTAACATGTTCTAATATTTGAATAATGTTAAAAGTGCAATATTACGAACACGCCTACAAATAATCTGTGTTAGTTCTAAATTGTACGTAAGTGTGCGTACGATTATTTGTTTTTATTTTTTTTCTTGCTGTCCGTTTAATTTACAATTGATTATAATATATATTGTGCTTCTACAATTATTGATGTAACAAATTTAAATTAGCTAACAGCAGTGTTCAGATAAATGAAAATAGTTTATTAAATATGTTCGCAGTGGGAAATCAAAAATAGACAGGGGGTGTGCGTGGGGGGTTATTGTTAGTATTCAAATAACAAAAGGTATTCACATTGCGTATTATTAAAATGAAAGAGATATAACAATAATTCCTGATGCACATCTACACTGTCTCTCATCTATGACATAGCTTTTTTTTTCATTGAAAGGTCTACACAAGTAAACCTTTGAAACGTGAACAACCTCAACGATATGGTTTTTATATCCTTTTTCATAACATTTAGGAGCATAAATACGTTTAATTTTAAATATTTACGAATAATTTATGGCTACATTAAAAATGAAAGTTTTACATATAACCTTAAAGTGTTTACATAACCAATACAGAATGTATGATGTAAAATAAATAATTTTAGTGTTTTTACAGTATTTCCTGAGTATTACAAATAAAATCCTTTATGTACCAAGACGGTTTACGAGTTTCTTTTGTCTTGATTATTGTAGATGACCTTTCATTAATGTAGCCATAAAGAATGCAAAAAGTAAAAGTTCATTAAAAAGGAGGGTCCTTACTTTGAAACGAATACAAACGTTAATGGGACCGCCGAATCCGAAATGAAAATAAGTTTCTAAGCTACTTAAGTTGTGTTTACAGTAAGCTAAGCACAGATACTTGTTTACTTATGATAATGTAGAGCTAAGGCAGCTGACGGACTTGTTCTCCGTATGATCGAGGATAGAACGCGTCAGCTGAACTCTAAAAAGTATGTTACATTACGTAGATAAAATTAAAAAAAACAATAAAATGATTTTAATGATTTCAAATGAAAATATTCGACGTTAGTGCAGATAAAGGAATGCCAAATGCCAATGTCAAATGTCAAAATCAGATGATGCTGGACAATAAGGCTGCTGTTAAATTTCAGATTTCCCATAAATCCCAATAAATTTAGAGAAAAGCTTAGAGGGTCACAGTAATATGTGCATTAAAACTTATGAATGTGTGCAACGTAACAGTAAAAAGGATCTCAAATGAACTGAAACTTATCAAAATGGCGTGACACTGCAGCGATATGTTCCAATAATATGATAAACATTTCGCTAAATAATTCGTTTATTTAAAAATAATCAAATTTTAATTCTGACCCGAATTAAATAATTTCCTCTAATCTGAATAAAATGAATACATCGCTGGAAATCTAGTAACGGATTTTCTAGATATTGTAGTGTTTGTATAACGATTGTCGCATTAACATTTTAAAACCAAAAACAGTGAATTATTGCTTTGTATTTTGTTTAAATAAATTATAAAAAAATGAATTCTTTTTTTGCTTTTCCCATTAAAAAAATTAAGCAGTAAACAGGATTCTAGTCCTTTAAGCCAAATATTTTTATATCTTCACCGAATTTGATTCTTTTGAAACACTCAAATGTACTATAGTATCATGTTAATTATTAAAACAGCGTAAGCTGAAGTGATTTTGACGTCGAAGGTTTCATAAGTTCTGACAATGTCGCCAGACGAGTTAAGTTTTTCTTCTTACGGAAAATTTCGTTTAGCGGGTCAGTAATTTTTGAAGTGAAAACTTCTTTAGAATCGTTGTGATTTCAAACCGGATGCAACGGAAAAAACCAAAAATGTGTAGGATGAAGCCAGCAAAGAATGAGACAGAAATATACATACTATTTAATACAGCGCCATCTGTGAGATTTTTTAATACTAACGTGGGTATGAAAGCTCTTGTAGTGAATTTTAATTTAGGATTATACGTGAAATTAAAATATCAATTCACAGAGGGCGCTACTTTACAATTATTTACTAATGACAAAATTTTACATATACTTAAGACGTTTAGGATAATTGTATTTTAATTTTGGAAGGTTTCACTTCTACCACGTGTGAATTGCACACATGTATTTTTATTTTTTTATTCGCCGTTCATGTCATAGAAAGGCGCTTTTCATTGGAGTTTGTTTTTAAAATTTATAATCCTTTTTCAATTGAACCAAACAAGACCTTTTTTTAATTTTGCAACATCGTCATTTGAAGTTTTTAATTCAACTGGGCCTAACGAAACAGATTGTTCCTTACCTTATTAATGTTCTCGCTTTTCTATAGGCCCGACAATTATTAGTTTTGGAATGTGTGAATCCAGCAATTCATGAAGATCATCACCGTCTATCTCTTTTTTCCCTATCTAAATTGATAGCCTTGAGAGGCTGTCAGCATAACCTAACAAGTAGGTGAGCTCGCGGGGCTCAAACATGCCAGCATCGTTAACACTAACTAACCCTAGCAAGAGCAGTGCTTCGCAAAATCTACCACCGGATCGGAAACGCGATCCACTGAGAAGTTCCGGCGAGAAACTCAGTGGGCTGCTGTGTCTGTAGGTTAATTTACTCGCCGAGCTCTTGTTCACAACCGACGGGTTCGACGAGAAGAGTAGGAGAGCTGATGCGTGCGACCATCAAAAACAAAAACCCCGTATCTCCGAACTTCTTAACAGCTTCTTCACTAGTGCAGATCGTGACTTCGTAACTATATAAAAAACTAGCGGCCCGCTTATTGTGGCATAACTATAATAGTTAGATATATGCTGTCGTGACTCTTTTTGTAAATAATAATGTATTCTACAAAGTCGTAGTACATTACGTTATTCTATCATCAATAGTTTTTGCAGGGCACGCGATGTAAAGAATATTTTAGGTAATTTTTTTTTACATCTTGGGTTACATTATTTGAGTTTTAGTGAGGAATCATAATTTTTTTCGAAAAAGATTATAGCCTATGTCACTCGGGAATAGTGTAGCTTCCAAGCAGTGAAAGATTTTTTCAAATCCGTTTAGTAGTTTCGGAGCCAATTCAATATAAACAAACAAACAAATCTTTCCTCTTTATAATATTAATAAGTATAGATAAGTATAAATAAAAATGCCACTGGTTTTCTTTTTTTTTTTCTTTATTTAGTTGCGTAAACAGAATCCGGTTCACCTCGGGGTACAGTCGGTTATCGCGGGCAGCTCACCACTACAACTACGGCTATCTCTTACTATATGATATACTTTGGAATGACATCCTGCTTACACTACTGACGGCTTAACAATGACTTCATAATGCCACATTTTCTTGAAATATCATTTCTGAGAAAAAGGTTATTGAAACGCCACAGATTATTTAAGCAAAATGCAGTAACGGACTATTGTTTGATCTATAAACATATTTTTGAATCATAGAGGTTATATTTTAGTGTACTCTGTATAATTAGAAAAAAAATATTATCCAAAGTAGTTTTAGGTAACGTGGCAAAAAAAAAGGTAATGTGGCATTAATCAAATTCTTTGTTTGACTCCCTCAAAAACAACATTTCGAATACAATTCAACATTTTGAAACAATGAGACACTTATGCTCTATTCATTTTGTTGGAGTATTTTCTGAGAGTAGTTAGATATTTTTTTAATTGATTGTGTTATCTCATTATCCCAAGACATCTCAAACAAAAACTATAATTATAAAATCAACTATACAAACAAAATCGTAGATTCTTTTAATAAATAAATTCTTTTTTCATTTACTATTACAAAAATTAGTCCATTTTACAAAGTAATCTCTAAAAATCTAGAAAAATCCTTGAGATCTAAACTTAAAATAGCTTTGGATAAGGTGTTCAATGTAACACATGTAACGTTATTGATAAAATTAATTTTATACATTTTTACAAAGGAAATTAGCAAATCCTGCGCATTATTAAAAGATAAATGCATAATTGTGACGTAGTATTATTATATACTTAAAGAAAGAAAATATACATTATAATGACATGTTAAATACAAAATATTAATACTTGAATAATTTCAATGTTTGTTCTGTGGCTGTTTATTGTATTCTTTAACTTATGATGTTAAAACGGTACAAAACGGTGTTACCAACACCAAAAAATGTAAAATCTGTACGAAAAATAATTATGTAATACTTACGTTTAGTGGTGCAATTATTGAGGAATGTGCATATTATATCGTGTATATCCTTATACGGTATTTTAGGTCGTTATTGGCAATATTATCACAAATCAATTTTATCCGTAGACTTTTCATTATTGAGTTATGTGAGTTGTTTACAAGAACATTCCGAACGAAATCTACAAAAAATTGAGCCGCTTTTTTTTATTGGTGTTATGAAAATGACAATGTTTATGTAGACAAAATCTCCAAAATCATATTTTAACAAAAAAAAAAACACAGTAGACAGACAATGGTTTCTTTAAATATTCGAACAAGTGTGACTGAATCCAACCGCTCACGATTAAAAGAGATAAATATTTGGTATATAAGTACGAAAGAAATTTTGAAAGATTCTATACTAGCCGACAACATTGATATAAAGAGAAAAATAAAAGTCCATATCGACGCTTCAAAGGCAAACGTGACTAAGCGACAATGAACTTTACAGTAGACTAATTTAAAGTTGAAATACCTGAACACAAAATTTATTTTAACGAATCTAGCTAGTAGCTGTAGGATTGAAATGATTTTAACAGACCTAGAATTTTTTTTTTTTTTGCGCATCGAATTTGGTTATTGCCTGTCATTTATGTACAAAGCAGTTATTGTCGCTTAGTCACTTTTGCCTTTCAAGCGTCGATATTATCATATCATACACGAAACACGATAAGTTAATTTGAAGCACAACAATAGCGATGATATGTTAATTTCACTAAAACGATTTTAACACATTATTAAAAGTGTTCAATATTTTTTTCAATAATGGCTTTACGATTCACAGTACTTGTTGAAGGTAACGTCTTCCTCAACCGGTTTCATGAATTTGAACCGTATTACTTGCGTATTAAAGCTATTAGAAAAAAAATATTGTTAATCTAACTATTAAAATTTTATGTATGTGTGAATAAACTTTTCAATGAAATGTAATATCGTCTTCTCGCATTAAAACTGTATAATCTCAAAACTTACTAATTTTACAGGAGAGTGTTTTAAAGGTTTATGTACATGTAATATTTTTAATATTAATTATATTTGCAACATTTATTTTTTATTAGTTACCAGTTACATTATCTGTCTTTTAAAGTAAGTTAAAATTATGTATTCATTTTCTTAATAGTTGTCAAAACATAGATAATAAATAAAAAACAAAAAAACAAAACTACGCTCTTTTGACAGTATTTATGAGAAAAAATACTGATGATACCAAATGTTTACTCATATTAACTCAATTTCGAATATTTTTGGAAATTGTACAATTTTAATACCAAAAGGCGATATGTGGTAGGAAATAATATGACGTATTTTTTTTTTTCGATAAAGAATATTGTATGCCTTGAATAGCGAAGTAGCATGAAGTAAAAGCGGCAAATTATTATTTTAATTCATTAATTAATAGAAAATGTTACGGTTCCTGAGCCGTATGTTCCTGTAACTACTAGACTAGTCCATTCTAACATCGCACTCTATGTCATAGCCTTAAAAAAATGATGTAAAGCTGTCGAAACTCCACGCGGAGTAAAAATCTACTACAAAAGCGGCTTCGTTTAAAGCTGGCAACATTCACCCCTGATCGCTGTGCCCGACGTTCTGATCGACGGCCATCTTTTTGCTGACGGAGTACAGGGGCGGCGTATCGAGTCTGCCGCTTATCGCCTGGACTCGACTCCTCACCGTCTCCGTGGACGTCGCGTCGATCCTGGAATCGTCGACCGACGCGGAGTGGTGCAGCGGGACGACTTCAGTGTTGCCATATATGTGCTGATCTCTGACGTTCCCATACAAATTGTAGTTATGGATGAGGGCGGAAACTCTATTGGACGTGGCGGGGAGACTGCTGTGCTCTTTGGGCACGTGCTCGGTGACGACTATCTGACTGGTGGTGACGGGCTGGTTGATTTTAAAGTCCGGCTTCGGGGGAGGGATCTCCTCTTCTTGCACGGACGATTGATTACTGAGTATCGGGTTTTGCGGTGTGAAGGTGACGCTCTGGGCCGCGTACACTTGGTTCTGCGACGTGAGGGTCTGGTTCTGGGGCTGCGGGGACGGCTGCTCGGCGAGGGCGGCGCGCCAGTCGATGTTGGGCAGTCGGTCTCTGATGCAGTCCACCACGTCGAGGAGGTTCTTTGCGTCCATCGCCAGCACGTGGGCGGCTGCAAGCATGCTCCTGAAATAGACAGATAATCGTCGATTTAAAAAAAATATCAATAAAACTAAAAACCGTAACACATGTTGCGTCTTTTCGCATTAAAACTGTACTGTACAATTTCAAAAAATATTCGAAATTGAGTTAATATGCGGAATCATTTAGTATCATCACCAGTATTTTTCTAATAAATACTGTCAAAAGAGCGTAGTTTAGTTTTAGTTTTTTTTTTTTTATTTATCTATATTTTGACTACTATTAACAAAATTAATATATAATTTTATCTTTCTTTAAAAGACAGATAATGTAACTAGTAAAAAAATAAAAATAAATGTTGCAAAGATGATTAATATTAAAAATACTAGCTGACCCGGCAGACTTCGTAGTGCCTCAATCGATAAATAAAAGACGTAAAAGGAATCCGTCCGACGGGGGACACAACAAAGGGAAAACAAAATTGTTATTTTCATTTAATTCCGAGCATTTTCATATTTATTTACCTTTTAAACCTTCTCTGGACTTACACAAATAATTCAAGACCAAAATCAGCCAATCGGTCCAGCCGTCCTCGAGTTTTAGCGAGACTAACGAACAGCAATTCATTCTTATATATAGAGATAGATAGATTACAATATGTTACTTAAACCTTTAAAACACTCTCCTGCAAAATTAGTAAGTTTTGAGATTATCTATATATTAATACGTGAAGCAAAAACTTTGTATCCCTTTTTACGAAAATTGCGCGGACGGAGGTGTATGAAAGTTTCCACACTTATAGAGAATATAGAGAAGAAGTGCACAATGCTAATATATTTTATAAATAATGCATAAAAGATACATTAAATCAATAAAGAAAACATTACACACTACCATGTATTTGACACAACACATATATATAAATATACTCTTTTTTTATTGTCAATTGTCAAACTTTTGTTAGTGTATAAAGTCTGTCGTCAAATTGAGAATAGATGAAAACTGTTTGTCTTTATTATTATTTATGTATAGTGTAGTTTTAGTGAAATCTGTGATAATATTATATAAGTACAATAGTATTTGACAATAGAACCATAATAATGTATAAACATAAAATTTCAATTGATTAAAGTCGAATTCCGCCTTCTGCGGGACCACTAGTACAGTTTTAATGCAAGAAGACGATGTATTGTGTGTCGAAGTCTAAGTCCGATTATCTATCCCTTTCTTCTAAAAAGAAAGAAGTAAAAACGTGTTCACTCAAAAGGAACCAGTCCCCACTTCGGGTCTGCTGCAGCGCCACACGGCACCTCATACGTACTTGGTGTACTCATGGTGCAGCGTGGTGTCGTGGTACTGGATGGCGAGACGCATGGCCTCCACCAGCGCCGCCATGTCCTTGCTCAGGACCTGATGGGCCATTTCGACCTCTCTGCAATACGCATCGATTAAAGTGAACGTGGGTTTATGAATTATTGAACCGATCTCAAAAAAACATGTTATCAATTCGGCTGCTATTTTATGTGCGTTACCTTAGTCATATTCTAGAAGGAACTATTTCGATGACTCCTTTTTTTATTGATAAACTGGTGTGTTATCGTTAAATTTAAATGTTATCAAGATTTTATTAGCACTTTTCTTACTGCTTAATAACACAGTTAATTGAGTTGGTTCTGTAGCGAAAAGTTGGTATGTCGTGAGAGAGACAAATAATAGTAAGGTACCTCTGCGCGGCGGGCGGGTACAGCCCCACGAGCAGGTCCACGGTGCCGCACAGCGTCCTCAGCTCCGCGCCCACGTGGCGCACGGCCCCCAGCACGGCGCCCGGCCCCCCGCCGCCCGGCCCCCCCGGCCCCCCGGCGCCCCCCGCCGCCAGCCGCATCACGCCGCGCACCACGCCCGTCGTCGCCACGTACACGGGGTCCTCGCTTTTGCGGGAGCGCTGCGACGACCACACACGCTGGTATTGTTATTGCGACTCATATGTATAAATATATCTATCGACGCTTGAAAGGCAAACGTGACTAAGCGACAATAACTACTTTGTATATAAATGATAGGCAATAATCATATTTGATGCAGAAAAAAATGTTTCTAGGTCTATTAAAATCATTTCAAACCTATAGTTAGATTCGTTAAATTTTTTTTTTTTTCAAGTACGTCAACTTCAAATTAGTCTACTGTAAAGTTCACGCATTGTCGCTTAGTCACGTTTGCCTTTCAAGCGTCGATATACTAGCAGACCCGGCCACACGTTGCTGTGGCTAAGATTTTTGTTTCTATATAACACGCGGCCGGCTATGCTAATACCAAAAATTGACAAAGTAGGAACAATTGGATTTCATTGTATTGCGTTTAATACGAAATAAATTTCACTTATACTTTGGCCTCAGCAGCACGTGGTGTTTATGCCATTAAATTGTAGCTTATGTGAAATGTTGGTATTTTTAACACAGCGCCATCTATTAGCCTATTAATGTCAAACAGTATTACAATTGTCATTTACAATTAACATAAGAAATCATTTTATTATTAATTAATAAATATTGCGACCATTAATCGAAATAAAAACCATCCTATATTTCAAGTCGGATCAAACTGCACACGGTGTGCAAATTCAATTTAAAATCGGTTAAGTAGTTTAGGAGTCCATCGCGGACAAACAACGTGACACGTGATTTATATATATTAAGATATATTTTTTTCTTACCTATACCTATTATACTCCTGCCTCCTACGTATTTTGTGCCAGTGTTAGCAGCACTCCCGGTTTGAGCCCCGTGAGCTCACCTACACGTCAAGGAGAAGCTGAAATAGCCTCCCAAGGCTATCAGAATAGGAATAGGAAAAAAAACGCGTGGAAATGAATCGCACCGCTTCGCGTTCAATTTGTATCAATTCACTAATTTTTCCCGCACGATTTTATACCGCCAGTACGACTACTCCTATAGGATTAAATGTGTTACAGAATTACAAGAAAAAAAAACGCGCCGTGAAATATCGCAGTGCGGACAAGGCCTTAGTTATAGAAGAGACTGTTTTAAGAATACCCCTAAAGATTCTTTATCATTTACGCCAACATTCAATTTTGTCTACATACCTTCTCGTCACTGGCCGATTTGTCTCTTCCTTTAACGGTATTCGCTGGACTTGTCTCTGAGGAGTTTGCCGCTGAAATTTTATGGGTTTTTTTTCATAACTTTAATCAACACTGAACTGGTAGTAGGACCTCTTATGAGTCCGCGCGTGTAGGTACCACCACCCTGCCTATTTCTGCCGTGAAGCAGTAACGCGTTTCGGTTTGAAGAGTGGGGCAGCCATTGTAACTATACTGAGACCTTAGAACTCATATCTCAAGGTTGGTGGCGGTATTTACGTTGTAGATGTCCATGGGCTCCAGTGACCACTTAACACCAGGTGCGCTGTGAGCTCGTCCACTGATCTAATAAATAATAAATAAATAAATAAAAGAATATGGTCTCTTTCAAATACTAATTTCTGTTCTGGATAGTGTAAAATTATGAAAAATGTAAAATTCACGTATCGACGAGCGACGAAAGGCTATTTGTTTTAAGCGACACTTCGTTTGACACGCGACATTTATCTTTTGTAATTAAAAGCGCATTTTATTTGGTCTTATATTTTGGTCTCTCTGGTTTACTCCATTGAAATAATTGAAGATTTTTTTTTGTTGTGATATTTTTATTCTAAATATTACGCTTTTTAAATGGCTCTCCTGTGATTTTATTTTTTACTAGGGACCAGCCCTCGCTTCGCTTCGGAAACATTAAATTTTATTATTGATAGCCGAGTCCCGTAATGTAACCCGCGGTTATTCGCGTACCTCGGGTGACGCCGCGGGGCGAAGCTAGTCTAAAAAAAGTAGCCAAAGTTACTCCTTATATCATCAGCTACCTATTAGTGAAAGTCTCCGTCAAAATCGGTTCAGCCGTTCCAGAGATTAGCCGTAACAAACAGACAGACAGACAAACAGACAAAAATAGTAAAAAATGTTATTTTGGTGTATGTGCCGGTTATTTCAATATTACAAACAGACACTCTAATTTTATTTATATGTATAGATTTTTTATTGCTCTTGTAAGCAGACGAGCGTACAGCCCACCCGATGGTGAGTGGTTACCGTCGCCCATGGACCTCAGCGATGCCAGGGGCAGAGCCAAGCCCCTGCCTACCGCAAAGAAATTGCATAGGCGTCGCTTAAATAAAATATCTTTTCACCCTTCGATGTATGTATATTGTGGGTCGATGTTCACGTACGGACGGACGTACCGGAATGGGGCTGAGTGGGAGGCCGGGGCTCCGCGGGCGCGGGATCGGACTCCGGACACGGCTGCACGCTCGACAATCTCTTTTTCTGAGAAACGAAAAATTTTATTAGAAAAAACTGGTGGTAGGAACTCTTGTAAGTCCGCGCGGGTAGGTACCACCACCCTGCCTATTTCTGCCGTGAAGCAGTAATGTGTTTCGGTTTGAAGGGCGGGGCAGCCGTTGTAACTATACTGAGATCTTAGAACTTATATCTCAAGGTGGGTGGCGCATTTAAGTTGTAAAGGTCTATGGGCTCCAGTAACCAGGTGTTGCACGGGCTGTGAGCTCGTCCACTCATCTAAGCAATAAAAAATAAATAAATAAAGACTGGGAAATGAACATATATACCGAATATTTGAATTACATATTATCTGCTCTATATACAGGGTTACAGGTTAAGTCGACCTATTCCCGTTAAGAGCGTGTAGCTTACATCATTTCTGACTGATTTGACTATGAAACACCCTATCCTAAATCTAACCGATCTGGAGATATTTCAATTTAATGGTTTTTTATAAAAAATACCCGATTTTCGGCTATCAGCTTAGATATTTTGAAATGCATAAGTCTTATTATTATTATTACATGATTTTTACTTGTAAAATAAGATGCTGTATGACCCCAATAACCAATATTGTACGTAAAATGAATAAACAAGTCGTTTTAGACGATTAAAACTTATAAAAAATTAGAAAGATTATTTTTCTTTCAAGGATATCTTAAAAAAATATGATGGTGCCTGTTTGGCAGATGTGCTTAACAATATCTACGTTTCATCAGCTATCCAACGAGGTATAGCAATCTAAGGTTTTATCAAAAATTTGTCGAAAACACTTAGTTTTATAGGCTACAGGGGAGGCTAAATAAAACAAGTATGTACAAGATACTACATTTATTAAACTTTTAAGTTCCAACAAAACATCCTAAGGTCTAAATTTCATGCCCAACATGTCCGTGACCGTTTTACACACATGTTCGCATTATTTTACGAAGTCCAGTTTTATCACACCAGTAATTAATTTCCTTCTCATTTCATTCACCGCATTAATAATCCTGTGTCTCAATACTTCAATTGATGAAATTGGGTTGGGCTCACTATACACGAGACTTCATGTGTCCCCCTACACATAAAAATCCAGGTCCGGACTTATGGCTGGCCAGGGTATAGGCCCACCTCGTTCAATTCGTTTGTTTGGATAATTTGTGTCTAGCTATTCTCTGGCACTTCTCCTGAAATGCGCAAGGCAGCCATCATGCTGAAGCCACGTCTTGAATCAGATTGAGGGGCAAATCATCTAATAGGTCATTTAGGTCTCCTCGCAGGAAATGTTCATAGTATTCCCCATTTAAATTGTAGGGGAGAAAGTAAGGCCCAATCAAATGATTGGAAATAATGCCCATCCACACATTCAGGCTGTCTCGCTCGCACGCACTGCATTAACATTGAAGGACAATTGGCGAGGGACTGTTAGAACTGCTACCTGGAGGCTCGCAACTAAATAATTTCTATGATGTTTTATTTAAACCCTAGATTGTCATACCTCGTTGGATAGCTGATGAAACGTAGATATTGTTAAGCACATCTGCCAAACAGGCGCCATAGTATTTTTTTAAGATATCCTTGAAAGAAAAATAATCTTTCTAATTTTTTATTAGTTTTTATAAGTTTTAATCGTCTAAAACGACTTGTTTATTCATTTTACGTACAATATTGGTTATTGGGGTCATACAGCATCTTATTTTACAAGTAAAAATCATGTAATAATAATAATAAGACTTATGCATTTCAAAATATCTAAGCTGATAGCCGAAAATCGGGTATTTTTTATAAAAAACCATTAAATTGAAATATCTCCAGATCGGTTAGATTTAGGATAGGGTGTTTCATAGTCAAATCAGTCAGAAATGATGTAAGCTACACGCTCTTAACGGGAATAGGTCGACTTAACCTGTAACCCTGTATATATTGCTCTGCTGACTTACCCCTACGGCTTCAAGATGGGTACTGAATCTATTTGAGAGAGCACGATAAATACGAACTTTTCCAAATTACAAAGGAAAATCTTTTCTCGCTATATCTGTACACATCGTTTGATGACTACTCGGTTACTGACACTGACAATGCTCGCTCATAGAACCAATACTGCTTGGTCAGCACGAGCAACGTTCCGAGCCGCAGAGCCGACGCAAGTCCCGCGACGTTGCTCACCAAGTTGTCCTCCTGCATCTGGAGCCACCTCCGGTCCTCCTCGCTCTGGTGCTGCTGCCGCGCCAGCTCCGCCAGCAGCCGCCGCTCCACCGCCTGCTCCGTGTCGAACTCCGGACTCTGCGCAGGCGGACACACGAATCAGATCACTGATGCCGTGAAGCATTAATACGTTTCGGTTTGAAGGGTGGGGCAGCCGTTGTAACTATACTGAGATCTTAGAACTATCTCATCATATATCTCAAAGTGGGTGGCGCATTTACGCTGTGGATGTTCATGGGCTCCAGTAACCACTTATACATCAGGTGGGCCGTGAGCTCGTCCACCGATCTAAGCAATAAATTGCATGTTGGACGTGATAAACGATCTGTTATTTAAATACCTTTAAAAAAATCAATATATTTTCGTCTTTTTTTTAATATTTGAAATTTAAAAAAATTAAATTATAGTTATAGGTAGAGAAACATTCAGACAATATATTATCTTATCTCACAAACGGGCAATCATCAACTAATTAAATGAGTTTAAAAGGAAATTTTCTAAGATTTTATAATGGAAGAACTTTGGCTTGAAATGATTAATTTATTTAAACATAAATAAATTAATCATTTCTTCATTCATTTCCAACAGGAAGAATTTTGTCGTGGTTTCAAATGAGCAATTTAATATTAAAATAACCAGTTCAAAATTTTCTGATTACATAATTACGCCTTTTCCTCATATGTAATTCATTTTTAGTAATCAGAAAATATTAATGTTTATTTTAATATTTTATGATGAACAGAACACTTCTTTTTTTAAATTTACACAATGAACTAACACTGCTGTTAGTGACTTCGTTTGTACAAAAATACATTTTATTTTTAGTAGAGATATGGAATGTTAACATTTCCCAACCGAATCCCAGTTATGTTTTATATTAAGAATTCACACCAACAATGTTAGTACGTCATACGAAATTACTTGTGAACACACACGAACATATAAATTCGTATCAAACATTAAATAAATAAAATAGATAATTCACAAGTAACTTCAAATAAAAAAAAATAAAAAATTTTATTATTGCAAAAAAATCACAAAAAATCTACCGGAGTACCCCCCAACCATACGCACATAAAAATATCTGCAAAAAAAAGTAAAACTCATTTACAACGAAAAAAGAAAAAAACATATTTACATTCGACTACAAAAAACAGCTACCAAAAAAACCGATTTGCCAGCGGAAACAACTAAATCAAAGGAACACAAAACCGTGACACGAGCATGCTCTAGCGGTGTATCTACAGGGCGCGGGCCTACTGCCGGCCAACCGACACATGCTGCGGGCATCACCTGCGCGCGCGCGCCCCCCGCCGCCCCCCGCCCCCGCGGCCCCCCCCGGGCGCGCTGGGCGGCCACCGCCACGCAGCTCCTCACGTTGTCGCCGCCGAAGTCGTATATCTCCTCCACCAGCGGCGGCTCGGGCTGCTGCCGCATCTTGTTGACGACGCTGGCGGCCAGCTGCGCGTTGGTCGTGCCCTGCACCGAGAACTGCCCCACGTCGCGGTCCCGGCGCGCGCGCGGCGGCGGCGACGCGGGCACCGAGTGCTGCCGGGCGAGCGGCGCCGCACCCACCGGGGACCCACGCCGAGACACGCGTGCGGTCCGCTCCAGCGACCCCACGCGCACGGGGCCGCGCTCCACAGTGGACAGCGGGGCGCGAGTGCTCCTCTCCAGAGACCTGACGCGGTTGCTGTAGGACTCCGCGGCGGCCTCCTCGCCGGGAGACGCACTCTGCATATTCTGACACAGATTGTCGCAGCTCTCGCGGGCGCCGACCACCACTGTGAGAGTCTCGTCAGATTCCTCGGGCGGCGGCACGACCGGGTCTAGCTTCTGCAGGCTGGCGGCGGGGATGGGGGCGGTCTGGAGGGGGATGTCGATGGTCTCGTCTGGTTTGGGGTGGATGATCTTATCGACGATGGCGGGGTCGTTCTCCGGTAGAGTCTCCGCGAAGTCTACGGCGACGGTGTTGAATACCGAGGCGGGCGTGGTGTAGGCCCGCGGCTCCAGCGCGCGCGCCTTGTTCTCCCGCAGCAGGTGCGCCAGCACGAGCGGGTTCTGCGCCACGATGTAAGTCTGCGGCGCCCCGCCCGCCGCCGCCGCGCTCCCCTCCGCTGCTGCTGGACATCATTATATAAATAGACTAGCTGACCCGGCAGACTTCGTAGTGCCTCAATCGATAAATAAAAGACAAAAGGAATCCATCCGGTGGGAAACACATCAAAGGACAATCAAAATTGTTATTTTTTTTAATTCTGAGAATTTTCATATTTATCTACCTATTAGACCTTCTCTGGACTTCCACAAATAATTCTAAACTAAAATTAGCCAAATCGGTCCAGCCGTTCTCGAGTTTTAGCGAGACTAACGAACAGGAATTCATTTATATATATATAACTAGGGAGAGTATTTTTTATTGTACACCAAAAAATAAATAAACAATGCGATACATTAAATAGATAAAATAAAAAATTAAGACTACTCGGCGAGCTTTTTGGCGTCACCGCGCGGCTCCAATGAGACGTGCGCTAGTATATTGAAGTGAAACTTCTAATGCGACTTCCAACATGGCTGCGTTAAACGTTCTTTTTTTTTGTGATTGAAAGATTATTGATGACTCGTAGGCCTTTCCAGTTTCACCGTTAAACGTTTAACGCTACCATGGAATAGAAAGAGACAGAGCGAGAGTGAATGCGCGACACTCAAACGCACGCGCGTAGTATACCTGTTACAGGCCAGCGCGAGCGCGATATTTATAATAAAAATGTTGAAGATGTCGCATCTCTTACGCACAGCATTCCCTATTACAAGGGCAATATGATTTAAGGATGAAAAATTAAGAAAGAAAATCACAGTACCGCACATCGAAAAAGAAGTTTCACTTCATTCACGTGCACCAAGTTGCACGCGCGCCGTTTTTTTTTATTCAAAGTTCAATAAACATGGATGTACCTATATAATAAAATAATAATAAGGTTGGGTACCGTTGAGGTTGGTATGAGGTCTGGACGGTTTGGGCGGAGGCTGCTCGCCCCACGAGGCGGCGGCCACGCGTCGGTTCTCACGCCGCATTGTGTCCCACGCGGTGTTGCGCTCCTCTTGTAATATCTCACTGTTCACAACCAATTCAAATATTCGCATTTCAATCCGATATTATTTCTTACTAGCGTCCTGCCCCAGCTTCGCTTGGGTAGTAGCGCACGCGATGTAAATAGTTTTAAGTAATTTTTTTACACATTGGGTTACATTATTGGAGCTTCAGTAAAGATCTCTAATTTTTTTTTAAATATAATAAATATAGCCTATGCTACCTGGAGATAGCGTAGCTTTCCACAGTGATTTTTTTTTTTAAATCACTTCAGTAGTTTCGTAGCCAATTCAATACAAACAAACAAACGGAGTAGAGTTCATCCATACTACCTGGAGCCACTGCGGTCATCCACAGTGCGTTTCCAGAGATCTTTTTTGCCACGTACCATCCGGCTATGGAATGAGCTCCCCTCCACGGTGTTTCCCGAGCGCTATGACATGTCCTTCTTCAAACAAGGCTTGTGGAGAGTATTAAGCGGTAGGCAGCGGCTTGGCTCTGTCCCTTGCATTGCTGAAGTCCATGGGCGACGGTAACCACTCACCATCAGGTGGGCCGTATGCCCGTCTGCCTACAAAGGCAATAAAAAAAAAAAAACAAACAAACAAATCTTTCCTCTTTATAATATTACTATAGAAGTACTGACGTCACTAGTGTGCTTAGTGCGAGTTTTTTAACGTTCTCGATCGCGTAAAAGTTAACTTAAATTTGTATGGAATCGGAACAGCGCCCCTAGCGGCAAACGTAGTAAAGTTGCACACTGGTTTTGTGTGGTCATCACGAATATCGCCACGCCTCTTTAAACATGACATCGAAGCCTAGATTTGTTTAGCGGCTGTGGGCTTCGAGCCGTACTAAAAGATTGTTTGGCGGCAGACATGGGTAGGGCGGTGGCACCTACCCGTACTGGCCTACAATAGTTTTTATTTATTTATTTATTTAAGGATTACCGACAGGGTTAACAGTATGACATAAAATAACATTGACATGTATAGAGCAATTGATAACTGCACTCTAATTAGAGGCAATCACAGCATGCATTAGATTAATATATCAATAGAGATTTAATAATACTATTAATAATAATAATAAATTAAAAACAAAAGAAAGACAACAAGGACAGTAATATCCGAGTACTCAGACCAAGGCTGAGGCTGAGGTTCAACAACAACTTTTTATAATTTTGTTCTTGAATATTGGAAGGGAATTACCAAATATGTCAAGGTTTTCAACTTTTCTGCCTAGATTATTATAAAGGTTAGTTAGACGAGGAGTAGGTGAGTGCTTGCCTAGATTAGTTCTGCTAAAGCGGGTGCTGAAAAGAGCAACGGGGCAACGAGGTAACCTTCAAAGAGAATTTATTGAGGATGGATTGGGAGTCGACAGTACCTATGCTACATGACGCTTTACATGACGGTATGCGGTTCCCGTCGCACGCGGGTGCATAGTAGTCACAGATCGAGGGGTGAAAGTTTATTAAAAATAAAATATAAAGTCAGCCGGCGGGATAGTTACAAGAGCGTCTCCTTGAGGAGGTGCGCGGCGGGGCGGTGCGAGGGCTCGTAGGCCCAGCAGCGCGACATGACGGAGTAGAGGCGCGGGGGGCAGCGCGGGGGGAGGGCCAGCCGCTCGCCGTTCTCCAGCTTGCCGATCACGTCGTTGTTCTTAACCCCGCTGAACGGCTTCACTCCCAGCATCAGGATCTCCCACATGCAGACGCCTGAATAACATCAGTAGTAGTATGCATAAAATATTTAGACGACATATTAGTCTAGTCAACAAGTTCAAAAACGTGTTAAATAGACATAAAGCTCCTAAAAATATGTACGATAGCTCATTGGATGCGGAATGATGTCTACAAAAATGTTTTTTAAGGGCTTATTAGCACATAAAAAATTGCGATTGTTATAAACAAAATAAGATTTTAAAAAAAAGGAATTTGGTTTTTCTTAATTATTTCTAAAATAATGATATTTAAGGAATTTTGAAAAAAGATCCTGAAAGAGGAGGAAATTTCCAATAAAAAAGTCCCAACTTCCGGAATTCTATCTCTATTATTTATAAAAAAAATTAACGCTGAAAATAGCGCTCCGCGAGGTCGTTACGCCATAGGCGCGCCGTCTAAAAAGCCGGTATATCACCTAAAATATTTTTTTTATAGTATTAAATAACAATTTAAAAATTTGAATAAATTATGGTGTAATCTAAACACTTGAACGAAAAAAACCTCGGTGAAAAAAAAATTTTATATCGATTTTTCAAAAATTTACGCCATTGTTAATTAACTAACTTTTTTCCAATCTCTGTTTTTATAAATTACGGTATAAAAGTTACAATAATTCATCTATAAATTTTTCCCTTCGTGGAGCTCTTATCATTTAAGTACTTAATAAAGTTAAGCAAAAAAAATTTTTTAATCTTTATTATTTTGATAATTATAATTTTTTTTAATTAACAAAAAATTAAATTTCTAGAAAATGTTATGAAAAATAGTTTTTTTTCGTAATATCTTAATATTGCTGTTTTTGCATCTACCATAGGTATTAATTAACATTAAAAAAAAAATTTACGCTGTTTGTTAAGAAATTGTTTATAAATAAATAGACTATTTTGGGATTAAAAAAAAAAAAAAATTACCGTCTTATTGTATAGGTGAAATAAAGATTGTTTAAAAAAAAAAATTCTTAAATAAATGTTTTAATTGTTTAAAATCGTTTTTTTCATATTTCAATTGTTTAAATAATTAGTTAAGAAATTATTTTTTCTTAAAAATCATCATTGACTCTTTTCAGCGGATTAACAAAGAAATACATTTTTTTATAAATAATTTCATTGTTTATTAACTTAACAATTTGTTATAAAAAATTAATATTAATCGTTATATTTTTTTTCGAAGACTACAAAAAATTACAAAAACAACCATACATAACAAAATATAGAAAAAAAAAAATTGTATTTTTTACAGCATTTTTAGATATTATATGATAATGAAATTACAGCCGTTACATAATTTGTCAAGCTATAAATTGTTATAACTTTTAAACTATAAGAGATACGGTAAAGGACACTCAGGTCATTTTTATAAAGGATTTATTTATCTTTAAAATAAATTCAAAATCGATCCTGTAACTATTGTTTATCAGTTGTTATAAGCATTTGATAAATAAATGAAAACTGATCGATAGCAGAATGTAAATGAGGTAAGTATAAATTAAAACTAGTATATTATTTAAACAAAATTATATATTTCTATGATTTATACGTAATTAGAAAGATATTTTATCATAGAACAAAAAAGTTTGGGTCCGTAGCTGTATCTATATTATTCAACAAATTATAAGCTATGAAATTTCAAAAAATATCAAAAAAATCTTAATTTTTTATAAACAAATGCTTATAACAACTAATAAACAATAGTTACAGGATCGATTTTGAATTTATTTTAAAGACAAATAAATCCTTTATAAAAATGACCTGAGTGTCCTTTACCGTATCTCTTATAGTTTAAAAGTTATAACAATTTATAGCTTGACAAATTATGTAACGGCTGTAATTTCATTATCATATAATATCTAAAAATGCTGTAAAAAATACAATTTTTTTTTTCTATATTTTGTTATGTATGGTTGTTTTTTGTAGTCTTCGAAAAAAAATATAACGATTAATATTAATTTTTTATAACAAATTGTTAAGTTAATAAATAATGAAATTATTTATAAAAAAATGTATTTCTTTGTTAATCCGCTGAAAAGAGTCAATGATGATTTTTAAGAAAAAATAATTTCTTAACTAATTATTTAAACAATTGAAATATGAAAAAAACGATTTTAAACAATTAAAACATTTATTTAAGAAATTTTTTTTTTAAACAATCTTTATTTCACCTATACAATAAGACGGTAATTTTTTTTTTTTTAAATCCCAAAATAGTCTATTTATTTATAAACAATTTCTTAACAAACAGCGTAATTTTTTTTTTTAAATGTTAATTATTACCTATGGTAGATGCAAAAACAGCAATATTAAGATATTACGAAAAAAAACTACTTTTCATAACATTTTTTAGAAATTTAATTTTTTGTTAATTAAAAAAAATTATAATTATCAAAATAATAAAGATTAAAAAAATTTTTTTGCTTAACTTTATTAAGTACTTAAATGATAAGAGCTCCACGAAGGGAAAAATTTATAGATGAATTATTGTAACTTTTATACCGTAATTTATAAAAACAGAGATTGGAAAAAAGTTAGTTAATTAACAATGGTGTAAATTTTTGAAAAATCGATATAAAATTTTTTTTTCACCGAGGTTTTTTTCGTTCAAGTGTTTAGATTACACCATAATTTATTCAAATTTTTAAATTGTTATTTAATACTATAAAAAAAATATTTTAGGTGATATACCGGCTTTTTAGACGGCGCGCCTATGGCGTAACGACCTCGCGGAGCGCTATTTTCAGCGTTAATTTTTTTTTATAAATAATAGAGATAGAATTCCGGAAGTTGGGACTTTTTTATTGGAAATTTCCTCTTCTTTCAGGATCTTTTTTCAAAATTCCTTAAATATCATTATTTTAGAAATAATTAAGGAAAAACCAAATTCCTTTTTTTTTAAATCTTATTTTGTTTATAACAATCGCAATTTTTTATGTGCTAATAAGCCCTTAAAAAACATTTTTGTAGACATCATTCCGCATCCAATGAGCTATCGTACATATTTTTAGGAGCTTTATGTCTATTTAACACGTTTTTGAACTTGTTGACTAGACTATATAGACGACGACGAAGAATTAACATCGTGCGATTAAAATTAAATCCACAAAGAATATAATTTCCATAATTACTGACGTTAGGACTTATTGTAAAATTTTGTATTGAGATTTTGACCTCGTGTTTCAAAACGGGTGGCAGCATTCACGTTGCGATGTCTATGGGTTAGTCGCTTACCACCAGATGGGAAGTAAGCTCGTTCACCCGTACATGCAAAAAAAAATCGATATCCCGCTTGACAGTACAGCTTTATACCGATGACGAGACCCCTCTTGGCGCAGTGGTTTGTCCCAGACTGCTGAATCGAGGATTGAGGGTTCGATACTCAAATCATGCGGGAATTTGTATAAAGAACATCCTTATGTTTAATTATAATTATCTGTTTATTCAATCAGCGGATTTCATTTCAAGGTTTCACTTGTGACAGTACAACGGCTGCCCCACCCTTCAAACCGAAACGCATTACTGCTTCACGGCAGAAATAGGCGGGGCGGTGGTACCTACCCGTGCAGACTCACAAGACGCCCTACCACCAGTAAGCACATTTTTTATTTATTTTTTATATTTTTATATTCTTTATTAGAGCCATACACCTGTTAGGTTAAGTCGGCTAAGCACATATTAAATTTTTTTTAAATAAGAGTACTTACCACAAAATATAACAATAAAACTAAACTTATAATACTTCAGTTTACTACAATACTACATTGCCTCCATGACACATACCGAACATCCATACGTCGGAAGCGGACGTGAATCGCCTGAAGTTAATCGACTCTGGCGCCATCCATTTAATAGGCAGTTTGCCCCTCGAGGCCTTGTAGTAAGACTTGTCCTCGACCATTTTCGATAGCCCGAAATCGGCCAACTGCAACCAGAAGAGTCCTGTTACTGGCGTCTTGATAGGCAGGAGACGTAGGTACCACCACCCTGCCTATCTCTGTCGTGAAGCAGTAATTAGTTTCGGTTCGAGGGGTGGGGCAGCCGTTGTACTGTAAAAACTGAGATTCATGTCTTTAGATGGTGATTGTTGATGTCTATAGGCTTCTGTAACCCCTTAACACCAGGTGGGCTGTGAGCTAGTCCACCCATCTAAGCAATAAAAAAAGCAATGCCACTTCCGCGTAAGGATCTCTAGTTTATACGGCGCTTTGAATTTCCTTTCCGCTCCGAACAAAACAAGTGAGAATCGATCTTTTGACTGCAAAGAGTTAAATAAGACTATTGTGATTGTTCTGATTGACTGCAAAGAGTTAAATAAGACTATTGTGATTGTTCCTATTAATAAAAAACGAATTGAGAAGTTTAGAAATAATATTAAGCAAGAACATTCAGAAATTATTTATAACAAAAACCCAAATTTATCATACCAGAATATGTTTGAGAGAATTAATATGGTCTTTACTGATGTATTTATTCCTAAAACTGTAACATTAAAAAACAAAACGGTGTTCAGCGAGTGGGCCACCACCGGAGTGTACAAAAGTAGAAAAAAATTGTATGATCTGTACTCTGAAAAAGCTTATAATAATGATGAAACATTTCATCAATATGTCAGGAACTATTCCAAACTATTTAGAAAAGTTTGTTTAGCGGCAAAATCTTTACATTTAAGTGATTTAATCAAAAATGCCCCTGACAAGATAAA
This sequence comes from Bombyx mori, assembly GCF_030269925.1. Taxonomy (NCBI): domain Eukaryota; kingdom Metazoa; phylum Arthropoda; class Insecta; order Lepidoptera; family Bombycidae; genus Bombyx; species Bombyx mori. The sequence continues at coordinate 5,445,450 of NC_085126.1, forward strand.
GATGACTTGGAACATCATTGGTAGAGAAAGTGGAAAAGTCAGAAATAGCCATCAAGAATTCTCGTTAAAAATAGACGATAAATTGGTAACTAGTCATGAAGATGTGGCTAATGCTTTTGAAAAGTTTTTCTCTGACATTCCAGTTTCAACTACCACATCTCTAAATTCATCCCCCACAGCAGCTGAAATATTATTGCATAACCATGTCAAGAAATGCAATGAAATTTTTAAATTTAAGAAAATTAATTCAAACAATATAATAAAAAGTTTTAATAGCCTTAATGTAAAAAATACAGCTGATTTGTGGGGAATATCAGTAAAGGTTTTGAAGTCTGTAATAGACATTATTGCTTCTCATCTTGTTAGTATTTTTAATGATTGTATTAAGTGTGGTGTATTTCCTGACTTAATGAAACATAGTAAAGTGATTCCTCTTTTTAAATCTGGTAGTACTGATGACCCCTCTAACTATAGACCTATTTCAGTACTCCCTACGTTGAGTAAAATCTTTGAAAAAATTATTTTGACACAACTTTTAGAACATTTCAATTCAAATAACCTGCTTCATAATAAACAATTCGGGTTTACAAGGGGTCGCTCTACAACTGATGCAGGTGCTTATCTAATCAAAAATATATTTCAATCTTGGGAGGAATCGCATGATTGTCTTGGAATTTTCTGTGACTTATCCAAAGCATTTGACTGTGTTGAACATGAAACATTGGTGAGGAAACTACATCACTATGGTATTAGGGATGGTGCATTGGAACTTATTACTTCCTATTTATCAGGAAGGATACAAACAGTAGATGTGAAAGGAAATAGATCTTCAGGCACCACGTTGAAAATGGGTGTACCTCAGGGTTCCATTTTGGGTCCTTTTTTATTTCTAATATATATAAACGATTTGCCTAGTTTTATTGAGTCCCGACACGAGGTCGTATTATTCGCAGATGATACATCTTTATTATTTAAAATTAAACGACAATTACAAGTCTATGACGAAGTGAATGATGCGATTTCGTGTGTGGTTCATTGGTTCCGTATCAATAACCTATTATTGAATAGTAAGAAAACGAAATGTATTAAATTTACTTTAAAATGTATTAAATCATCTTTAAATGTGAGACAAGTAGATAGTAATGTAATTGTTTCTGAGGAATCATAGGAGCTTGTTGAGTCAACCGTATTTCTTGGTATAACAGTGGACTCCAAACTGCAGTGGGGACCTCATATTCATAAATTGGCGAGTAAGCTTAGCTCTGCAGCATACGCAGTAAAAAAAATTAGAATGTTAACAAATGCGGACACGGCCCGTTTAGTTTACTTTAGTTACTTCCACAGTGTCATGTCCTATGGCATTTTGCTATGGGGCAATGCGGCCGATGTAGAAATGATATTTATTCTGCAGAAAAGAGCTATACGTGCTATTTATAACATGCACTCAAGGGAATCCCTGAGGGAAAAATTTAAAGAAATTAAAGTTCTCACTATGCCATCCCAGTACATCTTTGAAAATTTGATGTATGTTCGTAAACATATTGAGGAGTTTCCTAAGATGTCGGACATACATAATAGAAATACTAGGAACAAACACAAGCTTGTTGTGCCGATGAGTAGGTTACATAAGATACGAAATTCATTCGGGTGTTTGTCTGTGCGCCTGTACAACAAAATCCCACAAGATGTTCAGAACCTACATATACATAGGTTTAAGAAAACTATTAAAGAACATCTGTGCAATAAAGCTTACTATAAAGTCAATGATTATCTAGAAGATTGCACAAAGTGGGAATGAGTTGCTCGCTCCGGGAATTTCAATATTGTAAAATTGTTATGTTATAATTACTTATTGTAATATGAATATTTAAAAAAAAAAAAAATATTTAAAATAAAAATAAAAATCTAATATTAAAAAAAAAAAAAAAACATGCCCGCTGAGTTTCTTGCCAATTCTTCTCAGGACGGAGGCTAATTCTTGTGAATTGGCGGTAATTCTTTTGACGTTCAACAAGTATGTACTTTCATTTATGTTGAATAAAACTTTTTTGATTTGATTTGATTTGATTTGATTTAAAATAGTATAAGTTACTTTTTTTTGTTGCTTATATGGGTGGACGAGCTCACAGCCCACCTGGTGTTACTGGAGGTCATAGAAATCTACAACGTAAAAGCGCCACCCACCTTGATATAAAAGTTCTAAGGTCTCAGTATACTTACAAGGGCTGCCCCACCCTTCAAACCGAAACGCATTACTGCTTCACGGCAGAAACAGGCAGGATGGTGGTGCCCACCCACGCGGACTCACAAGAGGTCCTACCACCAGTTTATTGATGCACAAAACAAATTACAATAATGACACTACATATTAGTTAAATGGATTGGTCACACATTAAAAAATATAAGAAACATGGACTTTTTGGCGGGAACGCGAGGAGTAAAGTTGCGTGATTTTGTTTTATTTTGTCTATTTAGTGTTTCTTCGGGTATAAATGTGTAATAACGGTGGTTAATTAACTATTTAATATCGGTGAAAGTGCACAAATTCGGGAAAATGAAACAAAGCCGCTGGACGTAACTTCTCGGGATCCTCCAAAAAGTCCACTGAAAAAATCTCAGTAAATGACCACTATTTTACTGAGATTATATATTTCATCCCATATCATCTCATCTCATTTCATTTAATTTCATTTCAGTTGATTAATGTCCCAAATTAATCATTTTCATTTTATTTCACTCCATGTTATCATTATTCATAAAATCTATTTAAATAAAAATGAATTGCTGTTCGTTAGTCTCGCTAAAACTCGAGAACGGCTGGACCGATTTGGCTAATTTTGGTCTTGAATTATTCTGGAAGTCCAGAGAAGGTTTAAAAGGTAGATAAATATGAAAATGCTCGGAATTGAATAAAAATAACAATTTTGTTTTCCCTTTGATGTGTCCCCCGTCCGTCGGACTCCTTTTGTTTGTTGTAAGTCTATTTTATACTAAAGTTTAGGTCTTTTATTTATCGCTTGAGCCACTACGAAGTCTGCCGGGTCAGCTAGTTAAGAAATATATTAAAATAAGACATGACTTAAAGGCCTTAGTTACCAGGTCATAAAATCCCTTATTTTTTTTTTATAAGAAACATACTTTAACACAGGTGGGCGTTGAGACCAGAACGTTCCTGGCGGCGATGTCTCGGTGGACAAACTTCTTGCTCTCGAGGTAGCTGAGCGCGGTCGACAGCTGGTATATGTACAGCACTAGCTGACACGTCTCCAACCTGCATTAATATATCTTTAAATTAACACGTGAAGCTAAAATTTCTGTGCCCCTTTTTACGAAAATTGCGCCGACGGAGGAGTATGAAATTTCTAACACTTATAGAGAATATTGAGGAGTGCAGATTGTAAATTTTTTTAAATGCATAAAAACAACATTAAATCAATAAAAAAGTAATGTGTGTGTAACACTATCATGTATTCGACACAACACTTAATACCTATGTATACTCTTTGTTTATTGTCAAACTTTTCTTATTGCTTATAATCTGTGGTCAAATTGAGAATAGATTAATTATTGTTTCTCTTTATTAAAATTTGTAAAGTGTAGTCTTGGCGAAATCTGTGATATAAAGATGTATAATAGTCTTTGACAATAGAACCATAATAATGTTTAAGCTTATAATTTAAATTAATTATAGTCGAATTTCGACTACTGCGGAACCACTAGTTAATGCTGCGGATCCACTTTCATTACCGTCGCATTTTACCGTCATTTAGAACTTAGTCTAATTACTTACTGTATATTTTTATATTGCTTGTTTAGGCAGACGACCATACATCCTACGTAATGGTAATCAGTCAACGTCGCTCATGGGCATCAGCAATGCGAGCACCACTGGTATAAAAATAAACCTATTTTATTCATACCCACAAATATAACCGCGTGAGATTCGCTTTAGTACGCACCTGTGCGCGTTTTGCTGTAAGTAGGCCCGCATCTCGCCGAGTGTTGCCAGCTCCATGACGATCCATATCGGCGACGAGCTGCACACGCCGACCAGGCCGATGATGTGGGGGTGGGAGAACTGCTGCATTATATCTGTTCAACGATATTACATGATTATTTTATTTTATATGACGGCGTGACTATAGACCCGTTCCGTACGACTGCTTGAGGCGGAATGTTTTTTTTTTTTGAATGAGTAATTTTGGTGGCACAGAGACTTTTCCAGTTTCCCCAGGAGACAGGTGGGCGAGCAAAGGCTCAGCCGGGAGGAGTGGGATTTGCTAACAGCTGCCCGAGCGCCTCTAAACTAGACCTCACTAACAACTCAAGAGCAACTGCTTCGCGAATGAATCTACTACCGGATCTTAATCGCGATCCGCTGAGAAGATCCGGCGAGAAACTCAGCGGGCTGATGCATGGGTTAAGTTGCACGTCGAGCTTTTTGTCAAGTTCGACGAGTAAGTTGCCAGGAGCCGGAATGTATAGTGCGACATTAGTCACTTGTATTTACCTACAGTAGAAAAGTGCGGGTAGTTTATTTATGAATTCTCTTGAACACCGTATTAACCAATTGATTACATACGTTGTACTTATAATAAGTTAACCAACAATATCAGCAATCAGCATTAAGGGTACAACTAATTTTAGTTACGTAAATAGTAGTCTTACGCTGATATACTGATATTACGCTGATATTTAAAAAATCAATATTTGTATGTGTTTGTTCTTTATGCATTAATAAGCCGTATATCCGATTATAGCGAAACTCGATGAGATTTTTCACGCTCCAGAAGTTTCTGTCACAGCACTAGCATCGTACAAACGAAGCGCGAACTTACTTAAAATAAATCAATATTATTTATTGCAATTGCTAAATAAAATTAATTTAAAATCAATATGAATTCACTACAATATTTATGTCCATACGCAATACAAATTGAGACATCGTAAAATAAACTCAGAAGTCACCGGTCATCAGTGTGCCGAGTTTAACTCAATGGAGTTGGAACGTTTGCCTACATTTGCCGCTAGGGGCGCTGTTTTAACTGCATACAAAATTGAGTTAACTTTTACGCTATCGAGAACGTTAAGAAACTCTCACTAACCACACAGTTACATTTAGTGCGAAAGATCCTCTAGTCTGGTATTAAATGAATTTAACTCCTTACATGCTTCTTCTAGAAACTTCTCGGCGGTGTCCAAGTCGGCGTCCATCTTGCATGTCTTCACGGCCACCGGCAGCACGTACTCGCCGCTCTGGCTCTTGCCCTGCTGCTTCTGGATGGACAGCTGGCGACGCAGCGACGGGTGGTTGGCTGACGTCACCCGGCACGTGCCTGCGTGATTACACGAATGATAACGCACAAATACATTTCGTTTCCAAACAAACTGCGTCTAAATTCAACGTGTCTTAACATGTCACGACAATTCTAAATATTGTTACGCGCTAGGGTTCGGGATAAATAAAAATTCTACCGAATTACAACTTAGCACCGTATTCAACACCTAGAACACTGAAACACTCAACAAACACTTTCAAACTATCAATTCGCTTCTTCCGCTTCGCTTCAGGTGATCCGTTCGCTGTTTCGCTTCGAGTAGTTCCGATTACTGACTGACTGCGTGCCATTCCTGCAACGCTTTTATAGTCGATACCTCATCCCTAGAATTATCGAGAATATTCCACACATCTCTAGTATTATTTCCACTATCTGACAATAGATGGCGTTGTACTTCTCGAGCGTTCTAGGTGCTACTAGATCCTTCGATATTCGTTCGACTATACGGCGATAGATGGCGTTACTCTTACTGGCGTAACAATATCTATCATAAAGACAAAGAAATGTGCACTTGTATAAAATTTCCCGATGTTTGGGTATTTTTTTCCCTAATTTGAAAATAAGGTTATTGTTAGACTTCAATTACCTTTGTGTACATCGCCGAACTGTCCCTCCCCAATGATTCCCGTCAACTCGATCTGATTACGAACTAATTCGTAATCGCGAACTGAAATTACACAATAACTTTTTTTACGGCAGGCGTTACGCTATATTACGTGATTAATGTAACTAGCCCTTATACGTTATTTTGTCTCTTTCCATCGCGTTCGAAGCTGAATGTGAACAAAAGAGACAAAACACAATCTATGTATTATATTTATTTTGATGTAAACATCACGTTTAACACATACATCAGTGTTACTGTATCGGTGGCGGCGTATTCGAAGCATTCCAGTTTTAACACGCCCGAATTTATTGCAATTTGGACTTTAACGTCATGTCGCAAAGTCGATAACGGCATGAACGTTGTACTGTCAATGGGCACAGGAAATCGCTTAAAATCATATGGTACGACAGTTTCTTATTCCATTTACACAATAAACAATAGCAATTTCGGGTCAAGGTAAAATCACATCTATTACAAAGCGGTTATAGGTTAAATTAGAGTAGAAATATACTGCTATAAAGGCGATTGCATGCAGTAGAGATGCGAATGTTGCGATGGGATGTGTGGAGTAACGAGAATGGATAGAATAGGGAATGAATATGTTAGAGGAAGTCTGAAAGTGGCACCTGTGACAGAGAAGCTGAGAAGTGCGCGTTTGGGATGGTATGGACATGTGATGAGACGAAATGAAAATGAGGTTGGTAAGAGAGTGTTAACTATGAATGTGGAAGGATATAAAGGAAGAGGTAGGCCTAAGAAGAAATGCATGGATTTTGTGAAAGACGATAATTGTAAGCAGGGAGTAAGCGAAGAAATGGTATATGATAGAAGAGTATGGAAGGAGAAAACATGTTGCGCCGACCCCAGGTGACTGGGAGAAGGGCAGGATAATGATGACGATAATATACTACTACTACTACTACATAAAGGCCGTCTGGTGTAGTGGTAAGTGACATGGTCACTACACAAGGGGGTCGCGGGTTCGAATCCCGCCAAGGGAAGATATTTGTATGATAAATATAAATGTATTTTCCAGGGTTATGGATGTATATTAAATATTAAATATATGTACGTGTATAATAAAAATCTTACATTTATTTCCGTTATCTGGTACCTGTAACACAAGTTCTTTACGAACTTAGCACGGGACCAGTTAATGTGGAGTGATTTTTAGTAAATATTTAATTTATATTTAATTTAATATATTGCTATATTTAACCTGCAGGAGTAGAGTAGTCCGCATCGTCATCGACAATCTCTGCGTAGTCCTCAGACAGCAGAGTGGCGGTGTTCGCCTCCCAGGAACTCGTCTTCCCTTCTGACGAACTGCTGCTCATCTCAGCTGCGGAGATCACATATTCACTTAAGCTCATATTGTTTGCTAACCATGCCATTGCAAGCCGAAGACCTTCCAATTAGTGTCAACAATAACAGTCACAACTTTTAAAGGGATTTTATGATCTGGTAACTAAGACCTTTAAGTCAAGTCTTATTTTAATTTTAATGAAAACTTTTTTAATATGGAAACTGTTATTATGAAATGAAGTTCATTAATATAAAACATGGCAAGAAATGAAAAGAAATGATGAATGAAAGAAACATGAGACCAGATGATATGGGATGAAATATAATCTCATCATCTCATTTACTGAGATTTTTTCAGTGGACTTTTTCGAAGATCCCGAGAAGTTATGTCCAACGACTTTGTTTCGTTTTCCCACATTTGTGCACTTTCACAGATATTAAACAGTTAATAAACCACCGTTATTACACATTTAAACTTGAAGAAACACTAAATAGACAAAATAAAACAAATCACACAACTCTTGCCAATCACTCCTCGCTTTCCCGCCAAAAAGTCACAGTCACAACTTTTTTTTTAAGGGATTTTATGACCTGGTAACTGAGACCTTTAAGTCATATCTTATTTAATTTTAATAAATTTAATTAATTAATATTCATATTTTTATGAAAAATGATATTATGGAGTGAAATGAAATGAAAATTATTAATTTGAGACATTAATCAACTGGGATGAAATTAAATGTAATGAAATGGAATGAAATATAATCTCAGTAAAATGGTGGTGATTTACTGAGATTTTTTCAGTGGACTTTTTGGAGGATCCCGAGAAGTTACGTCCAGCGGCTTTGTTTCATTTTCCCACATTTGTGCACTTTCACAGATATTTAAACAGTTAATAAACCACCATTATTACACATTTAAACCTGAAGAAACACTAAATAGACAAATTAAAACAAATCACACAGCTTCACTCCTCACTTTCCCGCCAAAAAGTCACAGTCACAACTCAATCGCTTAAAAGCACAGATAAAACAAATATACAAACGTTCATATTATATACCTATATTTAAAAATATTAAACGATAAATACATACTATTTTAGGTTTAATTTCAATATATTAAGATTTACTCACACTCAGAAACGAGACAAAGGAAAATTATATTTGAAGGTTTTCATTCGTGAGCACGTGTCAGTACATATTTATTGGAGGGAGGAAAAAATTGATACCCGGCTGCGGGGTTCGACGATAAACATCCTCTTACTGCCCAAAAATTTAACATTTATGCTAAAAAAAACTTATTAAAATGTAACTTACTTTTGCATTGACAGTTAAGTTGCTTCCACACGTTAGCTAAAAAAAGATATATATTTACATGATGAATAAATATCAAACAATAACCGAAGCTTTTAACATTAGGACTTAAGACAAAGCGTTGTCAATAAATAAAAAAACACGAAATGAAAACCAGTGAATTTTTTTTATATAGCTTAGATGTGTGAACATCCTCACGGCCAACCTGGCGTTAAGTTATTATCGGAGCCCATAGACATCTACAACGTAAATGCGCCACCCACCTTGAGATATGTTCTAAGGTTTCAGTTTTTAACGGCTGCCCCACCTTTCGAACCGAAACGCATTACTGCTTCACGGCAGAAATAGGCAGGGTGGTAGTACCTGCCCGTGCGGACTCACAAGACGTCCTACCACCAGTAATTACGCAAATTATAATTTTGCGGATTTGATTTTTATGATTATATCACGGATTTCTGAATAATTTAGCTTGTTCTAAAATTCTCATCGTAGGGTAACCATAATTTCTGATTCAACATTTACAACATTACGTCTCTTCTTGATGGTTTTTTTTTTTGTTTATAATATGACATTTAAAAACAAGATCAATCACACGGAAAAAAAATAAACAAACTTACTCGTTCGATTCCATAGAGAAGTTTGAGAATCTGTGACCAGTCTACAGTATCCATCTACCAGATCGGCTAAGCTCTCTGCGGCCTGTAAGCAAAAAAAAAACCGTTGAAGCCCTGATTAAAAAAGTGACATATAGAGGTAGCCGATTCCAGACAACTGAATTCCTCAGCACGCGACTACGGACACACAGGGCGCCTTGCCTATCAGACCCCGGCCGTACCAAACATTCATATGGTCACTTGAATTATAAACGGCAGAGTTCAGTATTGCCTATGTGAACTTTATATAAATATAATGATTCACATTGTTAATTTTGTTGGTGTACAATAAAGAATACTCTCTCTCTCTCTCACACCCCCTCTCTTTCTTTCTCTCCCCCTTTCCCTCGCTTAGCGAAGTCACCAAACGTCTTTAGTGTCCAAGGTTCCGTACGTCTTGAAAGCATACAACGGAATGTAAGTTGTGTATATACCTCTACACTGCTGCAAGTGATCGTCAATGTTTCCGCAGCGCCCTTGACGCGCAGTTGCAGCGCCGCCTTGCCGCACGAACCGGTCTGTAATAGAAAATATAATGAAAAAGATTAATATAATTATAATATAAAATCAATAGTACTTTTGTGCACGATGGTCCTATTGGTTACTTCTTTTTATTGCTTAGATGTTTGGACGAGCTCACAGCCCACCTGGTGTTAAGTGGTTACTGGAGCTCATAGAAATCTACAACGTAAATGCTCCACCCACCTAGAGATATAAGTTCTAAGGTCTCAAGTATAGTTACAACGGCTGCCTCGCCCTTCAAACCGAAACGCATTACTGTTTCACGGCAGAAATAGGCAAGGTGGTGCTAACTACCCGCGCGGACTCACAAGAGGTCCTACCACCAGTGTTACCTACTACACCTGAATACTTTATTTTGTTATATGGCAATTTAAAAGATTGTTGTTTAAGTACCTGAGTCTGCGATTGTTGTGTGCAGTTCGACTTGAGCGTCTGTACGGCTTCGATGTCGCTGAACGAAGCTATCTTCGTGTAGGTGGGTGGCTCGCCGGCCTTGTGGGACACGTACGATATATCTGTGAATTGTATGAAATAATGTCTATAACACTTCTGTGCTTTATTGTACTTTAACATTTACATTACAAATGAAGCGAAATTCGATTCGAAATTCAAAAATCGATTCGAAATTCGAAAATCGATTTTGTTTTAAGTTTGGTATTTACAGTATGTGCGATTATTTAAAAAAATCGAGTATTAATTAATGGATTTTTATTGAGCACTTATACGCGCGCGCATTACACATATTTCCAGTTATTCTCAACCGTTCGATGGTGTCGGAGAGCACAATGAGATGATTCGAGTTAAACGCAAAATATTTATGGTCTGGTATCATCCTAATTATCGATAATTACGTACGACATTTCGATAGGAAAAAACTTCCTACTACTACGTGAAAGGGCGTCGTAATGCAGGTACTCGATTCTAGATGAACTAAAGCAGCAACTCTCAACTTTATTTTACTCAGTGATAAACCATAGTCTTTCCAAAGTCCCTATATACAATACTAAATACTTAAATGAATTTTTAAAAAATGCCGAAGTGACGGTAGTCTCATATACATTATTAAATCATACACAATTCTACTATCAAACGTATTTGTTCGGTTAACATCTAGTAAATATCTGTATATATCCACATACATATGCACCCCGGAAATACAATTTAGCAGAGTCAATTTAGATAAAAAATAACAATTTGTTATTCTAACGAAACATTTGACAAACGCTTGTGACACACCAATATGTCCCGACACCGTAGTTGAGAGCCGCTGGACTAAAGCATCCAATTTACGTGTGACATACCAATGTTTCGCGGCACTATGGTTGAGAGCCGCTGGACTAAAGCATCCAATATAATACTTGTGACACACCAATGTATCGCGACACTATGGTTGAGAGCCGCTGGACTAAAACATCCAATATAGTTGAAAATCATAAAACATTTTAATTATAAGCGTAAAATTCAAACCTATATCAGGACCGATGGCCAGTTCGACCGGTATGAACCAGCCGGTGCCGAGGGCCCCTGCGAACGTCTCGCGGTCGTACCCGTAGTGTGTGTGCATCGTTTCCAAGTACTTCAGCATGCATTCAGTGTCGCTTAGATTAGCCACCTGGAAAACAAAACAAAAAAGAATAGTTTAAAAATAATAGAAAATAAATTTGAATTAAAAATAGTGTAAGAAATAATGATTTTATGGTAAAAAAGCGTGGGGTGCATGGTATCAGTAGTTATAAATATTTTATGAACAGATATGAGTAGAAGGGTTATTTTGATAATATCCTGAAAAGCACCCCATGTTTTTGTACAATAAATTTTTTTTCTTACACTATTTTTAATTCAAATTTATTAAAATTTATTTTCTATTTTTTAATTGGATTTTCTATAAAATCGTATTTTGTTAGTTTTTTTAAACTATTATTTATTTTTAATTTTTTAGTTGAATTACAAATTTTCAATTTTTTTTTAAATATTGAATTGTCATCGGTCCTTAATAAGTATACCAAATTTCGCGTTAATCCGAAGTTTTGAAGGGGGTCAAAATCATGTTCAAAGATTCGGTTACAAACATACATACGTCCGAAGCTAATAAAAGCGTATTAAAAACGGCATATTTTTTATTTTTTTTTGCTTTGATGGATGGACGTGCTCACAGCCCACCTGGTGTTAAGTGGTTACTGGAACCCATAGACATCTACAACGTAAATGCGCCACCCACCTCGAGATATAAGTTCTAAGGTCTCAGTATAGTTACAACGGCTACCCCACCCTTCGAACCGAAACGCATTACTGCTTCACGGCGGAAATAGGCGCGGTGGTGGTACCTACCCGTGCGGACTGCCAAGAGGTGCTACCACCAGTGATAATTAAGACAATCCAACAATTAAAATACAATTAGTTTGTTAAAGTCGTCGCGGCCCAAAGGATAAGACGTCCGGTGCATTCGTATGTAGCGATATACCGGTGTTCGAATCCCGCAGGCGAGTACCAATTTTTCCAATGAAATACGTACTTAACAAATGTTCACGATTGTCTTCCAAGGTGAAAGAATAACATCGTTTAATAAAAATCAAACCCGCAAAATTATAATTTGCGTAATTACTGGTAGTAGGATCTCTTGTGAGTCCGCGTGGGTAAGTACCACCACCCCCGCCTATTTCTGCCGTGAAGCAGTAATGCGTTTCGTTTTGAAGAGTGGGGCAGCCGTTGTACTGAACTGAGACCTTAGAACACATGTCTCGAGGTGGGTGGCGCCATTTACGTTGTATAAGTCTATGGGCTCCAGTATCCACTTAACACCTGGTGGGCCGTGAGCTCGTCCACCCATCTAAGCAATAAAAAATAAAAATAAATAATAATCTTAAAACACTAAATTGAAAGCACCCAATATTTTTTACCTTCTTGAATTGCTGTTGTATTGCCTTCTTCAGCACCTTCGGCTTAATGGATTCGAGCACAGATTTAGGGAGGAACTTGTGCAGGCCGAACTCCTTCTCCAGATATTCGATGTTCGACTTTTTGTCCATAGAGATCTGCATGTCTTTACAAAAGTACCTGCAATGGTAATTGTGAAGTTGTCATATGTATGAGGCAGGCAAACAATGAAAACATGTATGGTTTGTTTTAAGAAGTATACCTAAACGAGCACGCAATGTAATACAAATACATCTCTTAGATAAAAAAAAGATGGTATAATCAATTCTTGAAGTCACTTAATTTCTAAACAACGCATCGCACATACGGTGCTATAAAGTCACTTATGCAATTTTTCTTAACACTTAAGGCTTCGTCAAACAGAGCGCGTAATTAGCGCGCGTCATAGCGCTAAACTGACGCCGCGCTATGACGCCGAGATGTCGAGACGCCGAGGCGTCATAACGTAGTGCTCTGACGCGCGCTAATTACGCGTTCTGTTTGACGAAGCCTTTAACTGTATAGAAAATACATTTTAATAGTTATTAGTGAAGCGAGAGAGATATTTTCATATACTGATTTAGTTTAAAGTTGTAGTTTAAATATTAACATTTTATTTTTATAGCCTAGCAGAACTATATAAGAATTATATAACAAGATGTTGAATTTTCCAAGGTTTCTCCTGAAAAATGACATAATTTGCATAAGTGACGTTATCGCACCGCATGTGCGATATTTGCACGGCCAGCTCCTGGTCTACGGTAGAATGATTGGCATTGAAGTACCCGCGTCGCCGAAATATAATACAAATATGGCTTATGCAAGATGTGTTCACACCCAAAAGGGTGAATTCTATAATGTATTACTTTTTTTCTAAATAAATTTAATGTTTATGTGTGCAGATTTTAGATTAAAAAAAATGACGGTATAATCAATTCTTGAACTCACTTAATTTCTAAACAACATATTTGCACGGCCAGCTCCTGGTCTACGGTAGGATGATTGGCATTGAGGTATTCGTGTCGCACCTGGAACATATGAACATCATTTTTTTTTAATTGCACACTTTGTATTTGTAACTGGTTGTATAAGCTCACACCCTATCCCGTGTTGGATAGTTGGCGGAGCCAACGTAAAAGGTTTGATTCTATAACAGCTGTCTTTTCCTTCAAAGCAGAACTTACAATATATCCTATCAAAAAGTAAAGTTAGAAAGAAATTAAGGGGAGGGGCCAATTCAATTTTGGAAAGATGGATATGTGGACGAGCTCACAGCTCACCTGGTGTTAAGTGGTTACCGGAGCCCATAGACATCTACAACGTAAATGCGCCACCCGCCTTGAGATATGAGTTCTAAGGTTTCAGTATAGTTACAACGGCTGCCCCGCCCTTCAAACCGAAACACATCACGGCAGAAATAGGCAGGGCGGTGATACCTACCCGTGCGGACTCACAAGAGGTCCTACCACCACTTAAGAGATATGCGGTATTCCATAACGAATACTCAAACAAGCTATTATCAGTCCATTATCCAGTGACCTCTTTAGTCGGGCATTTAGGGATGTGTCATCACTATTTATTTATTATTTTCACCTGATCGTAATAATAGTGGAAGGTAACGCGATCGGCTTCGCAGAGCTCCCTGAGGTTCGCGGGCAGGTACCGTACTCGTAGCTCGAGCCGCCACTCGCTGGCCGGCCACTTCGTCAACAACTCCGAAACGGGAGTGTCCTGATGAATCCATCGGATCTAGAAGGGTTTGCGTACACAAATATTTTAGTTGTTTTTATTTTGATAATTGAAATCGTGTACCGATTGTAATGAAAACAAATCCTGAAGAAAAAACCCTACAGCGAGTCCAGAAACGCCAAGGCTACAGTCAGGCCACAGTCAGAGTACCTCTCTCTCTCTCTTCCTCCCCCCCTCTCTCTCTCTCTCTTCCTCCCCCCCTCTCTCTCTCTTCCTCCCTCTCTCTCTCTCTCTTCCTCTCTCTCTCTCTCTCTCTCTCTCTCTTCCTCCCCCCCTCTCTCTCTCTCTTCCTCCCTCTCTCTCTCTCTCTTCCTCTCTCTCTCTCTCTCTCTCTCTCTCTCTCCCTCCTCCTTCTCTCTTTCTCTCGATACAGGGTATCAAGCGGATATCATAGAGTGGCAAGCTAGATATTTTCCTTAATACAATAAAACATTTAAAGATGCACGCTATTTAGATTTCTTAGACTCTTACTTTTTATACGCTTTGGGTGTGTTGAATAGCGTATAAGGATTGCACAATTTTCAGCTATTTTACTTTTTTCCCTACCTAATCGCTGGTAGTCTAAGGGGCTACTCCATCTACCCACGGACCGGTAGGGGAGTTCACGGGGTCAACCTAAGAGAATTACTAACACTGATAGCAGTGCTTCGCTGAATCTACCACCGGACTGGAATCGCGACCCACTAAGAAGATCCGGAGAGAAACTCAGCGGGTTGTGTCTATAGGCTAGATCGCACCCACAGACACAGCCCACTGAATTTCTCGCCGGATCTTCTCATTGAGTCGCGTATCCGATCCGGCGGTAGATTCTGCGAAGCACTGCTCTTGCTAGGGTTGTTGAGTACTTCACCTTCATCACCTCATATTTATCCGCCTACTACTCGTAGTAGAACTAAGCAGAATGCAATTGATAATAATTAACCCCTAATTTTATGTTTATCTTGTATCACGCTTATATTGTAAAAGGGCAAGATGTTGAGGAGATATTGACATTAATTAATTAATTGACATTAGTTGTCAACGGTACTCTGACGTTTCAATACACAACAAGGGTCAGTGTTAGCATCACTCCGGTTTGAGCCCCGTGAGCTCACCTACTAGTTAAGGTTACGCTGAAATAGCCTCTCAAGGCTATCAGCTTAGGTAGGGTCAAATAAAATTGGGAAGATACGACCAAAAATTGGAACGAATAATTTAATTTAAAGATATGATCATTACCTTCCCGTTTGAGAGTCTCGCTCGTAAAGCAAAACAGGACGCGTAGACCCTCTCTCCTGAGGCTAATCTCGAGGCAACGAGTCGCAGCACCGACCTCACGTCTTCATCAGGCGAGGCTCGCACCAGATTGAAGCCGCCATTCGGCAGATGCACCTTCAAGGTCGACTGATCCGCTACAGCGCCTTTAATCGAACAAACAAATCCATTCAAATCCCGCAAACGTAAAATTCAAGTATTCTTTGTATTACTAAAAACCGATTTGATCACATAAATATTACCCTGGTAACTAAGACCTTTAAGTCATGTCTTATTTTAATTTATATTCTTATCTTTTATGAAAAATGATAATATGAAATGAAATGAAATGAGATGATATGGGATGAATATAATCTCAGTAAAATGGTGGTCATTTACTAAGATTTTTTTAGTGGACTTTTTGGAGAGAGATCCCGAGAAATTACTTCTAGCGGCTTTGTTTCACTTTCCCACATTTGTGCACTTTCACAGATATTAAACAGTTAATAAGCCACCGTTATTACACATTTAAATCTGAAGAAACACTAAATAGACAAAATAATACAAATCACACAACTTCACTCCTCGCGTTCCCGCCAAAAAGTCAAAAATGTTTGATGTAGATGAATCCTTACAGATTACGCAAAAAAATTCAAGGGTTGAAAGCAATCAGATAGTTATTGACAGCCATTTATGATATGGGCTATGAATAGAAAAAGTGGAACCCAAACACTTTTCAAAACGACCACGAACACAAAAGGAAAGGTTTTCCAATGGGCCCTAGAGGAGCAATCGTTACAGTTGAGCTGGCTGAATGAACTTCAAAAGGTTCTCGTTAGTCACGAGCCCGACGGTAGTGTAAACAAACTTCAGTCGGTACACAAAAAAACATTTCAAAGTACACAGCTTAAAAAGAATACAACAGCGATACAACAGTATGATAGTGCTAACCACAGATAAGATACTTAATGGTAAATTCTAAATTGCTGATTTATTTCGATCGGTGAAAGGCTGTTTGCTTTAATCGACATTTTTGCAACTTTATAAATAAATAAATATATATATAATTTATGAATATAAATAATTATAAATCATTTTAATAAATATTTAATAAATTAGAAATAGAGAGCTATTTATAATTATTTATAAATTTATAAGTAACTAGAGGTCCCGCAGTAGTCGAAATTCGACTATAATTAATTAGAATTGTAAGTTTGTACACTATTATGATTGTATTTTATACTTCTATAATCACAAATTTCGCCAAGATTACACTATAAAAAATATTAACAAAGACAAACAATATTTAATCTATTCTCAATTTGACAACAACGTCAAGAACAAAAGTTTGACAATAAATAGTATGCATGCGTGTGTGCGTCAAATACATGGTATGTAGTGTGTGTAATGTTTTCTTTATTGATCTAATGTATCTTTTATGCATAATTTAAAAAAAATATTAGCATTGTGCACTTCTTCTCTATATTCTCTATAAGTGTGGAAAATTTCATACTCCTCCGTCCACGCAATTTTCGTAAAAAGGGATACAAAGTTTTTGCTTCACGTATTAATATATAGATTATAAATAGCTCTCTATTTAAAGTAAAATTTTCAAAAATATCATAGCAGAAAAAACCTCTTCAGCTATTTGAATAGAGTAGTAAACTTAATTGAAGTTCAACTAAAAACATCAAACTGTTGATGCTAATACCAAATAAAACGCTCTTTTAATTACAAAGTTAAATGTCGCGTAACATGCGAAATGTCGCTTAAACCCTTCGATCAACAATAGTTACTATCGATGATCGAAGCTTAAACCAAATAACATTTCACCCCTTAATTTAATTTTTGATTAAAACGTAAAATGTAGTTTCCGCATGTATTTGAGAATGTTTGACATTTAATAAATTTTTTATTAATCTGTAATTTCAAGCTCAGGTCTTTAAATTCAGTCAATTAAAATTTTCTTTCCTATAGTTTTATTCATTGTATTAAAATAATTATGTAGAATCTGATTTACAGTTTAATTACTGTTGACTTGACCGAACGTAGGTACTCTGTGGTTCGATATCCCGATGCCCTTATTAAAGCCTATTGAATGAGGAACCTAGATGACGTCAGCTATCCAGGGATGAACCGATTTACTAACCGGAGAGATAATTTGTTATTCGAAACTTTATCTATGTTTTTTGAAATTTATTTATGTTCTAATAATTTTAAAAGATTACTACTGGCCGAGTTTTGATTTCCACTCAATTTCTACAAATTTTGGGTAAATAATATTAATGACTTAAGGACGACCCGCCCTCGCTTCGCTTCGGAAACATTAAATTTTATTATTGATAGCCGAGTCCCGCGATGTAACCCGCGGTTATTGTCGTGCCGCGGGTGACGCCGCGAGGCGAAGCTAGTCTAAAAAAAGTAGCCTAAGTTACTCTTTATATCATCAGCTACCTATCAGTGATAGTTCCGTCAAAATCGGTCCAGCCGTTCCAGAGATTAGCCGGAACAAACAGACGAGACAGACAAAAATTGTAAAAAATGTTATTTTGGTGCATGTACCGTATATATATTCATATGCATGTAGTAAAAAGCGGTTATTTCAATATTACAAACAGACACTCCACTTTTATTTATATGTATGGATAGAAAGTAAAAAAAATACTATAACATCTCCGCTTCCTGTCATTCAGCTAAAATTAACGAAGCCTCTACATCATTTTTATGAGCCGCCTAGGGACCAACTTATACTGCAAATGGGTTTGTGCATACAATATTTTTTTCACTTATATACGGTGAAGTTTTTATTTCTTGTGTAGATGGGTCAATGTGCTCACGGCTCTACCGGTGTTAAGTAGATATCAGAGCCCATCAGAATGTGGCCACCCACTTTGAGATATGAGGCTTAAGTTTTTTGTTTTACTGGCCTCGTCGTCAGATCAGCAATGTAAGGGGCAGAGTCAAGCTTCGTTTGAAGAAGGATATGTTATAGCCTTCGGGAAATACCATAGAGGGGAGCTCATTTCAAAGCCGGATGGTACGTGGAAAATCTCTGGAAACGCACTGGATGAACGCAGTGATTAAAAGTAGTCTGGATGTACATTTCTCAAGCGAAATGGCACGCGTTACTGCGTCTAATTACGCAATTATGATTATTTAGTTTGATTTTTATTGCAAAATGATATTCCTTAATTGTGGAAGTCAATCTTGAACACGTCTTATGACCCAATTTCATCAGCGCCCAAGTTGATTCATCATTATTTCACAATTCACAAAACACGTCTACATTCAAAGCTTCCTCGGTACATACCTATAGATATTGCATAGTTCCAAGAGCTGAGACCTGCGACCTTACGACTGCAGTAGCTGAATCATATTCAAACATTAGCGCTTCAATCTAAGCTTTCACTTTAAGTGTTAGTTTCCATAAGCGCCCATCGGGGGGACCGGTGTAAGCCACGAGACATGAGGATGAAATCAATTGTAATGAAACAACTGCTGCTATAGTGACACCAAAGGTACACAACTAATTGACGCGGATGGAAAGATAGAAGAAGAAAAAAACGAGTCCGATGACGTCAGAGTCATAAACATATGATTTTATAACATAAGAGTTATATATTGTGGAGCTCATTAAAACGAACGAGCTTAAACGTCAGAAACTCACCAGAAATATGGCGCGCGATATTTTATCGTCACATAACACGACCGAGGAGGCTAGCTTACACGTGTAGAACGAGACGTGACTTAAGCAAAGAGCTACACACGTGCAACTAAATTACAATTTAACTCGCCCAATTAACTTTCGTTCTGGTTTTTTAACAAAATAAATTTATGGAAAATAATTTTCGATTAAAATGTTTTTAGGTGGGTATTAGAGAAGGAGTTAAGCATGTTTGTAATTTGTATTTGTTGTTACAATTGTTGTCGGAGCCATAGATAATACACATAAATGAGTTATAGATGAGCAACTCAAGCACTCAACAAAAATGTTTACGGACGTCGGCCACTAGATGGCTTCGCTTCGATTAATTTCTCATTGTTCCTGTAGATGGCAGTAACATATTACCTATCCTATATTTTATTTTTAATGAATGTTTTGTAATTATTCCGAAACTAAAATTTAATCAATTTGTCTATAACAAATAAAGACTTGTATGATTTATAACTTTTTTATATTTTCTGTGTTTAGTTATACCATAATTAAATACCTCAACTTTAACAACATATAAGTTTAGAGGCATCCGCTACAAGATGTCGCTAGTTTCCATACAAAAAAATGTTTGTCTTAAAGTATCGCAGTTTCAGGGCCCCTGGTCGGAGCTCTTAGAATTAAGATCCGAAAGTCGAACTAAAACTGCTGTCATATGAATCAAAATACGCACTAGTACCAATTAAAGAATTAAATAAGACATTTTGTCCAATTCAAAAATTTTAAATCTTACACCTGCCTGATGGCTTCTGTCCTAATCGCACGATACGCATATATTGGGCGTGGGCCACGAAGTTATAACCCCATTTAGTTGAATCAAAATATGCACAAAGCATACTCATTATTCTTATTAGCGCGCGTGTGTGTGTGTAGTTCCGAAAATTCATCTCGAATGAGGCAGCCGGTGAAATAAAAAAGTGTGCTACCGTGTTCTCAAATTAAAGGTTGTTTTAAGCAAACACCCTTTGTTGGGAAAGGATTTTAAATGATTTTTTTTTCTTTTTTGTACTGGTCTTGGACTTGCGCATGGAAAAATGAACCTTAAATACAAGGAATCAGCCTTTATACTTCCGTTTAACAAAACGTTTATATTTCGCGCGTACATGAACTTAACGTGAGGAGTGCGATTAAGACTACTTTTTTAAACAGAAAAAAAAACCTTTCAGAAAATAGTAACATAGAAACCTTTCAAACCTGCCAGATTACCGAGCAATAATAAACAGAAAACATATGACGTAGTCCGCTTTAAAATTGGGAAGTGCGACTGAGATAGCAAGATTCTTACTGCGCTCACTTTTTTTTCGTTTTAATAATAATATCAATAACAAGGACCCACTGAGAAGAACCGTCGAAAACCCAGTGGGTTGTGTCTATGGGTCAGTTCGCTTGTTTTTTTTTCCTACCTATGCTGATAACCTTGAGAGGCTATTTCAGCTTCACTCTAACGTGTGTAGGTGAGCTCACGGGGCTCAAACCGGAGTGTTGGTAACACTGACTCTAGCAAGAGCAGTGTTTCGCAGAATCTACTACCGGATCGGAAACGCGACCCACTGAGAAGATCCGGCGAGAAACTCAGTGGGCTGTGTCTATGGTTTAATTCACTCGTCGAGCCCTTCGTCGCAAGCGACGGGTTCGACGAAGGCGGTGACCGGGTTCGCTCGTCGTAATCGACCAGTTTGACGGTAACAGTGACCGGTGCCTGAAGAGCCTAAAAGGACCGAGATTGGATTCGTCTGGATCGGATATTTGCGCTCATTAATCGTTCACGCATCTTTAAAATATTAATTGCTGCCTTGTTTTTACCCCCAATTCGGTCGTTGTTTGCACAAAAATCTTAATTTTATTGGGATTTGAGTGAATCAAACATATCACACATAAATAATAGTTTAAAAAAACTAACAAAATGCGCTTGTGTAGAAAATCCAACTAATCCAAAAAAATAGAAAATAAATTTTAATAAATTTCAATTAAAAATAGTGTAAGAAAAAATGATTTTATTGTAAAAAAGCGTGGGGTACTTTGCAGGATATTATTAAAATAAACCCTTCTACTCATATCTGTTCATAAAATATTTATAACTACTGATACCATGCACTCCATGGTTTTTTAGTTGGATTTTCTATAAAAGCCTATTTTGTTAGTTTTTTTAAACTACCTATTATTTATTTTCTATTTTTTAGTTGAATTTCAATTTTTTCTATTTTTTTTCAATTATGTTTTTAAATATTGAATCGTCATCGATCCTTAATGAGTATACCAAATTTCGATTTAATCCGACGTTTTGAAGGGGGTCAAAATCATACGTTCAAAGATTCCGTTACTAACATACATACGTCTGAAGCTAATAAAAGCGTATTATTAAAAAGAGTAAATCGGAAGCGAAGCTGTTATCTTACCGTGCGTCTGAATGGGTGCATGTCGCTTGGGCGAGCCGCCCGTCGGAGCGGGCTGCATTGCTCTGGCTAACGCGCCGTCTCCGCACCGCCCGCCACCTTCCGGCTCATGGCTGCAACAATATAATATGTTCTAGTTTAATTTATATTACGTAACATATAATGTATGGGAAATGTTAGTTTACCTATACTTGCTATGTGCCTTTTTTATTTTATTTTTTTATTGCTTAGATGGGTGGACGAGCTCACAGCCCACCTGATGTGGTTATTGGAAGTGGTTACTGGAACCCAAAGACATCTACAGCGTAAATGCGCCAACCACCTTGAGATATAAGTTCTAAGGTCTCAGTATAGTTACAACGGCTGCCCCACCCTTCAAGCCGAAATGCATTACTGCTTCAAGACAGATAGGCGGGGTGGTGTTACCTACCGGTGCGGACTCACAAGAGGTCCTACCACCAGTAATTACGCAAATTAAAATTTTTGCAGAAGTCAATCGTGAACATTTGTCATGTACGTATTTCTTTAAAAAAATTGGTGGGATTCGACCACAGTTGCATCGCTCGATACGAATGCACCGGACGTCTTATCCCTTAGGCCACGACGACTCAAGTGCCTGCTCTTGTCACATGTGGTCAAAATTTTGGACTAAATAAAGATAGGCCAGCGACCTTTAACCATAAATGTTGAACCAAATAAAGATGAGCCAGCGCCCTTTAACCAGAGATGGGTTGTGAGTCTGCCAATAACAATGCTACTATCTAAATGCTACTAACTAAATCACTAAGCTAACCTTATACATATTTGTTACGTAAATTCGAACTTGTATTGTTTTTCGGAAGGTTTTCCTCATACTATTTACAGCTGCGTATAAAATAATGTACGACAATAAACAGAAAATACTTCTAATGTATTCGTAAATTATAATATAATTTTTGAAGTCGTAACATAATTATCACCTCTAATTAGTTTTAATTGGTAACGTGAAAAGGCGTAAGGGATATAAATAATATTTAAGTACATACAGACACACCGGTTGTGGAGAATGACAATTCATAAATACGTTCAAACGAAATAATAAAATTGTGTAGTTATGTTATCTTGGCGAGTCATAGTTTACACGTGTATTTTTTATAATTATTTTATTAATTAGAAATTTTCTTTAGTTTATTACAATTAAAAATAGTTTCAGGATGCCAAATGAAGAAGTGTGGTAATTTTTTAAGCCGTTCATGTGTAGATATCTTAATTTTGTCATGTTTGAAAAATAACAATTTCTTACTTAAGAAAATATAATTAGTTATAATATTTATATTAATTAGTAATTAAACTAAGCACGCTAGCTAACAATAAATAATTAAAATAAAAATTTAAAATTTCTCATTCTCGTCATGATTTCACGAAATTTTAGACTTGTAACTTTGGAACTAAAGTAATTATTTTTTGTAATCATTTATGTTTGGCATAGTGTTACACAACTTTTTGTTGAAATCACTACATAGTATAAAACAAAGTCGCTTTCTCTGTCCCTACATCTGTCTGTCCCTATGTATGCTTAAATCTTTAAAACTACGCAACAGATTTTGATGCGGTTTTTTTTAATAGATAGAGTGATTGAAGCGGAAGGTTTATATGTATAATAACATCCATTAAATAGTGTAGAAATCAATAATAAATTACAGTTTCCTAAGCGAAGCGAGGGCTGGTCACTAGTAAGATATAAAACACGTAATATGTGACGTGCACCAACGCTATATTTTTCTCTACATTTTTTCTTCACAAAATCCTTTTTGTAACAAGCATTTCCTTCTAAAAGGGCACTTAAATGTCCCATAGTAATAATTCTATTACGTGAAAGTGGAATACACCATATTTGCGGATATGTTTTCCGGTCACTTGTTCGTTGCTTACACAGATATATATGTATGTAACACGTGCTGTTGGATAGTGGAAAGTTCTGGAAAATATTGCAAAGGAGTTAGTTCTTCTTTGTTTTAATGGCCGTAATCTTTTAAATTCGAATTTCCGTAATCTGTCTCTTTCTTTTGAATTAGGATCTATTGTTGTTTTGTTTTAGCCTCGTTTCGACTTTGTTCAACGTAATCAGTGGCTCTCAACAAAAACATAACGTCGTTGTCAAACCGGCCAAAAACCAAAATCTGCTATGTGCACTTTTTGAGATTTTTATAATACTTTTTGATCTTTTCGTATAGTTCACAGCCCTATCTACCCTATAAAAAAAAACTGTTATCTGTCTATAGCTTTAATATTTATCTATAGCTTTCATTTGATATACATAGTTCTTAAAAATTCACCTTCATATAAAATTTCATACGAAAATGTTTTTACTCATAATACTCGTAGCAGATTTTAGTTTGACAGGGACGATAATTAATTTTTCTGTTTTTTTAAGGATTTTATGGCCTGGTAATGAGTCCTTTGAGTGATGTCTTATATTCGGGCATTAATATATTTTTTTAAAGTATTTAAATCGTCTCCAAGTTATTTTGAACATATACATAAAATGCAATACTTAACGCTTTATGTTTTTGAGTTAATCACAAAAGTGACTGCTTAAAGTATCACTAGCCTCTATTATTACATTTGCCAATACTAGTCTATGTAAGATAAACATTTGGTTTGGACACTTGAAGTAAATATGTCGGCGATCTCCTCTTTACAGAAAGCGCAAATATGGCTCTTTATTATATTGAGTCTTGCGAAGCGTGCGAGTACAGTGAGGCCAAATCGCAATCTGTTGATTGTGGTAATGAACTCACGGCTAGCTATATCCAGGTAACTCATTGTTCCAAAAATACAATTCCGAGCCCGTGGTTCTGAATCCCAAATATTTTGAATACGTAATGACGTTGACGGACGATCGATCACACACAGCATCCATCGAATGATTTCAGCAGGTGCCACGGGAGAGAAAAAAATACACATGTCCTGAATCGAGCTACTCCTCTTTTTTTTTCGTAGTGGAGTAAAACCTCATTTGCAAAACGTATCTAAAACTCAAGCGATTTCAAATGTGGGTTTAATTACAATTGTTTTTTATATTCAAAACGCAAATATTTATTGTTTTGTCACAAGAAATACACACATTTACCAACCAATCAGAAGTGGGTGAAACTATAAACAAATTAAATATGAATTCCCATCGGTTTTCGCGTGTCATAGACTTAATTAAAACTACTTTAGATCGTAACGTGAAACATTAAAATTAACGTTCATCATCATCATCATCACCATTCTTTCCTATTACCCTCTGCTGGGGTGTAGGGCTCGAATCATTTTTTTCCATTTACATCGGTCTTGGGCAGTCTGTTCTAGCTCCTCCCACGTCATGCCCAAGACCCCTAGTTCCTGCTCCACCGAGCGACGCAAAGTTGTTCTGGGGCGGCCTCTCTTCCTCTTGCCAGACACTTTCCAGGTCAGTGCTCTCTTTGATAGGTGGGTGTCGGGCTTTCTCAAAATGTGACCAAAAACAAATAAATACAGCGTATAAATAAAACGCAAATCTTCATAGTTAGTAAAAATATTTCAAAACAATGGAAAATAATTTCGTCATGTACACCGATATTGTAATACTAGCTTTTGCCCGCGACTCCGTCCGCGTGGAATAGTTGGCATAATGCTAAATTTTACCCCCCACTTCATTTACGCAGAAAGTGAAAATATTTTTGTATTATAGAATGTTAAGGAGCTATTTTTAAACCCCTATTTTGAAACATTCTTTATTGGTGCTCCGCTCGTATTGGTCTTAGGGTGATGTTATATAGCCTATTACATCCTTTCCCGATAAATGAGCTATCTATCACACTGAAAGAATTTTTCAAATCGGGCCAGTAGTTCCTGAGATTAGCGCGTTCAAACAAACAAACTCTTCAGCTTTATAATATTAGTTAAGATAGCTCTACTTATACAAATTATCTCTATATAGAGACGCTATCATATTTCTAATAAAGAGTCTGAGAGATATTTAGGAGGAACAACGGTTCGAGTTTGGCAAGTAATGCCCTAATATCGGAGCTCGGTCATGGCGTGGCTGGCGAAGTTTGAGAGTAGGCGAAACATCTGGTTACCGGTTTGTCGAAACTTAATTTGTATGAAAGTTTCATATCGACCGTCTGGTGTAGTGGTAAGTGACATGGTCACTACACAAGGGGGTCGCGGGTTCCCGCCAAGGGAAGATATTTGTATGATAAATATAAATGTATTTCCAGGGTTATGGGTGTATATTAAATACATGTATGTGTATAATAAAAATATTATATTTATTTCCGTTATCTGGTACTTGTAACACAAGTTCTTTACGAACTTAGCACGGGACCAGTTAACGTGGCGTGATTGTTAGTAAATATTTATATTTATATTTATTATATATATCAAGGTACTTTCGGATGAACACACGAGTGTGTTTCATGCGCCACAAATAAATATGTAATGGGAATATTTTCCGCTCGTATTATGATTATCAGTTCCGATCCATGTATTATTGGTTTTGTTAGTTTTAACAATAAATAAATTAACTAGCTGACCCGGCACACTTTGTAGTGCCTCAATCAATAAATAAAAGAACTAAACTTTTGTATAAAATAAAATTAAAACAAACAAAAGAAATCCGTCCGACGGGGGATACATGAAAGGAAAAATAAAATTGTTATTTTTATTTAATTCCGAGCATTTCATATTTATTTACCTACGTTTTAAACCTTCTCTGGACTTCGACAAATAATTCAAGGCCAAAATTAGCCAAATCGGTCCAGCCATTCTCGAGTTTTAGCGAGACTAACGAACAGCAATTCATTTTTATATATATAGATAGATACATAGATAGATTTGTTGGTATTAATAATTCGTTCGTAAATAATAACACGTTCGATCGTTAACTGTCGAGTCACTTCCTCGTTCCTGGACACCGGCTAGTTATAATCAAAGGCTGGTCAGCGAAAGGGGTCGCACCCCACGGGGTGTCGCCCCCACGCCACGCAGGCATCGATTGGCGTCCTGCGCATGCAAATGCACAATGCAATGGATTCTGTCAGCCAGTCTCCCTACACCTACATATACGTGTATATATTATTTGATTGGGGTTTGTTAGGGGGGTCTCTGTTTAGGTTTGATACAATGGTATAGGTTTTGTTTGCACCAAGTACTTGTAGCTATTCTGCTCAAGTATTCTCTTTTTTTTATTGCTTAGATGGGTGGACGAGCTTAGAGCCCACCTGGTGTTAAGTGGTTACTGGAGCCCATAGACATCTGCAACGTAAATGCGCCGCCCACCTTGAGATATAAGTTCCAAGATCTCAGTATAGTTACAACGGCTGCCTCACCCTTCAAAACGAAACGCATTACTGCTTCACGGCAGAAATAGGCAGGGTGGTGGTACCTACCCGCGCGGACTCACAAGAGGTCCCACCACCAGTCTCTTGGCGTTACGCTATGTAATTTAGACTGTTGCGTTACACTTGTAATTGAGTCAAGCAAAGAGGATGGCCGTTTTAACATGGCCAAATACCTATATTCACGACCTAACTTCTTGTTATATAAAACTCGAATTCCCCTATCCACTTTTCTGTGCTAAATCGAAATCACAATTATTTTACTCAATGGCTAAAACAGGACCACGGATCTGCTCCTCCACGATAATTTTCAAAATTCATTCATATTCGATCATCAGTCAAATTGCGCCGAATAGTATAATTGAAAATAAAACTTATAATCACAGTCCAGTATATTATTTGGTGTAGCTAGCTCATACGTCATATTCACTACTCCAATTACTCAAAGAACCAATTAAATAATGCTTCAGGGTAGAGAACTACTTAAATATATTCATTGAAAGAAGCATAAATCATTACTTCGAGTTATGTAGGTGCGGTGACAAAATTACACAACACAGAGTAGCGTTGTCAAAATATGAAATGATTTAAAATCAGTCCCCTAAAATAACGGTTATATCATATATTTTTTATCAAACAGGAATGCAAGGTTGCTTCGTAGCAGGAATCGACAGGATAGTACTGCCAATCCGTGCGAACTTAAAACCGGCACAAAGAAAACTAAAATATTTGTCATCAATATTAAATTGAATTGGAACCGGATTTTTTTGGGTTTTTTAGGCTACATTAACATAATGTACTTATTTCATTCAGGGAAATTATTTTTTTATATAATTATATGCATTAAATATTATTTATATTGAATTAAGGTATACCGTGTATTTTTTTTTAATCTCCCAATATAAATGCGAAAATACATATTTTATTTATTTTATTTTTATAACATGACTTTAGTTCTTTCATAAATACTAATTTGGCTCTAAAAATCTTGGCTCGAACCACGAATATAACTTTACAAAAATATATTAATATTGTTAGTTTACTTTTTGTCCTATCCCTAAATGTATATTTTTGGGTACCAGTGGAGCTCTTAACATTTTTACTCCTCCAATCCTCCGTTCAGGAGTAATCTCAACCATAAGTCAGTTTTGTTACAACTGGGTCTGTACGAACGAATAATAATGGTTTAAAAAAAATACATTTCGTATCTTTTATCATCATCTATCTTTCATCACTATTCAATATTAATCAAAACATGCGTTTAATTAAAATAATAATAATAATAATTATCAGTATTATAAATAAGTATGTTCGTCTCTTTTTAGTATCATTACGATTTCGTTGATTTCAAAACACAATGTGCTAAAAATCCCTTCATTCATTTAATTTAATGATATACAAAAACACGGAAGAAAATACAAAAGAATATGTTATAAAATAGGGAAAAGTATACCTATAATGAATACCACTTTAGTACCACTCTTGTATAGTCCGGTGACACTGAAGCGAAATAGGCAATTATTAGCAATATTAATAATGAGAGTAATGTGTTTTTTTATTAGCTCAAATGGGAGATGACCTCAGGGCTCTGCCTCTGCTATTATTTCCCAGTAATGCAAAATAATCCCAACTGTAGACAATCTTAAAATAAAATTCTCTAAATAAATTTATAATAATATGCATGTCTTCATTTGAAATTGATCTTTCTGTAATACTCATTTCATAACATATCTACTAGTAAATTGGGGCGAAAGGTAAAGCAAAAGGGGATTGTTTATAACAATAATTCTGTTTGCCCTATATTTAAACAGACAGACTAGCGTTGACAAATTAATGTGGACTAATTAGTTTCGCTCGTATTTCCCCATTAGTTTTTAAACGTTTAATATTCCTGAAAGAGGACACTTAATTCATTCATATTCTATAACAAGGCTATGCGTATTGTCATTTGTTTGTTGGAGTATGTGTGCCGGTACCACATTCCCACTTCTATAAAGCGGCACGACACGAGAACCCTCTCATCGTGGCCGCCGGTAACTACATTCCCGATCCTGCGGAAAGTATGGAAAGCAGTCGACGTTGCCCTAAACACGTCATTTCGGATCCTCCTGATCCACTAACGGTGCTTTTAGGTACCTCAAGCACCGGTCATCGTTCTCGTCGAACCCGTCGCTTGCGACGAAGGGCCCGACGAGTAAATTACCTTCAGACACAGCCCACTGAGTTTCTCGCCGGATCTTCTCACTGGGTCGCGTTTCCGATCCGGTGGTAGATTCTGCGAAGCACGGCTCTTCCTAGGGTTCGTGTTAGCAACGTCATCAGGTTTGAGCCCCGTGAGCTCACCTACTAGTTAAGGCGACGCAGATATAGCCTCTTAAGGTTATCAGCTTAGGTAGGGGAAAAAAGGTACCACATGGCTACCGGTTGAACTCCTTGAAACCCCTAAAGCTAAAATTGCGTAATTTAAAACAATTTTGCGATAAATTTCAAAACAGTTCGTCGATCGAAGAACGAATACCGGTTATCATAGATATAACATTGACATACATACGCATAAAACTTGTATGTTCTAAGTTCGTTTTAATAAATACAGAGAGAGACACAGAAGCACATTTTTTGGCATAAATCTTTTTTTTTATAATCCATTCTTGGTTCGTGTAGTTTTTTATCGTTTGATATTTGAAATTCTAAACTAATTTTCAGATTAACTACGCATTATTGCGTTCTTCCAATCGTTTTAAAGAGTTCCCTCCCGATATTTCGGCGTGTTGTAAGCGCCAAAATCACTCACAGGTAGACTTTTTCGTTTAATTTATAGGAATCATATGCTATAAGAGTCAGATGTATATACGTTAGAACTATAGTTAGTATTTAATTTGAAGTCATGGTTATGGTTCCCTTTAATGTCGGGACAATCAACGGTATGTCGATATATATTTAAATGTCACCCCAGTACACAGGAATATTGAAGTTTTCAAAAAGACTCGGATATAGCAAATTCAATTAAGTAAGCACCAGCTTAAAGTGTAATAAATTTTAGAAAACATTAATATAGAATCTGTTTTAAGTAATTATTTAGGGTAGAGTTCAATCATAGCCGATCCTGTAGACCGAATGGTAAACAGTCGACGTCGTCTACAACACGTCATTACGGATCCTCCCGATCCACTAACGGTGCTTTTAGGAACCCCAAGGTCATCGTTCTCGTTGAACCCGTCGCTTGCGACGAAGGGCTCGGCGAGTAAATTAACCCACAAACACAACCCACTCAGTTTCTCGCCGGATCTTCTCAGTGGGTCGCGCTTCTGATCTGTTGATAGATTCTGCTCTTGCTAGGGTTAGTGTTAGCAATGTCGTCAGGTTTGAGCGCTGTGAGCTCACCTACTTGTTAGGGTTACGCTGAAATGTCCTCTTGGGGACATCAGCTTAGGTAGGGAAAAAAAAAAGAAAAAAAGACGTCACAATATGAATGTTGTTGTGCATGTTAAAAATTAAGGATCAAATTTGAATAGCATTAGAATTAAAATTTTCTTTTAAACTGGAAATTCCTCTGAAATTGCCCTATTCAAAAACACAGCCATAAGGGAGCAAGGCAGGTGTCGAATGTAGCAAACACGTTTGATTCACGAATTATTAAGTAGTTTTGGAGCTTTATCGTATTGTTACAAGGGCCATTATCGTTTGGACTTAAAATGACTAATAAATAAAAATGTAGCTTTATTACCATCTTTATAAAAGATAGCTTTAAAAACGAAGTGTTTGCGCGCTAGAGATTTAACGTGTTTTGACTCAAACGCAATAAAATTATCTTTACATATTTTCGGCTGCATTATAAATTTTTGATGCATTATTTAGGATTTTTTTATTGGTAAGATGGGTGAACGAGCTCACAGCCCACCTGGTGTTAAATGGTTATCGGAGCCCATAGACATCTACAACGTAAATGCGCCACTCACCTTGAGATATAAGTTCTAAAGTCTCAGTATAGTAACAACGGCTGCCCCACCCTTCAAGCCGAAACGCATTACTGCTTCACGGCTTAATTGTTAAGTACCAATGAATTGAGCGCCGCTTAAATATTTAATCTATAAATTAGTTATGAAGGTCGCCCGTACGCTCTGTTTAGTATATCTATTATTAGCGCGGCACGAGTCAAAACAGACTAGAGGTATTCGGCCGTCAAACAATGCGATAGGGTTTCGTTCTCAAC
Source organism: Bombyx mori (assembly GCF_030269925.1). Taxonomy (NCBI): domain Eukaryota; kingdom Metazoa; phylum Arthropoda; class Insecta; order Lepidoptera; family Bombycidae; genus Bombyx; species Bombyx mori. Next base: position 5,476,747 of record NC_085126.1, read on the forward strand.
GCTGCTTTTAACTATCTGTTCTCCGCATCTCTTTTTGAAGTTATACTTCTTTAGACGCGTTATGAAAAATTGATGAGAGTGAAATTTTACGATGCAGGCGCACCGTGACACAAAATTAACAGAAATGAAGTTGCCCACTAAATCGCTCATTATAATACGACCGACGTAACTTTGTGAGTCTGAATATAGCCGCAGGTGAACTTTCCGAACCGTACCGAGAATTACCGAATTTATACGATGTCAAGAAAATGGATGTCCAATATGCGTGTTTGAGGATGTTGTTTAATCGATTTTTTTTCAAATTGATTAAAATTTAAATAAAAAAAAAGATATAAATTTCATAAAAATAAAGTATAACTTCTTACGCGCGTACATAAGTACACGCACCCTTTTTTTTTCTACCTATGCTGATAGTCTTGAGAGGCTATTTCAGCTTCACCCTAACATGTAGGTGAGCTCACGGGGCTCAAAGCTGACGACGTTGCTAACACGAACCCTAGCAAGAGCAGTAGTTAGCAGTGCTTAGCAGAATCTACCACCGGATTCGAAACGCGACTCACTGAGAAAATCCGGCGAGAAAATCAGTGGGCTGTGTCTATGGGTTAATTTACTCGAAGAGCCCTTTGTCGCAATCGACGGGTTCGGCAAGGACGGTGACCGGTTAACTATACCATCCTGCTCATATGGATTAATTCGCTCGTCGAGCCCTTCGTCGCGAGCGATGGGTTCGACGAGGACGGTGACCGGTGCTTGTGGTACCTAAAAGCGTCGTTAATGGATCGGGAGGATCCGTTATGACGTGTTTTTGGCGACGTCGACATCTCTTTACTAAGATTACGAAATACGTGATAAAACGTAAACTAAAAACTTCGCGTTAAATGTGACATTGATTGCGTAAAAAACAGCGAAGAATTCGTTTGCTACGGCATGATCGATAAGAGAGTCGACTATTATCAAAGCCGGCAATGTGACTTTTGGACAATTATTGGTAAATCAGAAAAACGAATTATTGACTTTGTATTCCATTGGCAGTCACGAAACTCATCTGAACGACATCTTAGATAAATAACAGGTTAAGTGTTAACCTTTATTTAATACAGGTTTTGAACCGTATTCTTTGAAGGAGACGATTATATTCAAATCAATCTGTATTGACATATCAATAACATTTTTTTGTCCAAATGCACAGATTGCCACCTTTGATAATAGACGACTCAAGACTTTTTCATCATCTTCTTTATTCTTCTTCAGACTTTTTATTCTTCAAAATGCAACAAGATTTGATCTCTGCTCAGACTGTATTATAGCGGATTTTTAATTATTTTTTTATTGCTTAGGCGTGTCGACGAGCTCACAGCCCACCTGGTGTTAAGTGGTAACTGGAGCCCATAGATATCTACAACGTAAATGCGCCACCCATCTTGAGATATAAGTTCTAAGGTCTCAGTATAGTTACAACGGCTGCCTCACCCTTCAAGCCGAAACGCATTACTGCTGCAAGATAGAAATAGGCAGGGTGGTGGTACCTACCCGTGCGGACTCACAAGAGGTCTTACCACCAGTAAATTAAAGTTTATTTAGTATTTATTCTAACCGATGCATCTAATTATTCCAAATAATATTATAATATGACTCAGTTATAATAATAGAAGCTTATAACGTTCTAAAAATACGTTACAATACGTTACAACCGTTAAATAATGGAATTCTTGCGACAAAATAATAAAAATATTTTATACACGTCACGTCACGTAATTGAATTCAAAGAATTCACTAACTATATGCAAATATAGTAATAACTTAAGGAACGGTGGAGTTGGACGTGGCCGTAATCAGAATATAATAAATATAACAGGAATCTTCTACAAGGAACTTTGATGCGCGATTTAATATTATTCACGTAATACATAATCTTTTGAATTCGCTTCTTTCTGTTCTTTGTTTTCGTTTTATTACTGAAATAATTAATTCTTATTCAATTAATTTATTTGTTGTTTGATATTTTAATTAATATAATACAATATTTACTGACTGTAATGTAAATAATTTTGAATAATATTTGCATGCCGACCTGGTAGAAACACGCTGTTCTATAAAATAACTATCAACAACTTTGTAAGCCGTGTTTTAGCTAATAAAGTTTGATTTGATTTGATTTGATTTGATTTACCGAATAAAAAATTGTTGTTAGTATTAAGGGTATATATGGAAAATAGATTATGCTTTTACATTTTAATTTTTTCAACTTAACTACCAAAGTGTTTGTTTAATTTAAAAAGGCTTAACATAAAAATGTTTCTGTGTTTTAATTCTTCGATTCCTTGAATTTGATTAGTTTTTTTTTTGTAAACTTATAGTAAATGCACAACGTTGAATTTCCTTGACTTCGACTACTTGAACTTTGCTATAAACGAGATTATTTTCGATAATTCCGTGCCCAATTTTAAAATCAGCTTCCTTTAAAAGTTTTGTCCCAAAATTCTAATTAATAAGGTCGAGTTTATAATTATATTTACTAGTATAAAATTTCCAAGGTTAACCAACCTCTATGAAACATCAACAGTAGTACTAGTAAGTTCTTAAGTACAGCCCTGTTATATTTGTTGGCAATAAGTTCGATATCGATTTGCGATTCCGTTGCGTTGCTCGAGCCGATGATCGGATGTCGTAAGCAGTGCAATAACCGTTTTATCGATTATGCAAAGAATATTGATCGGGCCATTGTCTTTTTGATGCATACAGGAAAATTGCCAACTGTGAATAAAACGACTACAATTTCTTAAGAAATCAATGCCCACCGTATTGTTTGTCAGACTTTGGTTATCGTGCTACTGTGTCTTCAAAACCTATGGCAATATAGTATAAGGTTATGACGGTACGCGTAATGCCATCTATCGTCAAATAGCAGAAACAGACAAAACAGAAAACAGACGATCAGAATAGGAAAAGTCTACCTATCTTAGGTTTTGCGATGGTTAAATTGAGTTTTTTTTAATTCTCAGCCTGAGCTCGTAACAATAGTAGGTACAGGACCAAATGTAGGCCCGCTGAATCAGTAACGTTACGGCGCCGTTTCTTCTAAATACTGTTGCCTTGGAAACCCGTACATATTGACATTCAACAAATTGTCTATTATGAATGATATGATTAGCTGAAATATTTTTTTTTTATTTCAGTTTATCAAAAAACAACCCTATTGCAAAATGCTTAGCGTACTTTACGAGATCTGCTCTGTTGAAGCTTAAGCTTCCTAACTGCTTACCTCGAGGCATAACTGAGTGATAATTATTTTATGGCGCTAAATTATAGGAACTGCAGCATTTTTTATTTGATTTTCTACTAAATAGCCTATATCTATATACCTATGTTGGTAATGCCAATACCAGCTTAGACAAATATAATTCCAATTGCAATACTAGATAGAGTGCCTTTAATACTCTTACGGGTTCTGTAGCCCTGTACCGATAACTATGAAAACAAATCTCGGCGTTCAGTCAGATTCCTATATTTCAAATTGCAATCTATGTTTATTTATTGATTAGTATTTATATTTATATAACTCATGTTTCTAATATTGAGAAACATTACACATACTTTATATATACATATATTCGTCATATCTGACATTAATTTCATTAAATCTCTTATTAAGTCATAGCGAGAAATCAATGAGTCAAGATGTACATACAGGATTTAATACCGTGAGAATGGCTTATTATTACAGTAAAATGTTCTCATATTAGGGCATATAATAGGGAAGTAGGGCATTCAGAATATTCTTGTCAGTTATGTCGCACCAATTCAAATTGCGAGTAGTTTACAGCAAGGAAAAGGGAGGCTTTTTTTTTATTGTCCTTGTAGGCAGACGAGCATACGGCCCACCTGATGGTGAGTGGTTACCGTCGCCCATGGACTTTAGGAATGCCAGGGGCAGAGCCAAGCCGCTGCCTACCGCTGTGAATAAGAAAACTTAGGTGATCGAACGATTTATTGTTTGAGACGTCATTTGGGGTCTGCTTTAACAAGTAGGTAATCAGACACCAACACACAATCATTAATGAACAGTCTAAAAGGTTACAAGGAATATGCGAATGAATAATATGCGAATATTCGCAGTAGGCAGCGGCTTGGCTGTGCTCCTGGCATTGCTGAAGTCCATGGGCAACGGTAACCACTTACCATCAGGTGGGCCGTACGCTCGTCTGCGTACAAAGGTAATAAAAAAAAAAAAAGAATATTAAACAAGGGGAATCTTTTTTTTTATTGGCTGGTGATGATTCGAGAATTTATTTTTCAGCTAAAATAATCCGAGACTAGTTACAAAAGTCATTGACCTACGCCAAAAGAATAACATACATTTCGCGAGTATGTCTGATATTCTCTCTGTGAACAAATTGAAGTCACATTCTTCACGATATGAATAGAACACAACGCATATCTATACTAATATTCTATACTAATCTATACTTATAATATTATAAAGAGGAAAGATTTGTTTGTTTGTTTGTTTGTATTGAATAAGCTCCGAAATTACTGAACCGATTTAAAAAAATCTTTCAGGATTGGAAAGCTACGCTATCTCCGGGTGACATAGGCTATAATTATTATATTTCCAAAAAAATTAGGGATACTTACTGAAACTCCAATAATGTAACCCAATGTGTAAAAAAATTACCTAAAATTCTTTACATCGCGTCGCTATTTCCCAAGCGAAGCCGGGGCGGGCCGCTAGTATTATATAAATCTACAATGGTTTTTACGGATGTTCCGTTATAACTACTGAACCATGCATCCGATTGACTTGAAACTTGGTATCCATGTAGAAAATACATGTACCTAATGGATAGGTTAATATTTATATGAGTGTTGAACTCCCTGATGATAATGACAATAAATAATAATGTTAATTTTAAATGACCAGCGAAGCGGGCGATTACGGCTAGTCGTTTACTAACAATAGACATTATTTTCGAGTTTTGTTAGAATAAAACCAACTGTATCAATGTTTAGAGTGAAAACAGAACAAAGCGATTAGAAGCGAGACAGATGGAATATCAGACATTTTTAGGATTATAGTCTACCGATTCATGTTTAGTGAGAGAGAGGGATAGAGAATGTCTAGAGAAAGTTCGTAATGAAAACATCTTGTGATAGAATATCAATTCAAAGTAATAAGGTTATAAATTGTGAAAATGTTTAATTAAGCTAAAATTAATCTTGATCGGCCATTAATGAAGGGAGCAGTAGACAATGAGTTGGAATGATTTTTTTATCAGATTTGATTTAGATTTAACTTTGCATATTTTTGTGACTTTTCATTCAGCATTTACATTTCGATATCTTATAATACTCTGGGTGTTGATTTAATAGTTGATCATTGTTTCTAAAAATTACTAATTAAACATAAGGTTCGCAATTACATATACATATTAAAATCATTTGACATTATGCCGTTGTTTTTATATGTCATAAAACTGTATATTATACTAGTAGTTTCTTCATACAAGCTTTGCCTTTCCTATTGCTGATGTAGCTATTATCCTTATCCTATTTCGGAATATCTATGTTCACATATAAAACAAATATTGCTATTAGTATTTTCATCGACTTCGAAAACTGAAACGTTATTTAACTCAGTATTTCCATATGTCATTGACATAATCCAATCGTTCATCTAGACCAGTGATTCTCAACCACTGTTCCGCGACACTTTTGTGTGCCGCGAAATTTCAAAAGTGTGCCGCCAAATTTTGCCAATATATAATGATGTTAATATTATCAAATTATATCAAATAATTTTTTTTTATTATTAGCTTGTAATTAATCCCTTTTTAAACGTTTAAATATTATTAAAGCATATATTAGTTTATTTCGTATATTTAATGGTTTTTATAAACGTTTTATGCAGTGTTTTAGAAAGTAAATAGTTTAAATCTTTTTCTTTGTGTGCCGCCAAATTTTAAAATCGTTTAATGTGTGCCGCCAAATTTTAAAATCGTTAAATATGTGCCGCAACAAATAAAAGGTTGAGAATCACTGATCTAGTGTATTTGAAATTTGCACGACGAAGAATATGTCATAGCGCGAAAGGCACAATAATAATTGTCGTCTTACCGATATTATCAGCAATGTATCTTCTATATATATAAAAATGAATTGCTGTTCGTTTGTCTCGCTAAAACTCGAGAACAGCTCGACCGATTTGGCTAATTTTGGTCTTGAATTATTTGTGGAGGTCCAGAGAAGGTTTAAAAGGTAGATAAATATGAAAATACTCGGTATTAAATAACAATAACAATTTTGTTTTTCCTTTGATGTGTCTCCCGTCGGACGAATTATTTTGTTTGTTTTAAGTTTATTTTATACAAAAGCTTGGGTCCTTTATTAAAATTTATCAATTGAGGCACTACGAAGTCTACACCGGGTCCGCTAGTTATAAATATATGAGTCGTCTATTATCAAAGGTGGCAATCTGTGCATTTGGACAAAAAAATGTTATTGATATGTCAATACAGATTGATTTGAATATAATCGTCTCCTTCAAAGAATACGGTTCAAAACCTGCATTAAATAAAGGTTAATAGTTAACCTGTTATTTATCTAAGATGTCGTTCAGAAGAGTTTTGTGACTGCCAATGGAATACAAAGTCAATAATTTGTTTTTCTGATTTACCAATAATTGTCCAAAAGTCACATTGCCGCCTTTGATAATAGTCGACTCATATATACAAAAGTCGACCATGCCTCAGTGAGTGAGTACCAATGTTAATAAATTTGTGTTTACTAATCATTGAACTTGAAATAGTTTTCTCCTAATATGTGTTCAATGAGCACTGGGTGTCTGTTCATTTTCGAGCTAGGGCCATTGACATCGCAATGTGAATACCGCCACCAAGCTTGAGATGTGAAGTATCAACTGCATTTCAATGATCCCGGTCTTTAATACTCCGCTATATATTATAACTTAGCAGGGTACTGGCTCGTGCGGATTCTGAATCCACTCTATGACTAGTCATTATACTTCAAACTTTTCGAATATTTATTTTCTCTTTGCACGCAATGTAAAACAAATGAAATTCAATTCATGTCAACGACTGGGTGATCCTAACTTAACATAATATTCAATTTAAATTAGGGTATTACAGATTGTTAACAGTTTTGACTCTTATTCGCTTGATACACAATTGATATTTGACAAGCAATGTGTGTGTGTGTGTGTGTATCTTTACCACGATACGAGTCTATTTGCCTCGCGTTCATAGACTAAACTAAGACTCGTTAAAGGCGCCAGCGCGGGCCATGCCAAAACGTATGATTCATCGAGAGTTTAATAATATTGGGAAGTCTTCAACGATTTGTGTATGTCGACGAATTTTTAGTTCACTGTATTTTTTTTTAAATAACAATTCCAAATTGGATCACAGAAAATGAATTCACGACATTTCGTGAATTCATTTTCTGTGCATTCACAAACCTCAGCTCAATGATACGCTAATCTAAGGAAAGGAAACGGGTCACCGAGTTTGAACCATTGGGTTCTATTAAATATTTAACAAACCTTATCTATACTAATATATAAATCTACAGCGGTTTTACGGATGTTCCGTTATAACTACTGAACCGTGCATCCGATTGACTTGAAACTTGGCATCCATGTAGAAAATACATGTACTTAATGGATAGGCTACTATTTATGTGAGTGTTGGACTGCCTACACCAGTTGCGGGGACGTTAATGATGAGAATCTTTGTGGGGGTGAGAAATAAATAATGTTAATTTTAAATGCCCAGCGAATCGGACGGGTACAGCTAGTAGACTATACAGTCACATAAGCTTCAATTAAATCCTATAACAGCTGTCCCGTAGTTCAAACAGGAATGCATCATCGCTTTGCGGTAGAAATAGGCAGGGTGGTACCTATCCGTGTGGGCTCACTACATGCCTGTTCACGCAAATTCACATGTAATTATTACTCTGTAAAAACGAAATTGTTTATCTGTATTAGGTCAGTACGAAGCCGTAATAATCTGTGTTAATGTTCGGTTTTACCATTCACTACTCTGTTCGCTCTCTGCCCAAGCGCCTCTCACGCGAACGGACGCGTCTTCAGTACTCTTCAATCAGACTTGAGTATAATTAAATGTTCTAATTCAGACAAAATACAATTGTTCATAAGAAGTCAGTGCTTTTATTACTCAGACTATCAGTACGCTGCATGCGATCCAGCCGAGCCCGTCTGGTGGCCCATGAAATTCAGTAACCATGCTCATTCGACCGCCATATTCAACAATGCCTTACCAGTTGTAATTACGCAAGAATTACACGGAATGAATTTTCAAACAGTAAAACACGACAGATTTGCATCTTATTTTAGTTTCAAGGGCAGGATATCCCTCAATTTCTATCCATTGTTACACCCGAATTTGTGAGCTCCAAATTCAAAATCACAGCCGTTACGCCAGGCGGCCATTACGCAATAACGTCGAGAACATTCTATATTCATGAAGGACGGTATCTAATTATTCATAAACGTGATCGGAGTGTAGACGGCTACTTAATTACATCTAATGAAGTTTTATATTCATTTTTACATGAAGAAAATTAATATATTAACGAAACGGGTGTTATAACGCTCGGTTATGGTCGAAAGGTCGGATTTAATCATTCATAAACGTACTATTAATTGATAACATTTATACGAACACAAATCTCGTGTTTTTTTTTATCAAATAATGTCTCTTTCAATAATAATTAATAAAGTATCAAAGTGTGTGTTTAAAGTATCAAAATGAGTGAGTCGGTGTCATTTCAGTGTCGATGTCTGTTAAACTATGACTCCTCTCCTCCTCGCGTCATTTTCTCGCTGCTTTGGGACGTGAGCGTGACCATCATATTTCGACAGGATTTTACTCCTTGTAATTGTCCCTCCAGCGCCGCCGATCATTGGCCACATGAAGGACTTCGTGGAATGGGATCTTCCTGTTCTATGAGAACAAAAGACTGTTATACATATGAGGCTGTCAGCGCAAAAGTGGCCTAAGTTTACCTGAGCCTACTATAGTAAGTATGGAGACAATGAGGTCTGAATTTACTTTTACACTGCCTCATAGGCAAAAACAAAACGCGCAGAAATAATGTTGACAAATCCATCTGCTATCTATGGGGCCAAACTAGGGATAAGCCGGTTTTACATCATTTATTATTTTTAAAATAAATTGAAATATAGTAGAACCACGGATATGAAAAAATGTAGGATAGGCCACTTTTACGCTGACGGCCTGATATATGCTTGCATACGGTCGAAAGTAAACACATAACAATCCGAAACAGGGCAAACCTGTTCGTGACACGATTTTTTTTGCCCAACCAAATCCACGACTCTTAGCCCGGTTACTTCTAACTACATACTAACCTTCCACAGAGTCATTCAACCAAAAAAACCCTTCTTCTTTACATGCAAATAAAGCTATGAAATATAGTGTTCTTATCAAACTAAGGACCTCTACATTTTTTTATTGCTCTATGTTGCAGACGCGTTTAAGGCCTATCTGGTGTTAAATTGTGACGGAAGCCCATAGACGTCACAACGTAAATGCAACCTTGAATCATGATTTCAGAGTCTCAATTCTATTGCATATCGTCTGATCCATCCTTCAAACCGGAACGACACCAACCAGTCCAATGCCAGAATAGATAGATTGATATTCGTTTTTTTTTTAAATCATTTAAATTACATTCAAAATTACATCTCTTGTTTACTGGTGGTAGGACCTCTTGTTTACGGTGGTAGAACCTCTTGTTTACTGGTGGTAGGACCTCTTGTGAGTCCGCATGGGTAGGTACCACCACCCCGCCTATTTTTGCAGTGAAGCAGTAATGCGTTTCGGTTTGAAGGGTGGGGCAGCCGTTGTGACTATACTGAGACCTTAGAACTCATATCTCAAGGTGGGCGTAGGCATTTACGTTGTAGATGTCTATGGGCTTCAGTAACCACTTCACACCAGGTGGGCTGTGAGCTCGTCCACCCATCTAAGCAATAAAAAAAAAGACCATTCGTCTCTTTCATTGAGACCGACTAGGAAAGCGGCTGTACATAGCTTACTTACATACATCGCCGTGGGTTATATCATATCTACACAACGAATTCTGTCAACTACTCAATCAACGCCTACACAACACCTCAATTAAGATATGATATGAAAACGTAGTAATAAACTTGACTTAATCAAAACTAATTTTACGGCTTAGGTTTTTTTCTGTTGCCTTTATTAATATTTACGACGTTTGTATTATGATATATTTCGTCATTATATACCTATAATAGTCCTTGACCACGTTAAAACTTTAAAGTGTTCTAAATATCGGAAATATTATAATGGCAACTCACAAAAAAAAAAACGTAAGATTAAGTCGTAAAATTAGTAATAGGTCTACGGGACGCGAAAACTGAAGTAAGCTATGAAAAATTCGATAAAACTGCTATGTAAAATCTAATTTTATGGTGTACTAGCGACCCGCCCTCGCTTCGCTTCGGAAACTGTAATTTATTATTGATTTCTCCACTATTTAATGGATGTTATTATACATATAAACCTTCCTCTTCAATCACTCTATCTATTAAAAAAAAACGCATCAAAATCCGTTGCGTAGTTTTAAAGATTTAAGCATACATAGGGACAGAGAAAGCGACTTTGTTTTATACTATGTAGTGATTTATAAAAACTAGTGGTCCCGCAGTAGTCGGAATTCGACTATAATTATTAATTGAATTTATAAGTTTGAACATCATGGTTCTATTCTCAAAGACTAATTATATTTCTATAATCACAGATTTCGCCAAGAATACGCTATAAACAAATAGTATTAAAAACAAAGAATACTAGTCTATTCTCAATTTAACCACAGACTTTAAGCAATAAGGAAAGTTTGACAATAAACAAAAGACTATAAATGCGTCTGTGTGTGTCAAATACATGGTAGTGTAATGTTTTTGTATTAATTTAATGTATTGTTTAGGCATAATTAAAAAAAATATTAGCATTCTGCACTACTTCTCTATATACTCTATAAGTGTAGGAAATTTTATAATTCTCCGTCCGCGCAATTTTCGTAAAAAGGGGTATAATGTTTTTACTTCACGTATTAATATATAAACACCAAATCCAACTAAGATGGTCTCATGTGTTTGTTTACGCATATGGGCAACATATGCGATATGAACATGCCTCTTGATAAAAGAGTGAAAGATCTCATACCTCTTTAAACGTGTTTAATTCAGACCACGGGGTTCGCGGGTACTCAGGATTATTGGACTAACTGACCGCGGTAGCGATGAATTGAAAATGTGATAATATTAACTTAGATAATGAAACCGACAACTTTTCATGCTTTTTTTAAGTGTTATAATACAAGACTGCGAAAGTCACTTAAAAAGCCATTAGTTTTCATTCAAGAAATACTAATAAGAAACGATTTACAAATGTTCTAAAGAATTAACATACGATCTACCTTTTATGGGATCGTGGCGATAATTACATAATATAGGGCTTAAAGTCGGAGTTTATATTCCACCCACCCACTTGAATTACAAAACGCAGCTTTGTTGCAAGCAGTCATCGAGATATTATGTACTACGTACTGCAGTATGTTTTAATAAATACTTATAGTATGTAGCTTAGTTTACTATAATAGTATATTATAATAATATATCGAGGTGTGAACGGTTATTAGTTGCTAAAAGTGCATTTTATTTGGTATTAGCATGAACAGTTCGATGATTTTAATTGAACATCAATTAAGTTTACTGCATCCGAATAGCTTTTCTAAATGGTTTAACTTTCTAAATGGCTTTCCTGTACAGTTGCAAAAATTTCGCCAAAACCAAATAGCCTTTCACTCCGCGATATAGTATATTTAATTTAATATGATAAGTTTTATTTGTATCACTAATTGGATAGTTTTAGAGAAGAAGGAATACTTATTGTCCAAAAAATATATATTATAAAATATATAGTAAATATCTTTTGTCCCAACTGGATTTACAAACCATTGATCAGTAAAACTTACTAGTCTTGAGAAATCGAAGTCAATTCTAAACTACATTGAAACAACGACTATTTTGCCATCGCTGTTAATATAGTGAAGTGCAATGTCATCTGCTGTGGACTCAATATTGTACTTAAGCAATATCAGGCAAATGGTTTGACGATGTTATTTCTATAGCCTGAAAGTTGTTCTTGACCATTAAATAATGGAATGGTTGGAATGTGAAAACATCAGTTAAACATTAACCTACATTTATTATGTTTCAAACAAAACAATAGTACATTGTGTAAAATTTTACACGCGGGAGGAAATGTCATGTACCCATATGTACTCATAAAAAAACGATTTAATTGTTTTTTAATTTTTAAATAAACTACTACTAATTGAATAAGAACTGTCTGATGAACTCATCTTTGTTTAATACTTCACTATTCAATTTTATTGCCTTTTGTTTATTTCACTTTTACACTAAACACAATATTGCAAATTACCCGAGCACAACAATGGCGGAGAATTTTAGGTGCGTGAGAGCAGACGTAGACACTAACGCGCATGCGCACTTGTATCCAGGGAGAAAAATGTACACTTTCTTCCCTGTATAGTGGGACGAAAACCGAACTTTCGGCGTAGGTAGGAGAAAAAATAAGATGTTCCTGTAAGTGTAAGGCACGAGTCAATGATAATAATGTAAGATTATTGAAGTCGTATACAAATCCTTTCGACGACCGATAATGATAATGATATTGACCGATAATATTTACAATCACTTCAGTATGTATTGGTGAACGGTTTAACGATTTATTGTGGGCGGGTTTTTGTGACATTGACGTGAATCCAATACACATCGCGTTTCGATAAAGGACTCTTTTTCCACCATTCAAGCTTTGATTTGAAATAATTGTTTCTGAAGGGAGTTAGGCCACGGTAGATATTTTCGACTTAAAAAAAAATAACAAATAATTTAATCATGCTAACGATACCTATAAACAAATGTTGCATATATTAGGTAAATACTTTAGGAGTGACAGTGTGTTAATAAAAATATCCCCTCGCTAAATGATTTTCCTTGCTTTGCTTTCCTTGCACGAACGTTGGTAACCCGCGAAATCATAAAAACAAAAACCCTTAATAGACACGTTTTTTTTAAATATTAGACCTATAGATAAGAACAAGTCGTTGTGGCCTAAAGGATAAGACGTCCGGTGTATTCGTATGTAGCGATGCACCGGTGTTCGAATCCCGCAGGCGTGTACCAATTTTTCTAATGAAATACGTACTCAACAAATGTTCACGATTGACTTCCACGGTGAAGGAATAACATCGTGCAATAAAAATCAAACCCGCAAAATTATAATTTGCGTAATCACTGGTGGTAGGACCTCTTGGGAGTCCGCGCGGGTGGGTACCACCACCCTGCCTATTTCCGCCGTGAAGCAGTAATGCGTTTCGGTTCGAAGGGTGGGGTAGCCGTTGTAACTATACTGAGATCTTAGAACTTATATCTCGAGGTAAGTTGCGCATTTACGTTGTAGATGTCTATGGGCTCCAGTAACCACTTAACACCAGGTGGGCTGTGAGCTCGTCCATCCATCTAAGCAATAAAAAAAACGCGATGATGAATAAACCAATACAAACTTATTCGCATTCTATAGTATACAAGCTGTTTTATAAAGGCGCGTTCGCATAGCGCTAGTGCGGAACCTTTATGGTAACCCAAAAGATCTCGACTACACATAACGCCCACCGACTACCCACCCACAGATGTGAGTTGCATGAAACGAAGATTATGTCGAATTTGAATACGATGAATGAAATCTCGCGGATTACAATACGTTTGGTCCAGTTTTGAAAGCTTTCACAACCGACAACGCGTTTTATGAAGATAAAAACTGTAATCCCTGTTTGTTTGCGTATTTTTTTGCTCAACTCTGATTTTTAATATTAATATATATATTTTTTTTTTATTGCTTGGATTTTTTTATTGCTTAAGTCCCAATATAGTTACAACGGAAGCCCCACCGTTCAAACCGAAACGCATTACTGCTTCACGGCAGAAATAGGCGGGGTGGTGGTGCCTATCCGTGCGGACTCACAAGAGGTCCTACCACCAGTACAAGAGGTCATACCTCCAGTACAAGAGGTCCTACAACCAGTGAAGTAATATAAGTATGCAATTAAGAATACAATTTAAGACGCCCTCAGGCTGGGTGGAGTATTGATCAATGCAGGGTGGCTGGTAAGAGCTGGATAAGAGAAGCCGGGGATCGTGCAGTGGCATCAAAATGGAGAGTCCTGGATGCTTATCTCCAGCAGTGGACTGCTATAGGCTAATAATGATGATAACAAAGCAACTTCATCAACCTTTTATGAGCTACCATCACTACACTACTTCCTCATAAATTCGTCCGTATTATTGGTATGCTTATTTTCCACCGAACCCGAGAAGTATTCAGTTGTTAAGTCAGACAACTAAATGTAAGTAAAACCTGCGTTACGATCGAAATTGCAGATAAGCTTATTCCAATATATTTCAAACTTCGATTCCGTGAGCCAATATTGGCGGCAACATTCACGCTACCATGTTTAAGGGCTTCTCTGACCACGTAACCTCGATAATGATGTGATTTCGTACGAAATAAATATAATAATAAATATAATAAATATTTGCTAACAATCACGCCACGTTAACTGGTCCCGTGGTAAGTTCGTAAAGAACTTGTGTTACAGGTACCAGATAACGGAAATTAATGTAAGATTTTTATTATACACATACATATATTTAATATACATCCATAACCCTGGAAAAGACATTTTATATTTATCATACAAAATCTTCCCTTGGCGGGATTCGAACCCGCGACCCTTGTGTAGTGACCATGTCACTTACCACTATACCAGACGGCCGTTTAGACTCTACTGTAACGATATAACCAAAGCATCCTAATATTATCAAAATTTCGTCCATTGAGACGTTATCGTTCACATCGAACAACAAACTGTAACAGGTAAAGAGATAAACAAAAAAAACTGGTTTATCCATCGTCAGGATTGCCTGCCACAAGAAATATTAATTAATTTAACTGACAAACAGGTGTTATGTGAAAGTGGAAAACAACCGGCCGGTCCGCAGAACCGAGTGAAAGATAACCGAAAGTTTATTTGAAGAAAGCGAAGTGAGGTTAAGTGGTTATTACTGTATATTTTATTTTCGTAAACGGGCGCGGACGAGGGCCAGGAGCCCACCCGGTTTCAAGTGCCGAAGCCCATAAATCAAATCGACACATGATAAAACCAAAAGACCTTAACGGGCACTTTCAATTAGTCACTGCTTTACCACAAAACCGGAGTATAGTTTCACTACTGATTATATTAGGCAAGAATATCAGAGCCAGCTTTTTACCAAGAACATGTGCATACAACATAGACACCAGACCGTAATTCGTCAAAGAAAATAACACTCTATTATTATTAGTTCACTGTCTCAAACTCGAATTTTAACTCGCGACTGCTTCGTGACAAAACTGGGCAGGAAATAATAAATTTTAGATATAATGATTCTAAAAATACATAAAACGTAGCTGTTGTATATAATTTGCAAGACAAATATTAATTCAAGTTATAAATGCAATAATTACAGGTATATTGGAATTATGTTTTAAAACGGCCTAAAAGTTTTACCAACTATTTTAATCTATGGTGTTAAATGAATTTCATGTTAAATTTTGAAGACTCACCTCTTGGATCGCGCTCTGGTGTACCTCCAAGTGCTACTACTGTAGTGGCCAGAGCTCGAGGGGCACAGCAATAACTGCAGGCTGTTTGGTCGAGGCTGCCTTTGCTTTTTCGCTCTAAGTCTCACTTCCTCCACCTTCTTCTCTCTTATTGGTGGTTTTGAATCTAAATTAAGCTTCTCATATTCGACTTCTAAGATATTCTCTTCTAAATCTAAATGATCTAGTCGATCTTTGATGAAACTTCTCGTCCGTAGTAAATCAGGAGTCATGTTGAATATTCTTCGTATTTCTAAGGGTGAAGTTGGCGGTCGTCGCGGCTCGAAGCCAACTTTGGTGTATTCGTTGCTCCTCCGCCACAATCGTGGAGACAGAGGCCAGAACCGACCGTTCTGCTGGCCCGATTCCATAACCATATTTGAGCACTTTTCACTGATAATACTTTTCGAGACTATTTCGATTGATTTCACTGGACACGTAATTAAATATTCTTAGCTACACATGACATAAAACTAATGTATAATTCAATATTGTTCAAGGAAAACATCGGTACTGAGTAACGCGTCGTTCAAAGCTAATTCTCGAAAGCGATCCAATTAGCTGATCATTACATTTTCATTATTCCAACGAACTTGGCACGTCCGACACATCCGACGTTCATTCATAAACTGAACAATGTGGCGAAATGAAAACGCCTAATGAATTCTTAGCACGTAATCGATCAGGCGAATTGTCTACGCTGAATTCAAGATAACGATGCAGACTTCATGATTCAAACGCTTAACAATATAGTAGCGTGATAATAATAGTGATGTGCCGTTGATTGAAGCAATTGAAAATGTCATAATCTCATTACAGAATATTAGCGCGAAATGATCATGATTTATTATCAGTCAGAACAACGTTTTCAATGATAGTTATCGACGCGTTTTTGTGTCTTAATTTTTAAGTAACACGACTAGCGTGATACTTAATCGCTCCAAAAAATTACAAAACTTCCCCAAGAAGCGAGTCGTAATTATTGAAATGCTCAATTAAATTACAATTACGGTTCAATTATTTCGTTCTCAAAAAGATTTTTATGGCGTTCCGTATTCCGAATTCTTAGGATTCTTCTAAACTTAAAATGCAGTTACATCGTATTTGAAAAGTTCAGCATTAAATGACGCAACTTAGATACAATTACAGGATATTTTTTATGTGCCGTTAGATTCAAGGATGGCGGAAAGAGATAGAGCAAGAAACAAATAGGTTTTCCGTATTTATTAACAACTAGCTGATCCGGCAGACTTCGCAGTGCCTCAATCCATAAATAAAAGACCTAAGCTTTTGTATAATATAACTTAAAACAAACAAAAGGAATCCGTCCGACGGGGGACACATCAAAGGAAAAACAAAATTGTTATTTTTATTCAATTCCGAGCATTTTCATATTTATCTACCTTTTAAACCTTCTCTGGACTTCCACAAATCATTTAAGACCGAAATTAGCCATATCGGTCCAGCCGTTCTCGAGTTTTAGCGAGACTAACGAACAGCAATTCATTTTTATATATATAGATAGATAGATTTAACTAATTTACGTCCCAAATGACTCAAATGAGGTACCAGTAGTGTCCGAAGCGCATTGCTTTAACCTTAATCGGCCTCAGTTCATCCATCGTCGATTACCAGTTCATTCATCATCGAGTGCGATAACCTCAAGACGTAATCAACTTCATGCGAATTTCAAGGCGAAGCGAGAGTTGCTCGCGTGTTTGTTTACTTTATGATAACAGATGTTTTGTATTTTTCATATCGTCGTTGTCAAGCCAAAATCTGCTGTGTGCACTTTTGGAGATTTTAACTTTTTGACCTATTTTTCGTATAGTTCACGGCCCTGTCTACCGTAATAAAAAAAAACTGTTATTTATCTATAGCTTTCATTTATATTAAAGAACATCTGGGCAATAAAGCTTACTTACTATAAAGTCAATGATTATCTAGAAAATTGCACAAAGTGGGAATCTGTTGCTCGCTCCGGGCATTTCAATATTGCAATAATTTTTACGTTATATATACTCATTGTAAAAATAAATATTTTAATATTAAAAAAAGAAAAAAGACAATATGCCCGCTGAGTTTCTTGCCAGTTCTTCTCGGGACGGAGGCTAGTTTTTGTGAATTGGCCGTAGTTCTTTTTGACGTTCAACAAGTATGTACTTTCATTTATGTTGAATAAATTTTTTTTGAGTTGATTTGATTTGATATAGTTCTTAAAAAATCACTTACATATAAATTTTGATACGAAAATGTTTTTACTCGTTAATTCAAAATAGTTTTTTTATTTTTTTATTGCTTAGATGGATGGACGAGCTCACAGCCCACCTGATGTTAAGTGGTTACTGGAGCCCATAGACATCTACAACGTAAATGCGCCACCCACCTCGAGATATAAGTTCTAAAGTCTCAGTATAGTTACAACGGCTACCCCACCCTTCGAACCGAAACGCATTACTGCTTCACGGCAAAAATAGGCGGGGTGGTGGTACCTACCCCGCCGTTTTTGCACATAGCAGTTTTTGGTTTGACAGCGACGGTATTAACCTTTATCACGAACCGAGTATTTGACAACCGTTTACTTAAAATGTTAAGACAACAGTCAGACCGCTTTTAAATAACATTAAAATGAAATGGCCAATGGGTCGGTCAGTTTTTTTTTTCACTATTGATTATTGGGGTTATTCCAATTAGACCCGGACGGGTATGCGAGCTCACGCACTCTACCTGAGAGAATTTCCTAACACTAGCCTTATCTAGAGCAGTGCTTTGCAGAATCTACCAACCGATCGAAATCGCGACAGTGGGAAACTCAGTGGGCTGGGTTGTCAGTTAAAAGTCGTTTACGCTATGGATACAATTTAAATTGAACCAAGAACGCCTGAAAAGCTAGAAGTGAGTACTGAGAAAATTTCTTTCAAAACCTTTCTTGAAGTCATAAACCTTAAATATCGTCTTCTCGCATTAAAAATGTATAATCTCAAAAATTACTAATTTTACAGGAGAGTGTTTTAAAGGTTTAACATGTGATATTTTTAATATTAAATATCTTTGCAACATTTATTTTTTATTTTTTTACCTGTTACCTTATCCTGTCTATTAAAGTAAGATAAAATTATCAATTAATTTTGTTAATAGTAGTCAAAACATAGGTAAACTAAAAAAAAAAAAAAACTAAACTACGCTCTTTTGACAGTATTTATGGGAAAAGACGATATGACTATTTGAGTCGTCTATTATCAAAGGTGGCAATCTGTGCATTTGAACAAAAAAAAGTTATTGATATATCAATACAGATTGATTTGAATATAATCGTCTCCTTCAAAGAATACGGTTCAAAACCTGCATTAAATAAAGGTTAATACTTAACCTGTTATTTATCTAAGATGTCGTTCAGAAGAGTTTTGTGACTGCCAATGGAATACAAAGTCAATAATTCGTTTTTCTGATTTACCAATAATTGTCCAAAAGTCACATTGCCGGCTTTGATAATAGTCGACTCATTTATAAGAATACAAAAGCAGTACTTACTATTTATATTCAGCCTGAATCATTACCATTAATATAAAAGTACTCAATCACCTCTAGTATTAACTATCTAGAACTGTCTACAACATCAATAAAGAATATCCATCTTGTATTCAACGTGGAACACTGAGCAATATTCCATAAGCGCAATAATAGCATTTAAATTTTAATATTCTAAGCTGTCAGTCAGTATTTATACTTCATTTGTCGGATGTTAAGGATTGTGAATACTAAACGAAGTCAGGAAACAGTTTCCCGCAGGACGTTGCCAGTCGATCATGCAAATCTATTGTTATACAGATATTGTGAATGTTTTGATTAGTTTTATTAATGGATGAAAATGTAAAGGAACAATTATTAAGGTGATTAGTAGGTACCATATTGCCTCATTCTGAGCAGTTTTAAAGCGTCTGACAATCCCTGTACAATACGATTGAGATTTCAACTTCATGCCTTACAATGGTTTTTTTTTTTGGAGTTTACTCCTTTAGAATCGATTTACATATATAGGCCCGGGGTATGAAAATTATGGGGACCAAAATCGTACTAGCATGTCACACGAAATGCGTTATGCGCCTGATTGGCTCCTGATTGCGTGATGCGTGCGCGCGCCAATCAGGAGCCAACGCGCGGCCGCGTTATCGGAGGTGACGCCGGGCTGCTGCGCCGGCAGTCCGCCACAAAGCCTCGTACTGATCGCGCGTTTCTCTCATTATTGTATTTTCATATATTTGTTAGTCGTTTGTTTTGTGTCTCGTTAATTTGTTAATAATCTGTAGTGTATCGTGTTGTCGTAATATAGAACTATTTCTCGTATTGTTTCGTTTAATTTTTTATATCCAGTAAACTCCAGTCGTGCGTCGGAGCGGACACACACACTTTTTTATTTTAATCTAAGATATCTCGCACCTTTAGAATTGAAATGGCTTAACCAAACAATTTAAGTAAATAAACTTTATATTTCGAACGACATATGAACATGTACTCTATCAGTATATTAAAATTAAACCGCCTCTTTTAGTCCCGAAAAAGACAAACGTACTATTTCCATCTCTTTCGAAATCAAACGCTTACCTTAAAGTATTTTATATGAAAAAACAAAAAAATGACAATTACATTTTTGGCGTTTATCAAAAATTTTGAATTTTGAATTAAGCCCCTTCAATTCTAAGGGTGCGATATTCAATTTTAAAATATATCAAAATATGTCAAAACGTTTTTGCCTGCGACGTGTTTCATACGTTTTTCCGTAGCAGGAAGTCTCGAGTGAATCACAGGAAACCAAAAGTTTAGTAAACATTTTTGAGTGTCTGATTTACTGACTCAATTATTGTGATCTAAGAATTGACAGTCGGTCTTATCTCGTCGACATGCGTGGGAACACGTTCGAAGAAATTATTGTTTGAAAAAACTGAGAGAACTTATATCTCGAGGTGTGTGGCGCATTTACGTTGTAGATGTCTATGGTCTCCAGTAACCACTTAACACCAGGTGGGCTGTGAGCTCGTCCATCCATCTAAGCAATAAAAAAAACTAAAAACATCGAAAACTCTTATTGGATAGACAGTAACTCAATTATGCTCACGCTATTAGTAGCACTCACCATTAGAGGGACCGTAAGTTCTGTTTTTAAAAGCATTACAAATGTCCTGAAATCAGTTAGGCATTATCCATTTTTTTGTCTATTTTTATTTTTATTATCCGATATTTTTTTGTTTCACAGTGGAAGTTAGTGGCGTGGTTATTCGTTTTCTTTTGCGAAACAACTGCATATAGTTTAAGACATACTAATTTTTCAAGTTTTGTACAACGTGTTACAAAATATCCCGTAAAAAATATAATTAACTATCTGACCCGGCAGACTTCGTATTGCCTCAATCGATAAATAAAAGACGGGGGACACATCAAAGGGAAAACAAAATTGTTATTTTTATTTAATTCCAAGCATTTTAATATTTATCTACCTTTTAAACCTTCTCTGGACTACCACAAATAATTCAAGACCAAAATTAGCCAAATCGGTCTAGCCGTTCTCGAGTTTTAGCGAGACAAACGAACAGCAATTCATTTTTATATATATATAGATTAACAAAGCAAAAAAATTTGTTAACCCTAGTAAGCTGTCATGTTAGGGAATCAGATTATTTAACAGAAAGGCCTACGTAGCCTATTTCACCTAATAATTGTCTACTTTGATATTTTTTCCATTTTTCATTCAATAATAATTTTCTTTTTAATTTTTTGGGGTATTTTGTACAGCGTTACTACGGTTATAAGGCCCCATTTAACCACGTTTCGGCCTTACGGTCAGTTTTGTAACACCATGTATATGTCCCAGAAATTATTCCGTATTATAATATGCCTATTGTCAGAATTCCGATACATGTTTATTGTTTCAAGCCATACTCATACTGTTTTCATTTTTACGTTATTAAAACTTACTGTAGCTAGTTGGTCTGGCATGTTTTATGAGTAACCGTATATTCTGTGATTCAACATACGTATGACGTCATCATAAAACTAGGTTTCGTGTAAACGACCTGTGAGTTGCCGCGAAAGTGACAAACGGAATTCGCATCTCCAAAACATTGGTGACTCAAAATTGTATGAATTCACATTTCGAAATATATTTTTTTAAATATATTAATACGTGAAGCAAAAACTTTGTATCCCTTTTTACGAAAATTGCGCGGACGGAGGAGTATGAAATTTTCCACACTTATAGAGAATATAGATAAGGAGTGCACAATGCTAATATTTTTTTAAAATAATGCATAAAAGATACATTAAATCAATAAAGAAAACATTACACACACTACATACCATGTATTTGACGCACACACGCATGCATACTATTTATTGTCAAACTTTTGTTCTTGACGTCTGTTGGTCTGTTGTCAAATTAAGAATAGATTAAATATTGTTTGTCTTTGTTAATATTTTTTATAGTGTAGTCTTGGCGAAATTTGTGATTATTGAAGTATAAAATACAATCGTGAGGGTAGGCGCTAGTGCCACGGTAAACATCGGCTCCGCTAAATAATATTAAAGAAGCTTATAAAAGTGACTAATAATAAACCTAAACTAGTGGACAATGTGTCAAAAATACCTAGCGAATTTGTGAAATAAAAAGACTGTGAAATCAACGTTTCAGTAAACTAAATTGTGAAACAAACATAGTGCAAAGAACTTTTACAAACTTTGATCATTTTCGGAATCCTTTGAATAATGTATAACTTAAAGCTGGACTATATATGTGCGGAAAAAGATGAGTATAATCAGTAATAGTGAAATTAATAACATTTTGATTACATATATTAAACCCAAAAATTGCAAATTGCTCACCTACCTACCAAGTTTATTAACTCAAAGCAAGATACTTCTATAATAGCACCATCTACAATAATAAAGTTGCACTAATACACCACCTGCCGCGCTTTGTCAGAACGTTACGAAAAGATCGACTCGCAGGCAATATCATTTACAATTACAAATAGTACAAACACGGATCGCTAGAGGGCCAATAATAAAATAACTAAAGCACGACTACCAACGAATCATGGAAGAAATTTTGATTGCGCTCAAAGAAATAAAGAAAGACCTGGACGAGCAGAGACAAGAAATCCGAGCAACTGGAATTAATGTTACGGATAAAGTATCAAAAAATGTAAACAAAATGCTCGAAGAAAAATTCCTAGTATGGGAAAAAAAAGTATGAAAACTTGAAAAAAATAACGGAAAACCAAGAAAAGAGAATCTATTTTCTAGAAAAAGAGGCAAGAAAAAGAAATATAGTATTTTTTGGCATCGAAGAGTCAGAAAAATCGTATGAAAATCTAGAAAATACTGTTATTAATTGGATAAGCCAATATCTTAATATTCAGCTAAAGCACTGCGACATACAAGAAGTCAGGAGAGTGGGAAAGAAAGAGGAACGACCACGCCCTATAGTAGTGACCTTCACAACACTAGGTACTAAAATTAAAAGCTGGAAACGAAGAAATACACTAAAAGATACCTATTTCTACATGAAAGAAGATTACCCGAAGTACGTGCTAGAAAAGAGGAAGGGCTTACAAGAGCAGCTACGTATAGAAAGAGAGAAGGGAAATACAGCGTTATTGAAGTATGATAAATTGATCATCCTGCCCAAAACCAATACGAAAAGAAAATTACCCACCTCACCAAACAGCGGCACAACTTCAAAAGTAAACGAGACCTCACAAATAAACAAGAAGAACAAGATTCAAAAACCTGGTACCCCCGTGATAAGATCCAACAGCATCTCCGAGGGAGTTGTTAAACCAGGCATGCTGAACTTCTTGGTGAATAAAAACACCATAACGGCTAGTAATCATAATCCAGGAAAATCAACATAGCAATTGCCACCCTCCTCCAATTCAAATTCAAATTTAGTACTTAAGAACAATCAAACTAAACATCTTCCAAAACGGCTGGTCACCGAGGAAGATTACGACTACAACCCTCCAAGTGTAAACATTAACAGACAGCTTATAAGTAAAACAAATAAAGATAATGAACAAAAACTTTATATAATAACTTTCAACGTGAAAACACTATCTTCTTATGAAAAACTAATAGAATTAACAGAATCACTAAAATCAATAAAAACAGACATTATTGGAATGTCAGAAGTGAGACGTCTTGGGGAAAAAATAGAGGAATATGAGGATTTTATTCTTTACTACATGGGCCAGACACCTGGACAGTTCGGCGTGGGCTTTTTGGTGAGAAAAAATCTTAAAGTAAACATAGAGAACTTCACGGGCTTATCAGAACGAGTCGCTATATTAAACTTACAATTCCATGGGCAAAAACTATCAATCATTCAAGTCTACGCACCCACAGAAGCAGCAAATGAAGAAGATATTTCTTATTTTTATGAGACAGTCAGAAAGGCTAGGGAGTTAGCGCATAAATACTATATCATAATGGGCGACTTCAATGCTAAGATAGGTAAACCAAGACACGAAGAATTCTTGGTTACAAAACCATTTGGTCTTGGTATAAGAAATGACAGAGGCCAAAAATTGATGGATTTCGCTTTAGAAACTAAGACGGCAATAATGAACACATACTATCATAAGAAACCAAACCGCAGATGGACATGGCGCTCACCAGGTGGCGCATATAAAAATGAGATCGATTACATTCTATCTAACATACCGCAGAAGTTTCATAATGTGGAAGTTCTAAATATCAACTACCCATCAGACCACAGGCCAGTGAGAGCAACCATATCTCTTGAAAAAATAAAAATATCCAGGACTAGATACAAGACCAACCAGTGTGCGAGTCTAAAATACGAAAGCGAAATACTCAGATTCAGATTAAATCTCCAACTCCACCTGCTACGTGCCGATGACCAGAACTTGAAAGATACTGATAATATACAGACTCAATACAACAAAATAACCAATGCCATCTCGAGAAGCCTAGAAGAAACGCACAAGGAACACAATTCGTACAGACACAAAAAAATATCGCTACGCACAGAAAAACTCATGACTAGAAGGAAAGAATTACAGAAGACTAAAAACAAAACCAGAAGTATAAGAAACGAAATATCAGCTTTATACAAACTCATTAGCAAGTATATCAGGCAAGATTATGCAAAATACAGACAGGATACCATAACTAAGCACTTACAAGTTTCAGGCAGCACAAAAAAGGCTTATAAAGAGCTAGCACAAAATAAAACTTGGATCGAAGGACTTAAATCATCAGGAAAACAATCTATAATAACAAACCGCAATGATATCATTAATATGGCCACTGAATTTTATAAATCATTATACAGTAAAAAAACATCCACATATGTAGACATAACACCAAGCAGTAATATATCAAACAACGAAAAGGTGCAACCAATCACGGAATCTGAACTTATTACAGCAATAAAAAACCTGAAAACCGACAAAAGCCCAGGCCCAGATGGCATAAAACCCGCGCGGCTCGCGGACGTGGATGCGGAGGTCGACTGGTTCCGGGGCACCATGGCAAACATCTGTGATGCCGCCATGCCCCGGGTCGGCCCCCGAGCACCACGTGGGGGTGCGTTCTGGTGGTCGCCCGAGATCGCAAGACTCCGCGAGGAGTGCGTGAGGGCGCGCCGCCTGCCCTGGTGCGCAGGCGTGGCACACGTCGTCACTAGGATCCGACGGTTGGGGCTCGAGGTGGCGCTCGACAAAACCCAGGCCCTGATGTTTCACGGGCCGGGACGAGCGCCGCCTGTGGGTGCCCACCTCGTGATCGGAGGCGTCCGCGTCGGGGTCGGGGTGACCGGTCTTCGGTACCTCGGCCTCGAACTGGACGGTCGGTGGAACTTCCGCGCTCACTTTGAGAAGTTGGGCCCTCGGCTGATGGCAACGGCCGGCTCTTTGAGCCGGCTCCTTCCAAACGTCGGGGGTCCCGATCAGGTGGCGCGCCGCCTCTACATGGGGGTGGTGCGGTCGATGGCACTATACGGCGCGCCCGTATGGTGCCACGCCCTGACCCGCCAGAACGTCGCCGCGCTGCGACGTCCGCAGCGCGCGATCGCGGTCAGGGCGATCCGAGGATACCGCACCGTCTCCTTCGAGGCGGCGTGCTTGCTCGCCGGGGCGCCACCCTGGGACCTGGAGGCGGAGGCGCTCGCTGCCGATTACCGGTGGCGTAGCGACCTCCGCTCTAGGGGGGAAGGGCGCCCCAGCGAAGGTGTAGTTCGAGCGCGGAGGCTCCACTCTCGGCGGTCCGTGCTGGAGGCGTGGTCTCGCCGCTTGGCGGACCCGTCGGCCGGCCTCCGAACCGTCGAGGCGGTCCGCCCGGTTCTCGCGGACTGGGTGGGCCGCGACCGCGGATGCCTCACCTTCCGGCTAACGCAGATGCTTACCGGCCATGGTTGTTTCGGCCGGTACCTGCACAAGATAGCCGGAAGGGAACCGACGGCGCAGTGCCACCACTGCGCTGACCGCGACGAGGATGACACAGCGGAACACACGCTGGCGCGTTGCTCTGGATTCGACGAGCAACGCGCCGCCCTCGTCGCGGTCATTGGAGAGGACCTCTCGCTGCCGCGCGTCGTGGCTACGATGCTCGGCAGCGACGCGTCCTGGAAGGCGATGCTCGACTTCTGCGAGGCCACCATCTCGCAGAAGGAGGCGGCGGAGCGAGAGAGGGAGAGCTCTTCCCTTTCCGCACCGATCCGTCGCCGTCGAGCCGGGGGCCGGAGGCGGGAATACGCCCGTACGTCCCGGCCCCTGTAGGTGGCGGCCTCCCCCCGGTGAAGGTCAAGGGGCGACCTGAGGGGGTGAGGCCGCGCGGCGCGCTACCAGCACTCTAGCGCGCTGCCGTGGAGTGAATAGAGCGACCGGTCGACGGTGTATCGCGTCCCGACCCGGCAGGCTGGTTCTGGTCCAGCGGGGTATTCCGGGACACCAGCGGCACCGTCTGGGCGGCCCGACGGGCTGCCGTACCGAGACGGCCGACGTTTCAGAGCCTTCGATTCGCCTCGAAGGCTCCGTCGGCTGGGCGTCCTTGGGGTGAGCCGCGCCGTCTGGTTGTAGTGTTGACCGCGGTAGCCCCCCTACCCCATCCGGGTTCTGACCTCGGAGGGGATCGGACGTCGGGTGTAAGAGTGCAGAGGAGTCGTTTAGTGGGTGGGCTCTAAAATCCTTGGGCCCGCGGTCTGCTCACAACACCATGCAGATCGTTGAGTCTCACATACCCCGCGCGCCCCTTTTGCGCGGGGACCTCGTAGGAGGTTCGGCCCTCTACCCGAAAAAAAAAAAAAAAAAAAAAAGGCCCAGATGGCATTTCAAACGAAGCTTTAAAGGCAGCTGACAGAATATTAGCGCCACCTGTGGCAAAATTGTTTAACCAGATATTAGAAAGTGCTGAGATCCCCATCCAATGGACAGAATCAAATATAATTTTAATCTATAAAAAAGGAGATCCAAAGGACATAACAAATTACAGGCCTATTAGTTTACTGTCTTGTTTCTATAAACTCTTTTCGTCAATTATAAACAACATAATCAGTGATTCGCTAGAGAAAAATCAACCAATTGAACAAGCAGGATTCAGAAAAGGTTTTTCTACAGTGGACCACATTCACACCTTAGAACTCTTGATAGAAAAATACCAAGAAAAACAGAGAACACTATACATTGCATACATAGACTACCAAAAGGCTTTTGACACTGTGTCACATGATAGTGTATGGAAGTCGTTAAAAAACCAAGGGGTGAATGATAAATATATACAGATAATTAAAAACATTTATAAAACTAATACAAGTAGAATAAAACTAGAATCTATAGGCCCAAGATTTTCTATCAAAAGAGGTGTAAGACAGGGAGACCCCATGTCTCCAAAAATTTTCATTGCCATACTTGAATCAATATTTAGACAGCTAGATTGGAAAAACCTCGGCTTAAATATTGAAGGTAAATATTTGACTCATCTCCGCTTTGCAGACGACTTAGTAGTGCTGGCAGAATCAAGTTCAGAACTTCAATACATGGTTGAGTCTCTCCACAGAGCCAGCATTAAAGTAGGCTTAGAAATGAATACAACAAAAACGTTGGTAATGACAAATAGTGCTAGAAAGAAAATAACAGTCGGAAACGAACTATTGAAATACACAGACCACTATATTTACTTAGGAAAACAGATCAGCTTTGAAAGAAAAAGCAATGAGATGGAGATTGGAAGAAGAATCCAACACACCTGGAACAAGTACTGGAATTTACGTGAAGTATTTAAAAGTACGTTGCCAATATACTTAAAAACCAAGGTTCTAAATTCCTGCATTCTACCATGCTTGACTTATGGCTGCCAAACTTGGAAGTTTACATCAAAGGCCAATAATCTAATAGTAAGCTGCCAACGAGGAATGGAGCGAAGTCTGCTGAATATAAGAAAGATTCAAAAAATCAGACACACAAAAATCAGAGAAAAAACAAAATCTATAGATGCTCTTGAATATGCCAGAAACTTAAAGTGGAAGTGGGCTGGTCATGTAGCCAGACTTAAGGACCAGAGATGGACTGCAAGAATAACTGCATGGGAAGGGCCACAAGGGAAAAGAAAAAAGGGTCGCCCGATATCAAAATGGGAGGATGATATAAAAGCTATCGCTGGCCCTCGATGGATACAGGTAGCCCAAAATAGAACCAAATGGAAGGACTTGGAGGAGGCCTTCACCATGTTTAATGGGTTCCTGCCAAACATAAGTGAAGAAAATTAAAATTATTATATGTATACCTATTTACTTTGTATTTTAGCAGGAAATAAAAGGCTTTTTATTTTATTTATTATAAAATACAATCATAATAGTATTCAAACTTACAATTCCAATTAATTATAGTCGAATTTCGACTACTGCGGGACCTCTAGTTTTTTTTAAATTTTCTATTATAATTTTTTGTATTTGACTTTTTCCTTAAACAGGACAGACAGCACTCACGATGATAAGTTGTAACAATTGAAGACATGAGTGGATGAAGAGGATACGATACAATTTGTTAATTTTGAGAAAACGTACAAGAAGAAACTATTGTTACTTGTACTTTTTCTTCGTATAAAACTCCTTCATCACATGCATTTTCTAAAAATAGCCTTTAAGTCCCGAGTTTTAAGATCTAATATGGTCTATAGGCACATAGCACCTTCATTCAATTTTTTTTTTCCTACCTATGCTAATAGGCTATTTCAGCTTCGCCCCAACGTTTGTAGGTGAGCTCACGGGGCTCAAACCGGAGAGTTGCTAGCACTGACCCTAGCAAGAGCAGTGCTTCGCAGATCATTCAATGTAAAAACTCAAAAATCTTAAATATTGTAATTAGCCCCTTCATCCACTCATGTCTTCAATTAAATTATTTTGTTATAAATGAACAAACAAAAAGAGTTCTTTGGCGCAGTTCGAAAAAAATTACCTATACATAAAAATATACATGAAAAGAATCCAAACAAATTGTCTTTCATGAGGATTTCTAACATCAATGGTTCAAATAAAAAAACGTAGGCGTATATGTAATATGTTATTTCCGTGAAACATATTCCGAGAAAAAACCACACACACATTATAAGCACAAAAATCTCGCAAAATCCATCTGGCTTCTTATAAAGGATATGAGTTTGAATACAATAGACGGAAGGGTCGATTGTAAAGGTGAATACATACTCGTATGATTCGATTCGTTATAAGGACTGTGTTTATATACATACATGTTTACAACATAAATGATTTTTTGCGAAAACGCCTTACTTTCACCGTAATGGATTAAATTTACATTGAAATACGATAAAGATTTTTTTGGGTGATATTGCTAACCCACAAGCATACGATTTATATATTTATTAATTTATTAATATCTCCAAAGATTAAATCTTCCGAAACTACATAGTAGATTGCAAAAACGACTCCGCACTTTGATTTTCTCCTGTGCTATTTATGGATGCCGCGGAGACACAGAAAGGTACTGAGTCTAACCGGGAATCGACCCCATGGTATTGTAATTAGGATTAATCAGGGTGAAAGCAATAAAAAAATATATTTAAAAACGTTGAATTTTACCAGGATAAGAGTTGCTCGTGTACACCTATGATCTATAAAGTACCAGTCGTTTTTTTACGTAAAAACACGAGCTACCAAAAACACTGTTGTATTTACTACTACAGATATATCCCGCGTTGTTTGGGTCAGGTCTTTACCGTGCTAAAAAAAAATATCTACTCGCAGTGTAGTTTCAAATAAGTGGAAATAAAAACTGGCTTTGTTATCTCCGCATACCTGACAAGTCTAGATCCGATTGTGAGAATCTAAATTTGGATTCTAGATTCTAAAAATTTAGATCTAAAATCGCCGAGACACGAAAGCGTTGAAGTTGGATTTTGGAGCAAAACGATGTAAGCTGTCTTTTAGCATTAAGCTGACGCGTTTATTTGTGTTAAGTTTTGTGATATACATATTATGGCGCTCAATATTACTTATAAGATTTTACTATCGATGCGATGTTTTTCATTGTTTTATCAACGTAACTAACGTCCATATAATATAATTTATTTATTATAACCTGGTATGTTTATACCAGTTTTCTTTATAGAAACAAGTTAAATGTCATAACAATGTTTACAAAAACAATTGAGGCTTGTCCTAAATTAAAATTTGATGCCAATGTGAAGAAATAAATCATAGTGTCAAATTTGTCAAAATACCATAGATACAGCAAATGGGTATTATAAATAATAAATTAATTTCAATAAAAATTAGGTTTAAAAACCAATGTTCCTATATAATAATAATAATAATAATAATATTTATTCAAGTCTCTTAAAATGCAAACAGGTACAAGAATTCTTAACACTGTGTTACAGGAAAACCTGTGTTACAAAAGTCAAAATGGATATGGAAAATGGATACATAGATATGGATTCTCACAATTAAGAACTCGAATGATGTAAAATATCATCATCATGCAACAAAATGCATTTTTTTTTGTCGTATCTACAAAATTGTTGGGAATTATGGTGGGATGTGAACAAGTCTCAAAGTTTAATTCAAAGAACGGCCGTCACAATGCCTCTCTAAATGGTAGGCCTCTACCATTACGTGTAGCATTACGTGTAGCCAACGTATGGCTTAGGAGTTTCTTTTGTCATTTCTTTATATACAAGGGGTCGAACCGTAACGTGTTCATTGTGAGTAAATGTTTTAGAAACTTTATTTTGGTGATAAGCCAAATGGTCTTGATTCGGGGCGGTCGACGATGTTGGAGGATTTACACTTTCCGTGGTTTTTTTATGTTTTTCAATTAGCAAAGAGATTGAAACTGAGTGTTTTTTTTTGGAACGAAGTTCCTTATGGGACGATGCGAAGGGGTATCCTAACCGGGAAAAAACGTCCGTAACGTAAGATTTTTATTAGTAATGCACACAGTGTACGACTTAACTTTGTAATAACGTACAAAAAATAACATATTTTTTTATCATTCATTGACCACGATCTCAGAGCGTTCGTTTGCGCAATACACGAACTCTTATGCAAACAACCGTGAATGAAGTGTACCACAATAAGTTCGCACGTTACCGATTGACCGTGGGTTGTTGCAAAACCTCCAGTTTTATTTTCTCTATACCTCGAATAGAACTTAAAATTAATATTTTTATAATAAGGAACTTCGTTCCTATCCGGTGTCCCACGACCACACACATCTTTTTTTTAATGAATTTTCCGTGAGGAGCATCTTAATTTGATCTGGACGCGTTTCTTTTTATTTAATCACCATTACGAACCCTCTAAGTTTCCGACAAATTTCTCAATACATATTGATTATATGATAATTCAAGAACAACGCAGTGTAAGGATTTATACTATCGCATTTCCCTCAGAATTTTCGCAGACAAAATTGAAACTGCTTTACCGCTAAATACGTAATTTCGAATTACCTACGTTTTCCGTGTTATATAAATAGTTGAGTTCATATTTATGAAAACTGTAATATTGTAACTAGTATATAAAAGCATCTTGATATCATTTTAACTTAGGGTTTTTTATCTTTGCAACCGGAAGGTCTCTGGTATTAGTAAAAGCACTAACAATCTTCATTGCTCACTCAAGGTGGGTGGTGCCATTACATTATAGATATCTATGGGCTCTGGTAACTTCTTAACACCAGGTAGGCCAAAAGCTCGTCCACCCATCTATGCAATTAAAAAAAAATCCTTTCACAAATTTTCTATGCCCAATGAATGAATATCAACCAAATCTACTGATAGCAGCACTCAATCAACACCTACATTGTAGATAATAATTGGAAGTAAAAGTTTCTTGTCAAATTAGTGTTAATAAAATACCAAACTTGTTTAGTGAGAAGCTCTCGGCACTTAGTATATTTTTAGTCCAAGGCCAAAATAAATTGTGAAATTATCGTGTTCGTCTATCTGTAATACACGCGCTTTGTAACTGGGTCGCGGGTTCCAGGCTGGACGCGTACTAATGTTGTGTTGGTAAAATACATACCTTCGATTGAGAATGTTCTAGAAGTAACAAGAGTTAAGAATTTCTAGAACGTTCTAGCAATCGAAGGTAAATTTAGACTATTTAAATGCCAATCCGTGTGTCTGGATATCGATAAGAAAACACAGCTTTTAACATCTTCTAACTTCTAACAGCTTCTAATATCTAAATCTCTGGTTTTATATCTTAAATTTTGGCTGTAGAGTTCCTGCAAACATACAAAGGTATGTACCGCATGCCTCTTTATTTTGTGTTTCAATTATGAGTTCCCATAGGACACTTGTAACTATACTGAGATCTTAGAACTTATATCTCAAGGTGGGTGGCGCATTTACGTTGTAGATGGCCATGGGCTCCAGTAACCACTTAACAGCAGGTGGGCTGTGAGCTCGTCCACCCATCTAAGCCATAAATAAAATAAAACTAATATTTATCATGATCTACTTAGTAACGACATTTACCCTAATTTCTATAAGAACATATGCTTCATTGATGCTCTGTTAATGTACATCTTGTCGAAAACATTACCAACTCCTCATTATTTTTTTATGTAAGACTTACAGAAAAATAGACGAGCCTTGACAGAGCAGACCTTAAAGGCTCATAAAAAAAAACACACACACCTTGGATAAATCTAGACTAATAGAATACAACATCAATTTTTTGAACTGATAAAGCAAAAAGTTACTTTTTTTCTGCCCCGCCCTTCAACCGAAACGCATTTACTGCTTCACGGCAGAAATAGGCTATTTGTATCTTATTTATCTTTGTATTTTTCGTAGTCTTCTGGAAACTCGACTGCGAAGCTAACAGATCGAAAATCGCGAGTCTCCTAGGAATTCGAGTACATTAGAATAGCCCTGCTAGGCAGAATTAACCATTTCATTTACTGAAACAGGCAAGGCGACCCGTTCTATGAACAATACCACAGCATGAGAAGGACCTATTGGAATTCAAAGGTTTTCATTTTGTTTCGCATTTGCCATTCGTTTATCCCGACTCTGTTAAAACTTTGTACAGTTATTTTAGATACTTCAGTGAAGGTATATGGGATATCAACGCACAGTGGGCGATGTAATTAGATTCAATAAGCGTCTGTATTTTAATAAACTTAAAACTTCGCGATGCATAAAGCAAAGAGTTA
Source organism: Bombyx mori (assembly GCF_030269925.1). Lineage (NCBI taxonomy): Eukaryota > Metazoa > Arthropoda > Insecta > Lepidoptera > Bombycidae > Bombyx > Bombyx mori. The sequence continues at coordinate 5,510,255 of NC_085126.1, forward strand.
CCGGGAAAATATAGTGATCTTTAAATTGGTACATTGTAAGATTTTAATGCACATACATTATGGTAACGTTTTATTTATTTATGATAACTAGAGGTCCCGCAGTAGTCGAAATTCGACTATAATTAATTGGAATTGTAAGTTTGTACACTATTATGATTGTATTTTATACTTCTATAATTACAAATTTCGCCACTATAAAAATGTTAACAAAGACAAACAATATTTAATCTATTCTCAATTTGACAACAGACGTAAAGAACAAAAGTTTGACAATAAATAAATAGTATGCATGCGTGAGTCCGTCAAATACATGGTATGTAGTGTGTGTAATGTTTTCTTTATTGATTTAATGTATCTTTTATGCATTATTTAAAAAAAATATTAGCATTGTGCACTTCTTCTCTATATTCTCTATAAGTAAGGAAAAATTTCATACTCCTCCGTCCGCGCAATTTTCGTAAAAAGGGATACAAAGTTTTTACTTCGCGTATTAATATATAGATAAACTATTTATATTTGAAGTTGATTATCATGTTTAAAGGTACAGTGAATTTTTTTCTAGGAATTTTGAGGCCGTTTTTTTTAAACATTTTAACATTCAATCTCCCCAAAGTTAATTCGCAAAAAGCACATGTACCTTGCCCATTACGAGCGATACGCGTAAACGTTAAAATCAGTTTAATAGGTCAATTTACACGCGCGTTAATGAATTGAAAACATTACGAAAACGAACGGTTCTCGGTACAAAAGCCTGCAGATTGCGAAACGAGTGTAAGCAACGTCGAGAGCAACTGAAATGTTCAATGGATTAAGGGGGGATCAAGTTACATGCGGAACTAGGGTTGAGTCGTACTTCTCTTTGTTACAATTGTAAACATCGGTATATTTGTGCTTTTTTAGTCAATTCTAGATTTTTTTGAAGTGAAAACTTCTTTAGAATCGTTGTGATTTCAAACCGAATGCAACGGAAAAAACGACAGGTAAGAGACACAAATACAAAAATGTGTAGGATGAAGCCAGCAAAGAATGAGACAGAAATATACATACTATTTAATACAGCGCCATCTGTGAGATTTTTTAATACTAAGGTGTGTATGAAAGCTCTCGTAATGAATTTTAATTTAAGATTATACGTGAAATTAAAATATCAATTCACAGAGGGCGCTACCTTACAATTATTTACTAATAACCAAATTTTACATATACTTAAGACGTTTAGGATAATTGTATTTTAATTTTGGAAGGTATCACTTCTACCACGTGTGAATTGCACACATTCCTACCTAGCTTACGCTATTAGCGTATTCGTATCTAGCGATGCAACGGTGTTCGAATCCCGGTGGGCTGTGAGCTCATCCACCCGTCGAAGCAATAAAAACAATATAAAAAAAGCCTTTCGAGCTTCACCAGGGTAGGCTCAGTCAAGAGATGAGGAGATGCGGGATTTATTAACAACTGCCTGACTGACTTCAATAGAAACCTAGAAGCTCTAGGGTAACTGCCTCGTGACTGCATATCCTACCAAATCGCAATCACAAGCCGCTGAGAAGTATCCTCGAGAAACTCAACAGACCCTCGTCCATTATGTTGACTCTAATTGAGGAATGCCTTTAACGACGCTGGTTTATTATGAGGTTAATTTTACATCACCTTTATTGTATACTAGCGGCCCGCTCCGGCTCCGCTCAGGTCTTTAACAAAAATTTTAACAATATTTGACGTTTTTTGTAAAATAAAAGAACACTTATTGCGGCATAACTATAATAGCTAGACATATGCTGTCGCGACACTTTTGGTAAATAATAATGTGCTCTACAAAAAGTCGCAGTACATTATTTTATTCTATCATCAATAGTTTTCGCAGCGCACGCGATGTACTGAATATTTTAGTTAATTTTTTTACACCTTGGGTTACATTATTGGAGTTTTAGCAAGGATCATTTTTTTTTTTCATCGTGAATCTTCCAAACAGTGAAAGAATTTTTCAAATCGGTTCAGTAGTTTCGGAGCCTATTCAATACAAACAAACAAACAAATCTTTCCTCTTTATAATATTTACTAGCGACCCGCCCTCGCTTCGCTTCGGAAACATTAAAACACACATGAAACCAAAAAAAAAAATAAAAAAAAAATTAAAAAAAAAAGTAGCCTATGTTCATCAGGGACAATGTCGGCTTCTAATGGAAAAATAATTTTTCAAATCGGTCCAGTAGTTTCGGAGCCTATTCGAAACAAACAAACAAACAAATCTTTCCTCTTTATAATATTATAGTATAGATAATAATTAATAATATAATATAATAATAATTAATAATGAATATTTTAGGTAATTTTTTTACACCTTGGGTTACATTATTGAAGTTTTAGCAAGGATCCTTATTTTTTTTTCAAAAAAGATTATAGCCTATGTCATTCGGGAATAGTGAACCTTCCAAACAGTGAAAGAATTTTTCAAATCGGTTCAGTAGTTTCGGAGCCTATTCAATACAAACAAACAAACAAACAAATCTTTCCTCTTTATAATATTAAGTCTAGAAGTATAGATTACATTTCAGTAAGGAACGATCACGATCGCTTAGCAAAAAGCCAGGACAATGGTAACAGCCCGCGCAAGCCCAACGCGCGATGCATCAGGGTTTTTTCTCTTTCCGCGAATCTCTAAAGTGTTATTATATAACAATTTATAAACATTTCCGAGTAAAAACCGCGCTATTTAATGTGTTCTTCTAGTGTCTTCTGAAAATAACCAATTAAACCTAATTAATTTATATTTCAACACTAATACGGTGTTTAACAATCGGACAAGAGACGAAAACAAAAAATAATTACAAAAAATCTTTTCAAAGCGCATTTAATTCCAGACGAAGAGGGGTCAAAAAACGTTGTAATTGTTTTATTGTATGCTAATAACGTATATTCGCGTTCATTGTTTCATTTATAAATTGGTTGGTCATTCACACAGTTCTTATTTTAGGCGTATTTAATCGGTCCTCCTTTTCTGAAGTTTTATTTTCACATCTGATAGAAATACTACCTGGAGCCACTGCGGTCATCCACAGTGCGTTTCCAGAGATCTTTTTTGCCACGTACCATCCGGCTATGGAATGAGCTCCCCTCCACGGTGTTTCCCGAGCGCTATGACATGTCCTTCTTCAAACGAGGCTTGTGGAGAGTATTAAGCGGTAAGCAGCGGCTTGGCTCTGCCCCTGGCATTGCTGAAGTCCATGGGCGACGGTAACCACTCACCATCAGGTGGGCCGTATGCTCGTCTGCCTACAAGGGCAATAAAAAAAAATAAAAAAAATATATTCCACTGACGCTCAATAGGCACATTCATCTCATTTAAATTAATTAAAGAGAGATTCCTACGCCTTGTTTAAAAAATATACTAGAGGATGACCGAGCTTTGCTCGGTATTTCTTTCTTTTTTTTTTGATAAATTTTGTTTTTTAGAAATTATATTTAAATACGAATTACATATTGATATTATGTTTTATTATTTGTTACATATTGATATATTATTATGTTTAAGCTGATTATCGATAAATTTGATTATTAAAAACACGAATAAAACAACATTTTCTGAAAATAAATGGTAGCTAGATCGATTTATCGATTTATGAAAATCGTTGGAGCCGTTTCCGACATTCATATTATATATATATTTATATACAAGTATTGCTCGTTTAAAGATATAAGATACATATATATATTTCGAACGAAGTATGCATGTCACAACAAATCTTTTTTAATCATAAACTTCTTTAAATTAAAACTAATTAACATAATGTTCAAAGTTTAGAGTCATTTATTTTAATTATGTACAATTCTGTTTGCGGATCTAGGCGGAATATTTCAATGCAATGGTAAATAATGTATTCGTAGCCATCTTCCCTATTTCTGTGGCGAAGCAGTCATGCGTTCCGGTCTGAAGGGTTCGAAGGAGACTCCGATCTCATTACTCAAGATGGGTATTCACATTCTGATGTCTATGGGCTCCGCTAACCACTTTAAGCCAGGTCAGCCGTGAATTCCTTCTAAACAATAAAAAAAATCGGTTGTCTGTAAAGTCGGTTCACTGACGATAGTTGAACGTGACAACGTCATAAGAAAATACTGATGGAATGGTTTCATTTTCCAAAAGAAATTTTAATTTTATTTGTTTGTTAGATGTTTCCGAGCGCTGTGCTTTAGCTGTACTTTCACTTTTCATTGAACTTCATACTTGACGAAAACATGTAAATGTATTATTATATAGCAGCTGTCCACGCGGATGCATCGCTCACTCAAGTAAGAGAGAGACGACAGATGTCGAACACTGCCGAACGCGGAGGCCGATTGTGCCTCTCTGTCGCTCGTTGCGCGCTCTCGCTTGCACTTCAAGCTTTAAATGGAACGCCTCAGAGCGAGGTAACGCCGCATGAGTCATGTTTTTTCGTGCGTGCAGCCAGCTCCATCGAATTATAAGACGTTGTCACGTCAAAAACGAAGATGATTTCTGATTAGAATTTTTGAATCGATATTAATGAATATAAAAAAAAAGTATCGAAATGTGTGTTCAATATTATAAGAACTGCATTTACTTACCAATTTCCCTATTAAACATTTAACGATAATAGTACTAAAAGTGTAAACTTCAGTCGCACAACGTAGCTGACACGCAATTATTTTTTAGTGATGAAACAAATGAAATCGATTTTTAACTCGTAAGTATAAAAATAAACAATCATGAATTTGCGTTACCATAAGAAGTGCTTGGAATAAGCATTGTAAAGTAAATAAATTCTGATATAAAATTCCATTTCATGTCACACGCCAGAGCAGACGGTGAAGTGTTCAACAAATAGTCAGCAGATACCAAAATGTCTCGGCACAGATTTAAGCTCTGACGAACCGAAAGGTATTTGATAGTTTCGTCCATGGAAATCGATATTATTTCGATATATCGAAATCGATTTTTTAATCGTTATTAACAGGTTTAGGGATACGATATTCAAATCTCCACCACAGATTTTACTTTTATATTGTCAAAGCGTCAAGAATAATAATTTTTACGTCAATGGCGTTCGGGCATCTTTTTTTTAATTGCTTAGTTGGGTGGACGAGATCACAACCCACCTGGTGTTAAGTGGTTACTAGAGCCCATAGACATCTACAACGTAAATGCGCAACCCACCTTGAGATAAGTTCTAAGATCTCAAGTATAGTTACAACAGCTAGCTGCCCCACCCTTCAAGCCGAAACGCATTACTGCTTCACGGCAGAAATAGGCAGGGTGGTGGTACCTACCCGTGCGGACTCACAAGAGGTCCTATCACCAGTAAGAATCAGAAGAAGCATCTAATGAGTAGTTTCGGAACAAAACCAAATAAAAAAACAAATCACATTCCTTTTGGTGAAAATGTAATATTCATATCAAGGTTTTATAATTTAAATATGCATGAAGTCTCTAGCAGTTGATTGGTGTTGGCAGCCACGTCATCTCAGATCCTCCCGATCCACTAACGGTGCTTTTAGGTACTTCAAGCACCGGTCACCGTTCTCGTCGAACCCGTCGCTTGCGACGAAGGGCTCGACGAGTAAATTAACTCAGACACAGCCCACTGAGTTTCTCGCCGGATCTTCTCAGTGGGTCGCGTTTCCGATCCGGTGGTAGATTCTGCGAAGCACGGCTCTTGCTAGGGTTCGTGTTAGCAACGTCATCAGGTTTGAGCCCCGTGAGCTCACCTACTAGCCACGGTTACGCTGAAATAGCCTCTCAAGGCTATCAGCTTAGGTAGAAAAAAAAAAGGTGTTGGCAGCGCAGTTTAGACAACTTAATTGCAGATTTATGATTGAGGTGTATTTTTTATTGGTTTAAGTTCATTTCAGAGTGTTCCGAGAAGGTCATAATATTTTTGGATTCGTTTTTGGATATATTTGAGACAACCTGGCTACAGACGTGTTCGAAAACTACCGATTGCCATAATTAAGAAGCGCTTTATTGATTTTTGTACAAAAGTTTCTTAATAAAAAAAAAGTAGAGAGTGAAATTGAACTACAGAAAAAATAGAATTAACCCCTTTCTGACCTTTAGACTGTGACATACGCGTGCTTAACGACTTAAATACAAAAGTGATTTCCATTCGCTTGGAATTTAAAGATACTCACACCACCAGTAAATACTTATTTAAATTCCATCAATATCCATAGTATATTAATTGTCAATCTGCCAAACGAAAACCTGTATGCTTAGTTAAACATGAATAGCTTGCGTTGATACTTTGGCGAGCTTCCAAAGGACTAATGAGTCAGCTTGGAAGGGAATTCGTGGCGCTGGCTAGTGGCATTGAATGTGAATTTTAATTTCCGCAATTTTTAATTAACACGTTTTCAATTAGCCGCTCGCATTGAAGTACGCAATGAAAATAGTAATTTTACGGTGTCAGAATTTTATTTTACACCACTTTTGCCACGTACCATCCGGCTATGGAATGAGCTTCCCTCCACGGTGTTTCCCGAGCGCTATGACATCTCCTTCTTCAAACGAGGCTTGTGGAGAGTATTAAGCGGTAGGCAGCGGCTTGGCTCTGCCCCTGGCATTGCTGAAGTCCATGGGCAACGGTAACCACTCACTATCAGGTGGGCCGTATGCTCGTCTGCCAACAAGGGCAATAAAAAAAAAGCTGACCCCGCAGACTTCGTTGGGCCTCAATCGATAAATAAAAGACCTAAACTTTTGTATAAAATAAACAAAAGCAATCCGTCCGACGGGGGACACATCAAAGGGGAAACAAAATTGTTATTTTTATTTATTTCCGAGCATTTTCATATTTATCTACCTTTTAAACCTTCTCTGGACTTCCACAAATAATTCAAGACCAAAATTAGCCCAATCGGTCCAGCCGTTCTCGAGTTTTACCGAGACTAACGAACAGCAATTCATTTTTATATATATAGATAGAAGATAGATTTAACTTTTGATCCTTATTCGTTAACCTTTTCTAACATACTACATTTATTTTTGCATGACACACAACAAATACCCTCTAAAATACATTAGTAAATATTGTATGAGAATAAGAACAAAACGACACAACCCAAAAATTCACTGAAACCAATTTAGTTAATGGAGAGTCCGAGCGCCCGTCATGAAACTAGAATAACGACACAAAATACGAGTTTAATCACACTATTAAAGATAAACGTTCATCTGGTAAGGACGGCACAGCGAAACATCGAAGTGTTGACTCGATAATAATATAACTGTACTTGTGTGATCTTACTTCACAGAACTTTAACCTTAATAATCTGGTGGTTTATTAATCAGAGTGACGAATAAAGCAGTCTAGCCTATTATGACTATACTAGCGACCCGCCCTCGCTTCGCTTCGGAAACATTAAAACACACATGAAAACAAAAAAACAAAATAATTTTTAAAAAAAAAAAAGTAGCCTATGTTCATCAGGGACAATGTCGGCTTCTAATGGAAAAAGAATTTTTCAAATCGGTCCAGTAGTTTCGGAGCCTATTCGAAACAAACAAACAAACAAATCTTTCCTCTTTATAATATTAGTATAGAAGTATAGATTGCCTTAAAAGCATTAGAGATTCACCCAAACTCGCGAGAAAATCAATCGTTGCCACATACAAATTAGAACACAAAAGTGAAGTTCCCCTAAATAGGTCGGTTCATTCCGCTCAGTGGGTGTCAAAACCAATCCGACGAGACTGACTCACTCGGGACTTAATTTACTTGATTGAATACAAACAAAGAATTCTCGTGTCATATTCCGATGCGGAACGGATTTAGGTCGCCGTATAATACAATTTTATTTTTATTAAGATGTATGAGATGAAGAAGAAATATAGGACTAAAATGTAGGCGAATTTGACGGCAAAATATATATTAAGTGATTTTAATAGGTCGTTTTCATTTTATTTTATAACTAGCGCGGCCCGCTCCGACTCCGCTCGGGTCTTTAACAAAAATTTCAACGATATTTGACGTTGTTTTATTCATTTAAATAAAAGAACACTTATTACGGCGTGACTATAATAGCTAGACATATGCTGTCGCGACACTTTTTGTAAATAATAATCTGTTCTACAAAGTCGCAGTACATGATTTTATTCTATCATGAATAGTTTTCTCAGGGCACGCGATGTATACAATATTTTAGGTAATTTTTTTACACATTTGGGTTACATTATTGGAGTTTTAGTAAGGATCCCTAATTTTTTTCAAAAAAGAGTATAGCCTATGTCACTCGGGAATAGTGGTAGCTTCCAAACAGTGAAAGAATTTTTTAAATCGGTTCAGTAGTTTCGGAGCCTATTCAATACTAAAAAAACAAACAAATCTTTGCTCTTTATAATATTAGTATAGATACAGATTAATATAAAATACAGATAGCATATTGATGTTGTGGGTAGAATAAGAATTTCAAGTCAATGAAACGATAGTCAAAATTCTTTTAATGTTCTCAATCAAATCGAAGAAAGCGAGTCTTCTTAATGCTTACACTGATGGCAGGCTGTTAAATTACTAGTTTGACGAGTACAAATAAAATCATAGATCGATCTGTGTGATACTTAAAAAGAAAATATGCGAACTGCGTTTAGTCCAAAGGAACGGTTTTCCCCAATTTCCTACCTGGATAACTACATAACAACAAGTATATTGATACCATACGATCTATCTACATTTACCGTTACCGTGTTTTACTTTGGTTCATGAATAAATTCTACTAATTAAGAATAAGAGTAAACATACTTTATGAAAGAATCAAATAAAAAAAAAAGTATTTATATTCATTCATAAATAATTTAAAAAAAAACGATTACTAAATATCGAAATCGTCAACTTAAATAAAGCAGGTCTCCTTGCGTAGCTGACGCCGTGCAGTGCCTGACGCTTTCTCAAGGCGTAGTCTCCCGGCAGGAATTGGAAGAAGAGGAGGACCCCTCTTCTTCTTCTCCCTGTTCTTCTCTGGAGGCGCCAGAGTCCGACATAACCCGGTCTCTTACCCCCCTCGACCGGGTATTCGTAATGGGATTCCCCAGAGATAAAAAAAAAATTATATAGGTCTTTCCCGCCCGTCCCTATTTTCAGCGAGTATCAATAGTCTTCTTCGTGCTCTACTCGGGTAGATGCAATCAAGAAATAGCATTCAATGAAAACTGTAACTTAAACACCAAATTTTCCATCAGCCGTTTTCACAAATACTTAAGATTTTAATTATTAATTTGAGCTGTGAAGAGAAACCTCGAGAAAGAGATGTATTTACAATCAATGCCTACGACTTATCCCTTTCTGAAAGCGTCATTGCAATTCTGAAAGTGTCATGTCAAGTGCATTATTGAAGGATTTCTGTCACCTTCTTCAACTAGTACTTATCCACCCGTCTTGAAACCATTTCAATATCGGTAATTTCAATGACAGACAAATCAAAATTTGCGCCTCTGAAATATCTTTAATATAATATTCTAAGATAGGTCTTCTCGCATTAAAACTGTATAATCTCAATACTTACTAATTTTACAGGAGAGCGTTTTAAAGGTTTAACATGTGATATTTTTAATATTAATCATCTTTGCAACATAATTTTTTTATTTTTAACCAGTTAAATTATCTGTCTATTAAAGTAAGTTAAAATTATGTATTAATTTTGTTAATAGTAGTAAAAAAAAAAAGTAAACTAACAAAAAAAAAAACTAAAATTAAACTACACTCTTTTGACAGTATTTATGAGAAAAATACTGGTGATACCAAATGATTCCGCATATTAACTCAATTTCGAATATTTTAGGAAGTTGTACACTTTTAATGCGAAAAGACGACGCATAAGGGACGCAACATACATATAAAGTTTAGCAGAAAAATTGTTTAGCAAAAAAAAAAAAAAAACGTCGTGGTATTTATGTATCTCTTCCACATATTTCCCGGAAAAAGTTAATCACGTTTGGGGGAATTACAACCGGCAATTTTGTTCGAATAAAACACAACGGTCACATAACGCATTACGTTTCGCAAAAATAATAATGTACTCGCATTAAAGATGAATTTTATGTATGCATTTCCTTATCTGTATTTGTATTTAACTAAATGCTTGATTTAACTGAATAATTCATGGTTTACCAACAAAATACTGACGTTAAAACTGCTTGGATATTATATCAGAGCCGGAAAAAATGCATCTAGCCTCTGATTGTATGATATCTGTCTGTCTGTCTAGCTGGCTTTAATTGCATTATATGGGCGGACGAATTTATTGCCACGTCATTTCGGATCCTTTCGATCCACTAACGGTGCTTTTAGCTACTCCAAGCGCCGGTCATCGTTCTGATCGAACCCATCGCTCGCGACGAAGGGCTCGGCGAGTAAATTAACCCACAGACACAGCCCACTGAGTTTCTCGCCGGATCTTCTCAGTGGATCGCGATTCCGAACCGGTGGTAGATTCTGCGAAGCACTGCTCTTGCTAGGGTCAGTGTTAGTAACGTCGTCAGGTTTGAGCCCCGTGAGATCACCTACTAGTTAAGATTACGCTGAAATGGTCTCTCAAGACCAACAACCATCAGCTTAGGTAGAAAAAAAAGAATTTTCTGCTCCATTTTGAATAACTAGTGGAAAGCATTGACGTCACAATATACAAGTCTATCTACGCCTCTCCGGACATTACGAACTGCAGACATCGATTAGATTAACATAATAGCTGTCTCTTTCCTGCCTTTCTAATCAAAGCATTGGTACATCGTTACAGAAGTCGTCGTGGCCTAAAAGATAAGACGTCCGGAGCATTCGTGTTGAAGCGATGCACCGGTGTTCGAATCCCGCAGGCGGGTACCAATTTTTCTAATGAAATACGTACTCAACAAATGTTCACGATTGACTTCCACGATGAAGAAATAACATCGTGTAATAAAAGTGAAACCCGCAAAATTATAATTTGCGTAATTACTGGTGGTAGGACCTGTTGTGAGTCCGCGCGGGTAGGTACCACCGCCCTGCCTATTTCTGCCGTGAAGCAGTAATGCGTTTCGGTTTGAAGGGTGGGGCAGCCGTTGTAACTATACTGAGACCTTACAACTTATATCTCAAGGTGGGTGGCGCATTTACGTTGTAGATGTCTATGGGCTCCAGTAACCACTTAACACCAGGTGGGCTGTGAGCTCGTCCAACCATCTAAGCAATAACAAAAAAAAAAAAAGAAATATTGGTGGAAAAGTGCAAGTTCATAAAATGTTTTTACTACAAACAAAATGATGCTCTGGCAATGAGCTTATGATTCCACAGAGTGAACTCACCTATTTATCGACCGTTAACACTGTCAGTTTTAACATTTAAATTATGTCTACATTAATTTTTTTAATATCACTACTCCTCCTCCTCCTTGCGTCGGTTTCCTCATTACTGAGGGTCGTGGTCATGGCCTTGAAACAGTTTGTTTTTTATAATGCACCGCCATCTGTTCCTATCTGCAGCTGAGTGCAGAGCATCGTGCACTGTGGTATCCAGGGCTGCACGATTCTGGTCCGTTCAACGGGTCGGGTTCCTGCCTCTTGGTCGCTTGCCCTCGACCTTTCCAGTGACCACCAATTTCAATATCACTACACACAATCAATATTACTCATAAAATAAGCACACCCGACCTTATTTTAAATAATCGCGGTATCGAAATTAAATTATCCATTAAAAGATATTTACATCGCGAGATTGAAATGTTATCGTGAACATAAAGACATTATTTATTTATTTTACAGTATTTCAAAAAATAATTTAAGTTAACAAGCGGACAATTACAGTCGATTATAGCCGCCATGTTTATTTGTTCTCTAAAAAATGATGTTGTCAAACTTGTCTCGTCTACGCTGTGGCTATTTAAAGTAAAAGTTATTTTTGGAGAGTTGTCCATCCAGTATGATGTGTTAAAGCGACGTTTTGAACAGAATCCAGGGAATCCGTACGATAAGTATGTCAGAATATTAAACGAGAATCATGCACGCTTGCGCAGTTTTCAAACATATATAAGAGAAATTTTTAAGCGTCGGAAGCGTGCCACTAAAAACAAATTTTATCACAAACATTAAAAATAAAATCGAATCAGGTAATAAATATATCAGAAGTCGCTGCGAAGTAATTGATGTAATTTGTTTATCCATAATAGATGACCGCATGAGATACTTTTTTTAAATGCTGCGGAAATTTAACAAAACTACTGAACGAAAATTGATTACGCGTGACGTCTTTTGGGGCCAAAATGAAAATGTTGACATATATCTTACAAGACTACACAAAAAATACATAAATATAAGTACATTATTCGTTATGATTGATTAGTGTTCGGCTTTTCGTGAAAAATGTTAGGTTTTACATAGTAATTTAAAATTTGAATCATCAAAATTTTATCTGAATAGTGCTTGAATGATCGTTTTAAGTCAGCTGGTACTAGGAGCAAAGTGATCGAAATAGAACCATGGTCAGTGATATCTCTAAATTTAGATTTTTTTTATTATTTAATACATTATCACATTTATTATTAATACTATTATATTATCAGATTTTTTACTATATCAGTACATGTAGGTAAGTACATATTATTATGTATAATAAATAATGAAGTGTTAGTGTTATACTGTGTATTTAGTTTTGTGGTATTTTTCTTTTGCATATTAAAGGAAGTAATTGTTTAAAAATATATTTTTTTCTATACCATAGCTTACTAAATATTTTAGTAGCTAAAATAGAAATAGCTTCTAAAAAAAGAAAATACCAATGAATTAAGATCCCGTATTAATAATACGCATCCGTAAATACTTTTCATACCATATTTTGCGGGTCTAAGCTGATGTTGATTTTTAACATATTATTATATACTGTCGAAGTTTATGTGTTGGTTAAAGTTTTAAATCATGTCTTGACACACAACATTACTCATACTCATACTCAATACTCATACTCAACATTTCTCAATAATCGAACCCAGTTCTGAATGTCATATTAAATAAGCCGAAACGTGATAATTTTGGCCCTCGACAAAAACACTACTCTAGAATACGACAGACAGTTCGATTCGATTTCCTTGTTGCTTGCCAACAATACCAACGTATATATTAACATTAACATTAAAAACCATAACATGAGCGAACGATCTGCGTTGGCATTTACCGGGCAGATAATCACATGTTTATTTTGACTGTAATTTCATGAAGATCTCAAAGTAAAACCGAGACTGTAATTACGTACTATATAATCAAAGGGTGCCTTCGTATCCTGAATACAAGTGGCCTTTCGATTGAAACGTGTTTATAATCACTTGACACTAAAGAAGCCTATCGGATTAAGTCCACACTCACACAATAGGGCCCGATCAAGTCATTGAAAGATAAAATCTACAACCATTTTCGGATTTGAGGTTATAAATTTTAAAACCAATCAATTTTACGTTGACCTCATCCTTGTTAATTTAAGTATATATTCAATAACATATATGTATATATAACTTTTTTAATTAAGTATATATTTAGAAAATTTGGAATCAAGAAAGAGGGCCTTTATCATTTTAATAATTTCTTTGAGAAATTATTTTTGAAAAAGTAAATTACAAACTGTAAATATTTTTATTGTTTAGTTTAGTTTGATGATGTGATTGAACCAATTTCAAGCTTGATATATTGAAATACGTAATTATATATATATTTTTTAATAATAATAACTAATGTAAATGATGAAATGTAACAGTTGAAAGGTTTTAGGATAATTCTAAAACGAACTTAATAGACGTCTGATAATTTTATAAAGATGAAATTCAAATATCAAGTGACTTTTTGTAAGATTCGATATGTGGGTAGACTAGACGAGTTGAAAAAAACGTCATCTGAGTCTGCAATCCACAATAATAATAATAGCGAAACGTAATTAAGCTAGAAGACAGCCATAGAATTTAGAAAGTGAAACAATTAACTGCGTAGAGAGTTATAGAAAAGGCCACGACAAAATAGAAGACTTAGTATTTTTTTTAATTCCATTTTTTCAGTGCATGGAGACAGTTAAAACATGCCAAATTGTTTTGCGCCTATAGTAGGAGAAGAAAAAAGCAAACTTTTTTTTTTACTTAGATGGGTGGACGAGCTCACAGCCCACCTGGTGTTAAGTGGTTACTGGAGCCCATAGACATTTACAATGTAAATGCGCCACCCACCTTGAGCTATAAGTTTTGAGGTCTCAAGTATAGTTACATCGGCTGCCTCACCCTTCAAACCGAAACGCATTACTGCTTCACGGCAGAAATAAGCAGGGCGGTGGTACCTACCCGCGCGGACTCACAAGAGGTCCTACCACAAGTAATTACGCAAATTATAATTGCGGGTTTGATTTTTATTACACGATGTTATTCCTTCACCGTGGAAGTCAATCGTGAACATTTGTTAAGTACATATTTCATTAGAAAAATTGGTACCCGCCTGCGAGATTCGAACACCGGTGCATCGCTCAACACGAATGCACCGGACGTCTTATCCTTTAGGCCACGACGACTTCAAATTACTACAGTTACTACAGATATCTTTAAATTACTTTTGTATTTAATTAACTTTTATTCGTTCTCTTCGAGTCGTCTCGCTTTTACGCGATAAGAAACCTTCAGATTTCGCATATAAATTACATAATAACGAGCGCGCTTTTTTTTTTAAATTTTTTTGATGAATTAAATTTATTTCACACGATGTCTCCTCTGTTTTTATTTACAGTTCGCAAAAAGAACGTCCGGCACCAAATGATTGGTGTATTAAAAAAAAAAAAAAACTTGTCGTAATAAAATATCTCGGTGCGCGATTTATGAAGAGAATACGTAAATTATTAAGAAGCTTTAAAATAAGGAGCTCGTTAATAACGTCGTCGAATTGTTTATTGAAATTATTTTATAAAAAAAAAAAAAACAACGAGACATATCTCTCCTTTTTGTTAATTGGTTGATAATTTTCTTTTTTGTACGTACCTACTGCGATCAAAATCCGTTCCGCTTATGAAATTTCATTTGAATCTTGTGTGTTTTGTAAATATGAAGAGGACATAATTTATCCAATCGTTTTGAATCCAATTACAAAATATTATCCAATTATTACTGGTGGTAGGACCTCTTGTGAGTCCGCACCACCCCGCCTATTTCTGCCGTGAAGCAGTAATGCGTTTCGGTTTGAAGGGTGGGGTAGCCTATATAACTATACTGAGACCTTACAATTTATATCTCAAGGTGGGTGGCGTATTTACGTTGTAGATGTCTATGGGCTCCAGTAACCACTTAACACCAGGTGGGCTGTAAGCTCGTCTATCTAACTAAGCAATAAAAAAAAATAAAAAAAATCACCAGCGAAATAAATGTAACCTACTTAAAATAACTTGCTAACAATTTTTTTGCACCAATATAAAATTACATGTTAACGATTTTAAATGCAGACGGAACGTCCTTGCTCAAAAAAGAATAATGATAAAAACCAGCAAAGAAAAACCGCAAGAAGTATTTGCTACAATATCTACATGGCTAGAGCATCTATATTGCGGTTATATAAATAATTAGTATTTACTGTATAGTCTGTGTTTTATGTGTAGGTTCTTGTGGCAAAAAGTTTTTTTTTTCCGGATAAAAGTAGCCTACGTAGCTTAGTGATTCTAACCTAATAATCTCACTTATAAAAAATGACGTCAGTCCGTCGCTTCAACATATAGACAAACTTTCTCCTTTATAATATTAGTATGGATGGTAGTACTATTGAATTAACTATACTTGCACTTTATTTTAAACCATATTATATTATAAAGTTATAAATATATGTCATCATCAAATGCTTGTAAAAATACCAAACTATTTTAACCTTAAAATCTTACAGGAGTACGATGAAGACGCAGTATACTGACGACAAAAAGAGAACTATACTGAATATTAAAAAAAAAAAAAAAAATTTTCAACGCCTAGAGCTAAGACTTTCTTCTATGTCATAAGCATCCAGACATTATTCTAATACGTTTAAGACTTACAACTCATCTCCATTAATATGGTAGCGTGACAATATTTCTCTCCATGCATATATTAACTACATTAGAAAAGAAAGACTCCGGTGGACCACCGAAATAGTTGCACGACTGTCATTTGATATGGTTTAGTCAGTAAATCTAAGTTTAAACGTAGTGTTAGTAGTGAGTCAACTGAGGCCGGTTCCAATATGGCGCCTCTCGTATTATTTACGCGCGCTTTTCATAATATTCGCGGTAAATGTGTTTTGACGTTAACGTGTCATTATTCGTTAAGTTTTTTAGGGGATTCCATAGAGGTATATCGCATTCTAATAATATTACTGTAAAAGTCGTCCCAACTAATATAAATAGTTTTTAATGAAAATAAGTAAACGCATTCTGCGAAGCACTGCTCTTGCTAGGGTCAGTGTTAGCAACTCTCCGGTTTGAGCCCCGTGAGTTCACCTCCAAACGTTAGAGTGAAGCTGAAATAGCCTCTCAAGGCTAACAGCATAGGTACGAAAAAAAAAAACCTAAGTACGTGCAAATAGGTAGATACATTGAATTTTCTTTTCAACGGACTTTAACAGAAATAACATTCAATCTCTGCAGTGTGTATACGGGATGGAGAAATTGAAAATTGTTCGTAAAGTCAAAATGGAATATATTTTTTTTATTATCGTGTGTAATGTCCGTACGTACTGCGGCCACATCGCCGATAACTTAAGGGAAGCTGATGGTAGTTGGTCATATTGACGGAAGAAGATCACGCGGACGCTCACCTACCGCTGGTCTGATCTGGTAAAGACGCTCACCGGCCTGGCAATAACCGAGGCTATAAAGACCACAGAGGACAGGAAGACGTGGGGAGGCATTGTGCATCGAGTGGTCCACATTTAAAATTAGACACGACCTTCACCAATGAAGAGACCGACTCAGAAGAAAAAGAAGATTGTGTGTAAATATAATTGCCATCAATATCAAAACGAAAGCACCCTGTACTCAAACTGAATTGTTTATTCGCCGCGTTCGGTCGCCTGTAGCTAATGGCGAAGACTTTATCATAACGATTCTCATACAAACACATTTTTCTGTTTACGTTCCGTAATACAATGACCTCGTTAACTTTTTTTTGTTGTAAAAATACAAAATTCTTTGAAATTATATTAGCGAAATGCAGAAATTCGTTTGTAGCCAAAAAAAACCATCTTCTATATCAAATCGTGTCAGTGGTGCACAAATATTATGACTACAGATGTTACTGCTCGTTGATTGTTGTACCGAATATATAGACTACTGACTGGGTGCTATTATCGAAATAGTCAAATGATTACAGCTGTTAGGGTTACCCAAAAGTTAGTTTTAAAAAATTGCGACCCAAATAATTATTTGCAGTTTATCATATCACAATATGACTGCCATCACGCATTTAGCGACGATAGTTCCGCCTTACAAACCGCAACTCGAGGCTACTTCGTAACAAAAATATGCAGGATCGTGGTACTTAGCCGTGCGAACTCACCAGGCGCCCTACCACCAGTAATTACGCAAACTGTATTTTTTTGCCAAATTGATCTTTATATCTTTATTACACAGTTGTTATCGAAAACTCATTTAGATTAAGTACATGGCTTATAAGTTTTGAGGGTTTTTAATTTACGTGAACATGAGTTAAGGGCGTATTTTATTTGAGAAAAATGGTACTAGTGCTTGAATTTCGCTCGATACAAGTATGCGTATTGGAGGTGGGACGTACAAATCCTAATAAAAAAAATGGAATAATTATAATAATAGAAGGGAAATTTTTCTGAGTAAAAATAGACGAAATATCAAAAAGGAAGTAAGTAATTTATCTTCTACAACATACGTTAAACTAAACATTGCTGATTAGCATAACTTCGCGGTTCTTATCAATCAAAGAATTTTCTTACTCAATCTAGTAGATAATAAATTCAATACCACCAAAAAAGGTGACAACCCTATAAAGTGCAATTGGGACGCGGAATGTTTTTATAATGTTCTGTAGTATCAAATGTCGAAAATGAAAAGTGGAATATATACGGAAACATTCACGAGAGAAATAATAGTTTTTACACGTTATACAAACAATCTAGATTTCTAGAAACAATTTAGGTTTCGTGTCAATGAACTTTCAGCAGTTGTTGACTTGACATACATAAGTAAACGTTTTTAGATTTAAATGTTAGCGCTTTGAGAATTTTTAGATTAATTTGTTGTATTGCATTGGACGAGGTCAATACGCATCGTTATTGCGTCGAGTCCGTGACAGTGGCAACAGCCTTTAGAAAATCATATCGAGCAATATCGAGGGACTGCTGATCAATAGTAGGCACTTGGTAGGAGAAAAAAATAATAAAAAAAATGTTATGGTATAAAATGTATATAATGATAGTTATGTGTTAGATTTTTTTAAGTTACTAACATAGATTATAACTAATTATTACTAACAAAATTTTATGGTTTAAAAAAAAAACCGAAACAAAGTATTAATAAATAATAAATAAATAAATACCCATCTGGTGTTCAGTGGTTACCAGAGCCAATAGATATGACAAAGTGAATTTCGCCACCCACTTAGAGACACGAGTTCCAAGTTTAAAATGTAACGACTGTCACGCCTTTCAATTTTTTTTTCTGCCTATTCACTGGTAGCCTAAGGGGCTATTTCAGTTACGCGCGTACGGGTAGGTGAGCTCACGGGCTCAACCTGAGAGAATTTGCTAACACTAGCTATAGCCAAAGCAGGCTTCGCAGAATCTACCACCGGATCGGTGATAAGCTCAGTGGGCCGCCCTTCAAGCAAAGTACGACTGCTTCGCAAGAGAAATGTTCAAAACGGTGGTATCTGTCTGTGCGGACACATAATAACCTTCAGTCCCGAACTACCCTACCAGTCCCGAAAAAAACGGGCACTGTCCACAGCCACTTCGAATATTTCTAATAGTCAGACAAGATCCTACTTTATGGTTAATTCTATATAGTCGATTTTATTAACACACGTTGCTAAGTACACCAGAGTATTTCGCACAGACAGCCACCTTCAAAACTTTAAACCTAATCGGATGTTAGAAAGAGATAGAGACATAACAAGTATGTAAGGGGATTACACACTTAAGGCATTATTTTATAAATAAGTCTCTTATTCCTACCTATTCCTATTCGTACCTAATACATCCAAATCGTCAGTCCGTAGTTGTATAGTTGTCACTATATTACCCGGCTTGAGTTCCAGTTCAATTTTACAACGAATTACTGAACTGTATTGCCAAAAAAATAAACAACTACATCAATATATAGTATTAACATACTATATGTCTATAGTTTAGCATAATTACAAATGAACCTTTCTACATAATCTGTGTAGCCCTTGTCACTTATCGTTAGTCTGTGCTGGCTCTACTATGTTAGTTGTTCGGTGATATGAATCAACTCTTTACATTTAATGTTAAATTTATTTTCTTTATATCTGATACAACATAGTATCTGGAGTAAGGAAAGAAGATATATAATGGCAATTACTATTCGAAAATCCAATAATAAAACGTTTTCCCATTTATTATACGTCCGTCGGATCAAAACACTCGTAAACTATGTTCTAAATAAAAGTGCGTAGAGAATCCACATTCACCCGGCGGTTAGAATGTTGGGTGTCGGTTATTCTGAGAATTTCATAATCACGAAATTTATATTAGTCAAATTTAATTCGGACAATTGTAATATTAATTGTATACATATACACTTTTAACGCACTTAATTTCGAATTTTAAACACGATTATTGCTAACAAAAAAAACACTTTTACGAACGTCTCAGGATTTAAGAATATAACACAATCACAGGTGAACTCATCGAAAAACTTCTCGAATTATAAAAAAAAAAAAAAATCGCCGATCCGTTAGTTCAAATTTCGAACGCAACGAACGCGCGAAGCACGCCTCCCGCGCAACTCTCCGAGACTGACTGGAGACTTCTAACCGCGCACACGCATTATTCGCGTCCATCTTCTCGGCCGCTCACACCGTTGCACAGTAAGCTGTTGTCGGACAAAGACAGCTGTCGAAAGTAAGTCGATTAGCAAAATTGACTTACTTTGCTGACACACTGAGCAATCATATCGCAATTGTCAAGGACGATTTGCAAACTATTTATCTAAACTCGAATAGTATTTGTGAAAGGTCAATCTCTTCGGAAACGTAGGCACTTAAGGAATCCGTAGGCGCTTGATGGGTGCAGCCGAAACATTTTAACTTGATGTGAATTGATCAATATGTTGTTTTATGGAAATATATGACTTGTCATTGCTTATAGATTTACTCAAAGCGAAGGCAGACCGTGTTGTGTAATTATTTTGTTATTTTTGTTTCTATAATATTTATATGCAAATGGCTGCCTACGGTAATATTTAAGGTGTTCCTCCGTGGTTCTCACCTTGGCTGATTAAAATCGAACCTTACGATTGGTAGTAAACAAAGTTCAGTTCAACAGTCATGATATCGAGGCTATAAATAATAGCAATAACTGGATTATATTACGTAATTATCAAGTTATCATTTATTGTTTTTTTTTTGCTTTGCTGTTCCTCTAATGTCTTTTTGACCTCGCTTATCTACGCCATTTTGAAATTTTGTAAATATACCGTTTTAAAACGAAACACAAGTACTTGAATAGTGACATTACGTTTTTATTGTGATTTTTGTATAATAATAATAATCCTAGACAAAAGTGTCAAAGCTCTTTATAAAATAATATCATACAAGCATATAAATATTTAGTAAGCAATTTATTACACGGAAATAATACTCAATCGAGGACAGTGCGAGACTGTTTTTGTACGCCAACAACAATAAATTATTGTTTTATAAGTAGGTTTTGTCAATTTAATTCCTTGTACCGTTATATTAGCTATAAATAGGCTTTGGGGTGGAAAATCAGGAAAAGTATTTGTGAAATGGCCAAGTTAAAGACTAAAATGTGAACAATCTTTTTTTTGTTATAATATATCAATTAGTTCAGTGTTCAACACACAGATACATCTAACTAAACTGTCCGTGTTATAATAATGAATCGCATTTAATTAAATAGCAACCTTATCCATACACGGCAATGTAGTAACTGGATCTCTAACAATACGAATTGTCGATTAGTTTCGTATGTGTTATATACAATGACGCCGGTTTATTAATTGCACATTGATCTGGGCAACTGTGTGCTTAGTGAAAGTTTTTTAACTTCGCGATCGCGTTAAAGTTAACTCAAATTTGTATGGAGTTGAAAGCGTTCCTACGTTAGCCGCTAGAGGCGTTGTTCGAACTCCATACAAATTTGGGTTAACTTTTACGCGATCGAGAAGTTAAAAAAACTCGAAATAAGTACACTGGTTGTAGAGCGTCTTTTAAGGCAGCAAGGGCAGGTACCCTAACCATGTCTGTTCCTGTCGTGAAGATGTAATTAATGCATTTCGGTTTGAGGGGCAGGCCAACAGTTGCATTATGAAACTGAGACATAGAACTCATGTTTAAAGGTGGGATTTTGTTGACATCTATGGGTTCCGGTTACTACTTAATACCAGGTGGGAGTTCGTCCTCTCATCTTAACAATAATAAATTAAAAACGGGTTAGAAGAGCGTGATGCGATCTATTTCTTCCGCGAAAGTAACCAAGCGTTTTCATTTGAAATATGGCCTGGATAATCCAATGTTATTGGGTAGTTGACCGATGTTCTTTTCTAACTAAAATTCTTCGTAAGTTATAATAATATATAACACGATTCTTGAAATATGATTGAAACCCGTTAGTTAAGATCCGAGATACAAGAGTTTTCTTTTTTGTGGAGATTGCGAAGGGATGTTCTGGGATGGTCCGGTATTACGTCCGCTACCTATGGAAAATATTTTATGCCTTACTATGGCTCTCAACAATCTGTTACCAGAGGACCTCAGCTACTTCGGTCATATTGCCCGTCGACAGTCAGATAACTTGGACAAAGTGATTGTGACGGGCAAAGTAGAAGGAAAGAGACCCCGCGTCCGATTACCTAGCCGTTGGTGTGATCAAATAACCGCCCTAACTGGGCTGCCAGTCGCAACCGCCATTCGAGAAGCTGAGGACCGGACGAGATGGAAACAGCTCACGAGACAGGCCACGGTCAAGTTTCAGGGACACGACCTTCAGCAATGAAGAAAGCGACGAAGAAGAAGAAATGAGATGATGCTGAAATCAATTCGCACAATCGATAAGGGGCATCGGGTCCCCTCCATCAAACCCCAAATACGTAGATGCACACTCCGCGAGCAATTGTTTCTCAAGCACTTCGAGAGCGAAAGAATAATATAGTGTAACAAAAATCGAACCCGAAAAATAATTTTAATGGCCACGACTCATAAATATGAATAAATGCAAACATGCAGATTTTGAACGAATGGCGACCTATAGTCGGATTTTTTATTAGACGAAGTAAACTGACGTTTACTGTGTTGTCAGTTTTTGATGAAATAAAAATAGTGTTGTGACAAAGTGAACAATTGAAAAAACTCCTGAATTAATGAAATTGCCTCGATTGTCTAGTGAATAGTTAGTGTGCCGAACTGCCGATATCGGGCACGGGGTTCGAATTTTAGCCGTGCTTTGTACATACCAACGAGTTTTCGACGAAACATTATGTTCCTATGGTATCTACCTGTACTGAATACCGAGTGTTTTAAACATTAAGAAAAACATTGCGAGGAAGCTTGTAAGACTGTCCTATTTCCAATGCATCATATAGTTGAAACTATAGATGTATAAAATATAACAATTATAGGTACATAGGTAATGAAAATAAAAAAAACTGATTGTAGTTACATACTACTAGTAACATATTATTATATTGGATCACTTTAATACAATTTTATTGTAAAATATAAATAATATTCTTTTATAGTTTGAAATTAATGATTAACTCTTCACACTCATTGTTCATTTATGTGATTGAACGAGAACTGAACGCATCACTATTACTTTAAATATAGCAACATTATTTCACAAAGTGACATTAGCTACTGTCAGCTGGCTTCGTCTAATTAAAAATCCGACTATAGTATGCAATTCGGTCGCAATTTCCAGTGTTGCCAACACTAATCATCAACGTACAATAGTTTCCTCTTTGACATGTCAACTTAAGCACCTATAATAGGATACATTTCGATAATGGATGATAATGACTATGAAAATGTAAAACTAATTTTAGAAATCTGATGGACATTTCTGACGTAGTGAGGAAAATTATTCCAATATAGTAATATGTGTTTGGTGTGAATTTTCGAGGGAGAATCCGAAGACGACAATTTATTGGAAAACCCTGATATAATGAATATTCAGCCATTGCAATGAATGCCAATCGCTTATTGAGAGAAAGAAACTGATTAGTAATGAAATTACACTGGAAACAATGAATATTCATTATTATTTGTAAATCGACAATGTGTGTTTTACCTACATCAAAGGAACTTGGAGGGTTCCGTAATTCAAATACAATGGCCGTTTTGTGCATACCAAATTTTAAGGCTACTAAGTTTTATTCGTTTTCTAGGACAGTTTAGAAAGTTCATTTCAGTAGAAAAATGTTAAAAACGTACCTATAGCTTCTGTCTACATTAGTAAAAGTGGTGTTTCGGATATCGCCTGAAGCGTTAGTTCCCGTGATAGATTCTAATGTAACTTAAGCTCAAAAGAAAACTGAGGTCTTTGAAAATGGAGAAAATCTATATATTAATACGTGAAGCAAAAACTTTGTATCCCTTTTTTCGAAAATTGCGCGGACGGAGGAGTATGAAATTTTCCACACTTATAGAGAATATAGAGAAGAAGTGCACAATGCTAATTTTTTTTTAAAAATAATGCATAAAAGATACATTAAATCAATAAAGAAAACATTACACACACTACATACCATGGATTTGACACACACGCATGCACCCTATTTATTGTCAAACTTTTGTTCTTGACGTCTGTGGTTAAATTGAGAATAGATTAAATATTGTTTGTCTTAAATTAATATAATAAAATTATATTAATATTTTTTATAGTGTAGTCTTGGCGAAATTTGTGAGTATAGAAGTATAAAATACAATAATAATAGTGTACAAACTTCAATTCCAATTAATTATAGTCGACATTCGACTACTGCGGGACCTCTAGTATATTTTATCTTTAGGTTTATTTAACCTTCGTTCTTAATCGTAAAGACTGGGTTTTTATGAGATTTTTTTTTAACGATAAACATACCAAATACGTACGTACGGGTCAAAGTGACCGTACCTATTCAAACTTTTGTAAAATTTTAAAATTTGCTATAATGATACCCTTTTCCAAACTATTCTAAGACGATTCTCAGAATTTGTTTTTAATATTTTCTTCACTCTTTACTTCTAGTTATTTTGTTCCCTTCTCCAAGCAAAATTACCTTTATTAGATAATAAATTCGATAAGTTTTTTAATTACCTATCACTTTGATTGAACGCGATCGGAATAGGTATATAAGAACTACCAGTAGGCTTAGTGTTAATATATGTCGAATGTTTCGTGCAATAGTCAAAGTAGTGTTGCCAGGTTTCACTAGTAATTCATAAAAGTAATAGATAGATTAGTTCAAAAAGTATAACAACAGTTGTTCGAATGAAAAGGTACAGTGCAAACGGGATGTATGTTTATTTGAAATGTTACATACAAAAAAAAACTGTTCTTGATGACCTTGTTGTCACTTTTATAGTGAATCTAAAAAAAATCTAAGCCCCCCAGAGAGATACTGATGGGGCATCTTAGACCCCGTGTAACACTTAAAAGTGTTAATCTGCGTACTATCGTTTATTAGATATTCTAGCTGGGAGTTCAATAACCGACGCGTGTGCATAGATTAAACAAGTATAGATGAGACGTTGTTGTAATTTATAACTTCATTTCATTTTTACGGGTGGGTTGCGATTTGCGTCAGCAAGGATGGCAATTCCACCAAGAGTACGACTCGTCCGCCTATAAAGGCAATACATTATACACAATACATAATCTGTCATGTGAAACATCGTCTATAGCTTAGATGGGTGGACGAGCTCACGTCCCACCTGATGTTAAACGGTAACCGGAGCCCATAGACATCTACAACGTAAATTCCGCCACCTTGAGACATGAGTTTTAAAGCCTGACTTTTAACAGTAGAACGGCTACCCCGCCCTTCAAACCGAAACGCATATTACTGCTTCACTGCAGAAAGAGACAGGGTGGTGGCATCTACCCGTGCGGACACACAAGAGGTCCTACCACCAGTAATTACGCAAATTACAAATTTGTAGGTTTGATTTTTATTACTCGATGTTACCTAGGCGGCACTGAAAATTTCGGGAATTAACGAAGTGACACAACATTACTATTTAAAAATGTATTTATTGCTTTTCGAAGTATTCTCCGCGAAATTTGACACATTTTTCCATACGATGGAACCAATCATTGAATCAACCATTCCATTCGGAAGTTGGGGTCTCCAAAATGGCCGTTTTGTAGGCATCCACAGCTTCTTCAGGTGATGAAAATCTCTGTCCACGCAATTTATTCTTTATTTTAGGGAAAGTATAGAAATCATTAGGGCTTAGGTAGGGGCTGTACGGCGGATGATCTAATAATTCTATATTTTCTTGCTCTAAAAACTCTTTTGTTCTGTGCGCGGTGTGAGAACTCGCATTGTCGTGATGGAGGATGATGCGGTGGTTGCAGTTCTCTTTACGGAGTTCAGAAACGACCTGTGGCAAACAAATGCTTACATACCATTCTGCATTAACCGTTCTTTGTCCCTCAAGAGGAGTAGTCGTAACATGGCCGGTTTTAGAGACAAACGTGGCCACCATTTTTTTTGCAACACTCCGTGAACGAACAATTTTTGTTGGCTTTAACTCATTTTCGAACACCCAAACTCGTGACTGGTTTTTTGTTTCGGGTTCGTACGCGTATATCCAGGATTCGTCACCTGATACAATGTTGTATACAGCATTTGAGGATCCTGCGTGGAATCTTTCGAGAGTTCTGACGCTCCAAGTAACGCGAGCCGCTTTTTGCTCTTCACAGAGCGCATGCGGTATCCATCGGGAAAACAACTTTTTTACACCTAATTGTTCATGCAAGATTATTTGTATTTAACTCATGCCAATGTCTAAAGTTGCCTAAATTTCGCGGTATGTCACATGTCGATCTTCCTCAATCAGCTTACGCACAGCATCAACGTTTTTTTGGGTGACTGCAGTTTTTGGACGACCTTGACGGAGATCATCACTGAGCTTGACACGTCCACGTTGAAACTTAGCAAACCAGCGATAAATTGTGGTTTTGGATGGGGCTTCATAACCAAATGCAGAAATCATCCGGTCAACACAGTTTTTGTGTTAAACCACTTCGAAAGTCATAATAAATCATCGCTCTTGAATTTTCTCGAGACAATTCCATTTTCTCAACGACTAAACAAGTTTGACAAAACCTCGTGACAAGACCGAGAATCTTTTTTTAAATAAATAAATGGTATTCGATTTTTAAAACCAAGGAGTTTTCAATTAAAAAGATTTTAATATGACAGGAACAGTGGAAATATTCCATTCCCGATACTTTTAGTGCAGCCCTCGTATCCCTTCACCATGGAAGTCAATCGTGAACATTTTTTAAATATTTCATTGGAAAAATTGGTACCCGCCTGCGGGATTCGAACACCATTGCATCGCTCGACACGAATGCACCGAGCGTCTTATCTTTTAGGCCACGACGAAAGGACGGAATTTATTTATGTGAGAAAATATTTATAAAAAAATTCACGCATTCAAATTTTCACATATTCAAATTCAAAAAGACTTATCTATATTTATATTGGCTCTATGGAATAAACATACAAAATACTCTGTCATATTACTATACTGTTACTATTAGAAATGTAATACTGACCTAATAAATCCCAACACCACCACATTTCAAGGACAATTAATAAAATGTATCAATAAAAATATGCACGATTAAATTGGGAGATTAACTAATATATAATTTATAGCTGTATACAATAGATACAATACATTCCAACTTCATCACGCAAACATTCTCACATAACTCAAGATTTTCTAGGACTCAATCGGACAAGGTTGGTGACTTTCACAAATATAATAACATAGCAATATATTTTCAACGTAGTAATTTTACAAAGTAACAACTGTTCTAACCGTTATTACTTCTGTTTATGTTATTTTTTATTTTAAATTTTACGTCTAACAATTTGTCGAGTCAATTATCGAAGCAAATTTATTGTTATAAATTGAATCGCAACGCCACAAAATAATTTATGATTATATAAATTTAACTTAATAAGAAAGTAAAACAATAAATTAAGTCATAGGTGAGAGAGAAAGAAAATTCTAGAAATGAGAGTAATCCAAGTCGCGTCAATTAAAGGCTCTGAGTGATCAGGTATTGATTTCAGATAACTTCTCCAGTAGCAGCTTCTTTCATTTAATGAAGTCAGAAAAAGACCGTTCGTATTTTCAATCATTTTGAATAATTCTTTTTTTATTTTTATTGCTTAGGTCGGTGGACGAGCTCACAGCCCACCTGGTGTAAAGTGGTTACTGGAGCCCATGGACATCTACAACGTAAATGCGCCACCCACCTTGAGATATAAGTTCTAAGATCTCATTATAGTTACAACGGCTGCCCCACCCTTCAAACCGAAACGCATTACTGCTTTACGGCAGAAATAGGCAGGGTGGTGGTACCTACCCGCGCGGACTCACAAGAGGTCCTAGCACCAGTAAAATACGGGTCACGTTCACGGGTCATGTGGCTCCCGCAGACTTAGGTTCTCTCAGTGTTCTGTATCATGGGTTCCATTGGTACTATTATTTGAAGTGATCCCATCAACTTATTTCTTCTACCATCGCATTACTAACCCTCGACAAGAATAATCATTGCATTGCATTGCATTGCACCAGTATGCGTTTCTGCAGACCTTTCTTGTCCAGTGCCATCCAACTCTGGTATAATTTTCCCTCCACGGTATTTCCTGAGCGCTATGTTCCTTTTAGAGCTGGGTGCACAAAGTGTAATAAGTAGAAAGCGGCCCCTGACATCATAGCTGATTTATGAACAACGGTCGTACTTATCGAAGACAATAAAAACACATTTTACTCGGAACATTATATTAGTAATTAAATTCTTTCGATTTAAAAATACTATCTTGGTGTTTCCCCAGTGTAGTGACGTTTACCTTATGACTTCCACGATATTAATCTTTCATCGTGGAAGTCGATCGTCATTACGAGGTATAAAATATGTACGTGTTTACTAAGAACCCGTACCTGACGTAGGATTTGTACCCCAACATAGTCACATCACTCGATACTAATACTAATTTGGGCACTTTACTGTAACTATACTTGAGACCTTACAACTTATATCTCAAGGTGGGTGGCGCATTTACGTTTTAGATGTCTATGGGCTCCAGTAACCACTTAACACCAGGTGGATTGTGAGCTCGTCCACCCATCTAAGCAATAATAAATAAAATAAAATAAACTTGCCTGTAAATGCGCGGAAGCTTAAAGAACTTCAGGTTTATAAATCAAGAAAACTAATTTTTTAAGTTTTTGTTTCTTCCAAAATGCATTTTCGCAAAGAACCCACTTCGTTCTGTAATAAGCGTCCCGCTGCGCTACTTCGATTTGCCACATCTACAAACCATTACGTAATCTATGACCGTGCCTATCGCACGACTGGCGAGCTGCCAGTGTTGTGTCAATTTTTATTAAAAACAAAAACTCAGTAGCTTTGTTAAACATCTGCCGCGCTGACACATCGTGTCGATGTAAGCACTACTGTTCGCCTTTAAAGAAAAACCGTTGTTTGTTTTGATTACGTGCAGTTTGTTTGAAAACTTTATAAGGTCGATTTTAAAATTACGGAATTCAAAGGCTTGAGCCAAAAATTAAATCGGAATAAGTCTGTATTTGGTGTTAGTAGTTCAATAAAAATTTAAGGTAAAAATTATTTGGGTCTAAAGTATATAATCTAAAAAAATGAGGTTAGGGTTTCATGCAAAGCCTAGAACTACTCAGTAAGGTTTCTTTGACTTTAGATTCATCTGATTCATGGAATTTCTCATCTAACTTTCCTACTTTGGAGTGTTTCTTGACAGAAAGTACTCTTTTTAGTGAGTTTAGTGATGAAGACTCACAAGATACTGAGAAAAAAGAAACGAATAACAAACAAATCACCGAACGTAAAATAACACAAAACAGAATTCAGTGTTGCTAATATCGCAAACGGTAATCTATACTTATGCTATCTATCTGTTTAATCTAAACTTTTTTTTTTATTGCCTTTGCAGGCAGACGAGCACACGGCCCGCCTGATGGTGAAAGGATACCGTCGCCCTGGGACTTCAACAATTTCAGAAGCAGAGCTAAGCCGCTGCCTACCGTTTAGTTTTTTTTTTAATGCCCTTGTAGGCAGACTAGCAACTTTGTTTAGTGTTTACTTTTAAATTTAAATTTGTTTCTAATATTTTTTTTGTTTAGTAGTAGTGTTTGTTTGTTTGTTTATTCTTTAGTTTTTTATTTAGTGTAGTATTTATGTCAACCCTTCCTGTTCACAAATGTTCGTGTATTTTAATTTGTTATTTTGTCCCTCTGTTACGAAGCATAGATAGATATGTTTTTTTTTTTAAATCAATATGGCCCCAAGGCGATCGCTACTTTTGATCTCGAAAAAATGGCATGTGTTCTATTATTTTAAAATGTAATACTGCGAGCGAAACTGCAAAGCTCCCCCGGTAATCTATCGAATGCACCTAATCATAATAACAACAATGTATACACGATAAATCATACAAAGTTATAGAGTTGCATATTCACGTGTTCCCCTCGCTTTCCTCCCACGCCTGCATTGTGCAAAACGGTTAGATAGCATCCTACATAAGCTGTGGGTTTGTGGGCACCATGTGTCATACGTAGATAGTGAACAGTGTGATGTGCACCACGAATGGCATTAAACTTATGTTTGACACGAAAACACGTGATACGAAGTAAATATTTCTTATGCCTATTATTAATTAGAATATATGAGTATGCGACTCCGGCTTCTTTGACCTATAATATCGGTTTCCGGATCATGACTGGGTAGTAGAGTTTCGTTATCAAAATTGACACTTATAGCTATTAGCTAAGCCGAAGCCTGTAATTTTGTAATATTAAAAGCCATTAAAACTACAGCGTGGATATGATGCCATGGATGGACCATATCGCGCCGACCTAATTCGTGGACATATAAAATTAAGAAACATTGTTTGTTCTGAGTGTTTGTCTGTAAGAGATGTCCTCTCATAAGCCCGACGATAGACGTGACTAGATTTAGGTTACGACAATTAGGTATCTTTTTATCAGGAGTGCTAATTGAACACCTCAATACATGTAAGAATACTAAAGAAAAACAGGAGATGTTAACAACAACAGGATGCTTTACGTTCGTTACTGTATCTTCATAGCCTCGTGTTTTCCTTTGGCGGTGAGCTCTTTCGGTATAATGGAGGGTTCAGTGTTCATACACTGTTAGGGGGATCAAATTAGATATTTCCATTTACCGCGCTAGCCGGCTCAGTGCCTAGTGCAGTGTTTTGACATAATGTTGTGTTATGCCTTTAGTTTATTAAATTATAGGTATTCTGGCCCACTGAGTTTCTCGCCGGATCTTTTCAGTGGGTCGCGTTTCCGATCCGGTGGTAGATTCTGTGAAGCACTGCTCTTGCTAGGGCCAGTGTTAGCAGCACTCCGGTTTGAGCCCCGTGAGCTCACCTACAAGTTAGGGCGAAGCTGAAATAGCCTCTCAAGGCTATCAGCATAGGTAGTAGAGAAAAAAGGCATTCTGAGAGATTCGTTGCTCTAAGTGTGATGACGTAAGATAGATCCTCGTACACGCCTACTAAGCCGTCCTTTGAGATAAGACTATATAGCTCCGAACAATGTTTATTATAACACTCTTATGTGTTGTGACAAAACCGCCCAAATAATACGACGTCAAATGTTTTATGACACCCACAGAGCAGATGAAAAGATGTTTGTAGAAATGCGAATTATAATAAATACGTGAAGCAAAAACTTTGTATCCGTTTTTACGAAAATTGCGCGGACGGAGGAGTATGAAATTTTCCACACTTATAGAGAATATCGAGAAGAAGTGCACAATGCTAATATTTTTTTTAAATAATGCCTTAAAGATACATTAAATCAATAAAGAAAACATTACACACACTACATACCATGTATTTGACGCACACACGCATGCATAATATTTATTGTCAAACTTTTGTTCTTGACGTCTGTTGTCAAATTGAGAATAGATTAAATATTGTTTGTCTTTATTCATATTTTTTTATAGTGTAGCCTCGGCGAAATTTGTGATTATAGAAGTATAAAATACAATCATAATAGTGTACAAACTTACAATTCCAATTAATAATAGTCGAATTTCGACTACTGCGGGACCTCTAGTTGCGAATTATTCTAAGTCTTGTGGGAGTCTTGGTATTTGTTCTTGTGTAGCTGTTTTCTTGACTGATTTGAAATATTCTAGTCGCCTTGAAAGTTTACTACGGTCAGCAGTAAAAACTTACAAAAATGTGCAAACTTTATTTATTTATTTATCACTTTCTATACTTGACAGTATAAAGGCGGACCTAATGCCATAGGCATTCTCTGACAGTCTACCTTAGGGGAGTGCAGAGATGAACCTTGGTAGGTGTAATGTGATAGTGATATTACTTAAACATACATAATATTTACAGATACAAATACTCGTACTCAAATAAATACATAAACGTAAATATATGCATATAAAAATATATAGTCGAGGTCGTCGTGGCCCAACGGATAAGACGTCCGGTGCATTCGTGTTGAGCGATGCCCCGGTGTTCTAATCCCTCAGGCGGGTACCAAATTTTTCTAATAAAATACGTACTCAACAAATGTTCACGATTGATTTCCACGGTGAAGGAATAACATCGTGTAATAAAAATGAAATCCGCAAAATTATAATTTGCGTAATTACTGGTGGTAGAACCTCTTGTGAGTCCGCGCGGGTGGGTACCACCGCCCTGCCTATTTCTGCCGTGAAGCAGTAATGCGTTTCGGTTTGAAGGGTGGGGCAGCCGTTGTAACTATACTTGAGACCTTAGAACTTATATATCAAGGTGGGTGGCGCATTTACGTTGTGGATGTCTATGGGCTCCAGTAACCACTTAACATCAGGTGGGCTGTGAGCTCGTCCACCCATCTAAGCAAAAAAATAAAAAAAAGGCAAAGGGAAAGTGAAGCGTTTAGTGCGGAACACATCTCTTCCATCAATCACCCTGCCCCTCAAGTCAGCAGCTTAGCTGTGCTTTTGGCATCGCCGAAGTCAACCAGATTAACCAGTGAGAAAAAAAGGAGCCTATTTTAATTACTACCTATGTACTCCATCCCCGTCTTTCACTTGTACGTTACTAAAAATATTTATCGATAAAGTCGATCAATACATACATACTTAGGTGGATATCATTTGATCTTGTTATTATGTAAACCCACTCGTGTGGGCGGGCGGATGCTGTGCTAACTTATCGCGAGTGTGTACGTTACGAAATGTTTGGTGCTGTGACATTTCATATCGATAATTTTAACCGACTCCAATACAGAGAAGGTAATTCTCAAATCGACTTGTTTTCGATATATCCTCCAAATCGGCAAATCTAGAATAGCCCTCAAGGTTACTAGAATAGGCAGGAAAATAAATTATATCGATACATATATATGATCGATATCAATTAGATGTCAAGGACATATATTGATTTAGTTCATCATCATTATTCGTTTTTCTTTTCATCGAAAATATTATCTTTGCAAAGTTTTATTAAAAATACATTAACAGTTCACTTTTACATTTTTTATGTTATGAGTTTTCATCCATCATAATGGACGTTTTTGTATATTGCAATCTTACATATAATAATAATATTGAATTATGATAGTTTTTAAAATGGGTAGTTTTCATATCTATTATTTAAAATCTTTGTTTTAAATTCGGATTTTCACATAATTCATTAACGCTGACGAGACAAGTGGTGATTGTATATTTAGAAACTGGCCACTGGTTCTCTCTCTCTGATATCGAAATAACAGAAGGGTCTGAAGGGTAGGGCAGCCGTTGTAACTATACTGAGGTCTTTAGAACTTATATCTCAAGGTGGGTGGTGCATTTACGTTTTAGATGTCTATGGGCTCCAGTAACCACTTAAAACCAGGTGGGCTGTGAGCTCGTCCATCTATCTAAGCAATAAATAAATAAAAACATTCAACAAAAAAAAATTTTTCTTTCGCCTAGATAAGCCTAAAATATGCCGGAAATTCGTAGCGCTTGAAAATAAGGTCACATTATATAGGGTACACAAGTGCGTAACATACAAACAAACACGACTTATTTTACAAGTAACACGTATTTCTACCAATCAAACCTCATGTACACGTTTGTTATTTTTGGGACTTGGTAGATAGCATACATTGCGCGCTAGGGAACCGTTCCAAAAAACAATTATAATTGAAGTAAACAGAAAATAGTGCAAATTTAATTAATAAGCTAAACATAATTACGTACCTACATACGTGCCAATTCATTAAGTTCATTCCCTGTAGACTCCCTGTGTGTAATGCAAAATATAATAATGTAATTTTATAATGTCAATTTGGTACTTTTACTATAACTAGAGGTCCCGCAGTAGTCGAAGTTCGACTATAATTAATTGGAATTGTAAGTTTGTACACTGTTATGATTGTATTTTATACTTCTATAATCATAAATTTCGCCAAGACTACACTATAAAAAATATTAACAAAGACAAATAATATTTAATCTATTCTCAATTTGACAACAGACGTCAAGAAAAAAGTTTGACAATAAATAGTATGCATGCGTGTGTGCGTCAAATACATGGTATGTAGTGTGTGTAATGTTTTCTTTATTGGTTTAATGTATCTTTTATGCATTATTTTAAAAAAATATTAGTATTGTGCACTTCTTCTCTATATACTCTATAAGTGTGGAAAATTTCATACTCCTCCGTCCGCGCAATTTTAGTAAAAAGGGATACAAAGTTTTTGCTTCACGTATTAATATATAGATTCTTCGGGGACTTCACGGTCATAATTTTTGTATACTAATGAAATTACACTTCTTTTCAATTAAAATCGACTCTACAATTTTCAAGGGATGATATTCTTGCTCTGACGTCTCTGATCTTCACGAGGATAACAAATATCAATAATATTTATGTGGGTTTAAGCGCCCACGCAAGCCACAAGAAATTCTATTCCTTTCTGTCTTATCCTTACAGACGAATATTGTGTTCTAAAATAAATCTAGCATGCCGTTTAGTGTCCACAGGACCAGTAATAAAAGCAGATTACACAATTCTTGGTAGTCGACCTATATTATAGGTCTTTATGTGTGCGTCGAGCGTTTTATGATCTAAAACGTTCAAGAAGTGAATTGATGGGGAGGTCAGAGAGCGCTGTGCACTCATACTTGCAGTTGACTTATTAAAGCAACATAAATAATACGTAGGTGTTTCGATTTAACGAATGATAAGAAGCCAGTGCGTGCACAAGTATTTTTTTATTATCATTTGATTTTGAAGTGATTTTCAGTCAAAAAAAACAAACAAGATAAGAGTAATTATTTATAATTTTCCATAAAAAAATATTGTTATAATATGAAAGCTTGCAAATAAGCGTAAAGAGTTAGTGACGTAAACTGTACTGTTATATTCTTTTAGCGCTTGCATCACATTGATGTAACTTGTTGAAAGAATTGTACCCATGGGTAATAATAGGTAAGTAATTGTTATGTATAACGAAATCCGCTTTAGATTTATTTTATTGCTTAGATGGGTGGACGAGCTCACGACCCACCTGGTGTTAAGTGGTTACTGGAGCCCATAGACATCTACGACATAAATGCGCCACCCATCTTGAGATATAAGTTCTAAGGTCTCAAGTATAGTTACAACGGCTGTACGGTGGTAGGACCTCTTGTCAGTCCGCACGGGTAGGTACCACCGCCCTGCCTATTTTTGCCGTAAAGTAGTAATGTGTTTCGGTTTGAAGGGTGGGGCAGCCGTTGTAACTATACTAAGATCTTAGAACTTACATCTCAAGGTGGGTGGTGCATTTACGTTGTAGATGTCTATGGGCTCCAGTAACCACTTGGCACCAGGTGGGCTGTGAGCTCTTCCACCCATGTAAGCAATAAAAAAAACTTAGTAGTCTGATGGACTATTCCAAATAGTCACGGACCGGTAGGTGAGCTCAGGGACTCAAGCTGAGAGAATAACTAACACTGATCATAGCAAAAGCTGTGCTTCGATGAATCAACTACCGGATTGGAATAAAGAAGATCCACTAAGAAGATCCGGGGAGAAAATCAATGGGTTGTGTTTACAGGCTAATTCGTACGTCGAACTCTTTGTTGTCGTAAATAATATAACGATAGAAATAAGCGCAGGGTCAAACCATACAAACGATTTTATTTATATGGAACTGTAGGCAGCGGCTTGGCTCTGCCCCTGGCATTGCTGAAGTCCATGGGCGACGGTAACCACTCACCATCAGGTGGGCCGTATGCTCGTCTGTCTACAAGGGCAATAAAACAACAACAAAAAACGTTTTAAAACTTTCGCGGCTATCTACATTAAACATTACACTAATTTTTAACGGAGTCATTGCCACAATCTTCACATCATCATGAGTCGACTGGTTTTCATACGTGATCATGGAGCTTGCAACGCGCTGAAATATTGGGAACTAATTAAATTTGAAAATAACTAGATAATTATAAATTAAGTAAGTACCTAACCGTTAAATAATAGTGTGTATTGTTTAAATTATGTTCACTACTGAAAGAAAATACAGTAACAATGTGTATAAAAAAACTATCATATTGCCCTACCGGTAGGAGAAAAAAAATCCCACAAGGCACCCAATTTGAGACTTTCAAACAAAGAGAAAAAAACCATTATTTTTGTTTCATTTCATAATATAAGATTTATTTACTTACAATACAATACTACCATGTCACCCGATTTCATCGACAGCTTTTCCCCTCACTAAAGTTTGGTAATTGACGGCGTCTTGTTTATCGACAATATATAAAGGTATTGTGATTATTTTTTCTTCTTTAAATTGTCACTTTATAGAATTTATTAAAGACACTTTATGAAATTTTTTGAGTGGAAATTGTCTGGAATTGCGACCATTACGTTCGTATCGAAACCGGTCGCATTGAAATCATGAAAGTTACAATTGAATTCAGCAATATTTTGACGTTATTAATGTTACCTGTGTTTTTTTTTTAAATTGGTTTAACGATTGCCTTGCATTGGTGAATTGTAAAACATTTACATTGTATTTATACATTAACTGTATCAAATACTTCAGTCTCTTTGAGGGCGAACGCAAATAACACGAATACAAAAGCTTGTGTTATACAATACTGGATGCCGAAGAGATATTACGTCGAACATCGTGACGTAACAATTAAATGGATTTTTATGAAACTTTTGCATAAGATCATTTAATTAAACTTAAAAACTGATACGTCTTATTGTCTTGCAAGCGTGAACTGGAGTCTGGGGATTTATTATAAAAATGAAGTTCTCTTCGCACTCAGGTTTGAGCCCCGTGAGCACACCTACTAGTTAAGGTGACGATGATATGGTCTCTCTAGAAGTCTAGACCATCAGCTTAGGTAGGAAAAAAAGAACGTGTGGTACTCTTGGACTGCCGTGGTAAAGCTATTGCATAGCATTTTTTATCAACTTATGCAATTATAATTTATTATTAAAACAATAACAAAACAAGACCACGCTATATTTATTTATATTAACAAAAGCAAAACATTAACTGTCCCCTTCACACTCATAAGCTAGACCGCGGGACAAAGAGATGGGCAGACTTTTCTTGATGCGCTTGCAGTGCGGCCTCACGCCGCGCGCTTATTCACAAACACTACACAAGCGCAACGTGTGAATGTGTTGAACGCGAGCTATATGGTAGGCGGAGCGGGGTGTTAGGTTTTATTTTCGTTACGGAATTTCTTGATTCGGTCGCCACGCTAAAGCCCGCGATAGAAGCTATGCAAAAGCTTCAAAAACACAAAATTGGCATATTTTAAAAATTCCAGTTCACTTCTATTGCATTTTTCACAACGACACTAAAGCGAACGAAGCGAAAGCGATGTACGCCGCTTGTGCTTTGTGTGACCAATTAATGATTTTTATAATTTATCGATATTTTTTACTGGTGGTAGGACCTCTTGTGAGTCCGCACGGGTAGGTACCACCGCCCCGACTATTTCTGCCGTGAAGCAGTAATGCGTTTCGGTTTGAAGGGTGGGGTAGCCGTTGTAACTATACTGAGACCTTAGAACTTATATCTCAAGTTGTGTGGCGCATTTACGCTGTAGATGTCTATGGGCTCCAGTAACCACTTAACACCAGGTAGGCTGTGAGCGCGTCCACACATCTAAGCAATAAAAAAAAAAAGTAATTATAATTATCTAACACTATCGTAACTATAATTTTGTATCCTTGTTTAATTTGCGAGAAACTGCAAACATATCTTTTAGTTCTCTCTCTTACGGTATACCATTTAAATGTACATATTTACAGTTATGAAATTAAAAGTAAACATTGGAGAGTAATTGATTCAAAATCAAAACGACTTATCGACGCTGTGACGAAAAGGATCGTGAGTTTTATTCATAACACATTAAAGCCTATAATAGCCCGTATTCGAATATTATTCAATATGGACGATGTCATCCACGATGTAACCATCATTTGTTTTCGGTAACCACTTAACGCCACAACCATGAGTTCGATTTGCGTACTAACAAAAAGCAAACCCCGATATCCTTCAAATTGTGACTATAAATCGAGAAAACGTTTTCTAGAACAATCCGAATTTCAACGTTGCGAAACTGAACGTGCAATATTGGAGCGATACAATGAAAAGTAATATCCGCGACGGGAGGCTATCGTTGATACCATTTTAGATATAAATTTTTCGATATAAGTACTCCAAATTTAAGTTCATTCTAATATGTTTTGGGGCGACGGTTTTAAAGATTCTCTAATAGTCTAAAGGTTGAAACTACAAGAAAAGAAAAACACAGGTAACTTCGTATAAAAGTTATTTTTGCAAAGCAAAACAATACAAGATTAGAAAGATTAGATTAGGAGCATTATAAA
The DNA here is from genome assembly GCF_030269925.1 of Bombyx mori. Lineage (NCBI taxonomy): Eukaryota > Metazoa > Arthropoda > Insecta > Lepidoptera > Bombycidae > Bombyx > Bombyx mori. The sequence goes on from NC_085126.1 coordinate 5,548,588, forward strand.
CGTTTGATAAATTGATTGAGATAAAATGTGATGAGACTAAATACATAGAATAGTCTTTAAGTACAATGATTAGAATTTAGTTATATTTCAATGGGCTTTGGTAAAAAACCCGAAAAGCCACGTCCAGCGATTTTGATATGCTTAAGCCTGGGGAAATACTAAATGAATATAACAATTCACATAAAGTTACTCCTTGCTTTCCCGCCAAAACTAAATTTTTTTGGTATCATTTAATTAAAAATGTGTTCGTATAAATTTGGTTTTCAAATAGAAGACTGACGTGGCCAGAAAATTTCAAATTCCAAATATAAAATCGGCATCCAATGGTTTAATTATTACGTAGCGACTGGTCATTACGAAATGGTGGAATTGCATGATCCAATGTAATGGCTACTAAATTAACTTGTCAAAGTTTCATTACAGATTATAAGCCGTATGAAATTGAAAACGCGTGAAATTGTTCTAAAACCATTTAGTTATAATCCGCTAGAGTATTTTTCGCAATGCACAAATTTAATAGTCCATGACTTTCACTTGGTTGCGCTGAATTCTGTGGGTCTTATGTCTTATGACAGTCGGCCTCAAACGACAAACTCAATGACAAGCCAGAATCAACCATAAAAGAATAGAGCTAATTCAGTGCCAACATCCGTGAGAATCATGTTTAAATACCTTTCCCGAAACATAGCTTTCAGCGGAGAATCGTATTATGGTTCAATTCGATCGAATGGCGCGTTAATAACAAACAAACACAAAGTCATTCATTTTTTTAAAGATTACTAATGAATCCAACCACGTTCCGCTGCGACTAAGTAGACAACGATACTAAAAACGATACACACTACGGTAGTACTCTTTTATGTACGCAATACTTCTATATAATTAGACTACACATCAACGGTCGTGCGTTGACGGTAGTATAACAAAAACTTTCCTTGAATTTCTTACCGTAAAAGTTTCAAGTCAATGAGCCGTAACATATTTTAATCAATCTGTATGTAACCTAACACTTATATTGAATGTTATCAGATAATTTGTGACATACATACACACATTCCCACCACCAAGACGTCCACGGTGTTGTTAAGAATTTATTTCTTACCGAGGCAGTGAGAATGTCACTCGTTTACTTAGCATGCCAAGCAGGTAATAACCAGCTCTTACCTGAAACAAAAAAATAATCATTAACACAAAATTATTTTATTTGTCGAAGACGATCATTAGTTTAGTAGCTAAAAGAAACGCAGCACGATTCCCGAGAAGTGGCAGCACGATTGCGGTATCGTCGGAACTCGGCTAACTTCGTGCTACGACAGAGCCTAGCCGATGGAGGCGCGTAGACCCCATCACACTTACCAACCAGCCTTCTTGAACATATATTAAGTGTATAATCTATGTTCTTGAAGAGCGGTGCCTCCGTCCTAAGAACTGGCATTCGTTTTCGTTTGCTAACGTCAAGAGAAGATTTCTAAATTGTTCTAAGACACGTGATTGATGTACTCAATATTTCTCTTAGTTCGATCACCCTATTCGCCCCTACGATGTCTGACGATGGTGTTAATAATTGTGGCTTCTTCGACATCTTAATATTTTTCTAGCGATACTCGATCAGGTGTTTTGTGAATGTAGCTAGCAGTACAAAAAAAAATTTAATTCTTTAAACTACCCACGCACCACCTATGCGATTTTCATCGTATTATATTATAACTTATGATTATATGATGTATGTACTATAAACTATGACATTGTGCAGTTTTTCCTCAAGCAATCGAAGCATCCATCCATTCTGACAAAGTTTCTCATTTATAACATAAATAGGATTTTAATCAAACTTACTCAACCGACTAAACAGAACGTGTACATGTTATCTAGTGCATATGTGAAACTTATACAATAATAATAGGTTAATGTGTCTACATTGGTTGGCCGTGCGTTATTTGCCTATTATCGATTACCTTTAGATGGTCAGGCAAGCTCGCGTTCCACATGATTAAACGGTTACCGCCCTCCACAAACACATGATTGGCTGCCAGCCACGTTGAATAATGACTCTCAATGACTCTTGAATAAAGGCCATATTTTGAATGCATAGTAGGCTTGTGGAAAAAAAAGAGTAAGTTGGAATCAGATCCTACGGGATTACGGCAAAAGTGGGAAGACAAAAAGTACTGCTCGGGGAATTAGTCATCTTTTTTTTTCCTACCTAAGCTGATAGCCTTGAGAGGCTATTTCAGTGTAACCGTAATTAGTAGGTGAGCTCACGGGGCTCAATCCTGACGACGTTGCTAACGCGAGCCCTAGCAAGAGCCGTGCTTCGCAGAATCTACCACCGGATCGGAAACGCGACCCACTGAGAAGATCCGGCGAGGAACTCAGCGGGCAGGGGACATCGCTAGAAGAGGCTGGACTTGCATAAGTTTTAAACCAAAAAAGTATCTGACCTACGTTACTTATAAGTAAATAGCTTACCTAATAAATTTGCTTATCTCGTATATATTTTCTTTCTTAATAAAATCAAATATGAAAACGTAATAATACAAAGAACCTACTGAGTTAACAGAGGAAAAGGAATAATTCAATTTTCCTTTGAAAGCGTTCAATAATCCGCTTGCAAGCGACTCGTTCCGCAAAAGGGTCTTAGTGAAAAAAAGCTCTCAGGTTCAGTTATTATGTGTGCATGACTCTATTCCATGCAGAGCGCTTTAGAAAATCAATATTTCTTTTGTTTATCACTTGTATGGTTAGACAAGCTAGACTTTAACAATCTAATTCCCACCACCCATCTTTAGACACTGGTTCTAATGTTTCTGTTTCAATGATTCTTGGTTCCGCGAGTCTGACGTCGTCGTGGCCTCTAGAATAAGATTTACCGTTTTCTTTAAACTTCGCTTATACGTGATACTAAATAAAAAACTAACCTTTTCAAATTTACTAAGACTTGCATTAAATAGAATCAGAACTTTAGAAGTCAATGAACGTTACACAGAAAAAAAAATCTTTATTTTAGTCTTATATCTTTAAACGAGCAATTCTTGTATATAAAGAAATAAATAAATATATATAATTAGAATCTCGGAAACGGCTCCAACGATTTTCATAAAATTTAGTATACAGGGGATTTCGAGGGCGATAAATCGATCTAGCTACGATTTATATTCAGAAAATGTTGTTTTATTCGTGTTTTATATAATCAACTTTATCGATAATTTTGATTTTTTTTCTTTAAGTAACCAGTTCATATTTTATTATTATTCTGTCGGTAAAGTCGAAAAATATTATTCATATTTCATCATTTTATCAATATGTAATTCGTATTTAAATATTATGTCTAAAAAACACAATTTATCAACAACAAAAAAAAAAACCGTCATCCACTTGTACTATTTAAAGACCTGACAGATACTATTAACGATTAAATAAACAAACCCCTGTCTATATTTTCCATTAAAAACGAGGTACGTAAACATATTCGGTGACACTAATTCATTTGCAGTACCCTAAAAGCTGTCAAAGGGTAGTTACGAACGTGGTGAAACAGAAAAAAAAATGCAAAGGGTTCTTTCAACGAACACTCGGCCGCGGGCTTACATTACGTTTTAATGGTCGGAATAAAATTCAATTGGAAATATTTCCTATGGAATGTACTTTTTTTTATTGCTTAGATGGGTGGACGAATTCACATCCCACCTGGTTTTAAGTGGTTACTGGAGCCCATAGACATCTACAGCATAAATGTGCCACCCACCTTGAGATACAAGTTCTAAGGTCTCAAGAAAAACAGGACATCGTTTGAATGCTCGTCTAAGGACCTGAGACTGAAGAGATGCCGCGCTTTGTTGAAGCGGTACGCGGGAAAAAAATATCGGGAAATTCTTTTTTCGGATAAAAAAATTTTTACCGTAGAAGAGAGCTACAACAAACAAAATGATAAGGTGTACGCACACAGTAGTGAAGAAGCGAGCAATCGTATTCCGCGTGTCCAACGAGGTCATTTTCCATCCTCGCTCATGGTATGGTTGGGAGTTTCTTATTGGGGCTTAACAGAGGTACATTTTTGTGAGAAAGGTGTAAAAACGAATGCAGTTGTGTATCAAAATACAGTCCTGACGAACCTTGTGGAACCTGTTTCTCATACCATGTTCAATAACAGGCACTGGGTATTACAACAAGATTCGGCGCCAGCTCATAGAGCGAAGAGCACACAAGACTGGCTGGCGGCGCGTGAAACCGACTTCATCCGGCACGAAGACTTGCCCTCCTCCAGTCCAGATTTGAATCCGTTAGATTACAAGATATGGCAACACTTGGAGGAAAAGGCGTGCTCAAAGCCTCATACCAATTTGGAGTCACTCAAGACATCCTTGATTAAGGCAGCCGCCGATATTGACATGGACCTCGTTCGTGCTGCGATAGACGACTGGCCGCGCAGATTGAAGGCCTGTATTCAAAATCACGGAGGCCATTTTGAATAAGCTTTAGTGTCATAAGAATCTATGTTTTGTTAAGTTCATTTTGGTATGAATGGTTACATAATGAATAAACTTGTTTCAATTATTTTACATTAAACATGTGACAGAATTTATGACCTGACTGGGTATATATAAGTTCTATGGTCTCAATATAGTTACAACGACTGCCCCATCCTTCAAACCGAAACTGCTTCACGGCAGAAATAGGCGGGGTGGTGGTATCTACTCGTGCGGACTCACAAAAGGTCCTACCACCAGTAATTACGCAAATTATAATTTTGCGGGTTTGACTTTTATTACACGATGTTATTCCTTCACCGTAGAAGTTAATCGTGATCATTTGTCAAGTACGTATTTCATTAGAAAAATTGGTACCCGCCTGCGGGATTATAACACTGTTGTTGCATCGCTAGATAAGAATGCAACGGATGTCTTATCCTTTACGCCACGACGACTTCATTATTATGTTAGCATAATTTTACTTTTAAGTCTTCACTTGAATTTCTTTACTTGATAATGAAAATAGTACTGTTTGACAGTTCTGCAGAAACAGAATGTTTTTATAGTGCAGTGAAAAGATCTAATATACTAGCTGACCCGAAACACGTTGTCTTGTCCTAAAAACGAAAATTCAATTTATTTATTTAGAAAATAAAAGATTATTTTTAGTGGACAAATTGTGAATATATTGTGTTCAAGCCAATCAGAGCCTGTCTGCGCATCCGTAATGTTTTACGACGTAAATACTTCATAAAACCCAGATTATTCCAAGGCTTAATTAACTTGACTTTTCATGACAATTCGACTCTCTTTAAAACTACCCAATTATTGCGCAAGCCATGAAACGAGCCATTACAAACCCATTTGAAAAGTTCTCCGACGACATTCAAAACTTCACCTGTATATGGAGTAGAGTCTTTCATTATACGGGCTACAGGAACTTTTAAATTTACTGGATTTATAAGTTTAACACATAACATAAAGCTAAAAAAAAAGGTAACACAGATATCCTTCGACAAGCACATTAGAAACCTGGACGTCCTAGATATAATTATGCGTCTAAAGTATACGATATCCTTCTTCTATTGAAATTAAAAAATCTGTATAGATAAGTGCATTTAAGGTGCACCTGTATTACTGGAACTCATGGAGACCTTAATATAAAGCCACCATGAGATACGAGGTGAAAGTCTCAGTTGATTTAGATTAACGACTATAATTATCCTTCGAGCCAAAATTCATGATTATTTCAAAGCAGTAATATCCATAGACACGTGCACACATTCTAACAATATCATATCACAGTGACTATTGCCAATTTTGTGGGTGTCGCCATGAGTCTAGAGAAGTCTAGAGTTCTCGTTTTACAAGGTAATTCCCGGTTTTTTCGGTAGTTTTTTTTTTGACAGTAGTGTTGCCATTATACTATTATTATATTATTGTGCTGTTAATATTTAGACCATAATCAATGGGTCAACATTGATTCATTTTCATAATATACGAATGGTACGTGGATTTTCTTTCTTTTTCTAATCAAGGAGATCAAAATGAAATTTAGTGTTTACAGAAGTCCATAGACACTGACTATTCCAGAACTGTATTTAAGGACAATTTATGGTAGGAAACGTAGTTTCTATAAATAATTTTATTTTTGTATCTTTGAGATAAGGGGCCATCCATAAAGTACGTCACACGTTAATGGGGAGGGGGGGTATCACCGAAGTGTGACATCGTGTGACAAGGGGCATGGGGGGTCAATACTTTTGTGACGTCACATGTTAAAATTTAAAATACTAAAACGCAAAGTTTGTATGTGAATTAAAAATTTAAAAAATTTACAAACTTGATCTATATTTATTAATAATTTAGCATTCTCGCTATGCGATAATCTCTCATGCAACGTCATTTAACTTCTAGAGCGGCGTTGTAATGCAAGTGAGACACTCAAATTAGGATGTTCCTGACGTTCAAATTCAGAACGAAAATGAAGTGCCTGATTTACCAGTAATAGCTGATATAAAAGAGTGGATCCAAAGTCCATGGACGCTCGATAATTAAGTTTTTTATCTTTAATTAATATAATTAATCGTTTATTATTTTCTAACTAGTCGTTTGTTTTTTCGGTTTTATGAAATGTTGGACTTTATGTTGATTTTATTAGATTATTATTTAATAAAAATAAGTAAAAAATGAAAATAGCTGTTTTCTCTCGATTATTTTTAAATACATACATAAATTTAAAAAATGTGTGACGTCACATCAGGAGGGGGGGGTTATAAAAATGTGACAACCTGTGACAAGGAGGGGGGGAGGGGTTCAAAAGTCCTAAAATTCGTGTGACGTACTTTATGGATGGCCCCTAAGCACCGTGTCTGTGTCCTATTTTGTCAATGTGTTGAATGAATTTTCAATATCAAACGTTTAATTAATAAAGCCCGCATGAGGCCAATGAATCAAACCTACAATTCAAAATTCATGATAACGAGACCTTTTTTTTGTTTGTGTTTTCCTTACCTATTCCATAAAGGTTATTCCAGCTACGCCGAGAGACTATCCGAGTGAGTATTAAAACTTAAAATAGCATTTCACTAAATATTTTCGCGAGATAAAATGTCACTTTCATTTTTTTACTTTTCCTTGTCATTTTTGTAAAACAAAGTTTTCCTAAGCTAGACTTCGGACGAGCTTCGAGTAATGAACTCATTTTCAGGATTTATAAATAGGGTTGGCACATTCAGTGTTACCAAAGTCGATGACAAAAAAAAAAGTTTTGAAGTTATACTTCTTTAGGCGCGTTATGAAAAATTGATGAGAGTGAAATTTTACGATGCGCGCGCACCGTGACACAAAATTAACAGAGTGAAGTTGCCCACTAAATCGCTCATTACAATACGACCGACGTAACTTGGTGAGTCTGAATATAGCCGCAGGTGAACTTTCCGAACCGTACCGAGAATGACCGAATTTATACAATGTTATTTAATCGATGTTTTTTCAAATTTATTAAAATTTAAATAAAAGAAAAGAAATAACTAATAAAAATAAAGTATAACTTCTTACGCGCGTACATAAGTACACGCACCCTTTTTTTATAAATTTATTTATCAATACAACGCCTTATAATTTAAACATCACATTCATTATTATCTTGCTGTAAGATTGTAAATGAACAATCAATGGAAATAAAATAGAAAAAATATTCATCAAAAATTACCTAAATTACTTTATTTAATTTGTAGTTCTATGACACTGCTTCAATGTTTGTAAAGAGTATATTTTAAAAACCTTTTTTCCGTTAAGAGAAGTCCCAAAATTAAGTTTTAATTAAAAAATAATTATAGGTGAATTATTTACTCAACATCGTTTGCTTATTTATCTTTCATCTACAATTTTCTGGGCTTCTACAATATTCTGCGAATTCTTCATTACACTCAACCCTTGTCAGCAAAGTTCAACGACCGAGGTTATTTATTTTCATTCTTTTTCTCTCATCTCCTAACCGACGAAGATTTTAGCTAAGGTTCCAGTGTGAAACTGTGATATATATTTATTAAATACTGTGTTATATAGAAAGACATGTCATACGTGCATTTAGAGAACTTTTCATTTAGAACAAGAATTTAAGAAAAGTTCAAATATACTTACCTAAATTTATTTACAAAAGATCACTAAGACCTTTTTTTTTATTGCTTAGATGAGTGGACGAGCTCACAGCCCACCTAGTGTTAAGTGGTTACTGGAGCCCATAGACATCTACGACGTAAATGCGCCACCCACCTTGAGATATAAGTTCTAAGGTCTCAGTATAGTTACAACGGCTACCCCACCCTTCAAACCGAAACGCATTACTGCTTCACTGCAGAAATAGGCGGGGTGGTGGTACCTACCCGTGCGGACTCACAAGAGGTCCTACCACCAGTAATTACGCAAATTATAATTTTGCGGGTTTGATTTTTATTACACGATGTTATTCCTATTCGTGGAAGTCAATCGTGAACACTTGTTAAGTACGTATTACATTAGAAAAATTGGTACCCCCCTGCGGGATTCGAACACCGTTGCATCGCTCGATACGAATGCACCGGACGTCTTATCCTTTAGGCCACGACGACTTCGAATCCTCGAATATAAAGTCCTGTTCATTTCTATATTGGCTAAGCAATATCCATCATTGATCAATTAAGCTCGTTCGCCTTCGATGACCTTTTTATTACCAACCAAAGTTCATGTGCTGACTTCTCTGTCGCTTAAATTACAAAATATTCAATATTTCAAAAATATTAAAATATTCATCACAGCTACGCACTTCTCGAATCTTGCACTTCATCAACGAGGGTTAACCGCAAGAGAATGCCTGCATGGCGTTCGTTAAGTTCGCCTTTGTAGACTATTTTGTGCAGTAAAAAAAATTCTTTCATTCATTCATTCATTCAACTTCGTTATATGTCACTCGGAATTACCTGTCTTAAAAAAAATGTGTGTAAGAAATTAAATTATACGATCGTATTAGGTTGAGATGACAATGCAAGTTACCAATAAAAAAAATAGAAATGATATATAATTCAATGAAATATGTAATAAAATACTAACGTCATTCAAAACAATCAAAATCGTAGTTATGTATATATATTTTTTACTTTTTTAAACCAGCATCGTAAATGATACTGCAGTGGGGCACTGGGCCTCGGTAAATTGGCCACTCGAGTCTAGCAGAGAGCTGAAGTGGCATTACGTCATTGAGCTATCCACAGCGTAGTTATCGACGGAATTTTCAAAAAATGGCTTGTAGGAATTTTTGTCTTTGTTTTATACACCCCTAAATATTTTTTACTGTAGTAGATGGGCCGTTGTTATTATATATATTTTTCTACTTTTTTAAGCCAGTATCATAAATGATACTGCAATGGGGCACTGGGCCTCGGTAAATTGGCCACTCGAGTCTAGCAGAGAGCTGAAGTGGCATTACGTCATTGAGCTATCCACAGCGTAGTTATCGACAGAAATTTAAAAAAATGTTTTGTAGGATTTTTTTTTTCTTTGTTTTAACTACACCCCTAAATAGTTTTACTGTAGTAGATGGGCTCACGGACTGCTTGCTGATAGGCGATAATGATACGACAACACGAACGCTACCAACTAAAGATTTAAATTTTCATTGGTTAGCAGATATCTTGGCCATCAAACAGGAACCTACGAGTATTTTGTACTAACACCTTATATCTGGGTGAGGATCCGGCGATTTTCTACTGTTGACAAAAAAGCACCTTTTATCAGTCGAGATAAAAGTTAGGTGATAATTTGATAATATGACGATATTACTTCTGAAATAAGTTGAGGAGATTTTACCACTGACTGATGATGAAGAAGTGGTACTCGTAAGTCTGAATTAATGGAACAAGAGTTCGACATTACAATTGAGACTTCAAAGTTATGGCTCTTAGAGGACGACAGCATTAACATAACGATATCTGTGGGCTCCCGTAACAATTACCGAGGAGAGGCGTGAGCATTCATCATTGCAATAAATAAAAACCAATGCCTACAAATATAATACGTATACAGCTCGAAATTCTGCAGTGGTATTTCATGAGATACTAGTAAGTATCAAGTCGGCGACGCCGCCTCCTGAATATAAACTAGCAATGGCATTCCCTGTTGACGTGCAGACCTGGATCAATAGTGACTTGAATCTGGTGCAATACAAATATCTCTATGCGCTGTTTCTTTATATAAGTATTTTTGGATATTTTTTTTCGTTTGTCTGTAATTTCAATATGGCTGTCACCGTGAAACGGGCAAGGCTAAGGGTTCCAAAACATTCATCCTAATTATTTCCTACCTTATTTTAGTTCCGGCAAATGAATTAGTTCGATCCAATCTGTAGTTTAAGTGTCGATAGAAATGAAATTTATCAGATATTCAATACATCCGCCTTTTTTGGTGAAAACATAAAAAATAGTCTTGTAAATTTTTTTTTTAACTAATATTATAATATTAGTTAAGCAATATGAATATTTTGTGAATGAAAAATGATATATTATTTCATGTAACTATAAAACGATATCAAATGACGAATAAAAATCAAATCATCTCATTTTAAAAATGCTACGTTACAAACCAATTTCCCGTTGTGAATCTCGTCGATTTTTGATTAAATGAAAACTGGGATTGTTGCCAACTATATCAGACACAGACTATCCGTGGGGATTTGTGACACGAATTATTTATACTTTAAAAAATAAGGATAACAGGACTGTACTTTAAATTTTTAATATTGATCATTGATATGATATGTATACGAGTATGATGATACGTGTTAGGTTGTAGCTAACACTTTAATGAAATGTTATGTATACTAGAGGTCCCGCAGTAGTCGAAATTCGACTATAATTAATTGGAATTGTAAGTCTGTACACTATTATGATTGTATTTTATACTTCTATAATCACAAATTTCGCCAAGGCTACACTATAATTTTTTTTTAATAAAGACAAACAATATTTAATCTATTCTCAATTTGACCACAGACGTCAAGAACAAAAGTTTGACAATAAATAGTATGCATGCGTGTGTGCGTCAAATACCTGGTATGTAGTGTGTGTAATGTTTTCTTTATTGATTTAATGTATCTTTTATGCATTATTTAAAAAAATATTAGCATTGTGCACTTCTTCTCTATATTCTCTATAAGTGTGGAAAATTTCATACTGCTCCGTCCGCGCAATTTTCGTAAAAAGGGATACAAAGTTTTTGCTTCACGTATTAATATATAGATGATACTTAACATACTATTTATTGTCAAACTTTTGTTTTTGACGTCTGTGGTCAAATTGAGAATAGATTAAAGAACTAATTGCAGTCGAATTTCGGCTAATGCGGTACCTCTAGTCTGTTTAAATTATTAGAAAACGCAGGAAACAAACGTCATAATACAGTGTGACGTGATTTCACTTTGACAAAATATGTCACTAGTTTCTATGCAATTACAGTTTGCGGTCTTGCTATTGTGTAGCGCGCGAATGCGTCCGTCCATTGTCCGATTGTGGAAACACTAACTACAACAATGGAAGCGTTTGTTTTTTGTTAGTTTTCACAACTTAAGCTTTTTGTAGTCGCCGTGGCCTAACGGATAAGACGTCCGGTGCATTCGTGTTGAAGCGATGCACCGGTGTTCGAATCCCGCAGGCGGGTACCAATTTTTCTAATGAAATACGTACTCAACAAATGTTCACGATTGACTTCCACGGTGAAGGAATAACATCGTGTAATAAAAATCAAACCCGCAAAATTATAATTTGCGTAATTACTGGTGGTAGGACCTCTTGTGAGTCCGCGCGGGTGGGTACCACCGCCCTACCTATTTCTGCCGTGAAGCAGTAATGCGTTTCGGTTTGAAGGGTGGGGCAGCCGTTGTAACTATACTTGAGACCTTAGAACTTGTATCTCAAGGTGGGTGGCGCATTTACGTTGTGGATGTCTATGGGCTCCAGTAACCACTTAACACCAGGTGGGCTGTGAGCTCGTCCACCCATCTAAGCAATAAAAAAAAAATATTTTTTAAGGCTTACGTTCTTTTTCGCAAAAATAAAACACAAATAGCAAACAGATTATCGTATATGTATGACTGTATATATTGGAATATAGGGTTTTTTTTATACGCTTGTAAACAAGCCACTTATGAGCCTATACTTGGTAAATTTAAAAGTTTATTTAAAAAAAACACTTTTTATATACGTTGTAACCACTTACGTAAATTCATTGTATTAATATAACCTAATTTCATAATTTATAAGCTATGTTTATATAATGCGGGTCACCTGCAGTCAAACTGCGTAAGCAGTTTTGCGGGGCATGGTTTAAATGAAAGTGTAACTTTTTATTAATAAATATATTACATACATACATACATACTTGGAAAATACTTCATATTTCATCATGATTATTGAACTGGTTTTATTGCTACGGATAGAATTTTCAAAATAAATGCTGCATAATGTTTTTATTTACTTTTCCAGTAGGTGCTGGGTGTATTGTGGGTCCGCAATAGTAGGTATCACCGTACATTCTATTTCTATTTTACTGGCGGTAGGACCTCTTGTGAGTCCACACGGGTAGGTACCACCACCCCGCCTATTTCTGCCGTGAAGCAGTAATGCGTTTCGGAAGGGCGGGGCAGCCGTTGTAACTATACTGAGACCTTAGAACTTGTATCTCAAGGTGGGTGGCGCATTTACACTGTAGATGTCTATGGGCTCCAGGTGGGCTGTGAGCTCGTCCACCCATCTAAGCAATAAAAAAACATAAAAAAGCAGCCACTAGTTCCGTTTAGAAGGATAATACGGCTGTTCTTCAACATGCCTCCGGTAGCCACTTGAAGGTGCGCAATTAGCACCCTTATTCAGTCAATTTCGCAGCCTCGACTTCAGGAACTGGGTGCCATGTGACTGCTGGGTATCATGCCGCTAGGCTATAATCACGTGTACTATACATTTCTAGTTCGCTGATCATGATAACTTAGGTTCAAATGTTAGATTCAGTAAAATCTTCAGTCATTTATCATCGCAAGAAGAGTTTCTGTGAAATAATCGTCTTCCATCCATTAATTCCCGTTCACTATTGCCAAACTTCAACAATAGAGTATAATTACAGGGTAAAAAGCCTCGTCGAAAACTTTCCAGCTTTCGATACAAAAGTTTGTAAGCTCAATAGGTTGCGGAGTCAACGGACTTTTAAGAGTTTGTGTCCGAACTTCTCAGCCGGAGTTTGTCTACTTGAGGATCTAGTGCTTTTATTTTGTCAAGTGCATTCAACTTTTGAATAGAAAGTAAGTAACTTTTAGTAAAAAACGTATGTATTACTAAAAGAGCCCGACGACGTTCCGCTATTTGCTAAAAGTACGCTCGCAACACCTACTGTGAGTTAATTGTGCTATTCTACCCACAAGTATAAGAAATAATTGAATCCCCAATTGAATAAATAGTTTAAGCACAATATATAATAATTTTTATATACTGTAGCGAAGTATAACTACAGCCACTGTTTACAACATATTATTATAGTCTGTGGTAGGAAGACAAGGCCCGCCAAAACTGAAACGTAAAAATTGCACTCCTAATATTATTTCCTAATATTTAGCAGTTAGGTTAGCGTGGTATGGACATGTGATGCCTAGAGACAATATGCATGTTAAGTAGTTAGCCTCCTTGAACATAACGCCAAGAGCACAGCCAGGCCGCAGCTTAACCTCAATTATTTACCATACCAGAGCAATCGCGGAAATGATTCTAAATCAGAGATTGTACATGAGGTAAATAACCTCTAGAAACGCTCTGTACAAAAAGTAACTACATACATATTATAACCAATTATAAATGTTCTACAAGTGTAATCTACCAAAAAAGAGCCTATATATACAGGTATAAATATTGTAATGGACATTGATATTAGTTTTTTGTTTTATGATTGAAGGATTATTGGTGGTGGTGTGGGATTTACTACCAGCTGCCCGAGCGCCTCCGAAAGAGACCCAACAACTCAAGAGAAGCTGCTTCGCGAATGAACCTACTACCGGAAGTACCGGATCGGAATAGTGACCCGCTGAGGAGATCCGGCGAGAAATTTGATAATAGTATAAATTCGTAAAAGGAAAGTACATTTCGAGTCGTAACAAAAAACGGATTCGGTTTCCAAGATAAATGAGCTAACTTATGTGGGCTTATCCCACATTCCATGCACATACACATTTACTCTTCACAATATAAAACTTATATAATATATTTATTTCATATAATTATTGATACACACAGAACATACATTCACACATATAACATATCTATGAATATATTATTACTACATTACATATAAAACAGACATACACACACGACAATTTATCGTGCCGCGTCAATCAGCTGGTCGCCCGTTCGTTTGCGCTGTGGACACACGCGCTTGAACGGAATATCGCGGGTAGCTGGGAAATGTACTCTGGCGCAGCTGATCGCGGCTAGCCACGCGCCCAGTCGAAACTTACCTCGTACTGAACGCACGTCGCTTTTGCTAATTATATACGGTTTATTGTTTTCGAAGCTTTGGCATCTCTTGTGATAACGCGCTTGCTTTGTGTTTATTGTAATAGTATTGTCGTAAAATGTAAAGTGTCCTCTGTGTACTGTTTATAAACTGAATATCTGTCTGTGCTCATAACCTTCCATTCTTCATAATTTTAATAATATAGACCGTGTTGTATTTTCGTGTGGACTAAGTGTAAATTTTAATAAACATTTAATTAGTGTGCAAGGTGTCGTATTTCATTTATTATCCGAACACCGACGGCGCCTACTCAGGTACTTACATACCTTTACCATTATACGCTACGCGTCCGGACGACGACGCATACATACTCCAACCACACCTATACGGGAGACTACAATTCTCGTCTATACTGGTGACCCCTGAAGAACACCATAATGAGCAGCAGTGATTCTGTCGAGACCGCTGGTTCTCATGGAGGTAGCAGCGTAAAACCCCGACGAACGAAAAAAATGCGCGTTTCCACGATACACGACAACGACATTTTGCCGTCCGACATTCGGAAGTTTAATTTGAAGGTGCCTCCGTTTTCTCCAGAGGACCCAGAAATTTGGTTTGCACTTCTAGAAGGTCAATTCGAAAGCTATGGCATTACAGAAGACCACATCAAGTTCAACAATGTTATCACTAACCTAGACATTCCTCACGCGAAGGCGGTAAAAGATATTATCGTGCATCCTCCGACCAACAATCGCTATGAGAAAATTAAGAGCGAGCTCATCAGACGTCTCTCCGCCTCCCATGAAAAGAAGGTCAAGCAATTACTAACTCATGAGGAGTTGGGTGACCGAAAACCATCGCAGTTTCTGAGGCATCTTATGGACCTGGCCGGACCGTCCGTTCCACATGAGTTCATCCGAACTATCTGGAGTAACCGCCTGCCGAACAGTATCCAGACGGTACTAGCATCGCAGCCTACCCATTCGCTAGAACAGCTGTCGGATCTTGCTGACCGAATACAAGAAATAACTACTCCATGCAACGTCGCAGCCACTTCAACATACGGGACGAGTAGTAACCAGTCCAGTGAGATCGCGGAGCTGAGGAAAATGGTGGAACGCCTCGCATTAAAGCTCGAAGACCAGACTCGCGCCACAAACCGCTCCCAGAACCGTTCGAACCGAAATCGAGCTCGGTGGCGTTCGACATCCCGCAGCAGAACACGATCTGCTTCCAACTATCGACGGTACCCCGTTTGTTGGTACCACGCGAAGTTCGGGGCTAAGGCAAGCAAATGCCAGAAGCCGTGCGATTACAACGAGTCGGGAAATGCCACAGGCAGTCGATAACGGCGACAGACGACTGCCTCAACTCTCCAGGTCGCCTCTTCGTAACTGACCGCACCACGAAAACCCAGTTTTTGGTCGACACCGGTAGCGACCTCTGCGTTTTCCCACGGACCCAGCTACGAGAGCGTCGTGCACCAACCAGCTACAAACTGACAGCAGCCAACGGATCAACCATTGAGACGTATGGGTACTCGCAGCTCAACCTGGACCTTGGACTCCGACGCAATTACCCATGGAGATTTATAGTGGCTGATGTGACGAAGCCCATTATAGGTGTAGATTTTTTGTGTCACTATAACTTGATTGTAGATTGTAAGAATCGAAAATTAATTGACAACACCACTACCCTGTCTGCTCCAGCTTCACTGGCCTCTAATACTAATGATATTCTTTCTGTGAAGGTTCCGACTGGCGATTCCCACTACCATGCTTTGCTTTCGCGCGATTTCCCTGAAATTACGCGACCAGCTGGTACACAACGTACGGTAAGCCACAATACACAACACCACATTAGGACTACACCAGGGCCTCCAGTCGCTTGTGCACCTAGGCGCTTAGCACCCGAGAAACTGAAGGTGGCAAAAGCGGAATTCGAGTCCATGCTAGCTGATGGTACAGCTAGACCGTCCGATAGCCCATGGTCATCACCATTACACCTGGCACCGAAAAAAGACAACGGTTGGCGCCCTTGTGGCGACTATAGGCAACTCAACGCTCGGACTATCCCAGATAGGTATCCAGTACGTCATATACATGACTTTGCGCACAATATCGCTGGTTGTAGTACGTTTAGCACCATAGACCTTGTTAAAGCCTACAACCAAATACCAGTCTGTGCCGATGATATACCAAAAACCGCGATCACCACCCCCTTTGGAATGTATGAATTCCCGTTCATGACATTTGGGCTACGAAATGCTAGCCAAACATTTCAAAGATTTGTAGATGAGATGATGCGCGGGCTAGATTTCGTTTACTGTTATTTGGACGATTTTCTCATATTTAGCAGGGACAGCATTCAGCATGAGCAGCATCTGCGCCAAGTATTTACCAGACTTAGGAACTACGGGATGGTAATCAACTTGTCCAAGTGTGTTTTTGGGGCTCCCGAGGTAACTTTTCTAGGTTACCGTATCTCGGAGAGCGGAACCAAACCACTGGACGAAAAGGTACAAGCCATTAACAACTTTCCCCCACCCAAAGACGTTAGGACGCTTAGACGGTTTCTAGGTATGGCCAATTTTTATAGGCGGTTTCTGCCTAATGCCGCCCAAACACAAGCTCCTCTTAACGCCCTACTTATGGGTTCAGTCAAAGGCTCCACTCCTATTAGCCTTAATGACGTTGCTCTGAAAGCTTTCGCAGAGACCAAGGAAAGCCTCTCCAACGCGGCACTCCTGGCACATCCAGATTGTCAGGCTAAGCTGTCTTTGGTTACAGACGCATCTGATTTGGCTATAGGGGCTGTTTTGCAACAGCTGAAAAATGACACGTGGGAGCCTCTAGGTTTTTTCTCCCGTAAGCTGAGTCCATCGCAGAACAAGTACTCCCCGTATGATCGCGAACTTCTTGCAATCTACGAGGCGATCAAGTACTTTCGACATATGCTTGAAGCGAGACACTTCACGATTTATACTGATCATAAGCCAATCAGTTTTGCCTTCCATGAAAGGAAGCAAAATTGTTCGCCCAGGCAATTTCGTCACTTGGACTTTATATCCCAGTTCACGACGGATATAAGGCACATCTCCGGCAAAAATAACGTTGTGGCCGACACCTTATCTCGCGTCGATGAACTGGAGGCTCCAATTTGTCTCGCCGACCTCGCCAACGCTCAAAACTGTGATCCCGAACTGGCTCAATATTTAACGGACAGCTTATCTCTCCGTCTCAAAAAGATGGACTATCCTGGATGCCGTAATCCTTTGTACTGTGACATCAGTACACCGACACCCAGGCCGTTCATCACAAAGGATTACCGCAAACAGGTATTCCAAAGTCTCCACTCGCTAAGTCACCCCAGCGCTTCCGCGACTGCCAAGTTGGTAGCCGATCGTTTTGTTTGGCCTGGGGTCCGAAAAGACTGTAGAAACTGGGCTAGGTCATGTTTATCATGCCAACGCGCGAAGGTTAGTCGACACGTGTCTGCACCGTTGGGCACTTTCGACGCACCAACTGCACGCTTCAGGTATGTCCACATAGACCTGATAGGCCCACTCCCGGTATCACAGGGATACAGGTATTGCCTCACAGCTATAGACCGGTTCACTCGATGGCCGGAAGTCATGCCCATACCAGATATTACCGCAGAAACGGTGGCTAAGGCATTGATTTCAGGCTGGATATCCAGATTCGGTTGCCCGACAGACATTGTTACAGACCGCGGCCGTCAATTTGAGTCCGCGCTGTTTCAGTATCTGGCAAAAACTACTGGATTCCAGCACAAACGCACAACTGCCTACCATCCCGCGTGTAACGGTCTTGTGGAACGCTTCCACAGGCAGCTAAAAGCTTCCATCGTATGCCACGCTAACGACAATTGGTCAGAAGTCCTACCTTTTGTACTACTCGGTATCCGTAGCGCGTTCAAGGAGGACTTACAGACTTCGTCCGCTGAATTGCTTTACGGCGAGCCTTTAAGACTTCCCGGCGAATTTTTCGAGCCGAGCACAGCCTGTACTACTGATCTATCAGATTTTACGGCTCGTCTACGCTCATTCGCCGAGAAATTAAAACCGGTTCCCGCCTCTCGCCATAACAAGGAAAAGATTTTTATTTTCAAAGAGCTCAAGAACGCGGAGTACGTCTTCTTACGTGAAGATGCTTCGCGCCCTCCTCTTACGCCAGCATATACAGGTCCTCATAAAGTATTAGAACGACGTGACAAGACGTTCAAACTTTTAATTAAAGGTAACTCTGTCACCGTCTCGATAGACCGTTTAAAACCTGCGTATTACCTTACTGTTCATGAAGGCCTGTTAGGTAATTCACTTTCACCTGCCATATCTGAACCCGATGTTGCGGTAGCTCCACCACCTGACAGAACTGCACCTACAACTACACGTTCCGGTCGACATGTCAGATTCCCGGATTTTTATCGCCCCTAACCAGGTCTCTGGGGGGGAGTGATGTGGGCTTATCCCACATTCCATGCACATACACATTTACTCTTCACAATATAAAACTTATATAATATATTTATTTCATATAATTATTGATACACACAGAACATACATTCACACATATAACATATCTATGAATATATTATTACTACATTACATATAAAACAGACATACACACACGACAATTTATCGTGCCGCGTCAATCAGCTGGTCGCCCGTTCGTTTGCGCTGTGGACACACGCGCTTGAACGGAATATCGCGGGTAGCTGGGAAATGTACTCTGGCGCAGCTGATCGCGGCTAGCCACGCGCCCAGTCGAAACTTACCTCGTACTGAACGCACGTCGCTTTTGCTAATTATATACGGTTTATTGTTTTCGAAGCTTTGGCATCTCTTGTGATAACGCGCTTGCTTTGTGTTTATTGTAATAGTATTGTCGTAAAATGTAAAGTGTCTTCTGTGTACTGTTTATAAACTGAATATCTGTCTGTGCTCATAACCTTCCATTCTTCATAATTTTAATAATATAGACCGTGTTGTATTTTCGTGTGGACTAAGTGTAAATTTTAATAAACATTTAATTAGTGTGCAAGGTGTCGTATTTCATTTATTATCCGAACACCGACGGCGCCTACTCAGGTACTTACTTACCTTTACCAAATTACGCTACGCGTCCGGACGACGACGCATACATACTCCAACCACACCTATACGGGAGACTACAATTCTCGTCTATACTTATAATTAGTTAACTTGCAAGTGTATAGAGAACCCCTTTCATTCTTAAGTTTTATTTTAATTAAATTTACTTTGACCGCTGAAAGAACTTTTGGAAAAAGTCGAATGTAACTTTGTTTCTCTATAGTGAAGTTAATATACTTACCATTTAAAAATTTCAAAATCTTTCGAGAGCTTTTATTAAACATATTTTTTGGGTTACTAAGAAATTCTCCGCGCTTTAGGCGAGGTATGTTGAATTTGAACCGTTTTGGCAATGTGAGGCATTTTTAGCGCAGAGGGCCTCTCTTCCCCCTGCCCAGTCAATTTCCGTAGTTCAGTCGCATAGCATTAATGCTCCTTGGTTTAAGGTAAAACAGACATTTACAACAATCACAGGTCGTGTCTCAAAACGGGTGGCCAAATTCGGGTTATCTATGACCTTTGGCACACTTCTTAAGTCCGCTCCACTACGCATCCACGTGAGTAAAAATAACAATGTTTTTTTCCTACCTATGCTGATAGCCTTGAGAGACCATTACAGCGTAGCCTTAACTAGTAGGTGAGCTGACAGGGCTCAAACCTGACGACGTTGCTAATACTAACCCTAGCAAGAGCAGTGCTTCGCAGAATCTACCACAGGATCGGAAACACGACCCACTGAGAAGATCCGGCGAGAAACTCTAGGCTGTGTCTATGGGTCAATTCACTCGTCGAGCCCTTCGTCGCAAGCGACGGGTTCGACGAGGACGGTGGCCGGTGCTTGTGGTATGGTATGGTATGGTTGTGGATCGGAGGATGACGTGTTTAGGGTGACTTCGACTGTTTACCATTCGGTCTACAGGATTGGATATGTAAACAATGGTATTACAATTAATGATTTCATAACTATTATTGAATTAATCTGCATATAAAAGTAAATTTATTATATAAATTATGTAAAAAAATCCGAGAGCACCGAACGCCCCGCCGATATCAGATATGCTTAAGAATAGAATTGCATAGATAGTGATTAACTTTGAGCACCAGATCTCCACTCCAGAGTACGGAATCGCCATCACAAACTAACGTGACGACATCAGATTCAGTAAAATCATTGACTTTTCTTCTAAAATATGACCGAAAGAGACTCAAACATGAAACTATCATTTTTATAAAATTTACTGTACAGACACAAAAAAAAGAAAATAGAAATCGCATATACGATGTTTTTCATTGAACCAAAAGACAAAATATCAAAAGCAGCGCTACTACTCGTTAGCGCCATAGTTATCTAAAAGAAGAATTTATTTGTAACCAACACATACCGTGCCTTGTCACCGGAGCGTTGCCATTATGCAAACCGCGCACTAAAAGTTGCCAGCGCGAAAGGGGTAAATGCATCGTAAAATATTACCGGAAACATGATGCATTTGCAAACTTACTGCATAGTGAGCAGCATTTTAAAATATATGTAAACCTAAAATGTTCTTTATTTATTTATAGATCATAGCAATGCTATTAAGTTGTGAAATGCGATTTTGTATTGAAATCACTATCACTACATCGCTTTCTCTGTCCCTATATCCCTATGTATGCTAAAATCTTTAAAACTACGCAACGGATTTTGATGCGGTTTCTTTTAATAGATAGAGCGATTGAAGGGGGAGGTTTATATGTATAATAACATTCGTTAAATAGTGGAGAAATCAATAATAAATTACAGTTTCCGAAGCGAAGCGAGGGCGAGTCGCTAGTATTTTTATATGGAAGTGTTTTCTTTTTAGAAAAAAGGAAATATGTAATTGGTAATATCAGCTTGTCTATTCTATTTTTTTATTAAATTCAAATAAAGTTTTTAATTTAACGCAAATAATCTTATGTTATTTTTTCGGGTTTGCATTGTTGTATGTTTCAAAGTGGTTTAGTGAAAAATAATTGTAAATTCAAGATTAATAATTATTTTTTTAATTTAAGTATATCACAAAAAAATTTTGGTGACTACTTAATTTTTTTGAAGATAGTTTTGAGCAATCGAAATAATTTTAAAAATTGATTTTAAAATCGTAAAATTATAATTGGAATTTGAATAATTATTCAAGGCTAATTGATTGTTGGAACAAGATAATTATTTGTTTTTTCTTTATAGGCAGATGAACATACAGCCTCATTGCGGTGAGTGGTTATCGTAGCTCATGAAGGTGAGCAATACCAGGGGCACAACCAAGTCGCTGCGTATCAATTATATTTGAATTGAATTTATGATAATTATATAATCTATATGATATATAGAATCTATGTGATATATGATAATTATATTATTTATTTTATCAATTGAATTTATGAGATGTCTGATATTTTCAAGGATTAGAAATGCTATTAACCTAATAATCTATACTAATATATAAATCTACAGTGGTTTTACGGATTTTCCGTTATAACTACTGAACCATGCATCCGATTGACTTGAAACTTGGTATCCATGTAGACAATACATGTACTTAATGGATGAGATAAATGTTGGACTCGCTAATAATAATGACAATAAATAATAATGTCAATTTTAAATGCCCAGCGAAGTGGGCGAGTAGGGCTAGTTATCTTCTTTTTTTTTATTGCTTAGATGGGTGGATGAGCTCACAGCCCACCTGGTGTAAAGTGGTTATTGGAGCCCAGGGACATCTACAACGTAAATGAGCCACCCACCTTGAGATATAAGTTCTAAGATCTCAGTATAGTTACAACGGCTGCCCCACCCTTCAAACCGAAACGCATTACTGCTTCACGGCAGAAATAGGCGGGGCGGTGGTACCTACCCGCGCGGACTCACAAGAGGTCCTAGAGGTCACTAGAGGACCTAGAGGTCCAGTAGTAATTCTAATTTTAGTTTGGAATATTTCTCTCAACAACGAAACGGGTATAGTACGATTGGTGCTTGTCGGAAGTTTTATTTTTTAACAAATCTTACTAAGCGGAAAGTAAATAAAAATAAATATTATTCGAGCATGCTAGGTATGTACTTTACGTCATCTGTCACTTTGAGTTAAGATAATAAATTAAATTTCCTGCAATACTCTTCAATATTTTGTTTTCTTAACAACAAAATATTGGATTTTCAGCAAAGTAATCTTCACGGCATCGTATTGGCTTCCTACGGCTTAAAAACATAAGACGGTAGGTACCAAGAGGGGATCAGAATGTATGAGGAATCTAGTTTCGACAAAATTGAGGAAAAAGATTTATGATGTTTTTGCTACCAAATATAATTTTATATTCTTTATTGCACACTGTGTCTAGATAAACTGGTCTTAACACATAGTCTTATATTCGATAAGTTTACGCCAGCGATTTAGGCTACTGTTCCCTTTGGCTTTTTTTCTATCTAAACGCTGGTAGCCTAAGAGACTGTTATTTCAGCTACGAGTGGATTGGTAGATGAGCTCGTCGTCATGATAATCGCCTTATCGTTGCCGCCGTTGACTGCTCCCGAATCTTGATCACGCAGGAGCCTAGACACGCCCTTACGGATCCATTAGATCCAATAACCCATGCATTAGACGCCTTCAGCTGTACCATCAGGAGCCGGCTTAGGGATCCCTGTAACCATACTCCTCGAACTCGGACGCTCGGGCAGCTGTTAGCTAATCCCACCCCTCTTGGCTGGTCCTTTCTTCGTCCACCTGTCCTGATGAAACTGGAAAGGCCTCAAGGCTCGGTGGCCTCACTAATCGGTGAGCTCGCGGAGCTGTCTGGGAGGACTTGCTACTCACTGAGATCTGGCGAAAACCTCAGGGGGTTGTATCTATGGGTTAGGTTTCACGTCGAAATCTTTGCCCTTTATATGAGTATGCATGAGCGAGTATGAAAGTCATGAATGACAATTACTGTTGTTACCGTGCATATAAACCCACCCGGATAAGTACCGCTATCGTGCTTATTTTTGAGGCGAATCGTTTAGGTTTCAAACAATACAGCTAGATTTTCAGACCTCGCGTCTCAAGATGCCATCAATCTTGAGCCATATTGTGATTAGCTCTGAGGTACGTACTCAACACCAGGTGGACTGTGAGCTCGTGCCTTCATATATACAATGAAACAAAATTGTCTAATCCGCTACATTTACCAGATTCGAAATATGTACCATATATAAAGACACTGTCAAAGATTTTCAGACAAAGATACTTCGACCATGTTCGTATACAATCTGAAAACCGTTACCATAAAAGAATCCGAGGGTCGACCAGGCGAACTTTTGATTTTGATGCACATGCAACAAAATCACGGTATATTTAAAAACAACTAACATAAAGAACATAAATCGATTTCTCGAATTTAAAAACCGTGTAGTTCGAAGCCCCGATAGCCGGGAGCACGTTTTTATTAATACCAGTATTAACAAAACGAGGACGCAAAAAAAAAAAAGAGCTTTGTAATGGAACAACTGGCGCGGACGTCCCACCCTCCTTCGGTTTACATAAAGGGGTGTTCGCCCCCTGGAGATACGGAGTGAAATACTTAATGCCTGTTTCGTACGATTTCCGTACTCGTGTCGTATGAACCGAGTGGTGCTTTAATTAAATCGCGCGACTCAATTACATTCTGAAGAAACTGCAAAGTACTCGAAATTGTGCTGATGTCTTCGCTGATGTATTTATTATTTTAAAAACTAAGTTGACTGATATTTGAGGTAGTCAGCGCAAAAGTGTCCTAAGCTTATCATAGTTGGTGCTCGCCGCTGACTATCAGTGGCGGGCTGACCTTCGTGCCCGGGGCGTGGCACGTCCCAGCCCCAGTGTGGTCAGAGTGCGGAGAGCCCAATCTCGGCGATCCGTGCTGGAGTCATGGTCCAGACGGCTGGCCAATCCTTCGACTGGTCGTAGGACCGTCGAGGCGATTCGCCCGGTTCTTGTGAATTGGGTGAATCGTGACAGAGGACGCCTCACTTTCCGGCTCAGGCAGGTGCTTACTGGGCATGGTTGTTTCGGTGAGTTCCTGCACCGGATCGGAGCCGAGCCGACGGCAGAGTGCCACCATTGTGGTTACGACTTGGACACGGCGGAGCACACGCTCGTCGCCTGCCCCGCATGCGAGGGGTGGCGCCGTGTCCTCGTCGTAAAAATAGGAAACGACTTGTTGCCGAGTGTTGTGGTATAGATGCTCGGTGACGACGAGTCGTGGAAGACGATGCTCGACTTCTGCGAGTGCAGCATCTCACAGAAGGAGGCGGCGGGGCACGTGAGAGACGCGCAGGCCCGCCGCCGTCGAGCGGGGGCCAGGGAGGCGGACTTCGCCCAAGCCTTTGCCCTCTAAGTGTTTCAGGTCTCCTTCACATGTCGGCCTGGGGACCGGCGAAGGGGGCCTAAGAACGGGGGCCACGACGTACAAGCTGCTCTGCACGCGTTTTATGCAAGAGAATCCGGGTGATGGAAGGCCGGCTATCCTCAACCCACGCTGGTTCTGACCCAGCGGAGTATTCCGTAGGATAGACCATTCTAACCGGCGCCATCTAGGCGGGCTTCGGATAGCCTGCCGACTGAGAGGGCTGGTGGTCGTGGGGCTGACGACCGCCAGTCCGGCATCCCGAAGGGGAGGGTGATGGGAGAGATGTCCTCCGCACTAAACGCTTCACTTTCCCCCCTTTGCCTTTTCATGAGTTCTGTCTCATGCGAGGTTTGGATGCTGGTTGTTGAGCGACAGGAGGTTTTAGTCGGTTCAACTCAGACATGCCCCGCCCTCCATCCCCAGTGGAGGGCGGAAGTCCGGTGATTTCCTAAAAAAGCTTATCATAGTTAGTATGGAGATAATGAGGTTGGAATTCGCTTTTACACTGCTTCGTAGGCAAAAACAATACGCGCAAAAATAATGTTTACAAAGCCATCTGTTTTCTATGGGTGAGACTAGGAATAGGCCAGTGTTACATCAAAATTTATTATGTTTTAAATAAATTGCAATATATAAGCGCGAATATGAAAAATTGATGAGTTAGGCCACTTTTGCGCTGACGGTCTCTTTTGAGCCTTCGTTTATTTAAAGAATGACGATAATTATTTAAAAGTCAGCAAAACGTCTACCACCTTCCTATTATATATTCTGTTCTGATTTTCAACTCTACAGTCATTCGAAGAGAACACAAATTACGACATTTCATAGTCCTTCATTATCTACTTACTGTGAAATGAAGAGACATTGTTTTAGTTTTGTTATTGATTGTTTCGTTGGGGTCAAAGATCTACACAGGCGTGAATAATCTTTACCGATGAAAGGATAAACTAAGTTTTGCTGCGGCTGTCTTGACATACGAATATTAGAAGACGAAAAAACTAGTTTAAATTTTATATATAGCCTCGATAAAAAAGATTTTTTAATTTAAATGATTTTTTCGGAAAAAAAATTTGCTTTTATTAGACTTATTTTTTCGTTTCATTTCATTTCGTTTCATCGAGCTTGAAATCACAACGATTCTAAAGAAGTTTCACTTCAATATATACTTTTTACCCCACACAATTTCATTTTACCCCGGTTCCCCGACCGCTGCTCTAGACCATCAGCTTAGGTAGGAAAAAAAACAATGACCGATGATTATCAATTACCACCACACCCGTAAGTTCGACTGCCTTTGAAGGCAATTAAAATATCATATAAAAATATGTGAATTTAAATGGAACACTGAGACTAAAACTAAAACACAAAATAAATATCAACTTCAATAAGTTTTAAAATACTATATTCCGAACGATTTTTTTAAAAGCAGATCCATTCGTTGATTTGAGGTTAATCTTTCAAATGCAATCGAAAGAAGAAAAAAGCTATTGGATTGGCAGCTCGATTAGTTTTCTTTTGTTAGGCAAGGTCCAACACTAAGAAGGTTTTCATCGGAAATATTCATTTTGGTCCGTAAAATAACTCACTTTGAAACCACGGTGGCTTTGGAGATTAAATCATTTCTTTTATTGCCTTTGTTGGCGGCCGAGCATACCTGATGTTAAGTGGTTACCATCGGTCATTAATGTCAACAATGCCGGGGGCACAGCCAAATCGCTGTCTAAATTCAACCTATTTGGCAGTAATAAGTAATATTAATTACTATTTTTTATTTAAACACGAGTTTAGTTATACATACGCGTATAACATAAGGTTTTGCGGATGGTAGGGCTTTTTACTTTTTACTGGTGGTAGGACCTCTTGTGAGTCCGCACGGATAGGTACCACCACCCCGCCTATTTCTGCCGTGAAGCAGTAATGCGTTTCGGTTTGAAGGGTGGGGCAGCCGTTGTAACTAAACTTGAGACCTTAGAACTTATATCTCGAGGTGGGTGGCGCTTTTACGTTGTAGATGTCTATGGGCTCCAGTAACCACTTAACACCAGGTGGGCTGTGAGCTCGTCCACCCATCTAAGCAATAAAAAAATAAAAAATAAAAAACTTATAAATACCCACGAAAAGGTGCTAAACTGCTTATTTCTGCCGCCTACAAGTCCTCGTTGAAGTATTTCTTTAAACACGCTTATTTCAAATATCAAGAGACTCACGTCTGAAATACTAACGTACTCTTACGGACCTACTCAAAACTATGAAGTAGTTTCTAGAATTTTAACTACAAAGCATTCGGTCAACAAAATGAAAACGTAAAACTTAAATCTAATCTACAATTAATTCTTTATCAGTAAACACAGAATTAATGTTGGTACTTAACGTGCCTAATCTGGAAGTAACAAGTCAAATTTCCCACCATTATTATTAAGGATAGCTGCTCACGAAGGTTCGCGTGATTCCTGGCAATCACTCTGTATCGTTCAGCTGACAGTTTGTGGTCTAGCCTTATGTTAAACCAAGCAGGATATCGATTTTTGACGCACAAAACTTGTAGAATTCTTGTTGTTGCCCGCATCGGTTTCTATGTTAGAATAAACATTATATGTTGTACAACTGTACAGCATATAATGTTTGTTGTGTTCAAAAGAGTACTACGTACAACTGTATGTAGTTATATTTTGTACAGCAGTACAACATATAAGACGGAACATACAGAAGCCAACGTATCAAACGTTGCAAATTTAAACTTCATATCGTTGCCGTGTAGAGAAGATGGGCCACAATATCATTACTCATCGGCCATACACCACAATTTTAAAGTCTTCGTCTTAGCAACATAATATTAATGTGTTTGTGGTCACGGATGAACTGTCTGACTTAGGATTATGTAATTTTATCACGAAATACCAATTAATAATCAAAGAATCTTTATTGTGAAACCGATTCCATGTTTGCCAGGCGTGTGTCCCGTGTGGCATAGTATGAAATTATTTTTTCTTTTCTTCTTTACATTTTCTTCTTTATATTTGAAATATGTAGGTATGTAAAGTACTATTTGCATAGAATAAAAGGCTTTTTATTTTTATTAATCAAAGAATCTTTAACCATAGACCAAAATACAAACTAGGTAAATCGATTCGATAAAATAATAAAATCGATATATATGTATGTAACTTATCCGCTTTGAATGACATATTTACACCGTACGCGATCGTTTGTAGGGATTTATTCAGTCGCATAAACTGTAAAAATAAGAGAATAGATTTTGGATTCCTTTGCTACATTGCGGTGAATCTTTTAAGCCGTTTGGCAGAATATCAAAAGCTTTAGAAATTTCACTGAACAGACTCTGGACAAAACTCAAAACCCTTGTGAATTACGTACGTGTAATTCAATGTGAGATCTCGAAATTTTAGTATCACGTTACACGGCTATATTTGTTGTTTTTTTTAACACGCTTATATCTTTACTTACGTCTACAGCGCTTAATATATGATTGACTAGCTGACCCGGCAGACTTCGTAGTGCCTCAATAGATAAATAAAAGACCTCAAATTTTGTATAAATTTAATTTAAAACAAACAAAAAGAATCCGTCCCACGAGGGAACATTTTCATATTTATTTACCTTTTAAACCTTCTCTGGACTTCCACAAATAATTCAAGACCAAAATTAGCCAAATCGATCCAGCCGTTCTCGAGTTTTAGCGAGACTAACGAACAGCAATTCATTTTTATATATATAGATTTCCGGCAGAAATGGTACTAATGCGCATACACAATACGTTCTACCGCCTGTGAATTCAATTACACCACTTCAATTTTAATTTCGAATCATTTGCCATTCACACAATTTGTCGTCATTCTATTTCTGTCGATTAAACATTCCAAACTGAAGCTTTATGCATAGTTGATACGAAAACTCGAGAAGTCCTTTATAAAACGGAGTTTCAAACATTCATGCAGTTTCATGACAATTTAAACTGTCACCATTTGAACGTGGAGGCTTAGGTTGAACTCTGCGGATTTAGTTCACGGCGAAAAGGTTTTTAACCCTCACAATATTTTATTTATTTCTTTTTTATTGCCTAGATGTGTGGACGAGCTCACAGCTCGCCTGGTGTTAAGTGATTTCTGGAACCCATAGACATCTACAACGTAAATGCGCCACACACCTTGAGATATAAGTTCTAAGGTCTCAGTATAGTTACAACGGCTGCCACCCTTCAAACCGAAACGCATCACTGCTTCACGGCAGAAATAGGCGGGGCGGTGGCACCTACCCGCGCGGACTCACAAGAGGTCCTACCACCAGTAATTACGCAAATTATAATTTTGCGGGTTTGATTTTTATTACACGATGTTATTCCTTCACCGCTGAAGTCAATCATGAACAATTGTTAAGTACGTATTTCATTAGAAAAATTGGTACCCGCCTGCGGGATTCGAACACCGTTGCATCGCTATATACGAATGCACTGGACGTTTTATCCTTTAGGCCACGACGACTTCAAAATCCACGTACTGTGAAGTTTAACGTTTTATAAAGGCTATTATTCTAATCATTTCGTATCACAGAAACGATGACGTGTCCATCAAGTTATTGAGCTAAAAAAAATCTAATATCACCCTTCTGCAGTCTAAGTAATACGTGCCGATAATGTCAGTAGCAATATCGCCTTTACCGTACAATATCACTCATAAATCTTTGGTCTGAATTCAAAAGAGTAATATAAATGAAGTCGAAGTCCCCTACAAGACAATTTGTGTTTTTAATTGTTTGACGGCACCTCCTCACTGTATCTATCCTGATTGTTTAGACTGATGAAAGAAATCACCAAAAAAATTATTAGATCCTTAGAACCGAGAATTGCACAAACCTTCATCTAGCCCTGTTACTAAACATATTGCTTGAAGTCATCTCCTCGCTGTACCTATCCTGATCATTTAGACTGATGAAAGAAATCACCAAAAAAATTATTAGATCCTTAGAACCGAGAATTGCACAAACCTTCATCTAGGCCTGTTACTAAACATATTGTGTGACGTCATCTCCTCACTGTAGCTATCCTGATCATTTAGACTGATGAAAGAAATCACCAAAAAAATTATTAGATCCTTAGAACCGAGAATTGCACAAACCTTCATCTAGGCCTGTTACTAAACATATTGTGTGACGTCATCTCCTCACTGTAGCTATCCTGATCATTTAGACTGATGAAAGAAATCGCCAAAAAAATAATCAGATCCTTAGAACCGAGAGTTGCACAAACCTTCATATAGCCCTCTTACTTAACATATTATTACACTCATGTCACTGAGGTACGAAATACTTTCATAGCAGCATTACCCGACAACACGCATTAGCATCTCATTGACGCTGTCCAATAATAAAACCGCCTGCTCAACTGGTTAAGTTCTAAGCTCTCTTACAATGCGTTAGTGTCAGTAATAATAATGAAATTAATTATTATTATTGCTGTCTGCTTATTGCAGGATTTTATTTAGTTTTTATAACTCTTTCAATTGGTTAATTCTAAAATGTTATACTGACAAACTGTACCGTTTCATTTATGACCTGTTGTATTGATGCACTAAAATGCAATGTTGTGTATTGACGTAGTGAACTGTTGAACCTATTTAGTGTACTGACTTACTGTACTGTTTGTTACTAGGGCCTTCAGTCACCACAGGGTGAAAATGCTACAGCTCATCTTCAGTCGGATCTCAATTGCATTGGTATAATCGGTCTAATCCTTGTTTCCTTCGTGTTAGAAATAAGCAGTTGTTACGCCGGTAAGAGGTACACCATTTATTACCGAATAGTCGAACGAATATCTAAGGACCTCGAACGCTCGAGAATTACAACGCTATCTATTGTCAGAGAGCGGAAACTACTACTGGAGATGTGTGGAATATTCTCGATAATTTTAGGGATGTGGTATCGGCTATAAAAGCGTTGTAAAGATGGCACGCAGTCAGTCAGTAATCGGAACTACTCGAAGCAAAACAGCGAAACGATCACCTGAAGCGAAGCGGAAGAAGCGAATTGAGAGTTTTAAAGTGTTTGTTGAGTGTTTGTGAAGTGTTTAAGTGTTCTAAGTGTTGAATACAGTTTTTAAGTTGTACTTGGGTGAAATTTTATTTATCCTGAACCCTCAGCGCGTAACACAGTCATGTTAGATTACACGGTTCCGAAATAATCCACGTAGCATATGTAGACACGAGTTCTTTCAGAATTACTTTTTAAAGTTTACTTTGAATAGTAAGTAATAGGAAAATAAGAAATTACTAGCCAAAATCATGACAGAGAGAAAACTAAAGTGACTTCTAAATAATAAGATCGGAAATCAACAAGCAAGATAGATAAAGATAACGCAATAATAGTCCAAGTTCGAGTCGTTGACAAACCTGGTCTTGTTTCAGCTGCGAGTGGCTCATTACGAAGCTCCATTACGAGGTTCGTAGCGCCTATCTGGTTAAGTACACGACTCCAATGGAACCGTGCCAAGAGTTTTATTTCATAGTTACTGTTTTACTGTCCATCTCTTTGCTGAATAGCTGAATAAATTCATGGCTGTGGCGAACGTAGCGATTGGCAGATTAGCGAATTTTCTCATTTTATCAAACGAACAAATTTAATACTGCGACTTACTTACTCTATATTCTTTCCTAGTTTGTCATACAAAGATTCAAAATGGCGTCTTGTCAACACAACATTTTTGTTGATTTTAAATTGCTGTACTAAAGTGAAAACTATTCATAACTAGCTGACCCGGCAGACTTCGTAGTGCCTTAATCGATAAAAAAAAGACCTACAGGAATCCGTCCGACGGGGAACACATCAAAGGAAAAACAAAATTGTTATTTTTATTTAATACCGAGCATTTTCATATTTAAATCTACCTTTTAAACCTTCTCTGGACTTCCACAAATAATTCAAGACCAAAATTATCCAAATCGGTCCAGCCGTTCTCGAGTTTTAGCGAGACTAACGAACAGCAATTCATTTATAAACATACCTATAGATAACTATCAGGAAATGTATGATAAGTTTTTTGTTTTCTTTTATTCGAATACTTCAACAACAGAGCGAAACAAAAAAAAATGTAGAAACTGTCTCAAACAAATTGAACACAAATGAAGTCTCCATTTTTTTTTACAATTTGTTTTCTCCGCGCCTTGAAAATCATTGTCAAGCCTGATTTAAATAGGTTTCACATAAGTCAAAGAAATGGCCAAGAGGTCGGATTTCAGGACGTTGGACACATCAGATATGCCCCCAACTGGATATAAGCCGCACTTCACCAAGCGGTTTATCGCCTCAAATGGAGGCATTAAAAGTGTTACGGAGTTACGATGCTCCGCAGTGAAGGAAAGGGGAAAGATTATTCTTCGAGAAGAAGATATATACTATGATAGTATAACGACAAATAAAAATATAAACTTTAAAACTTTTTTTTTAAGTTTCATTAAATTAATAAATAATAATAAATAAATAAATATTTACTAACAATCACGCCACGTTAACTGGTCCCGTTATAAGTTCGTAAAGAACTTGTGTTACAGGTACCAAACAACGGAAATAAATGTAAGTTTTTTTTATTATACACATACATATATTTAATAAACATCCATAACCCTGGAAAAGACATTTATATTTATCATACAAATATCTTCCCTTGGCGGGATTCGAACCCGCGACCCCCTTGTGTAGTGACCATGTCACTTACCACTACACCAGACGGACGTTAATAGTCGGTTAATGAATGACAATTATCCTAAAATAGCTAGCGGATCACCTACCCTAGTTTGATACTATTCTATAACAAAATCCTTCTCTGAAATACTTGGTTCTCGAACAAACATAAAAAAACCCACGAACATTGATTGCGAAAAAATATTTTATCGCGGATACACTTAAGTCTGCTAATACTAAGACCAGTTCGCTACATTTACTTTAAGCGTTCCCATAAAACTTGTGGGGAAATTAAACAGTTTTATTACTTCAATAATCCCCAGCGACAACTATCTGGAAATTCTTGTTTTATTATACTAATTAAATTTAACTAACTTAATGTTTTTCGTTTACGCAACGTTGAATATATCAACGAGTACCATATTTTACTGGTTGTAGGACCTCTTGTGAGTCCGCACGGGTAGGTACCACCACCCTGCCTATTTCTGCCGTGAAGCAGTAATGCGTTTCGGTTTGAAGGGTGGAGCAGCCGTCGTTACTATACTTGAGACCTTAGAACTTGTATCTCAAGGTGGGTGGCGCATTTACGTTGTGGATGTCTATGGGCTCCAGTAACCACTTAACACCAGGTGGGCTGTGAGCTCGTCCACCCATCTAAGCAATAAAAAAAACTGTTTTATCATAATACTAATAATGGAACACAACGTTTCAATTTTAAAATTTAATGATTATTTTTACTCTTTGGTACCCTTTTTATTATTTACTCAGTCAAAAAAAGATCCCATCTTGGTCAATGAATAGACCGTGCCGTGAACCAGTAACGCGTTCGGTTTGAAGGGTGGGGCAGCCTTTGTAACCATACTGGGACCTTAGAACTTATATCTCAAGGTAAGTGGCGCATTTACGTTGTAGATGTCTATGGGCTTCAGGAACACCAGGTGGGCTGAGAGCTCGCCCACGCATATAAGCAATAAAAAAAAAATTGGTATTTGTTTTCGATTTACACAATTTGTTAGGCATATACAGCGCGTGATTTTCGATATTATTTTATTTATGTAGACGATTGTTTTAGTATAAAGCTACGCTACATTTCGGGGCAAAACACGTTTGATGAAAAGGTTTGTTTGCTTAGTATCTGAGGGTTTACTTATTAATCTACATAATATATTTAGACATATAATCAATAAAAAGAATTTGGGTTGGAGGTCAGATAAACGCGGGTTTTTGCCTTGAAAATTTATTTATTACATTTATTATATTAGTCGAACGGGTGCTGATTCTGATTACAGTAGCGCAGTGCCCGATAGCCAAAGGTATATTTATGGTAGATATTCGGTATTAGGGTCGTTTTCAATTTTGGGGCCAAAAAAGTAACATACAGAACAACAAATGGTCTCATGAGCACACTCTCAGTTACACAAGAGCAATTTTTCAAAATGCTGACAAAAATCGACCATTTCGTTCCAATGGGAGTTGTAAACATAATGTGCAAATAATAATTAGTGCAATATGACGTAGTACACATAGAAAGCATTAATCCAGTGTGTAAGCAAACACGTGCGCCCCTTACATTTCTACCCTTACAAACCAAAGTACTTTACGAAGGGATGAAAAGGTAAGGGCGACAAAAACATTATTTTTTATATACATATGTATATATTCCACAAAATATTGATAGCAATTTTCCACCCCATAACTGAAAAGTTAAGAGGGGTTGATATATTTTTACGAGTTTGGAAGCACAAATCAAATCTACTATTCGGTTAGATAAAAACCAGAAACAAGGAATACGTACCTACTACACCTAAGGCAATAAATATATGGAAGACTCAAAATAGTCACTTTCTCGATATTCGTGAAAAGATAGGATTAATTAAGGGTTTTCGGAAGTATTAATTGAGTCGCTCATCTTTGCTGACGTTTTAGCTGTTAAAATATCGCCTCTAAATCGTGAGAATAGTTGTCTAATTAGGCCAAAATAAAAAAGTATAAAGTCTTCGATGCACCACTAATTTGTATTTCCAGGTCGCAGAATTCTCATCGGTTTTCTCGTCCGACAGAATCGTTACCTAAGCTGAAATGTTAACAATAGGGTATTTTGAAACCAGCTACACCGGTTCTACGAATCATTTTCTCAAACATTTCCACTAAAATCTGCTATTATCTACTATTGACATTATAAAAGTTGTAATATGGGCGGTAGGTACTTGAAAAAAATTTATAAAAAACATTGTGAAATGAATTATAGAATAGGTACCAGGAGAATTAAAATTATTCCGAAATTGTAGGTAGGTACTATTTTTTAATTGCATTACTAGGCTGACGAGCAATACAGTCATACAGTCCGCTGGGTCGCTCGTGACGCCGACAATGCGACATGATGAGGCGTATGGTAAACCAGCACTAGATACCGCCATCCTACCTATTTTCTACTGCAAGGTAGTAATGCGTTTTTGTTTTTTTTTTTTTTGAAGGAGCGAAGCAGTCGTTATCTATTAGATACAGTATAATTGAAACTTCTAGAGTCTACGCTAACCACTTAACTCTAAATAGGCTCGCAAATTCGTTCAGCAACTTTTTAATAAATAAAAAATTGGAAGGCCACGAGAGTCGTATAGGTTGTTACCACTGTTCTTTAAATTACTTTAAGTTTAATAAATAAGATAAGTGTAATTACGCTAAAAACACTAAAATAAAACAACAGTTACATATAAATGACCACAAAAAATTTATATTGTTACAGTTTTGCAGACCCTATTAGTACAATATGGCATTGTTGCAATGGCGTGAATGCAACAATACATCATTCCGGATTCTCGTAACATGTTATTGTGTAATTTAATAACGTAAGTGGACTTAATTGATTAGAACGACAAAAGAGGGTCGTTATTGAAAATAATGACCCCATCCGCTCGAGCGTGTCATTAACTCCTAAAAGTGCAATCTACCAAAATATTTCAGTTTACAAGCTGTTTGTGTAAATCTTTTTTTTTATTTTAATAACTCCACTTACTACATCTTCTTTTCAACTTTATTTACTATTCTTCATATGTACGTACCCTATACGTTGATAAGGAATTATAAAAAAAAAATTCAGTTGTTTTTCAGAAGTATCTGATACCTTTAAACGAGCAATTCTTGTATATATATAATCTGAATCTCGGAAGCGGCTCCAATGATTTTCATAAAATTTAGTATACAGGGGATTTCGGGGGCGATAAATCGATCTAGCTACCGATTTGTTTTCAGAAAATGTTGTTTTATTCGTGTTTTCAATAATCAACTCTTCCCGACATCTATTGGCGAATAATAATACTATTTTTCTTAATTCAGTGCAACTAACCGCTTTAAAGACACAACAAGATGAGGTTATCAAAAAAAAACCGAGCAAAGCATCATCTAGTGACTGTAATAGTCGTGTAGTGTAGTAAAAAAAAATGTCGAAAAAAGCTATATTAAAATCCAGTCTACATTCTATTAAGCAACATTATATTACAGAGCCAAATTACGGGGCCAAATTCCGGCATCACAACCCTACCATTTATCGATTATTCAATGCAGCCATAAATTTCCCGGAGAGCATGAACATTAGCGCCCTGCAGCTTTCTGATACGTTTGCAGGGAATCAACGGAAAATAAAAGAAAATGGGAAACGTCGTTACGGAGAGCGCCATTTGCTACATTGGCCACGCCAGTTTCATATCTGTTATTGTCTTGACATCATTTGACGGATCTTCGGAATCATCAAAAGCGCAATGAAGATCCAAACGCTTTTATCGGTAATGTTAACGTGCACAAATATAAAAACAATTCATTAAAAAAAAAAAACTTTCTAGAAACCGCCTCAAAACTTATGCGTATAGTTTTGATATGTTGCAGTGATTTACATCACATCTCCTTCTACGAATAGAAAAGTCCCTTAGAAAATCGCCTACTATTTACAGTCGACTTTCACAAGTGTTTCACAGGCACTAAAAATAGTGACGGTAAAGTTCAAATTGCATTGTACAATGGCCGTCCCGCAGTTCTAATGACACAGATTTTTTCCCAGTAGAAATAGGCAAGACGGTGGTATCTATGCGGGCTTATAATACGCAATTTTATCAATAAATACGACATGATAATGCTGGAATAATACTCAGAGAACGCTGTTTCTGACTCTCCGATGTATTAATTCCTTTCACGACATCCGCAGGTATACCTATACTGAACTTAAGTATATTATGAGACGGGTAATTCTTCTAGGCCGATACCACAAAGCCAAAAATTAATGGTCATACGTTATATTTCGGATTCGTGCAGTGATTTTTTTTTCTTATATTTGCGACATATATACTTTGGAAGAATCGACGGTGATAAGACCCTCCACCGAGCGAGTGAAATAGCTCGATAGATCGACGAGGGAATGTTTTTGTTCGGAGCTTGCATATTTGGAAATTTATTTAGCGCGATAGAGGGATCGGTCAAATTTCTTCTGTTCTATGTTTTTTTATTATTTATTGCTTATATGTGTGGACGAGCTCACAGCCCACCTTGTGTTAAGTGGTTACTGGAGCCCATAGACATCTACAACGTAAATGCCGCCACTCACCTTGAGATATAATTTCTAAGGTCTCAGTATAGTTATAACGGCTGTCCCAACCTTCAAACCGAAACGCATTACTGCTTTACGGCAGAAATAAGCAGGGCGGTGGTACCTACCCGTGCGGACTTACAATAGGTCCCACCACCAGTAATGATAACGAATGCTACAAAACTATTCTCAGACGTGTATATATCACGTGTCTCCTTTGAATTCTACAGACTACAGCCCTAAATAGTCGAGCTTTTTTTACGCGCATTGACACTACCGTAATCATTTACGAGCAACTTAAACAAGAACACGTTCAACAGATGCACACGGAGGCAATCAAACGAGACAAATCATTAAAAAAAAAACAACAAATTTACAAGCTTATTTACGACGCAATACGTTCCACGGAAGAGTTAAACACAAACTTTGAGGAACACTTAGCTGCCGCCCTTTTTGTGTGCTATTTATAAAGGTGCGTTACGAAAACATTCCCCCTTTCGAAGCGGGATTAAAAAATTACAACCATGTACCATGCTCATTAACGCCTCATTTTAAACGTGCCCCGGTCACGGCTGGACTGTAATGAAATGAAAAAGATATTTATGACTGTTAATTCTCTGAAGGATAAAATCCTGAATGAGATTTTTCGACAGAGAACTAAAGTCATCGACATAGCTCAAAGAGTCAGCAAGCTGAAGTGGCAGTGGGCTGGCCATATATGCGGTAGAACTGACGATCGCTGGAGTAGACGGGTTCTCGAGTGGAGACCGCGCAGCGGAAGACATAAAGTGGGACGACCCCTGGCTAGGTGGTGCGATGACCTCCGAACGGTGGCCGGAAAGAAGTGGATTAAGAGAGCCGTAAACCGGGCTCAGTGGTGTGGATTGGGAGAGGCCTATGTCCAGCAGTGGACGACTACGGGCTGTTGATGATGATGAATTCTGTTGATTGTAGATTCTGACCACGCAACGGAAGTTGTGAGAAAAAATCAAATAAATTCACTTTACGAAAGAAATTCACCTCAAAGAAACGGTAAGTATTCAGACTAACGCGTTCCGGCTTGTTTCTTTAATCACAAACAAAAATATATATTTTTTTTGGGATTTTACTCTTTTTTTTTACACACATACATCCGTTTGCGGTCGGTATCGAGTTCACTTTCATTTCCACACTACAACTAATGAATAACATTACGTCATTTTGCGGTAACCTAAAATCACAAAAAATAAATAGGTCGGCGATATCGTGTGCGCTACACATGCCATTTTATTTGTAACTTTAACAATAGGTCACTAAGCAATTCATTTTCGGCTCTGTTTTACTTTAATATAGATGTTACAAACGTTAAGCTTTACTCATTAGTAATCACATATTTTCGCGCCACTCATTACTACTTCTGTAGTAGCCCGTGTATCCAAAGTTCACAGCGGGGACCAGACTAACGAGGTCTCAAAAATTAGGTTCAGAGACTAACCGACCAAAACTTGATAGGTTTTGGATCCCACGATAATAGTTAGGTAAATCCTGACTTTCCACAAAATGAAAGACAATGATCATACAATACTATGAAAAGTTCTAATGTCCTGAGGTGAGCGGGAATTTTCGCTTTGTTATAGATATGTAACTAGAGGTCCCGCAGTAGTCGAAATTCGACTATAATTAATTGGAATTGTTGGAGTTTGTACACTATTATAATTGTATTTTATACTTCTATAGTCACAAATTTCGCCAAGACTACACTATAAAAAATATTAACAAAGGCAAAGAACATTTAATCTATTCTCAATTTGACAACAGACGCCAAGAACAAAAGTTTGACAATAAATAGTATGCATGCGTGTGTGCGTCAAATACATGGTATGTAGTGTGTGTAATGTTTTCGTTATTGATTTAATGTACCTTTTATGCATTATTTAAAAAAAATATTAGCATTGTGCAGTTCTTCTCTATATTCTCTATAAGTGTGTAAAATTTCATACTCCTCCGTCCGCGCAATTTTCGTAAAAAGGGATACAAAGTTTTTGCTTCACGTATTAATATATAGATATGCATAAATTGTTATGTATGCATATTCGACTAAGCGTTCCACATTTAAAAGTTCCGAGCTAGAGTTTTCTGTTCATTCATCATTACCGGTGGTAGGACCTCTTGTGAGTCCGCACGGGTAGGTACCACCACCCTGCCTATTTCTCCCGTGCAGCAGTAATGCGTTTCGGTTTGAAGGGTGGGGCAGCCGTTGTAACTATACTTGAGGCCTTAGAACTTATATCTCAAGGTGGGTAGCGCATTTACGTTGTGGATGTCTATGGGCTCCGGTAACCAATTAACACCAGGTGGGCTGTAAGCTCGTCCACCCATCTAAGCAATTAAAAAAAAAAAATGTTTCTGCTACAAATGTTCAGTAGGCAGCGGCTTGGCTCTGCTCCTGGCATTGCTGAAGTCCATGGGCGACGGTAACCACTTACCATCAGGTGGGCCGTAAGCTCGTCTGCCTACAAAGGCAATAAAAAAAAAATACAACTAATAGTTTAGTCATAATTTTGCCTAGATATTTCTAACAAATATTTTTGTTTTAAAATGAGCTAAAGTTTACAATTGTCTAAATATCATAGTTGGTGTGATAACTTAATTATCCATATCAGTATAAATTAAGAATATCATTAAGAAAAGATAACAACAAAGACGAGATAAATGTTCACTGTCACTCGAATTCCAGATTTAGCAACTGATCGACATCCCTCATTGACATTGACCTCTAGTTTATGCAAGATTCATCAGTTGCGGTAGACGTCTTCATTCAGGCCCCCATTACAATAAGACGTGCAGCTAATGTTTTCTAATTAGAGATTAATGTTATGGCTATTTGTTGGGTGTTCGTTGTTTTATTATGATATAATCGTTGCCTTTTAAATAACATGATGTTTGCTTTTAACTAATATGGTCATTTGTTTATCATTTACACAAGTTAAAGGCTTATAAAAGAAGTATTCACACTTTTCTTTTTAAAGGTCTTAAATATTCAGGTCCTTTTTTTAGTGCTTAGATGAGTGGACGAGCTCACAGCCCACCTGGTGTTAAGTGGTTACTGGAGCCCAGACGTCTACGACGTAAATGCGCCACCCGCCTTGAGATATAAGTTCTAAGGTCTCAAGTATAGTTACAACGGCTGCCCCACCCTTCAAGCCGAAATGCATTACTGCTTCACGGCAGAAATAGGTTGGGTGGTGGTACCTACCCGTGCGGACTCACAAAAGGTCCTACCACCAGTACTTACCAAATTCAGATGGTTACAATAAATACAGTTTCAAAATCTGTCCGAAGTACATTTTTGAGCTAATCGTAATGGATACTTACGTTTCCAAATACTGGAACACCCTGTACACCGGCTTCCGGTAAAGCAGGAACCCATCACAACGTTCCATGGTTGAATCCGGAGTGCCTTCGTTCAATACTACCACTTCACGTTAACACGAAGCCACCACCGATTGATCTTCACACCTTTAACGTGTACCATTCTCTCACACTAACACTAAAAATATTCAATTCAAAAAGCGCAATACTAACGCTAAACATTGATACAAAAATTTAAGGCGTCGCAACTACACGTAGAATATGTTTACAAAACTCCCTAAGCTTGGTCCTTTAAGGTCATTTCGTTAGTCTTAAGGCTTTAAATTATTGATTCGATTACATTTGGTGAAGAAGCACTTTCTTTCTTCAGTTCTGGCCCTAAGCCCTACACGGTTTTAACGCCTAAACATGGCAATCACAGTTCACTTATTTTTTTTATTTTTATTTGGCGTCTAACAAACACTACTCCTGAAAAGAAAAAGCGTTGAATTAGGATCAAACACTAGTCAATAAATAGTCAATGACACAACGACGCATGTTCCACAAGTTTGACAAAGGTTGGATCTAGGTAAAGAACCCGATATGTATCTGTATGGAAAGTGGAGTCTTTCAACCCTTGTCATTGAAGACATCAACAACTTTCCTTTCTGCCAATCCGAACATCAACTCCCGACAATTGACGTTCGATTTCGAACAACACGTAGCTAATACAAAAACAAAATGTATTTTTATAATTTCTTCGTAATTTTAAAAACTTTTGCATGTATATTTTTCAATCGTAAGCGTAACGTTCATTTTGGTTAATCAGAATACAATAACGACAGAAAAAAAAAATTATCATTTTGTGCTGTCATGTGCATCCGGCGGTCGAGCATTGTTCCTGTGGCGATAACACAATACCTCGTTTATTCAAGGTTCTTAAAAACTGAAACACGAAACGCACGTGCTCTCGGATCGAAGGCTCGAACGCGACTGACCAATTAATAAGGCCCTTGCACATCCCAAACACGCGACGGAAGCAGGTGTCATGCTAGCCACCTGCCTCGCGATGCGAATATCAAAAAGTACGCACCGGTTGGAACAATGACCCTGCATTTAGTGGGCCAGACATGGTTAATTGGGTCCGATTTCGGCATCAACGCATCGATCGCAAACATGCGTATCTCTTTGCATATTGAACGTGACACGTTCGAGACACGACTCGAGTACAGTTACTTTTACGATAACGGGTCAGGGGTTCCATCCCAAATATATCATCACGTTAATATGGCGCTAATATAACGTGATGATATATTTGGGCTGAAATATATAATCAGAATTGGACAAAACATGAATCACAAATAAACAAATTTATTGTACTTAGTCTGGCCATAATTTTTTTTTTATTGCCTTTGTAGGCAGACGGGTATACAGCCCACCTGATGGTGAGTGGTTACCGTCGCCCATGGACTTCAGCAATGCCAGGGGCCAAGCCAGATCCAAGCCGCTGCCTACCGCTTAATATTCTCCACAAGCCTCGTTTAAAGAAGGACATGTCATAGCGCTCGGGAAACACCGTGGAGGGGAGCTCATTCCATAGCCGGATGGTACATGGCAAAAAAGATCTCTGGAAACGCACTGATGACCGCAGTGGCTCCAGGTAGTATGGATGAACTCTACTCCGGTGGCGGGCGGTGCGATGGTAAAAACGAGATGGCGACGATCACGTCAAGATGTCGGGACTCCAATATTCACTGAACTCCGGTATTTGAATATAAACTGTGTAGCCGAGTTCGAACAATGCCGACATTAATGTAAAATATAGTGTGCTCTCCGTTTAGCATAAAATTAAACCGTAAATAGCTTCCTTATTTTTCGACACATTTTATCTTTGTTTACGATTCCTATTCAGCTCTTTTACAAAATTCTCCTGAATTTGCGTATTTCTATATCGCACCGGCGTCATGCTTTACAGACGTCGGGATGACAAATAGAAGTCTAGATCATAAATTTCGTGTACAAAACACTTATGAATGTTACACAATACTACAATGCGTTACAATCCTAGGTGCGTAGTTTGTAAATAAAATTGTTACTTTACTTAATTTAAAATTAAAATGATCGTGAAGTCGTCGTGGCTTAAAGAATAAGACGTCCGGTGCATTCGTATGTAGCGATGCTCCGGTGTTCGAATCCCGCAGGCGGGTACCAATTTTTCTAATGAAATACGTACTTAGCAAATGTACGATTGACTTCCACGGTGATGGAATAACATGTAATAAAAATGAAACCCGCAAAATTATAATTTCCGTAGGTAATTACTCGTGGTAGGACCTCTTGTGACTCCGCACGGGAATGTACCACTTTTTTTTTTTTTTTTAATCCTTCCTAAGTTGATAGCCCTAGTGGCTATTTCAGCGTAACCCTAACTTTAATAGGTGAGCTCACGGGGCTCAAACCTGATGACGTTGCTAACACGAACCCTAGCAAGCGCCGTGCTTCGCAGAATCTACCACCGGATCGGAAACGCGACCCACTGAGAAGATCCGGCGAGAAACTCAGTGGGCTATGTCTGAGAGTTAATTTACTCGTCGAGCCCTTCGTCGCAAGCGACGGGTTCGACGAGAACGGTGACCGGGGCAATGTACCACCACCCCGCCTATTTCTGCCGTGAAGCAGTAATGCGTTTCGGTTTGAAGGGTGGGGCAGCCGTTGTAACCATACTGAGACCTTAGAACTTATATCTCAAGGTGAGTGGCGCATTTACGTTGTAGATGTCTATGGGCTCCAGTAACCACTTGACACCAGATGGGCCGTGAGCTCGTCCACCCATCTATACAATAAAAAAAAGTCATTTATTGCGAACTAAAACATTTCGAATTATACATCCATTAAATATACAGCCTTTTAACATAAAATGAAACTATTGCGTCTTGATTGCAACTGTGAAAAGGAGCTTGAGTGCCGGCACAACATTAAAGTTTCAAGAAAGCACCTACATATATCTTTTTGTTTGTTTCGTAGGGAGCTTAGGAAGTTGGTAGTCAGTTTTCTTATTAGATATACCTGTTCATCAATGTTTTAGTTCATTTCGTTAATATTTTATTAATATATATAAAAATGAATTGCTGTTCGTTAGTCTCGCTAAAACTCGAGAACGGCTGGACCGATTTGGCTAATTTTGGTCTTGAATTATTTGTGGAAGTCCAGAGAAGGTTTAAAAAGTGGAAAAATATGAAAATGCTCGGAATTCAATAAAAATAACAATTTCGTTTTTCCTTTGATGTGTCCCCCGTCAGACGGATTCCTTTTGTTTGTTTTAAGTTTATTTTATACAAAAGTTTAGGT
Organism: Bombyx mori; assembly: GCF_030269925.1. Lineage (NCBI taxonomy): Eukaryota > Metazoa > Arthropoda > Insecta > Lepidoptera > Bombycidae > Bombyx > Bombyx mori. The sequence goes on from NC_085126.1 coordinate 5,592,512, forward strand.
TTATTTATCGATTGAAGCACTACGAAGTCTGCCGGGTCGGCTGGTATTTTATAAACATTTTAGTGCAAGTCGTTGGTTGTGTTACACTAAAAACCATTTTAATTGCATAAAACATTAATCGATGGACCTGTCCTTTCTTCAAAATTACCTATTACAAAAATTGGAAACTTCCTTAAAAAATTCTTGTAATCTTTAAACTTTTTAATATTCTTGAACGCATAATTAAAAATTGATAATAAACCTGTCGTTATAAATTATAATGTTTTCGTTTTTTATTGTGATATTGATAAAAATGCAACAAAGTTGTGATCTTAATGGTTTCCGTAAACTTTTTGTAGAACGATGAACTTTCAAGTTTGCAATACCTTTACATAAAACAGAATGCTATTTTAAATATTTCAATAAAATATTGTATAATTTCACGAAAAACACTGTATTAGTCCACTTTCTTTCCGTGCTCTGGTTTTTTTTGCGTATCTCGGCCTATAAGTTTGTCTTTTTTAATATTTGAAGTCGTCGTCGTGGCCTAAAGGATAAGACGTCCGGTGCATTCGTATCTAGCGCACCGGTGTTCGAATCCCGCAGGCGGGTACCAATTTTTCTAATGAAATACGTACTTAACAAATGTTCACGATTTATTTCCACGGTGAAGGAATAACATCGTGTAATACAAAACCAAACCCGCAAAATTATAATTTTCGTAATTACTGGTGATAGGAAATTTTGAGAGTCCGCACGGGTAGGTACCTTCACCCTGCCTATTTCCGCCGTGAAGCAGTAATGCGTTTCGGTTTGAAGGGTGGGGCAGTCGTTGTACCACACTGAGACCTTAGAACTTATATCTCAAGGTGGGTGGCAGCATTTACGTTGTAAATGTCTATGGACGGTAAATTTCATTTACGTTGTAAATGTCTAATAACCACTTAACACCAGGTGGGCTGTGAGCTGGTCCATAAAGCAATAAAATAAAAAAAGCTTTCCATTTTGTTCATAATACAGCAATGATAGCTACAGCATTTTGTTTGTGTTTGACTCAACAAAACACATTTATAGCCCTAGGTGGGCTAGGATTATAACAGACTATCGCTTTGTCCTATGACGGAACAAAGCCAAGACAACTGTTTTTTTTTTGTAAAAAAAAATTATAATAAGACTACAGCATATTAAGCATATAGTGACTGCGCAATTTAAGAAAAAAGAGATTACGTACGGCATTGACTGAGTAAAATCTCATTTCTGTAGCGGCTACCGTGTTATCGACAGTAAAAAAAACAATGTTGCCAACATCATATTAATTATTTAAAATGTCAAAATGAATGAATACTTAAAAATGCCACTTATCATTTTTTTATCGTCGAAACTCCTCCCATTAAAGGGTTTCCGACCTGAATTATGAAGTATCCCGTTACAAAAGTACCTACAAATCGTTCATACTACTGACCGAGACCAACGCTGCTTACTAATTGCATTATTTGGTTCGTGTCAATGAACTTTGCGCTAGGATGTTTGGCGTAGGGTTTCATTGCACTCCGATATAATACAACTAATTTAAATACTTAACGATTCTTCAAAAGAATAACACTTTATCGTTGAGACACGACCGGGTCTATCTTAAAATTCAATCTAGCATCAAAACTATATATATATTTACTAGCTTTATGCCCGAGACTTCGTCGGCGTGGTATAGTTCACAAATAATGCATTATTTTAGACTTGGTTAGCATAAAAAACGTTATAGTGAGCCAGCCTAAACATATAGACATATGCTGTGGCGGACTTTTTTTTAGATCTTTTAAAGGGGAACAATTTTGTCATACATTATTTTAGCGAAACTTTAACCGTTTCTGCAGCGCACGCAGCGGAAGCTCTCAAAGGGGAAAAAAAACCCGATTTTGAAACATTCTTTATTGGTGCTTCGCTTGTATTTGTCTTAGCGTAATGTTATATAGCCTATAATAGCCTTCCTCGATAAATGGGCTATCTAACACTGAAAGAATTTTTCAAATCGGACCACTAGTTCCTGAGATTAGCGCGTTCAAACAAACAAACTTTTCAGCTTTATAATATTAGTATAGATGAATTTTGGGATAAATCAACTTTTCAAATAACCACGGTTGTTTTACAGAGACGCCTAACAAGTGAACGCCGGTAGGCAGAAAATAATTGCTCTTAAAAACATAAGCATCATCTACTATGTTTACCCTGTTTATAGTTTATGGTTTTTGGGTTTAACACCGTAAATAACGGTGAAAGCACTTTCCGCCGGCACGACCACTTAACCGATACACAATCCTAATGTACATTTCTATCTGACCTACCATGTGTTGAGCCCACTGAGTTTCTCGCCGGATCTTCTCAGTGGGTCGCGTTTCCGATCCGGTGGTAGATTCTGCGAAGCACTGCTCTTGCTAGGGTCAGTGTTAGCAACTCTCCGGTTGAGCACCGCGAGCTCACCTACTAACGTTAGGGAGAAGCTGAAATAGCCTCTCAAGGCTATCAGCATAGGTAGGAAAAAAAAAAAACATGTGTTTGAATCCAAGTTTAGCGCTAACAAGAAACATTACATCAGATTTGTGATTGATTAAGAAGAGGCTCGCGCTCTATCAAAGCGCGTCCCTGAACAATAACTAATTTAGACGTACAATATCAAGTTAGTTGCTAATAGTTTGTAAATAATTGAAGTTCTTAGGGTTGTCGTTGAACTGGATCGTAATTTTGTTTTGAAATTTTGGTATATTAAATGGATGAATCAAAAACATCGCATCGACATGCTAATCCACTATAGAAATTATTTAGGCTGGACTTGGCAGGATAATGTAGACGCAATCTGGATTCTGGCATCGATCGAAAATTTAAAAACTCAATGTTCTTAAAATCGTAGCAAAAGAGATCAGAATGCCGAAAATATAATATGAAATACTTAGATGAAACTCATTCCTAACAAAATTTAAAATGAAACCAACAGAATATAAAGAAGTGGTTTTCTTGAATGTTACTCAAATTACTGGAAGCGACATAATCGGTAGACGGCCAGGAGACAATGGTAGCAATTTGCCGTAATTACTACTGAATGTAGCCGAGTTTTACTGTTAGGGCTGCCAAATTTAATTTCATAATTTAAAAAACATATACGACTTGTGCTTTTGCGATCATGAATTAGATAATAAATAATAAAAAACGACCAACAAGCTTTCAAGCTTATTAATGAGTAATATCGAAGACAGGTATATAATAAGAAGACCTAACGAAATCATGACATGACATTATTGTTCTGTTTGATTGGCATTGATTTTAGTATTGCAACTCGCGCAATCTATATACGCGGAAATCCGATTTTCCATCATTTCTGCAACTTTATTTACTTTTGTTTGAAAACATGATTTTATTATAATTAGTAGTCTAAATCCGGTAGTGCACGAAATAAGCGCTATAAAGTTTGAATTATACTTAAACAATCACGTAAATTGAAAGTATGCTCACAATCTGTGGCCATTTTAATTAATACTATGTAACGCTGACGAATTAAAAAATACTTTTCATATTTTTGTCTAATTTTCTGGCTAATCTAGCGTAAGAGAGTAACAAATGTAATTATTACAATAAGAGTATGACTAATTGAGAATTCGCTGTGAGTCGCAAATATAACGAATTGACAACCCTATGATAAAACCACGATAGATCTGGTGCAAAATTTATGAATTCCTCCATCTAGCTCACACTTCAACACTTTACATACATTAGAACAGGATGAAAGAGTAAAAAAGCCAACAACTGTATATATATAAGCTTCAAGCGAAAAGTCTGGTAGGTAGGTGGGTATTCGTAATGGTACTTTCTTCGTGAAATAAATCACTTACGGAACTGCTGCGATTTATTCGAGTTTTATTACTTTTCAATGGTCCGATCAGATCAAGACGACTTTGGAATCCAGCATCAATGTCGCTATCCATTGCGCGGAGGACAGAAGTGAATGGAAGAACATAGTCCTGACAAAAGTGCTCAGTAAAGGTCACGACCCTCAGAACTGAGGAATACGACGCACGGAGGAGGAGGATTACTTTTCAAAGTATTATCTTCATTTATCTTTGCTTTCATATATTTGGACATAATACTTATAAAAAGGGTCTTTTGTCAAGTACGACAAAAATATACAAGAAAAATCTTTGTATAAAAAAACAACGTTGCTATAAAAAAATTGGTATTAAAAGCGAACGATAATAAAGATAACAAACACAAAGCATATTCAATTATTCTTGGGCTAGTAAGCTTCTAGCGGAAATAAAAGAGAGTAAAATTTAATTCTTTGAATACTCGAAGCGAGAATGTTCCGTATAGTGCAACTCGATTTAACCGGGAGGGAACGTTGGGACTCCTTAAATTCATTTCCTGAATGACTTGAGGCGTGTTTCAGTTCTTCAAGTGCCAACTCCAATTGTTCTTCGCGAGGATGCTATAAAACAAATTACGTGAACGTCAAATGAAATACAAAATTATCTTCTCAGGTTTTTTTTCGTTGGTTTGGCTCAATAGATAAAATATTTATTTGGTTTTTGAGTTTTAAAGTAATGCGATGAAGTTGAACTTTTCAAGAAATATTATAAATGTTAAGGAAAGATACAAAGAAGTTTGCTTTAATTTCAGAAAGTCCATTGTGGTTTTAAGTATCAGCTCTTTTATTTGAGAAAGAGAGCGATTCTCAATTCTCTCTCCCATGCTATTTCAAAAATTGTGAGCATACTTACAGAAAAATATATAACGAAAACTCATTTTCAAGAATAGGAATTTTAAATTTACTTGAATAACTGTTCTAGAACTAAAGAGAATTTCAAAATTTTGAAAATCTTGACTTCACCAATAAAAAACACATCAGTAAATCTAATCAGGTTCCGAAACAGATATTTGCTAGAACGTTCTACATGGAACTGAACAGAACATTCTACGTGTCGTGGCAGCACGTGTATCGGTCGATACGGACAGGACTAGAGGCAATTTTTCTCCATTTAGCCGCAAGGCGCACGTGCCTTTAGTACTTAAACGCCAACGGTCACGATGTACTGCTCCGATATAATCTAGCTTTATAAATGGCATATTCGATTTAAAGTTTATTAGAAAATTGCAATTTTTCTTTCTCAATTAAAAGCCGCTCAACGTATTTTCTGGGTTTATTATAAACGCAAACTATTCTTTTATTAAATCGCGCTAATGTTTCAGCAGTATGATTATGGTTTCGTTCAAGCATCGCTACTTTAGTTTTTTATTATTTTTTTATAGCCTAGTTCTCAGAGCCCAGCTGGTGTTAAGTGGTTACTGGAACCCATAGACATCTACAACGTAAATGCGACACACACCTTGAGATATTATTATAAGTTCTAAGGTCTCAGTATAGTTACAACGGCGACCCCACCCTTCAAACCGAAACGCATTACTGCTACACGGCAGAAATAGGCGGGGCGGTGGTACCTACCCGTGCGGACTCACAAGAGGTCCTACCACCAGTAAGCAGAAATAGGCGGGGCGGTGGTACCTAACCGTGCGGACTCACATGAGGTCCTACCACCAGTTAGTTTATCTAAAGTCATATAAGCAAGTATTTTAAGATGTTGGTTTATCAGTATGAACAAAAGATTTGACGTAACCCGACAAAAAATTATCCAACGACGTCAAATCGCACGATCTGAGCGGCCAATTAACTGGTTCAAAACTAGAGATGAATTGTATACCAAATTTATTACGCAATAGGTCCATCATTTCGGGTGCTGTGTGGCATGTGGTTCCGTCTTGTTGAAACCACATGTCTGCTAGATTCAGCTCGTGTAACTTGGGTATCTGGGTATATCTCGTGTATATCTCAGACACAGCCCACTGAGTTTCTCGCCGGATCTTCTCAGTGGGTCGCGTTTCCGATCCGGTGGTAGATTCTGCGAAGCACGGCTCTTGCTAGGGTTCGTGTTAGCAACGTCGTCAGGTTTGAGCCCCGTGAGCTCACCTACTAAAGTTAGGGTTACGCTGACATAGCCGCTAGGGCTATCAGCATAGGTAGGAAAAAAAAAAAAAAAAGTGTATTTGGTAAAAAGCTGGATATCATTGTATAATGACGTTGTCACATTGACGTTCTCATTGTCATCTTTGAAGAAGTGCTTGCCAACCCTGCGGACCACAAACCGCACCAATCAATATTTTTTCAAGATGCATTAGCTGCTATTGTACTGCTTTTAGCTGCTCCTCGGAACAAAATACGGAAACTGCTTATTCATTCAACAAAAAATGCGCTTCATAACTGTAGACATTCTTTCGATAAAAAAGAGCGAATCTTCTGCCAGATTATCTAAGTAACAACATAAGTAATTCTTTCCATAGTGAAATACCGATACAAACTAATCTATCTATCTCTTAGGTTTATGGCGTTTCCTTTTAGATTTCGCCAATGTCAAGTGTATTTAATACTCTGCTTTCTATAGCGGGCTTCGTGAACGAGCAAGGTCACAGATATTTCCTAAGAATTAAGTGATTAGCTAAGAATGTTTGATGACAGGATCTCTGTTGATTTACATAAAACAAATAAGACGCACACAATATATATATAGGGGTTAGTTCGATAACAGTACAAACTAATTAACTTTGCTTTTCACATATGACACGAATCACGCGTGATCTGTCAAAAGCAAAGCGCTGAAAAACCAAACAGAAAAAGTGACCCAACCTATACATATAAATGAAATTGGAGTCTCTGTTTATAGTATTGAAATAACCGCTTTTTACTACATGCATACGAATATTTGTATGGTACATACACCAAAATAACATTTTTTACAATTTTTGTCTTTTTTGTTTGTTCCGGCTAATCTCTGGAACGGCTGGACCGATTTTGACGAAACTTTCACTGATAGATAGGTGATGATATAAGGAGTAACTTGGGCTACTTTTTTTAGACTAGCTTCGCCCCGAGGCGCCACGTAACATTGCGGGACTCAGCTATCAATAATAAAATTTAATGTTTCCGAAGCGAAGCGAGGGCGGGTCGCTAGTTTAAAATATAATAACTCAAATTTATAGTTCATAACAACAACTAACAAAAAAAAAACAATGAAATAACAGCATCGTCTAAAGTTACCTATTATCCTAAATTACAGTCTCTAGAGAATCTAGATGCAGAAATGTTGAAGCAAATCCCAACAGTAGTAAATTGTACACCTACTTTTTGTTAAGACTCGTTCTGCAAGTTTGTAATTGTTTTTTTTTAATCTTACCGAGATTTCTTATTATTAGAATGATATTTAATTAGTTTTATTTTAATAAGTGTATTTTTTAATTACAGAGATATTATATACCTATATTATAGTTATACTACATACTACATCTTTGATGTATAAAATTAAATACTATCAAAATTAAACTTTTATTTTTTTTATTGCTTAAATGGGTGGACGAGCTCACCTGATGTTAAGTGGTTACTGGAGCGCATAGACATCTACAACGTAAATGCGCCACCCACCTTGAGATATAAGTTCTAAGCTCTCAGTATAGTTAAAACGGCTGCCCCGCCCTTCAAACCGAAACGCATTACTGCTTCACGGTAGAAATAGGCAGGGTGGTGGTACCTACCCGTGGGGACTCACAAGAGGTTCTACCACCAGTATAACTACAATTAAGTACATATTAAATCTATGCACCATCTCGTACTCATACTTAAAACTCAGTTGTTTGCTTTCAGCATTACAAAACCATTCAAAGCACGATCTAACAAAACCAGAAATTAAATCTCGAACTTCGTAAGCAACCCACTTAGTTTTACCAACAAACCTTTCTACGAACGTCAAACTGCGAATCAACAATGTCAACTTAGCCACACAGTTCCAAACTGATATTGAACTGAAGTACACTTATTGATCAGGTATCCAATGTATCGAAAGGGATCGACGACTTTAGACAACTTCAATAACTCAACCTACTCAAAGTAGTAATATTTCGAGAGGATGATCCTTCATTAATGAATCAAACTTTCGATTTTATTGTGAGCACAGATCTGAAACCTCAGGAAATTCATAAACAACTATTGCTTACTTTTATTAAGATTAAATGTGTTTGCAATTTAATATCCCGCAGTTAACATAATCAATACTGGTTATATTATAATTAGAAAACGGAATTTTCTTGTTACGCTCTTACCTCTCAACTACTTAACCGATCATCATGAAATTTCGCACACAAATTTATACACGGACACACAAAGGGTATGCAGTTTTTTTTTTAAATATAGAAACGGTTTCAACGTTAACCCAAGTGAAGCCACATATAAAAGTAAATAAAAAGTATTTGACATAAAAAATATCTATCACCAAAAACACCTATCTACAATCACATTTAACAAAAAGCCAATGTAATGTATTATCCAATTTCCTATACATTATACGTCAAATGTTATCAGAAACACACGAAGCTTCTGTGATTCGAGAAGCAAACATTTTTCGTTTGCCCGTATTCATAAGGCAACCGAAAACCAGTGAATACATAAGTCGAAGAGCTGCATATTTGGAGAGTTACATTTTATTTGTATCCTTTTATTCGTTTGAGTCTGGCTCGGTACTCGTCGTCTACCTATTTTCTTTTTATTGAAATTGCCAACGGGTCTGCAGTCAAACTTCAACGTTCACTCATTTCTGGTTCCGTTTGAAGTTGAACTTCGAATTTCAATTAAACTTGAAGTTTGTTTTCTTCTCTTTAAATTATACTTTAATCACACCGCACCACAAATAATCTATACCAATATATAAATCTACGGATGTTCCGTTATAACTACTGAACCGTGCATCCGATTGACTTGAAACTTGGTATCCATGTAGAAAATACACGTACTTAATGGATAGGCGATGGATATTTATATGAGTGTTGGACTTCCTACACCAGTTGCGGGGGCGTTAATCATAAGAATCTTTGTGGGGGTGATAAATAATAATGTTAATTTTAAATGCCCAGCGAAGTGGACGGGTACAGCTAGTATTTAGATAAATCAATTAATTATTGAGCGTCAAGATTTATCTTACTGTTGATAATTGAACGAATGATACTTGTTGTTAGAAGGCAACATCGACCACTTAAGTTAAGGTAAGCTTCGTCATTGACGATTTCCGTTTTATCGTCCCGAATCAAAAGAATAGCTAAACATAAAAACAAAGTGTTTTGCACGATTATTTCAACATTACGCCAGACTTATCTAACATCCAGCCGATTTTGTTTCTCTTCCCGAAACCATTGACCGAAATTACGATTGAAGGAAAATAACGTGGGAACTTTGGTCCGCAAACAATCGATGATCGTATCTCACTAAAGGACAGTAATGGCCAGATTTACTTGCACCCTAGAATGCCGTTATTTAGCTCGTTAGCTTTGTTTCTAGGACTGCCAAGATTATCGATGAGCATAGCTTTAGACTAAGGGATTACTTTCTATTTAATTTGTTTATATAATACCTTATTTACAGTCTAAGTATTTTAGAATATGTAAGATTAGAATTATGTACATATTAATGGACCAGTTCGATAAATTGAACAAATATACTGTCGATACCAAAACTCTCTTTACTGGTGGTAGGAACTCTTGTGAGTCCGCACAGGTAGGTACCACCACCCTGCCTATTTCTACCGTGAAGCAGTAATGCGTTTCGGTTTGAAGGGTGGGGTACTATTTGTAACTATACTGAGACCTTAGAACTTATATCTCAAAGGTGGATGGCGCATTTACGTTGTAGATGTCTATGGGCTCCAGTAACCACTTCATACTAGGTGGGCTGTGAGCTCGTCCACCCATCTAAGCAATAAAAAAAAGACTCTTATTTCGCGATCAAAATATAAACCATATTCATTTAAATTTGAAAACTTTTACAAATTATTGTCTTTATCATTAAAACAGCGAACCGCAATCACGCGCGACACATATAAACAGAATTAAGATCTTTCAGAACGATATCTAAAATTTAATTGACTAATTAAAAGGAACAGGTATTATGAACGCTAATTACCTCTACAGGGAGATCGGAGCGGAAAACTTGAGCACTCCGGAAAGCGTATTTCATAAAGGAAACGAATTTAATCCTCGTCTGACCGGAGAAGGCGCTTGTCTTTGTGTTACGGTATAATAAGTCCGATAAATCTGTTGTAAGCCGGTATTCAAATTTAGATTGTGACACAACAAATATTAAGAAAATCTATTTTTTTTACTACCGACATTAATATATATTTTTTTATATCAACGTCGAATAAGGGAAGGCACCTTCTGGTACTGCTGAAATTAATTTGGTACGACGGTTAACCCACTGAGTTTCTCGCCGGATCTTCACAGTGGGTCGCGATTCCGATCCGGTGGTATATTCAGAAACACTGCCTTGCTAGGGGCTGGTGTTAGCAAATTCTCTTAGGGTTGAGTTCGGGAGCTCCCCTACCCCTTAGGCTACCAGCGAATTGATAGGATTAAATATTTTTATATTGACCGACTTATCTGCTTCTACTGTATCACTCGTAGAAGTATTATCTTCAATGTGTTTTGCGCGAACGTATAACTTACAAGGCCACTTATTATAGTCACCGGATTTTTTTTTCTTTATCTTGCAATCAGTCAGCTAGACTATGAGCAGATGTGTTGAGAGCTGTTAGGCGGTTAGAGCAAAATCTCCATCGAGACTGTTCCACTCCGTCAACCGTGTCTATCAAGACTTAGGATTTGTCGCCTTTTAAGCTTATTTATTAGGTCATTTAGGTATTATAGTCATCGGATAAAAATAGATTAATTTGTGAACTGCATTATTTCGGGGTGTAAGTATTTATACATATCTTAACACCGTATCACGAAGACAACAAAACACAGTTCAACATTCCATTGCTCTATCATCACTTCATCACACAAAGCCTTATTTAAACGAAGATATTAATCATTGTGCCATCAATCATCCGTAAACAAAACGAACAACCAAACGATTCGAATGTGTAATATTTTATATCCAGACTAACATTCATGTCGCAGTTTAAATAAAAGCACGCAGTTATGGCTCCAATTTTTATTTAAAGAATTGAAATTCTTTAATTTCTTTGAGACTATAATATTCTAATCTTATAAGATACTAGCCGTACTCGCCCGCTTCGCTGGGCATTTAAAATTAACATGATTATTTATTGTCATTATTATTAGGGAGTCCAACACTCATATAAAAATTAGCCTGTCCATTAAGTACATGCATTTTCTACATGGATACCAAGTTTCAAGTCAATCGGATGCATGGTTCAGTAGTTATAACGGAACCTCCGTAAAAACCACTGTAGATTTATATATTAGTATAGAGTATAGATCCTTTCTTATGCTTTCCAGTATACTTGTATCAACAGAATAGATAATTAGTACATTAACCTTTTTACTTTTTAGTACCATAAGACACTAAAGAAACAAAAACGTATGATCTACCAAAAATTTCAAAAATTTGTATACCCATAGGTTTATTCATTCGACTTTCAATATTATGTTTGGATCGTGTTCACTAAACGAGAATGACGTCATGGGCTATCACTTCGGGCTATGAGTGACTGTTGTTTGCGGGGGCGAAGGACGAAGGACGAACAACATTATCAACGGTATTCAGACCGCATTTTGGCTTAGAATCATTCAATGCGTTCTGTTGTTATGTAAATTTTTACACTGTATTTGAACTATTTATATTATGTATTCACGGAATGTGTTTGAGCCGTGAGTTTCTGTTTTGTGAAATATATCGTAGCTGCCATGGGTTTTAATAGTAATCATAATTACCCTAATTTTATTCCAGAGTCTATTAAAAGAAGAACGTTTTTTTTATCAAAATTACAAATTACTTTTTGATCTCTTTGTCTGATGACTTAGGTCTATACTATTACTAATAACAAAGGTATCTTGATTAGTCAAGTTTTAACTCTTTGAGGCGACACGGCTTGTCGCATTATGAAAAAAAGGTATTGATCATACTTTTGCGGACTAGTAATATTAGGGTTGATGTGGAAAATATAATTTTTAAACAACAATTATTATGACTATCTTCAGCTCTTTAATACCCACTGCTGGGAATAGGATCTCTTTTTTAGGCCATAATGTTTGTATCGAATGCCATTCTCATCCACGTATGCCCTGGCGTCCTGATTATGTCATCGGTCCACCGTGCCATAATCTTCCGGCACCTTTACGATCTAATCTCGACCACCATTCCGTTACACTCAATCTACTAACAGTTATACTCTGTTGAATATTGAATTTTTTTGCACAGTGCACGTTATAAAACATTAACGAGGTTGGCAATAAAGTGAAAAAGAAAAATAGTTACGAAGATTTGTTCACGGTCCACCATAATTCTCAAGGTGGTATAGACGAAAAATCCGGCATCCATCTTAATACGAGATATTAAAATCTCATTTTAAGACTATATATCCGTTATACGAAGCAACCTTGAAACCAAAACGCATGCATGCTATGCGGTGTAGACAAAATGATGGTACCGATCTGTTCGGGTACCCAATAAAAAAATGCAATAAAAAGTGAAAGATTGTTTTAATAAAAACATGTAATTTATTGTTAGTGGACAACGTAATTAGCAGACTGTTCAAGATTTTAACAGCGTGAAACGAAACGCATATCCTCGTTTTTTATATTATATTAAGTATCTGTGCATTTTTACTCAATCACGGCTTTGGCGCCTTTTTTGTAAATTTTCAAATATTTTTTTCTGAACATTATTGTCGGACTAAAAATATAGAACATCACTTCCACGAACCGACTTTTTATTTGTCCCGAGCGTGAACACAGTCTAATAGTTGAGATAAATTAAGTGACATCCATATTTCTCAAGCGAGCATAACAATACACAAGATGAATGAGAAAACTGTTTTCGAAAGTCTCATCTAACTATTGAACAGTAGATTAGATAGAAGCTCTTCCCAACTCCCTAATTCCTAATCGTTTATATCTAAGTACGGCTGATACGACATACTACACGCCCGCACGAGTAGATACTAATGTCCTATTTCGGCAAGGAAGCAATAATACGTTACGACGTGAAGAGTAGGACGGCTTTTGCACAAATGAAATTCCGGCTTCTAGACGAACTGCGACATTCACGTTCTGAATTCTGTGGCTTTTTTTGTTATTGAACGATTACTGGTGGCCCTGAGGCCTTTCCAGTTACACCAGTACAAGTAAGCAAGCAAAGGCTCACCCAGCAGGGGTGGGCTATTCTGTGGCCTATGGATTGTGTGAATCTATGGACTCCGACAACAAAGCCGGTAATAGTTGACCTCGATACGCATGTTAGGGAGTATACATATATATAAAAATGTGTCTAGTACTTGACCTAGGTAATCTAAATTAAGAAATAGTGCTTCTTCCACATAATATATCACCTAAAATTCTTTCAAAACTAGGGACATAACAAAACGAATGGCTTTAAAATCTAAACTAGTCTAAAGGAAACAAAAACGCACCCACCATAGATAAAAAACAAAGTTTTTTTTGTGTCAATCTTGACATTTGACATTTACTAAATATGAAAGTCAGTAACGCACAAAAGCAAAGGCATCTCATATACGAGCAGCCCTAATGAAAAGGAAATTAAGGAGGCTCAAATAAGGCTGTTGTTGCCAATATTTCACGAGTTAGCACTTTATGAGCGAGAGTTTGTAAACACAAGAAACACTTATTTTATGTTGAAAGAGACGCGTGTGTAATGGACGTTACGCATTTCAGCGTCTCGCGTTATTTAAGAAGTTTTCATTAACGACGCGACAGCAGTTAATTAGGGCGACATCTAATTTACATTGAACTTATTAAAGGTATACAAATATTCACATTAAATACATACATATTAATGTTACGAACACACTACTGTGCTTCGGCAACGATCCGCAATCCCGAAGCCGAAAAGCCGAATCCGAAAAACCGAAAAGTTTGAATTGCAAGAGTTTTTGTACTGAATTCGCGAACACGAATGCCGACAAAAAGGTTTTCAGTAAAATAGTTCGCATCAATTTGATTTGTCTCGAAAAAAAATCACTCATACGGCTTGAAGTAGATCAGAATTCAAATGACAAAGAAATAACTTCTGTCTTGGAAGCCCCGAAATGAATGTTTCGCTCTTGTATGTGTGCGTCGATAGCGTTATAAATTACTCAAACTTTAGTGCTTCAAATAAATCATTTTCAATGTGACATTATTTAGGAGCGAAGATTTCAATACAAGCAAATACGTTAATAAAATACACTTAAGGCAGTGACAATTTTGTAACTCCTCTCAGCTTTCTGGGACTCTTTAGCTATGACATTATGTCTATAAACGCTACAACAAGACAACAGCAATGTTCACTTATAAAAACAAATTATACTGTAAACATTTTCATTATGTTTGTAACACAACGGTGATTATATAAGTATTCAGTTTTCCTTGACGTTACATCGGCCGCGCTGGATACATCGAATGACCACAAGGAAACCGTTATAATGTTTATTTTAATATAACTTATATGAAATAATGTAACAACAATATACCAAACAAAAATTTACTCATCCCTTCTTTTATGTCTAACAGTAAGCAAGGTATTTATTAATCATTCATTATATATGCATAGCAAGCATTATATATTAAATATTTAATTCAATTTGATTAATAAGTAGATACCATTTCTAAAATATCAAAACAAAACTGCGGACTGCCTTTTAGAAAATGCAATGCGATTTTTTACAACTTTAAAACGCATCACATTATCCCTAATTATTATGTTTGTGACGGTCAAAAGATATTTGACAGATGCCCGAATCTCGCTTACGACATTTTCAAGATAAGCTTGCATATGAGTCGTCTAATATCAAAGGTGGCAATCTGTGCATTTGGACGAATTTTTTTTATGGATATGTCAATACAGATTTATTTGAATATAATCGTCTCCTTCAAAGAATACGGTTCAAAACCTGCATTAAATAAAAGTTAATAGTTAACCTATTATTTATCTAAGATGTCGTTCAGAAGAGTTTTGTGACTGCCAATGTAATACAAAGTCAATAATTCGTTTTTCTGATTTACCAATAATTGTCCAAAAGTCACATTGCCGGCTTTGATAATAGTCGACTCATATATACAAGTTCCGAAAAACAACATTCGGACCAACGGTCTACCGAGCAATATCTAGCACCCACTGTGGAAGATCTTCCCTTTATCGTTATACCCAAACTAGTGACCTCGACGTGATTTCGCTAAACATAATTAGAGACGAGAAACGCCACCTACCATATCGATCACAGCCACAGAAGGTAAATAGCTTAAACTCTTAATACTGCTAAATTGGTGACCCCGAAGTGAATAACAACGAAGAACAACGTTCGGATCGTCGGTCTACCGCGCAATATCACCCGCTTGGTGGAAGATCTTCCCTTTGTCGTGTTATACGCAAATGTTCATTTAATTTAAAAACCTCGAAATCATTTTTTACACATAAAGATTGCCTACACACTTATGAACATACTAGCTTTTTCCCGCGACTTTGTCCGCGTGGAATAGATACATTATTTTAGCGAAGCTTTAACCGTTTCTGCAGCGCACACAGCGGAAGCTCTCAAAAGAGAAAAAAAAACGATTTTGAAACATCCTTTATTGGTGCTGCGCTTGTATTGGTTTGAGCGTGATGTTATATAGCCTTATAGCCTTCCTCAATAAATGGGCTATCTAACACTGAAATAATTTTTCAAATCGGACCAGTAGCTCCTGAGATTAGCGCGTTCAAACAAACAAACTCTTCAGCTTTATAATATTAGTATAAATAAGTAATAAGTATAGATATTTCACACCACGATTTCGATAACTGAGTGAATTAGTGTCAACCCTATTTATTTTCACAGGCCAAACAGTCGAACGAACAACGAAATTATAAAGTTAACGTTCTTCGCCATTTAGACACGGAAATCTAAATAGGAGTGTAAATAGAAAACAAAAGTATTATTTAAGCCTTTGACGGTGTACGTTTACCGCCCACACAGCCCTTTAGCCGTCTCGACGGTCATGCATGATTCATAGGCACGTATTAAACTCATGTCATATTTAAATAAAACTTGATCGACTTTGTAGGAATGAAACTTAAAAATCTCTTTTTATAGTTTACGCTTATGCGCTAGGTAAGCCACTGGTAGCCGTGTTCAAACTATTCTGAACAGTTCGGAACATTAATATTTACCATATAAGTTGCGAATTTTGAACACTATGAAAGAACCAAAAAAATATTGCTTCTTTCATAGAAGCTATTGACAAAAATTTGGTTGGACTCTTGACGACTTTACCGATGTCCTTCAGAGATGGAATCGAGTTGAGAGGCTTAAAACCAGTGTGCTTAGTGCCAGCATTTTAACGTTCTCGATAGCGTAAAAGTTAACTTAAATTTATACGCAGTTGGAACAGCGCCCCTAGCAGCAAACGTAGGCAAACGTTCTAACTCCATACAAATTTGAGTAAACTTTTACGCTATCGAGAAAGTTAAGAAACTGGCACTAAGCACACTAATAGGCCGTGACATACTTGTCTACATCTATCTAAATATCTTAATCAATTAAAAAAAACACACCACACACACTTATGAGGTGTATGGTCAAGTATAAACTCTACTAAAATGTACGAACCAATCACAACCTATCAGTTAATAATATAATAATTTTCAAGCCCGTTGGGATTATACTATTACTTATTTTTCATTAAATGTAAGATACCCTTCGAACCAGATCGCATTACTGCTAACCCACAGAAACAGACCAAAGTTTAGCGGACATTAATTGAATGTCAAGGTACCGGGAATGATAGCAGGAAATATCTATTCTGATATAACAAGATCCCAACGGAAACGCTACAACGCCAAATATAATTACTTCAGAGGAGGGTTCGTTCTACATGCGATTTTAAGCAGTTCCCAGAGTCCATGTGGATGGACACCTCCCATCTTCAGACATAAGATCAAAGTCTTAATATCCTTGACCTTATGTCGAAAGTGCTATAAATGAGTCATAGCTCCGTGTACAGTGGTGATCGGAGTCAATGGACATCCTACCATGGAAATGAATACCGCCACCCACTTCGAGATAATAAGATCCAATTCTCAATATTGTATGACGGCCATCTCACTTTTCAAACTGGTATGCACATTTCCTTGACAGCAAATACACACAGCGCACAGCGCCCCGGAACCAATTCCAACCTCTGCTGGTTCATTAACAATTCCTGTCAGTCCTGCAGCAGATATAGGCCTAAAGGACCAACACAAAGTCAAGGTCACAATAAAATTATACTAGACGGAAATAGTAATTCTGACATAACAACACCGCAGCGGAAATACGCTAGCATCTATCATGCTAGGTGTGGAAAAATAGTTCAAAAAGAAAGTAGACAGTACAATCTAATAACAATAAAGTATGTATTTAACTGGCGTACGCTTGCTAAGACGTGATTTTTTAGGCATATCTTGCCGACTAGAGAAAAATACAGAAGAATCATTTCATCAAATTTAAAAATGAACACATGTTGGTATCTTTTATAAGTCTTACGTATGCAGCGTTTGATATGTTTTCACCATTGCTCATAGTCAGCAATCTGATTGGAGTGACACGGTTAATTTTTTTGATGACGCTGCGGCTATAAATGTTTATAACAAAAGGAAGGCTTGCAAAAAAATCTGCATTCAACTCATCATCATCACACACGTACCCCGCTATTATCTAAGATTAATAATTTTCGATCTAAATAAGAAGTTTTCAGAAAACTAATTAAATCTTACATCGGTTTAATTACTCAAGTAGCAGCTTGCGGCTTCGTCGTAAATTGTAATATCGTTATAAAACAAGATATAGGAAAGGTTAACGACTCTACGCTGGGGTTAGTAGTCACATTGCACAGATGGCAGACAACATTATAATTATAGAAAAATAAACAACTTTAAAGAAGACATCGTAAATCTCCGTTTCATTAAACTCGAAGGACCAACTAGATACCTATTGATGCGAAAATAAGATATTTTTTTCAAAACAATATTTTGTATTCAAAATATGATTGCATTTGATGATGGGATGAAAGTTATATAATTACTGGAGTTAGTGTTAGGTTTGTATCATCAGTATGGCACCACAGGTATTAACGTGTCATTTAATTGTACTAGAAACTTCGACCTCATGTAACGCTACGGTATTCACGTCGTAGTTGAATGCTCACTGTATCTTCTTAGTGGGTCGTAATTCCAATCTGGTAATAGATTTAGCGAATCCTTGTCCTTGCTAAAGAAGATGTTAGCAAAGTCTTCCAGTTTGAACCCCTCCGTGTAAACTCGCCCATACCCGACAAAACCCGAAATAGCCCTCGAGGATACGAATAATTAGGTACTTAAACGAAAAAAAACAGAGTTTCACAATAACGTTGAACTTTGCATAAAAAAGCTTTAATAAAGATCATATTACATAAAATTTAATATAAAAGCGCAACGAAGTGATATTACAACTATTAAATGTAATTATATCGAATGCTATATTTAGACGACCCGACCTACAACGCCATACAGAATACTTGTAACATTGTAAACTAATTATTATTTAAAAGCAACTGTACCTAGAGGATATATTTAAATTAAAATAGCTTATACGAAAAACCTATTCGTCCTAATGAGAATTTTCAATGCATTCTTAAGAACAAGTCTACTATGCCCAAATTGAAATCCTTTTTGAAAAATGAACGTCAAATTGAACACTAATCTTTATTGATTAGCGTCAGATGTTATCGCTGTTAATTTCCGAGTTATCTGAAAATGTGAACACTCAATTATTGCCCTATTATTGCTATGTCTAACAAAGTAGGTCACAATCGGTTCAAATTACGTCAATCTTCAGATTTTGCTATGAAACGGTTTCCATTTCACAAACCAAATTTCTATACAATACGAAAACTCATCAAATTAATCGGCCACTGAATGCTTCCCCATTGTCAGATGCTTCAAAGGACCTTTTCGATTGTGATGCGTTTGTCAGGAGGATCATTAGGCACCCTTTATGAGCAAGATCGGCGGTGTGCCGCAATTTCAATAACAAGAATTTCCCGGACCTTGTTCTCGCATTTCCTAATTTATACAATTCACACAGACAAGTCAGTTCTAAGTAAACAAACCGATCCTACATCAAATAAGCAATTAATTAGAGGAGATATCTACTACACCGCACTCAATTTGGGTCCAATCATCTCGACATTGGGTTTGGCTGTTTAATCAACCATAACAGCAATTATCGTGATACGGTCTTGGTCGCTTTTAGAATGTGTCGTTTTCGCATTCCGATTACTCTGTTATATATGCATTTGCAAGCCCAGTAAAAGTAAAATGCATTCAGTTTAGATAGTGAAAATTCATTGGCTCACTTGTACGGAATATGCGTAATTGTGTCGCAAAAACAAATTAGGTGTTAACAAACCGGCGCAATTTTTGCTATATAGTTCTGGTCACAAAATTGAAGACACGTATTTATTTATCTATTTATATATAAATGCATTATACAAAATTCACTATACACAAAACAGATTCTTCTCTAACATTTACATTAACACACACGCTTTCGGTGAACGCGAAACCCACCGCAACGCCACGGTCCGTGTCGAAAGAATATTCCCGAAGCGAGGGGTGCGGTGACGCGAGCGTTGAAGCCGACGACCGGCGTGGCACTGCGGCTGGCCGGCCGCGTGCTTCCCTAACCGCCGGCTCAACACCCATACGACCTAACTCCAGACCAAATCAACTACGAAAACACCCCTAACTTAACAATGTGAAAGAACATTTTCAAACGCAATGGACACGGAGCGCCAATCGATGCTCCTGAAACAGGACAACATATCTTTCCGCCTCCGCTACCATGACCAAAATGTTCAAAGTAGGTATGGTTGGTTAATTTAAAGTGAATTCGATTACAAATGAAACATGACGAATTTTATTAAACAAATTGACAACTGAGATGTTAAAGTATCGAATTTCATCTTGAGTTTGCAGAAAGTACGAACATGTCTGTGGATCGAAAGTAATAACCCGTTAAAATATGTAAATGTCTATTGATAAATTCTGAATTGAATTTTAAAACGATCCGGATAAAAGGTTTGATGTTTGAAAACATTTTAAAATAAACCTTAAATAAAAAAATGTAATCTTTTGATTAAAAAAGAAAAGTAGGCATTTCTGATGCGAAACTTCATTGGCACGTTAGACATGTAATATCAGATACGTTCTATCTTAATAGTTACCAACACAGCGTGCGCTCTTCTGATTAGCTTCCATGTTGCCATACAAGAACAACACGATCAAGATTATCTGCTAATAGACATGGTATTTAATACCAGGATTGCATAATATTAAAATGAATTCCGGAATAGGACAAGATAAGCAAATGGGAACTGCAACTTATTCAAAACCAGTCTGCGAACAGCATATTATGCTGAACAGAATTATGCACGTGTTCTCGAATAGCACTCCTGATGCGCTCACACCCACTGAGCTAAACCCGCAATCAAATGGATAAACCAGTTTTACACAGTAATTTTACGCGTACGCAGAAAAACATCAAGTTTGTCAAAATATTCCTGCCAAATCAAGTGGACTATAATGGAGGAACTATAGTGACGATGCCTCTATAACAGAGGTCGGCAACCTTTTGAGTCGCAAGAGTCAAAAATTATAATTTGCAAAATTTCAAAGTTTTTAAAGAGCCACAATTTTTTTCTTGGCAACAATAAATAGTAGGTACTTGCATAAACTTTTCTTTTTTCTAATTATTCATAAGAAAAATATCTATTAATTCTTATATAAGTGTTTTTTACAACAAATTAGATAATAGATATATATATATATATATAAATATATATATCTATATACGGTATTACTAGATAATCACTTATTATTTAAGTAAAAAATGAATGATAGAAATAGTGCCCAATCCTCGTTAGTCGATTCAGAACAATTTTTAAATGTTTTTTTTTTTAAATAAATAATATTTGCGTATGGAACTAAAGGGCCGCAGTTTCATATCCAAAGAGCCTCAGATTGCCGATCCCTGTCTATAAAAATCATAGTCTTTTTAAAATAAGTAATTTAAATTCGGAGAATAAACAAAAAAAGTAACTGCCTTTAAATAAATCGCAAATGCTTAGTAAAGTTTTAAGCTAATATCGAAACTAGAAAAAAAGAACAAAATATGCTCCCTGTTCGAGGAAGGGTCGAAGCTTAAACGATCTCTAAGAATCGATATAGATTGCGAATATAAATTTAAAAGGACCCAATCTTTGGATATCGCATTTCGATGAAGATTGCAGAACACGTAGTGGTATGTAATCCAATGTCGTTCTTGCGTTCCTGGTGATTAGTGACGCGAAACCAAATTGTTTTTATAAATATGAGGTTACAAATAAACTGGATACGAAATTATTTTGCATTCTTCTTTACACTAGACTACGGAACTGAGAAGTCACTGTTGATTGAATGTTCTAATAGTAGTTATAGAGAATTTGTGCCTACGAGACTGTAGGTATAAATTGATGATGAAGATACGAATAGTGCATAAGTGTTTAATAAATTATATACTAGTAGTCGCCCAGTGGTCGAAATTCCAGACCATAATTAATTGAAATTCAAAGTTGAAATTATAAGTTTGAACATTATTGAGGTTCTATTGTCAAAGAGCATACCTTCAATCACAGATTACGCCAAGGCTACACTATAGACAAATACGAATAAAAACACTCGATTCTCAATTTGACCACAGACTTTAATATTTAACAATAAATAAAATGGTATAAATGCGTCTGTGTCAAATGCATGGTAATGTGTGTTTGGGGTTATATACGACAAAGGGAAGATCTTCCACCGAGCGGGTGATATTGCTCGGTAGACCGACGGTCCAAATGTTGTTATTCGGAACTTGTATATATGCGCTTTATCTTGAAAATGTCGTAAGCGAGATTCATGCATCTGTCAATTATCTTGCGTTGTATGATGGCTACCCGCCACAGTGTGTAATGTTTTTTTTTATTGATTTAATGTATTTTTATGCATGATTTTTTTAAACTACTAGAATTTTGCATTCCTTCTCTTTGTTTTCTATAAGTGTGGAAAATTTCATATTCCTCCGTCCGCGCAATTTTCGTACAAAAGGGCATAAAGTTTTTGCTTTATGTATTAATATATAAATTTGGGAAGCAATGTCATTTGCGTTCGGATTTGAATAGTAGAACATATTTGTATGTATTACTAGAGATCAACATTAAATGTCATAATCGGTAACAGCTTTGACTAACACTGCTTGATTTTTACCACAAAAAAAGGTGTTTACTATGTAAGTATTTATGGGTCAACAAGGTTCATAAACTTTTTTATTAAATATCATTCGCTTACCTGCGCATTTCATTAAGCAGATAAAATAAGCTTCCGATAATAATCGCATCGTATTGCATCTGAATCTCTAAATAAGCCCGACTCTCGTATCTGTCACCGTAATGTTGTTTACAGCATTGCATTTTTGCTGCGAAACCGAAATAACACGATCCAACTTTACCGCAGTTGTAAATTGTATGGCGGAATTTAAAACGGTGCCATCCGGGTATTCAACAAAAGGTTCCACGACCCGTCATTTCTGTGCGTGCACAAACCACTAGTGTTTTGTGTCGTTTTTTTTATTTTTTATTGCTTAGATGGGTGAACGAGCTCTCAGCCCACCTGGTGTTAAGTGGTTACTGGAGCCCATAGACATCCACAACGTAAATGCGCCACCCACCTTGAGAGTTCTAAGGTCTCAAGTAAGTTACAACGGCTGCCCCACCCTTCAAACCGAAACGCATTACCGCTTCACGGCAGAAATAGGCAGGGTGGTGGTACCCACCCGCGCGGACTTTCAAGAGGTCCTACCACCAGTAAGTGTCGTTTTAACAGTGCAATGTAGATAACTTATCGTCATTCGGATGATCTAAATAGACTAAAATTTTCATAGTCTACCTCTTCTTCTTCTCGCTTCGGTTTCCTCAATACTGAGGGTCGTGACCACCTCCTCGCAACAGGAGTTTATTGCGGACCATTTCACGCCATTTGCCTCTATCTGCCGCCGAGTGTAGAGCGTCGTGAACTGTGGTGTCGAGGGTAGTGCGGATCTGGTCAGTCCAACGTGTCGGGCCTCTACCTCGTGGTGTTCTTCCGTTCACCATTAGCTTCTCCAAGCTGCCGTGATCCTTTCTTGCAATGTGGCCAAAGTATTCCAGAACTCTACTTACGCAGGCAGATGGTAAAAAGCCTCGTCTTTATCTGGAGTTCTTGGAGGATCGACACGTTGGTGCGATGTGCTGTCCAGGGAATTCCTAGCATCTTTCGCCACATTTAGCACCACATCTCAAATGCAGAATAGCCTACCAGCGTTATAAAATATCAACCACACGAAGCGCATCCTAGAATGGTGTACCATTAATATTGTTAGCATATCTCGTTTGGTTGGTTGTCGCTGCGAGTTTTACCGCAAAGTTATTACCGGATTCAAGTATAACTAAAACACTTATATACATAATATAATGTATTATTTTATTCACATAAAAATAAAGTTTAGCCTAGTAAAACTATAGCACAAACTGAGTTGCTCTATAAAGAGAAACAACATTTAAAGCTATTGCTTCACCAGTTTTTATGTTTTTTTTTTTATATTTTACAATTCGAAAATGTTTTTATATTTCCTATGTTCCTTCTTCTTCAAATTAACATTTATGTCACCTGTATAACATACTAGCTGTACCCGTCCGCTTCGCTGGGCATTTGAAATTAACATTATTATTTCTTACCCCCACAAAGATTCTCATCATTAACGCCCCCGCAACTGGTGTAGGGAATTAAAACAAACAAAAGGTATCCGTCCGACGGAGGACACATCAAAGGGAAAACAAAATTGTTATTTTTATTCAATTCCGAGCATTTCCATATTTATTTACTTCTACAAATAATTCAAGACCAAAATTAGTCAAATCGGTCCAGCCGTTCTCGAGTTTTAGCGAGACTAACGAACAGCAATTCATTTTTATAAGATTAGTATAGATTAACCTCTTTAAGTCATAAATCATATGGAGGTTACATACATACCAGTCGCGGAGCATTCACATGCTCCAGTAAAATGAGTAATACCGAGTTGGTAATAATGTCAAGAAACCTAGACCCAGGCCAAAGGTTCCGCTATATGCACATCGTAGCCGTGAGAAATAGCCACACTTATTCATTTAGTTCTATTGTATTTAAAGCCAGTGACATAAAAAATACACGTTTTCCGATTTACGATTTTTTTTTAATTTTTTTTTATTGCTTAGATGGGTGGACGAGCTCACAGCCCACCTGGTGTTAAGTAATTACTGGAACCCATAGACATCTACAACGTAGACGCGCCACCCACCTTGAGATACAAGTTCTAAAGTCTCAGTATAGTTACAACGGCTGCCCCACCCTTCAAACCGAAACGCATTACTGCTTCACGGCAGAAATAGGCAGGGCGGTGGTACCTATCCGCGCGGACTCACAAGTGGTCCTACCACCAGTAAATACGTACTCGAAGCGTGGATGTATTGTTTGTTATGATAAGGGTCGTCAGCTGTTATTATGATAAGTGGCTGAGATTAGAGCCGACGAGCGACGTAACTAGTTATCATAGTGATAGAAATTTTAAATATTTACTTTTAACCTTTTTTATTTTATTTAGGTTATTTACGTAAATGCAGAACGAATTTATTGAATGTTTTTTAAGTTGTCTGTTTTTTTATTATTGTTAGTAACAAGCACACTGCTAATTCATGCTCTTTAAAATTTGCAGGATTATTTCTATTACTAGTTGACCTCGCAGACTTCGTAGCGCCTCAATCGATAAATAAAAAACCTAAACTTTTGTATAAAATACACTTAAAACAAACAAAAGGAATCCGTCCGACGGGGGACACATCAAAGAAAAAACAAAATTGTTATTTTTTTATTTAATTCCGAGCATTTTCATATTTATCTACCTTTTAAACCTTCTCTGGACTTCCACAAATAATTCACATTTAACACACATTTTTATATATATAGATAGATAGATAAGTCAGATTCAAATTAGCGAAAGACATTGTTAGCCAAAGTGTATAATCATAATGAGCTATGTCTCCCTAATGTTTAACCAAAGTCATTTCAGTGGAATTCAACTCAGCCTTAAGGAGAATGTGACCACTTCTCACTACAGGCGGGGCGTGAAGTTGAAGTCTCAATAGCATTGTATAACGGTTTTCCCCGTCCTTCAAAGCGCATGAGTGCTTCGATGGGATACCCACACAAATGAGCTCAAAATACGCCTTACTACAAGTTTGGTGGGTGGCGCATTTACGTTGTGGATGTCTATGGGCTCCAGTAACCACTAAAAACCAGGTGGGCTGTGAGCTCGACCACCCATAAGCAATAAAAAAAAAGTACATAAATACGCTTTCTCTGTCTGAATCTTATTAATTCCTTCAGTCCACTTACAGGTCTGATCGCCGCTATGGACCTTGGCTGTATGAAAATTATATCGGCGGACGTGAATGACGAACATTATCCGATAGCAAATGATTAAAACGGAGCAATTAACCTGGTGGTAGAGAGTCTTGTGAACCCAGACGCGTAGGAATAGCCACTGCCTATTTCTGGTATTAGTAATACATTCCGGCTTGAAATCTGGAACAGCAGTTGAACTATACGATTGAGACTTTATTCACCTAGTACTATCCTATGAGCTACTACATAACTACACAAAAAATTGGGATGTGAGCTCATTAACACGCCTATGCAATAAAATTGATAAAATGAATGTGTGAATGAATGAATGTCTAAGTAAAAATTAACCGAATAAATATGAATATTATAGTACTGTAACCATCAACATTTTTGTGCTGATATGACGTTTTTTTATTGCTTAGCTGGGTGGACGAGCTCACGGCCTACCTGGTGTTAAGTATTAACGGAGCCCATAGACATCTACAACCTAAATACCGCCACCCGCCTTGAGATGTGAGTTCTAAGGTCTCAGTATAGTTACAACGGCTGCCCCACCCCTCAAACCGAAACGCATAACAGCTTCACAGAAGAAATAGGCAAGGTGGTGGTACCTACCCGTGCGGACTCACAAGAGGTCCTACCACCAATAAAACCAGTATGATTACACGATGTTATTCTTTCTTCGTGGTAGTCGTGTCGAAATAATCACACTGCATAAATTTAAATTATACTTATTCGCATCGAGCACAATGAGTAACGCGTTTCGTCTTGACACACCTCGACCTATGTGATCAGGAAATTCAATAATAATAAAAATCATTTATTGGTCGTGTGTCACGTACGGTTAGAATTAATCTATTATTATTATACGATTTTTATACATATCGCAGAGAGGCTATTAATAAATAGTATCCATTAATAATAAGTAAATAAAGATGTGAATTCTTGACTGGTGTTACCATTTATCAAAACTAAAACCAGATTTGGGGACGAGACTTTATTAATAAGATGTGTGGTGAAGTAATAATTTCAATAAATCAATAAAATATTAGTCTATATGTCTATACTAATATTATAAAGAGGAAAGATTTGTTTGTTTGTTTGTTTCGAATAGGCTCCGAAACTACTGGACCGATTTGAAAAATTATTTTTCCATTAGAAGCCGACATTGTCCCTGATGAACATAGGCTACTTTTTTTTTTTTTTTTGTTTCATGTGTGTTTTAATGTTTCCGAAGCGAAGCGAGGGCGGGTCGCTAGTACTTAATAATATTATAAAGAGGAAAGATTTGTTTGTTTGTTTGTTTCGAATAAGCTCCGAAACTACTGGACCGATTTGAAAAATTATTTTTCCATTAGAAGCCGACATTGTCCCTGATGAACATAGGCTACTTTTTTAAAAAAAATTTTTTTTTTTTTTTTTGGTTTCATGTGTGTTTTAATGTTTCCGAAGCGAAGCGAGGGCGGGTCGCTAGTGTTTAAATAAATTGGTGAAAATAGTGGGAATATGCTAATAAACAAACGATTGTTTCCAGTAAGCTTATTGGATTTGTATGATGACGTCATTGTTCATTATGACGAGACCTATGTTCGTGTTTAATGAAATTAAAAGACTGATATCTAAGTATCAGAAACGGTATTACTGAAAACAACTCCTGAGGCTGTGTTTTTATTTATTTTCCTGGGAGATACCATGCGGCCCACCTAACAATGGATGGTTTCTGTCACTCCTTCACATTAATAACAATGAGGGGACAGCCAAGCCGCTTACTTTAAATGGTTGCATCCTGCATCATCACCGAAGATTTTAGCTTAAATAGGCAAACACTATTGGAGGATGGGTTGAAAAAAAACACACATCTTTTAAGAATTCAATATTTAACTAACTCATCATTATTTACACTAAATCTCTTCCGCTCCACGAGTAGAGCTAGACAACAGGTTCGATGATGATTTTTCGACTTTTGTAATTGCGATACTTTTTAGTTTTTACTGCTGATTACTGCCCTATTTACAGCTATTTTTAATCAACTTGCTGAGTGGACACTAAGAACGATTTTCAAACATTATACGAATTTTCATAACATGCGACTTACGGAAAGTGAAGTTGCGAAGTGACATGTTGGAAGAATCCAAATCAAAAAATATTGTTCATTATTATTATATTTCCATTTGAAACGGTATATTATATAACGTATAAGTAAATAGTACATCATGTGGTAAATTATATAATGTGTAGGTAAATAATAGGTATATAATGTATGTTGTATTTAGATATGACGTTTGACCTAGTAACGACTGTGGCTAAATTTATTTCACAATAACATTTAATAATGAAGTCTTCCTTTTTATTTTCCTTCCTCTACCAGAACTCTGCTTGTGAATCTTATATCAATACATAATGAATATAAAGTTCTACGATCCTCGCGAAATAATAATATAATGAAGGACTGTACTGTCTTATCATAATACTAATAATGGAACACAACGTTTTAATTTTAAAATTTAATGATTTTTTTTTTACCCTTTGTATGTACCCTTTTTATTATTTACTCAGTCAAAAAATGATCACATCTTGGTCAATGAATAGACCAAAAATGTTCGTCACTTCTATTTCAATCGGTCGTCCTCAATACCGTTCAGTTCCTCCGACTCTGATTTACGTGTAGTTTTGAAGTTTTTTGTAATTTTTTTTTGTATAAGTAATACAATACAAATTATAATAGGACTATTCCAGGAACCGTTTGCCACGTACAATCCGGCTATGGAATGAGCTCCCCTCCACGGTGTTTCCCGAGCGCTATGACATGTCCTTCTTCAAACGAGGCTTGTGGAGAGTATTAAGCGGTAGGCAGCGGCTTGGCTCTGCCCCTGGCATTGCTGAAGTCCATGGGCGACGATAACCACTCACCATCAGGTGGGCCGGATACTCGTCTGCCTACAAGGGCAATAAAAAAAGTATCAATTATTAACGTAACATCTAACCAATAGACACAGCCCACTCAGTTTCTCGCCGGATCTTCTTAGTTGGTCGCGACTCCGGTCCGGTGGTAGATTCTGCTAGTGTAAGTAAATTACCTTAGGTTGAGCCCGTGAGCTCACCCACTCGTCCGAGCGTAGCTGGAATAGCCCCTTTGACTGCCAGCGAATAGGTAAGGATAAACATAAAACCAAAACTTTAATTTATATAGACAAACGTTTATACAAGATTTATCTAGATAGCGACTCTAGCACGCACTGTAACCAAAATACTGTTTACCAGACGCGCCCCATATTCTTTCGAGACGCGACAATCGATTGTCTTTTTGTAAATTGTAATTGTCTTAAAAATCAACAGCATAAACCCTGTATATTATATTAACAGGCAAAGATAAAACAGGTGAGTACTTTTTATCTGTGTTTTAGTCTTTAGCCATCGTAGAACATATTGGACAGATGCTGCATCGCGCCAACGACATTTTTGTGGTAAGTTTGCATATATACAAGCATCTTCAATCCAGCGCTTCCCTGCCGATCCACTATCGGTTTTTTTAGGTACCTCAAGCACCAATCACCGTTATCGGCGAACCCGTCGCTTGCGATACAGAGTTCGGCGAGTAAACTAACTCTCAGACTAGTCCAATGGGTTTTTCGCCGGATCTTCTCAGTGGGTCGCGATTCCGATGGTAGATTTGGTGAAGCACTGCTCTTGCTAGGGCTAGTGTTAGTAAATTCGCCTAGATAGAGCCCCACCTACCAGGCCTTACCCACCTGTACCCACCTGAGCTCACCTACTCGCCCGGAGAATCTAGTATAACCCCTCGAGGTCACCAAAATTGGTAGGGACGAAAAACCAGCGTTTTCCTCAAATGGTTATAAGCAACACGAATTTGGAAACAGTTTTTTATGGGCTATTTCCGACATTCACATTTCATGTTTAAATAATAAAGAACTCAATAGTGTTAATGTCAATAACAACATGAATCTAAATGTTGAGTTGTCAGTGATTATCAAATATCGTCCACAGGGCGAAAACCATTATTGATAAATTGTGTGATTAATGATATGTGATTTCATTATTAAACTATTCATAAATACAACAGATAATAAAATAATTATAACGGCACCGCCATCTTGTATAGTCTTGGTTTTTTTTCCTCATATTTTTCTTGAATATTTATTGTTTCGCTCAAAGATCTGTCTGAAAAATGCCCTTTTAACCTAAAACACTTTCCATAGTACTTTAGTTAAATTTATAGATAACTAGTCAAACCCGATCCGCTTAGCTGGCCATTCTTTCATTTGACTTTGACCCTATCCCTACCAAACTTCACAGAATCATCCGCTATGCCAATGTGAAAATTTCCTGCCATTGTCCACCCGTATCGGTATCTATAGCGAACATACATACACAAATCGACTTTCAGATCTACAGTTAAAGTATTCTAACCAAAAACATTATACCCAATATATTTACTTTCGCATCAATCAACACAAAAGAAATCTGCATCAAAAACGCACATCTAAAAAAGAAGAATTACGAACTATACAAGAACGCGAAACCTTGGTCTACAAACTACAAAAATGTGCCGGCATAGTTAAAGCCTCATATGGTTTCTTGGTTCCGCGCGTGTTCAAGAGCTCGCTCCGTTTCTAGGCTAAGCGACTCAGTAATAATTACACACGAGAATGAGAGCTTTTATGAATACCTTAGAATGAAGGTCAAACTTTGCCAATACGATATTACATCTGGAAATAATAATGAAGGAAAACCATATCAACGGGAGAAAGTCGTAACTTGCAGTTTGGGCAAAATAACGTTTTAAAATATTCTTGTATTAAGAAATACCACTACCAATACCACTTCGAACGGTTTGGGTCTACGATAAAAAAAAATCATCAAATTTCATACCATTTTTTAACTTTCTATCTCTATAAATATAATATGCGTTATGAATTTTTGATATAGTTTTATGGTTCTAGTTTTTAGTTGGGTTTTTCAAGTTACGACAATTCCGCTTTCTTTCTTCGATATTAAGACGCGTAAGCGTATTCTGAGTTGCTTCGTTCATTCAATGGTGGATTAATCCGATTTTTTTTTATTATTATTTTCGATGACGATTGCATTTAATAAATTCTTATTTGTTGCTAATACAATTTTTGATATTTTAACCAGATAATTATTATTTGTTTAAAAACAAACTTACCAACAAGATCGACTCGGGATTCGATGACTAACTGAAAAGAAAGAAAAAAAACATGTTATCATTTCTTCACTTGATTACAAATCCTTCAGTTATCACGTCACGATATCAAGATCTGGCTTCGAAGTTTGAGAATGACTAAAGCCAATACAATTTGGAAGGAGACTATGACCATTAAATATGAGTTATTTTGCAATAATTTGTTCAAGAATATAGCCATTTTGTTCTAAGATTATTTCTGTATAGAGTGGCTGGCTTATAGGTAGCTCTTCAAAATAAGTTGTGGCTAATATTTTTTTTATTTTTATTTTCTAGTTTAGATGGGTGGACGAGCTCACAGCCCACCTGATGTTAAATGTTTACTGGAGGCCATAAACATCTACAACGTAAATGCGCCACCCACCTTGAGATAAGTTCTAATGTCTCCAGTATAGTTACAGCGGCTACCCTACCCTTCAAACCGAAATGCATTACTGCTTCACGGCAGGAATTGACAGGGTGGTGGTAACTACCATGATGATAATTATGTATTAAAACCCTCCTATTTTAATTTATTATTTAGGATTCGGTATCCCGGAAAGAAGAACAATGATGCCTTGCCACAAACACAGCGGATAAACTTTAAAGACGATTACTGCGTTCAGTTAACCAAGCTATTTATTATTCCAAGACCCTTGGTGCTTTTTGGCACGATTCATTCGCTATCAACGTCACTGACTGGAGTAAATTGCATGCTTCGCAGCACTGAATTAACAGTACTCTGTGGCATTTCCTACGCTGCGCTCATTATTAGGGTTAATGATACTGCTAAACGTAAAACACTAGACTCCTATTCCCGGAAATGTCGAACGAGAATACAGTAATCTGCTGTGTAAATTGACGGGAAAATTACCTAACGACTTTACTTTTTCGACTTAAATGAATACTCGTGTGCTTTTACCACGTTCACGATTGAAAATTAACTCATCGAGTTACTTGTATTGTTTCACAATATGCATAATTTGAAATAAATGCTATACAAAAGTAACTACAATAACTCTTTTCAGAGGTAAGGACGCCACTTCGATAAAGCGGCACGACACGAGAACTCTCTCATCGTGGCCGCCGGTAACTACATTCCTGATCCTGCGGAAAGAATGGAAAGCAGTCGACGTCGCCCCGATCACGTCATTTCGGATCCTCCCGATCCACTAATGGTGCTTTTGGTACCTCAAGCATCGGTCACCGTTCTCGTCGAACCCGTCGCTTGCGACGAAAGGCTCGACGAGTAAATTAACCCTCAGACACAGCCCACTGAGTTTCTCGCCGGATCTTCTCAGTGGGTCGTGTTTCCGATCCGGTGGTAGATTCTGCGAAGCACGGATCTTTGCTAGGGTTCGTGTTTGCAACGTCGTCAGGTTACTACTAGTTAAGGTTCCGCTGAAATAGCCTCTCATGGCTATCAAATTAGGAAGGAAAAAAAAAAGAAAAGAAATTGTTAGGACGAGGTAGTGGCGATGCAGCGCAAATGTTTGTCGACTATGTCAATCTAGCTAACTTATTTAAGGGCATCGACAAATTGTCCACCGCGCTGGTATACATGAATCGAAGTACGGGTGAATACTTGCTTAATTTACATATTTTAATGAAATATATACATAACAATGTAATAGAAGTATAGCGTGTAGTCAAGACGTATATTGTTGGAGCAGTCTGCTCAACCTGGGGAGCCATATGACCTTAAGGAATAACATGGCTGTCTTTAGATTAAGTCAAAGGTCTTACATTAAAATAATCTGTACAGCTATTTAATAACTAGACACTACAGGAGTTCGCTTACGACTTTTTGACCTTTTATTGCCATTACATAGATTTATACGTGGTATATTAAAATCATCGTGTTTCGTTTTTCTAATTCCTCTGTTCTGTTATGTCTGTTGTGCGTGTAATATAAACATAAAATTTTTCACATTTTTTTAAAACAGACTTTTCGTAATACAACAAAATGTCTTGGGCTAATCGGGTAAGCCAAGATTGAAAAATAATAATTTTAATTTTATTTGTATTCGCTTTAGAAACTTATTATTTGTTTATTTTATAAATACCCACTAATTTATTCAATACATACATAGCATTGTTTTATCGATTTAATCACTAGCTAATACCTGTTTTCGTGATCTGAAACTTTTCCTCCACACAAAATACGCATGTTTCCAACGTGTAAACAAAGCAAAGGGGAAGTGGTCGACCGAAGAAGACATGATGGAGTATGTGAATGACGATATGAGAGAGAGAGAGAGGAGTGAGTGTTGAGCTGATGGCTGATAGCAGAGAATAAAAGAAAAAAAATTAGCTGTGCCGACCCCACCTATTGAGATAAAGTGGAGAAAAAGAAGAAAAAACAAAGAAAAAATTCTTATATTTCAAACGAGCCGCAAAAACCTTCAAATACGTCCATTTATCCTCGACTTATTTTTCAATTACTTCAAAATTGAATACATAATTATTCTTTTAGTATATCCGACCTCGCCTGAAATACAATGGACAGAAACTTGTTGGCGCTAGTTTCCAGTCTGACAGTTTCCTGTCTCTCTCTTGTCGTGGAAATGGAACAAACCCCCATTCACATTCGTTAAATGACTGTTTTAGCACAGGGAAACTGGAACATTCTGCCTGTTCGGTTTCATTCGTCGTTGCAGGGAAAATTGTTTTTCTGCGCGGTATTTTTGCGATAATGACTTTACCGTTATAAAATATGACGGTTAGTAGCACCCACAGCGTACTGAATTTCTCGCCGGAGGATAAGTGGGTCGCGTTTCCAATCCGGTGGTAGATTCAGCGAAGCACTGCTCTTGTTAGCGTAGACATTAACTAAGTCCCCAAGCTGAGTCGCGTGAGTTCTACCAATCCGACGAAAACAGAATAAGCCCTTCGATACTCCTGATAATTCATTAGGTAGGACAACTACAACGGCACTCATAACTAATTTTAAAATAAAACAAACGGCAAATATGATTTTACTACCTAAAAATATCATGTTAATTAACAAAAATAATTTTCCGTTTATTAATAAAAATTTACCACAGATCTTACATAATCAAAATATTTCTATAACTTGACCACAGACATAACCCAAATGTTAATTTAAATATGTGGAAATTTCGGGAGAGAGAAAATTCAGACAGAAGTTTACAATATTAATGAAAACATCTCCAAAGCTCTTTGAATCGATTCTACTTGAAGTTATGGGC
Organism: Bombyx mori; assembly: GCF_030269925.1. Taxonomy (NCBI): domain Eukaryota; kingdom Metazoa; phylum Arthropoda; class Insecta; order Lepidoptera; family Bombycidae; genus Bombyx; species Bombyx mori. Next base: position 5,626,488 of record NC_085126.1, read on the forward strand.
GAAAGTCATTGAATGAGTGATTAAATAGTTGCAAACTAATCCGGATCCTAATCGGGATTTGGTAATAATTTGTTTTTAATGTGTAGATAGGTAGGGGAACGAGCTACCTGATTTTTTTTTATTACAAGAGCCCATAAAGTTTATTATGTGAATGCCGCCACCCATCTTAAAACATGAGGCCGTCGTGGCCTAAAAGATAAGACGCCCGGAGCATTCGTATCAAGCGATGCACCGGTGTTCGAATCTCGCAGGCAAGTACCAATTTTTCCAATGAAATACGTACTTAACAAATGTTTTTGACTTTCACAGTGAGGCAATAACATCGTGTAATAAAAATCAAACCCGCAAATTTATAATTTGCGTAATTACTAGTGGTAGGACGTCTTGTGAGTTCACATGAGTAGGACCACCCTGCCTATTTCTGCGAGAAGCAGTAAAGCGTTTCGGTTTGAAGGGTGGGGTAACCGTTGTTACTGTAAAAACTGAGACCTCAGAACTCATGTCTCGAGGTGGCGGCACTTACATTGAGGATGTCTATGGGCTCCGGTAACCACTTAACACCAGGTAGGCCGTGAGTTCCTTCACTCATCTAAGCAATAAATTAAAAAAATTAAGGCGTAATATCAACGGAGAATCAACTTGTCTCACCCATCACACTGATACGCCTACCTAATATGTCCCTAGTACAAATAGGCTGAATACTGGTACGTGGATAAGCAGGCTTATAATATACCTTAAAGATCTAATACTCAAAGAAGGCCGTTTCCCGTCCTGCAATGAATTCCATTGTCGCCCTTTACAACACCCAATTCTTTAACCCATAGACACAGCCCACTGAGTTTCTCGCCGGATCTTTTCAGTGGGTCGCGTTTCCGATCTGGTGGTAGATTCTGCGAAGCACTGCTCTTGCTAGGGTCAGTTAGCAACACACCCGGTTTGAGCCCCATGAGCTCACCTACACGTCAAGGAGAAACTGATATAGCCTCTCAAGGCTATCAGCATAGGTAGGAGAAAAAAAAACCCAGTTCAAGAGATGAGATAATATTGCTTAGCTAGGCGACGCAACAAAGACAAGTGCTGCCATCTAGTATAATTCTTGAACACTACACTTTGTAATCTGTGTTAAATTTTGAATAAGTGTTTTGTATGGTATAAAATAAAACATGGTTCTACATTTTAGAAACAGTTCAACGAAAAAAAAAAACAAAATTAAGAAGTTTTGCGAAAATATATTTATTTATTTTGGTTAAGTACATATTTTAATCAGTGTAGTCAAGTAATTTATTATTAGTAAGGAGTTGTATTAGTTTAGGGAACCTTGCGCCCTCAAGATATGAGAGTAAGCCCAGTATTTTAAGCCAATGTATTTTTTTTCTTTTACGCAACACTCATAATCATTAGCGTCACTTTTCGTTGGTGATTGTAATGCAACAGATTTGTTTCTCTGAAGAGCTAACGAGCTAAACAAAAGCCACATCTGTAGCTAAGCCTTTTGAAGTTAAGTCTAATAAAAGATGCACATTCAAGAATGTAGTACAAACGAACACAGAAGCTAACATATATTGGAAGACTGTTTGAATAGTACATTGTTTTGGATTTATATTAATAATTGTATTACAATGCATCAACAATAAATTATATAACTTTTTTGGTATCCTTCATTCATCACTTTACCGAGTATTATGTTTGAAGATTTCAGGTTCAAATTATACAAAATATAATATTATTTGCTTTATATATTTGAGTTACAACGGCGAATTAAACATTAGTCATCTGAAACAATGTCTTAGATTCTTTACTACAAAAGTATGTTAAGACTGTTAAGCCAATACTTTTGCTTTAATGTGATAGCAACACTGAAAGAGAACTCACACATTCTTCATATTTTAATACTAAATAAAATAGTGTATTTTTTGTTTAATAAGGTCCATTTTTGCAGAAATCTATTTTATACTTTTTTTCTTTTTATTCTTAAATGGGCTATGTAGTGAGAATTTTCTTCTTATTAGACAGGCATTGGTGTAGAAAATAATAATTTGGATTGTTAAAATTAAAATTTCATTATTTTATTCATTATATTAACTAAGATTTCCAAGATTGCTTTAATTTATTTTATTACACAATCTTACTGTTGCTATGAATATTACAAGATCTAATTGCTTCACTGACAATATAAGATTTAGTTCTTCTGTATCACAGAATTTAATCTATAACATTAAGCACTGAACTGTTTCTCAATCTATTATTTATTTTTTCAAATTAATTGTAGTTTGAATGTTGAAAGGAGTTAATCTGACAATCTTCCGAAAAATATTGATAATTTTAATCAACGTCAAAGTTCTTTTTGTTTAATTAAAACAAAATACAATTTCATCATTCAATTCATTCAATGAACTTGAAGATTATGAGTACATATTACTATAACATTATATAGGGACTCACTAAAACCAATCGACACCATTTAGCCTATTTTAATTTATTTAGTGGTGAACGAAGTATTGACGCCGATTGGCTTCATTGCATTATCTTTCAGTTATCCCGTCGAATACAATACTTCAATTATATCAGTAAAAACACTATGTTTGTATGCAAAAGTAATATTTGTAAGAACATTCCGAGAGATCTACTTAGAGAAAACATTCTATGAGGTTTGTAAACAACACCACTAGCTGAAACATCGATACGAGAAAAGTTGGTAATCTGCCGAACACAAATCGTATTTTAACGTCTAGAAAATAACTTAATACAGCACAGACACACTTACCGATTAATATAACAATTATTTCTTCGTTTAATAACTTATTTTAATACTGAATGTTTACAATAATTTTGAAAACAAGAGTTTTTCACACAAATTATTGACACTTATCATTAGGCATAGAGCATTTTTATTATAGTAGTAGTAGTTTCATTTTTTCAACTAGAATGACAAAGACATCAAACCATACAGCCTAACCTTTTGTATATTCAATTTTATTAAAAATGATATGACGCGAAATGAATTGAAGGTGATTAATTGAAAAAGATGAAGACACAAATAGGGATGAAATATAAACTGGGTTAAATAGTGGATATTTTCTGAAAATTTTTCAGTGGACTTTTTCAAAAACCTTGAGAAGCTACGTCTAGCGACTTTGTTTCATTTTCTTCTCCTTTCCGTTCACGATATTACGACTTTCACGATATTTAATAGTTATTAAACCACCGTTATTATACATTTAACTCCGAAGAAACACAAAATTAACAAAAAAGAACTATTTGAATTTATGTAAGGTATACACAATTATTTTCTTTCAATTATCTTTCAATTGATCAAGCAAACGAAATGTAGTCAATACGATATTGTTTGTAACAAAAGCCTAATAGTCCAGTCATTTTAGGCCGAATTGGGTGAATACCTCGGAAAATCGACATACCCAGTATATTAACACGTAAAAATTTGTATTTCGGCTTCTTTTTCTTTATTGCTTAGATGGGTGGACGAGCTCACAGCCCACCTGGTGTTAAGTGGTTACTGGAGTCTATAGACATCTACAACGTAAATGCGCCACCCACCTCGAGATATAAGTTCTGAGGACTCAAGTATAGTTAGAACGGCTGCCCCACCCTTCAAACCGAAACGCATTACTGCTTCACGGCAGAAATAGGCAGGGTGGTGGTACCCAACTCCGCGGACTCACAAGAGGTACTACCACCAGTAATTACGCAAATTATAATTTTGCGGGTTTGATTTTTATACACGATGTTATTCCTTCACCGTGGAAGTCAATCGTGAACATTTGCTAAGTACGTATTTCATTAGAAAAATTGGTACCCGCCTGAGATTCGAACACCGGTGCATCGCTCAACGCGGATGCACCGGAGGTCTTATCCTTTAGGCTACGACGACTACATCATCAACGGCATTCTAAAACTAATTTCAAAATTCACATAATTGGATGGTCGCAACTTTTACAGCCAAGGGTCAAAGGTCACAGAAATTGATATTATTTTTTACATAAATTTCGTTTTCTATGGATTTTACCCTATTTATATTTATTATCATTATTGTAGAGAATTAAATATCAACAACTTTTCTATTTAAAGTTTTTTTATACCTTGAACTATTTTTGAAATAAAGGGCATAGAGCTCACGGTCTGAGAATTATATCTGAGATCAACTTGTAGATGGTAGCCCCGATCAAAAACTCGTAATACTAAGGTTAAAATTTATTGCTAAATATATAAATATTTTTTTTATTTACTTTTACTTTAGTTTTAGTCAATGGGGAATTTAGCAGCTCCTACACTAAGAAGCTATTTCTGTCTGTTCTTAAGATTGAAGGGTTTGAAAACGTTAAATTTTGGCAAAAAATGAACATGATCATTTCCTTAATACATTTTCTTTTTTTGGCGAAAACAATTGAAAATTTTAAAATCATTCATCGTAAATTGGTTCCCGTCAAAAATGTCAACTGTCACATTAAATCTAATTTCAACACAACTTTATGCAAAATAGAAGAAATTATATCCAAAATAAATACGTACCTATGTACAATCTGTTTTGTGATAAATATCTAACGAGATAACACTATTGTCACATGTAGTTTATCAGCAAATAAGAATTTAAACAAGAAGCTTACCGCGCAGTAATCTTTGAATTTCGTGTCTAAAAACCGAGAATGAGCGAACCAAGCCATATTCAAAATAAAATGGACTTCGGCTTGGTTAACGCAGGCGCACTAGGTAACATCGGGGAGGCTTCCAATGTTTCCAATTTCCGGAATCCTATAGCATCGACTTCGACCGAAGCGTACGGGCACAGTTTACCCCCTCTGCCTCCGCGACCCGAGATGGGGTATCCAACTGTTTCTCAAGGAATGACGCAGCCGTACGGGGGTATGCAGTATGGGATGGGAAATTATGGTGGTTTCGGATATGGAGGATACGGCGGCGGTTATGGAATGGGAGGAATGGGTGCCATGGGCCTGAATGGTATGGCCCCTTATGGTGCGTACAACCGTTACGGATCTCCACTGGGCTATGGAGACATTGAGAGCAGGTTAGATATTAAAATACTTTTATTATTAGAGCACAACAAAGGAAATTCTCTATAAAGTAAAATTTATTGCTGCACCAAGAAATATAAATAAGAAAATGTCAAATACAAAGCATAAAATGTTTAAATGGAAGTAAATTATGTCTACATACTACAAGAATAGATTCCATTCATAGAGGAAATGATTTGACAATCTATTTTTTTCTTTGTTTTGCCTCTTCACCTCAACCTACATACAATTACATACAATTTTTTAAACTTATTAAACATTTTGATTTGATTTATTGATTCATATTCAACAGATATATTTTACCATGGATACTGGAAACGTACACAAAAGATTAGAATAAATACAGCTAAATTCCAAAACAATGGCAAACAAAATCAAATTAAATACTGTCTGAGTAACAATCAAAACTGAATCAATTGTACAATAGTCAGCATCACTTGACTAAAGAGGGAATGTGTGTTGCTTGATTTCCAAAAATGATATGAAGCTCCTGTATGTATTTACAGATTTATTCAATTGGCAGAGGAGAATTCAAGGCCAGCTTTTGACTCAATACAGAGCTTAGTCAGTGCTGTAGGCAGTATAGCTATGATGCTGGAGAACACCTTCTTTGCTTTGACTAGCTCATTTCGTGCTATATTAGGTAAGTACAGCAACACAATTGCTTGTAAATCGAATTCAGGTGTATTTATAATGCAACAACTGGTGTCACAAAAAAATATCATATCCATACACTGTTACAACTAATTTTTGAAAGTATAATCTTAAAGTTTACCTAAATCACAGTGTTTTGAATAATAATGTGGTTTTTCTTGTTGTATATATGATTATTTGGTAGTGGACTATATAATATAATCTGTTTTAAAAGTAAGTTAGTGTTGATATGGATTTTCTTTCATAACTACATAATTGATTTGTTTCCTTATTGATATTTGGTTGGGGTCATTGTGCCTCCCTTGTGTGTATCCTTTGAGTTATCAATCGAAAACAATCATTTTTGACAGGTGTCGCTGAAAACTTTGGTAGGTTGAGAACAGTATTTGCCCAGTTCTGGTCAACATTTGCAGTAATACGAACACTGAATTGGATTTTCAAGAAACTCCTTGTAATGCTTGGCATTAGATCTGAAACTGAATTTAAGGTAAGGTAATTAATTTAAAATTAAAAGCCCATCTCAATGTTTGTCATATCTGTATTATAAAAAAAATACAAAAATTTACATCTTATATTCTCAATGTCCACGTGATGGAACTACATAGCTAAGTCTGCAAAAAGTATATACTTTCGAAAATATCCTGTACTTTGAAAAACTTTGTACATTTAAAAAATCTACAACCTCTGAGTACCTTGAATTTTAATTTATAACAATATAACCAGAAAATATCAAAGATTTAATTGATAGGTTAGTGTTTTAAACATATTATTTCACTGAATTTATTCTTTTTGAGTTTAGTAAATTGTTATTCTACACTCAAAATTCTGCATGTTAGGACTGAGCTTTTTTTTTTATTGCTCTTGTAGGCAGACAAGTATACAGCCCAATAAAGACTACCAGTCTCATATTATGTATTAGTACATAAAATCAAGAGCCTGTGAACAGACTTATCTTTGTTATAGCAGATACATCCCCCATAGTCTGGGTCTTTGTAAACTTGTTGTACAATGATATATAGTAATAGTTTCAGATTCAGTATTCAGATGCTAAAATATCTTTGAGCCGTATTCCATCCAAATTCGTTCAGGTATTTTTGCATGATTAACATACATTTATACTCATATTTATAAGATTTGTATAGAAGTATGGATATCAAAAACTAGCAGGCAAAGCTAATAAAAAAAAATTAAAAGAGAACACCATCTTTTACAAAGTAATATACCTAACAATATCAATATATGTGTATAGTGGAATTAATTAAATATGCATTATTAAGGATAACTCAAGAACCATTGTTCATATCTTCATAAAATTTAAATGGGATCACATTCCCACGTGAATCAGTTTTAGCAAAGAATAATTAGATGTTCACCTGAAAAAAGGTTCTGAGATAATAAAAAAACACAGTCGATTTGAGAATCTAATCATTTTTGAAGTCTGTAAAAAATAAACTACGTTATTAATTGAAAACTTATAATACAAATTGTTACCGCAACCCGCGGCCGGCATTATGGATAGATTATTAAAAAAAAAAAACATATATTATTGAATTACAATATACAATGTTTTTAATCTTATCCGGTAACGCTAATAGAAAAACATTGCGATAATATTCTTATCAATTAAGAGAGAGAAGGAATCCTTGGGTCCACATGATGAAACATTATCGAGATTATTTATCGGAAACTACATTTTATTCGTTTCTAACAGATAACTCGACGAAATAAATTAATTATCTCTAAGTTTACGACAGCGTGACAATATGTAGAAAAAAAATTATGATAATAATATAATATAGTCATAAAAGCAGGCGAACAGTATTTTTTTTTGACAACGCTACTTTCGAAAAATACTCTTTTTATTCTATAGCCCTTGTTGGCAGACGAACTGATAGTGAGTGGTTACCGTCTCTCATGGACGTTAGGAATGCCAGAGGCAGAGCATAGCTCAATTCGGAAACGACTTGTATTTAAGAAGAAGTAAAAAGTGAAACTTCTCTGCCATAATTCAATTATTGCCATACAGGGATAAAAGAATATTGTTACATAATTTTATATATAAATTTTCAAGCATAATGTTTATAATGGAAGTAAACTATGTGTTACGCACGCAACTACATACGTCACAACTTAAAAATGTCATCTGTTTATCCAAACACGTGAAAAGAAGTCTTATCTTGAATTTTCTGTAATAATGTGTTCTCTTTTTTCGTACCTACGCTGATAGCCTTGAGAGGCTATTTCAGCTTCGCCCTAACGTGTAGGTGAGCTCACGGGGCTCAAACTGGAGTGTTGCTAACACTGGCCCTAGCAAGTGCAGTGCTTCGCAGAATCTACCACCGGATCGCAAATGCGACCCACCGAGTAATGTGTGGTTTGTGTTCTTTGTAGGCGTGGGCGGAGGCGGTGGCAGCCACGCGGGGCGGAGACCAAGCCGCCGCTGAGCGACCGCCCGGTTCGAGCTGGCCCATCCTCCTGTTCTTCGGAGTGATCGCCGCGGCCCCCTACATCGTGCTCAAAATGCTCAGCGGTCTCACGAGCACTATCAATGAGAACCGTAAGTGTTGAGCAAACTTTTATACTAGTGGTAGGTGAGTCCGCACGGATAGGTACCACTACCCTGCCTATTTCTGCCGTGAAGCAGTAATGCGTTTCGGCTTGAAGGGTGGGGCAGCCGTTGTCACTATTCTTGAGACCTTAGAACTTATATCTCAAGGTGGATGGCGTATTTGCGCTGTAGATGTCTATGGGCTCCGGTAACCACTTAACACCAGGTGGGCCGTAAGCTCGTCCAACGCAAAAAAATAAAATATAAAACAGAAGATCGTGAGCTCGTTCTCTCAGAAAACGCTACTGTCCATTCCCCGATGGAATCCTTTAATCGTATTTTACGACACCCACAAGAAGAAGAGGGGAGTTGCCTATCTAGGTAGGCAGGCAGACACAGCCGTATGTTCATTTTAAGAAACAATAACTATTCGGTTCCCTATTGTAATATGTAGTTTAATTTTATACGAATCACGTGTTTTTTGATCATTTAAAGTGTACAGATTAACATATTTTTTTTATTATTTACAATAAGTATACTCTTTTCTATTGTTAGCTGACCAAATGAAACGGCTTGTGAACGGTAAGTATCATTGGCAATAGATGAATTGTAGATTCATATCGGCTCCCAACGTGCCCTATACTTTTAAGCTATTGTATAGCTGTTATCGCGGGCTTTGAGTGCGGCGACCGAATCAAGAAATTCCGTAACGAAAATAAAACCTAACACCCCCAACTCCGCCTACCATGTAGCTCGCGTTCGACACATTCACACGTTGCGCTTGTGTAGTGTTTGTGAATAAGCGCGCGGCGTGACGTCGCACTGCATGCGCATCATGAAAAGTCTGTCCATCTCCCTCTCGCGCGGTCTAGCTTATGAGTGTGAAGGGGACAGATAATGTTTTGCTTTTGTTAATGTTTATAAATATAGCGTGGTCTTGTTATTGTTTTAATATTAAATTATTATTGTCTAATTATAATTGCACTAGCGACCCGCCCTCGCTTCGCTTCGGAAACATTAAAAAACACATGAAACCAAAAAAAAAAAAAAAAAAATGTAGCCTATGTTCATCAGGGACAATGTCGGCTTCTAATGGAAAAAGAATTTTTCAAATCGGTCCAGTAGTTTCGGAGCCTATTCGAAACAAACAAACAAATCTTTCCTCTTTATAATATTAGTATAGATAAGTTGATAAAAAATGCTATCCAATAGCTTTACCACGGCAGTCCCCGAGTGCCACACGTGTTTTTTATTTATTAATGACTAGACATACTAGTAAATTTGTGATATGATATATTTTCATTGAATACCAACTTCATTAAACGTTGAATCGATAGTGTAGTTATAGAAGTATAATTTTTCAAGTGTCTCGCTCTCTCCGCGGTCTATTCGTTAAAGTTAGAAAGGGACGCCTTCAGATTTAATTCAGACAGACAGATACTTCTTATTAGAAAACAAGGCAGGTCTTCTCGTAAAGAAGTAACTTATGAATAAAGTGAAAATAATAACATTTTATAAAAATATTATTTCTTTTGAATAGAAATAATAAAAAAAAGCATTTTTTAGAAATAATCAATTGCTCTGTTATAAACAAAATGTTTATTTTTTTACGATTTAAAGTGAGAATAACTGTAAATAGTGTTTAATATAATTAATTTCTATATTTGATTATTTCAATAGAAATCCATAGAATTACGCACTATTATATTTATGTACCTACCATGTTATGCGATTTTCGATTTTATTAGTAACGCCTTAAGTGCGAAACGCGGTTTAATAAGGCTCATTTGTATCCCCCTATCGTTGGGCTAAGAGACACCTAGACTTATCTATCATTCAGAGTCAGTAATTACAATTTGATTTAATCTAGGAAAGAAATGAATATATATCTAAAACTAGCTGACCCGGCAGACTTCGTAGTGCCTTAATCGATAAGTAAAAGACCTACGCTTTTGTATAAAATAATCTTAAAACAAACAAAAGGAATCCGTCCGACGGGGGACACATCAAAGGAAAAACAAAATTGTTATTTTTATTTAATTCTGAGCATTTTCATATTTATCTACCCTTTAAACCTTCTCTGGACTTCCACAAATAATTCAAGACCAAAATTAGCCAAAACGGTCCAGCCGTTCTCGAGTTTTAGCGAGACTAACGAACAGCAATTCATTTTTATGTATATAGATGTCCTATAAGCTATAAATCACTTTTATAGTCGCCTTTCGACAAAAAAAAAACAGATCGGCTATTTTAATGTAACTAAAAAAACTATCGCCTTGCAGTGAACGATCCGAACACGTGGCAGGATCCACTCCGCGCTATAGCCCAATACGATTTCCAAGCGACGCGCGTCGGAGAGCTCAGCTTCCGCGCCAATCAGCTGCTCTCCATCGCGCCGCAACACCTCCAAACGCACCTGTGGAACACCGGCTGGCTTATGGCGACGACCGATCGGAAGGAAATCGGACTCGTGCCATTAAATTACATTAAGATTATGAAGACGCCAACGGACAGTGAATCGAAAACGGACGTTGACCCAAACGAGTTCGATAAGTTCTTTAAGAAGGACTAACCTCTTGCTGCGTACGGCGGAAGCGAAGAATCACTTCGGGTAGGTAAAGTAAGGTAAATAGTAAGATAGTTTTATTCGTTCTACCTGAATATATTTTATCTTCTACCAATTGTTAGAGTTCATTATACATGTATATAAAGGAAAACTTAAAAATTAATTTAAACCACATTTAGCGGTTTCATCTCGTGTTTACTATTTCCGACGTTTGCGAGTTTCCGACGAGTGATTAATCGTGGATATTTAAATATTTTGCAGACTACCTTCTAATCGTCTATAAAAAAAATACCGTAAAACCACTAATGTTAACATAATTTTTTCTTAATGTACAGAACATTAAATTTCGGTAATTTGGGGAATTCCCCGCTTGCCGATTATTAAGCCTGCAATAGTACATGTTGGCCGAGCGTCGCCGAGGAACGCCAATACCAACGTATAGACAGTATATATTATTATGCATTGTCTTGCCACCGCTCGGTGTCGCTTGCCTATTTAGCCGAGTAAAGTCATATCAAGCGCCAACATGTATAGAACTGATTTGGCGTAGCTTGTCACAACGTGCGGGTTGCTCGCGACCACTTGCCCCACTTCGGAGCGTGGTTGGTTGGTTTCTGTGCGCAAATCAAAGGCGCTCGCGCGCTCTTGGCCAATAGTGCCCACATGTTTGTCAGTGCGCTATTACGCGGTTGGCGTCGGTCGTGTGTACGCGTACAAAATGTCACTTTCCATTCGTGCCAGCCCAACGTGTGGGCATCTCTTCAAAATTCGTCTATATTGGCCATTTGCATTGGTTTTCGATAAACTTTCCGAACGTGTAGGCAGTAAGTAGCACTTGCCCTGTATTAATTTGCCTACGCTCGCGTTGGCCTAAGCTCGACCAATTTAGTTATCCACCTGTTTCTCGTTTAACTTTGTTATGAATTTGTAATCTATTAATAAATAATTTAGAATTTTGACAGTTGGACTCTGTTAGACAGTACGAATTTTAAGATATGATTCCCAACTTGCAGACTGTCGCACCGTAGCTAGCTGACAACCGAGACTGCTAGTTCGGAATCTTACCTTAACGTATTAGAAGTAATATATGAAATGAGATGTCAAGACGTTTATGGGTTTAAAAAACCCACGATCTGTTTCGCTATTTGTAATAATAATTGTTTTATGCATTTATAAAATGAAGTTATAACATAATATAATATGTAATATAAATAAGCAATTTTGAAACTTATATGTAAATATTGAGAGGTGAAAGGCTATTTAGTTAAAGTGACGTTTTTGCAATTTTAAAGTTAAAATTTTGGGAATAATATCATAACAAAAAAAAACTTTTTCACCCTTTTGAATGGGGTACACTTAATTGAAGTTATTCAATTAAGAATATCGAATTGTGGATGTTAATCGCTACATAGTATAAAAATAAGTCGCTTTCTCTGTCCCTATATCTGTCTGTCCCTATGTATGCTTAAATCTTTAAAACTACGCAACGGATTTTAATGCGGTTTTTTTTAATAGCTACAGTGATTGAAGAGGAAGGTTTATATGTATAATAACATTCGTTAAATAGTGAAGAAATCTATACTAATATTATAAAGAGGAAAGATTTGTTTGTTTGTTTGTTTCGAATAGGCTCCGAAACTACTGGACCGATTTGAAAAATTCTTTTTCCATTAGAAGCCGACATTGTCCCTGATGAACATAGGCTAATTTTTTTTTTTTTTTGTGTCATGTGTGTTTTAATGTTTCCGAAGCGAAGCGAGGGCGGGTCGCTAGTCAATAATAAATTACAGTTTCCGAAGCGAAGCGAGGGCGGGTCGCTAGTACCAAATAAAACGGACCTTTAATTACCAATTAAATGCCGGGTATTAAGCGAAATGTCGCTTTAACCAAATAGCCTTTTACCACACGATGTCTAGTACACATACATGTATCAATCACTAGTGGTAGGATGTATTGAGTTCAAAAGAAAGGCGGTCTATTTCAGTGGTGAACCAACCACTCTTTCGTTGGAAAAGTGAGACAGCAATATTATAATATATTTAATATTATAGTTGAGATTTCGACGAAACAAACATATAATTTCCACAAGGACGATAATTTAAAACCCAACTATTTTTACAAGATAACTAAATATTAATTAATTTTGGTATCCAAACGCAGTGCTGGTTGTTTTATTGCGTAATATGTAATGGTGTTTTTTTTTTATAATTATGGTCTGTTATTAATTGAAGGGATCAATGTTTGATTATAGCTAAGGAACGAACACTTATTTTAATATTTCCTCAGTTTGTATTGTACATTAAGTATTGTTCTAGTCATGAGTTACTTGCTACACAACAGCTGTCAAGTCAATTCGGGGAGTCCGATAAATAAACAAAAGTTAGTTAGTTGAAACAAAAAATGGTGGTTCGAACACGTTAGGCAATAGTATCATAATGCAGTGTAAAGCAACCTTGTCAACCAAATCAGCCAAATATGGGTAACACACAATTGAAATTTATTCAGAAAGCCTTTTTTTTAACATGAATTTTTACATATAAGGCCGTCAGCGAAATGTTTTTTTTATTTTTATTTTTTATTGCTTAGATGGGTGGAGGAGCTCACAGCCCACCTTGGAGCCCATAGACATCCACAACGTAAATGCGCCACCCACCTTGAGATATAAGTTCTAAGGTCTCAAGTATAGTTTCAAGGGCTGCCCCACCCTTCAAACCGAAACGCATTACTACTTCACGGCAGAAATAGGCAGGGTGGTGGTGAACTAAGCTTACCATAGTTAGTATGGAGATATCGAGGTTTGAATTTACTTTTACACTGCTTCGTAGGCAAAAACAATACGCGCGAAAATAGTGTTTACAAAGCCATTTGTTATCTAACGCTGAAACTAGCGATAGATACGGTTTTGCGTCAAATTTTTTTTTGTTTCAAATAAATTGCAATTTAGAAGCACCAATTTTGAAAAATTGTGGGCTAGGCCACTTTTACGCTGATGACCTCATATAGCCTTGTGTATTTTCTCGTATCTTACAAGACAAAATATTGAGCAATAGTAGTTAGTATCCGTGATTGAAAATTTTGCGGAAGAGTCAAGGAGTCAGAGCCGCGGATTGACGACCACTGTCTTAATGAGAAAATCACGAAGGTTACGTAACGTTTTGAAGTACTTGTTCCCATTCGCTACAACTGTTTAATTGGGAATCATTTTCAATTCTACAAATCAATGTAGTGAATTGACAAGAGACCTGATTTCTATATAAGCGATATGATACTCCATTTGGTGTGCCTTTATTAACACGTTGACTGCCGTGTAGGTCACCGGTGCCCTACGCGGCGCACTGAAGTAATTATGTCGATTTCTCTCTTCGATCTTCTTACTAAGACGCCGAAATATCTACAGAAGGCGCGCGAGTTCATGTCCATTCTGAGGAATGCGGTAATGCTGTGACCTAGTTAATTATGGTAATGTCGATATTACCTACCGATTTTAAATTTTCGATATCGATAAGCGCGCGTCACAACCGTCAAGGACAACACTCGACGTCAGACAAATGCGGGGGGAGGCGGGCGAAGGTGGGGCGAGCTGTCCCCCGCGCGTCGCCTCTGGCCTCGATGAACATGAACTCGCGCGCATACAGTAGTAGACTCTCGGAAAGATGAATTCTTACACTTTAAAAACAAAAGTAGACAAAGTTAGGCAAAGACGCTTAGTAAAAGAAATCGAAATAATTACTTCAGTGCGCCACGTAGGGCACCAGTGACCTACATGGCAGTCAACGTGTTAAAATACTAATATTATGACTAGAAGACCGGACTTTTCCTTCTTGACTTCAAGCTTTTTATAAATTCAGAGCATTCACTATTAATCGGTATTCATTTATAATAAAATTTTGAAACCGACATTTGTGGCCAGTGATGCCAAACCGAAGTATTGTGAACAATAATTGTGCTATTTAAAAGAAGTAAATTACAATTGATGATCATATTAATAATTGATAATACATCCATAATTTTGACTTATTTGAACAAATGATATTATATAATTTGTTTTTTAAGATAACTTGCTTTTCGTATTCCGTATTGCAATTTATTACACTTTTCAATTAGATATTAAAATATTACCGATAAAATCAAGAATTATTATATGGTGTTATTTTTGGTGAAGGCTTTTTTAATTGTACTTCTTAAAGTGAAAAAAAATGTGAATTGTTAAAACATAATTCAGTGATAATTAATATTAAGCTAGCTCTCTTAGACTCAATTTTAATATAATTTAATATTCTATTGTATATAGTGTATACTAGGTTTGTAGCGGGAAGGACTGAATTATTTTCCAATTAAATGTGATGAAAAAAGATGATTTTATTTGTTTACCTCCTAAAACCTCCCACAGGGTTCTCGCAACAAATAAGCGACTTTTTGACGATCCTTGCAATTTTCTCCTTACCGAATACTAATAATCTGGCTGGATACAGAAAACGACATTCACAAAATGTCATTGATTTCAACTGGTAATCAATGGCCGTAGTACAGCAATGTAGTACAAGGGATCGACCACTTCGATAAAGCGGCACGACACGAGAACCCTCTCATCGTGGCCGCCGGTAACTGCATTCCCGATCCT
This sequence comes from Bombyx mori, assembly GCF_030269925.1. Lineage (NCBI taxonomy): Eukaryota > Metazoa > Arthropoda > Insecta > Lepidoptera > Bombycidae > Bombyx > Bombyx mori. Next base: position 5,641,925 of record NC_085126.1, read on the forward strand.
GCGGAAAGAATGGAAACCAGTCGACGTCGCCCCAAACACGTCATTTCGGATCCTCCCAATCCACTAACGGTGCTTTTAGGAAAGTCAAGCACCGGTCACCGTTCTCGTCGAACCCGTCGCTTGCGACGAAGGGCTCGAGTAAATTAACCTACAGACACAGCCCACTGAATTCTCGCCGGATCTTCTCAGTGGTCGCGTTTCCGATCCGGTGGTAGATTCTGCGAAGCACGGCTCTTGCTAGGGTTCGTGTTAGCAACGTCGTCAGGTTTCAGCCTCGTGAGCTCACCTATTAGTTAAGGTTCCGCTGAAATAGCCTCTCAAGGCTATCAGCTTGGTAGGAAAAAAAAAAGACATCGAAAAGGCGATCTTAACAATGCCCTTCATCTCAAGGTGAGTGGCGGTTATGTTGTGATATGTGTTTATAAACTCCATTAGCTATTTAATACCAGGAGGGTCTTTATCTCTACAGCTCGACTAATATATTTGAAGGATTCAAAATGACCAAATGAGAAACAAATTTAGATTTTTATGTTTATTGTAAAGTCATAGGCTAGGTTTACAAATAAGGTTCGGGGAACTCGAAGGTCACTTCGCGTCCCGTTAGCTTCTTGTATACAGACTGGAAGGTGTCCACCTGAAAAAAAATAAACAATATTTAGGCATTAATTAATATATTCACTTTTAAGTACTACATGGACAAGAAATTATTAAAGCTTACAAATCTAATGAAATAAAAATGATAACATTGTGGACAAACACACATTCATACATTTATCAAAGCTAATAAAAGGAAGCATGTGACATGAAAACTATCATTCTTATAAGTTACTTAATCCCACAGTAAGTTTTTGATTTTGATATGCAGTTTAACAAAAATTCTAATCATAATTTATCTTCTTTGATAAATAAATAAGTTTAGTGAAAATCAATACTATTTGTAAATTATTCAAATTACTCACTTTATGTTCAATAGTAGTCTGTTGGTTTTTGTCTAAGTGCACCTTAATGAGCTGTGAGCCGTCCAACTTGACCCTGATGCGCTTGCCTACGATCTCAGCAGGGAAGACCAAGTCCTCGAGGATAGCATTGTACACAGAGGTCAATGTCCTGCAGAATACAAAGGAAACAGAAAAACATTAGATATGGGTCTTTTGTACAGATTGAACATTTCCTGAAGCAGAATAGCAAATCTAATTTAATAATAAATGAATTAAAAAATATTCCTTGAGCCTCTACGGAGCAAAGGTATCTTCACTCCTGTAGATATAGCTCCATACACAAGACTGTTGAATCATACATTTTAGAAGACGTCTGGTGCATTCGTATCTCGCGATGCAGCAGTGTTTAAATCCCACAAAGGAGTACAATTTTTTCCAATGAAATGCATACTCAACAAATATTAACGATTGATTCACTGTGAAGGAATAACATCGTCTAATAAAAATCAAACCCGCAAATTATAATTTGCGTAATTACTGGTGGTAGGACCTCTTATGAGTCTGCACAGGTAGGTACCACAACCCTGCCTACATCTGCCGTGAAGCTGTAATGAGTTTCGGTTTGAAGGGTGCGACAGTCGTAGTACTGTAAAAATGGAGACCTTAGGACTCGTATCTCGAGGTAGGTGGCAGCATTTACGTTGTAGATGTCTATGGGCTCAGGTATCCACGGAAGATCAGATGGGTATTGAGCTCGTCCACACCCACCTAAGCAGTAAAAAAAATGTAATACACAATTTTTAAAACACGAAAGCACAATAAAACCCTTAACCAATGCTTCTATTATGAGATTTTTATGTGACAACATGTTGGTAAAAAAAATTCTAAGTCTCAAGTATAGTAAGTAGTGATGATAGTAATGGCATAAGTACTTAAAGGCGTAAGTTTGAAAATGGATATCTGTCATACATAGATCTTGGTAATACAATTTGTTATTCCTCTCTTATTTCTATACAGGGTATCTTTCTTGCTTGAAGTGCTTGAAATAATTGTAGATTATGAGTTGTCTATTTTCCTTTTTATTATGTACTAGTGTATGGCACATTTCATATTCCATGAGTTGTATTTTGGAATACTTGCATCATTTTTTGGTATTCGTCTCATCCCCACTTTTTTCTAATTATTCCATAAATATGTCAACAACCTTCTGGTCTTAAGTGGTTACATTGAAGCTATGCATGAATAAATATCACAATAAAGATGACATTGGACTCCAGCATGTCGCTATCCGCTATCCAGAGGACAGGAGGGAATGGACGAAAATAGTCCAAACGCTCAGTAATAAGTATATGACCCTCAGCACTGAGGAACACAATACAAGGAAGAGGAGGATAATGCCACCACATATTTTGAGATAAGACTAAATCTATGTATAACATAAATTCTGTACCACTGTTTAAATCCAAAAACATTACTGTTTTCCAGCATATGTAGGGTAAATACCATAATATATTAAGCTCAGATCAATGACCAATCAAGTACTTTGTAACCACACTATATCTAGTATGTTATGGATATTTCTTTTAATTGAATATGCAATTTCAAAAAGGACACATCTCTGAAAATGTAAAATGTTCAGGAAATGAAAAAAACTGATTATTTTCTAAAGCAGTGTAAAATTTAAAATATTAACTTTTTAACTTTTGAGATATATTGTAGTGTTAATTAGCAATTGAAAATTACTGGAATTATTATAAGATGGGTGTAGGTAAGCCTCAAAACTACATGAATATGAAAAAACGTATTGACAAAACATGCGACATGTGCCCTTTTCAAAATTGCATATTCAATTGAAGATTTAAATTAAATATTTTATTCATTTCCATTTCCTTTGCGAATTCTACATTAATGAGAGAAATGCCTCACAGTAACTTTACCAGACATCTGTTGATTTACAGGAACCAAAAACATGTAGTCACAATTAACCTTAATATATATCTACTGGATATTTTATAGTAAATCTACTTTACATAATTTTGAGAGGCAGTTTATAGTATTCTCAAATACCCTGTACTGACATTCCAAAAGTTCAACAAACCTTGAGCGTGGCCTCTTTTGTTTGTTAGCAACACGAGTTTTGTGGCTGGGCTTAGGCAGGATCTTACGGTCTCCAACAAAGACTACATGTTTACCACTGAACTTCTTTTCGAGCTCACGGACAAGCCTGATCTGGATCTTCTGAAAGGCCTTCAGTTTAGGCATCGGCACATAGATGATGATCGACTGTAATTAATCAAAAACAAGGTTTTAGTTACTTAGTATACTTTTGACATTCCCAAATTTACTGTAAACACAAACACTTCACCCAATATCTTATGTTAATAGTAATTGCTTTATCTCAAGGAGTATTGGCCACATTATAGGTACAGTTAAGTGACATGGTCATACAATTTTCAGGGGCCGAGTTTTAGCAAAATTAGTTTCGGATTAGCGGTCTTCTAAAAATTCATTATAATTATCTAGATATTGATCGAATCTATACCAACATTTCGTTCAATTAATTTAGTGATTGTTTATTCTTTGAGTAGTTTTAACAATTAAGGATATTCTACTATGTTTATTAATTCATGTGTACCTTAAAAATTAGTACTATATAGGTTAGGAAACAAAACTGTAGAAAATAAATATTGCACATTTGTTATGAGTGCATAACTTTTTTTATAAATTTTATACCTTCTTATTGTGTAGTTCAATTTCTTTAGCTTTTGTAATGTAAAGCTCCCGAAGTTGGGCTTTGAGGTCGGAGTTGGTTTCGAGTTCGACCAGCGCCTGCGAGATCGAGGTCTCGAAGGAATCCGCCTCAGCACCGCTCGCTTTGATGATCTTCGTACTCATCTGTGAACGTATAACCACTGAATACAAATTTTCATTGACACTGTATAGGTTAGAAAATTGGCGCAAGTCTTGTGCCTTGAGCTTTATATTATTGCACTTTTTAGCACCTCGGAAGGTTCGTTTTAACCACAATTAGGGTATCACTCTATTGAACTCAGAGGAAAAAACTTTCTTTCACTTTCAAAAATCAAAACAACGTTGAGCACCAACATAGGCTTTTTAACACCACAAAATATCTGACTAATCTTTACCGTTCCAATGTAACAAATATTGCAATTACGTTTCTAGACCACTATTAAATCGGTTTAATACAATATTTAGCAATTTTACGCTGAAAAAACATTAAATTTTGGAAAAAAGTTAGTAAGACGGCTACCTTGACAACTTTACGGGAGGGAAAGAGATAGACTACCAGTGTTGCCATTAATTTTCTGAAAGAGCCATCAAACTTGCATTAATTTCCCGGAGCTTTGGTTTCTGCTTTGACGCGTTTAAAGCTATATACGTAATAATAGTATAAATGGATCAATCAATCTAACTTCAAGCTATTTAAAAATATGTCACTATTAATAAAAAAGATATATCACTATCAGTTTTTCTCAAAAATTTTCTCGGAACTGAAGAAAAAGTTTATTTTTACATACATAGTACATAGTGACATACAAAGTGACATACATAGTGACATACATAGTTACATGCATATTTTTGAGTGACATCCAAATTGAAATGAGTGATTTTGTAATCAATAACTTCTCCGTATTTCATTACTGTTATATTCGTGTGCACTGCACATATGGTTTTTTTTTGCGTTCATAATTTGTTTCACATTTATTTTATACATTTTGGTTTTTAATTTAATATCCATATCATGGCACATATTGTTTTGAAAGAATCCTAACTCAGTTTGAAATCAAAAGAGTAAAACAAAAATTTTCCAGGTGTTGTTCCTGTCAAGTTAGCAAATAAGTTTTTTAAAGACAGTTTCAGCATAATTGGAAAAGTAAAGTGTGGGCGTATGGTCCCTTTGCCTATTTCAACGAACAAACCATACGTACCATCTGTGTAAAATTAATCTTTTGGCATTTTCCTGAGCGCTAAAATGGACGTGAATTGAACTCATAATAAATTGCCACCATTTTACAAAGATATTTCATTTCACCTCAAACCTCACATCTTATCTCACCGCATTTAATTAATTTCATTTAATTCCATACTGAATTCTACATAAATTCATTCCGTTCCAATGACAATTTAGAAGTCATCGTGGCCTTAAAGACTTGAACCCATGCACGTTAATAATTAAAAAAATAGAGAAAAACATAAGCTGGCAGCTGGTTGTCAAGTGTCAAACTATTTTTAACATTGCAAACTGCAAAGAACAAATTCAAATTTCAAATTAGAGTTTGTAAACAGGACAGGATTAATTTTACTATGTTATTAGCTTTCATACACACAGCATGCTTCCAACGATAGTTGATGTTGTGAGAATAATTTTAATACAGTACGGTTACAACTTAAGACGCAGAGTACCTATTGAATCAAATTACTTATACATATAAAATAAACAAACCTTGAAATTAGAGTATTCAAAAGTTTCACGTTTTAGTATTTAGTAGATTATGTTTCGGTAGATTATTAATGAATGAAGATTGAAATCCAACATGCAAAGGTACGTGTAAGTTTTAAATTAATAATAGTTTTATTGAAAAATGTAACTAACAAGCTATACAATCGTTTTCTGTTTAATTTGTTTGAATAGTCTATGCAAGTAGAATACGAACTGGCTATTAAAAACGCCGACATACCGCCATTAACTCGTTTCAAATATTTAGTTTTGCAGTAATTGCAATTTGATTTTTTTGGTTGGTTTGGTTTTGGTTCTATACAACAATTCTGCTGCTGCTACTATATAAATTTAGTAAGGTTATGGGTCGTCTTCAAATGATCAGCTAGCTAGCCAGTCAAAAGAAATTAATTTTATCATTTGATTATAATAATTATGAGATTTTAATATAACTGCATTTGCTGAGAGTTGTAGATTATAGAAGCTTGAACTTATTATTTCTGATAAGGGTTTTCAAATTTGAATTTTATATGCGGCCTTGTGCTGTATGAAGAGGTCTAGTGTTATGATGGTAAAATTAGACTTGCTTCCGGTCCAGTGTTGTTGTTGATTCCATGCCTTAAAGGCACAAAGATCGGTCTCTATAGCAGTTTGAGTGTATCTAATACTCTACTACACTTAGTATCAGACCATCTTGTAAAAATTGATGAAGCATCTGGGTATTGTCTTGTAAAAATAAAAACCGTTTCATACATATTTAAATTATCCAGGTTATGTTTAAGCTATCTAGGAAATTAGAGGCTCATTATTGAACTGGTGATTGCTGATGCAACATCCAATACATACCAACAATAGGATGAAAAATTTGCATCCATTAATTTTTTATTAAACATTTTATATTATCAATTGATTCATGTGCCGTAGTCTTAGGTAAATTCAAAGAATGTCTGCTAGCCGGGGCCTTATAAAGTATTAACTTGCCAAAATATGTGTTCGTGCTGCTTAGCCTTACACACAGATAAATAAAAATACACTTAAATAGCAAATGAAACTCATGAAATATTCTAGACCCAGCAAATTACCACAATTGCACTGCTTAGCCAGGGTAAATTAGATCTGTTTATGTTTCAAATACTATAAGTAGGATTAAGCATAAACTATCATATAATATCATCTCATCATATCATATTTTGCAACACCTTATTACTATAAAACATTTGAATAATCTAAATGTGAAAAACGGTTTTATTCTTTTCCATGAAAGCTATGTTAGGAATCATCAAATATTTAAATAAGGCAGTATACGGAGGCCATAATAACATAACTAAAACTTCTGTTAATGGTGAGATAGTCTATTTATTTATGCGGAACTTTAGCAAATTGTATATATACATCTCACTACAGTACACAACTAAATATTTTTCTTTATTAAATAAAAAAATATGGTACAACTAAAACAAAAGTAATACAAGCATAAATATAAAATGAAATGTTCCTTGAATAACAATGCTAATCGAGATGGTGGGTACACAGATACAGATGACCAGCTCATGACAGCTTTATTTGACAGCTATTTACCAATTGTTAGCGATGCATTGAATATAAATTTGGAGCTGTGATTGGTATATTTGGTGTATGTTTGTTTGTGTGGTGGATTCGTTTCGTTAAGAGAAGTTAACAAAACGCTTAGCTTAGTTTTTAAATTAACAAGATTTGTAAGATGGAGTGCGTGGGGTTCAACGAGAGGTGAGGGGGCCTCGGACCGGTGACCTGAGGCGAGCGAAGTCAGTGCTGTTACCAAAGCAACGAACGCCGCGCGCTTCCTCACCACTAAAGTTTTGTCATCCGACGCCACTATAGCAAATAAATATTTTTTCTCACAAAAAACCTCTGTTAGTGCAATCCACAAACCTATGAACCAACATAAATTACACCAATATACCAGCTACTCATGAGCTGGTCATCTGTGATATTTGCAAAAAATGTTATCTTTGGTTAGATAAATAATTATCAAAGAAGATCCTCTGACCTCAAATACGTCTATAAAGTGCCTGTGGGTTTTAATTGTACATTCAAAAGTTCTGTTGATGAGTTTGGTGCTTGAACAGCTGTGATTTCCTTCTTTTTTTTTGGTCAGGAGGAAATCGCCGGACTTCCGCCCTCCACTGGGGATAGAGGGCGGAGCATGTTTGAGTCGAACTGACTAAAACCTCCTGTCGCTCAATAACCAACGTCTAAACCACGCATGAGACAGAACTCATGAAGAGGCAAAGGGGGGAAAGTGAAGCGTTTAGTGCGGAGCACATCTCTCCCACCAGCCCTCTCGGTCGGCAGCTGTGATTTCCTAGGCTATAACATAAAAAGGCATAAAAACGTTTGTATAACCGATTTTTGAATAGACTATTCTGATAAGCTCAGTCGGCGAAACTTAAAGCACGGAATCTAAAATCGTCAATTTAATGTACATCAATCATAAATTACAAAGCGATGTCGCACGTTATCGCTCGTTACAAAATATGATAAGTTTAACAACTACGATACAAGATGATAAGAAGGCAATCTACGTGTAATCGAAATTTAGTGATGGGCCATTTTATATATTAAAAGTAGGGGAATATCCGAATAATCGTAAACCGTAAATATATAATACTAGCTGTACCCGTCCGCTTCGCTGGGCATTTAAAATTAACATTATTATTTCTCATCCCCACAAAGATTCTCATGATTAACGCCCCCGCAACTGGTGTAGGGAGTTCAACACTCATATAAGTATTAGCCTATCCATTAGGTACATGTATTTTCTACATGGATACCAAGTTTCAAGTCAATTGGATGCATGGTTCAGTAGTTGTAACGGAACATCCGAAAAACCACTGTAGATTTATATATTAGTATAGATATAGATTAAATTACGGAATTCATGCGCCGTTGCGATGAGAGAGAACGTCTTTGGAGTCTATTTTATGGGCAAATTCCTAGGCGACACATTCGATTTTCATAGCCTACACCGCCGCGTTCCCTAAAAAAAATCATAATTAGATGTACGTATTACGGCGTGACGTTTTTGACGTTGCTAAACTTTGTATGGGAAAAAGGTGCGGCCACAGTAGCAATATTTAGAAATGAGGTTGCTCACGCGAACGTGTTAAGCTGGAAAGTCGAACGCGTCGAATTAAATATATCTGGTATATTTTGTCTATCATAATATTAAATATACAGCGTGTTAATGACGTTACGAAACTATGTGGATAACGTTTTAATTTAAATAAACTTCACTTCTAATATCCGAGGCAAACGGATATTTTTATACCAATTATCGTTCACTTCCTTCGGTCTGATTCTGATAAGAGCTCTCCGCAGTGACCTGTTGGACGCCGACTGCGATCAGCGTTCGAATTAAAAAAAAATTTAACTGTTCATTGTAAATTGGATTAAGTAGTGACTCAAATATTTGGTGGTAAATATCTTAACTTTGCTGGCGTTTTCTAGAAAATACTGAGCTACAGATATAGAGCAGTGCTGAGAAAATTGGGACGGTTCGGAAAGGTAGCTATTGGAATAATTTTTACCTCGGTCTGATTTCAACGAATAACAAACACGAGAGTTATATTTTAATATAAATCAATTGTCTCATGTATGTGGATACATCACTCGAGAACGGTTTGCTTACTTAGCTGATTAATTTTTAATTGTGTTCGTAATAATTGTACAACGACAAGTTTCGTAAGAAAGATTTTGTTTTTGGAAAATCCCCTGATAATTTATCATACCGTTAGAGATGCGAAGCGTCTTTGAATTTGACTATTTTACAAATATAAATTACGGTATGCTAAATCCTAAATAGAATGCTCTTTTATTTAATTTTGTGTTTATAAACGATTAAACCAACGGGATATCATAATAATATTAGATGTATCTTCTTTACCAAAATAGTGGTGGTTTTTAGTGGTGGTATGGTTTAGATTGGTGGACCTCTTGTGAGTCCGCGCGGGTAGGTACCACTTTCCTGCCTATTTCTGCCGTGAAGCAGTAATGCGTTTCGGTTTGAAGGGTGGGGCAGCCTTTGTAACTATAATGAGACCTTAGAACTTATATCTGAACGTTGTAGATGTCTATGGGCTCCGGTAACCACTTAACATCAGGTAGGCTGTGAAATCGTCCACCCATCTATGCAAAAAAAAAATTGACACAATAAAGAGTCGAACTACTTTTAACAGCTTTTTGTGTCATAGGTACATGTTATATATCAATAATAACGAATATATTTTTCACAAATTCCAGTAGGTACACCGCTGTTTTATTATCTCTTCATTAAGTACTATTTTTAAAAAAAGACACGTAAATGGGAACTTTCCTACAAATTATAGATTATTTAAATGTTGTATATATATTTACATTTTCGAAAAAAATACGCTTATTTTCGTCCTAAAACTATTTTTCAAATATACGTTTTTATTTCTGAACTTTAGTCTTTGCCTTTTAAGGCTTATTTCGATGACAACGTGACCAGGCAAATAATGTGTCTACAAGATAATACTTTATTAGTATAAAAGTAATGTGTATTGTCCACAAGTGCTTACGGCTTGCATTTGTTTCTACATAATACATAATAATGTAACACCGTTAATTGAATTGGCTATGACGCGTCCCCGTCGATTGGCTTTGAGGATTTTGTTTCATTTTCCCTTTGCACAGATTTTCATACTCTTTAAAGCTACCCAGCCCGTTTTTTTTTATTGCCCGTATAGGCAGACGAGCATACGGCCCACGGCTTCAGTAATGCCAGGGGCAGAGCCAAGCTGCTACCTACCGTTAAGACCTCTCCATAAGCCTCGTTTGAAGGATATGTCATAGCGCAAAATAATCAATTACATCTAACAAATATGTTGGATCTATGTGGGAACCGACAAGGTACAAATAAATTTATACAAAGAAATTTACACGTCCGGGTCAAAAGGGCTGCATAAAAAAATTAAAACTTGAAAGTCATTCAAAGCTATGTATATATTACTGTTCATATGAATGGTTAAATCTTCTTCAATGCTGTAACTATAGTGAATTAATTTGAATGCAATTTCTCGCAGCATCAATAAAAATTAAGTCGACAAACTTACTGCAATTATGTTTTAATTTATGATCATTTAACTAAACAAGAATTATTAATTATTAGTTGAGTAAATACAACAGTATTTATACAGCAGCTAACGTTAAGAATATTGTGTTCGTTGTGTTCGTTACGAAGTAGAAATAAAGATAATATTTAAGTAGCTATTGTGCGCGTTATCCATTTATTGCATTAGATAATGAATAATTTATGTACCTACTCGTTTTTCTTTTGTTTCATGAATGTGACATGTCTTTTGAACAGTTTTCGTGTAACAAAATTTCGTGAGGATTTGATCGGATAGAGATAATGATACATTATTATATATCATAATTTTTTATGGACTCAATAATGCGTTGGGAGAACGTGATTCTTTGAGGTACCTGAGCTCACAGCCCACCTGCTGTTAAGTGGTTACTGGAGCCCATAGACGTCTACAATGTAAATGCGCCACCCACCTTGAGATATAAGTTCTGAGGTCTCAGTATAGTTACAACGGCTGCCCCACCCTTCAAACCGAAACCCATTACTGTTTCACGGCAGAAATAGGCGGGGTGGTGGTACCTACCCATGCGGATTCACAATATGAGCCACCACCATCAGGCCCACCGCTGGGCGCTTCATCGCGTGTAAAATTGACAATTCGGCTCCTTTACTCTTCTGATTACCTACCCTTCTTTGAGAGAGGAAGTTGGGCCCGTTTTTGGCGAGCCTAAATCACATGACCTTATTGTGTTTGATTCGTTTAACAAAATAAGTACTTAATTTACATCCCAAATGTTTTTCATTCTTGAAACGATAGACTACACGAAAAAATCTTTTAGAGAACTGCTAACAAGAATTCGATGAGAAAAGTCAAAAATCTTTTTTAAAAGTTTTGGTAGATGTGTTTTTCCAGCAGTCTATCAACACGGCAACTTGAAAGGTATCTTTTGGATAAAGAAGGATAAAGAATGGAAGGAAGAGAAACACATTTTGTGAAAAAGAATTAAAAGGAATAAGTAAATTAAAAAATTTAAAATTACCTCGTAAAATAACAAAAGTTTAAATACTGTGTCAAAATTGTGTCATTTTAATACAGTAGTTTGCTTGCTATGCAATTAAGCAATTGTTTTCACGTGTCTCGATCATTGACACCAATTGAGAACAATATGCTGATATAGGTTAACATTGCTATAGTTTATAAGCAAGCTAATTTCTATTTTTTTTTATTGCCCTTGTAGGCAGACGAGCATACGGCCCACCTGATGGTGAGTGGTTACCGTCGCCCATGGACTTAAGCAATGCCAGGGGCAGAGCCAAGCCGCGTAGCAAGCCGTGTGGTATAGCGTAATATTTTATTCAAGAATCATCTCCCTTTTGAGTGGTATGCCAAGCGAATCTTCATTTTCAACAACCAGCTCATAACTTGATGGACCTTAAATAAATTTAAGTTCACAGTACATATATTTTGTTATTGGGGTTCTAAAACAATTAATTGTGTTTAACTTTCCGTAACAAAATCAAAAGCATTCTAAAGAAATTAAGTTAAAATCAATATTGTCCTGTGTTAGTTTTATTGAAGACATTGCATTTTAAGTCTTTGAAAATTTATGAAATGTTTTTACGACAAATGTTTTTTTTGCTTTTAGAAGGTTTGCAAACGAAGATCTTAGTTAGTGTACTTTTAATTAGTGGATAGGTGGTTTTTTTTCATAGTTGGGGACAGACCGTATATTATCTAAGCTAAGCTGTGTAAATATGTAAACTAGCCGAACTATGCAAAGTTAGTTGCTGATACTTGAGCTAAGCTAAGTCTCTCCATACTGGCGCACTAGTTTAGTTGCTATTAGTATTATACTTAGCTACTTGCACTACACAGACTGCTATGCGTCATGATAATCGCCTTATCGTAGCCGCCGCTGACTACTCCCCGAATCCTGATCATGCAGGAGTCAGTCACCGTCGACGCCCTAGACACGTCCTTACGGATCCGTCAGATCCAATAACCTTTGCATTAGACGCCTTCAGCTCTAACACTAGGAGCAGGCTTAGGGACCTCGGTAACCGTACTCGTCGAACTCGACAAAGAGTTCGCCGTGCAACCTAACCCATGAATCAGCTCGCTGAGTTTCTCGCCGGATCTTCTCAGCGGGTCGCGATTCCGATCCGGTAGTAGATTCATTCGCGAAGCAGCTGCTCTTGAGCTGTTAGGTCTCCTTCGGAGGCGCTCGGGTAGCTGTTAGCAAATCCCACCCCTCCTGGCTGAGCCTTGCTCACCTGTCCTGGTGAAACTGGAAAGGCCTCCGGGCCACCAGTAATCCTTCAATCATAAAAAAAAACACAGACTTCGGTTTCGCTTAGTTAGTAATGTGCACATAACAAAATTCTAGTTTATCTATTGAGGATCTATATTAAATTCGCTATAGTAGGGTCTCATCTGCAACTAGCTTTAAAGTTCACAGTTTTCTGTTGTTGCATTTTCGATAATCAATTATTCAATACGTTGAATTCATCTTTAACCGCAAAACATCTACATATATAGTTCGTAAAATATCGACATGGTACATGATATTGTTTCAGCATGAACAATTCAAGAACAAACACGGATTTATATGTACTAGTAGTCCCCCGGTAATCGAATTTAATTAAAATTATAAGTTTGTTCACTATTATGATTATGTTGTCAAAGACTATTTATACTTCTATAATCACAGATTTTGCCAAGACTCCACTTCAGACAAATATTAATAAGGCAAACAATATTTAATCTATTCTCAATTTGACCACAGACTATAAGCAATAAGAAAGGTTTGACAGTAAACAAATAGTATGCATGCGTGTCTGTGTCAAATACATGGTAATGTGTGAAATGTTTTTTTTATTGATTTAATGTATTTTTTATGCATAATTTAAAATAAAATTTAGCTTTCTGTACTCCCTCTCTATATTCTCTATCTCTATAAGTGTGGAAATTTTCATACTCATTCGTCCGCGCGATTTTCCGCGTATGTTCCGTGTATGTACCGTATGTTCCATGGGGAGTGCTCTGAGGAATTGTTCGAGATGATACCGGCATCTCGTTTTTACCATCGCACCACCCGCCAACGAAGTAGAGTTCACCCATACTACCTGGAGCCACTGCGTTCATCGACAGTGCGTTTCCAGAGGTCTTTTTTGCCACGTACCATCCGGCTATGGAATGAGCTCCCCTCCACGGTGTTTCCCGAGCGCTATGACATGTCCTTTTTCAAACGAGGCTTGTGGAGAGTATTAAGCGGTAGGCAAATGCTTGGCTCTGCCCCTGGCATTGCTGAAGTCCATGGGCGACGGTAACCACTCACCATCAGGTGGGCCGTATGCTCGTCTACCTACAAGGGCAATAAAAAAAAAAAGGTGTACAAAGTTTTTGCTTGACGTATTAATATATGTATAGTATGACGTCAATGCGTAGGCAACATTTCAACATTAACACTTGTGTTTCTTTTTTTTTTGTTCCTACCTATTCGCTGTTAGCCTAAGGGGTCTATTCCAGTTACGCCCGGACGGGTAAGTGAGCTGACGGGCTCAACCTGAGAGAATTTGTTAACACTATCCCTAGCAAAAGCAGTGCTTCACAGAATCTACCACCGGATCGGAATCGCGACCCATTGAGAAGTTTCAGCGAGAAACTCAGTGGGCTCTTGTGTTTGAAAATCGATTTAAATGTATCGAAAATGTGTGTAGATAAGTAACAGCTTAGTTTACTTAGCGAACAGATACATAAACGGTCTTTATATGAATTGATGTCGACTTGAGTGTCGGTGACACACAAGTCCGTTGTTGATAGCATTCATTAGCACCATGAAAATCATAGAATTTGAAGAATATAACAATTTATACCTACTTTATTAATATTACAAATATGAAGGACTGCATGTTTGTCCTTCTTTCACGTCGAGACGGAGTGACATGATTTTTTTATGTGATGCTATTAGGTCGGGAGAGTTACATTACCTTATTAGATAATAATATTATTTAAAAAAAAAAGTCATTCTTACGGGAAACTACACTGACAAATTTCCTTTAATACACGTGCGAATTTTTTTTTATTGCTTAGATGGGTGGACGAGCTCACAGCCCACCTGGTGTCAAGTGGCTACCGGAGCCCATAGACATCTACAACGTAAATGCGCCACCCATCTCGAGATATAAGTTCTAAGGTCTCAAGTATAGTTACAACGGCGGCCCCACCTTTCAAACCGAAACGCATTACGGGTTCCCGGCAGAATTAGGCGGGGTGGTGGTACCTACCTGTGCGGGCTCACAAGAGGTCCTACCACCAGTAAATGTAGTAAATGCACCATAATTTAGTTGTTCAATACTAAGCCGATTTGCCACGCGAACTGAATATACCAAAAGAACTAAATTACGGTGATATTTGTCACTATTAAAAACAATGGTGGGTAATAAATGCGTATTTTTAATTCAACGCACGCACAGTTGTACGCTGGGTGACTCATAGAATTGTTTATCAGCTGTTGTAATTTTATTACTATGATAACAGCGAAACGCGTCGAATTAAACTGTAAAAAAATCGACAATACCACGTCTAGTGTGCTTCTGAAGGTATATGAAGAAACATAGTGTTTTTAGTTCATACGTATCTTATAGTCTTGTACAAAACTGCTCCATTTTTCGGTAGTATACAAGGTAATTATTACATTTATAAAATAATACAATGTACAAGTGAGTGCTTGAAAATTTTATAGCGCTCATTTTGAAATTAGGAAATTTAAGTCTGAATCTTGCAATAATATTATATACAAAACTTTTCGGAGATGTTTTTGTATTAGTAAACATTCGATTTTCGCGGTTTCGTCCGTTTTAAATTTCAAATTCAGAATTGCGCTGCATTTTCGCGGGATTCAGTGTTATCGTGTCACTAGCTGGTGTATGTATAAAGAAAATAAAAATTCCTTAGTATGTGTGAATTGTGATGATAGTTTTAATCCATAGACATAGCATAGCATAGCAACACTCCCGGTCTGAGCCCCGTGAGCTCACCTACTAGTTCGGTGAATCTAGAATAACCCCTCGAGATTACTAGAATAGGTAGGAAAAAAAAAGATGACAGTGTTTGAACTTGAAGGTGTTGACGTTGACAACGTATGTCAGTTTTTTTAAATATAAATTTACATGTTCGCTGGGCAAAGGGAAGCGTTACAAAAAAAGAAAAAACTATAATCTTGCAGTGGCTCATGTCGGGGAAAATGCACTATGCCTATATAATACGGTACTTCTACAACACGATAATGACATTTTTGTTTTAAATTATTTAGCAAATTACATTTTGCACTATGAACACAATATATGAGAATGAGCGAACTTTTACTGCTTATTTTTTATGTATAATAGGTAAAATAATACATACAGGCATATATTACTGGTGGTAGGACCTCTTGTGAGTCCCCACGGGTAGGTACTACCACCCTGTCTATTTCTGCCGTGAAGCAGTAATGCGTTTCGGCTTGAAGTATGGGGCAGTCGTTGTAATACTGAGACCTTAGAACTCATATCTCAATTATAAGGCATTTAAGTTGTATTATAGATGTCTATGGGATCCAGTAACCACTTAACACCAGATGGGCTGTGAGCTCGTCCACCCACAAAGCAATAATAATAAAAAAAAGTCGTATAACACGGTTTCTAACAACACGGGACTTTGTAAGAACGTATCTACCGTGTTGTTGGAATACCTACCTGTACTCAAATACAAAAAGTTTCTAATCTAAGCCGTTTGATTGAAGGTTGTTATTATTTTTTTGTTTTAGTTACATAATGTCACGAGCAGTTTTAGTGACGGGTGGTGCGGGCTATGTCGGCTCCCACACCGTGATAACGTTATTAGAACGACAGTCGGACGGCGATCCTTTGGAAATCGTGGTGGTGGATAACTTGTCGAACGCCTACTGCGCCGAGGGGGAGAAGAAACCGGAAGCGTTGAAGAGAATCGAAGAGTTGACCGGGAAGACGGTGCATGTTTATAAAGTAGACATCAGATGTGCCGAGGCCTTGGACAGGATATTTGAAAATGTGAGCCTCAAATCGATTTGACGAAAAAATAAGCGACTTTGACGATTTAATATCGCGTTTTTTTTTATTGTCGGCAAATGCTTTAGTCATTCGTGACCGTGTAAACTATAAAGGAATCGAAACGTCGGGTTGTAATGAAAAAAAAAAACAAAAAAAGCGCGATATTAAATCGTAAATGAGTTTCTAATTATGGATACGACTCTGGCAAACCTATGAAAATGTGATTTGGTGAAATAGCTCTATTTGCTCTGGTAGTGCCGTCTGCTATAAGACACGAGGTCTGAAGTCTTTGGTTTTAGCGCAATTCTCCTATAAGTCAGCTTAGCGCTTACACTAGGACGTAACTTGAATTCCATTAAGTAAATAAATAAATGGGAACAAATCACGCACGGTCATTCCGACATAAATTAGGATTTTCGGTGTTATAGGTACCAGAGACTGATAAACATATTTATATACGTCTAAATATATACATAATAAACACCCAGACAAAGAGCAAACAAAACTATTCATCACACAAATGTTTGCCCGATGTGGGAATCGAACCCGCGACCCTTGGCGCCACAGTCAGTGCCGCTAACTACCGCACGACGGGGTCAGTCATTCAGAGTTAGAAGACATTCTTCTTTTAATTTCCAGCACAACATCGATTGTGTAATACATTTCGCGGCTTTGAAGGCCGTCGGAGAGTCGGTGGAGAAGCCTCTAGAATATTATCAGGTTAATATCAACGGAACTTGCACGCTGTTCGAGGTATGTACACATATATATATTGGCTGTAAACGTTAATTATACATATATATAAAACATCGTATTTGCTTCATTTTCGTGATTAATAAAACGGCAGTAAAAATGAAATAAATTAAAAAGATATATCGTAATTTCTAGTAGGTACTGTACTGACACTGATCCGGCTGTAATTAGGAATGCTCTGAGGAATTGTTTGAGATGATTCCCTCATCTCCTTTTTATCACCGCAACTCCCGCCATCGGAGCAGAGTTCATCCATATTATCTGGAACCGCTGCGTTCATCGACAGTGCGTTTCCAGAGGTGTTTTTTGCCACGTAACATCCGGCTATGGAATGAGCTCCCCTCCACAATGTTTCCCGAGCGCTATGACATGTCCTTCTTCAAACGAGGCTTAATGGAGAGTATTAAGCGGTAGGCAACGGCTTGGCTCTGCCCCTGGCATTACTGAAGTCCATGGGCGACGGTAACCACTCACCATCAGGTGGGCCGTATGCTCGTCTGCCTACAAGGGCAATAAAAAAAAAAATACCGTCAGTCATGGACGTCAGCATTGTCAGGGTTATTGTCAAGTTGTTGTCAAGTCGCTGCCTACCACAGAGTTCTCTCTACTACAGAGTAGCTTCGTTAGTAAGCCTCTGAAAATACTGTGGAGCGGAGTTCATCTCAGGACTGATTTAAAAAACGTGATAACAGGATTCAAACAATTGTTCAAAGCACTCTGGGCATAGGCCTATATATAGGACTGCCTATATCTGCTGTACCGTTATATGAAGTATATAACGATAGTTAAGTATGTCTATTGTTCATTAAAAAACTAGGCGACCGCTTTAAACACTTTTTACTGGTGGTAGGACCTCTTGTGAGTCCGCACGGGTAGGTACCACCACCCCGCCTATTTCTGCCGTGAAGCAGTAATGCGTTTCGGTTTGAAGGGCGGGGCAGCCGTTGTACCTATACTGAGAGCTTAGAACTTATATCTCAAGGTGGGTGGCGCATTTACGTTGTAGATGTCTATGGGCTCCAGTACGCACTTAACACCAGGTGAGCTTTGAGCTTGTCCACCCATCTAAGCAATAAAAAAAGGCCCGTGAAGTCGCTGCCCACCATTGAGTGGTCTCGTTAAACATTATGGAGAGGAGTTCATCCCAGAGCTGATTTTAAAAACTCCATAACGGGATCATCTCACCCAAATGTTCAGAGCACTCCGGGCACTATAGTTACATATTATAAATGATGTAGATAGCGGCAATCGTGTAGTCATATTCGTGGGGTGCTCTCTTACACCTATTCAATAAAAGAATCACACGATCGCTTTGGGACAGAAATGGACGGAACTAAACGCAGACTTACGCTTCAAATCAATTTTCAGATAATGCGGAAACACGGCGTCTACAAGCTGGTCTACAGTTCGTCGTGCACGGTTTACGGTGAGCCGGAGTATCTGCCAATCAACGAGTCGCACCCTACGGGCAAGTCCCTGACCAGCCCCTACGGAAAGTCGAAGTACTTCTGCGAGGAGATCATGAAAGATTTGTGTGTGAGCGATAAGGTAAGTTTTTTATTTCGCCAGTGTGCTTAGTGCGAGCTTTTTAACGTTCTCGATAGCGTTAAAGTTAACTCAAATTTGTATGGACCGTTTGCCGCTAGGGGCGCTGTTCCAAACGTTAAAAAACTCGCACTAAGCACATTGGAATTTAAATATTCACATTTAGACTATTTCTATCAGATCCAAATAAAATACGATCTATCGAAAACAAAATTTGAATTAATTCAGAAATAACATAGTCCTAGTTGCCATCGTCATTAATACCGTGTTGGAGATCGAAATATTAATTGAAGACATAAGATAATGAAGAGAAGGGGTTAAGTACAACTTTTAAGATTTTTTAGTTTTTACATTGAATGAAGGCGTTATGTGCCTATAAACCATATTAGACCTTAAATCTCCGAGCTTAAAGGCTACTTTTAGAAATTGCATGTGATGAGGAGTTATTTACGAAGAAAACGTACAAGGTTACAAAAGTTTGTTGTGCGTTTTCTCAAAATTAACAAATTGTATCATATCCCCTTCATCCACTCATGTCTTCAATTATATAACTACCGCCTCACCCTTCGAATCGGAACGCATTGCGGTTTCGCGAAACTTGATGACGTCACGCATACGACGGAATGCGATATTTTCCTTTGCCTAAATATAGTTCACCAATATGTGAAGGCTACAGAGGGCACAAGTGTCCGTAAAAAAGCCACCGATGAGGGCGGCGCCACCATAGCGAATGCTATAATGTCAAAGATGGCGCCTAAATCTATTGGAACGTAGTTTGTTATCGCATGTTTCAGAGACACTTCCCGATCCCCCAGGAAACTTTTTGTTTTATCGTTTCAGCATGTCGTAAATTTAGGGAATATTTTAGATATTTATGATAAAAAAAAAATACTGATCTATTCTTTTCACTAATGCTCAAGAAATGTATCTGCAATAAAAACTTTATTTCGCAATTCTTCTTATTTAATTATTATTTGTTTAATAATTACCTTCAAAAAAAATAATTGCAAAAGCAACTCCGTTCCAATCGGGTGCCTATAAGACGCCTCTCTATTTTTTGTATTGCCATGTTAAATTTTTCGACTTGACACATTTCACTTCACTTCATTTGCAACACTAGCGCTGTTTTAACGGGTTCTTGTAAATTGCTGTCAACAGCATAAACTCTAAACTTGTCTACTATTTAAGAACTTTTACCTCTACCGTCTATGCAAACAAATTAATAATATTTGCCTTTAAATTGTATGTTTACAAATAAGATATCCGTATCATTCTTAAAAAATTGCAAACGAAGACTACAATTGCTTCATACAAAAGTATAGTAAAGTCGGTTTTTGGCAGAAATGGGCGATAATATCTTTACGATACTTCAATCCGGTCGGGGCCCACGAAAGCGGCCGAATAGGAGAGGATCCCTCTGGCATACCCAACAACCTAATGCCTTACATTTCCCAGGTAAGTTTTTTTTATTTTTTTTATTTAGTTATCTCTCACTTTTTGGCGGGATCGCGAGAAGTGGTGTGATTTGTTTTATTTTGTCGATTTAGTGTTTCTTCAGGTTTAAATGTGTAATAACGGTGGTTTATTAACTGTTTAATATCTGTAAAAGTGCACAAATGTGGGAAAATGAAACAAAGCCGCTGAACGTAACTTCTCCGGATCCTCGAAAGTCCACTGAAAAAGTCTCGGTAAATGACCACCATTTTACTAAGATTATATTTCATCCCATATCATCTCATCTCATTACATATGATTTCATTTCATAACATCATTTTCATATAAAAAATATATAAAATATTAGGCTGTATGGTATAATACTTATGCTTTTCCAATTGGAAAAATAAAACTACTACTACTGTAGTTATGTCAGCGGCTATTCGTTGCTGATAATGTATAGGGTTCGCAACTAATTATAAATGGAGAAAATACATTTCGGTGTTTATAATTTAAATAGGAACCAGGTAATTTAGTGCACATTGTATTATTGACTGAATGGTAAGCCTGTCTATAATGTCAGACGACGGAAATTGTGTAGATTGTCTTCACTGACTTTATGGTTCTGTTTTTTTTTTTAAATATTATAATTTATTATACGATATTTATAAATATAATTAATGTGATTATCATCAATGTAATCGAAGTCAATTATCAGTGCATTATTAAAAATAAGTCAAATATTCGTCAGATCTTGTTCAAATTTCAAGCACTTTCAAATAAAAATAATCAAAAACCGCTTAGTTTGAATAATTTTTTTTAAGGAAAATAACTTAAAAAATTACATTCGAATTGATAGCTTCCTCTCTTTTTTCAAGACGGCTAAAAGTATATTTTGTCACTTTAACTGATGTTTGTAAGAAATGTAAAGATTCTTTTATTTTTTGGACGTAATAACATATTATAAATCGATGAACACCGACTGCCCGCGCGAAAAAGTGTCACGTTCCGCCTGAGCCCGAGCGTGCAAGCGAGAGCGCGGAACAAGCGATAGAGAGGCACAATCGGTCCAAGCGTTGGCTTGTGACACATTTATCTCTTCTCGCGTGACGTCAGAGCTAGCAGCTCGAATAGTTCTGCTACTGACGTTATCACGTAACAGTGTTGTCCGTAAACCGACTTTTCTTATTGCTTAGATGGGTGGACGAGCTCACAGCGCACCTGATCTTAAGTGGTTACTGGAGCCCATAGACATCTACAACGTAAATGCGCCACCCACCTTCAGATATAAGTTCTAGGGTCTAAAGTATAGTTACAACGGCTGCCCCACCCTTCAAACCGAAACGCATTACTGCTTCACGGCAGAAATGGGCGGGGTGGTGGTACCCACCCGTGCGGACTCACAAGGGGTCTTACCACCAGTAAACTTTACAGATAGTCAATTTTACAGATAAGACTTCACAGACAATCAATTTCTTTTTTTTTTAATTAGGTAGCAGTCGGTCGGCTAAAGGAGCTGAAAGTGTTCGGCGACGATTATCCCACCGCGGACGGGACCGGCGTCCGGGACTATATCCACGTGTGCGACCTCGCCGCGGGACACGTGCAGGCCATAAAACTGTTCCACCAGCCGGGCTTCAACGGTTTCCATGCTATTAATTTGGGTAAGAATTTTTTTCTGGCCGAATAGAAATAGTTATAAAACGCATTATAATTATTAAGCATATAAGAAAATTCAGATATGATTTAGATCTTAGATAATTCTATTTAATCAGTCTGTAAGGATACTTTTCTGTGACGTCCCTAATATTCAAATTTCGTATTCAAACACCATTCAATATATATCCATGATCGCGACGCTTGCGATCCGCCGAAACATCGGGAACTCATTGAATGTGAAAATCGTGGTAACAACCCAATAATAATGTCGCGTTAGTCGCGAAAGTTTAAAACAATTTTCCCCGAATTATGTATTTACGTGGCTGTTTGACGTCGACCCCTTATCCTCAGCCTTTGTCAATATAAAAAAAAGTATTGTGAGTGTTGTCACAGGTATGGAGGATAGAGGGTAAATGTATAGGGGCAAGTTGAAAAATGTCCACCTGTAAAACAGCAAGTTATTGTCGTATGACTCACCGAAATAGCGCTAGTTCAGGTAGTGGAAACGTTCTGAATATAGCAGTTTCAAACAGAGTGAAGTGTGGTAGTTTATGATACTGTTTTTAAAATCCTTCCACTTGTTACAGTGGCGCCACCTAGATTGGCTCCCTTTCAGCCGACTTTTTTGTAATACACAACTAATAATCAATAATATGGTAGTGGCAGAACGTCTTGTGAGTCCGCTCGGGTAGGTACCACCACCCTGCCTATTTCTGCCGTGAAGCAGCAATGCGTTTCGTTTTGAAGGGCGGGGCAGCCGTTGTAACTATACTGAGACCTTAGAACTCATATCTCAAGGTGGGTGGCGGTATTTGCGTTGTAGATGTCTATGGGCTTCGGTCACCACTTTTTTTCCTACCTAGCTGAGAGCCTCTCAAGGCTATTTCAGCGTAACCTTAACTAGTAGGTAAGCTCACGGGGCTCAAACCTGACGACGTTGCTAACACGAACCCTAGCAAGAGCCGTGCTTCGCAGAATCTACCAACGAATCGGAAACGCGACCCACTGAGAAGATCCGGCGAAAAACTCAGTGGGCTGTGTCTGTGGGTTAATTTACTCGTCGAGCCCTTCGTCGCAAGCGACGGGTTCGACGAGAACATTGACCGGTGCTTGCTTAGTGAATCGGGAGGATCCGAAATGACGTGTTTGGGGCGACGTCGACTGCTTTCCATTCTGTCCGCAGGATCGGGAATGTCACCACTAACTAAACCATCTAAGCAATAAAAACAAATAAAAAATAAAACACTGGGATCTTATACTGAAATCCTCCTTAGTTCTATCCTCTATGGTTGCAGGTACGGGCACTGGTTACTCGGTGCTGGAGATGGTAGCGGCGTTCTCCAACGCGAGCGGGCGGGCCGTGCCGCACGCCGTGGCGCCGCGTCGCGCCGGTGACGTCACCGCGAACGTTGCCGACGTCGCGCTGGCGACGCGCTCGCTCGGCTGGCGCGCGACTCGGAGCCTGCACGACATGTGTCGCGACACGTGGCGCTGGCAGGAGGCCAACCCCAACGGGTATCATCGAATTTAAAATATTTCTTCATCCTGAGACGGGGAGTTATAAAGCTTCGGCTGCATTAGAGTACTTGTGGTTTGTTATTTGTTGTTCGTATTCGCGGGATATTTTACTCTGAACATATAAAAGTCAAACGCACAATTTCCACAATATAATGTATAAAATGTTATAATATAAACTAAAAGAGTAAACAACTTAAATCGACGCGCGCGAATCTCTTTGCATGACGTCACGGGACAGCTGCGTGTTCGGGAACTCCGATCGCATCCGATGACGCCCGAGCGCGACCGAATGTTGCGCGCTACACATACTTAACGGTAGGTAGCGGCTTGGCTCTGCCCCTGGCATTGCTGAAGTCCATGGGCGACGGTAACCACTCACCATCATGCTCGTCTGCCTACAAGGGCAATAAAAAAATGTTCAGTCAATACAAGTTCAAACTTAATGTGCCCCCAGCTAACAGTTCACAGAAACATTTATAAGTCAGATATACACAAATATTTAAATGAAAATTGTGAATGTTTCCAACTAATATTTTAGAAAAAAATTATCTTTTCTAGAAAATATCTTATACTATCTTATAACTTCACTTAACATATTTAATTTAACATAATTTAATACTAAAGTGTTCGATGCGGCCATATTATTTTGATTTTTTTTAAAACATACCAAAAATCACACGTTCCTATATATGTGTTGCCATTTTCGTAATTTATTCTACGCCATTTATTGTAATAAAAGAATATATTTTAATTATTTAATTTAGTATATTTATTCGTTAAACTTGACCAAAGTTGACTCAACCAAATAATTGTTGTTATAAAATAGTTATTATACAAAAAGCATTTATAATTTTAATAAATATTTAGGATGCTATAGAATTTTATAAACATATTCGTTTCCATTGCTGACTGACTTTGTCGATTCAACATTTAAAAGAATGATAGTATTAACGAAATTAAAAAATTATTTATTTTGAGCGTTCTGAAGGAATTTTGAACTCGTATCTAGTGAAGCGTCTGTGTCGATGTCTTTGCCTATTTACATATAGGATATCCTTAAAAAAAAAAACTGTAGTAATTTAATATCAACGGGCATCGAGTAGTTTTTTTTTCGTGAAATTTTGTATAAACTTCTAAAAGTCCGAATACCAAAGTGAATTCATACAAAATGTTATAAATGTTCGTATCGTGAATTTCGAGTCATGACTTGTACTCAAGTCCGCATTTAATAACTTGACAACATTTGATTTAGCATTTCTGTGTAATCATATCATTCCTGTAATGTAATATTATTTTTAACTTTTGGTGCTACATATTTTATTTTGTTATGTTAAAAAATGTTTAATTAAATGTTTTATTTACAATAAATTTGTTTTTATTTACAAGATAAAATAATATAGTTTACTTCTAAATTTTAATGATTCCGCCCCAGGCGTCCCTCTTTGACGTGTAATACTTTTGAAATTACATGATGTTATTTTCATTCAATGATCAAGTACTGTTTAAATTATATTTTTTTTCATTATGGCAACCTGCTTCCCGTAATGGCATTGTTGCCAGTGTCAAGGTAATAAAAAAAAATTATAGGTATGGGCACACACCACGTTATATATGAAATGGTATGGTGGGGAATTAGATAATGTAATAATGGGAATAATGTGACGGTGAGATTTTTTGGAACTTCTGTAGATTATTGGAAGAACTTGACAAACAGTGTTTAGCGACTTCGCTTAATTTTCCCACACTTGCGAACTTTCACAGATGCTAAACATTTAACAAGCCACGTCTAATCCTCAACAAACACTAAAATGGTAAAATAAATTAATACACATAACTTCGCTTCTCGCCTTCCTCCTTACGTTATACTTTTGTGGCACTATATAGATTTTTGCCTAAGCCTTTGCCTTTATCCATTAAAAGTTTGTTGTATTTGTGAAGTTATACTTCTTTAGGCGCGTTATGAAAAATTGATGAGAGTGAAATTTTAAGATGCGCGCGCACCGTGACACAAAATTAACAGAAATGAAGTTGCCCACTAAATCGCTCATTACAATACGAACGACGTAACTTGGCGAGTCCGAATATAGCCGCAGGTGAACTTTCGCGCATGTACGCTCGTAAAAGTGTTATTAGCATTCATTTTTTAAATTATTAACGTTAAATATTTATTATTAATTATTTAATATTAAAAAAAAGAGAAATAAATTTAATAAAAATAAAGTATAACTTCTTATGCGCGTACATAAACACACGCACCCTTTTTTTTGCTAGCTAAGAGATAATGTCACAAACCTTCAACATTCATTTTTTACAAAAGCCCAGTAATGTTCAACCGAATACATAAAAATTGTCTTATACGTTATGAGAGGGTTTAAAAAAAAACTAGATTTTTGTAATTAAACTGTATTATCTAAAATTACAAATTCTTTCGTAATTTCAATTACCAACTAGTAATCCGATGTGATAAGTCAGCACATAACATTACTGTATCTAAAAATATAAGATTTATATTATATTTTTACTTCTCGACTAACTTCTACTATATAATATGCACACAGAAGGCTTTCTAATTTAAAAAAAAGTATATTTATACTGGCAACACCTGTGTATGCCAGTTGAGTAACCAATCAACACTAATTTGCCATCAGAATGACTATTATTTTGGGATTTTTAGAAGTCATAGATTCTGTATCTTGAAACTTAGTGAGTAAACATTATTTTTGAAGTTTTCATTCAAGCACGATTAAGAAAATTCTAGGAAAAAAGTAACTTTATTATAAGAAAGTCATCTAAATTGTGCAAAAAGCAATCTTTATATGCTGAAAAAATACTTAGGTATATTTAAATTAGTATTTAACAAATACGGTTTCTTGCAAATTTGACACAAGATATAAATTTCTTTTCCTATGTGCAAATCAGTGATAAAGAGAAGCTTACAGAAATAAAGAAAAAATGAAAAAAGTATATTTAAAAAAAATATCTGAATTTTTATTGTATCAAATTCTTTTAAAAGTACACAGCTATAAACAGAAAAACCAAACCGAATCAATCAGTAACGCAACTTCTATGACAAAATTAATTTAGTGAATTTCATGTACCTATACATTTTAGACGAATAGATACCATTAAAGTGATTCTTGCCATATTAAAAAATTACGAAATCAATAAAAAGCTAATTCGTCCATCTGCATTTCGGTTAAGAGCACGGAAAATACATTTCACTTATTTATAATCTAAATAATATGAATTCAACAAACACCTATTAACATTATATCATTCCAATAGTCTGTATGTCGACGTTGCTATCTGAAGAGGTACACAATCATTATTACAGTGCTATCAATTTATTACAGTTTCAAATTCATGTATAATTTATTGTGATCATCTATAGACAATAATTTTTTTTTTTGTGATTAAGGCTAATAATATCCGATACTCTCTGCCAAAAATTTAAACTATTTTTAACCCAAAAATATTCCACATTCGTGGGTGGAACATTCACTGATTCTACGACGAAGTTGTTACTCGGGAAATATGTACGCATCGGAACGCAGATCAAAAATGAAATCGCAGTCAAATTTTAGTTACAATTAAACATGAATTGGAAAATGTTAAATGTCCGAATTCGTATAACATCTATCTGTCTTCTTCACACAAGATAATCGTGGGAAAAACGAAAAGTAAATGAATTATTTTCTTCCCGTATAACACGACCGAAATATTTGAATACCTCCTACACATCATGTCGACATTCAAACCCATCGAAATACACTGTAAGGCAACTATTGGTGGATACATTAGGCATTGATATGATAGTGGAGATAAATAGAAATTGTCAAAGAATTGTCTTTGGCTTTGTGACTGTTTTAAATACACCACATCAACATGTCGTAGGGCATATTGGATGTGTGAGAGTACAAATCCCAACTTTAGAACTGAAGTGGATCAACTATTTTTTTTTAGAAAATTAGATTTAGACTTTGAGCGACTTAAAACATGTAATCTATCATTTTATAAAATTTAAAAATTAAATTTAAATTTTAGTCGATATAGAAATAAACATAGTACACTTTCCGTCTCTTATAAATCAAGCGCATACCTGAAAGTTTAAGGTGCCTATGCGCTTTAAGGCTTAAACTATTACAATCAAAACTGAAAAATTACAATTCTACAATTACAGTTTTGGCGTTGACAAAAACAAACAAGAATTTTGGACTTCAATTCTAAAGGTGCGAAATATAATTTAAAATTACATGAATAGTATTATATTAGTCAAAAATAAAATTAGTTGTAATCGAATCTAATGTATTTTAGATATTGTGTTAAACAATTTTCGGAATAATTCATCTATTAATATTTACAGTCCAGAGAGTGGATTTCTTGAAACTAATCGTGCGCCACCTACCGCACGTTGGCGGTATTATACGTATGGTAAAACACAAACAAAAAAATATTTTATGTATACACGTCACGAATAGGTCAGGTTGTGTCTCGAGATAAATAAAACTGATTAGTCACAAGCCAGACTTAGAACGTGGAGATTATAATTGTGTTAGAACCTAACATAAACTTTGGCTTTTGGGTAACTTGTGGAAATGAAGAGGATTCTCATCCACCGCTAATTTTTTATTACCAAAAATGATACAGTAATGGAGGAATTTAAAAGTCTGGTCCGAATTTATGGTTACACCACAATGAGTTCGGTCGATGTAATTCCCAATTATCCTGCACGAAATCATGGATAATGAATCATTAAGGAAAACCAGTATCGATAATTACAAACAACAAAAATGTCTCGTATATAGGAGTTCACGATTGGTTATTGACTGGTAATCAGTAATTAAGGTGTATAGTATCAAAATCCACTATAGCGATTTTCACGGAAATACTAAAAATTGTTTTCTTTTCTATATTTTTTTATAATATTTTTATCGCGAATGTCTAACGAAATATTTATAACACAGTGCTTGATCTTATTGAAAAAAACATTATCATAAGCAAGCTAAAATAAAAACATTTTAAACCGTTTAAGGAGAAAAAAAAAACAAATTGATAATTTTAATGAGTTTTAATACTAGGTATAATCCTTCAATTACCGTCTCTGCGAGATGAATTTAAAGCATCTCTATTTTATTGTTTTTTTCTTTAATGAATTCCTCAACTGCGTTATCTCCCTCCCAATATATATATTTTTGGTAATAAAAAAAAGAGCGGTCGATAATAATTAAAATGTAAACCATCACATCAATGCATATTGCTTTTCTCAATTATATTAACTGTGATTATATCTAAATTAGTATGAAATACGTATGTATATAATCGTTTTACAATTTCACAGTTCATTTAATATTGAATGTTTTATCGAGTTAAAATAATTACGAGCTTTCCTTTATAATAAATCCCTTGTTCAAATTACTTAACAAATGTTGAATACATTTTTATTGTTTTGCTTTGGGGTCGATGAAGTATCTCTAACTACCCTCTTTCGCTAATTAGAATAATCGCACTTAACTTGTAATTATTATTTTTAAACAGATTATTATTCTATTTAGAGCGAAAATAAAAAGATTTTCCATTTGCTAACTTATATGACGTCGTTATATTTCATATAAAACACGGCTAGAGATACGCATAGGTACGTGCTTTATAAAAATGAACGCGATTGCAGTACTTCATAGCGCGTAACTTCATTACAATTGCAAAGCTTTATCGAGACTGTAGTACCCGATAAAACACTTTTAACATACATACATATACATACATAATAATAATAATATCGACGCTCGAAAGGCAAACATGACTAAGCGACAATGCGTGAACTTAACAGATTTAAAGTTGAAATAACTGAAAACAAAATTTATTTTAACTAATCCAGCTGTAGTAGGTCCACTGGTGGTAGGACTTCTTGGGAGTCCGCACGGATAGGTACCACCGCCCCGCCTATTTCCGCCGTGAAGCAGCAATGCGTTTCGGTTCGAAGGTGGGGTAGCCGTTGTAACTATACTTGAGACCTTAGAATTTATATCTCGAGGTGGGTGGCGTATTTACGTCGTAGATTTCTATGGGCTCCAGTAACCACTTAACACCAGGTGGGCTGTGAGCTCGTCCACCAATATAAGCAATAAAAAAAAAAAAAAAAAGTAGAATCTAGCTAGTAGCTGTATGATTGAAATGATTTTAATAGACCTAGAAATATTTATTTTTTTGCGCATCGAATATGGTTATTGCCTATCATTTATGTACAAAGCAGTTATTGTCGCTTAGTCACTTTTGCCTATCAAGCGTCGATATATTTTCTTTCACGTTAACACGAAATACGTGAATGAAGTGTAAATACAATATTCTGTTCGGAAACAAAAGTGTACTTGTTAATAATGAAGGCCGAGATCGTATAGCTTTTTAAATGTTGCCGTGTTTCTTACAAATTACATTACTATTACATGGAAATTAACCCTTTGACTTCCATGTAGGTCACCGGTGACCTACGCGGCGTACTGAAGTAATTATGTCGATTTCTATTACTAAACACCTGTGTTACCCACTTTTACCTTCTTTTGTTGGAACGAAGTTCCTTATCGCGCGTTGTGAAAGGGGGCTAGACGGAAAAAATTCTTACGAAAAGTTGTCACGACACTTTTTAGATCCGTCATTCTGACCAATCAACGTGTAGGCGCTTATCGCGTGACATTGCTCGTATCCGATTGGTCCGCCTAATGAGTACAGTTTCTCGAGATAGCGTTTCAACAATAGTAATTTAGTTCATAGTATTGTTTTTTTTCTTCTTCATAATGCCGTAATTTATTATTATAACTTAAAAAAAATATTACAATTCCTTCACTAATTAATCGAAAGGAACTTCATTCCATCCGGGTGTCCCTTGACACCTCTGAAGTTTTTTTTACATATATATATATATATTTTATCTTTTAGGTCTCTCAGAGATAGATTCGTCCTCAGTATCTTCGGATTAGTCTTTCCCAGATCTATATATTAAATACGTGATGGAAAAACTTTGTATCCCTTTTTACGAAAATTGCGCGGACGGAGGTGTATGAAATTTCCCACACTTATAGAGAATGTAGAGAACGAATGCAGAATGTTAATTTTTTTTTTAAATTATGCCTAATAAATACATTAAATCAATAAAAACATTACACACACTACCGTGTATTTGACGCACACACGCATGCATACTATTTATTTATTGTCAAACTTTTGTTTTTGACGTCTGTGGTCAAAGTGATAGAATAGGTTAAATATTTTTTGTCTTTATTAATATTTTTTCCATAGTGTATGTAGTCTTGGCGAAATTTGTGATTATAGTAGTATAATAATTTATTTAATAGTCTTTGAAAATATAATCGTAATAGTGTACAAACTTATAATTTCAATTAATTATAGTCGAATTTCGACTACTGCGGGACCGCTAGTTCTAATAGATATTCCAGCGCCTTAATAAGATCGAAGAGAGAAATCGAGGCAATTACTTCAGTGCGCCGCGTGGCAATCAAAAGGTTAAAGACTTAAAATTTTTATTTGACTGTGAATTCAAACGCGAATTCATTATAAGATCTAATAATGTGTTATTATAATAAAAAAAACGAAGATCAACATTAAAAATCGACAGTAAGTATTTTGTGTATTTGAAAAATAAAACCTGATATATATGTATTATATTGTCCTACCGTTACATGGATGTGTGCACTAGTTATTCGGTGCTAAGTTAGATTGGTGTTCACTATAGTCTTTTGGGCACTTTACGGGGGGCTAGCCTTCTCGTTTGATGCTTGGCATCTGCGGCGGGGGCTCGGCTAAGCCCTTCACCTGGAATCAAAGAAAAAGTCAAATCAATATCAATTAAAAAAAACAGTCAGTTTTACTGGTGGTAGAATGTCTTGTGAGTCCGCGCGGGTAGGTACCACTACCCAGCCTATTTACGCCGTGAAGCAGTAATGCGTTTCGGTTTGAAGGGCGGGGCAGCCGTTGTAACTATACTGAGACCTTAGAACTTATATCTCAAGGTGGGTGGCGCATTTACGTTGTAGATGTCTATGGACTCCGGTAACCACTTAACACCAGGTGGACTATGAGCTTGTCCAACCATCTAAGCAATAATAATAAAAAAATTAAGAATGTCTGATGTTAATAGCTTCTACTACCTATGAGGGTTTGAAGTCTCAATTTTCTTTTTCCTACCTATTTGCCGGTAGTCCTAGCAAGAGCAACGCTTTGCAGCTATTACCACCGGATCGGAGTCGCAACAACTAAGAAAATCCGGCGAGAAACTCAATGGCTCATTTTTATTATTTATTTTTTTAATTGCCCTAGTAGGCAGACGAGCGTACGGCTCACCTGACGGTGAGTGTTTACCGCCGCCCATGGACAACAGCAATGCCAAGGGCAGAGCCAAGCTGTTTACCGATTAGTCTCAGTCAATATACCAATGGTTAAATCACGGGGCGTGGTACCGGCCTTACTACCATACTTTAGTGAAGCGGCAACCATGACCGGATAACAGACAACAACAAACCTAAGTCGCGATACTTACAATTACAATAAAACTTGCATATATAATATCAACGTTCTGAACGACATTAGAATCAGTCCTCTACCGAGCAGACTCGATGTGAGATTGGGAGTTAGATAAGAAGGTCAAGTGAAGAGAAAACTTCTGATGGAAGATTAGCCGAATCATGAATACCAGTTAGCGCTAGAAATACAGCAAAATCTATATTTATATTTTAATATTATAAAGCTGAAGAGTTAGTTTGTTTGAACGCGCTAATCTCAGGAACCGAACCAGGTCCGATTTGAAAAATTCTTTCAGTGTTAGATAGCCCATTTATTGAGGAAGGCTATAGGCTATATAACATCACGGTATGACCAATACACGTGAAGCATCAGTAAAGAATGTTTCAAAATAGGGGTTTAAATAGCTTCTTAACATTCTATAATTCAAAAATATTTTCACTTTCTACGTAAATGAAGTGGGGGGTAAAATTTAGCGTTATGCCAAAGTAACTATTATACTCGGACGGAGTCGCGGGCAAAAGCTAGTGTTTTATATATTCATTTACCTTAAGTCTTGCGGCAGTCTTGAGGAAGGCCGGCAGCTGTTCCTGTGAAACATTAACTTCGCCGGCGTACATGAACTCTAAAATGGCTTGCAGATGTAGATAAGACACGTCTTTTAGAATTATTATCGGATGTTTCGATGGATTTTCCTGTGGATTTACGAAAAAAAATAAAAAAATTAATTCGCTGTCGGAATACCACCGGTGGCGCCTTTTGACCAATAATAAATTATAGTTTAAAAAAAACTAACGAAGTACGCTTTTATAGAAAATCCAACTAAAAAATAGATTTTTTTTTTTAATAAATTTGAATTAAAAATAGTGTAAGACAAAATTATTTTATTGTTAATATAAAGCGTGAGGTGCTTTTCAGGATATTATCAAATTAATCCTTCTACTCATATCTGTTCATAAAATATTTATAACTACTGATACCATGCACCCACCCCACGCTATTTTTTTTACAATAAAATTATTTTTTCTAACACCATTTTTAACTCAAATTTATTAAAATTTATTTTCTATTTTTAGTTGAAAAGCGTATTTTGTTAGTTTTTTAAAAATATTATTTATTTTTAATTTTTTAGTTGAATTCAAAAAATTTCATTTTTTTTTAAATATTGAATTGTCATCGGTCCTTAATAAGTATACCAAATTTCGAGTTAATCCGACGTTTTGAAGGGGGTCAAAATCAAAGTTCAAAGATTCCGTTACAAACATACATACGTCTGAAGCTAATAAAAGCGTATTAAAAAAAAAACATCAATACATAACAATGACGAACTAGAAGATTTGCTAGAAAAAAAATCCTACATATTCGCTGGTAATCTAAAGGGCTATTTACAGCTACGCGCGGTTGATTCGAACGTTAGAAAAGTTCGTTTGAATAATCTCCGTTTTTTTCTTTCTTATCTCTCTCGGTAAGCGTCGAACGAAACCTTTTAGCCCGTAATACCTAGACGATTTCTACTATTGACAACTGAGCAATCACATAAATAGTCTTCGAATGATTTTTTTAAATATATTTTACAAGGGGAAAATCGTTTCGATATTAGCGGAGAGCTTGCCCATAGCGAAATTGCGCGTATATCTTGGGCGATGGAAATATCTGAAATAAACCAGAAGCGCCGTGTACTTTTAATGTACGCTCGCGTTTTTACTCTATATAATGCCCGTAAATTCGTATTTACAAAGCGCCTTTTTTTCCCTACCTATGCTGATAGCCTTGAGAGGCTACTTCAGCTATGCCCTTACGAGTAGGTGAGCTCAAGGGTTCAACCTGAGAGAATAGTTAACACTAGCCCTAACAAGAGCAGTTTTTCGCAGAATCTACCACGGGAAAGGAAACGCGACCCACTGAGAAGATCCTGCATGAGACTCAGGGAGTATTAAGGCTCTAAATATGATTTAAGACGTGGATGCTATAACAAGCTAGATGTGTCCATTATAGCCATAATCTCTGATAAACCGAACAGATTAATCTGTTCACGATTCTTTGACAATATCATAATTTTTCAATGTTGTTTTTGACGCTTTACCTCTAGAATATTTATTAACCTGTGTCTAATAGTTCGTGAATTCTCGGTACGGACAGCAAATATTATTGCGAATACACTATAATAATACGAAAACATTTACAGGATGTTACTGTAATGAGAGACACCCGATTTCAAAACTAGCTTTAGTATTGTATACCATTATTATAAAAACAGAAAATCCATCATATTTTACAGGCAAGGATTTCTAAACATTTTCCTTTTTGTAAATCATTTAATTAAAATTTGTGTAATATTTAATTTTTAGTGTCAAAAATGATACTACCCATTACGCATTCCATTGCCGGCTCATAGAGAATAAAATAAACACTAAAACTATAAAATCGTATTTGACTCAAACGACAAATATGGCTTAAATCTGGATGCATTGCAGCATGCTTGCTTTGCTTTAAAAAGTGAATTTAAATGATAATGTGAAACAGTAAAGATAGGATGCACTGATAAAGCTATGTATTCTATTCAGATGATTTTCGATTAAAAACAATATACACTATGATCCAAAAGTTTGGAAACACTAAGAATACGTAGCAAATGTATCCGGCTTTGCCTGGGATCATGTTATTTGCCATGATAAAAAATATCATAAGTATAAAGGTTACAAAATAATTAAAAATATCAACCAAATTCGTTCAGCATATGTTTCGAGTAACAACAAACATCCTTATAAAAAACTCATTTTTATTTTGCTATAGGAAAAATTTCACATGTAATTTTATTACGTATAAAATGTTTGTTTCCTATTAATCTATTAACTTTTTTGGTCTAATATGTTTGGCAGCGACCAAAGCCACACCAATTATATATCAGTGTACATTTAGTAGTAATAGAAAATAATCAATCAAAAGCAAGTCGTCTGTTTAAAAATCTGTATACATTTTTGATTAAATGCAATCAGGTCAATCATGTCTCGGGCACAATTGTCGTACACAAGCAATTGACTATTACAATGCAGTGCTAATAAGATGCCAACATCAGCCAATTGTGAACATGCTTAACACAGTGAGATTGTGGTTGTCTTTTTGTAACATTAAATCAAAGCTAGTGAGATTGTTATACATATGAACAAACTTAACACTGGCCTGTTGTCTATGTATGCAGCATTAACATAATGTAAAACAGATAAAATGATTGAAGTAAAAAACCAATAGGATCTCAATATACAATCGTATCGACTTAATTTTCTATATATTTTTGTTTAGACTTGTTTTACAATATAGTAAAATACACCAATCAGTAATCATCAGGCACTAATGGATACACAATGTGCCTCATTACACATTCTGTGAATACACTAAGCAACTTTGATTGAATCAATCTGATATTGCACAATCAGAACCAAATAACGGCAAAAAAAAAAAAAACACTAGCATGCTTCTAAACATACCTCTAATAGACTTTTGAAGTACGGACTACAGGCAGAGAGAACCATTTTATGTGCCTTACACGTCTGTCCTTCACATGCTAATGTAACCTGAAAATTACAAACATGTTATACATTCCATAAATTTAACACGTAAAACTTATCATGCAATCGTTGCATGAGAACACATTGATGATTTCAATGCTTATCATCTCAGGTCACAGTAACACAATCTCAATTACGATTTATTAATAGTATTTTGTTTTTTACGCATTACAGTTGAATACTATAATCTTATTCCTGATATTTAAAATAAAGGTCTTTTATAAAGGTTAAGCATTTAGATATTTAAATTGTTATTTAATGGTGGTAGTCCATTAGTAAGTCTGAACAGGTAGCACAAAACCTGCCCAATTATGTTACAAGCAGTCTTCGTTTTTGGTTTGAAGAGTAGACAGTTATATAACGAGAGTGAAATTTCAACCTTATATCTTATTGCATATGGTAACATTCACTCCAGTAATCACTACATAGCATACTGTGTGCGTACTGGTCAAAATGAATCTCAATTTACTGATATGATACACCTAAGAATAATTACTGTGTGGAATTTGCCAGAATGTTGTTAGAATCTAAAACAAAAATGGTATCAAGGTTCTTCTTAATATTCCCTTTTGTCTCAAGGACTAATTAACACATATATAAAATTATTTGAATATTGATTTCTGGTTGGGCTCTTTTCAGTTAAGTTTAAAACAAGTCTTCAATCATTGTTGTCTCATCTCTATTCATATTTTCACTATACTTAAGAAACCTGAAACTACTATGTATGTTTGATGTCCATATTAATTCACATTGAAATATAAAAAAAAAAATTATTTATCAATGGTCAAATATCACATTGTATTTAATATTAAACTAATAGTAAAACATGCGATTTGTGAATTGAGTAAAAAATGTAGTTATATTAATTTCGTCACAGAACTGAATCTTGCTCTTCAAAGACTATGTTTTATAATTTTGTTGGCTTTATTTTGTTTAACTTCAGGTATCATTCCTGTATGCTTCTTCATGACAAATATTTTTATTTTTAATAACTAGTAAATTAACATCACGTAAGCAAATTATGTCGGTAACTATGGTTCATTAATTACTTGCATTTTTTAAGTGTAAAGTGCTTACAGTGAGGTTATATTATTTGTTTATATACAAGTAATTAAAACCATTACAATACTCACATCTGTAAAACTTTTTTCGTCTCTCAAATGTCTGAACGAAGTCACCATGTTAGTTTGAAAATCGTTCCATTTTAAAAAGAATTGTTGATCACCCATTTTGATGATACTCTGAAATTTCAGATGAAATTTACACAAAGCCAAACGTGATGGTCTAACATTTATACTTCACAGTTATAAAGAATATTCTAAAGACCTAATGTTCCGATGCCATTTTTTAGAAATAATAGTGCAGTTTCTATAGTTTACCTACGTCATTAATTGCAATTCAAAATGATGCTTACCTACGGACACAGTAACTACAATTTCTTTTCGTGTTTAATTCACACGAAACACATTAAATATACATCCAGGGGCGCACGTAATATTTCGAAATCTACACGTAAAAGTTAAGCAATTGAAATCTCAAAATAAAGACGCCGTCTCGCATAATATAGCCACTTCTTTCTATTTCTTAATTTCTTTCAATCAGCTAGACAGGGTTGTCAGCCTTACTATTTTAGATTGTCAAAACTTGAAGGACAGTGGTACCCTAAAGCTATTTATGTATGGCAGTGATTAAAAATGATTTTATCACAATGTTACCTATTCTTTGTCATTTTGATTGCTCACAATTTATACAAACAGGTCATAATCAAGATTTTATTTATTTTTGTTTTTAATACAACAAGTGTTTCGAAGTGATTCATAATACAAGAAATCACCTGTATTAAAAACAAAAATAAATAAATTCCTGTTGAAGGCCTGTTTATTTTCGAGTTCTGAACAAGCCTTCTTAAAGTTCTTCGCAAAAATTTGAACAAGCTATAGTTAATCTATTAGAGGTTAGTGTTATTTTTTTTATTTTGCTCCTTAATACGTATCTGTGTTCAATTTACTATAGTTTTTATTATATGGAATAAAATTTACGTCTCTTCGTCAAGTCTATGTACTTATATCATCTTGAGAAAATACTAATTCTTGTCTGCTATGTTTGTCAAATATATCATTATTCAATAAAAAAAAGAAACAAAGAAAAAAAAGAATAGCCCAAATAAAATAAAAATAGAATTGTTTCATAAAAGATCGAGCATACATTGGTATCCCTGATTTGATTGGTTTTATTTTTTGTTTAATTCATCTATTAATCAGGCAAAGGAAGTAAAGCCCATAATGAATATTGTGAAAATGAAACTGATCGTTGAAATGAATTTGAACTTTTTGTCGGGAACCATCACAATTTGAAGAGCTTTTTTTTAGAATATTGATAATTTAGCGTCTGTCTAATTAGTAGTTGCTGTCTGTAAATAGGCTTGTTGCTTATCTGTGAAAAGGCATATGTATGGAAAAAATAAACAAAATGTAGAAATTATCGTAGCCTGAAGCATAGATTATACACATAATATGAGTTGCCGGGTAGACTTGTATAAAGCGATGTTACTAACTAGTATTTAAATACAAAGGTAATTTTCTAAAAATAAATTATTTGATCTCATATTTTAAATTGATAGAACAGACAATATCTTGAATCTGTACAAAAGCACAAATAATATACAATGCTATTTATATACAATTTCTTTTAATCATTCTCATTTCGACACTCTTCTGTCCTTGTTTTTGCTCATATATCACTTGAGTGTTTAGTACAATATTTTTTATTACAATTAAAAGGAAACTTTATTTTGTTATTGAGCTTTCGCTTGATCTGTGCTGTGTTTATTCGGTATAGTATCAATGAATCATTATTAAAATTTGTATCAATGCCATCTATCGCTGAGTAGCATGCATTAACTATCAATGTGCAACAGCGCCATCTAGTAATAGATTGCAGTACTGTCATCGCTAAAATAAAATTGTCAAATTTAAATAATTGTATTCGCAAATTGCTTAATCATATTCCACTGGTTTTGCTAATTAAGCTAAAAACTTTCGAACCAAATACCTAACGCTCGACTTGCATCACTCGACGAAGAGGAGAGCTTATTGCACCTAATCTCTTTTTAAACAATTAAACCAAGCTTAACGAAGCAGGAAACAAAAGAAAACCCTTCGTTTAAAATATACTTATTTAACTTATTTTTACTGTCTTTTTTGCTGTTCATAATCTTTTCTTATGTCAGGGACCACCTGTAATATTGTCAAGAGTTTATGGAGCGGTTTTTTTGAACCCGATTTTCTAATTAAGGATTACCTGATCTCACAAAGAACATTAAATATTATGTATACTAAATATCATAAACGAAAATAAACAGGTTTCGTGTGAAAATTTATAATGAATGAAATTTTATAATGCTTACTAGGTCAATGTAGAAATCATTATTTATTTATTTATTGCTTAGATGGCTGGACGAGCTCACAGCCCACCTGATGTTAAGTAGTTACTGGAGCCCATAGACATCTACAACGTTAATGCCGCCACCCACCTTGAGATATAAGTTCTAAGGTCTCAAGTATAGTTACAACGGCTGCCCCCCCCCCCCCCCCCCCCCTTCAAACCGAAACGCATTACTGCTTCAAGGCAGAAATAGGCAGGGTGGTGGTACCCACCCGCGCGGACTCACAAGAGACTGTCATAAACTATCATCAATCCACCAATTGTATCCACCAATATATCGCTAAAAAGAATACTATAATTTTTTATCTTATGCGTGCGAACGCTTGTATTTTTATATCCGAAACGCACTCAATATTTTTTTATTAGAGTTAAATAGGAACGAAAAAATAAACCTAATATGGCTTAGTGTAGAATTTGTTTTTCTGCACCACGCACATGTAACTGGCTACTCATTCTTATTTTGGAGATAAGAGGAAAAGGACCATATTGCATGGTGATAAAGTTGAAAGGTGTATGTTAATATAATAGTTCAAGGAATTTCCAAAATGGCACCGATGGTAACCTAGGTCAGGGTTCGATGAACTTAATTTATAATAATTGAGTTGCCGATATTTTTATTTTTTCACGATTATTATGTTAATTATTTCTTCAAGTTCACATTCATATTTTAGATCAGCCTTTCCCAAAGTGGGCGATAACGCCCCCTTGTGGGCGCTGCATGCCTAAAGGGGGGCGGTGAGAGACCCTGAAAAAAAATGGGGGCGTTGTGTAGAGGCTTGGGAGGCGATTTGTAATTTCATCTAGGAGGACTCTTAGACACCAACTGAGTTCTGGTTATAATGGTTTTTAAGTAGGTGAAAAAATGGGGGCGCTAAAAAATAATTTATTCTCAAAGTGGGCAGTAGACCAAATAAGTTTGGGAACCCCTATTTTAGATCATAATATATATATTTTAAATCAGATAAGTCTGCTTCCTAGTGAGGCATTGTTATATTTGAAAAAAAAAAAAACAATTTCTATTTAATACACAATATTTATTTATTTGTCACAAGAAAGAAAACGTTTTTAAAACGACACTTACATTGCATTTAGTAAGAGAGGCATAATGTGAATTATCAAGGACACATTGAAAGATTTGAAAAAAAAAAAAAATGACATTTTAAATATATTGTATTAAAATCTTAAAATTCTAGTAATATTTTTAAACACACACACACTACTACATTTGAAAGGCCAAGCGGTGTTGCCAAAATACTTAACACTAAATTCCTTATATATTAATGTTTCGATTTAAGTACGAGATTATATCAACAATAATATTCTAGTTAAGATAATATGGTAATAATTAATAAATTTTTAAAATTCACACACACTTCTACTATTCATCTCAAAAGATATCATCAACTTCACATCTATATTAAGGTCCGTGCACATAAAATATTAATAATCGCTAGCAATTACCACTACATATTAATTTAATACGATTTCATAATAATCATATTTCATTAACTATAATTGACATGAAGCAGGAATCAAAATTGATAATCGATAACTAAACTTACTTTGGTATACTTTATTTATATTTAGAAATTAGAACCGAGATCTAAACTTTACTCAGTATTTACTAAGCTCTGTCCTGCTCGCACTTAATTACAATAATTGAAAATAGAACAGGAAGAAAACACTAAGTGTTATATTATTATATAGTATGTCTATAAAATATAATAATAGTTTGTCTCACTCAGTCGCTACGTGCATGAGAAGATTTTTTTTTTAAGTATTCAAGCATTGGACTAAAAGTGTCAAGGAAATAGAAATACACATTTGAAAAACTTAATTAACAATTACTATTAACATTACTATTAGTACGAAACAGGTGCTTAGAATATATATAAACAAAAAAATCACAATACAAAAATTATTAATCAATACAGAAAATCGTTTTTTCTAATAGCCATAGATTTTTTTTATTTCGACTAATATTAGTAGCTACTAAAATTCTAATTGTAAAGAATTATTTCGTTGTCAAATAACGTAATCCTATATTGCTTATTGTTATTACTAATGCTATCTTATATTTAACACGGCTAAATATTTTTTTTTATATTTGGTATAATATATATTTAGCATTCTCATAATATACAAAGCATGTTCGGACTTAGGTATATTCTAGCGTATGATCTCTTTCCCATATTACAGGGAGACTATACTAAAGCTACCCTAAAGAGTTTTAAACCCATAAACGAAATGTTGCACCATTAAAAAAATAAAATCTAAATAAAACTCTTTAATTCGTAAATAAAAGTAAAAAAAAAATACTTTAAACTAATCTTTCCCGTTTTGGTAAACGTTAGTCCACCGAGGATACTCATTCGTTTAAAAAAATAAAAAAAATAAAAATGTACACTTATTTTAAAGAGATCTTAGTCTTTACACACATTAAAACATATTTATATTAATAGTCTTTGTCAATAGAAATGCCATGGATTTGAGCAAAATAATTTTTTGAGTTTACGAACGAACTAATAGAGTTGAAATAAAAAAAGATAGTGCAAAAAAGGCTTTAAGAAAGATACGAAAAGATTATGCTTAATTTCCTAAATCGAAACTTAGTGCTATCATTGGTTGAAGGCTGGTCACACAAGACCGACCGGATACTATGAATGTAAAAAAAGTCTAATCCTTATTTTGGTATATTAGCTTAGTTTAATCGTTTCAATATTGACTAGACAATTTTGGATTTGCGAAAACAAAAAAAAAAGGTTTATTTGGCTGTTTGTTTTATACTACATGTGCCGGTGAGTTTGAAAACGAATTTCACCATTTCATGACCACAGAAAATAGAAGTTGAGCTATATTTTTTTTTAAATGTAAAAATTGAAAAGGTAATGGTGAACTACGTTCTATACGTGCCGCGACTAGATGGAAATGCTCGTTACAAAAGATATGTGTGCTCACAAAACTGGCTAACACTAAATACAATACGTGAGTAAAACTTACAACTACAATAGTCATACACTAAAAAATGTACTTGTAACTGGCACTAAACATTAAATCTTCGTTTGTTTTTTCACCCAAATCTAACAATAAGACACTACCGGACGGCATTCGGATTTTGAATAAGGCAGCTGAAGGCACCGAAAGCGTATTTACAAAGCGAATAGTTCCGCTACTCGTTGATAGATGGCGTCGCATCGATTTAGCGTTGCGCTCGAAGTTGTACCGGGAGTGCTAGTCCTCGCGGCGCCAGGACGAGCCTGGCTGGAGCCACGAGGACTAAAGCGTACTCTCATTTGTTGACTCCGAGTATTTTTGCTGCCTCGTCGGCCGATGAGAGCAGTTTGTTGATGGTCTTGTCGGGGATTC
This sequence comes from Bombyx mori, assembly GCF_030269925.1. Lineage (NCBI taxonomy): Eukaryota > Metazoa > Arthropoda > Insecta > Lepidoptera > Bombycidae > Bombyx > Bombyx mori. The sequence goes on from NC_085126.1 coordinate 5,684,294, forward strand.
CCAGTAGCTTCCCGATGAGGTCGCTTCCGTTTTCGCCTTCGATTTCGGCCTCCGATGAGTACTTCCTCGATACCATGTCGAGTTTTAGTTTCTTCTCGTAGGGGCCGGAGGGCGGCGAGTTGTTGTTGTTCACGTTGCTCGGGGTCTCCGGTCCGGATCCGGCGTCCTCCCGGTACAGATACCTACGAACAGACAGCGCCACTGATTAGTCACCGTTCAAACCGTAAACGAATTAGAATTCTAAACCACAGACACAGCCCACTTCGCATTCGTCGTTTATGACGAAGAATTCGACGAAGACGGTAATTATTTTTATATATTTTTTTATTTTTATTGGGCATAGGCAGACGAGCATACGGCCCACCTGTTGATGCGTGGTTACCGTCGCCCATGGACGTCAGCAATGCCAGGGGCAGAGCCAAGCCGCTGCCTACCCATAGGCACATTCTACTAAGTTTCGCGCCGGATCTTCTCAGTGGGTCGCGTTTCCGATCCGGTGGTAGATTCTGCGAAGCACTGCTCTTGCTAGGGTCTTAGCAACACTCCGGTTTGAGCCCCGTGAGCTCACCTACATTTTAGGGCGAAGCTGATATAGCTCAAGGCTATCAGAATAGGTAGGAGAAAAAAAAAAACAATTTGATTCGTAAGCAAAATTGTGCAATTAGATAACGATTTGCTAATTACGTTTTAGAGTTTTTTTTATTAGGTAATGCGTGTTATAAAACTTTTGTAATACTATTTATATATTGCAGAGCAACAGTAATGTAGGCTAAAGTGTTGACACAGCACAGATTTGATTCAAATTAGATTTGTAGAAATATCTGATGATTTTTTTTTATTTTTTTTTATTGCTTATTTTGGTGGACGAACTCACAGCCCACCTGGTGTAAAGTGGTTACTGGAGCCCATAGACATCACGCAAATGCGCCACCCACTTTGAGATATAAGTTCTAAGATCTCAGTATAGTTACAACGGCTGCCCCACCCTTCAAACCGAAACGCATTACTGCTTCACGGCAGAGTGGTGGTACCTACCCGCGCGGACTCACAAGAGGTTCTACCACAGACAGACGCTTACCCGTTGGCTTCGTTGTCGATTGGGGTGTTCGGAGGCGAAGTCTCTTCGTCATCAGTGTGGTCCTCCCTGTGCTTCTTGCGGTGACGGAGCATGCTGTGCTTCAGGGTGAACCTTCTGCAGCAGAGGTCACAAGCGAACGGCCTCTCGCCGGAGTGCGTCCTCATGTGGCGACGCAGGTCCTCAGCGGACCAGAACCGGCGGACGCAAAACGCGCAGACCACCTACGTAAGCAGAGCCGTTAATATTTATTTTCAGTAGATAGATTATAGTCGGAATATCATTGAAAAGGTTTTTAACTTCAAACATCTAAAGGTTTTTTTTTTATTGCTTAAATGGGTGGACGAGCTCACAGCCCACTTAGTGTTAAGTGGTTACTGGAGCCCATAGACATTTACAACATAAATGAGCCACCCACCTTGAGATATAAGTTCTAAAGTCTCAAGTGTGGTTACAACGGTTGCTCTACCCTTCAAACCGAAACGCATTACTGCTTCAGGCAGAGTGGTGGTACCTACCTGTGCGGACTCACAAGAGGTCCTACCACCAGTAATTACGCAAATTATAATTTTACGGGTTTGATTTTTATTACACGATGTTATTCCTTCACCGTGCCAAGTCAATCGTTAACATTTGTTAAGCACGTATTTCATTAAAAAAATTGGTACCCGCCTGCGGGATTCGAACACCGGTGCATCGCTATATACGAATGCACCGGACGTCTTATCCTTTAGGCCACGACGACGTCATATTTGAATATTCGAATTGTATTAAGTGATGGTTTACCTTTCGATTAGCGTGATCGGGAAACTTGCCCCTGTCGTCATCGTCAGCGCTTTCACTCCTGTCGCTGGCCGCATCCAACGCCCCCTTATTCACCAGCTGTTCGTATTCAGTCGCATGTGTGGCTGCCAAATGCGCGAGGGCCCCGCTTCTGTCGCCGAAGGACGCCTCGCACAAATGACACTTGAAAGCGAGGCCCATCTCAGAGTTGTCGTCAATAATCTCCAGGTTTGGCGAGCTCGGCCGCGAGTCGGTCCCGTGCCGAGAGGACATGTGCTTCTTTAAAGTTTCTATAGAGGAGAACGTGCTGGTTGGGCATGATGCACATTTGAAAGGCCTCTCTGGAACACTCCTGTTCTCATTCGCGGGCTGGGGAGCCATCACGGTGTCCGGTATGGGCTCGGCGAGTATGGCACGCGCTGACCCCCCATGTTTTCTTAGCAGATGACGGTCACAATTCGATTTGGTAGTGAAAAGTAGAGGGCAGTGGGGACACTTGAACGGCTTCTGGCCCGTGTGAGTGAGGACGTGACGGCGGAGGGACGAAGACCACGGGAACTTTCTATGGCAGTAAGGGCACGAGACCCTATTCGGTGCGAGACTGTACGCCGATTTCTTTTTCGGTGGTTGTGCGACATCAGATTCAGATCTGTAATAAAGTTAATGATTAATACTATAAAAATGTAATTTAAATCAATATTATGTTACTTTAGAGTTTTGAATTACTGGTGGTAGGACCTCTTGTGAGTCCGCACGGGTAGGTACTACCACTCTGCCTATTTCTGCCGTGAAGCAGTAATGCGTTTCGGTTTGAAGGGCGGGGCAGTCTTTGTAACTATACTTGAGAACTTAGAGCTTATATCTCAAGGTGGGTGGCGCATTTACGTTGTAGATGTCTATGGGCTCCAGTAACCACTTAACACCAGGTTGGCTATGAGCTCGACCACCCATCTAAGCAATAAAAAAAATGAACTTACTTATTTTCGTCGCTGCCCGAGTTATTTCCCTCGCTTGTTGAAGCTACCAGGCCTTCTTCGTCTTCTTCCTCGTCACTGCGTGTGGGTACAACTGGAACGGTCAGCAAATCTTGTCCTGGTGTAGGGTCGGGTCCAGATTCTGTTTTCTCTGCTATGGGAACTGGTTTATTAATTAAATTGCCTGCTATTTTAAGATCAAAGTCTTTATTGATCTCTTGTTGTCGCGAAGCCATCAGTATTTCGGCAGCTGCTTGTCGGGCTGCAGTATGTTCTTCGGACTTGGTTTCCACATCCGTTTCCTCGTCAATTATTAGGGCGTCGTCCTCATCTTCTTCATTATCGGCGACTTCATCAGAGTCTCGTCGCGCCGGCGATCTCTCTGACTGCAGTGGTCGTTCAAGGTGATGAGCCAAAAGGGCGAATTTAACGCGATCGGCCAAAGCGTCCGTAGAGGTGTAAGGTGGGGGGCCTCTTTGAGCGGGTCTACGGACACTCCAGTGTTGGGGATGCTGTTGTTTTACATGCCTTTCCATGTTAGATCTCAACGTGAATCTAGCAGAGCACTGTGAGCAAGAAAATGGTCTTTCTGTACGATAGCGTCTTTGTTTCTGTTTTGGCATAAGCACCCCATTTTTAATGACCATCTTTACGGAGTCTGTCTGAGGGACGAGGTTATTGCTCAGGGGTCGGGGAGATTCTGGGTGAGGCGACAGCGCAGGCGATGACATTTGTGGAATTGGCTTCACTTCTTCTTCCTCGGGTTCTTCTTTAGGAACAGTTTCTTGTTCATTTGGAATAAGCCTTCCACCGGACATACTCAGCCCACGGATGATTTCTTTTTGAATACGTTGCTTTATCTCTGCAAGTTCTTGTGTGTCAGAGGGGTGGGGGAAAAACGAGGGTTGAAGAAAGTAAGGAAAAGACGGGGGCAGAGGTAGCCCAGGAATTCCTGGCACCGCACCAGCGTATATTTGAGATAGATGAGTAGCATAGTAAGCTGGGTCAATTTTTGGGAGCGACGTTTCAAATAATCTTTGCTGGGCTAAGAGTAGTCTCGTTTTTTCTAATGCCGAAGCAGCAACGGACGCAGGATCTGGTTCGAATGTAGGGCGTACAGGGGTTTTGCGTTCATCGTCGGCATCGCGTTTCTTTTTGCTAAGATCAAGGACATCGCAACTGTTATTATCACTCGTGCTTAGGTCAACAGGGACCTCTTCATCATACGTTTCGGAATGAGCGTCATTGGTTTTGTAATTTTGTTCTGGTGATCTGAATTCAGGGATTTGATTTAACTGACCGATTCCTTTCACTTTGATCCTTGGCGTGGGACGGTCTGATTCGCGCAAAAGCGGCGCTTCCGGTAAAGCTTTCGATGTAAGTGTTGTGACCGGATGTCTTTCGGCAATGAAACTAGGCGTAAAATGAGTTAGCGGAGTCACGCGACCGGTGCTCTCATTTCGCCTATCCATATCTGGGGTGTGGAACGCGAGAGATCTCTTGACTTCATCGCGTGCGAGCTTCGAGTTGACTTCGTCGTTATTCGGATCTTCGGACGGATGGTAAATGATGGAGCGTTTTACATCTTCACGGGTTACTTTGGCGTGTCTGTTTCTTAAATGTCTCTCGCAGTTTGCTTTCGTAGTGAACGCGTAATTACACACCGCACACTCATATGGACGATCACCGTTATGTGTCCTCATATGTCTCACTAGAGCCGCCTTATCTAAAGATGCGTGTGGACACATGTTGCACTGATAAGGGCCCGGTCCTGTTCCACTTAAGTGGACTCTGTTATGGCCCTTTAAAGCTCTAAGATTGGGAAATTTAGCTGGACACAAGCGACAAGGGAACTCTCCCCGAAGCTTCATCCTCCTGAATTCAGCGGCAAAGTTATCCTGTGTCTCTTCAGTCTCTCGTTCTTTAACGACGGTGTCTGGAGGCGTAAGTACAGTGCTCTCTAAAGCTACTCTGTTACCAGTGAGTCTCTCGAGAAGACTCCCCGCAGACGTGACGTTCAATATCGATTGAATATCTGCCAAATCTCGAGCTGCATCGATATGTCTAATACCGTTAGTCGCGAGATGCCCGTCTTCGAACTTCGATGTAAATCTCTCCATCGGCGGCGTCAACGTGCCCGGAATCCCGAACGATTTGGTCCGCAGATCTAGATTAGCCAAGAATTCTTCTCGTCTGTCGCGTATCGGACTCAAGCCACGATTCGGTGTGCATGTTTTCCTGTGAATCTCAAATACTTGAATATTGGGGAGATCCCTCGAGCACACGTCACATTTGTATCGTTGTTCGGTCGATGAGACGTGGTTCCTGGCACGTATAATTTCTGGAATCTTCTTTGTCGAGTAGTCGACGAGACTGACCTCGTTGTGGCCCGTTCTCGAATCATCTCCGTGCGCTGTGAACCGGTGAATGTCGAAAGCGTTGACCGAATCGAAACGCTGGCGGCACTTCGGGCAGTCGAAGCGAGCGACCCTCTTGTCCATCGGGATGGGGGAAGGAGAAGTGGACGCGGCCCGCTTTCGCGCCCTTCTGACGTCCTCATCGTCGCTCCTATCCGAACGGTTGTCGCTGTCAATACTAGTCGTACGATTCCTCATTTCCTGTTGTTCAATTTTCACTTTATCCATTTCCTCGTCGGCTTCGATTTTAGCCTCGCTGATGTCCTCTGTTTTGATTTCTGTAACAAAAGAATACATGTTTTCAATTGATTACGAATGTTTGAATAACGCAGGACGCTTTCATTTCACATTTCCAAGAAAAGTCGACAATAGATGAGTCAGGCAATTCACTTGTGGTGTGACCCCGCAATAAAATAATGAGCTATAGGCGTCAGGCGGCAACCATTCATCCACACAATCAGCTAATAGATTTAGGGTAAATTGTTGTTTGCTCTACTCGACAAAAGATGGCGACATGAAAGCATTTCGTCTTTTTTAATGTTTTTGTTTTGAAACAATGAAAATACTGAAAATACATTCATTTCAATCATCAATTTCATATCACCGATCTATATTCGTTAAGAGAACAAAAATTCTCGTGGGCATTCGAGACGAATCTCTATATAATTTTTTAACAGCAAACCAATTATGTCTCATGTTCACCACAATTCAACCTTTCCCAAACAACATCCCACTACAAGTCCTCGTGTGATTCATCGGTTCTATCTTTTGTTCGTTATGTTTTCATTCTATAATAGACTCTATTCCGTAATTATTAAGCCGATAGTTCTGCGTGACGGAGTTTAGTAGAACTTAAAATCAATAAGCCGACACGTAGGTCACAGACTAACAGGCGCGGCTATAAGGGTATCTGCCTAGAATTATCATGATATAGATTTTCTGGTTACGCTGCATTTAAAACAATATTATAATTTAAAGCCTGTTTGGAGTTAAGTTAAATTCGCTTTTAAACATTGTTTGATATTGGAATACCAACTTCGTGACAGATTTTTTTTTTTTTTGTATTGCATTGATGTGTGGACGAGCTCACAGCCCACCTGGTGTTAAGTAGTTACTGGAGCCACTAGACATCTACAACATAAATGCCGCCACCCGCCTTGAGATATAAGTTCTAAGCTCTCAGTATAGTTACAACGGCTGCCCTACCCTTCAAACCGAAATGCATTACTGCTTCACGACAGAAATAGGCGGGGTGGTGGTACCTACCCGTGCGAGCTCACAAGAGGTCCTACCACATGTAATTATGCAAATTATAATTTTACATCGATACACCTTGAGGTGGGTGGCGCATTTACGTCGTAGATGTCTATGAGCTCCAGTAACCACTTAACACCAGGTGGGCTGTGAGCTCGTCCACCCATCTAAGCAATTAAAAAAAAAAGTGATATGTTACATAATTTGCATACGTCACAGGCATCATATTATGTTGATGTAAAACCGCAAAGTGTGGTGCAAACCAAACTTTTTAGTAAATAGCGTTTATTGAACGAATTTGAGTCATTGCGGACGTCAGTACAATCCTCACTTTGTAATATGCATTTATTGATTATTATATTATTATTAATTCAATTAACATAATTTACAATTATTGAATTAATATTAAATTCGATTGATTCAATAATTGTAATGTTGCTTTGAGTTTAATCGTTTTTAGCTGTTATTGAGGGCTCACTGTAGGCGCGGAGAGTTTTCCAGTTTCACAAGGACAGGTGGGCGAGCAAGGGCTCAGCCAGAAGGGGCGGGATTTGCTAACAGCTACCCGAGCGCCTCCAAGGGAGACCTAACAACTCACGGACTGAGCGATTCGCGTTTTGATGGTACCAGAAGTAGCCGATTGCCGTAGCACAAATAATGACGATGGACGACCGTAAAGAAAAAATATTCATTTTTAATTTCGTAAAGGCTAACCGAGCCAGTGTAGTAATAGTGCACTATTTCGCTCCACACAACCAAAGTCGTATGTACCTAACGGCCTGCGTGTTAATGACATGAGGAAAAAAGAGCATTTGCGAGAACTCGCACGAGAATGTATAGTAATGTCGCCAGAATTTGCAAGTAGTGGGGGGCATGGTCCAACCAGTAGTAACCACCACGGCTTATTTCTGCCATAAAGAAATCAAGATATACGGTTTGTAGGGTGGATAGCCGTGCAATGCAATTGAGATTTCTATTGACTCCGAAAACCTCGCGAAAGAATCATTCATCACTTCACTATGTCTCAAAATTGTTTACGGTATCCACGTTGGGGCCTCTGTTGGCTAAAAATCCGCTAAAAATCGAAAAAGACGTGAGCCTGTTTGCTTATTAGCGACTTAAAAAAGTCTAAATAATTCGGATGCAAAATACATAACTATAATTTACCTTAAAACTGGGTTTAATTGAAGATACGCAATCGTAAATGCTCAAACGTCATCCGTTTACATATACGTAATTATAGTTCATTGCTTAAATAATCACGATTGGTTAATGTGTATTCGCAACAGACTGAACGCTATCTCGTTTGCTAATTAGTAACCTGCGGTACGAGTTAATTACGTATCATTTTCATTGTCGTGTGTTTCTTTATTCAGATAACGACATCCGGACTCGTAGGTATGCGAAGACGAATTTACGATTTTTCGGGAATATTATACCAAGTTGTATTCATGGTGGTGGTTTCACATTGCGAGGAAAGACGGCGATAACCTGGAAAAACTTATGATCACAGGGAAAGTTGAAGGCAACAGATCTAGAGACCGCAGCCATACTCGTTGGTCCGATCAGATCCGCACCGCTTTGGACAGTACAGTGTACAGCGCGCTGTATGACGCCGTGGACAGGGGAAAGTGGAAAAATATCTTAAGATTGAAGCTCATGGGTGATGGTGGTCACGACCCTCAGACATGAGGAACACGACTCGAGGAGGAGGATACCAAGTACTTTTCGAGAAAATTGCGTAAAACCATTACCGACGCGATTCTGGTTTTAGTTTCGCGTCTTTAGCGTCTGCAAACGTTATGGGTGCTTTAAGATTTAGATCAATTATTACGAACGCATTCAATTGGATTTATGGATATGATATGAAATCGTCGTGGTCTAAAGGATAACACGTCCGGTGGATTCGTGTTGGGCAATGCACCGGTGTTCGAATCTCAGGCGGCTACCAATTTTTCTAATGAAATACGTACTCAACAAATGTTCACGATTGACTTCCACGGTGAAGGAATAACATCGTGTAATAAAAATCAAACTCCCAAAATTATAATTTGCGTAATTACTGGTGGTAGGACCTCTTGTGAGTTCGCACGGGTAGGTACCACCACCCTGCCTATTTCTGCCGTGAAGCAGTAATGCGTTTCGGTTTGAAGGGTGGGGCAACCGTTGTAATTATACTGAGACCTTAAAACTTATATCTCCAGGTCGGTGGCGGATTTACGTTGTAGATGTCTATGGGCTCCAGTAACCACGTAACACCAGATGGGCTGTGAGATCGTCCACCCATCTAAGTAATAAAAAAAAAGGTAATGCGTCGAAAGTTGCTCTAGCTTCGTTGGGAAAGGTGAAATTTGCTAACAGCTACCCGATCGCCTTCGAAGGATTCCTAACAGCTACCCGATTGCCTTCGAAGGATTCCTAACAGCTCAACGGAAGACCGGCGACCGGAACATATCAGGCGAGGTTCATGTCACTCGACAACAAAATTCTCCATTTCCAAACATAGTACATGTATATATTTCTTTTATTTTAACAGCTGTTCTAAAATACATTTTGTCGGATAAATAGATGTTTGAAGGCAAAAAATTAGAACTTTACTGGTCGTGTGACGTAAATCTTTTGTTACTAGATGTGTTCGCGTGAATAATCTGTTTGGATGATGGGAGTGTTTTGTATGTGAAGGCATTTCAATTAATTACGTCTTAAAAGGCAGAGGATCTCACGAGTTTAGGATTTTTTTAGTTTCGCATCAATACTTAGGCTTTCTCTTGGCTCACCCAGTGTTGTCACCATCAATTTTGAGATTACGCAAATTATAATTTTAGCGGGTATTTTTTTTTATTACACGATTTTATTGTTTTCTGATTTCAACCTTCGCGTTATCAGTACGCGGTTATCTCGCTGTATTTATGTTATGATCAAGAAGTTAGCTGGAGGCTATTGATGTAGATTAGATTTTTTTATTATTTTTTTTGCTTATATCTGTGGACTAGCTCACTGGAGCCCACAGACGCCTGCAACGTAAATGGGCCACCCACCTTGAGATATAAGTTCTAAGGTCTCAAGTATAGTTACAACGGCTGCCCCACCCTACAAACCGAAACGCATTACTGCTTTACGGAAGAAATGGGCAGTTGCACTAGCGAATAAGCTAGTAGCTTTAGTAATTTGTAATAAGTTATGCTCAATGTTTTCACCGGTTTCTTGTTGCGAAGGGTTTATATACGAAGCATTGTTAATAACGTTTTCTAGCATCTTTTGGTAATGTCCAACATTGTTTGATGGCTGTAATACGTAGTTGATATTTGAAAAATCATAATTTATTTTTATTTAATTAAGATGTTGATTAGAACAAAAGCAATTTGTGCTACAATTTCTTTGTGTTTTTGTTTTTGTGCAACTACCTACATTCTAAATATTTTGTCGCATTTTTATTATACAAATTGAAATGTTCTGATGATGATAGCTGATAGCTTTCCATCAAGGAATTTTGTCTTTGATTTGAAATTGGAATTGAGCACGTCCGAAAATAAATACTAATATCGTTATCTTATACCTTTAAACGAGCAATTCTTGTATATATATATATATATAATCTGAATCTCGGAAACGGCTCCAAACTATTTTCATAAAATTTAGTATACAGGGGATTTCGGGGGCGATAAATCGATCTAGCTACGATTTATTTTCAGAAAATGTTGTTTTATTCGTGTTTTCATATAATCAACTTTAGCCATAATCAACTTTATGACTCTTCCCGACATCTATTGGCGAATAATAATACTATTTTTCTTAATTGAGAGCAACTAACTGCTTTAAAGACACAACAAGATGGCGTTATAAAAAAAAATCAAATCATCCAGTTTTTGAAGTGAAAACTTCTTTAGAATCGTTGTGATTTCAAACCGGATGCAACGGAAAAAACGACAGGTAAGAGACACAAATACAAAAATGTGTAGGATGAAGTCAGCAAAGAATGAGACAGAAATATACATACTATTTAATACAGCGCTATCTGTGAGATTTTTTAATACTAACGTGTGTATGAAAGCTCTTGTAGTGAATTTTAATTTAGGATTATACGTGAAATTAAAATATCAATTCACAGAGGGCGCTACCTTACAATTATTTACTAATGACAAAATTTTACATATACTTAAGACGTTTAGGATAATTGTATTTTAATTTTGGAAGGTTTCACTTCTACCACGTGTGAATTGCACACATGTTTTTTTTAAAATGAGTTTCATTCCAATACTGATCTCTCTTCATGAGTTCTGTACTAAACTTCATTTCGTCATCACAAGGAAAACGTATCGTAATTTATATGGACTTACGTATTACGAAATTAATAACGGATAATTATCGGTTACGTATGTTTTGTAAATTTATATATTGTAACGAATAAAATACTACGTAATTATTTAATAATAAACGCTTTCTGATGATCAGGCATTGTCATTGTTTGCGAACGAGAAAAATCGAAGTTTTTTTTTTTTAAATATAATATGTGAATTCTTGGTAACGTCCGATTTGCGTTATCGATAAATCATTAGGTAAGTTCGCGCTGATATTTTTATTCTTTATTATTTTATAATAATTTACCGAGCTAAGTACTTCGTTTGATGTATTTATTCATCATTAAATCACACACATAATTTTGGTGTAGGTATATATAGTCTCTTTTCTATTATCTCAATGTCTATAGCCAGTTTTTATTTTATTTTAATATGATGAAAAGGTATAATCGTAAAGTTATATCACATACGATTCATCATCATCATCTCAGCCTGTCCATTGTCCACTGCTGAACATAGGCCTCTCCAAGTGACCTCCAGTGCGGCCGGTCCGTTGCCACCTGCATCCAACGTGATCCAGCGGTTCTTACCAGGTCTTCGGTCCATATTCATAACACATACGATTATTCTACCCTTAATGTATGTGTTATGAGTCACACTAATAGTTGCTCACACGTAAACGCGTTTTTTATTCCAGACAAAAACAGTTATTCAAATGCAATTAAAACTTCGAATTATAGCTGAAATTTATCAGGAAATCGAAAAAAACAGTATCGGTCGTAGGTCATTCACCTGCACTGAGACAATAAACAAAGCTTAGATAAAATTTAATAACGCGCATACAATAAATAATAAGACCATCGAATGAATATATTATATATATTTTTTTTTATTATAGCTGCGAGTTCATTCAAGTTCAAATACGGAGAAAAGGTGTGACATAGATGCGACGAGGCTCGTGACTTCCTCTTTCCAGCTTATACGGAATTTAAATCGAGTTGTGCCCATCCCGGAGCGCTACTTTTATTAGAGACACAATCATTGTAATTTAGCTCTTATTTCTGAGCACGTAAGAGCCGCAAATAACGGGCCATGTTACAAAACGTTTTTGATTGATATGTCGCGTACGTATCGCTTTACCGCTGCTTTCTTCAACACACCAATGAGCCCGAACGGTACTGACTTGAGTAGGGATGTTTCCTACGTTTGAACATCTATATCTATACTCTATACTAATATTATAAAGAGGAATGATTTGTTTGTTTGTATTGAATAGGCTCCGAAACTACTGAACCGTTTTAAAAAAGTCTTTCACTGTTGGAGAGCTACGCTATCCCCGGGTGACATAGGCTATATTTAGTATATTTTCAAAAAAATTAGGGATCCTTACTGAAAGTTCAATAATGTAACCCAATGTGTAAAAAAATGACCTAAAATTCTTTACATCGCGAGCGCTGCTTCCCAAGCGAAGCCGGGGCGGGCCGCTAGTTGTAAAATATTTTTGACTAGCTTTTTAACTAGCGCGACTCCGTCCGCGTGGAATCATTACTTTGACGTAACGCAAAATTTTACCCCCCCCACTTCATATTTTGAAACATTCTTTATCGGTGCTCCATTTGTATTAGTCTTACCGTGATGTTATAGCCTATATATAGCCTTCCTCAATAAATGGGCTATCTAACACTGAATTTTTTTTCAAATTCGACCAATTGTTCACGAGATTAGCGCGTTCAAACAAACAAATTCTTCAGCTTTGTAATATTCGTATAGATGTTACTTGTTGTTTTGAATGAGTTGGCGGGTAGTCATCATAGAAGAGAATATATATCTCTGAACCTCGCTTACGACATTCTCAAGATAAGCATTTTTGAGGTCTCGACGTGTTGCTGGCGGTGTCGGTGAAGGTTGGTGTTAAATTGTATCCAAACGGGGTTCATCTATCTCCGATACTAGAAGCCACGGAAAACCCCTAAAGACCCGTTATTCCGATCCGATTACTCTTCTCACGTCTCAAAGCGAGTGGCGATATGCGTGGTAAGCGCTTAGGGAACTTGATGGACTGTAGCGTGGGTAGATCTCCCATAAGATGGAGCGACGAATTATTGGTGTTCGCGGCGATCCGGATGCAAGCAGCACAGGCTTGGGAGAGGCTTATATCTAGCAGTGGACGCCTGTGGGCTGATAGATCGTTTTTTTTCCTACCTATGCTGTTAGCTTTGAGAGGCTATTTCAGCTTCTCCTTGACGTGTAGGTGAGCTCTCGGGACTCAAGTGTTGCTAACACTGGCCCTAGCCAGTGTAGTGCTTTGCAGAATCTACCATCGAATCGGAATCGCGACCCAGTGAGGAAATCCGACGAGAAATTCATTGGGCTATGTCTATGCGTTAATTTACTCGTCGAGCCCATCATCGCATCAAGCAGCAATAGTTGAGTGCAACAATGGTTTGTGTGAGATGGTTTTTTTTATGTTTAAGTTGACAGCGTGACGCTGTCTTGAGGTCAGCTTGCATTTGGGTCGGCTGACGCATCGTTTTGCCATTGAAATAGACAGAATGTTGGTCCGGTTGGGCTCACAGAGGCATGTATAAGTAAATCACAGAGCTTCTGTATGCAAAATAATTTGGTTACGTATTTGTTGGGTAATACCCGTTGCGGGACTGCTGCCTTGGTATTTCTTGATAATTTAAAACCTCCTTTATCAAAGCTATTGTTAAAGTTGAAAATCGCGTGTATTTATTTTTTCAATTAGTTTAGGTGAGAAGAAACAAACTTAAGAGTTCTACTGTTAAGCGGATAGATTATGAAGATCGGTATTAGTAGCATAAGAATCAGATAATTCTCATATAGTGCTACTTATATAACTTTTACTGGTGGTAGGGCCTCTTTACTGGTGGTAGGGCTTCTTACTGGTGGTAGGGCCTCTTTTGAGTTCGCGCGGATAAGTACCACCACCCTGCCTATTTCTGCCGTGTAGCAGTAATGTGTTTCGCTTTGAAGGGTGGGGCAACCGTTGTAATTATACTGAGACCTTAGAACTTATATCTCAGGGTGGGTGGCGCATTTACGTTGTAGATGTCTATGGGCTCCAGTAGCCACTTAACACCAGGTGGGCTGTGAGCTCGTCCACCCATCTATGCAATAAAAAAAGGTCATTGACCTGTAATTTTAAAATTTTTAGTTTCGAATACTCTACAGATTTTGTGTTCGCGGTTATCCGTCTAGATATGGTATGATGGAAATATATGGAGAGCGATTGCGCTTCTGCTTAGCTGGGGGGACTGCTATTGATGGGTCGTGCTAAGCTTCGGTTGTCGACGTTGATGATGTGTTAATGACGGTTGCGTGTTTGAAACACGTCAGGGTCAGCAGTTTATAGAGAACGACCACGAAGGTAAGTTCCTCAACGTGCTGACCGATGACCCGAAGTGATTGTTCGATATTGAAATAAGTTCTTTTTTTGGAAAGGAGGTCCCTACCCTAAGCGGGAAAAAGCGTCCGTAACGTAAGATTTTTATTAGTAATTCACACAGTGTACGACTTAACTTTGTAATAACGTACGAAAAATAACATATTTTTTTATCATTCTTTGACCACCATCTCAGAGCGTTCGTTTGCGCAATACACTTACTCTTATGCAAACAACCGTGAATGAAGTGTACCACAATAAGTTCGCACGTTACCGAATGACCGTGGGTTGTTGCGAAACCACTCCACTCCACTTTTATTTTCTTTATACCTCGAATAGAACTTAAAATTAATATTTTCATAATAAGGAACTTCGTTCTTATCCGGTGTCCCACGACACATTTTTTTTTTTTTCATTTTAGTTTTATTCTCTGATAGCCTTTGTACCTTTAAGCAAGAATTGCTGTAAAGCGCGCAGGAAGGACCTTGCCTCTCTGCCTATTTACAAATCTGTTTTGAATGACGAACAATAATTCATTTCTCGTTTCGTTCGCTCTTTAAAAATATTCGATAATACTGTTGACGTAGTTGGTTTAATACTCATAACTCATGTCCGAATTATTAATACATATAAAGATTCCGACAATTACGAACGGTATCGCCTAAACGAATTCACCAAACAAACGATTTTTGAATAGGCATTTTAAAATTGAATAACAGCATTGTTGGTTTTTAAGATTTTCGTGGAATTTTGTTAACGATTCGATACAAAAAAAAATTTAAATTAAATTCGAGAGGAATTGTTAAAAAAAATCACGCTTAATGAGACTTGAGAAGTTTACGGTGCCTATATTAAAATGGTGTCTAAAAGCGACGGTCACTCATTATCTAGTAAGCCGTATTCTCGAATGCCAAGAGAAACTAGCCCTTACTTATTTAAGTAATATAAAAAGCCAAGTTGGCTCCTAACTAATACCTTATACAAAAGGATGAATTGCCGAGGCCTCCTCTTCTCAATTTTTTTTGTTTTTGTTTTTATTGCTTAGATGGGTGTACGAGCTCACAGCCCACCTGGTTTTAAGTGGTTACTGGGCATCTACAACGTAAATGCGCCACCCACCTTGAGATAAGTTCTAAAGTCTCAAGTATAGTTACAACGGCTGCCCCACCCTTCAAACTGAAACGCATTACTGCTTCACGGCAGAAATAGGCAGGGTGGTGGTACCTACCCGCGCGGACTCACATGAGGTCCTACCACCAGTAACTATTCCTATATTAAAATGGTATCTAAAAGCGACGTTCACTCATCATCAAGTAAGCCGTATTCTCGAATGCCAAGGAAAACTAGCCCTTATTCATTTAAGTTTAGTCAAAGTGACTGTTGCACTAATATAAAACAGCCAAGTTGGCTCCTAAATAAAACCCCGTACAAAAGGATGAGTTGCCGAGGCCGCATCTCTATAAATGAACTCTGTTGTATTTGGATGGAATTTAAAAAAAAAGCTTCAGAGTTGTCAAGGGACACCCGGATGGAACGAAGTTCTTTTCGATTAATTAGTGAAGGAATTGTAAATTTTTTTTTAAGTTATAATAATAAATTACAGCATTATGAAGAAGAAAAAAACAACGAACTAAAAAACTATGAACTAAATTACTATTGTTGAAACGCTATCTCGAGAAACTGTACTCATTACGCGGACCAATCGGATACGAGCAATGTCACGCGATAAGCGCCTACACGTTGATTGGTCAGAATGACGGATCTAAAAAGTGTCGTGACAACTTTTCGTAAGAATTTTTTCCGTCTAGCCCCCTTTCACAACGCGCGATAAGGAACTTCGTTCCAAAAAAAGTTATCCTCTAAAGCACATTAATATAATGAATGAACTCATGAAACTGCATTAAGTGAATCCGGCGTTGCATCAACACACGTCAGAGGTTTCGCATAACATATAGGTACCTATTTTCGTAAGCAGTGTCATATTCTTGTGTATTACAACTAAATTAATGTCGATCGACCTAAATAGTTTTTTGAGGTTCCTCATATTATGATAATAATCATAATAATTGCATTTATTTACTCCACAATACAAATACAAATAACTTTTCAATTAATCTATATAAGTACCTAATAAAAATGGCTTAAATAAACTTAACACCAGGTGGGCTGTGAGCTCGTCCACCCATCTAAGCAATAAATAAAAAAATTAAAAAAATGAATTGCCGTTCGTTAGTCTCGCTAAAACTCGAGAACGGTTGAACCGATTTGGCTAATTTTGGTCTTAAATTATTTGTGGAAGTCCAGAGAAGGTTTAAAAGGTAGATAAATATAAAAAATTTAAGTTTACTTTAAGTTTATTTTATACAAAAGTTTAGGTATTTTATTTATCGATTGAGGCGTTACGAAGTCTGCCGGGTCAGCTAGTATGACATAAAAATTCTAATTCTAAACAATATATTATACTAACACAGCGGAGATAAAAATGCCGCAGCTCAGCTTTGTGATAGCTGAAACTATCGCTGTTATTCTGCCGCTGCCTGTAATCTTACTCTGTAAACTTAAATCTAATAATACCTAAATTTAAAATTATGTGGCATAATCTACAGAATCCCTGCCTTCGCACTTTGCTATTTAAGTAGAAATCCCACGTCATTACGGATCCTCCTGATCCATTAACGGTGCTTTTAGGCACCACGAGCACCGGTCACCGTCCTCGTCAAACCCGTCGCTTGCGACGAAGGGCTCGACGAGCGAAATAACCCATAGACACAGCCCACTGAGTTTCTCGCCGGATCTTCTCAGTGGGTCGCGTTTCCGATCCGGTGGTAGACTCTGCGAAGCACTGCTCTTGCTAGGGTCAGTGTTAGAAACTCTCCGGTTGGGCCCCGTGAGCTCACCTACAAACGTTAGGGTGAAGCTGAAATAGCCTCTTAAGGCTATCAGCATAGGTAGGGGAAAAAGAAAAAAAAAAGTAGAAATTCCTTATAAAAGTATTTGACAGGGTTTAATCCTTGTGAGAGTCTACTTCTCAAAGGCGGAGGCAAGTCATTCCGGATTTTGGATGCGGTGGAGGAGAAATCACCCCCTGTAGCTTTTATTTATACAATTAGGCCGTCTGAGTAAGTTAACATTACGGACGATCGTAAATATCTTGTCTTTAATGACGTCAAGATTTTATAAACGGGTCCCTAATTGTATCGGTGTTCGAAGCCCTGGTGAAATACAGCTAGGATAGAAAGGGTTTCTGTCTTAAATAGAAAATTAAGGTTGCGTTTTGTCCTTCCATCGGCCGCCCTACTTCTTCCTTTAATACTTTTACACCATACGATCTATCATATAATAAAGCTTAATGTGAACGTGTTGTAAAAATTACGAAAATTCCCATTTCAAGCTTCAGACTTAGTAGAAAATGTTGCCAAAAAAAAAACAAAGAAAACCGACTTTAATAAAATTAAATGACACTATCATCAATTTAAAGTCGACGTCAATTAGACATTAGAGCGTCATGTGGTAAAGGTTAGTTAAAAACCTACTGGTCAAGTCTTGATAAAATTTCAACCATATTAGAAACACTAGCTCTGTAGCACTCAAATAAGTCACCAATAAAAACTGGTTCATCCAACAAAATAAAGGCGAATTTAAAACCTCCTACTTTTTTGAAGTCGGTTACAAAATACCGATAAAACCCAAAATTTTACTTTTTTTTTGTAGTACATTAATTTTGAGGCAACGGGAATACTCGCATTAGTTTAATTGCCTAAGTATTTTCAGTTCGAAATGCAGTGGTTCCAGTTTCACTCGTGGCGTTAAAGCAATATAATAAAAAAAAACCGCAATAAATTATGTATTTGTTATTATATACATTTAAATAGTCTATATATTAATACGTGAAGCAAAAACTTTGTATCCCTTTTTACGAATATTGCGCGGACGGAGGAGTATGAAATTTTCCACACTTATAGAGAATATAGAGAAGAAGTGCACAATGCTAATATTTTTTTAAAATAATGCATAAAAGATACATTAAATCAATAAAGAAAACATTACACACACTACATATCATGTATTTGACGCACACACGCATGCATACTATTTATTGTCAAACTTTTGTTCTTGACGTCTGTTGTCAAATTGAGATTAAATATTGTTTGTTTTTGTTAATATTTTTTATAGTGTAGTCTTGGGGATATTTGTGATTATAGAAGTATAAAATATATATAATAGTGTACAAACTTACAATTCCAATTAATTATAGTCGAATTTCGACTACTGCGGGACCTCTAGTACATTTAAATAGACTAAAAGATTAAAAGGACACAACAATTTCTTTCTCTGGTTAGCAACCGATTTTTTTTATACCCCGTGCCCTAGACTACGAGGAACATAAAGTATTTGGAGTGTCGGAAATAATATAATTATACTTAAAAAAATAAGTTTTTTTATTGCTTAGATGGGTGGACGAGCTCACAGCCCAATGGTGTTAAGTGGTTACTGGAGCCCATAGACCTCTACAACGTAAATGCGTCACCCACCTTGAGACACAAGTTCTAAGTCTCAGTTTTTACAGTACAACGGCTGCCCCACTCTTCAGACCGTGGTGGTACCTACCCATGCGGACTCATACCTAGTCCTACCACCTATATACCTATAGTCCTACCACCGTTAAACAGTTTAGTGAAATTAAACCGTAAAAGAAGTTTTAATTAAATATTTTTTTAATCAACTTAATGTTGAGTCTTATGAATGCTTGCGTTGAATTATAAAATTATAGTTTAGAATAGGATTCGCTTTTAAATATATTTAAGTCTTTCCAGAAATATGATGAGGCTGTCATTTCAGAAGTCGTCGCTCGATCATTTCTGTTGGTTATGCGAATATTTGTAATCCGATATTAACTTAAATCGTATGTAATTGGATTGATTTTGCGAAGTAAGAAGTCTGTAGATCGATTGTTTTAGGAACAAAAATGTTAATGCTTATATATGAATAGTTATATAATGCTTATATACGAATCTGGGAGATATCGTCATTTTTAATAATAATACAAAAAATACATGGCGACTGGTTTTTAATTGGAAACTTGTATGTACATAATATGTAATCGAATTTTTAATTGGCACAAGTTTTAAGACTGACCGCTTGCTTGACGTGACTATCCTTGGATTTATATACCCATATAACCATAGCAATGTGCCATAGGAGGCCAAGGTACTTTTCTGTTTCTTCTTTTGATCTTTCTTTTAATTCATCCGTTTCTGGTCGTACGATTGTTTTGGCATTTTATTATAAATTTATATGTTTTTTTTTTTCAAAAATGTATTCGTTTATTTTTAAGAACGTATTGTGAGGCCGCACGGATGCGCATACTTCTGCCTTTGCGTTTCTTTATAGGCCATTTTATGATATAAAACAATTGTTGATTCGAAATTCGCCTTTATATTTCCTATGGTTCATCTTAGTCGGTGTTCACTTTCCGGTATCTGGATTCCGATAATTGTACTATTAATTGGGAGGTGAGCTGCTCCACTATCTAATTACCCTCGATTATTAAAATCAAAGGATCTCGCGCTAATAATTGTCACAGTCAAAAACGATTTCCACTCGCTCGCTTTCACCGAACGGAAAAGCGTTCCAATTAGAGTAGGGGCCGAGATGTGATTGAATATTGATTCGTTAAGGACCCCGGCAGATGCCGGTAACGGTACGATTACGTGAGAAGCGTCTTAAGCAATCTGTTTATTTATGGGCACCCTACAAAAGAACGTTTTGAACAGCGCAGGGGCTATGGAACTCGGAAAAAGAAGGTCGTAAAGGCTATGGTTCATGCCTACTTGATGAGACATGATGTCAAATTTGCAGTTACGTAACCATAACGCACCATTGATTTGCGACAGAAAGCATTAACATTTTTTTTTTCCTACTTAAAAGTTCTAAAATATTCTTGAATAATTATTTAATGAGAGTGTCAGTACAAGTATATTAAATGAATACCATTTTTAATACTTGAGTGTCGCAAAAATCGATAAAAATACGACGTATCAACAATAGATAGGTATTGTTAGTTCTAAAGAGTCTCGATAGATGGCGATAGGGGTAAGCGCACGTTTTTTGGCACTTTTTAAAATTTGACAACACTGTTAACTAAATTTTTTTTTAAATTGTAGTAGGTAATTAGAAGACTTAAGGTACAATATTATTTTGATTAGTCGTTTTCTTGTAACAGCGTCATAAGATGACAATAACAGAAAAATAATCACAAACATTTAGTTTAATGTATTCAAATTATGTAAATAAAACTTGGATATTAGTACCTATGGAGCGATGTCGGGAATCTAGAAGCATTCACGTTATGTAGTAATTGTTATGTAAAGAATTAAACGGCAATTTCAATTTAATGTATTCGTAAATAGCAATAAAAATGTTTATCTATTCCATACGTTGTCCACGTGTAATTTAAGTATCGAATTAAAAGTAATAAGTTTTCTTCTTCAGTTCCCATTCTAAAGAACGTACCTTGTAAGGTACAGAAAGTCATTTTGGTTGTACAGAGCTAATGATTACTTAGACACGACTAAAATATAATATATTTACAGTGCAATGTCATTTTGTCTTTTAATTAAGATTATTCGGAAATTTTTAACATAAAATAAAGTTAAATAATTCTGAATTTTTGTTTATCAACTGTCCGCTCTTTTTCAACTTTCTCTGGTGTTCCCATTCAGTTCGATTATAAATTGTATAGCTCACCAATGCGTATTGGAGCAGTATCACCTAATACAGGGTGGCCCATAAGTCCTTTAAAAGTAAAATTTGAATAAAACGAACAGGGCGCGCGTGAGCGGTGCAGGGGAAGTGGGGGGAGTAACTTCGGTTTCTGGGAATTTAGTCGCGATGGAGCGTTTTACCGGAGCGGACCGTGCGTTTTGTGTGCGCGAGTTTTATAAAAACGACAATTCGGCAACCGTTGCGCGGCGTAAATTTCGAGAACACAAAGGTTTACACAACTTTGACGACACTCCAACTCTTCAAACGATTAAGAACTGGGTTGCTAAGTTCGAGGAGACCGGTTCGACGTTAGATAAACCGCGGTTGGGTCGCCCAAGGACGTCACGTACGGAACAAAACATAGACACAGTGACACAGTCTATTCGCGAAAATCCGACACAGTCAACTCGTAAGCGCGCCAGAGCATTAAACGTATCCAGGACATCGTTACAACGGATTTTGAAGAAAGATTTACATATGTACCCTTACAAAATTCAGTTGGTTCAAGAATTAAAGGAAACTGACGGTATTCAAAGACAAAATTATGCGAATGAAATGTTGAATCGGTTTACTTCCTTCAATAACATAATGTTCTCTGACGAGGCTCATTTCCATCTTAACGGGCATGTTAGTAAACAAAATTGCCGCTATTGGAGCCCCATCAATCCAAAACTTAAGCATCAGAAGCCCTTACATAGTCCGAAAGTGACTGTTTGGGCCGCTATGTCAGCCCATGGTATCCTAGGGCCTTACTTCTTTGAGGATGGCAGAGGGCGCGCAGTTACTGTTACGTCGGAGCAATATGTGGCTATGATCGAAGAGTTTTTCATACCAGAATTGCAAAACTTTTCAGGCTTTAATGCCAGGACGTGGTTTCAACAGGATGGGGCCACTTCTCACACCTCTAACACTGCTATGCCCGTTATCCGTCAACTTTTTCCTGGCAAAGTTATCTCTAAGAGAGGAGACATTTCCTGGCCTCCACGTAGTCCAGATCTGACCCCGATGGAATTTTTTTTGTGGGGCTACCTTAAGGCTAAAGTATACGACACAAACCCGCGGTCAATTGAGGCCCTAAAAGAAAACATCCGCAGAGAAATGACAAGCATTTCAGCAGTGACGTGCCGCGCAGTCATCGACAATTTTAGACGTCGTTTGCAAGAGTGCCGTGATCGCAACGGATTACATTTAGGAGATGTTATTTTCAAAAAATAATTGCCGTTTTTTAAGCTTTTTATGTAAATAAAAATTTAATTCATAATGTAATTAGTTTTATTTTAATAAATTTTTTTTCATATCAAAGGACTTATGGGCCACCCTGTATTTTGAGTAGGTACGTCGAAACAATAACAGATATAATAACCATAAACTTATCTCAGTCGGTCACAAATACCGATCGTATTCAACAATAAAAAGAAAAAAACCTGTTTATCGCCACGATCAATACCCAAAATTAATATATTATAATCTTTTTACAATGACACAAAAACTGTTATCATCTCTAAGTAGGTACTTAAGTCAATTTTTTTTTTTTCGTCTTCGTTCGACCGATTAGAATGTCTGCGCAAGGCGTTATTTTTCTTTTTTTTTATCTGATAACCCATTTGTTCCGGCCCTAATTGTGTGTTTGCGAGCGTTGGGCAAAACGGGAAAATACTAATTTGCGCTGATAACAGAGATGAGTAATATTCTTCGTAAATGTGTTAACACATAACTCCAGCACTCCCATTTAGTATGTCGCCAGATCCGTTACTAGATAGTTTGAGCTCCGAGAGCTCATCTACACGCTAGGGTGAAGCTGAAATAAATAGCCTCATAAGGCTATCAGCATAGGTAGGAAAGAAAAATAAAGAGGTTTCATCCAAACAATGCCCAGTTCGTTGACTATATCTTATATTGTAGGTGGGGCGTGTTGTTTTTCACAAGTGCGCTGTGGTCTTATTTAGACCTAGAGGTACCTACTTCTTGCGCTATAGTTCGTTTTCAGAGACAGTGTGAGTAAAGTACCAGCTGGCGCTGGTAAGACCTGTGGGGCAGTTCCGAAGCTGGCATGCTTTTCAAAGCCGATTTTAGATTATTATTGGAAGACATCGGCTTAGGTTTACAGTTTATATTGCGGGTCTCCGTTACGATAATAGTTTGGGTTCAATTGACCAAAAATAAAAAAATATGTATAAAAATGGTGTTCCGTATATATGAGTACTTTTATATTTATGTAATAGTCCACTACAACGTGAATGGTATCTTTTTAAAGAGACGCAATACTAAACTGTGTACATAGGTTCAAGATAAAATACGGTGGAGATACGTATGAGATAATCTGTAATTGTACCTACTGGAATACGTTTTTTTTTTTATATTGCCTTGATGTGTGGACGAGCTCACAGCCCACCTGGTGTTAAGTGGTTACTGGAACCTATAGACATCTACAAAGTAAATGCGCCACACACCTTGAGATATAAGTTCTAAGGTCTCAGTATAGTTACAGCGGCTGCCCCACCCTTCAAACCGAAACGCATTACTGCTTCACGACAGAAATAGGCGGGGCGGTGGTACCTGCCCGTGCGGACTCACAAGAGGTCCTACCACCAGTAATGCAGATTTTATTTTATTTTTTTCCAACGTACGCTGATAGCCTTGAGAGGCTATTTCAGCGTAACCTTAACTAGTAGGTGAGCTCACGGGGCTCAAGCCTGACGACGTTGCTAACACGAACCCTAGCAAGAGCCGTACATCGCAGAATCTACCACCGGATCGGAAACGCGACCCACTGAGAAGATCCGGCGAGAAACTCGTCGCAAGCGACGGGTACGTACGACGAGAACGATGACCGGTGCTTGAGGTACCTAAAAGCACCGCTAGTGGATCGGGAGGGTCCGAAATGACCTGAAGCAGATTATTTCCTTTACATTTCAACTTACAGCAAACGTTTTGTAATGTTTAACAACATACATATTATAGTTATAGAGAACATCTCATTCGAGATCACATTACGACGCATGTACCAGCACTGTGTGTACACAAGTGTGGCGGCATAAAGGGATGCCTCTCGCGAGATAGAGGCGCGGCTGAACAAACTGGATTCCGTAACGTTGCCTTTATTATAATGTTATGAAGAATTTGGGCATCGGAGACCTAGTTTTGATGGTGAACCCGACCGACGCGATCCATTGAGTTTCTCGTAGGATCGTTTTCCACTGGTAGTAGGAGCTCTTGTGAGTCCGCACGGGTAGGTACCACCACCCCGCCTATTTCTGCCGTGAAGCAGTAATGCGTTTCGGTTTGAAGGGTGGGGCAGCCGTTGTAACTATACTGAGACTTTAGAACTCATATCTCAAGGTGGTGGCGGTGGGTGGCGACTTTTCGTTTGGCGAATTAAAGACGTGATAACTAACAAAAAAAGAGCAGACAGTTATGGCAAAGTTCAGATGCACAGAGGACTAATTTATCAATAAAATCTCTACATATCAAATAAATAATAACAGTATAACATTAGTGCTGCAATGAAACTTCAAATAATGAAGATTACACAACAAATGGGACTTAGGGGACGATATACCCGACACTCTGACCTTTACGGATCTGTTGTGTCACGAACATGTACTCTTTCATTATCACAATAACAATATAGCTTATTAAAATAAGCGAATCGCACACCGGACGGCGGTTAATTATCAGCTGATCTCTCTTACATGTAACGAAACACGGAGGGTAGTCGTAAAAACAGTTAAATAAACGAGGAGGTGTCTATTAGCGCGTGCGATTCAATGATCGCAGTTCAGTCGTCAGGTTACCGCCGACCCGACTACACGTGGATTGATATACGTAAATCTATATATATATATACTAGCTGTCCCGGCAAACATTGTTTTGCCATATATAAGATTTCTAGGGAATTTCTAGTGTAGAAAAAAAAAACGAACTTATTGTAAGTGTGTAAGGATGTGGTAAATGAGTGAAAGAGGTATGTAGTGCTGTGAACGATGAGGGAATATATAATAAAAATAACAAAACCTCATTCAACCACATAATACCTCAATATAACAAAAAAAAAAGTCCAAATAAAAAAAATATGTTAGGGATGGAGAACCCTAATCAATTAGGGGTATGAAAAATAGATAGTAGCCGATTCTCAGGCTTACTGAATATGCATAAAAAATTTCATGAGAATCGGTCAAGCGGTTTCGGAGGAGTATGGGAACGAACATTGTGACACGAGAATTTTATATATTAGATGGATCGATTATTTTGAAAGTGGTGTAAGTCCATTTTCTTTTGTTTCGAGAAAATTAAAGGTTACTATATTTGTTGATTTAAAAAAACAGGCAAATCATATGAGGTCTGGCTATGCCATCTACCTCTGTCTATTGGACTTAAACCACTTTCATAATCGATGATTATGCAATTTAATTTACCGACCGATTTTAAGTTGTACAAAACATGGGATTTTTTTGAGAAATTAAACACGGACTAGTTATATATAAAAAAATTACATTGCAAGCATGAATTGCGTGATAGCTCATTTTTCTCAAAAATGGACTTACACCACTTTCAAAATAAACGGTCCATATATAAAAATGAATTGCTGTTCGTTAGTCTCGCTAAAACTCGAGAACGGCTGGACCGATTTGGCTAATTTCGATCTTGAATTATTTGTGGAAGTCCAGAGAAGGTTTAAAAGGTAGATAAATATGAAAATGCTCGGTATTGAATAAAAATAACAATTTTGTTTTTCCTTTGATGTGTCCCCCGTCGGACGGATTCCTTTTGTTTGTTTTAAGTTTATTTTATACAAAAGTTTAGGTCTTTTATTTATCGATTGAGTCACTACGATCTGCCGGGTCAGCTAGTAATAATATAAAATATGGTATGATTTTGCTAAACATTAATTCTATATACCTTTTTACGCTACCTATTCGATGGTAGCCTAAGGAGTTATTCAACTACGGACGGGTAGGTGAGCTCACAGGTTCAACCGGACAGAATTTCCTAACATTAGCTGTGCTTAGCAGAATCTACCACCGGATCGAAATCGCGATTCACAGAAGATCCGGCGAGAAACTCTGTAGGTTGTGTCTATGGGTGGATGAGTGGATTGGTGATCTTGTGAATGTCGTAACATCCACTGGATACGTTCAGCTTAGGTTAAAGTTCTGTTTTGCAATGTTATAGTGTTTATTGGGTACTCACGTTGCATTCCCGATCCTGCGGACAGAATGGAAAGCAGTCGACGTCGCCCAAAACACGTCATTTCGGATCCTCCCGATCCACTAACGGTGCTTCTAGGTACCTCAAGCACCGGTCATCGTTCTCGTCGAACCCGTCGCTTGCGATGAAGGGATCGACGAGTAAATTAGCCCACAGACACATCCCACTGAGTTTCTCGCCGGATCTTCTCAGCGGGTCGCGTTTCCGATCCGGCGGTATATTCTGCGAAGCACGGCTCTTGCTAGGGTTCGTGTTAGCAACATCTTCGGGTTTGAGCCCCGTGAGCTCACCTACTAGTTAACGTTACGCTGAAATAGCCTCTCAAGGCTATCAGCTTAGATAGGAAACAAAAATGGTACTCACGTTGCGAAGACGGTGGTTCAGCCGCGGGGGGCGCGGGTGCGTTGGCTGCACCCTGCATCGCCCGGGATGGAAGTCCTCGACGGCGCCTGGGACACCGAGATAAAATAATTACATTCAAACTTCCTTTTTAGTACGATCATTGCGCATATTATTTTGCTTGTTCGAGATACGAAAACTACAGCGCTACATGGCGCAAATGAATCCCGTATTGTTGCTATCTCCGTCCGTAAAATTTAACCAAGCAAATATTATCACAGAATGTCGTATAATATTTATATTTGTAATCGATTAACATGACCATCGAGATTTTTCTGATGTATAAGATATTCTAAACGATTTTTACGTTCACTATAAAGTTTTATAATTTGAGAAGTATCCGAAAATTTATCACTATACATTCGTCAAGTTTAATGAATGTATAAATTATAGATATTGTATCTATCAATCCTAAAAGGAAGATATTTTTGTAGACCCACAATTCGGGTGCAGTTAGAAAACTATACTAAAATATTAATTAGATAAAAAGGGAATTAATTAGCGTTATTCATTTAATACCTTCTCTATTTTTATCTTATTAATAAAAAAATACTGCATTATATTCTAATGTAGTTAAGGTGTGTAGGTAGGTATATATGTGTTTTTGTTACACAAAGCAGCGTGACACCTAAACTGTTTGAATTACATTTAATTGGTTTTTCAATTGATATCAAAGTGTTAATAGTAGTTAAGAGTAGTCAAACGACTAGCTAGACGTCTAGTCTATAAATGTTTCGAATACTAGTTAGTCCGAGATTATCATAATACGTTAATTAATTCAATTTGGTTCATACGCTTGCGGGGTTTGATTTGCGTAAACGTACCGACAACCGTATACATCAGTTTGTGTTAATAATGTTGTTGCAAATAGTTTACTACCACTGTATTTTTTAATTTTTTCTTTTATTATTTAGATGGGTGTACGAGCTCACAGCCCACCTGGTGTTAAGTGGTTACTGGAGGCCATAGACATATACAACGAAAATGCGCAACCCCATCTTGAGATATAAGTTTTAAAGTCTCAGAATAGTTACAACGGCTGCCCCACCCTTCAAACCGAAACGCATTACTGCTTCACGGCAGAAATAGGCGGGGTGGTGGTACTTACCCGTGCGGACTCACAAGAGGTCCTACCACCAGTGGTCATACCATCAGTGTTGGTAGTGTCATTTTTGTTGTTGACGGGTTGACGGTACGACAAAACTAGGTTTAGTCTGGTAGGTGTTTTTTTTAAATCGCAATCCAACTAACATGATCTAAAAGAGATCGAATTTTAGTAAAATTTATTAGAGCGATTCAAATTCAAGGTTGAGTTTAACGATTGAAAAAAAAGGACGGCATACATCTCTGTCTCTCTCCCTCTGCAGTCGAATTTCGAATGTATTCTGTCACTTGTGCTGAATTACAGTCTAATCTATAAACTACAATCTATTTCTAAAAGTGTTCTTGGTAAGCGCAACGTTTAAAACCTTTTTAAAAGACACGTGAGTCACATTCTGTTATCGGCGCTGCTTCCTGTAATCATTGATCGAGAAATGAGGGTACATGGCGTATGTACTGTGCACCTATCAGTCTTCTAGTGTGACCACGTTTTTGTGTAAATACAGAACAGTATTTCGTTATTTTTATTTTACGAAAAAAATAATATGCGGTTATGAGTCAAAGAGGCTTGCTCTACCTAATCACTGTCCATAATAGTTACTGCAGTTATGTAAATGGCGAGTAACCATTGACTCAGGTATAGCACTAGACCAGGGGTGGCCAACCGGTAGATCGCGATCGACCGGTCGATCGTGGCTATTAGTCCATTCGATCGTGACAAGACAAACAATATAAATACACAGAACAGACTGCGTAATGTAATCACCAATTGCTGCACGCATCATCTTCATCTTGTATCATTTGTTAATGACCATTACGTCACATTATTTATCCTCTCTTCTACACAATTTAACCCTCAGACACAGCCCACTGAATTTCTCGCCGGATCTTCTCAGTGGGTCGCGTTTCCGATCCGGTGGTAGATTCTGCGAAGCACGGCTCTTGCTAGGGTTTGTGTTAGCAACGTCGTCAGGTTTGAGCCTCGTGAGCTCACCTACTAGTTAAGGTTACGCTGATATGGCCTCTCAAGGCTCTCAGCTTAGGAAAAACAAAAAAACAAAA
The DNA here is from genome assembly GCF_030269925.1 of Bombyx mori. Lineage (NCBI taxonomy): Eukaryota > Metazoa > Arthropoda > Insecta > Lepidoptera > Bombycidae > Bombyx > Bombyx mori. The sequence goes on from NC_085126.1 coordinate 5,713,036, forward strand.
AAAAAATCTACACAATAGTTCGCTTTTATTATTTTTAATATATTAGGTTTGTAAAATATGTTACTTATTTGAATACTGAAATACATTGTTTCATTAAATTTCAAGAAAGGTCATTGATAGATCGCAGAGTGCTTCGTCAGTAGACTGTAGATCTTGGTTCTAATCTAGTTGGCCACCTCTGCACTATACGGTTTGCCGTTATCTTACCTACCCATTTATACCAATAATGAAAGACACAATAAATCTATTTATATCCATTTTTTACACAAAACAAAAAGATTTTTAGACCGACTTAATGTTTAGCTTAAGGTGTGGCCACGTCAAAATCAAAGTCTGATAAAAGATAAACAGTATTTTATTATACCTATAGCAAAGTTAGAAATTACAAATAATATATCGTATTTTCACATTTTTTATATTGTGACGATTTACATTAAGCAAATAAAAAAAATACCTAGGTGAAACAGAAATTCCCGTTACATTTTACGTTTATGGTCACCGTACGTTCGCTTCAGAAAGATATGCGCGCGAGCACCTCGACCGACCTATTATAGTCCAGACAATGCGTGCTAATAACCTGCGCGACTGGTATGCGCTGTAGCTACACATAATCATTGCTTATGTGCGTTTATTTGCGCCTTGTTTACCGGCTGAATTGGTTATGTCAAAAAACGAAACTGGCAGACGCTTTGAGCGTCCGTGTATTCTGAGAAGTGTTCGAATGTTATACCTCCCTACCTATCTAATCGGTGGTAGCCTAATGTTTTTTTTTCCTACCTATGCTGATAGCCTTGAGCTATTTCAGCTTCACTCTAACGTGTAGGTGAGCTCACGGGGCTCGAACCGGGAGTGTTGCTAACACTGGCCCTAGCAAGAGCAGTGCTTCGCTGAATCTACCACCGGATCGGAAAAGCGACCCACTGAGAAGATCCGGCGCGAAAATCAGTAAGATGTGCCGTGCCTATGGGTATTATATCGGTTATACGTTTGTTGATATCCGACCCGGGTGATGGGACTAAAGCAAAGCCGCCGTCGTTCAAAACATGTTGGATTCTCCGGATTAGCTCTCGGTACTTTTAGGATCTTCGAGTACTGGTTACCGTCCTCGTCGAACTCCTTGTTTATGACGAAGCGTTCGCCAAGCCAATTGGTCCTTAGACACCTCCTCCTCGCGTCGTTTCCTTAGTGCTGAGGGTCATGACCATCATATTTCTGCAGGATTTTACTTCTTGTAATGTTCCTACAGCGCCTCCTATCATTGGCCACATGAAGAGCTTTGTGGAATGGGATCTCTAGTGTGGTGCGAATTTGATTGAACCACCGGTCTCGGGACTTGTCGGACTGCGCCCGCGCGGTCTTTTTCCCTTAAACACAACGCACTGCATTTCCCGTCGGATTTTCTTAGTGGATCGCGATTTCGATCCGGTGGTAGTTTCAGCGAAGCACCGCTTTTACTAGGGCTAGTGTTAGCAATCCTCTCAAGTTGAGCTTGTGAGCTCACCTACTGGTCCGCGTGTAGTTGGAATAGCCCCTTAGGCTACCAATGATGCATATTATTTATTAATTTAAACGATAGGGTTGCGTTTTGTTATCAGGAATAAATGTTTTGTTTTCTAAACAAGCAAAAGAGGTCACGTGACCGCGGACCGTTGAGGTCGAAGTCTAAATAGTTAGGGCTGCTCCTTACAATCGGGATGTATCAATGCTTCGAGACCGGATATTAAGATAGTGGGTCGTTCTCACACTTTTAATATTTTCCATCAACAGTATAATTGGTTTCCCGATTCGTTTTCGAGTGTCGTTCGTAAAAATGGATTAGATACGTATTTTCGTGGTAATTTAAGATTGATTTTTAATTTAAAACAACGTACCTATTATTTTGAGCGTCCCAACTTATGTTAAATAGTTACAAGAAAAATACTTCGCATAGAAACGATTGTCTACTAAAACAGTTTCAAGCTGGGGCAGCCGTTGTAACTATACTTGAGATCTTAGAACTTATATCTCAAGGTGGGTGGCGCATTTACGTTGTGGATGTCTATGGGCTCCAGTAACTACTTAACACCAGGTGGGCTGTGAGCTTGTCCACCCATCTAAGCAATAAAAAAAAGCTATTTTGTTTCTCGATTACATTACCAATATATCTCGTTATTTATACGTACGTATTTCAATGAAATTCTAAGTATTACCCATTCATCTCTCTCGTTCGATTCATTAACAATTGTCAATGTAAGTGTTTCTTGTAATCGATGAGAAAAGAAAGTCGACTCCGCGTCGGTACGTTTGTAAGAAGGATACTAGGAAACCTGTAACTTCATCCAGTGGCTATCAACAATGAACTGACATTATTGTTTAACGTGAGATTGTTATTGTTCCAAAAAATAGCATGTTTTTTTTGCAACGAATGCTTTTTTGCGGCGGCTTGGCTCTGCCCCTGGTATAAGGTGGGACGAGCTCACAGCCCACCTGGTGTTAAGTGGTTATTGGAGCACATAGACATCTACAACGTAAATGCGCCACCCACCTTGAGACATAAGTTCTGAGGTCTCAGCATAGTTACAAACTGGCTGCCCCACCCTTCAAACCGAAACGCATTACTGCTTCACGGCAGAAATAGGCAGGGTGGTGGTAACTACCCGTGCGAACTCACAAGAGGTCCTACCACCAGTAATTACGCAAATTATAATTTTGCGGATTTGATTTTTATTACACGATGTTATTCCTTCACCGTGGAAGTAAATCGTGAACATTTGTTGAGTACGTATTTCATTAGAAAAATTGGTACCCGCGTGAGATTCGAACATCGGTGCATCGCTCACCACGTACGCATCGGACGTCTTATCCTTTAGGCCACGACGATATTTTTGTGTATAACGTGAGATTATCTTTAGTTTTATAAAATACCAAACCTTACGTCGTTGGTCGATAGGTAATGACTATGGTACTACAAACTCTGTGTTCGGTTCCATGTCGGCGTCAGTATTTATTGTCTATAGGTATATTTGGTTATCGAGTTCTGAGGGCGCATCTTTGTTTGCTTTTTTTAATTAAAATTCCTTAAGACTTATGTTAAAATAAACTTCTCTCTATACATCACGAGAACGACGTTGAAATAATAATTCGACTATTTTGGAGTTTAGCGTGTGCTAACAAACGAATACAGAATATTTAGTTAATGACGCACAAAAATCAAAGGCATGTAAGGATGTTGGTGTAACGGGCGTATTTGAATGAAATTTCACTTTGGAAAAAGGTATATTTTACGCAAACGTAGCCGGGGACTGAATCTAATCAAACCAACAAAACAATATAATATGCGTAATTACTCGTGGTCCCTACGACAAGTTATTGTAAATCTCCCACGGGTAACTCTGCCTATGTCTAAGCAGTAATACGTTTCGGTTTGAAGGGCGGGGCAGTCGTTGGGCTATAATTGAGATTTTAAACAGCATGTCTCAAGCGGCATTCTAATATCTATAATGTCTAATAAATAAAAAAACTTGCATATCATAAAATTGCATTGCATAAAAATCGTCGTGGCCTAAAGGACGTTCGGTGCATATGTAGCGATGCATCGGTGTTCGAATCCCACAGGCGGTACCAATGGTAGGTACCACAACGCCGCCTATTTCTGCCGTGAAGCAGTATTGCGTTTCGGTTTGAAAGATGGGGCGGCCGTTGTAACTATACTGAGACCTTAGAATTTATATCTCAAGTTGGATGGCGCAATTTACCTTGTAGATGTCTATGGGCTCCGGTAACCACTTAAGACCAGGTGGGCTGTGAGTTCGTCTACCCATCTAAGCAATAAATAAATAAAAACTTGCATATATTAATGTCATCTGTGCAAAAGGTGCATGACTCAAACGTCAGGTAGGCATAGGCAGGTTTTAATCGAGTTCAAATATAAAAAGAAGGCCGAGTTTCTCTATGCGGGTAATAAAAAAATATTACGTTTCCTCTTCAACTTTCTTGTTGGTATACGATTCTTTTTTCAAATTTTCTATTACGTTCTAGATTATTCGAGAAAATCATCATTTCAGACTTCGGTTTAAGAACTTACTTTAAGGGCGGTGTTTCATCGGCTCTCCGTGCATTTATATATTCTTTTCAATTAGATGATAATGTTCATGAATGCTCACGAATATTCATCGCTTTAATCGTGTCGATAAGAAGTCTCGTTTTTAATGAAGCCTTCTTCTTCGTCGTAACCACAGATCACTGATATTAATATATCAGAGTTTTATTACCATTACATAAAAATCGATTGACCAACAATTTGTTATCGTTAAAACATACGTAATTTTATGGATAGGGAACGACATTGTTGAAAGTCATTTTGCAACAATTACGTTTTTGAACTGGACAATTAATGATGTCACGACTTATGGGATGTATTTGACAATTGAAGGACATATTCTGGTTTCGAGTCGCAAGTGTTGCCAGCTTCACGGCAATTTGTTGTTTTTCTAAGCTAAGGCAAAGAGATACCACGGCATATCTGATGTTAGAGACTTACTAAAGCCCGTGGATACCAGTGGATGCTGTTATTCACTTTGGAACACGAGATTTAAGCCTTAAATCGATAGGTCTGATTGATTCGCAGCAGAAATAGGCAGGATCGTGTTCAGGAATTTTCAGATCTGATAGGAAAATTGGTAATGTTACATATATGTACATGTAAATCTTGCTACGAAAAATTTACAATTTCATTATTGAAATTTTGTCCAGATAAAATTTTGAAATTGGAGATATATATACAAAGTTACAAATTAATGTAGTAATAATGATTCTAATAAAATTTATCATTAATTTTGTAATCGAAATAAAATCGGAACGTTACGATTTCTTAGTACCAAATCGTTTTTTTTCTTTCTTTATTTTTAATTTTTATTACAATACCAATAGCGCACTGTAAAAAATTATCAACCGAATATATTTTATTATCGGGCAATCCGTGACAAAGTTGCTATAACATCTCGACATTAGAGTCGTTTGACGCAATCTTGTCATAACAGTTTAGATGCTTCGTGTGACGATAAACACTTGTTTAACGATAGTGATAATAATGGGTAGATTCAGGTAGGGGCGCTTGGGTCTCTGGTACCCAGTAGGTAGGGGGGTTTTTTTCAAATTTATACGAAGAATTCCAATTCGAACGCAGAAGGGTTAATTTTCTTTCTCCAATAAGGATTTGTTAAACAGCAACAAAAAATAATTACACTAGTTAGGATTTGGCGGTAGCCATCGCAGAACACGAGATATTTGACAGATGCCTGAATCTCGGTTACGACATTTCCAAAATAAGCTTGCATATATACAAGTTCCGAAGAACAGTATTCGGACCGTCGGTCTACTGAGCAATATCAGCCGCTCGGTGGAAGATCTTCCCTTTGTCGTATATCTCTCCACAAGGATCATAGGACAAAGACAAAGCAATGAAATGATTGTGTCGTCATCGGACCTTGGAGCGTGTGCAAATTTTCAAGTTAATCGAAAATTTTCAAGTCAGCGAAAATTGTTTGGGTTGCTGTCATCTCGCTCCGATTTGGAGGTAACGATAAAGGGAAGATATTCGCTTATAAGAAATCGCTCGGTAGACCAGCATTCTTAATTATTAATTTTTTAGGAAGGAAGGATTACTGGTGGCCCGAAAGCCTTTCCAGATTCACCAGGACGAGCACGGGTTCAGCCAGGATGGGTGGGACTTGCTAAACGCTGCTCAAGCGCCTCCGAAGCAGACCTACAGATAAAGGGTTCTTCATGTTGTTTTTGAAACTTGTATATATGCAGGCTTACTTTGAAAACGTCACTAACGAAATACAGTTACCGAATATCCTGTGATAGCTACCGCCACGAAACCACATAGCTTATTTAATTTGAGAATTAAAAAAAAAACTTTAGTGTCTGGTATCGGCTCCTTTCATCACTTCATCATCATCATCATCAACAGCCCACAGTCGTCCACTGCTGGACATAGGCCTCTCCCAATCCACATCACTTAATCATCGGGTATAATTGTTAGAAAGTGTTTGAAGAAATCTTATTGGGGAATCGCATTGTTACAATTGCCCGTCGGTTAAATCCAATTGGGTTAAAACCAAATTCTTTTTTCAACCCGGATTTTTAACAATTAGGCTTCTAACGCCTCTTATCAGTTTAAGTAAAGGAGTTTTTCAAAGTAATGTTCACTGACATCAAAATGTTTTGATTAGCTTGAAAATTTTGAGATGGGTCAATCAAAAATGTACCGATGACAATACAATAAGTTCTACTAGAATGACCAGGCTAAAAAAATTTTGTCGCTCGCCGTATATTGTTTACCTATACGTTTCAAATAAGAGAATCAACCGAACTAATTAGCTAGTATTTTCTTTCAGAGTTATTGTAAAGTTAATGACACTTATATGGTGAACCTTATTTGAACACTAAACAATTAAGTTTTTTTTTTCCCTACCTATGCTGATAGCCTTGAGTGACTATTTCAGCTTCAACCTAACGTTTGTAGGTGAGCTCGCGGGGCTCAACCGGAGAGTTGCTAACACTGACCCTAGCAAGAGCAGTGCTTCGCAGAATCTACCACCGGATCGGAAACGCGACCCACTGAGAAGATCCGGCGAGAAACTCAGTGTGCTGTGTCTATGGGTTAGTTCGCTCGTCGAGCCCTTCGTCGCAAGCGACGGGTTCGACGAGGACGGTGACCGGTGCTTGTGGTGCCTAAAAGCACCGTTAATGGATCAGGAGGATCCGTAATGACGTGCCAATTAAGTACAGGCAGGAGACACTTAAAGGAAATTGTACTCTCGTTTATAATCTATGTTAAAGAAATTGAATTTTTTTGCAACGTACATAAACAATAGGTTAAGTCTTAAAACTTTTTTTTAAATATGCCCCTACGTAACTCGAGAACCGAAGAAAATATTGGACAACTAAAAAATTGTCCACGGTAACAGACGTAGAAATAAGTTTCTCTTAGAATAATTAGTGCGTTCTTGGAGGGATATATTAGGTACTTATATTACGCCGCAATTTACGGTTAGATATTGTATACAATTAGACGAATATCCCCCCCTATATGTGAATCTAAATACGTCCCATTTTAAAGAGCAATAATGAATGTTTTCCTCGGAGAGTCGCATTACGGCTATCTCAAGTACACGAGACACACAAAATCACGAGATAATGAGCGTCTCGGGATCAGATTGAGATATTATCTCTCGGAGATTGCTCAAAGCACTTGTTACAGTCAATGGCACGTGTATGAGGCATTTTAAAATAGATTCTTGTGGATTATAAGATGATTGTATTCTTTATGACATCAGTAAGATGGTATTAGTTTAGAATTATCAATTCGGTTTTATTTCAGAAGATAAATGCTTTCATACGATAAACTGCTAGTGTGCGCTTAATCTTTTTACTGCCAGGATCTAGAGAGAAGCGTCCTCTTATTGGTCAGAAACATCAATCCTCTCAAGAATCATACTATATCATCATAATATAGTACTACGCTAGTTATCTTATACTCGAGATATAAGGAAAATTATGACGCAACTACCTATAGTCTCAACGTTACATTTGTTTGAGGTTTTAGTTGTTTGTAATAGGCAAATATAGGCAAAGGTAAGTGACAAGGTAATAGTAGTAACTTTTTTGGTTTTCCCTACCTATTTGCTGGTGGCTTAAGGGGCTATTTCAGCTTCTCGCGGACATGTAGGTGAGCTCACGGGCTCTATCTGAGAGAATTTGCGAGCGATAGTAGTGCTTTACAGAATCTACCGCCGGATCGGAATCGCGACCCATTGAGAAGATCTGGCGAGAAACTCAGTGGGCTGTGTGTGTCTATGGGCTAGTTCTCTCTTCGAACTCTTCGTCTATAACTGACAGCTTTAATATTGCCAATGAATACTTGCAGTTCTCGTGTCCTTTGTAGAAGAAACTGTATTTATCCTAAAACTATAAAATAAATTACGTGGATTTTTTTTACGTGGAAAAGGTAATTCAATTGTATTGTCGAAGAGACATCATAACATTGCTGGCACTCACATCGAGACAGGAGGAAGAGTTCAATTGTTACGGAACTTTTTGTATTGCAGTATAATTATTAAAAGAAAAAAATAAATAATAAATTAACAATAAAATCTAAACATTTAAAATTCAATATTGTTCGGGGATAAGTCTTAATTTTTTTAATTACATAATATTACGTTTAAATTATCTCAAAGAGTAATCGTTCGTAAGCAATTACACAATTAACAAATTGCAAATTAATTTACTAAAGTTACGATGCGAAAGATCATAATTTGTGGTAGTAATTTTTTTCTGTTTAAAATTCATTCAATTTAAAGAAAGCAAAAAAAAAAGAAGCTACAAGACCGACGGACGCCTTGGACTTATCTTAATAATTAAGATATATATGGTCAGCAATCACAACTTATATTTTTTTTTAAATCTAAATTTGCTTAGTAGTTTTTTTTTTAATGAAAATAAAGAAAATATATTATTTAAAAATTTACACGTCCGTAAAAGAAATCACATTAATTTATTATGCACACGGATCTTTAGTAAATATATATATTTCTTTATTTAAAACTTTGAATTAAAGTTCATAACTTATTTTCTTATTAGGATATTTCTCAAGAAGTGATTTTTCACCAGTAAAATGTTTCGTAACACGTAAATTATAAAATTAATATTTTACAACAATTCATCCAGCTGCGAAAAACCTTTTTAGTATTTTAATATTTTTAAAACTTTCTCTAAATCTCTAAAAATAAGAAAGATAGAGACAAGCTTCATTCTTGATATTGTAATTTTAATTAAAAGCCGATAGAACATCAAATCCTTTTTATATTTTTCAGTTAAAATAATTTTAAATAAAATAAAGCAAATTCCAAAAATTAGATAAGATACAAACAGATAGAAAGAACAGTAAGTAAGTTACTATAAATTTAGCACTCCATTTTACTGAGAAATAAAATTAATTTAATTTGTTATTTTCAAGAACTGTAAAATATTAATGATTTTCTTTAGATAATTTATAATTGAAATAGTTAAATACGTTACGAAAACAAATTTGTCTTGCAATTCACCTTCAAAGGTCCAAGAGGTCAATACACGAAGCATTTTACGGGCGCGGACAACACTGAGGCCCACTGGTCACTCCATATAAGGCACATAAAACAATGACGCCTCGATAATTTGCATTGTAATCTAATCGAAATTACACTTACCCAATGGTGGATTATTTTCGCGATATCAGTCTCTGTATGCCAGAAATTTTAATAGTCCGATCTCACTATCTAGTCTCTCACAGATCACTTGAATTTATTTTTTGAACACAATTCAACAGTCTTATTCAACACTGAATGCACAATTTTTGTGTAATATGTAAAAGCGTGCGCTCGTGAGTGAACGCATCTCGAGCTGACGACAACCTCGCACGGCGAGATGCCGTCTCCTTGTGATTGTGATGAGAGCACGCACTGTCGCTCTGCTCTCGGGGGAGCAGAAGATGGCCGGTGATTGGTCGAGAGTGGCACGGCGGCCGAGCGCGCGGACTGAACGAGAGAGCGCATCTCGCTCCCGAGGTGAGCAAGCGAGATAGCTAGCGCCCGTCGTTTCGTTCGTCCTGACGAGTTCAGGTGGATCATTGTTGAGAGTGTCGGTGATAATATGGAGATGCCTTTCTGAGTGGTTCCGTCTTTATCATTTAATAAATTTTATCTTTGAGATTAAAACAATGATGGCGACTAATATTATTTGCGTTATCACAGTAACTTGAAAACAACATTAAAATAAATAGGTTGTTTAATTATTATTTTTTAACTTCTTTAGTAACTTAACAATAAAAGGTTACTTTTTTGACATAATGAGGATATAAATAAACTGTTTGTGATCGAACACACATTGCTAAGGTTAAATAGTAATTTTTGTTGTCGCTGTACAAATAATTGGAATAAATGTAATTGAATTTTCGTCACTATTACATTGTCGCCGTAATTGTAGCTAATCTTATATATCGTTAATGATTGTCTTTACTATATCGTTAACGAATGGCTAATAGTTATAGACCCTTAGATAGTAAAATATGTAACCGTTTTATAGATCTGTTTAAACTGGTTTTTTCCGTTAACTACAGAACAGGTCAGACTTTAAATGGTGTTAGGAAATAACTAGAAAACAAGTATTCAGGATTAAAATAAGGTATTTTGTGAAACAATACTATTATAATATAATAATGTTTTAAAATGTAAATCAGCGCACATGACCATTTATCTGGACACTTAATCACGTGTTCTAATAACCTATTTGTTTTTCACCTATTTTCCTTAACTTACTTCCTTAGTTTCTCTAATTTCACATAGAAATTATGCTTTAAGGTTTGATTTAATCAAAGAGCAATCACTATACTAATGCGATTGGGATTTTAGTTTCGTGTTTCAAAGGTTAACATGACATGGCATCACACGTACCTACCTATCAAAATTACGTTTCTTTAAATTAGAAACGTCTAGAAACTTTTTTTTTTTTTATTGCTTAGATGGGTGGACGAGCTCACAGCCCACCTGGTGTTAAGTGGTTACTGGAGCCCATGGACATCTACAACGTAAATGCGCCACCCACCTTGAGATATAAGTTCTAAAGATCTCAGTATAGTTACAACGGCTGCCCCACCCTTCGAACCGAAACGCATTACTGCTTCTTTCGAAAATCGGAATCTAAAATTCAACTCTTGGTTAAATCTCCTGTTGATCTCAATATTATAGGCATTACGCGTTTACACTACGTTTGGATATTCCTATGATTAATATTAACATATGATATCTGCCAATACGATTTTATGTTATTTCCATGGATAAATTATTCGAAAACTCGTCATAACAAATTACCTAACCAATTAGTAACCATAGTTTGCGGCTCATTACAGACTACAAAATGTATTTTAATTCTACAATAAGTCATGCGCAATGAGGCTTCTGGACACGTCATGGCGTCAAAGAAATTCTTCAATAATGTTACTAGCCACGACTAATCACATTGAATATAAACTTGTGGTCTATTTAAATAAGGTCGTGTTTCAAATAATTTATTAGATTATGTTAGAACATAAAAAATATATAGTCATAAATCAAACATAAAGCAACAAATTAGACCTATCAACATCCTTTGGACTTTACTAAATGGTTATCAAAGGTGAATATTCTCGAATAAATATTGAAATCCGTAAATAAGAATATGACTTCAGTATACTTGATAATATAGGTCCGGTGAGTTGTTTTGAAAAATATATGCAGAAATTAAATGGATCGAATAAGATATTAGGCCAAATATAACCAAATATGGAACATCCGGTTAAGTATCTATCACATTATAAGTATTCCTAAAATCGATGACTTGGCTCGTTAAATTTATTGCAGAGAATGATCGAAGATAAGGAGGTGTATGCTAGCGTTATCTTCGCCAGAATTACTAGAAAACAGTTTTTTTTTGTTATCTGCTTATATTTAATCTACAGATTAATCATCCTTGCCGAACGTGTTTTGAATGCATTAAGCAATCGCTCAGTTTTGGAAATTATTGTTTTCAATTGGAAATATCAAAAGAAATGTCAAGATTCATTAATACTTTTGTTTGTTTCACGTAAACCAAATAACCTTTACATTATGAGTACAACGAAAGTTAGGATAATTTAAAGTGAAACGAACATTGGTATAAATATGACGTATTCTTCGTCACTGGTATATTTCATATGACATGTATTGTTTGCAATTTGAATTGGAGTAAATGAGTTTTAGAACGTCACCGAAGCATCATCCTAAACATGTTATTTCTTTGCTTACAGTAAACCTGTGAAATTTAGCTAAAAACGTACATGTATTTTTATTTTGATTTTCTGTCAATTTTATAAGCAAAAAAGGAATTTGGATCGCGAACAATAAAACATATGAATTAAATGTCGAAGTTGTTGAAATTATACATTAAGAATCATATTTTGATTATTTTAAGCACGGAATAGATAAATAAGGTTATTTTATCTATTCCGTGATTTTAAGTGTAAGACTGTTTGTGAAGATATCGTCTGCAACGAATATTTATGGAGATTGCGATTTCCTCGGTCTATGAGTCTGAAAGGGAAGGTAGCTAAAGTTGGGGTACAGCAAGCGTACTACGAAAAAAGCTACATAAAGAATGCACTATACAAGTTGATTTAACACGTCATGACCACACTTAATGGAAAAATTCATCACACATTAATTGTCTATTAGACATTTAATCCCGTGTAAAAAAACGACAATGGTTATAATTCATCGGTACGATTTATCATTGAACTGATAACTTCACACAAAATACACGTATGTATTCACAATGCGTTTGAACTGATACAGTACGTATTTACGAATCGTTTGGGAGCCCATCTCGCATTTGACCTCTCGACAATCGGTCAACTGTGTTTGAGCAAACACGTCGCCCTTCGATCTGTCAACACGTGGCCAAGTGTCTGTTATTCTGTTTATCCTTGTATTTATATTAATACCATTATCGAATATTGCGCTGCTAGGTAGGTACTTTTGGTACTTTGGTATCGATATAAAAATAGTTAAAACGTTTTTAATACCTATTCATTCTTGATTTAAAGCTTATCGTAAACTTTTCTTTTTTTTTAGCTTCAACATCTCTCTTCACGAATACTGCTGTATTTTCTGGTTTTAGTCCTTATGGCACTTTTTTTTAGGTTGACGAAAAAGTTACATAAAACAGGCCGCTTGCCGTAAGTTTTATTTTTAATGTTATATGGATGAATGAGCTCACTGCCATCGACATTGAGATATAAATTTTAAGTCTACGGCTGCCCCGCCCATCAAACCAAAACGCATTACTGCTTCACGGCAGAAACAGACAGACTCACAAGACGCTTTACCATCAGTAATTAGGCAAATTTTAACTTTTGCAAATTTGTTCTTTTTTATTACGCGATGTTATTCCTTCACCGTGGATGTCAGTCGTGAACATTTTTACCTGCTTGCGGGATTCGAACATTAGCACAGCCGTATCGCCCGATATGAATGCACCGAACGTCGTATCCTTTGGGGTATGACGTCTTCAGGGTTACCAATAAATGCTTTATCATTCTCCCGCGATCATGTGAAAATGTATTGGAACATATTTGCTTTAAGATGTAAGAATTATCTATGAAGATGGCATTACTTAACGAAGCTGTGTATTGTTTTTTCCAATTCGATGGAATTCGAAGTTAAATGAAAAGGATTTAAAGAAAACTTCTGATACAAATTCAAGGTTGATAAAAATAATAATCTTTAGACAAATAACAATAGGAAAGGTCGTAATAGAATAATATAAAAAATAAATATAATCAGACGAAATGATTACAGATGGAGTGCGATAACGGCACGGCATTTTGTATGTTGTTTTACTTGTCTCAAGGTAGTTTTGATTTAATCAGTCATATAGATAATGGAAAATCAGCTGATTAAAATAGTAATAAACGCTTTTAATACTTATATTTAAAATTACTCTAGGGATCTTTTTGTCTACAGCAACATAGTTGTGATTAAAAAGTAGGATAAATAGGCAGATAAATTTATGGTTTAAGGTGTAATCACATTATAAACTTTTTATTGCTAAAATGGATGGACGAGTTCATGGCCCACCCGGTGTTATGTGGGCACCGGAGTCCATAGACATCAACCACGTTAATTCTGCCGCCCATTTTGAGACATCAGCTCTAAATCTCAGCCTCAGCTACATTACAAATATTGCCATTGACTTTGAGCCCGACTCTCTCAACATTAATAACCCATTATGAAGAACCATTTATCTGTCAATATAAATTCGAATATGCCACAGAAAAGACATTTACACGAAATATACCTAAACCAAAAAAGTTCTTTATGTTTTTAAACATGATATGCGGTATCGATATGTTAGTGTTTTAATAACGGTGCTAGAGATACGGTAAAGATTTAAAAGGAATATATTATCAGAAACAATCGTCACTGAACAAATAAACCTTTGGTAGGAATCTTATCTGAGTTCGGCTTTAAGCCGTCCGTAGGTATTTGTTTCAGTGTACTTAGGTTGACGTTAATGTTTCTTATTTTTACTAATCTCATACTAAAACAAACCTAACCTGGATAACTGTCTATGCATTCGTATTTTGAGAAGGCCGTCTTTAAAACTATTTAAAATTGGATCCTTTTTTTTCATTGACTCTCGCAGGGATCCCTAAAAAGTAATAACATTAATAGTATTGTTTAGGTACTAAAAATATCGAAGCTATTATGTTAATTACTTATTAATTGAAGCTATAAATGTAACGTTTACAGCCTTTGGTTATCTTTTTGTTGAGAAAGGCTGAGTAAGAGAAAATGGGATGTTATTCTTAGCATGGATACATACATAATTTGTTATTAAAACAACACAAGTTAATACAGTACTCCTTTCGGTGAAATAAGAATCAGAATTAGTGGACCAATTCTATTAAGTTTTGTTGTTTATACAATAATAACGCATGCTTATGGTCAATTTAAGGCTATTATTTTGTTTTCCTGTCAAACATGTCAGTTATAGTATCTCTAAAAGAGAACACAGTAAAAAAAGGTTTATAGCAAAAACTATTTCATTGAATGACAAACTTTACAAACGACAATGCGATTTTTCTGAAGTAGCCCCCGTATTTGATTTAGGAATTGTAAACAAAACGCGCGCGTTCACGTCACGAGTCGCGGAAATAGGCGCGAAATTCATTCACGAACCGACATGACGGTTTACAAACATGGCGTCGAACTAACGGAAAAAAATAGATAAACGGGACGCCGGTGCTGGTGGTTTACAAAATATAGACTAGAACTTTCATAATATGCTGTTAGAAGTATGAATTTATATATTTAGGAGCGGATAGGAAGTTTTGATGTAAATAATATGGGTCCGTCAGTGTTTTGTGCTTGGGACAAATATATAGAGCCAATAATGTTTAGATTAGACACACAAGACATGGTTAGTTTTAAGAGTGCACTTTGCATCTTGTCGTATTGGGTTATGATCGAGTGTTGTGTCATTTTACCAAAAATTGTAGCTATTGTCCTATTAATAATCGTATCTAAGAAAAAAATTGTGCTTAATTTTGAAGTTTTAATTTTTTCTATATTTTTATAGTGCGATCGCTTTGCGTATGATTAGCACGAGGAAAATGTGCATCCCGGTTTTGTGGTCACTTTAGTCGTAGCAATTAAGATCACGATCTTATTTCTTGTTGTGTCACCTTGCTATTTATATACATATTGGTAACGTCTAACATTGTATGGGTAATGCAACCTGTATCCCTTATCTGCTCGAATCCCGGTGTTTGCATGCACTAGACATCGCATAGAGGGAACATGACGCTTTTTCGTTATGTGACGATTACAAGTCAACTCTACAGCGAGTCGCGTTAAAGAACATCGTTCTTGTTTCAACGTGCGTACCTAACCAGTTGTTAGACGACTGAAAAACTCCGAATACCGTCGATATGCAATGAAAACGCAACAGAACGAAACCCGTTCTTGCATTTCGGTGTACCAGTCGAAAACATTATTAAATAGATCGTAACGAAAATAATGTATCGAGTTGCAGGCAATCGATTGTGTAATCGAATCCGCGACGGCTCAATCACTATTCGCTATACATTCTACTACAGTGAGCTTAGTGCGAGTTTTTTAACGTTCTCGATAGCGTAAAAGTTAGCTCATATTTGTATGGAATGGGATCGTGTGGGTACGTAAAAAAAAAAAAAAAAAGGTATGGAGGAGAGCAGCAGCCGCCCCCGGAAGAAGGGAAGAAAGAAGAAAGGAAGAAGGAAGAAAGGAAGAAGGAAGAAGGAAGAAGGAAGAAGGAAGAAGGAAGAAGGAAGAAGGAAGAAGGAAGAAGGAAGAAGGAAGAAAGAAGATGAAGATGAAGAAGTGAAGACAGAAATCGTCCCACCACTCACCTCGAGCCTGTGTTATAGTCCATCCTGCAGTGCATCACCCCTGCCTTAATAGGCGGGGAGTTACAAGTCCGGGTAGAGGGGTTTCCCCGAGGCCCGCTCCGCGCCCCCGCAAGGGAACGCGACGACCCCCCGACGCGTGGGTACGTTTGCCGCTAGGGGCGCTGTTCCAACTACATACAAAATTGGGTTAACTTTTACGCTATCGAGAACGTTAAGAAACTCGCACTAAGCACACAGCTGTGTAATCGTCCAATTGCATGATATTAATGATGCGAAATGTAGTTTTTTTCTTTTCTAACATACGAATGATCGCGGTACTTGATACCGGTCAGGTATTCGTTTTCCGTGAGGCTCGCTAGTGATTCAGAGATGGGAGGTGTTCGATCACGCCGCTATTACGTGTACCTACTTACTTCGTATTAAAAGATAATATAATACATATATTCACTTCTATGGAAGTAAAGAAACAATGAAAATAGGAAACATAATCGATAACTGTGTTCCAAGTTTTATTGTTTTTTTTTTTTATTTAGGTCTTATAATATGTTCTTATATTTATGACCCATGATAGTTTAAAAAATATTTAATATCTAATAGTTATGGCATGACTCGAGACTACTGCACGTATTTTTTTATGCTTTAATAGTTATCATCTGAATTGATTAATATTCGGTGCGGGAATCAAAGCGCGTTCACATGCAAAATAATGTTGTTATTTTTTTCCTCTTACGTAGGTACACACGAGTTACGTTAAATGAGGTAATAATATTATTGATAGTGAACGCACTTTAGTACGTGCACTGGCCGTTAAGAATGCGACAGTGCGCGAGAAAAAAAAATGTAAGATTCATTTTCGCGCTAACGCTTCCGCCATGTTGGTCGCGTGATGAAAATGATGTATTGGTCAAACGACTTTCATTCGCTTTCGTTATTGGATGCTCAAACGCGGTCCTTCCTTGTTTTATTTCATGTATTATGCTCACACGCAATCTTTAGCTCTTGCCTGTTGACATCGTACATTTTTCATAACTTGATATATCATTTCAAAATTGGAATTTATGTGTTTATCTTTTCTTTTTAAACAGCCGGTTTGAGAAATTAAGATCAAGAAATTCAGTCAGAGAAATTACTTTTTTTTTTCATTTAATGTGTAAAAATATTATGAAACCAAAATATGTTTGAACGTTAGGTTGTATTTTGATATGTCTGTATTGGTTTAATGACCACTTATCGTCTTTTTTACTACACTGATTATCTTATTAAAGGAGTTTTAATGTAGCAAACAAATAATATTTACGCGCCAAAATATTTTAAATATATTAATTTACGTCTTTTGTTTTTTTATGATTCTTGTATTCCATGAATGCTACGGGTTCAGTTGTAGGTATGATGGGGTAAAATAATTGCCATTGCTAATGTAGTCGCATGACACACTCTGATATATACGTCAATGTGACGTAATTTGCGCTGTAACGTCATCGAACTGTGGCTCTAAGTCCAGATAATTTTTTTGTTTATATTGGCAAACGATTCGTAGCCTACCTGGAGTAATGAGGTTATAGTCTCAATTGTATAGTTTTATATCTGCTTCGTAAACAGATAAAATGACGATTATCTACCCGTGAGCAAAATACACTTTGTCGCTGTCTTAATAGTCGCCATCTTAACCGAGGTAGGATATAGATGAGCATCTTCGATCGGTAAGTAGTGCTGGTCACTCGGGGAGCCCGTGACCCGGATAGCTCCTGACTAATAACCGAAGATCCGCCCCTCAGTCGATTGGGCATTATCTTCTTTTCAGTCAATACTGTTATACAACAACTCAAGACCGGATTACTCATATTATCCAGCACGTAAAAGTATTTAAACACACAAAAATTAATTTAAAAATATTTATTTTTATACCACCTCAGCTTTTTTTTTGTGACCGGTGCTTGAGGTACCTAAAAGCACCGTTAGTGGATCGGGAGGATCCGAAATGACGTGTTTGGGGCGACGTCGACTGCTTTCCATCCAGCTACCAAGCGTCATAGCTACCTAGTGATTATACATTAACTATGTTTTTTTTTTAAAAACAGTCAGCCTATATTGTATGTGTGAAGATACGATTTTGCATTGCTGTGGAATAAATTATTATATTATTTCAAGGTCCTTTAACGGATTGTTACTGATCATGTGGATGTTTAGCGTCTACGGGGGGACTTCGCCTCTACTTCTGTAGGATATGTTCCTCGGGGACTGCTTTGAAATATTGTTTGAGGTGATTCTGTCATCTCCTTTTTACCATCGCACCAGTCGTCACTAGATCATATTTCATTCAAACTACCTAGAACCACTGCGTACATCCACAATGCGTTTCCAGGGATAATTATTTGCAACGCACCATCCGGCTTTTGAATGAACCCTCTCCACGGTCATCATCATTCTCCTGCCGTTCTCCCGGTCACCTGGGGTCGGCGCAACATGTTTTTCTCCTTCCATACTCCTCTATCGTACCATTTCTTCACCCCCCTCTTACACGTATCGTCTTTCACGCAATCTATCCATTTCTTCTTAGGTCTACCTCTTCCTCTATGAACACTCTCTACGGTGTTTTCTTCATGTCTTTCATCAGATTTGAGGACATCAACGGTAAAGAGCGACTTGACAACCTATATGCCGGACTGTCTATGAAGGCAATAAAAAATAGACAATAGTTGTATTCGACTGTGAGTTCGATCTCTGGTGTCGAAATGGGCGGGTTACCTTAAGAGCTTCCGTCACCGGTACACATTAACAGCCCCGTCCAGGCGTAGAATAGCCACTTAGGCTACCAAAAAAAAAAAATGGAAAAAAAATTGAAGGCTGTGTGATTGCTCAGTTGTCAATAGTAGAAGTCGTCTAGGTATTAATGACCAAAACGTTTCATTCGACGCTTACCGAGAGAGATAAGAAAAAAATAACGAAGATTATTCAAACGAACTTCTCTAACGTTCGAATCAATCTGTATTTGGACACAGTGTTTGTATGAGACGATATCGTTTCTTCTTACAAATGTTGCCCGTGTAAATATTGTCGGAACGGTCATTGACCTCGCTGCATCGCTCGCACGTACTGTATATAATAAAAACTAATAAATATTTAAGAGGATTATAATTTATCCATTATATGTATTATGATGATGATGTTTGTACGTTGTTTATGTCTTGTATCGATCTAAGGTCATGGAAATTAATGAAATTGTAAATGTTATAGTACCTAAAAAAATACATTCGTCAAATTTGAATTTCGAAATTGCTTCAAATGGACGCCATTGTCGCCCATGATTTTGAAATACAAAAGGTAGTTAGCGATTGTAAAATTTGCAATAATGACTGTGAATGAGTAATCTGTTATCAATGCATTCAAATTGGTCGGAGTAAGTAAGCTATGTAATTAAATCAACACCACATTAACATTCCGTTCGAAGAAATATTATCAGAAAAATAGTTTATTAATTCCTTCCTGGTTATAGCTGACGTAAACAACCTATAAATAAGGAAAAAAAAGTTAAAAAAAATTGTAGATCCGATATTAATTCAAAAGCATGGTTGTGATTTTAATTTGAACAGACAATAGTCCATTCAAAATGGACTTATCAATCAAACAAATAAATAAATTACAGATTTTTTCGTCCTAATTCAATTCCAATATATTTTTATATCCTAGAATGCTTAAACGCTAGAGAAGGTAGGTAATTAAAAAAAAAAAACACTCAAACATCAGTAATTTAAAGTTTCTTCACCTCTACGTTTTGTTGTAGCTTTAGCTAAATAAAACAACTCTATATTCTCTTTATGCGAGAAACAATTAATAAAGTGCCCAAAAATTAGACAGATTATTTATCGAAGTCACCTCAATCGTTTCAGCGCCTTCAAGTTAATCGTATTTATTATTCCTTTTTCGGTCCAACCAACGTCCAATGATTTATCTAAATCGATTAACAAGTAAACGAGATAAACAAGATGTACCTACGTTGTAATTACATATTTCCATTTGTTCATTGAGACCGCAACATTTGTACAAACAGTACATCAACACGGGTCTCGTTTTAATAGTAGTCAGTTTGTGTTACTGTTTCGATTTTACCTATAAAACGACCCTCACTAACATTACTGTATACGTTTATTTATTTAACAAAAAAATACTAAATAAACTATATACCAAACTAAAAATAAAACTAGATAATGTAAAAAATCGACCCCAAATCGCTGTGCTCGCAAGGCAGGGTGTCCAAGAGGCTGGCGGCATTTCCCCGTTGAATGGCCAGGCTCAAGCTTTGTCCGAAATGCGCGCCAGCCCTTGGATCCCTCGAAGCATCGATGAGGCGTGCAGAAATCTCCTTGAACAGCTGACGGGCTTCCGCACCCAAGGCCCTAAGGTCTCCACGGCAAAAGGCGCAAATATTACAAATATACTGAATTGTTTTTTTTTTATTACCTAATAATTGGTACCTAAGGGGCTATTTCAACTTCACGCGGACCGGTAGTTGAGCTCACGGGCTCAACCTGACAGTATTGCTAACATTAGCCCTAGCAAGAGTGGTGCTTCGCTGAATCTACCACCGGATCGGAAACGCGACCCACTGAGAGCGAGTAAACTCAGTGGGTTGTGTCTATGGATTAATTTACTCGTCGAGCCCTTCGTCGCAAACGACGGGTTCGGCGAGGACGATGACCGATGCTTGAGGTACCTAAAAGCACCGTTAATGGATCGGGAGGATCCGTAATGACGTGTTTAGGGCGACGTCGACTGTTTACCATTCGGTCCACAGGATCGGGTATGATGAAACCTCACTATAACTTTCTGGTTAAATAGAAACATCGCTGATCTAGCGACGTACTAAATGGGAGTGCTGGAGTTATGTGTTAACATATTTACTGACATTTACATTTGTTGATGTTCTTTACTTATAAACAGCCTCTTTTAGCCACCGTTCTTCTTTTTCTTAGTCTTCATTGCTGAAGGTCGTATCTAGCTTGAAGTGCAGATCTCCTCGTCTTCCTGTCCGCTGCGGTCTTTATAGCCTCGATTATTGGCCGTCAGCTCTGACCAGATCTGACCAGCGGGCAATTGAGCGTCTGCATGATCTTCTCCCGTCAACCTGACCGACTACCATCAGTTTCTCTGGGTTATCAGGATCTCTATGAGCGATGTTACCGAAGTACTTGAGAATACGCTGGAAGCAGCTAGAGCCGTTGTTAATACATATTAAATAAAGAACACAGTATTGATCTAATTTGACCTCGCTCAATACTTATGTCGCTTCTTTAAGATATTCCATTTAAGATGTGTCGACTTCATATACCTCATATGAAGTCGTAGCTACGCTGTACATTCCGTAGTCTTTGTTAAAATCCAAGATTAAGATCTTAAATTCATTCCTTCGAAAGCTAGTTTAGAAAGATTCGATTTATATTAAAGAACGATTCAGACAAATAAAACAAAATTAATAGGAAATTAAAAACATGTTTGATAAATAATGTGTAATTAAAAATGCCAGGAAAAATACGCGAAACGATTGTAACGGGTACAACAAAACGTTTGAACAATATAATACTTAACATCTAACCAAACAGAGAGCGTAAAGAAAAATAAAAAGGAAAAAAATGTTGACAATTATGCAAACAATTGTAACAGCGTACCTTTGTCTAGACTTCAGAAATAATTCGCTCGAGGGCAAAAGCCTCAAAGCTGGATCCTTATACAGAAATAAAAAGTGATTCTATTGTTCTATCTAGCCTTCGACTTTGTTGGCTTCTTTTTATTTGTGCACTATTGCTGTGTTCGATAATCATCTAAATGAATATCTACCGTTTTTAGTTTTTATTTGAGGAGTTTAATAATTAATTAGATTTGCCGAATACATTACAGTTTTCGTTTGGTCGCAGGTTAAATGTGTATTAGAAACGTCGGAAACATAATAAGAGTAATTTATTTATTTGGGAAACAAACAGTACAATAAAAACATATAATAATAAAAAAAAATAGCTAAAACAATAACAAAATATGTTTTTCCACAATCAAAATCACATATAAGTAGAAAGTGAACAGAGAAGAGAAATTTAGAAATTTAAGTTACAAAAAAACAAAAGCAACACAATACGCACATATTATTTTGTACTACATACACTATAAAACTATAATACTAATCGGACTAAATCACCTTATAAATATTTATAATTTAAGAGATTTTTACTGAAAAACCAGTGTTAGTTAGGTCAACGCGAAAACTGAAGTTAAGAGTCAGTTTTCGCGCGTCTGAAGTATTGACCGTGCTCGCGTCTCCTACCTCTTTCGGTGTCATCTGGGGACATAAAGGCTGAAAGGAAGATCAGAATAAAACTGTTTACCGAACACAATTTGGATTACAGTGAACATTTGTAACAGAGGAAATCGAATTCACTCCATTGAGCCACGTCTCTAAGTATTATTATTTACATAATTTGCACGGAAAATGTGCTTCTAACGAGTGCAACGCAGATGTCACCCACCCACCTTGCTAACAATAAGACATTCGTGTCGACAAACTGTATATTATTGGAGCTTATATTGTCATTGGGGCGTTGTGAAATCGAGACGCGGTTTTCACTCGAGGAAAATTGCCCACAGCTAGTTACGTGAGGATTTATATAGAGATTTATACTTATGGTTACCGGTTTTGTTATATCATGACGGTCCTTTCGAGTCGGTTCTTCTAAAAGCCGCGTCTAGCTTGAGGACCACTCTCCAGTTGTTGCACGATTCTTCACCACATGCCTCTATTTTAGGCGGTCTTTAGTGATTCAGTTATAGGCCCACGAATCAACCGCACGATCTTTTCCTCCTTTCTCGCCTAGATGACGTACTATTATCATCAGCTATTCCAGGTTGTCAGGATTTCGGTAGACAATGTCTTCAAAGTAAAGTCCGGTAACTAATTGTGCAGAACTCTTTGTTTAGTATTGGGTTGAAACAATATAAATATTTTCGAGGTGATCCCTCCAGGTCCTTTTGATGATCGAAGCCCTCCTCTCCCCCACCGAAACTGACTTCATCCATACTACCTTTTTTTTTTTTTTTTCGGGTAGAGGGCCGAACCTCCTACGAGGTCCCCGCGCAAAAGGGGCGCGCGGGGTATGTGAGACTCAACGATCTGCATGGTGTTGTGAGCAGACCGCGGGCCCAAGGATTTTAGAGCCCACCCACTAAACGACTCCTCTGCACTCTTACACCCGACGTCCGATCCCCTCCGAGGTCAGAACCCGGATGAGGTAGGGGGGCTACCGCGGTCAACACTACAACCAGACGGCGCGGCTCACCCCAAGGACGCCCAGCCGACGGAGCCTTCGAGGCGAATCGAAGGCTCTGAAACGTCGGCCGTCTCGGTACGGCAGCCCGTCGGGCCGCCCAGACGGTGCCGCTGGTGTCCCGGAATACCCCGCTGGACCAGAACCAGCCTGCCGGGTCGGGACGCGATACACCGTCGACCGGTCGCTCTGTTCACTCCACGGCAGCGCGCTAGAGTGCTGGTAGCGCGCCGCGCGGCCTCACCCCCTCAGGTCGCCCCTTGACCTTCACCGGGGGGAGGCCGCCACCTACAGGGGCCGGGACGTACGGGCGTATTCCCGCCTCCGGCCCCCGGCTCGACGGCGACGGATCGGTGCGGAAAGGGAAGAGCTCTCCCTCTCTCGCTCCGCCGCCTCCTTCTGCGAGATGGTGGACTCGCAGAAGTCGAGCATCGCCTTCCAGGACGCGTCGCTGCCGAGCATCGTAGCCACGACGCGCGGCAGCGAGAGGTCCTCTCCTATGACCGCGACGAGGGCGGCGCGTTGCTCGTCAAATCCAGAGCAACGCGCCAATGTGTGTTCCGCTGTGTCTTCCTCGTCGCGGTCCGCGCAGTGGTGGCACTGCGCCGTCGGTTCCCTTCCGGCTATCTTGTGCAAGTACCGGCCGAAACAACCATGGCCGGTAAGCATCTGCGTTAGCCGGAAGGTGAGGCATCCGCGGTCGCGGCCCACCCAGTCCGCGAGAACCGGGCGGACCGCCTCGACGGTTCGGAGGCCGGCCGACGGGTCCGCCAAGCGGCGAGACCACGCCTCCAGCACGGACCGCCGAGAGTGGAGCCTCCGCGCTCGAACTACACCTTCGCTGGGGCGCCCTTCCCCCCTAGAGCGGAGGTCGCTACGCCACCGGTAATCGGCAGCGAGCGCCTCCGCCTCCAGGTCCCAGGGTGGCGCCCCGGCGAGCAAGCACGCCGCCTCGAAGGAAACGGTGCGGTATCCTCGGATCGCCCTGACCGCGATCGCGCGCTGCGGACGTCGCAGCGCGGCGACGTTCTGGCGGGTCAGGGCGTGGCACCATACGGGCGCGCCGTATAGTGCCATCGACCGCACCACCCCCATGTAGAGGCGGCGCGCCACCTGATCGGGACCCCCGACGTTTGGAAGCAGCCGGCTCAAAGAGCCGGCCGTCGCCATCAGTCGAGGGCCCAACTTCGCAAAGTGAGCGCGGAAGTTCCACCGACCATCCAGTTCAAGGCCGAGGTACCGAAGACCGGTCACCCCGACCCCGACGCGGACGCCTCCGATCACGAGGTGGGCACCCAGAGGCGGCGCTCGTCCCGGCCCGTGAAACAACAGGGCCTGGGTTTTGTCGAGCGCCACCTCGAGTCCCAGCCGTCGGATCCTTGTGACGACGTGTCATCCATACTACCTGGAACTGACGTTTCCTGAGTTTTTTTTTAGAACAGGTCACATGCCATGACATTTCCTTTAAACGTGGCTTGCGGTATGTACACAGCGGAAACCAGCGACTTGGCTGTGGCATTGCTGATGTCCATGGGCAACAGCAACCATTCACCATCGGGTGGGCCATGTGCTCGTCTGCGTACAACGTTTACAAAAAAATCGAAATAATTCGTCTTTTTGCATTAAAAGTGTACAATTTCCAAAAATATTCGAAATTCAGTTAATATGCGGAATCATTTGGTATCACCAGTATTTTTCTCATAAATACTGTCAAAAGAGCGTAGTTTAGTTTTAGTTTTTTTAGTTTACCTATATTTTGACTACTATTAACAAAATTAATACATAATTTTATCTTACTTTAAAAGACAGATAATGTTACTAGTAAAAAATAAAAAATAATTGTTGCAAAGATGATTAATATTAAAAATATCACATGTTAAAAAACAGTCCCCTGTAAAATTAGTAAGTTTTGAGTTTATACAGTTTTAATGCTAGAAGACGAATAGTTGTTTGTCATGTTTAACTTCAGCATCCTTATCAATGGGAGATACCCGAGACCGCAGTGTTCCCAACCGCGTCCGATAGCAGGAAGCCTATCTGTGGGAGCTGTACAAATAAACGGTAACGACGTGTGAATTTGCGAGTGTAATAATGTCTATTATCGGGGCGTTTATCGTGAGTATTGTCGGTATCGCGGCGGACGCTGGCCATTCCCAAAAGGAGCCGCTCGGGATCTGACTGTTCCTGCCCGCCACTTCATCCGCGTGGGATATAACAATAAATTATTTTATTTGAAAATAAGATTTTTCTAAGATATAAGTAGCTTAAGTTACTCCTTATTACATCAGCTATATACCAGTGAAAGTCCCGTCAAAATCGGTCCAACCGTTCCAGAGATTAGCCGGAACAAACAGACACACAGAAAATTTCATATAAAATTTTACTGGTGGTAGGACCTCTTGTGAGTCCGCGCGGGTAGGTACCACCACCCAGCCTATTTCTGCCGTGAAGCAGCAATGCGTTTCGCTTTGAAGGGTGGGGCAGCCGTTGTGACTATATTTGAGACCTTAGAACTTATATCTCAAGCATTTACGTTGTAGATGTCTATGGGCTCCAGTAACCACTTAATCACACGAGCTCACAGCCTACCTGGTAGGCTGTGAGCTCGTCCACCCAACTAAGCAATAAAAAAAAATGCATGTAGTGAAAAGCGGCTATTTTATTATTACAAACAGACACTTCCATATTATGTAGTTGTATAGATAGATACTGAGACCCTCCCAAAAATGTGCCGCATATGATAATCGAGAAAAGTAGACGGTAGCTAACACAATATTCAAACGTATAATATAAAACACCCTAGTCGTCCGTGGTGACCACGAACACTGTATAATGACGATCAAAAACGAGATATTGAATCGTAAAAGTAGTTTTAATTATTTGTTTAGTTCATAAAATTGATTTGTTTTGATTCTTGCTTGTTGCAATTTTTTGGTATTATTAAATTGTATAAGTATTAAATTGAACACAATAATATTTTGGTAGAGCAGTGGCTTCCGTAGCAAGATTTAGCATTAGGATCGTCGAGGCTATTCGCTTGGTCCTTGTGGATTGGGTGAGGACGCCTCACTTTCCGGATCCTGCACCTGATTGGAGCTGACCCGACGGCAGAGTGCCAACATTGTGGTTGCGACTTGGACGCGGCAGAGCACACGCTCGTAGTCTGCCCCGCGGCGGCGACGAGTCATGGAAGGCGATGCTCTACTTTTGCGAGTGCACCATCTCGCAGAAGGAGGCGCGGGGCGCGTGCGAGACGCACAAGCCTGCCGTCGTCGAGCGGGGGTCAGGGACACGGATCTCGCCCAAGCCCTGGCCCTCTTGTTTCGGGACCCCTTACATATCGGTCTGGGGACCGGCGAGGGGGCCTAAGAAGACGACGTGCATGCTGCTCTGCACGCATTTTACGCAAGAGCATCCGGCTGATGGAAGGCCGGCACGTTGGATCTGACCCAGCGGGGTATTCCGTAGGATAACCAACTCTAACTTGCGCCATCTAGGCGGGCTTCAGATAGCCTGCCGACCGAGAGGACTGGTGGTGGTCGTGGCGCCGACGACAGCCGTTCCGGCGTCCCGAGGGAGAGGGTAGAAATATGCTTCGCACTAAACACTTTCCCCCATTTGCCTTTGAGTTCTGTCTCATGCGAGGTTTGGACTTGGGTTGTTGAGCGACAGGAGGTTTTAGTCAGTTCTACTCCGACATGCCCCCCACTCCATCCCCAGTGGAGGGCGGAAGTGCAGCGATTAAATCCTGACCAAGAAAACACCCTTTAAACCGGATATAGCCGCTTCAAAGCATAAAAATGATAATACCCGTACGGAACTAGAAGACACCCTATCACCAATAAAGACACTCGAAACATTTCAGCCACGATGAATTACCTATTCACATTCACACTTACGCAGAATTGCCAAACAGCGAAAGATAAAGGCAACGCCGTATTAAAAGTTTACGTTACGAAACGGATTTTTTGTATATAAATTATAATCTTTACACAGATTACGGGTACGTTTTAGTTTTGCATATTTACAAAACACTATCTATGATTCATAGATTCTGGATGTGACTAATTATTATGATTTTATAAAATCACAATCACTGGGCTTCGCTTGCCTTAAGTGCTTGTGGGACACTTATACATATTGTGCCCATTTAGAAAGGGCTTGGGATCATGCGAACGTCCTTGATTCCTGGTTGAAAATGAGCTAAGAGCTTCCCATAGTTGTTTACAACTATATTACACTTCGAATACACGATTGCTTCGAAGCAGAGTTGTGCATAAAGCAGTACTTGATTGCACATGGAAACATTAACTTATCAATTATAAACTTGAAGGAATCGGTGGTGCAATAGTTAGCGTTCCTGACTATTACGCCGAGGGTCGTGGGTTCGATTCCCACATTGGACAAACTTTGTGTGATGAACATATTTGTTTGCTCTTTGTCTATATGCTTATTATCTAAATATGTATATATATATATAAACATATATCGGTCTCTGGAACCCGTAAAGTAGCGAATCCTGAATTCGGGCCGAATGACCGTGCATGATTTGTTCCCAGTTATTTATTTAAACTTCATCATTATCATTATCCTGCCCTTCTTCCAGTCACCTGGGGTCGGCGCAACATGTTTTCTCCTTCCATACTCTTCTATCATATACCATTTCTTCGCTCACTCCCCTCTTACCCATATCGTTTTTCACACAATCCATCCATTTCTTCTTAGGTCCACCTCTTCCTCTATATCCTTCCACATTCATAGTTAACACTCTCTTACCAACCTCATTTTCATTTCGTCTCATCACATGTCCATACCATCCCAAACGCGCACTCCTCAGCTTCTCTGTCACAGGTGCCACTTTCAGACTTCCTCTAACATATTCATTCCGTATTCTATGCATTCTCGTTACTCCACACATCCATCGCAACATTCGCATCTCTGCTGCATGCAAACGCCTTTCATCAGCCATTATTTATTTAAACTTAAACTTAAAAAACAAATAAGTTGATTTACATTCAAGAACTCTCATTTTCGAGTGCATCGTTTATCATAGACTGGTTTTAATAAAATAATTCCTAAATGACTGATGATCTTTTAATGTTACCGGTTTGCTTCTCTCATTATATATACGTGCTTAGGGTAGGTCTTAAGCGTTATTATACTTTTGGTATGTTAATGATTGTACAGGAAATTTTAGGTCGCATGATTTCATTTTATTTTAATTTTCGAATCTAGAATGAAAATTCTAGAATGTTCTGAAGTCGTGATCGTTTGTTTAATGAAACCTGATTGTATTTATGCAGCGGGTGGTTTACTTAGTACAATTTTCGTTTTTGATTTAGATTGTTCAATGGTTATGGAAATTTAATTTTGTATCCATTATCGTGGCTAAAACGCTAGTTTATCTATACATCCTAGAATAAAAAATAAACAATCGTTTAAAAAAACTAACAAAATAAGCTTTTAGATAATAGATTAATAGAAAATCCAACTTAAAAATAGAAAATAAATTTTATTATAATAAATTTGAATTAAAAATTGTGTTTTTCAGGATATTATCAAAATTACCCTTCTACTCATATCTGTTCATAAAATATTTATAACTACTGATACTATGCACGCTTTTTTTTTACAATAAAATCATTTTTTCTTACACTATTTTTAATTCAAATTTATTACAAAAAAATTTATATTGAATTATCATTGGTCTTTAATAAGTATACCAAATATCGAGTTAATCCGACGTTTTGAAGGGGGTCAAAATCATGTTCAAAGATTCCGTTACATACTAACATTACGTCTGAAGCTAATAAAAGCGTATCAATAAGTTACAGTGTTGAGTACATCTATCGTTTTTATATCCGTGTCATGTTCAAGTCTCCGTAAAGTAGAAGCAAGGTCTACGCATACTCGTAATTGCTAATTAATTATTTTTTTCAACTCATCTCAGCTTAGTTTTACGAAATCATCAGTTGCATTGGTACTTGACCTGTTTGCGTTTAGGATTTGCCAAGAGCACGTAATTCAAGTTAAGAAATTAACGCTAATTGTTTCATTATTTAAAATAACAAAAAAAAAATTAGAATAATTAATACAAAAATTAATATTTCGGATTGAACTAGTTTCGTTAGTAAAGATTTTTGCGTGCTTATGTTAAAAAGATCTGTAACATTTTGCTGTCTTCATACTAATAGGAGACAATCATCTATATATTAATATGTGAAGCAAAAACTTTGTATCCGTTTTTACGAAAACCGCAATTTTCGTACGGACGGAGGAGTATGAAATTTTCCACACTTATAGAGAATATAGAGAAGAAGTGCGCAATGCTAATATTTGTTTAAAATAATGCTTAAAAGATACATTAAATCAATAAAGAAAACATTACACACACTACATACCATGTATTTGACGCACACACGCATGCATACTATTTTTGTCAAACTTTTGTTCTTGACGTCTGTTGTCAAATTGAGAATAGGTTAAATATTGTTTGTCTTTATTAATATTTTTTTTATAGTGTAGCCTTGGCGAAATTTGTGATTATAGAAGTATAAAATACAATCATAATAGTGTACAAACTTACAATTCCAATTAATTATAGTCGAATTTCGACTACTGTGGGACCTCTAGTATTCATTAACTGATAAAGAGCACGTGAAAAGTTTTCGCTTTAATACAAACAATAATACAAGTGTTACACGTTTTAATACTCACTATTTATCCTAAATTATTATACCTTTAAACGAGCAATTCTTGTATATTAATATATATGTATATAATCTGAATCTCGGAAACGGCTCCAACGATTTTCATAAAATTTAATATACAGGAGATTTCGGGGGCGATAAATCGATCTAGCTACGATTTATTTTCAGAAAAGGTTGTTTTATTCGTGTTTTCAATAATCAACCCTTCCCGACATCTATTGGCGAATAATAAAACTATTTTTCTTAATTGAGGGCAACTAACCGCTTTAAAGACACAACAAGATGGCGTTATCAAGAAAAAAAACCGAGCAAAGCTTGGTCATCATCTAGTTTCAAAGGACAAATTTATTTTAATGATGTATATCTGTGTAGTGCTCGTTCGAATTTCATTAGGGTTGCTTCATTAAGATATGAATCAGAGATTCGTTGAGATAAATGTAAAAATAATTATTCAGGGCTACGAATGAAGCATATACGTGCGACAAACATGGAAACAGCATTCGAAATAAAATAAAGAGAGTTCTAAATACATTTGGATCTCTGAACAAGATGGACGTTCTATCGATTACATAATATACATTCTAGAAAGTTATAATGTAGTATATGTTATATAAAGTATCATTTAATAAGTATTAAACTATCCTTAGAGTTTCAAACTTTTTGGTGTAGTTTGATGATAAACAACTAAAAAGAATTGAAAATAACAAAAAGAAAATAGAAGTTTTATTATGTATTAATTTCTTTTGAATTTCAAGATGGCGCCGTACGGACATAGGTTACAACTGATTTAATATTCTATAGGTAAATTTTCGAATACAACAAAGCGGCATCATAGTTTCCGAGAAACGATTTGAATATCTCAGTATAGTTCGTGACAGATTTCGGTACCGAAATAGCGTTTCACTGTTCGTCTGATGGATAGCCACTTACTATCATATTCATACACACGTCGAATAACCAAAAAAAAACCATGTCACACAGCGTGTAGCGCACAACCAGTGCAGTAGGTTCACTTTGGATATTATTTTTGTGGGTTCAAAAAGAAAATGTTTTGATACATCAGACCTATATTCACGGACACTGCAAACTCATTACCAAGTCTTCAGAACTCGGAATCGAAATCTAAGCTTCATTAGACAGATTTTGAATTATTCACGCATACAGTATCAACTTCAGTGTATCTTTTGAGTTTTTTTTGCAAAACATTGTCCAGCCTCTAGGTTATTGTTCGAAATTGCATATTCACCACCCACTGTACATAATGAATTAAATGACCTTGAACGACCGATTCGTTCCCACGCTACTAGTGCAGACCGAAACAATAATAGCTCTCTTACCTACCCCGTCCGGGAACATAATCTTCCAAATACGCTCACAAAGACATCCTTCGACGAATTACTGCGTCATCAATTGACTGATTCAACGAATTCTCGCAAAAATGTATTGCTTTAATTTTATGTGAGAAGATAATGAGTTAAAGCTCCTCACTTAGGCCACAATAAAAGATAATTCAAAAAGGTTTTCTGTCTTTTGTTTAAGTCGAGTGTCTGTTTTGTTTTAATGCGCTTATTTAGTTCGGAAGTCTTCGTGAACACAAAATGATAATTCCTCTTTTGTTAAATTATTAAACGAGAAAATTCAAAAGGACATTTCTCAATGTTATATCCTCGTTTGTGATTATTGTGTGGTAGTTGTGACACAATTTTAAAATAACGTGTTTCATTTCACGGCTTTGATACAACTGATGTTTAAAAACGAACTTAAATTTGTAAAGATTGTCGTCATTAATTCATATACCCTATAGACGTCACCCGCTTCCGTATCTACCGCCGGATGGGAATCGCAATCCACTGAGAGGCACAGGTGGGAAACTTATGCGTACTATCAATACGTTATACTAGTATTAAGTATCTTTATATTGTCAAACGTGGTTATTGCCATGTCATTTCGGATCCTCCCGAGCCACTAACGGTGCTTTTAGGTACCCCAACCTCCGGTCATCGTTCTCGTCGAACCCGTCGCTCGCGACGAAGGGCTCGGCGAGTAAATTAACCCATAGACACAAACCACAGAGTTTGCTCGCCGGATCTTCTCAGTGAGTCGCGTTTCCGATCCGGTGGTAGATTCTGCTAAGTACTGCTCTTGTTAGGGTCAGTGTTAGCAACTTTGCTAGGTATGAGCCCCGTGAGCTCACCTACTCGATCGGTAACGCTGAAATAGTCTCTCAAGGCTATCAGTATAGAGAGGGAAAAAAACTGGTTATTGACTATACAAATAGAGTTGTACTGTTTGCTAGTTATTTACCCTAGGCAAGATTCCTTCAAGGCGTTGGTGTCGCGAAAGCGGACGGATGTCTTTGCGTACGACTCCCGCGTCGCCTGCATGCTTAATGCTGTCAAACTTTTCTCTTTATACAACCTCATCTTTGTCACTATGTGGACTCTCAAACATAAATTTAAAATACTCATTATATAATAGAACCTCACTATTTTTTATGTATAGTATTCTCTTTGGTTTCAGCGAGTCGTAGATGTTTAGGTAATGAAAACTAAACTGCTTTTAAGGTTTTATCTTGAGTTCTTTTGTTAAATAAGTTCCAATTTTTCGAATTTTTTTATGTTTTCGTGGTCACGGACGAATGTGCCGGAAAAATAATAGCAAAAAAAAACAATATGCAATATTAAACATTTACATGTAATTGTAATCAAATATTCGTAATGAAAACATAAAATATATGGAATCTCCAATTCTTAACGTATCTTAAATATTTAATTGGTAGCAAAAAAAAAACAAATTTAGAAAACATTCACTTCATTCAAATCCTTATTTCGAGTTAGACAGCATTATTTATTGCATATTCTTTTCAAAGAAAGACATTGGGTATTTTAAATTAAATAGTTAAGATTTTAATATCTCTATTCGATTATAATAGGTTATCTTAATTATTTCCTACATATGTATGTATGAATTAAGCAAGACAATATTTTTTTAATTTTAATTTAGACTAGTTTGTTTCGTATTTAAATTTTGATATAATAGTTTATTGCGATTTTTATTACGAAAATACTAAATTTTTGCCAAAGAAATAATAGCCATGTACACTTTTCTTAATATGAAAAAGGTCACAAAATTAAATAGTAATGGCACTCGTCTAAGAAGCTGCCGTAATAAACCTAAATTTTATATTGGTATATTTCATATTGTATAAAATTTATAAAAGTGAACGATAGGCAACGGCTTGGCTTTGCCCCTGGCATTGCTGAAGTCCATGGGCGACGGTGACCTCTTACCATCAGGGGGGCCGTATGCTCGTCTGCCTACAAGACCAATAAGAACAAAAAATATGTAATATAAATTTAAATGATAAAATTCAATAAGAAAATTGAAAAAATAAAATAAAGATCATTCCAATATACACGCATCTTCGACAACAAACTTTTATATGCACAGAAATTCCTATGAAATTCTGGTAGGTAATTAGACCACAGATTGCGCAAACATCTAATTAACAGGATGGAAACAGATAATAGAAAGCGCATTACTTAATTACCCCGAGACTAGTGTCGAGAGGAATTTTAATAATGTGACGTGGTCTTACGCAATAGAGATGATTTATCGGATTAATTAAGGCTATCGTCATATTTAATTAGTGTTATCCATCCATAGAATCAATATGTTTGTTATTCTATCACTTAACACTCTTACTAATTCATGTTTTTATTTTATTTATTTTAATATGTTTTGTACACACAGCTGCTGCTGTTAGGAGAAACACGACAATAAGGATACAGAGTACAAGGGCACTGCTTATTTCATGTTGAAATCTCTTTCAATAGGCCCGCAGAAGGAAAGAAGAATTAGGAACACAAACCTAGTGCATACAGTAAACATTACAAATTTTATATTATAATATATTATACAAATATATATGTACTTTATTTAATATGGTAAGGATAAATAATGTTCTTTGACAGATTTCTTGAACGCTGCTATGGTTTTGCACGCTCGTATGCTTGGAGGGAGGGAATTCCAAAGTATAACTGCTTGTACAGAAAATGATTTTGCGTAAGCATGTGTTTTATGCACAGGGCATTTGAGGAGAGTTTTAATGCGTGTTCTACAAGGAGCAATGGAGGGACGGGCAAAGGTAAAGTGATCACGTAAGTATTGCGGGTAGTTAGGATTATGTAGGATATTGAATAGGAGGCACAATATTCTAGTATTTCTGCGGAAACGGACTGGGAGCCACTTGAGCTTTTTTTATTTGTCAAAGACCTACAAATATTCTCTCTGATATCAGTTAGGCTAATCCAGTAGGTAATTAAGGTATTATTATGACTGTACTAAGCCTTATAATAATTCCGGAAAATTAACCAAATTTAATATATGTATAAGGAATAGAGCTAATAAGCCTTATCACGCTATCTTCTTCTTCTTTATCGTTCTCTTACTGCTGAGGATCGCGACCACATGTGACCTTCCTCTACAGTGTTCTATCATGTGTGGTTTGGTATAGGCTACCACCACCCGCTTTCTTAACCAGATCTGACCGTCTAGTTGGTGTTCTGCCCACGGCGCGCTTGCCCATGGTTCATTCTGGTGATGGTTTTCTCCGTTTAATCAAAAGCCCTCGCTTGAAAACCTATTACTAATCCTGCTCGGGTGTATCTAGAATAACCCCTCAGGCTACCAACGAATAGGTAGAAAAATAAATTATTATTAATACCTCAAGTGAGAAAAATAGCAATAAATAATTCGTAATTCGTTTCCAAATGATTCTTGTCCACCTGACGGTTTTCTGGAAGAGATCGCTCTTAGCGATAGGACCGCCAATTGTACTTTTTTTGTATTTAATGTATCGCATTGTTTATTTATTTTTGGTGTACAATAAAAAATACTCTTTCTCTCTCTCTCTCTCTCTCTCTCTCTCTATCTCTCTCTAAATAGCGAAATTTTTAATTGTAATTCAATTCCTGTTTTTAGTTGTAGTTTTAGGCGATCATTTGTTTATTTAGAGCTCATTTAGACTAGCCCATATCGAGCAGACTAACTAAATATATTTGAACGAAAAAATATGTTTGTTGTAGCACTTAAAGTATAGTCAATACAGAGTATGCGCCAGTCACTTACATTCAATAATACCGTATTTTGGTTTGAGATCGCAATTAAAGCATGATTCATTTATTATTAGTATATATTATAATAATATATTCAAGTGATAACCGTGAAGATACGCATACGTCAATACATTATCCGTGGTCCGTCGTTCATTTCTCATTGAAGAGATGTGAATCGATATATCGGTGACGTAAATCGATATATATGCGGACAGCTGTATCATCGACAAGGAATATTTTGCGATCGACGATAACATTCGATTTGATATTAGATCGTTTAAAGATAACTAACAAGCAAATATAAAATATAATTTCTACTGTCCACTGGTGGTAGGGCCTCTTGTGAGTCCGCGCGGGTAAGTATCACCAGCCTGCCTATTTCAGCCCTGAAGCAGTAATGCGTTTCGGTTTGAAGGGTGGGGCAGCCGTTGTAACTATACTGAGACCTTAGAACTTATATCTCAAGGTGGGTGGCGCATTTACGTCGTAGATGTCTATGGGCTCCAGTAACCATTTAACATAAGGTGGGCTGTGAGATCGTTCACCCATCTAAGCTATAAAAAAATTCATTGAAATACATACTCGTGGAACGCGATTTCGAGTTCTATGTGTTTAGTGCGGGTTTTTTAACGTTCTCGATAGCGTAAAAGTTAGCGCAAATTAACTAAAAATAAGTATATGTAATAATTAAAAATAAGTATATCGCAAAACCTTGAAATATACTTAGTCTGGCCATAAATACTGTTATAATTAAAAATAAAAAAAATTCTATTGCAAATAACATTTATTACTTTTACAGTGTGCTAGTTTAATACGTAAATATAAAACAATTTAGAGTATAAAAAGCTTATTCGAAGTGGTCTCCATTGGCTGCAATACAGTCCTTTAAACGTTGAGGCCAGTTATCAATAGAAGCACGCACTCTTTCCATGGGAAAATTTTTCACTGCCAATCGTACGGATTGTTTTAGGGACTCCAAATTATCATAGCGTTTAGAGCAAGCCGTACTCTCTAAAAGTGACCATAAATCATAATCCAGCGGATTATGATCGGGACTAGACGACGGCCAGTCTTCAGCTCTGATGAAGTCCGAAACGTTCGTTTCCAACCACGACTGCGTAGACCGAGCTTTATGACCTGGTGCCGAATCTTGCTGGAAGGACCATTCTTGATTATTGAACATGGTGTTGTTAAGGGGCTTCACTACCTTCTCAAGAATGGTATCTTGATACACTTGTGCCGATGTTTTGATACCTTTTTCACAAAAGTATGGCTCAATCACTCCTTCATAGCTAATATCCCACCAAACCATCACTGAAGTCGGATAGTGCCCACTTTGCACTCTGTCGACTAATTGGGAAGCTTCCTTAGAGCTTTGAGCATAAATACGGTCATTTTGTTTGTTAAAATGTTGCTCAATTGTAAAAAAAATTCTCATCCGTAAACAAAATTTTTCTATGACCTCCCTTTGCGTACCGCTTTAGTAGTTGTTTCGATTTTACCACCCTATTCTCTTTTAAATTATCAGTTAAGAAATGTCCAGTACGTCTCTTATAGGCTGCAAGTCCTAAGTCATCTTTTAAAATACGCGACATGGTTCTAGCTGCTATCTTCATCTTCCGAGATAAAATCTTTTGCTTTCGGACAGGATTTCTTCGAATTCTTTCCCTTACTGCTTTGACCACCTTTTTGGTACGAACACTACGTGGACGGCCAGATCTTTTTCTGTCACAAACAGAGGAGGTCTCATTGCACCTATTAATAGCCCGGTACACAAACATTGTACTAATACCAAGCGTATGGAGAGTTTTAATGCAATCACAGCGATTCGGTTCTCTTTATCACCCCACTCCATTTTAATATCGCAAAATATTGTACAATGTATTGGCGCCAAAATGAGAAAACTCAATGAGCAATGTAAAAATGACAGATTCCAAATTCAAATGTAATATTTTGTTTATTTTTAATAGTAACAGTATTTATGGCCAGACTAAGTAAGTTCTAAGGTCTCAAATATAGTTACAACTGCTGCCCCGCCCTTCAAACCGAAACGCATTACTGCTTCACGGCAGAAGTAGGCAAGGTGGTGGTACCGCGGACTCACAAGAGGTCCTACCACCTTACGCATATATATAATCCTTGACGCACCACTAAACGGTTCGTTTTGAAAATAATCCAATAACATGAATTAATATGTTAATTAAATCGATATACGACATCTCATTGTTATACGGACGTAATGAAGATTGTTTTACAATATTCATGGCGACCCTGGACCGTAACTCACCTTTGGCACCACGTTTTATATTACGGATTACATGAATAATACAATTAATGTGTTTTAATTCAATTTTTGTTGCTTATAGAGAAGTGCCTATGTGGGTATATATGTATATAAGTATACATATTTAGGTCTATTGTTTGATTATCAGTTACTAGTTAGAATTTGATTTAAGCTACAATAATACATATAGGTATGTACTTTGAAAACGAAAGAAACTCATTTAAATAGCAAACCGAACTAAACAAATTATTTAATATTTTTATATCCTGTTGATACTGATCAGGATATTACAGCGAAGTTTTCAAATTATTGCATTGTCATCGATCCTTGATGCGTACACAAATTTTCATTTTAATCGGGCGTCTTGAAGTCAGCGAAAATGCCGTTCAAAGATTTGATTCACACAAAAGTTACGCTATTAAAAGCGTGTTAAAAATTAAAGTTCACATCTTAAATCCGGTAATCAATTTTTAATCTCTGTCTTCATTGAAAAAACAGGCCCGTGGTGATTAACATAAAATGAACACTTTTAAAACGCTTTCCTTAAGCCATATGATTAATTTGGGAAGACAATAAATTGACTATGTTTCCTGAAGATTAAACTCATCATCATTTCAGCCTATCGCCGTCCACTGCTGAACATAGGCCTCTCCAATAGATTTCCAGTGTGACCGGTCCATTGCCACCTGCATCCAACAAGACCCAGCGCTTTTTACTAGGTCGTCGGTCCATCTAGTAGGTGGCCGTCCCACACTGCGCTTGCCAGTACGTGGTCGCCACTCCAGGATCTTTCTGCCCCATCGACCGTCCTCTCTTCGTGCTATGTGGCCGGCCCATTGCCACTTCAGTTCACTAATTCTACGGGCTATGTCAGCAACCTTCGTTCTTCTACGGATCTCCTCATTTCGGATTCGATCACTACTCGAAGATTAAACTACTATTTTATAAATAGCATTTATCGCATAGGAAATACACCTGTCCGGGCGTAGCTGGAATAGCCTTTTAAGCTATCAGCGAATAGGTAGGAAGAATAGAGAGTCCTTACAAAACTAAAATAAAATATGGATATCTGTATATCTGTGATAGATACCTGTAATAATAGTGTGTGTGTTTGTATTGTTATCTATATATTAATACGTGAAGCAAAAACTTTGTATCCCTTTTTACGAAAATTGCGTGGACGGAGGAGTATGAAATTTTCCACACTTATAGAGAATATAGAGAAGAAGTGCACAATGCAATTTTTTTTAAATAATGCATAAAAAATACATTAAATCAATAAAGAAAACAGCACACACACTACATACCATGTTTTTGACGCACACACGCATGCATACTATTTATTGTCAAACTTTTGTCCTTGACGTCTGTTGTCAAATTGAGAATAGATTAAATATTGTTTGTCTTTATTAATATTTTTTATAGTGTAGCCTTGGCGAAGTTTGTGATTATAGAAGAGTTTATATTGGAGTCGAATTTCGACTATTCCGGGACCTCTAGTTTGGATTAAATATGGAACTGGCCCCAGCTGCGTTTTGGCCGATTATTATATTTTCTTTTGACTGAGATGACTGACACATTTTATTCACTACTTTTAATTTTAATTTAAACTGACAAAATTAATCGTTGAGCAGGGTCGCCATGTAATGTTGTACTTTGGGAGATGTTAAAGGAAAACGTCTTCTTGCGTGTATTCCATGTTTAATTATCATCTTAATCCTAGTTTACAATTATGAAGAATTATGTTTCTGGGTGGTCCGCCTTATTAGGGGGACATACGAGATTACACCTATTAATTATGTTATATACTAAATGCTATGCTAATACTATGCTATGCTATGCTATATAAGTATACACACTTCGTGTTTTAAAAACATTACCTCTAAATAGTCTTAAGAGAGTTACGTAAGAACTGTAGGTGATTTTCCCACGGGGTTTGCTGGAATGTGTGAGATGAGAACGAATAGGGTTATCAATAATTAATTTCGAATATTTATTCCTTTTATTTTTGACAGTTTGAAAGGGCAACTGACATTACGGCCTATCGGTGGCTACCATACCTTAAGACACGTGCTTTGATTGTGTTGGACAACTGATTTCGAAGATAAGCTCGGGTTGTTTACTTGTTACGTTAACACGTTCTTACCTATGAAGTGCAGTGTGAAACAAGCGAACTTACCATTTGACGTTGGTCGCAACTAGCAGATTGGAGGTTGATCGTCTTATCAAACTTCAAGTTCAGGTTATTTAATTGGCTTTGATTCACCCTGACATCCTGACCATATATCAAAGTCCTCACACAAACTGTTGTACTATAATTAAAAACAATATGCGGCTATTTTTCGTAAGCAAATTTTTCACAATAATCATAATTAAAAAAAATACAATGTCACGATGTACTTTTCTAACAATTTTTTATTTAATAATCGGTAGCGGAATATGATTGTAACGCGCCAACCCTGAATACGTACAGTCTGCAGATTCAACTAGCGGTTTTTACAAAGGAAATCAACACCTGAGCCGGTATCTTACTCTGTAAATATGACTGGGAACTATCCTACCATTATAATACAGTTCAATACGGTAATACTTATGTCAAAGGAGCTTAGGCCGGAATTTTTCGCATTTAGTAGGGTTGCTTGTTTCGTTAATGACTCTGTGGTCAAACTATTTGTACATTCATTTGAGTCGTCTATTATCAAAGGTGGCAATCTGTGCATTTGGACAAAAAAATGTTATTGATATGTCAATACAGATTGATTTGAATATAATCGTCTCCTTCAAAGAATACGGTTCAAAACCTGCATTAAATAAAGGTTAATACTTAACCTGTTATTTATTTAAGATGTCGTTCAGAAGAGTTTTGTGACTGTCAATGGAATACAAAGTCAATAATTCGTTTTTCTGATTTACCAATAATTGTCCAAAAGTCACATTGCCGGCTTTGATAATAGTCGACTCATTTCTGATTAAAATTGCAAATTATATTTATGTATTTAATCGTCGTAATTCATTGATTGAAACATATTTAATTGATAGTATACCGGGCGTTGCCCAGATCAGGTGTTATTTTGTACAAACAGATTCGGTACAAGATTTTCTTGGTTACATACGATTTGAATATTAATAATATAAAAATATAATGACAAAAAAAAAAACGCGAGATTAAACAGTAAAGTTAGTGTTAATTAGTGTCCTCTACATTTATTCAGGTTATAAGCTATCTTTCTGCGAAATTTCATTGCAATTCGTTCAGTGTATTTGAGTAACAATGATTAAAATACATAAACTTTCATATTTACAATATTATCCAAAAGTCTAACTTGAGTTTCATGAAATAGTATATTTATAGTTATATCTATATGTAAATTATTTATTTCAATGTTTTTGGACTCAACACTATCTCTAAATCTATTTTTATTTTTTCCTAATCTATCTATCCATCCTAATCTATTTTTATTTTTGATTAATCCTGACAATATCAACTGCCGGGTAATATGGTTCTCTGACCACATAAGAATTTAAAATGACAATAAAACTTACGAAACGTAATATTGGG
Organism: Bombyx mori; assembly: GCF_030269925.1. NCBI lineage: Eukaryota > Metazoa > Arthropoda > Insecta > Lepidoptera > Bombycidae > Bombyx > Bombyx mori. Next base: position 5,753,998 of record NC_085126.1, read on the forward strand.
TAGGCATGCCATGATGTCCTTCCTTGAATTTAAAAATGACATTCCAATTATAATCACAGAGCAACGGGTCGTTCTAATTTTACAAATCAAAATGAAAATTCACACAGCAAGATGGCGTCAGTGAAAGCGCGGGCATTGGTCGGACAACGCCGTGCGTGCTCGAACATTCACGTATACAAAATTAAGTTCGACGTATTAAACAATCTTATTCTATAGATTGTAAGATCCATTTTTTCTCAAGTACGTGTAATGTTATAAGTTTGTCGTACACTACCGCTTTAAGAAGCACGCGTTTAAGATTTAATAATATAATCGTTCTTTTGTTTATTTGTTTATGTTTACTCATTGAAGACGTTTAATTAGCAGTTTTCTTACGATTGTTACGTTTGAAGTACAATGATCTTGAGATGTTTGCGTGCCGCGTCGTTGACGCATAGAAAACGATTTGCAAAAGGCCATTATGTAATTAGGAAATACTTGGTTTTTAATAGTAATTCCACACTGAGTATGTTATTGATTTCTGGATCTTTACTGTAAGTAAATAAGCGTGATTTGGAAAAATGTATTATAGATTACCTCTGTCTACCAAGAATTAATTGATTGATAATCAACAAATTTTAGTTTTTTTTTTCAGTGAACATTTTGACACAAGCATAAATTTAGTTATGAAACGCCATGAGACAACCTAAAGTATAGTTTACTGCTAAACTCATCTTACGAATCCGAAAGATAATCGAGACCTCATTTTCAGTATCTAACCTTAAATTAGGAAATTCAAATTAACATTTACATCACAGACCCCTAAAAGTGATGTAACCGTGTACAATCAAATATCTCATTGAGACACAATAACTTTCTATTCCACTTCACTGTGAAATCGTTCACCGTGAAATAGTACATATCTATTGCACATCATAATTGTACATTATAAATACAGTTGGCATTCTCGATTTCTGCACTAAAACCGTGACGAGAACAACACCTAACATCTCAAGGATTTATGATAGACATGTCGTTGCTTTGCGATTGGTTTCAATTAAAAAAAAAAAAGAAAAAAGAAATAACACTATCATTGATACGGTTCTGTGGCTTTTTGAGCTATATCGTTTTGCAACTTTTTGTATAGGATCATCTGTTACTTTCGTCTTAGTCTAAATGGTCATTATAGCAACAGAGTGCTTGTTTTTTTTTTTTTAATCTGTCACCGTCCTCCTCGAACCCGTCGCTTGCGACGAAGGGCTTGACGAGCGAACTAACCCATGACACAGCCCACTGAGTTTCTCACCGGATCTTCTCAGTGGGTCGCGTTTCCAATCCGGTGGTAGATTCTGCGAAGCACTGCTCTTGCTAGGGTCAGTGTTAGCAACTCTCCAGTTTGAGCCCCGTGAGCTCACCTACAAACGTTAGGGTGAAGCTGAAATAGCCTCGCAAGGCTATCAGCATAGGTAGGAAAAAAAAATTTTTTTTTTTTAATTTTTATGCTGACTTTTATTCATTTGTTACTAAAATTTATTTGCGGGAAAAGTAGAAGGAAGGAGCTCCGAAGATATAGTCCTATGTGCTAGAGCAATCAAATTCGAGGGGAGTTTCGAGAGCACAGTCTGAACTCGTCCGTTATAAGATTAGGCATAGACGACACGACCCTTACTCTAGAGGACATCGACGTACAGAAGAAAAACTGTGCGATGTTCAATTTCTGATTAAATAGTATTTATAACTGTATGTGTAATTGTAACATAGAAAAATACGCACAGCCGAAAACATACTTGTCTCCTGTAAATGAAACGCTAAGAGTTTCACCATAGGAAAACGAATTTTTTGGATAAACGATTACTGGTGACTTTTCATGGACAATTAGGCTCAGTCGGGAGGTCTTTATGCAACAAGGTGCCAAACACCGTTTTTATAATTTTTAGTGGGTAGACGAATGTCGGCCTAAGTTAAATTACCTCTTAACGAAGTCAATAAAGACTGGAACTTGCTACTTTATTTAAAAACAAGATTGAGGGTCCAGTTACATTGTTACGACTGCCAAGCGAACAAATCGGTTGTAACATTACTTGAGACGGAAGATAGGGATTGGAAATTCGTGTTGAATTAGGTGATACTACTAGGTTAGACCAGGTAATAGGTAAATGTAATATAGACGTAGGTGATGCATACTAGGTGATACTAAGTAATTGGTAAATATAATCTTGACTAGACCAGAATTACGTATCTTTGGATTAACTTGACTCTTTCCTTGTAATCTTTTCTTCAATATTCTTTTTTTTTTTTTTTATTGCAGAGATGTGTGGACGAGCTCACAGCCCACCTGGTGTTAAGTGGTTACTGGAGCCCATAGACATCTACAACGTAAATGCGCCACACACCTTGAGATATAGTTTTAAGGTCTCAGTATAGTCACAACGGCTGCCCCACCCTTCAAACCGAAACGCATTACTGCTTCACGGCAGAAATAGGCGGGGCGGTGGTACCTACAAGAGGTCCTACCACCAGTAATTACGCAAATTATAATTTTGCGGGTTTGATTTTTATTGCACGATGTTATTCCTTCACCGTGGAAGTCAATCGTGAACATTTGCTGAGTACGTATTTCATTAGAAAAAGTGGTACCCGCCAGCGGGATTCGAACACCGGTGCATCGCTCGATACGAATGCACCGGACGTCTTATCCTTTAGGCCACGACGTTCGCAAGAATTACAACTAGGTACTTTTAGGGTTAATACTCGCGTTTTTTATTGTCATTATATTCTTTCAAATGATTTGGCATAATTTACAGTTCGCGTGGTCACGGACGACTGTCGTAGTGTGTAAATTTTCATAATTATTTTTATTGTAGCGTCAAATGCTGCCGAATCGATAAACTCAATAAATTCGTCGATTCTAAAGATATCTCATCACTATTGTGTGTTTGACTCTAAACGATGATTTAATGGCGACAATATTGACATATTCTTTTAATGATTCATATTCAAGGACACCTTTATCTATTAGACATTCAGTCGCTTATCAAACTCACGATTATAAAGAAACTTATTTTTTTTTTACGAATTACCGACCGATAAGGTTCGTTTGTGTTCACGACGAACGCTTTTAAGTGCTTGCTCTAGAAGCAATTTTGCTGTTGAATTCTGTGTCGATATGAATCGTAAAATTCGGCAAGGCCTGAGACTAAAGTTCTCCTGATGTCATAATTAAAATGAATTAGATTGTAATGATTCTGGACCGAAAGAATCTCATCATCATCTTATGCCTTACAGCCCAGCGTGGGCCTTAGCCTGGTCCAGTATGTCTCTCCAGACTGTTCTGTTCAGGGCTTTTTTCCTTCCAGTTCCTAACACCGATAACTTTGAGGTCGCGTTCCACGCCATCCAACCATCAGAGTTTGGGTCTGCCACGACTTCTGCGGCCCTCTGGCTTGCAGTAAGAATCTCATCAGCATCTCATAAATCTCGATCTCATCATCAACAGCTAAGTACTAGGCTACCGAACAGATAAATTAAAGTAAGCTTGAAATGAACTGGTGGTAGGACCTCTTGTGAGTCCGCGCGGGTAGGTAAGTACCACCACCCCGCTTATTTCTGCCGTGAAGCAGTAATGCGTTTCGGTTTGAAGGGTGGAGCAGCCGTTGTTCTATACTGAGATCTTAGAACTATATCTCAAGGTGGGTGGCGCATTTACGTTGTAGATGTCCATGGGCTCCAGTAACCACTTAACAACAGGTGGGCTGTGAGCTCCACCCATCCAACCATCTAACCCACCCCTCCACCCATCTAAGCAATAAATAAATAAAAAAGCTTTTAAAATTAATGGAATTACTTTCTTACTAACTAAAATATAAACAGTATGGTTTTTAGTTCAATTACGTTCAAAAGCAGAATATACTTAAATTCCAGGAAAGTCACCTTCGATTTTAGTTATTTTGATTAAATTTTAATTAATTCGAAGAAAGAAACAGCCCGTAAACGGATTCGTTTCGCTTGATCTGTTTAACCTGTTATATATTTTTTTTATAACTAATGTAAATAAAAATTAACTGGTGAATTGGAAAACAAACGAAGCTTATTGTTGAAATATTAAAAAACAATAACTTGTCCTTAATTTTTCTAAGCAATATGCTTAATAATCTTCTTTCTCTTTTACTTTTTAAGTATGGCAATCGGCTTCTCGTGACGCCATTGCTGCCAGTGTCGAGTTTATAAAAATATTTAATTATTAAATAGGTATATACGTATTGATATAAGAAAAATGATTTAAAGCTAAATTAGATGACGTTGATTAATATGAGAACTTAATAAAGCGATATAAAATTAAAAGAAACGAGATGAAATAAAGTCTCAGTAAAATGTTGGTTAGGTAAGATAGGCAACGCACTGGCGTAAACGCTGGTGACCGTGGGCGGCGGTGAATCACTTACCATCAGGTGACCCGTCTTGCTCGTTTGCCTCTCGTTGTTATAAAAAAAAAAAAATACATAAAATATTTACAATTAAAAGTACCCAACGCTGAATGTTCTAGAACACATCATAATTCTTCGAAACCTTCCAGAATAATCTTTTTAGAACATACACGGATGCAGTGTTGGCTTATCTATGCGCATGAAGGCGCTAATCACCAAAATGACTACACAAACACGCACACAGTTTTCAGTGATGCATTGAAATAAACAAATTACAAATGATTTAGAGTTTGTTTCGTTGACGAATCTCGTATTCTCTTCGATTTACGAATATTAACTAATACAAATCATAGAAGAAGACTTATTTATGCCGTGAAGTAAACTAAATCTCATATTATAGCCGCATTGACTAAAAGTCTATGGTGTCAACTTAATTGTCGTTTGACACCCAATTAAACAAAAATAAAAAGATTAGTGCTCGCAAATTCATAAATAGACAAACCAAAATTATCCTATTTAAGGGTTTATCTTAGTTATTTTACTATCGCACTCCTGCTACTTTACAAGAAAATAAATAAATAAATAAATATTAAATATTTTTACTAACAATCACGCCACGTTAATTGGTCCCGTGATAAGTTCGTAAAGAACTTGTGTTACAGGTACCAGATAACGGATATAAATGTAAGATTTTTATTATACACATACATATATTTAATATACATCCATAACCCTGGAAAAGATATTTATATTTATCATACAAATATCTTCCCTTGGCAGGATTCGAACCCGCGAACCCCTTGTGTAGTGACCATGTCACTTACCACTACACCAGACGGCCGTTAAATGCATTCAATACGATTAAAATTTCCAGCTAGAATCTCGAGATGAACTAAGGTCCTATTCACCTATTCACTTTGCGATGTCTACAGACTCCAGCAGCTGTCTAACGTCAGGCGAGACACAATCTCGGCTTTCCATCAGCATCGATGACAAATAATCGATACATAAAAATCGAATTGTAATCGATTATTTTTTTCTCTTAATTATTTCTGAGAAACGTTTGTCATTCGCCTTATGGTCGCGCTCGGGGTCTGGTCACTCATTGTATTCAAATGCGGAGAGACTGCTGACCCCGACGTCACCGATCCACGCCGAGCACGCGGGACGACTCCGAAACAACATTCACTATTTGGAGCACGCGTCTCTGTCTGCACTCTCAATACTGGCAGGATAGTATTTGTTCTGTGAGTTGGTGCCGTTTCGTTATCTTTCGGTGCCTAGTTGAAAATCTAAATATTATTGCTTAAACTACCAACATTACCACTGGTGGTAAGATTACTTGTGAGTCCACACGGGTAGGTACCACCGCCTATTTCTGCCGTGAAGCAGTAATGTGTTTCGGTTTGAACGGTGAGGCAGCCGTTGTAACTATACTTGAGACGTTAGAACTTATATCTCATGGTGGGTGGCGGCATTTACATGGTAGATGTCTATGGGCTCCAGGAACCACTTAACACCGGGTGGGCTGTGAGCTCGTCCACTCACATAGGCACTAAAAAAATTAAATAAAAATGGCTGAAGGAGATAGCACCCCTCTCGTTAAGTGATTACCGGAGGCTAAATACTGTGTACAACACAACAATACAAAGTCTAAGTTTGTACGTATAGTGTAACGCTTGTCCCAATCCTTCACTTCGCGGCAGATAAGGCGGTAGTATCCATCCGTGCAGACTCACAAGACGCCCTACAACCAGTAATTTCAATTCAAATTTTCCCGCGTTTTAGCCATAACCATGTATGTAAATTCAAGATGTCTGATTAACGTGAAAATTTGCGCACGCATCAAAGACCGTTGACAGAACAACAATTATATAACTTCACTCTAATAACCTGACCAGTATCAATAGCATAAAAAAAAGTTAAAATATTGCTATTTAAGCATGTTTTTTTTTGTTTTGTTTTTAAACTATATATGTTATTTGTATTGCCGTGTCAGAAACGATTAGCGCTACAATGTTTGTTGTTTGTGGCAACGAATCCTATATTACATACCCCGTTTGTTTCGTATCGAAAATCGTATATATTATCACAGACGTCAGTCACCTCCAATATTACATCATATAAAAGACATTTTCATTTTTGTTATGCTATTGACATTTTAAAGAAAAGAAAAACATAGTAACAAATATTTATGTATACTTTTTTTTTATTGACAACATGGAATTTCGTCAATAGCTTTTAAAGATAAAATGCGAAATTTACTTTAAAGCTACTTGCCTAAAAAGACAAATACAAAATGGTAGATACCAATTCGTCTTTGCATATTTATATAGATTGTTCAGAATTTTACATAAAATCAGATATAATTTAAAAACTAAATAAGAACTGTCGAAGCTCAAGACTAGGTTGTTTGTTGAAAATTATTATTTATTCAATTTGACATGAGCAAATCAATCGTACAGATTAATAAGAAGGATTTTTTGGCGAAACACGAAGAGCGAAGTTATATGTTGATTATTTTATTGGTTAAGTTAATGTATATCCAGATTTAAATTTCTAATAAGGGTGGTTTTATTAAACGTTTGGCATCTTGACACAAATATGAGAGAAAGAACCAAAAACTGCACGTAATGATTGTTTAATGTTTCTGTCATTATGAAAAACATTGCAGGATGACTTTCATTGACGCCTTTTAAGGCCAAAATAAGCCACGTGCTAATCATTTAATATACTTTAAATTTTTGCTAGTTATTTGTATGAAAAAGTTTTTTTCATTTCGTGATATAAAACAAAAATTATTAGTCATGAAATATTTTTACTACAAGTACCTAATATTCGTCGAATGATATAAATTCGACCATAATTCGTGATACTTTAAGATTTAGATTATTTTTTATGTATTCCAATTGTCACTTTTGTTTTGCGACTTCGCACAAAGGAAGCTTTGAAATAATATTGCCCAAAAATCGGATACTACAATAGCTTTTTTTCTAAGCAATAAAGAAAATCGATTGACAGACCGCATTGATTGGGACATAAAGGATTTTTGAAGTTATACTTCTTTAGGCGCGTTATGAAAAATTGATGAGAGTGAAATTTTACGATGCGCGCGCACCGTGACACAAAATTAACAGAATGAAGTTGCCCACTAAATCGCTCATTACAATACGACCGACGTAACTTGGCGAGTCTGAATATAGCCGCAGGTGAACTTTCCGAACCGTACCGAGAATGACCGAATTTATACGATGTCAAGAAAAGGGATGTCCAATATGCGTGTCTGAGGATGTTGTTTAATCGATTTCTTTTCAAATTGATTAAATAAAAAAATTTAAATAAAAAAAAGAAATAAATTTAATAAAAATAAAGTATAACTTCTTACGCGCGTACATAAGTACACGCACCCTTTTTTTCTTACAAAAGCCATTAAAAATATGGTTTTAGATAACCCTACAGTTATAAGCACAATTATTTAACGGGTTCTTACCACGATTTTCACATATCATGAATTCCCTATATTTAGGCGTGTCGCAAGCGCCATGGCTATGTAGATGATAGATATCCACCGCGACTTAAAACATACCATGTATTAGGTATATTTAGGTAGTCGTAAAAGTTTCGAAACAATTTTTAAAAGTACTCTTCAATAGTTACTACAAATCAACATTACAAAATCTATTAACAAACAAGGAGAAATATTAACTGTTCTTTCTTTGTATATACTTTTTTTTTATTGCTTAGATTGGTGGACGAGCTCACAGCCCACCTGGTGTTAAGTGGTTACTGGAGCCCATAGACATATACAACGTAAATGCGCCACCCACCTTGAGATACAAGTTCTAAGGTCTCACGTATAGTTATAACGGCTGCCCCACCCTTCAAACCGAAACGCACTACTGCTCCACGACAGTAATAGGCAGTGTGGTGGTACCTATCCGCGCGGACTCACAAGAGGTTCTACCACCTCATTAGTTACTACATACAAATCAACATTAAAAAATCTATTAACAAACAGGGGGAAATATTACGTATATACACACACAGACACATATTATGTATAAATATATTAGATTACATTCCTTTTTAGATTAAAAAACATAGCTTTGTAGACTGTTGCCATTGGCGTTGAACTCTGTCAGTACCTTGTCGATTCAAAATCCATCATTCATACAAATAAACTTTCGAGCTATTTATGATACTAGTTCTTCGTAATGCGATAATAGGAATCAGATAATAGCGTTATCGGTAACTAAGCCTTTGATAATTGAAACAAAATTGAATATTTGAAAGATTTTTCTAAATTTTTATTTTTACGTTAAATAAATAAATATTTACTAACAATCACGCCACGTTAACTGGTCCCGTGATAAGTTCGTAAAGAACTTGTGTTACAGGTACCAGATAACGGAAATAAATGTAATGTTTTTATTATACACATACATATATTTAATATAGGTACATGCATAACCCTGGAAAAGTATTTTTTATATTTATCATACAAATATCTTATATTCGAACCCGCGACCCCCTTATGTAGTGACCATGTCACTTACCACTACACCAGACGGCCGTTAATATTTCTTAATTTAACTTAACTCTGCCATTGCCTGTCCCAAATCCGGATGAGAAAAGAGGTGGGTTGGCATCGGTTTGTCACCTACCCGGCCGTAAAAATATAACGCCGAGCAAAGGGCGGCGGTCAACTAACCTGAACTAGGACTTTAGTAGCCCAGAGGAATTAAATCGCCTCTGAAATTCTGCTGTGGAAGGACGCGGGAACCCACCACTAGCAATTTTCCCAAGAAAACCTTTACGTATGTATTCCGTAAAGGTCACGATCCTCAGCACTGAGGAACACGACGCACGGAGGAGGAAAAGCGAGACGAGAGACGAGACCAGACTCACGTGACGTAATGACCGTCACCCACGGACCTCAGCAAAGCCAAGGGCACAGCCAAGTCCCTACCTACCAATGTGCACTCTCCTCAAACCTCCTTCGAAAATGTCGCAGTGTTTTTCAACACCATCTTAGTTCTAAGGCCGTATGGTACTTGTCGAAAAATATCACTTGAAACGCTCTGTGATTGAAGACATTATTCCTGGTAGTATTTTAACTTTACAGCATATACAGGTGAACAAGTTCACTGGCTACCTGATAATCTTTTGTTATTGGAGCTCACAGATTTGCATCGTGAATGGCCCACCTTGAGAGATCAGCTTGTCTCACTTTTCATAAACTGGAACGCATAAGTGATTAGCGACAGAAACCGTGCTGACTTGCATTATGTCCCACCACCGGTAAAGTTGTATGGATGAGCTTTTCTCCGGAGACCGATGGTATGAAGGTAATACAAGATGATGGTGTTCCATCAAAGAACTCAGAGTATTCCCCATGGCACGTACAGCCAAACCAGACCTCATAGATCAACGAACAAGGATGTACATACGTATGTGCCGGTGTCAATAATTTAACATATTTAAATCAAAACAAACATAGATTTATAAATTACAAAACATACTCATTTAAAATTATTTAAAATTTACATTATTATTTATTGTCATTATTATTAGGGAGTTCAACACTCATATAAATATTATCTTATTCATTAAGTACATGTATTTTCTACATGGATACCAAGTTTCAAGTCAATCGGACGCACGGTTCAGTAGTTATAACTGAACATCCGTAAAACAACTGTACATTTATATATTAGTATAGATTTTTTTATTTATCTATATTTTTCGTTTGCATTTTGTTTAAAGTGAAGGGACCCTGACTGTGCTTTAGCATCACAAAGCCCGTGCTGTCTCAACGATTACAATTTACGGTATCAATACGAACAAAACGAATACCGAGATTATTGATTTCGGTATGAATTCAAATTAAGAACATCAATCATGTGTGATTCCTGAACGTTAGTCGGACGCGCTGAAACTTACGCAACGGACGGAATATAAAATAAGACAATTATTTATGTAGTATCTATGTACCGAGAACTGCCGTTGGGAAAGAACTCTAGCGCTTGCATTGTATGTATTTATTGTGAGATTTACTGGTTCCGTACGTTTGGAATTAAAATTTAATGAGGGAATTAACTTCAGTTACTGGTCGTAGGGCGTTTTTTGAGACTGAAAGAGTAGGTACCATATTTTTCTTGTTATCAGCCCACAGACGTCCATTGCTGGACATAGGCCTCCCCCAAGCCTCGCCACAAAGACCGGTCCTGCGATGCCTGCATCCAGCGGATCCCCGCGAACCTCAATAGATCGTCGGTCCATCTTGTGAGAGGCCGTCTTCCGGTACGCGGTCGCCACTCAAGAACTTTCTGGCCCCAACGGCTATCCTTAGGTACCATAGCTCGGTGTATCTCTGAGGTGAAGCAGTATTGCGTTTCGGTTTGAAGGGCAGTAGTCGTTGTACTGTATATCACTAATGTCTCTAGATGGGCGACCGTGTCTATGTTGTTGATGGCCTGGGCTTTTGGGCTCCGGTGACCACTTAACGTACCTGGTGTTGCCCGTCTAAGCAATAAAATAAAAAACTTTAATGACGAAACGACTGAAAATGTCTAAAATGAACAAACACACTGTTTTAATATGATGCATTATAACTGTTTACGCGTTGTAAATAATTGACATCTTTCGCTAATTTTTTTTTCATCAAACATAGTTTTGTTGTTGTTGTGATTATTTTAATTACCAACAGTAAGTACGCTACATTTGTTCCATGTTTCCTTTGAATGATTATTGTCTGGAAGCGTTAAAAACCGCACATCGGATGATACCTTTTGTGTTTTATTATTTCTTATTATTTTTATTTTTTTATAGCTTAGATGGGTGGACGAGCTCACAGCCCACCTGGTGTAAGCTATTGCTTTCATTATTATATTGGTGCAAGTACTTTTTTTTTATTGGTTAGATGGGTGGACAAGCCCATAGCCCGCCTGTTGTTAAGTGGTTACTGGAGCCCATAGACATCTACAACGTAAATGCGCCACCCACCTTGAGATATGAGTTCCAAGGTCTCAGAATGGCTACAACGGCTGCCCCACTCTTCATATTTTTTCTTGGTTTCATTTTTATTACACGATGTTATTCCTTCACCGTGGCTAAACCACGCTAGGTATAGTTTCATGCTGACACACGAAGGAACCCTATAAATCTGGTTGGGGATTGCGCAAGCCATCCTGCGCGAACCGAGTCCACGCGAACAATTATTACGATCCAATAAGCATTGATTAAAGCAGATTGTGTTACAAAATTATTGAGCGGGCCTCGTGGGGTACTCGCTGACTTACTTCAGCCGACGCAATGGCCCGTGCAAATGTACCTGTAACAATCCAGATGTCGAAGCACGTTTAAGCAAAATCATAATTAGCGTAATTACTGGTGGTAGGACCTCTTGTGAGTCCGCACGGGTAGGTACCAACGCCCCGCCTATTTCTGCCGTGAAGCAGTAATGCGTTTTAGTTTGAAGGGCGGGGCAGCCGTTGTAACTATACTGAGACCTTAGAATTTTTACATCAAGGTGGTTGGTGCATTTACGTTGTAGATGTCTATGGGCTCCAGTGCTTAACACCAGGTGGGCTGTGAACTCGTCCACTCATTTAAGCAATAAAAATAAAATGATTTCGGACACTCACGGGTCTTTCCTACATGAAAATTGACTTTCAAAGATTACATGCCTGAGTTGCTTTGTATAACTTTCTTATGGAGTTCGAACATTGCAACACTGTCGATTGCACCTATAATTGAGGTGACATCTGCCATGGCCTTTTGTCAATTTGTCAATGTTTTGTATTGATGATCACTTTGTTGGTGCGACTTAATAAATAAATAAATAAATAAATAAATAAATAAATAAATAAACATAGACAGAGGCCACTGAGTTTCTCGCCGGGTCTTCTCAGTGGGTCGCGATTCCGATCCGGTGGTAGATTCAGCGAAGAACTGCTCTTGCTAGGGTTATTGTGAGCAAATTCTCTCAGGGTGGAGCACTGTGAGCTCTCTTACTAAGCCGGTGTAGGTGGAATAAGCCCATCGAAGTTGCCAGCCATTGGACAGAGAAAAAATTAGGGAGAGTAGCAAAAGTTGCGGAGACTTTTATTAGCTTACAGACACGGTTTCATTTGTATATTAATTTTTTAAACTGTTTATTTATTTATACTCCATCATACACGAAAATAACCGTAGTGTTCAAAATTCTTCGAAAATCTGTTTTCAAATAGATTACCTACTTTTATTAGTTACTGGCGGCCATCTCCAGCTTCGCTCGAGTTTTTAATAAAAAAATCCAAATTAACAATCATAATACACACACATCAACCCTTCTATTTGCGTCAGCTTACTAAAAAAAGAAAATCATAAAGATAGTTTTGAATAACCTTGGGTTACATTATTGTAGTTTTAGCAAGGATCCCTATTTAAAAAAAAAAAGAATATAGCCTATTGTATGTCACTCGGGGATAGTGTAGCTTCCAAACAGTGAAAGAATTTTTCAAATCGGTTCAGTAGTTTCGGAGCCTATTCAATACAAACAAACAAATCTTTCCTCTTTATAATATTACTAGCGACCCGCCCTCGCTTCGCTTCGGAAACATTAAAACACACATGAAACAAAACAAAAAAAAAAAATTTAAAAAAAGTAGCCTATGTTCATCAGGGACAATGTCGGCTTTTAATGGAAAAAGAATTTTTCAAATCGGTCCAGTAGTTTCCGAGCCTATTCGAAACAAACAAACAAACAAATCTTTCCTCTTTATAATATTATATAAGTATAAGTATAGAACTATAGATTTTATACACTTATGAATAGATTTGTTAGTATTAGGTATAATAATTATATTATTAGTTACTTTGATGAGCTTCGATTTATATTTAAAACGCGTTCGAAGATACTATACTTTCTATAATGAAAGTTACAATTCTCACAATTTCACAGAGACTACGTAGCTAGACAGCGTTGGGTTTTCACAGAGTTTCACAGAAAACCCATTAAAATTCCACCCCTATAGACATAGGAGATTAACTGCCCCCGCTGGGGCGCCGGGGCGGGCCTCGATCAATACGCCAGACGAAATGGCTTCTAATCTCGCCGCCGATCTTGCATCCTTGTCTCGCTTCAGATGCGGATCGAAACCTTCCTAAGCCGCAGACTTTATCACAAGCACAGAAAACTCAAAGTCGCCTGGCCAGGAACAAGATCAGGCCGTGATGCGGATCAGTAATGCTTAGACAAAAATCAGTTTTATTTCAGTACAGTTAAAGTTGGTTCTCCTATGTTTTGGGATATTAGGTTGCAGAGGCGTCTACTCGCGTGGTTTGACCTGAAATCTGTAAGCTGTCTGTAGCGATGTAATCCGGGGGTTATAAATGATGTTTTCATTTTACGTATTTAATGATTCACATTTGAAGTACATATTTGTGTTTTGTTGCGGCTCGTGATAAAAAAGATAAAAAAAAGTACATATATTTGTATACTGAAGCAAGCTTATTGTATTTCGTAATAAACGGAAAACTAATGATATTTAATTAAGTTTTTTTTAGAATTTATTTGATAGCTAGGTACTAATATTTATAATATTTAGAACAGCAAACCCGTAATAAGGCAACACCACGTCGGCTATACAGCAGCTTTATAGCAGCTTTACGGGTTACTTTACTGGTGGTAGGACCTCTTGTGAGTCCGCACGGATAGGTACCACCACTCCGCCTATTTCTGCCGTGAAGCAGTAATGCGTTTCGGTTTGAACGGTGAGGTAGCCGTTGTGACTACCGAGACCTTAGAACTTATATCTCAAGGTGGGTGGCGCTTTTACGTTGTAGATGTCTGAGGGCTCCAGTAACCACTTAACACCAGGTGGGCTGTGAGTTCGTCCAACCATTTAAGCAATAAAAAAAAGCTTTACTAATATATGATGCGAATCATTTAACTAATTTATCGTATTCATTCTTAAAAACGCTAAAAAAATTCTAACTCTAAATATGATGGTAGTATGAGACTATAAGAGTTTATTGACCTTATGTGGAAAGTGTGCGATCATCTTTCAGATGGGAACAAAGGGGAGGCGGTTGAAGGTATATTAATTATCGTCCCGCCTCCAGGGTGGAGGGCGACTGCGCCTGGCACCAAAACTCCTAGTCTAAGAGCTTGGAACTAATCGTGTAATGACATGGACAATGATCGATGTTCAGAATATTCAAATGTCCAACGACTAAAGCACCGTAGTCTTTCGTGACTAAGGAAATCGTAGTTTTTTTTTATTGCTTAGATGGGTAGACGAGCTCACAGCCCATCTGATGTTAAGTGGTTACTGGAGCCCATGGACATCTACAACGTAAATGCGCCACCCACCTTGAGATATAAGTTCTTAGATCTCAGTATAGTTACAACAGCTACAGTATAGTTACAACAGGTTTGAAGGGTGGGCCTTCAAACCGAAACGCATTGATGCTTCACGGTAGAAATAGGTGGGGTGGTGGTACCTAACCGTGCGGTCTCACAAGAGGTCCTATCACCAGTAAAAGTAAAAAGTACCTATTCGAAACGTCAGAACTAATATAATGGCAATAAATGCGAGATGAAATAAATAAAAAACCTTAATGGGTTAAAAGACCCATTTTTAGCATTGAAGATGATACGTACATTACGTATCATCTTATTGCTTTTGCAAATTTGACTTCATTACTTTTTTACCAATTAATCTACAGGTATTATACTATTTTTTTGTGTGTTTTGTTTTGTTTATTTTAAGTAATACTTGTCGTATACCGTTATCTGCTCGCTATGGTACAAATAGGCACTTGCAAGTGTTGGTATGATTAGTGTTATGTAAACCATAAAAGCAGTTTTAATAATTATCAATGAAATATGTCAATCACGATTCTGCAGGATAGCCGTCGGAGCGCCTTGGTTCCTTAGGAATGTGGATCTCCACGACGACCTGGAGCTCGACTCTTTTAGTAAGTATCTACAGTCGGCATCGCTGCGCCATTTTGAGAAGGCGGCACGACATGAGAACCCTCTCATCGTAGCCGCTGGAAATTACATACCCGACCCAGTAGACCGAATGGTAAACCGTCGACGTCGCCCAAAGCACGTCATTACGGATCCTCCTGATCCATTAACGGTGCTTTTAGGCACCACAAGCACCGGTCACCGTCCTCGTCGAACCCGTCGCTTGCGACGAAGGGCTCGACGAGCGAACTAACCCATAGACACAGCCCACTGAGTTTCTCGCCGGATCTTCTCAGTGGGTCGCGTTTCCGATCCGGTGGTAGATTCTGCGAAGCACTGCTCTTGCTAGGGTCAGTGTTAGCAACTCTCCGGTTGAGCCCCGCGAGCTCACCTACTAACGTTAGGGTGAAGCTGAAATAGCCTCTCAAGGCTATCAGCATAGGTAGGAAAAAGGAAAAAAAGAATGAAATATGGACACTCACTCGTGTATTGATAATTTAAACGCGTGTTATTTACATCTATGTATATTTACATATACTTTTTTAATTATTACACTTAATTTATTGGTCTACAGCGGGCTTAAAGCCTAAAGCCTTCTCTACCTATCAACCAGAGGCAATTAAGAGGAAATAATGGTAAATGAAACTCACCAAAAAACATACAAATATAAACATAATACTCCATATTTAGAAGCTACGATAAAGTTTTATGGAGTTCGGTATTTGGGTATATCTACTTGTATTAGTCTTGCGTGTGTTTTTCTATCACCCGTAACTTAAGAGGTTGAGGCTGTTGAATGTTTATTGTTTTAATTCTGGCTTCCACGTCCCTGGGCTCCAATAACCACTAAACACCAGGTGAACCACGTCGTAAGTAGTCGTTTGTAGTCGTCGTGGCCTAACGGATAAGACGTCCGGTGCATTCGTGTTGAAGCGATGCACCGGTGTTCGAATCCCGCAGGCGGGTACCAATTTTTCTAATGAAATACGTACTCAACAAATGTTCACGATTGACTTCCACGGTGAAGGAATAAAATCGTGTAATAAAAATGAAACCCGCAAAATTATAATTTGCGTAATTACTGGTGGTAGGACCTCTTGTGAGTCCGCGCGGGTGGGTACCACCACCCTGCCTATTTCTGCCGTGAAGCAGTAATGCGTTTCGGTTTGAAGGATGGGGCAGCCGTTGTAACTATACTTGAGACCTCAGAACTTGTATCTCAAGGTGGGTGGCGCATTTACGTTGTGGATGTCTATGGGCTCCAGTAACCACTTAACACCAGGTGGGCTGTGAGCTCGTCCATCCATCTTAGCAATAAAAAAATAAAAAAAGTATAAAAACAATAAACTGATGTTGCGATCATTGTACTCGTATAGATACTGTTAATGAACAATAGTCTAGCTCCTAGCGCCTAGATAAAGCTTAAGATTTTCGTGGAAACATCAGAACAAAGGCCTTTGTGATCGAAAGAGGTTTTCTGGCGGTTTGATGGCCTCGAAATTGTACGCTTATATATCGGGCATTATATGTCCCGAAAAATGTATGAGAGATCTTGTGTGCTTAGTGCGAATTATTTAACGTTCATGATAACGCAAAAGTTAACTAAAACATGTATGGAGTTGGAACACTTGCCTATGTTTGCCGCTAGGGGCGCTGTTCCAACTGCCTACAAATTTGAGTTAACTTTTACGCTATCGAGAACGTTAAATAATTCGCACTAAGCACACTGATTTTAGTAAGATCGCAAAATTATAATTTGTGTAATTACTGGTGGTAGGACGTATTGTGAGTCCGCACCGGTAGGTACCACCACCCTGCCTATTTTCAGCCGTGAAGCAGTATTACGTTTTGGTTTTCGAACCATCAAGGGCGGGGCAGCCGTTGTAACTATACTGATACCTTAGAACTCGTATCTCAAGGTGGGTGGCGTCATTTACGTTGTAACCACTTAATCTGGTGGGCCGTGAACTCGCCTATCCACCTAAGGAATAAAAAAACCTCTTATAAATAAATTAAATAGGTACTTCATCTTTCATATATGTATCTGTGCGATGCGACCGGTCGTTGTTCATATTCGGGCAACCAATCTTGACCCGTCCGCCGCCATTAAAACAATTGTTACAAGACGAACTTACTTACAAGCATATCTTTTTTATTTTTTTTTTATTGCTTAGATGGGTGGACGAGCTCACAGCCCACCTGGTGTTACGTGGTTACTGGAGCCCATAGACATCTACAACGTAAATGCGCCATCCACCTTGAGATATAAATTCTAAGGTTTCGAGTATAGTTACAACAGCTGCCCCACCCTTCAAACCGAAACGCATTATTGCTTCACGGCAGAAATAGGCAGGGTGGTGGTACCTACCCGTGCCGACTCACAACAGGTCCTACCACCAGTAATAAATCTACAAATACATAAAGAATATATTTAAAACAATTTAATGGAATGTGCTCATAGGCGTAATAAATATTACGTCTATGAATGTGCTATGAAAAATAAGAGTTGACCTAAAGGTTGTAAATACCAGGTCATAAAATACCAAAAAAAATATTACATTACACAATTGACATATGTCAAATGAGCATATGTTCACGTAACAAGCAAACCCGCAAAATTTTCACTTTGCGTAATTACTAGGGTGTCTTCTAGGCTCGCTAGGGTAGGTACCGCGACCCTGCTTACTTCCGTCACGAAGCTGTCACGCTTTCCGGTTTCAAAGGTGCGACAGATGTTATACAATTTTAACTTTCAACCTCATATCTCAAGGCAGGTGGCGGAGCTCAATTTTATTTATCTATTTATTCTCTTTACATAATTATTTATTCATGTACGTAGAAAATATATGAATAGTAAGAGATTTCGAGGAATAATTTCATGTGCTAGTTTAAAACAAGTAAATTTTGCATACAATGATTGAACTACATTTTTACGATTAAATTGTCAACTATGAAATTATTATTTTTTTCATTTAAACCTAATGTTTCCTTAGTCAATTTTTTTGTATACTAAGGTAAAGGAGACGAGATCGTAAAGCCCAAATTTGAAGATTGGTATTCGAGATTAAAGACTTAATTATATTATGCTAATTGTTGTCCCAATTCTGAAGAGCTATTGTTTATCAAACATTTAAAATCGATTTATGTCATACATTTGATTCTACTAAACAGCGAAGCTACCTACGAATATGGCAAAGGGAAATCACATTATATACATTCACAATGGACCCTACATGTTCCAGAAATGTAAGCCAATGGGAATACTCGAAACGAAATCTGAAATTCATTTTCTCTGCGGAGATACAACAAAACACCATGCATTGGAAGCTTCAAACGATTTTTACAAAAACTTCACAATAATCCCTGCATGCAAAGTTCTATATTCCATGGCAAGCATTATGAGTACTTACGTCGTTCTGTCACGATATGGGAAACGAGATCGATTCTCTTAAAACGTTTAACACAAACGAATATGTGTCTTAACTCTAAAGGGATATGGTCGATATTCAATTGTTTCTAATAAAATGATAGACCAATTTAAATATGGACGTTGAAAGATGGTTCTCCAGGGAAAAACCGGGCGAAGGATCACGCGATTTTCGTTCATTATTGACTGGTTTCAAAGTTACTAAGGTAGGTTTTCGCTTGAAGATTCGGGGCTTAGCACGTTTTTGTTTCGAGCGGGGTCAGGATCGATTTGCTCTGGGGAGTAAGCCAAGTCAGATACTATACACAGAATGTAGTCGTATTGTGTGTATTAGTTGAATATATTATGAAAAATTCTTTTGTTAGAGTTCTTTTGTGTGTTTTACGATGTTTTTCATGACGATTATAGTTTTAGAACATTCGATTCGTTTCTGGGCGACTTTTCAGTTGAAAGTTTTAGAAATTCTTAAAAAATATACAAATATAATGATATCAAATACTCCAGAATGAATAAAAATGTTTACTGGTGGCAGGACCTCTTGTGAGTCCGCACGTGTACCACCACCCCGCCTACTTCTGCCGTGAAGCAGTAATGCGTTTTAGTTTGAAGCGTGGGGTAGCCGTTGTAACTGTCCTGAGACCTTAGAACTTATGTCTCAAGGTGGGTGGCGCATTTACGTTGTAGATGTTTATGGGCTCCAGTAACAGAGTACAGTACACAGTAACATTTAAGCCCCTTTTTTTGGTCAGGAGGAAATCGCCGGACTTCCGCCCTCCACTGGGGATGGAGGGCGGGGCATGTCGGAGTCGAAGTGACTAAAACCTCCTGTCGCTCAACAACCCACGTCCGAACCTCGCATGAGATCAGAATTCATGAAAAGGCAAAGGGGGAGGGTGAAGCGTTTAGTGCGGAGCACATCTCTCCCTCCCCCTCGGGACGCCGGATCAGCGGTCGTCGGCGCCACGACCACCAGCTCTCTCGGTCGGCAGGCTGTCCGAAGCTCGCCTAGATGACGCCGGTTAGAGTGGGTTATCCTACGGAATACCCCGCTGGGTCAGAATCAGCGTGGTTTGAGGATAGTCGGCCTTTCATGACCTGGATATACTTGCGTAAAATGCGTGCAGAGCATTTTAAAACCCTTAATCTTTATTTAAATTATTATTTTAAACAGTATTAATAAACTATGCAAAACTGAATTACTTATTCCCTTCACTGAACGACAGCTGAGTGAATCCGTCTATGAAAAATCTTTTTAAAACTAGAGCGTTTTAAATTTTAATTGATAGAGGTTTGTTACATATCGAGGTGTGTAGGTATGGCTATTTGGTTTAAGCAAAATTTCGCTAAATATGCCTCATTCTCTTTGTAATTAAAGATGCGTTTTACTTCGTATTAGCATCAACAATTCGATGTTTTTAATTCAACCTTCAATTAAGTTTATGGATGTTATTATACATATAAACCTTCCTCTTCGATCACTCTATCTATTAACAAAACCGCATCAAAATCCGGTGCGTAGTTTAAAAGATTTAAGCATACCTACATAGGGACAGATATAGGGACAGAGAAAGCGACTTTGTTTTATACTATGTAGTGATACATATACTATTCATGTTGGAACATGAGCACGTAGACCTCCTGATAATGATGACTTGGAAAACAGATTAGTTTTAGTTGAAATCTGAGCATTAGCCACGCTTTTCCTGAAGTAATTCGTAATAATCGCGATAACGTTATCAAATGATCAAAATTTAATGAAAATAATATCGCAATGCTTGCCCACTTGTCGAATATCTTAGAAATACGACACTCGCGTTATCTACGTTTGGGATTGGCGTAAGATTGCGGGAAGATCCTTATTCTGAATGTTTTCTTGTTGTAATGGAAAACAAAATTTGATGGAATTTTAAGCTTAAGCCCTTATGACGCATTTATGTGTCCAGTGACCAAAGTGACCAAAAGCTTGGAACACTCACAAAAGCCTTTTAGAAATAAAAGCTTTTGCTACATGCTCGTATGTTGTTCTTTAGAACTACGAAAATGAGCTTCAGACAATCGAACACCTAAACTACCCTCATATCTCTTTAAAAGTGTTCTGTAATACTTGAGGAATGATCGCAGCCTGGGTCTTTGCAGAGTTGGGCCTACGAGTTTTAGGTCTAAGCATATTCTACTGTTGGTACTAACATAATGCGTTTTTCTATGGCGAAACATTAATGCATTCTAATTTGACAAATATATTTAGATAGCGCAGAACATGAGACGGTATACGTGTCGCAAAAGATTTATCCGCGAAGCAGCTGCTCTTGATTTGTTAGATCTCCTTCGGAGGCGCTCGGGCAGCTGTTATCTAATCTCACCCTTCCTGGCTGAGCCTTTGCTAGCCCGCGTGTTCTGGTGAAACTGAAAAGGCCTCTGGGCCACCAGTAATCCTTAAATCATAAAAAAACCAGTCGCGAAAATGGAAGAAAATATCTCACATTGCATTTCCAGTTTAGTAACCCATAGATATTGTAGGTATTAAATTAGTATTAGTTTAATATCGATACATTACATAGTGTTCTACTTCCCTATTATTGAAGTAGTATTGGAATATAATTAGAATTATTTTTCTAAAACGTAGACTCAGCGGTGCTCTCGGCTAGGGCCAGTGTTTGCCAGTTTTCTCAGATTGAGCCCCGTGAGCTTGCTTACCTAACCGCGTGTAACTGGAATAACCTCTTAGGCCCGGCTATTAGGTAGGAAAATAGTAATAACTTGACATATATATACTATGTTTTGTATAAATGTGTATTTGAATGTATATAGATCGCACGCAGCCGAGGGTAGATTAAGATAACCCAAGATAGTCCACGAGAAAGTCGTTATGAAAGGCCACGACCTTCAGCATTGAGGTATTATCGAGCCAAAGAGGAGGTGAGAATGTTTAAATAATATGTAACTTTAGGATATTATAATATGTACGGCGTTGTATGTTATGTACAACATATATACATATGTAGGCCGTGTAGGTTTTGTATATGTGTACAATTTTTTTTTGTTAATAAAGCATTGCACCTGCTACTGGGCTTTGTAGACAACCTTTGCTTGCCTGTTAGAATGTTTCAGACCTTAAGTACGCCACTATTTTGAAGTGTGTGTAGTTAAATAAAAATATGCCACAAGGAACCACGCGATGAATTTCGGTCGCAAGCTTTTGAAGAAATCTGCTGGAAGGCAAATAATTTCATATTCTTTATCCACGAGCGAGTCAATCAATATAACACACATAATGTATTTATGATTTTTGCATTGCTCATCTCGCGAATTCTTTGCTGCCGCAATAAAACAAAAATTAGAACCATAATTATTCATGTTGTAGTAATTCCTTCGATTTTCTCGAGACACAATTGAAGCTACTTTTGAAGCTTAATCTGACATTCTTCATCATCCAATATCGACGACCAACAAATATATTGGTAGTCAACAACGATCACAAAAACTGTAAAATCATTCGATGCGTCACAAATAATTTAATGAGAATGATAAGCGCGAGACTAAGCCGTCAGACTAATATTAACTAGTAGTCCCGCATTAGTCGAAATTCGACAATAATTAATTGAAATTATGAGTTTGTACACTATTATGATTGTATTTTCAAAGTCTATTTTCTATAATCATAATTTTCGCCAAGTCTACAGAAGACTATAGAAAAATTTTAATAAAGACAAACAATATTTAATCTACTCTCAATTTGACCACAGACGTCAAGAGGACTTTTTGGCGGGAAAGCGAGGAGTGAAGTTGTGTGATTTGTTTTATTTTGTCTATTTAGTGTTTCTTCGGGTTCAAATGTGTAATAATGGTGGTTTATTAACTGTTTAATATCTGTGAAAGTGCACAAATGTGGGAAAATGAAACAAAGCCGCTGGACGTAACTTCTCGGGTTCCTCCAAAAAGTCCACTGAAAAAATCTTAGTAAATGACCACCATTTTACTGAGATTATATTTCATCCCATCCCATAACAACTCATCTCATGTCATTTAATTTCATCCCAGTTGATTAATGTCTCAAATTAATCATCTTCATTTCATTTAATTTTACTCCTTATTATCATTTTTCATAAAAATATGAATATACATTAAAATAAGACATGACTTAAAGGCCTCAGTAACCAGGTCATAAAATCCCTTAAAAAAAAACAGACGTCAAGAACAAAAGTTTGACAATAAATAAATAGTACGCATGCGTGTGTGCGTCAAATACATGGTAGTGTGTGTAATGTTTTTTTATTGAGTTAATATATTTTTTAGACATAATTTAAAAAAATATTAACATTGTGCTCTCCTTCTCTATATTCTCTATAAGTGTGAGAAATTTCATACTCCTCCGTCCGCGCAATTTTCGCAAAAAGTGATACAAAGTTTTTGCTTCACGTATTAATATTTTAATAATTATGACAAGTCATATTTTGCAGAATAAGCCCGTGAAACCGCCAAGTATGTCGCCAGCGATATCTCACTAGATTTGGAACGCACTACATCACTTTAGATAGCCGCGCCACGTACGGGAGCTGGCTGGGCGTGCCCGGATACATAGCGTGTTTGATCGTTCCAATTTAAGCTTAATATAGATGTTTTTTATCTAGACGACGTTTGAGGATACATCAAATATGTGAGTGCTTCTGTCTTCCACTCGAAAAAAACTAACGAATCCTAAAATTAATATTAATAATGCTTTTTTTTATGTTTGAAATATTATTGGTGGCACTGAGGCCTTTTCAGTTTCACTAGGACAGGTGGGCGAGCAAAGGCTCAGTCAGGAGGGGTGGGATTTGCTAACAGCTACCTGAGCGCCTCCGAAGGAGACCTAACAATTCAAGAGCAATGCATCTACTACCGGATCGGAATCGCGACCCGCTGAGAAGATCCGGCGAGAAACTCACCGGGCTGATGTATGGGTTAGGTTGCACGTCGACCTCTTGGCCGAGTTCGACGAGTACGGTTACCGGGGTCCCTAAGCCTGCTCCTAGTATTAGAACTGAAGGCGTCTAATGCAAAGGTTATTGGATCTGATGTATCCGTAAGGACGAGATTAATAATGTATTAGGGCTGTCACTGAATAAATTGCGGCCACGAGATTTATTGATTTGCTTATAGTTTTTTATAATGTTGTTATGAACATAATTAAGAAGACTACTTTTACAGTTTACTATTTTTACTATTTTATTATTATTAAATTATTCCTGACGTTTTGAATATTTTACAGTTTTTGGTGGTCACGAACCACTTTACTTGTATCAAATGTTATAGAACATTAATGGTTCTGTCCGATGACGATATGATGATGGTAACGGATCGGGAACAATCAATCGTTGCCCATTCCAATGACAAACTCTTCGGCTATCTCATCTTTGGAATAAAGCAGAGTCCGATGACCCAATTTTCACTTGAGTGATGATTACTAAAAGTTAAACTATTCTAATTAAAGCAACAATGCATTGGTGCTGCCGTTTTATACCTGCGATTGCTCCATGGTAAGAACGGACAGAGTTCTGGCTCCTACTAGTCAATTCCAATATGAGTCTCTTGTAACAGATCCTTGCATAAAATTATAGTTAGTTTCGAATCAAACAATATGAAAATAAAATTGAAATTTCCGTGACCGCTAAAATTTCCAGAAATCCTATGATATACAACAACCCAAAACAGGACAAGAGGTACACGCAAAGTTGAATCTCCAACGGACAGTTTCCACGAAGCGTTTCAATGGCTTCATTCATTCGATCATCGGTTTTGTAACGGTAACGTTGGGTCTATCACGGAATCCACCGTTGGACCTTGACCTGTAGCGATCCCTAATCGCACTCCTCAATGCCCATGGCGTTTTAGGAGAATGCGGGAGGCGGCAGGTCTAGTTCGACTGGTGGTTTATCGTGTTTGGATTCAGATCTCGTATGTATGCTTCCTCGAAACGATGGCATCACAGTCAATGAACAAGTGACGTACGGTGTTTGAAAATACTGATGCTCAAGTCAATGGCGTTGCTTCCTCTTAGAGATCTCGAGCTCGTTCTGTTGTTGTTTGATAGTTTCATGCGAAAATTACTGAATGAATTCACGCGGCTCTTGAAGTCAATGTTATAAACGATTTATGGACGAAGTATAGTCGAGGAATTATCGAACTTGAA
Organism: Bombyx mori; assembly: GCF_030269925.1. NCBI lineage: Eukaryota > Metazoa > Arthropoda > Insecta > Lepidoptera > Bombycidae > Bombyx > Bombyx mori. The sequence goes on from NC_085126.1 coordinate 5,778,957, forward strand.
ACCGTTTGGGTCATTTATTAGTACTTTTTAGGGTTGAGTTTATCGAATTCGTAAGGTTTGTTGTAAAATAAATACAATATAAAATTTATCTTGTTAAAATTAAGACAATTTTCGGATTGCCATGTGGCAACACTGTCGATAGAAGCGATGGCAGTAGTTGGACGATAGCGAGCCATATTAAAAACGGCAAGGATCGAAGTAAAGAACCCTCTTTCAAAGTCACCCTCAGTCAAAAAAAAAAGTGGAAGACTGTGTATTTTGTATTGAACACATATCTAATAGCTGTAAGTGGAGATACAAAGAACATAGAACAAAGAATTAACTGAAGTACTGCAATCGGTGTCAAGTTTCCCGGCTGGTTCAAGTGGAAGTAAAAGCAGAAGAGAAGTAAAAGATGTACAGTTTATGTAGATTTAATCTCCTAATGTTGATTATAAAGGTCTTTCAGTAACTTTATGCTCTCGTGGCGGAAATAGGCAGAACAGCGAACCATAAGCTTTAGCTAATTAAGAATAAGCAGATATCGAATATGTAACTAACGTATTTTAATGATTAAATTTAATAAAATACATATTATTATGTTCTTGTGGTGAGGCAATCTACCGGTCCGATTCATTTAGACTAAGACATCGTGTCTAAAGGGGCATTTACGTATCGTCGTTGTCAAACCAAAATCTGCTATGTGCACTTTTGAGATTTTTACTTTTTAACCTTTTCGTATAGTTCACAGCCCTATCTACCTAATAAAAAAAAAAACTCTTATGTGTCTATAGCTTTAATATTTATCTATAGCTTTCATTTGATATAGTTCTTAAAAATTCACCTTCATATAAAATTTTATACAAAAATGTTTTTACTGGTTAAGTCAAAATAGAGTTTTTGCACATTAAAGATTTTGGTTTGACAGCGACGTTATCATCATCACTTAACACCCTTTTTGCGGATCTCCTACAAGATTCTCGCGCCTAGGGGGACGCACGTGTGGGTCGCAGTAGCCCAACATTTTAAAAATCTACTATGAATTCTTCTACCCATCCACAGCGATAGAAACGCTGCAGTATTTTTTTCAGCAACACTAAATAAGTCCAATTCTTTATCTGGATATCTAGGTTAGCCTTATCAAGATATAATCGTTTTATAATTCGTTAAGATATCTGTCACGCTGTAAGTACTAATGTTTGTTCTGTACTTGAAAAGTTCAATTGTTATCTGTAACAGGTATTAAAGGATATGAATCATATTATATCTATTGATGCAACCGTAGTTGGGTATTTGTTTGACGTGTTCATTGTCTAGTTGTTTAGTTTCTGAGTATATTTATATAAGGATCACAACGTGAATTACGTCTTGTATTATTGAAATATAAGATCGAAATTCGAATGGTAACGTCTAACAGCTGTTAAGCCAAAGTCCAGAATCATCGAATGCTGTAAACGTGGTCACGTTAGTATTCTTCTGTGACAACGAAAAAGTCCAAAAGGAGCACATCTAAAGGAAGTGAAAAAAAAAAAACACGCATGCGCACGGAAGCAAAGGACGTTGCTCCGAGATGCGTCTTACATATTGATGCCGATGCCCATCACTCTCCGAGATGGGAAAGCTCGTGAGAGCATCTGAACACGTTTACATATTATGGGATGTTGGTGCGTGCGTGTTCTCATGTATATTAATAGACGCGCCCCGCGTTTTCGCTCGCTTCCAATTCGTAATTCAGAATGAATGAAACATGGTTTTTAGTGGTGGTAGGACCTCTTGTGAGCCCGCGCGGTTAGGTACCACCGCCCTGCCTATTTCTGCCGTGAAGCAGTAATGCGTTTCGGTTTGAAGGGTGGGACAGCCGTTGAAACTATACTTGAGACCTTAGAATTTATATCTCAAGGTGGGTGGCGCATTTACGTTGTAGATGTCTATGGGCTCTAGTAACCACTTAACATCAGGTGGTCTGTGAGCTCGTTCACCCATCTAAGCAATAAAAAGAAAATGCAGAGTTGTGTGTGTTGATGGTATTCCGCTGACATATAGATCGGGAACCACCTAACGCGCTGTCGTATTTATTAGAGCAGACATACCCGGGTCATGTCGTTGATCACGATACAAAATCCAAGTTTTAAAATGTCTGTGGGGCATTTCATCTGAATTCGTTCGGTTGTTATGTGAACAATCATTCGAACAGACAATTGTCAATTTGAATCATTAGCTTAGATTAGTGGAGGTAATGTTATTTTAAATAGTAGCAAGTGGCATATTTTCAGTTTTTCTATCGCCCAGTTTTACTTTCTAGGTAGGTATTTATTTATTTTATTATTTAAAAAAGCATTGCCACATTACAAACATTTAACATTGAAAATAACATAAACTATTTAATTTATGGCCTGATGCATATGACGATAATGGCGTACGTAACATTGGCAATTCATCGGCTCGAAGATGGAATACAATAATTAAAGAAAAAAAGAATACCTAATGAAAACATACTTTGAAATTCAAATTCAAATTTATTTAACAAGTAACAGGTTGACAACAATGTTTTTCAATAGTTGGCGGTAGTGATTTTTGCGCCTGTTCATTTGTCAGTGTCAATTAGTGGCAAGGAAGTATACGTTCGTAGAGCCTAAGGACATTATTAAGACCACCGCCGCCTACGATTCGTGTAAACCAAAAAAATACAAGAATAGTGTCATCAAAATTAAAAAAAAAAACTTTAGACACTAATTTTTTTTGCAAGAACTGAACCTAGTATTGCATAGCTCTTAAGAACTGAGCTTAACATTGTATTTTTTAAAGCCATTTAATTTGACCGGGTTATTTTAATTTTCCTAGAACTTAATACACTGTTTGAATATTATGTACAAGAATAAATTCCTAGTACATGTTTGACAAATAAAACTTGTGTTATCTCCATTTCGAATGACTCTCACAGACTCAAATTCCGATGTGTCAAGTCTGTGGTCAGTTTGTACGTAGTGTAGCTAAGAACAGTATGTTAACTTTCGTTTAAAATTATTAATTGCTGTTTTGTCTGTAAATTAAAGTCGATTCAGATTCTTATTTTTGATACGGTCTACACTGCCTAGTGACGTAATTAATCTGCTAATACGTGCTGAATTTGATTTCGTATGAGGTAGATCTTGTGACTACAGGAAGATCATTATCCCTGCCTTCGAGCATCTACCATTTCCAGAAAACTCCCCGAGGCGTAAATTGTTCTTATTAATGTCAACCAAACTACAAGCAACTTCAGCTTTGGCGTGGCTGTGTTTTCATCATCATCCAAGTCTTAAAGAGGTATGAATTTAACTGTACGTAGCTGTCTAGTTTTGCCAGTGTCCGTGGACGAGGTTAACCTTGCAGATGAATCGCTAGATCGCATGTTTTTTATAGCTACAAACAAAATTACAACGTTTATTTTCCTAAGTAGTTAATTAGTTATATATATTTATTATTTATTTTTGCCCTTGAATAAGCTTAAATTTTCTCTTATAATACATCTTGTTTTGTTCAGTGGTTGTGATGTTATTACCTTTGTACCAGTGCAGTATTTTATCGAACCTACTTATTGCATTAGTCCCGCGGGCTAGCTTACATTGCCTACCGTTCTTAACAATACTGTGCGAGCTGTGTGATTTGAATTTAACGAATATGGGATGCGGAGCCGTGATCGAAGGTACGTGCTGCCCGCGTTTTAGATAACATCTCATTGTATCTCATTACTGCTTCATAGAAACATAAAAGTGATATCCATACTTAGTTATCGTGTACAAGAATATGCGGATTGCAAACTAACCAAACTAAACTAACAAAATGAATTTATGGCGTCTTACTTTAAACGCATTATGCAAAGTTTAATGTCGAGTTTTTTGTTTCAATATATATTCGAATTACGTTCGAATCATATAATTCGAAATTATTTGGGTCATTTAATTTTTAGGGTTGAGTTTATCAGATATGTAAGGTTTGTTGTAAAATAAATATAGATATAAAATTTATCTTGTTAAAATTAAGACAATTCTCGGATTGCCATGTGGCAACACTGTTGGCGGTGGGAGCGATGTTGGTAGTGAGGGCGAGGCATATTAAAAACGGTAGATATCGAAGTAAAGGCTCCTCAGGTTAGAGACCCGGGAACTCATCTACTCGTCTGGTTACGCTGCCATTACCGTTTTAGATTATCAGGTTAGGTAGGAGAAAAAGAAAAAAAGAAGTAAAGTCGGAAAAGAGCCTCGAAGGCTGTGTATTTTGTAGTGAACTTATACCTAAAATTTGTAAAAGTGGAGATAGAAAGAAATCAGAGTACAGAATTAACTGAAGTACAGCAATCGGTGTAAGACTTCCTGACTGGTTCAAGTGGAAGTTTACAGATGGAACCCGAGGAGTTTAGAGCCCCGTGAAGTCATCTACTTGTCCGGTTACGCTGGCCCTTTTATTTATCATTATCTATATATTAATACGTGAAGCAAAAACTTTGTATCCCTTTTTACGAAAATTGCGCGGACGAAGGATTATGAAATTTTTCACACTTATAGAGAATACAGTGAAGGAGTGCAGAATGCTAATATTTTTTTTAAATTATAGAGCCCCGTGAACTCATCTACTTGTCCGGTTACGCTGGCCCTTTTCTTTATCATTATCTATATATTAATACGTGAAGCAAAAACTTTGTATCCCTTTTTACGAAAATTGCGCGGACGGAGGATTATGAAATTTCTCACACTTATAGAGAATACAGTGAAGGAGTGGAGAATGCTAATATTTTTTTTAATTATGCATTAATAATACATTAAATCAATAAAAAAACATTACACACACTACCATGTATTTGACGCACACACATATTTATACACTATGTTTATTGTCAACTTTTTGTTATTGCTTAAAATCTGTGGTCAAATTGAAAATAGGTTAATATTGTTTATCTTTAATATTATTTGTCTACAGTGTAGTCATGACGAGATCTGTGATTATAGAAGTATAACAGTTTTTGACAATTGAACCATAATAATGATCAAACTTATAATTTCAATTAATTATAGTCGAATTTCGACTACTGCGGGATCACTAGTATATTATTATGATTATATTATGATTAATTACGTTACGAAATTCGAATCCTTTATTCGATATTTCTGAGATATTGTGGTTCGGTAGCCGGAGAGCGCGCCGACGACTTATCTCTCCGAGATACAACTAATATTGTGATAGTCTGGATCGGACAATAAATACTTGTTACTTCTCACAGTCGATACTGATAAAACGCGATAACAGATTGATCGGTTCGTATGTAAATATTAACCGGCGAGATTGACACTACAGAATCGTTGTTTTTTCGAAATAACCAAGACTGTTTTTTTAATAATTTATTTCCGGCCAGCAATAACAAGACTTTATAGTCTAGCACAGAGGTCGGCAAAGTGCGGCTCTTTGAACACTTAAGTGTGGCTCTGGCATAAATATCCTACGGGCTTGCCCGGCCTCTAATATTATCCGGCTGTAGACGAAAAAGCCGGTTAATAGTATGTACGGTCATTCAATATCAGCACCCCTGACTGATGCCGATTATTATATAGTATATTAATCGAAGCAGTATACAATATAGCATTTATTTTATGATTTGCAATAATAAACAAACATTTACAAACAGATTTGGCTCTCCATTTTTTTAGGTCGTTTTAATTTGCATGCTCTTTGGACAATTAGTTTGCCGATCACTGGTCTAGCATAAATAATAGCTGAGGCTGTTTCATTAGCTATGCCAAGTTTGAAATGTACTTACTCACTCGAATACTTCTTCGTTATGTCGAGACGATTACGATAATAATATCATACGGTTATTTCGGTAATTGTTATGTAAAATAGAGTGGTTGTGTCGTCTGTGGGTGGGTATGGGGTTGACAAACAATATAAAATAATTATTAATGATATCTATACATATAAATAAAATTGGAGTGTCTGTTTGCAATATTGAAATAGCCTCTTTTTACATGCATACGAATATATATACGGTACATATACCAAAATAACATTTTTTACAATTTTTGTCTGTCTGCCTGTCTGTTTGTTCCGGCTAACTTCTTGAACGGCTGGACCGATTTTGACGGGACTTTCACTGATAGGTAGCTAATAATATAAGGAGTAACTTGGGCTACTTTTTTAGACTAGCTTCGCCCCGCGGCTTCACCCGCGGTACGACAATAACCGCGGGACTCGGCTATCAATCATAAAATTTAATGTTTCCGAAGCGAAGCGTGGGCGGGTCGCTAGTTAGCAATATAAAAGGTTAACCGTTCACCTTAATAATGCAATTTTTGTCTACGGAATTTTCCCGGCTGCGCAGAATAATAAATCTGGCTATAAACCTGAGGGACAATGATCTGAAACTCGTAAAACGTATTGCCAGCATACACATGTAATAACTTTAAGGATTAATGCCAACATAAAAGCAAGAAATTCAAGGAAAATCTATGCTTCACAAGAACAGCGCAGTGGCATTAAAATGTATCCTTGCAAGATTTAAAACAGTCTGCAAATTGGTACGCGCAATTTTTCGTCGAACGCAAGTAAGTTTACTGGTGGTTGGACTTCTTGTGAGTCCGCGCGGGTAGGTACCACCACCCTGCCTATTTTTGCCGTGAAGCAGTAATGCGTTTCGGTTTGAAGAGTGGGGCAGCCGTTGTAACTATACTTGAGACCTTAGAACTTATATCTCAAGGTGGGTGGCGCATTTACGTTGTAGATGTCTATGGGCTCCAGTAACCACTTAACACCAGGTAGGCTGTGTGCTCGTCCATCCATCTAAGCAATAAATAAAAAAGTACATTCATGCCGAAGTTATCCTCGACCAGTCGTATAAATAATGTTCAAAGCACTATACTCACCTGCGTCGCTTGACACAATAATGCATTCTTGCACGCGCAACGCAGACGCGTCAATTTCGCATTCGTCAACGCGCACGGCCATCTCTCGCGACGACCCTTCACGAGCCGTCTTTATCTGGATGTTGAACTGTTTATCTGATATCTTGTTGCGTTGTTATATTAATTCACTCGCGTGTATCATGCACTCATAATCCTCTGTCCGGCTTTTCAAGGACACTTACACGCAAATCGTCTGCAATTACAGAGTTCACTCTTAAAATAATTTGCTTTTTTAAGGGTTTTTATGATCTGGTAACTAAGACGTCGTGTCTTATTTTAAATTTAATTCTTATTTTCACTAAAAATGATAATATGGAGTGAAATGAAAAGAAATGAAGATAATTAATTTGAGACATTAATCACCTGGGATGAAATGAAATGAAATGAGATGAGATGATATGGGGTGAAATATAATCTCAGTAAACGGTGGTCATTTACTGAGACTTTTTCAGTGGACTTTTTGGAGGATTCCGAGAAGTTACGTGTAGCGGCTTTCTTTCATTTTCCCACATTTGTGCACTTTCACAGATATTAAACAGTTAATAAACCACCGTTATAAAAAATTCTAATGCTGCAATTGTAAGCCCGAACGCCATAGAGTTTATAGCACCCATTCCGATCTATGGGGTAATGTGCTGAAATGCGAAATACTACTTCTTTCGGGATGGTTGGCCCTGTAGGAGTCCGTATTTACTTAAGTAATACCGAAGGGAATGGCTTTTGATTAGCTTGTCTAAAAAAACGCATTACGCATACTTATAGGGATCCTAGATTTAACGGTCACAAAAAAAAATTGCCATTGATGATCAATATTTTAATATATTTTTTAACTTCAATTTTCCTGTTCCTCTGTGGAAAAATCCCGTTCGATATCTAAATAACTGGAACCACGTAACGGACAATGACATTTGGGAACGCCATTCTTCACGACGCCATCTCGGCGCTTATGTATTCACGGCCTGTGCTCAGTGTGATCTTATGATACGCAGAATCCGAATACAATAGCCAAGTTCTCCATATCGAAGCGATGTCCAATAAGACCGCTCATGGTATCACTATAAGTATAGAAGCAATTCGGGAATTCCAAAAAAAGAACAACGATTTCGTTGTTACTGGCAACATTAGAATACCTTACCAAACAAAACAAAACATAGTTAATTAAAAAGTTTTTAATCAACTAAAAAATGTCTATGCGCTAACATTAATAATTCTTTTCCATATTTTAAATAAACACGATGTGTGTTCAACGTTTTTTTTTTCATTGATATGGTTTTCTTGTCTTGTCATTGAGATATAAATATAAATTTTTTATCGAATATATTTGCTGTCCGAAGTGCACTTCATAAACGTTTCTTACTAAAGAAGCCTAGTTAACAGATAGCTATTATATAGCCATAGTTTTAGTGCTGATGATTCATTAGATATTATAGCTAAAATTCACAACCATAATAATGAAACATATGACCTTTTTTATACTCCACGCAATGTATGTAATGCTATTTAAAAACAATTACCGTTAAAATTTGACGGTATCGTACTACACGGCGATCTCTAGCTTAATTGATTTACATTGCGGGATCAGCAATAACTGGTTCAATTGCTAATTATTTTTCGACAATTTATGGGATTTTCCTCTTCAATATCCCTTTTTAGTCGGGTACCTACCTCATTGCTATAAGAAACATGAGATTAAAACGTAAAAATAGTTTTAATCATGTCTTTTTCATACTTAATGTTGACAGATGAAAAATATTTTTTGCTCGCCTTTAATTTTGAAGTTTTCCTCTTATCGAGCTCCAGATTTAGTACACTGAGCCGCACTCGCCCCGAGATCCTTGGGGAAAAGATGGCTTCAATGAAAGAATCTAAGAATTTAATATATAATGTATTATTGTATTTAAAATTTTTAGATTTTTAAATATTAAATTTTTTGATTTTTTCTCTGTAGCCATCTTTTCCCCAAGGATCTCGGGGATGGTATGGATATGTGATGAGACGAAACGAAAATGAGGTTGGTAAGAAAATGTTAACTATGAATGTGGAAGGATATAGAGGAAGAGGTAGACCTAAGAAGAAATGGATGGATTGCGTGAAAGACGATATTGGTAAGAGAGGAGTGAGCGAAGAAATGGTATATGATAGAAGAGTATGGAAGGAGAAAACATGTTGCGCCGACCCCAGGTAACTGGGAGAAGGGCAGGATAATGATAATGATGATATTGTATTTAAAATAATTACCTACGATGTTTCAGGCCGCCAGCCGTGCAAATCTAAATTTCCTGGTATTCATAATGCTAATTACGAAAGTTAAAATGCCTATTATGAAATGTTCGAAATCCAGAGACGCCAATAAAGTTTTATAATTCCTTTAAACATGTTTCTACAAAACCCGTTATAACATCATATCTGTGATAATCAATTTTAATTCAGTGGCCGTATTCACGGCGTCGATATCTCGATACGCAGTATCCGAATACAATGGACGACGGTGAAATCGACGGTGGTACGTGGCCTTATTCTGTGAGCTCTGTTTAGGTTGAATCACTGCCCAAAAGGTAGATCGGAAATCCAATTGTGCAACGAGGAAAATGTATTTTACACGGTGTCTAAGTTCTTTTTAAATATAAAAAAAAAAAAAATCTAATGAAATACGTACTCAACAAATGTTCACGATTGACTTCCACGGTGAAGGAATAACGTCGTCTAATAAAAATGAAACCCGCAAAATTATAATTTGCGTAATTACTGGTGGTAGGACCTCTTGTGAGTCCGCGCGAGTGGGTATCACCGCCCTGTCTATTTCTGCCGTGAAGCGGTAATGCGTTTCGGTTGGAAGGGCGGGGCAGCCGTTTTACTGTTAAAAGTGAGATCTTACAACTCATGTCTCAAGATCGGTGGCGGTATTTACGTTGTAGATGTCTATGGATGCCGGTAACCACTTAACATCAGCTGTGAGCTCGTCCACCAACTAAACAATAAAAAAAATAGGTATATTCAAAACTGAACCATTAACACATTTTAGTGAACTTTCTGGTGTTGTCATTCCATAAAATCAGAGCGTATTTATCGATTTTCCTCTGCTCTCAAACTCTACATTACACTTACCAAGCGACAACACGTTATAGGTTTATACTTTTTTTTTCATTAATATGACATTTAAGAGCAATTCGGCTCACGTGCGAAATTGTTTTTTGTTCTCGCAACGGAATAAGTCAGTCATCGAGTTTCAACGGAAAGCTGTGGTCGATCGATCGGTCGAACGATTTTTTGGAACGATTGTCTCGCGACACCGGAATTACCCTATTCCACAAGCACTTTTCCTTCTTTTATTTAAAGTCCGAGATCACGTAACCGTTTCCTTACCTACGCTGTTGCGTGTGATGAAATAAAACTCTAATTAATTGTGTTTTTTTTAATAATATAAAAAGTATTTTTAATAAGTCCTAGATATATAATTTTCAAACTTTTTTCCCCCCTACCTATTCGCTGGTAGCCTAAGGGATTATTACAGCTACGTCCGGATAAGAAAACACACTCGTAGATAAGCTGTACCCATCCGCTTCGCTGGGCATTTAAAATTAACATTATTATTTCTCACCCCCACAAAGATTCTCATCATTAACGCCCCCGTAACTGGTGTAGGGAGTCCAACACTCATATAAATATTAGCCTATCCATTAAGTACATGTATTTTCTAGATGGATACCTAGTTTCAAGTCAATCGGATGCATGGTTCAGTAGTTATAACGGAACATCCGTAAAAACCACTGTAGATTTATATATTAGTATAGATTAGTTTCTTCGAACACAAATAAAGAGAGGGATAGAAATGAAATATCAATCGCCCGTGACAACGAGAGCTGTGAACATATTCCAATAATTTATAAATAATTTCAATTTAATTACAAACAGTTAAGTAATGCAGTAAAACTAGTTTTAATCACATAAATATGTTTACTTGTTTGTCTAAGTTTCCTGGTAGACAACTTGGCTAATTTCAATGACATAGTAATTAAATTTCAATTTCAAGTAAATACTTTTTTTTAAATTAAAAGTTGACTTCTCAGTAAGTCGCAATTCCGATTTGGTGGTAGATAGATTAAGCGAAGCACTGCTCTTGCTAGGGTTAGTAAATTCCCCAGCCCTGTGAGCTTGCCTATTCCGTCGGTGAAGCTAGTATAACCTCGAGATAAAAAAAAGTAATTTATATTTTAAAACGAGTCTGTAACTATACTGAGACCTTAGAACCTATATCTCAAGGTGGGTGGCGCATTTACGTTATAGATGCCTATGGGCTCCAGTAACCACTGAACACCAGGTGGGCTCTGAGCTCGTCTACCCATCTATGCAATAAAAAAAAATAAAAAAGATGTTTACACCCACTCTTGTTTCATAATACCCTTTTTGGAGCATTAGTAATTGCTTTTTATGCCTGAAATGTGGTATGAGTTTTTTTTTGTTTATTTCAATGTTATAGATGTATAGGGGAATTCAGAATACATATGTCTTAAGCAACTTATAGATATCCGGGAAACCTCGTCCTTGAGACATGAATTCAAAGTCTCAATTGTGTAGCGACTAACCGACCTCACAGCTGCGGGTCGTGAATTGGCGATTGTGGAAATTCGCAATCACACAGTTGTCTTTTTACATGTGATGCTTGTAGTCTTTTATTGGTCGTAGGACGTCTTGTCAGCCCGCACGGATAAGTACCATTTCTACCCATTTCTGCCGTGAAGCAGTAATGCGTTTCAGTTTGAAGGATGGGGTAGCAACTGTATTATAAGAACTGAGACTATAAAACTCATGTTTGAAGGTGCGTGGCGGCATTTACGTTGACGATGTCCAGGGGCTCCGGTAACTTAACTTAACGCAAGGCCGTGAGCTCATCTACCTATATTATATATAAGCAATAAAATTAAATAAAATAAAAAAATCTAAAGTTCCACTTCTCGAGAAACAACGCTTATCGTTGGCAACTTTATTTCGCAAACAGTATATGAACTGTGAAGTTTACAAACAATATTATTTTAACGGTTTCTTGCGACGATTTTCACATATCACATTAGTTCCCTATATTTAGGAGTGTCGCAAGCGCCAAGATGGTCATATAGACGGTAGATTTAGATAGTCGTAAAAGTTTTGAACAATTCGTCCAATAAATTTCGTTCAATTAATCAGATATCCCTTACTTAAACCGACCTTATTTATAACCTTAAAGTTGGTCAATACTATACAGGAGAGGTAGGTATTAAGTACTGTTTTTTTTTAAGAATACCTACCTATTAGCATAATAAACTCACTAAGATACGTTATTTAATTTATTCTAAATGGAATGAGCATAACAGATAATATAGCTTCTTCCATTGAGTTTAATGGTTCGCGAGTCATTCGCAAATGGGAGGTGAGATAGGAACCGGTGTAGGCCAGGAGTGATTCCATCTTTTTTACCTTATCCGAGAAATTGCTTTTTTTTGGCCTTTTTTTCCAACCTAAGCTAATGGTCTAGAGAGACCATGTCAGCGTCACCGGGCTAGTAGGTGAGCTCGCGGGGCTCAAACCTGACCATGTTGCTAACACGAACCCTAACAAGAGCAGTGCTTCGCAGAATCTACCACCAGATCGCAAACGCGACCCACTGAGAAGATCCGGCGAGAAACTCAGTGGGCTGTGTCTATGGGTTAATTCGCTCGTCGAGTCCTTCATCGCAAGCAACGGGCTCGACGAGGACGGTGACCGGTGCTTGTGGTATCTGAAAGCACCTATGTGTGCGGATTCACATTACACCAATCATATATTGAATTTAGTAAATAATTGTAATATAAATTAATTATTTCGTAAATTTTTAAACGAGTTTTTTTGTCTTGTTGTTTTAATGGCCCATTTTATATTAAGTGGTTACCGGAGACTGTAGCTTTTGACATCGTAAATACCGCCGCGGCGCCGCCCATACTTAGGACATGAGTTTTAATTCCCAATTCCTGCAACCGAACCACATTACTTCTTCGCGGCAGAAATGGGCAGGGTACTGGTACCTACCCGTGCGGGCTCACAAGACGCCTTACTACCAGTAACAACTGTATCAAAAGTATGGTACTCAACATTCTTAACGCTATTAGCGAAGATTCTCTTCTGCCTACCCTCGTTGATCTAAAATAAAAATGACCTTGAGTGATATCGTTAGAAGAAGTGCAAGCTGTCTGCTAGCCTATACAGTTTTTACTTCTTGTCTCGACGAGCTCGGACCGAAGCCACTGGCCCATGAAGACACAGAGGGACATGTATCCTGCCTTCTCCTAATGAAATAAATTACACGCGATCTAAAAGAAAAACAGCTTAAACGTCACACGAAAACGCGATCTAAAGTGAGCTTTATCGAATTGCAAATAAAGCGTAGTTCGATGATCTCAGAACGGAGGACAAATTCATAACGTTTTTACGTTTAAGTAATGGTTGTACTCGAGTGTGGTCGTGAGAACCCGAGTTTTAAGTTGGGGAGTTAGTTTCATTCTTTTATGATTGAAAGTTTACTGGTGGCCCGAAGGCCTTTCCAGTTTCACCAGGACAGGTGGGCGAGCAAAGGCTCAGCCAAGAGGGGTGGGATTTGCTAACAACTGCCCGAGCGCCTCCGAAGGAGACCTAACAACTCAAGAGCAATTGTTTCGCGAATGAATCTACTACCGGATCGGAATCGCGACCCGCTGAGAAGATCCGGCGAGAAACTCAGCGGGCTGATGCATGGGTTAGGTTGCACGTCGACCTCTTTGTCGAGTTCGACGAGTACGGTTACCGGGGTCCCAAAGCCTGCCCCTAGTATTAGAGCTGAAGGCATCTAATGCAAAGGTTATTGGATCTGATGGATCCGTAAGGACGTGAAGTTTCATTCTAAATGGCCGTACGTGGGATGAAAGAGGATGTATGTTTTTTTTGTTTTCTCGATTATTCTTTGTCTTAAACAACGATGTGTAAACTTAGTTAATTATTAGTTAACTTATACTTCTATTTAATTTAAAGGCATACCGAGACCGTCTTTGTTTGTAAACAAGTGATGCCATTAATGGTTCTTGTTGAAATAAGAGAGACGATGTAAAAATGTCACTTACGAATGGATTTTGTCAAGCACGCAATGTAACACAAAGTTATTGAGAAGGGTCGGCGTCCTCGTATGTCTCTCGGTCAACAATTTTCGATTTATAGTGCGCGTTTACGAAATATGAACTAATTAATAAATATTTTCTTCGTTTTTCCAGTCGTAGAGGCAATTAAGAATGACTATGACGGTGTCATTGCGCCATTTATATTTGGTTTCTACCATGAACTATGTTTTATCCCATTAAGAACTAACAATCCACATTAGCAAAGGTAGTTCAATAACATTCCTCCTGTGTTAACCAAACGATTTTCTTTAAATATGTCGTGATTTTAAACGGTCTTCAGCATTTTCAATTTTATTTTAGGTTGGAATAGTCAGTTTTTTTAATTATCAAAACACCGATAACTAACAAAAGTGACACTTGACTAATAATTAAGAATACTCATATTTAGATCGGAAAAATAAGAACTTTGCTTTTTGCTAATGTCAAAATATATATTATACCTCTTTTCGTCGTATCCTTGTATAGTCTGTGGGAAAACAGGTGCAACTTGAAGGTTGAATACTTCATGGTTGATAACCACGCAATGTGTTTTAACAGCATTTTAACATTCGACGTATGTTGTTTACTATGCATGCCTCATGCGCAGGGCTGCAGATTCGAGACTGGGTACATAACACACCTATTTCAATGAGGACACAAGGGTTTTGGTCTAAAGAGCAACATAAACTTCCAAGGTACCATTTTGACCGGATCAAACTTGACAGGATATTGGGTAAAAAATAATAAAATTATTGTTTTGCCATCGGTCCTTGTTATGTGAAATATCGATTTTACGTCTTGAAGCTTGCGTAAAATACGTTGCACAGGTAATGTTTAAGATAACAAAAGCGCGCTAAAAACACAGTCACTCAAGGATACAGCTTCCTCAATGGTGTATTGTTCCAATGATATATATATCTATATAATATATTCCTTTATAAACTATATATTTAATTATTTATGTATGTATAAGTAATTTAATTTAAATTTCAATGCACCATTATTTACTCTGCACTACCTTTGGTTGACTGGTAGACAATGCCTTAGGTATTAAGTCCGTCAATGTAAATATCACATGAAGTATAATATAATAAATAAATGTCTTAGTCAAAACATAAAAAAAAAACATTTTTATCTCAATTTTTTTTATTGGCCTTATATTACTTCCATGCCTTTCTTTTAGTGGTCAATTCCCAGACCTCAAGACACTATTAGTTCGTTCCTTTTGTAAAAAAATCTGTAAAGGTCAAAATGTACCTTTCAAAGAAGTGTTAAAATTTCCACTAATAACACTTTAGTCGTCCTATGATCACGAAATTCGTTAAATATTCGAAACATCAAGAATAATAATAATAATATGTATAATGAGAATAAAAATACGCGCTATTAAACCTTAAAAGTAATTAATTAAGATATGATATGATATTATGATAATAAAATACTAGAAAATTTCATTTTTAATTTAAAACGTTATGTTCGATTTTTTGTTTTTCTTTTGTCACTATTTTCAAGATGGCGACCTAGCACAGATGCTATATACGCTAACGTTTACCAAGAAGCGGACCCTTCGCGCAGCGGACCGTGACTTAAGACCCTCATCTTGCCGCAAGCAAAATTCTCAGACAGCAACTAAAGTTTAAAATTAAATATTTTATATTTGAGTAAAAACTGTAGAGTTTTTATTGTTTTAGTATTATTATTCCACTGCGTTGCTCACGAGATATGGCGGCTTAAGCAGCCGTTGCCAATTTTTATGAGTAAAAATATAATATATGGGTAATATGGGTAATATGGTTTTTTGGCGGGAACGCGAGGAACGAAGTTGTGTGAATTGTTTTAATTTCTTAATTTAATTAGTGCATCTGTTAAAGAGGATGAGCCTTGAAAATGAAACAAACTCTTTAGACATGGCTTTTCAGGTTCCTCAAAAACACCACTGAAGTCTTAATTAATCGCTACCATTTTACTGGTACATTATTTCATTACATCTTACACTTCATTCCGTGTCGTTTAGTTTAATTCAATTAATTGAAATTTAAAATCTATTCACTTGATTTATAAAAATTCCCTCCATAAAAATTTTCGTAAAACAGATTATATATGTAGCAAATGAGTATAGCAGTTTTCGGTAGATATCGACTAAGCTCTGCCCCGGGCATTGCTGATGTCCATGAGCGATGATAGCCACTCACCATCAGGTTGTAGGCTCGTTTGCCTACAAGGAAAAAAAAAAAAAAACTATATAATAATTGAAGATTTAGATAAATTCGACAGTGGCAACATTGGCATCGCAAAACGCAATTTCGTTTGGCTCTATCTCGAATTGTCCGTCTTCCTAAAATTAAAATTGTAATTAAATCATTAAATAAAATCTATTTATATGATATATTATATCGTTGAAGGTACTGTTAGAAAGAAGCGCTTATTAAAACTAAACGACCCATCTCACGAACGAATACCACGGTGATGGAATAAGCGTAGTGTAATAAATATAAAAAATATAACTACTTAATATAGAATAATGTAATTACCGGTGGTGGAGTTTACTACGAGTCTGTACAGGTAGTGTCCCGACAACTTCTGCCGCAGAGCAGTTGTGATTCTCAATTCCGGAATAATGAATAAACAATACAATTAGTCTTACTAGAGGTCCCGCAGTAGTCGAAATTCGACTATAATTAATTGGAATTGTAAGTTTGTACATTATTATGATTGTATTTTATAATTTCACAAATTTCGCCAAGGCTACTCTTTAAAAAATATTAATAAAGACAAACAATATTTAATCAGACGTCAAGAACAAAAGTTTGACAATAAATAGTATGCATGCGTGTGTGCGTCAAATACGTGGTATGTAGTGTGTGTAATGTTTTCTTTATTGATTTAATGTATCTTTTATGCATTATTTAAAAAAAATATTAGCATTGTGCAATTCATCTCTATATTCTCTATAAGTGTGGAAAATTTCATACTCCTCCGCCCGCGCAATTTTGGTAAAAAGGGATACAAAGTTTTTGCTTCACGTATTAATATATAGATGACCTCATTTCAATAGGTTCGAACTGGCCAGTATTTAACAAGACGACTTTTAAAAGACACTTTTGCCGATCCTATTTTAAAATTTTTAATCCAATAAAGTATTTCAGACTGAGAACCTCCTCTTGAGTAGGGTTGAAAATAAATTACGAACAAAGAAATTGCGTATTTCTTTAACGAAAACTAAATATATCTTTAGACATTTTTCTTTGTCGTGTTGACTTTTACGCACGCAACGTTGAGGGTTGATTTCGTCGTCCCTTCATTTTCGAGAGGTTTTAATTAATTATTGTTTTAATTTTACGGGGGTTTTTTTTTTGGGGACAAGCTACACACATACTCGTTTTTTTTATATCTGGTGTCATTGTAAAATGGGTTAATGTACTTTTGACGTTTTTATAGTCGCCTTGAAATTTATAGTAATTTTAGCATTTTCATTTCTATGTTTTTGTTTGAACACGGTATAGTGGAAATGATTAATATGAATATGAATGAATAAAGCATAAGTGTCCTAGGATATTATAACAGTATGTTTTTCTACATTAAGATGGTGAGAAGTGATTAGACGAACAAAGAAATCATATTGTGTAATTAAACTTAGCAATTTCAATAGTGTATTAACATTTTCCTTAATAAATGCATAAACAATTTTAATTTAAGAATCTTTTAAAGTCCACTCCATGCTAGTCGATCATTTCAAAAAATGAAAAAAAATGTGTTGAGAAGATGAACGTCCGACGATTGGTGGAAGCGGCGTTGCCGTTCTGGCTTCCCGCCGAGATGCGCATCATCGCTCTCCCTCACTCCAATAATAGTTTTAAAGCTCCATCCCGTTCTAACGATGTCCGCAGGATCGTCTCGCTTCAAGACGCAAGTGAGATAATATTATCCGAACTTTGAATTTCGAACGTCCGATTTCAATTGGAACGATGCAAAATTCACTGACTCTGTTTGTCACATGACGATTTGAAATTTGAATTTCGATTGTTTTTTCAAACTGTTCCAGATTTGAAATGGAACAACAAAGAAAATGAATGGAAACTTCTTTTTAACTAGGTCACTCAATAGAGCATTCATTAGTTTCAATTTCTATTATCTTCTAATTATCATTCTCTTAGGGTGTTAAATAATCGTTTTGTTTACGTTTTAAGTAATTAGTATATATTACGCATCTCTGGTCTCGAGTTGAGTTCGATGAGGTCAAGGCCACCTATTGTTCTACGTCTCATAAGAAATGAAAGCTCAAATATTTGCGAGAAAAATACGTCTTGAGTGACAGGTATTTTCTGATGATTGTATTTTTTTTACTCTTACGAATATAAATTATACAAAAGTCCTTTTACAATAAATACTTTTCTTCTTTGTCTCCACCTTATCCCACTAGGTGGGGTCGGCACTGTGAATTGTTTCTATTCCAGTCTCTTCTATCAGCCGTCATCTCAACACTCACTCCTCTCTCTCTCATATCGTCATTCACATACTCCATCCATGTCTTCTTCGGTCGACCTCTACCTTGCACTACCATTTCCATACATCTCCTAGTCACATGCATCTTCTCTCTACGCATCACATGTCCATACCACGCTAACCGTCCGCTCTTTAATTTGTCAATCACCGGGGCTACTTTCACACTTCCTCTGATATTGTCATGTCACAATAAATACGTTAATAACAATATTTCCATTATAAAAACGTGTGTGTTGTGTGCCTGTGTGTGGGATTTTTTTTTATTACTTAGATAGGCAGACGAGCTCACAGGCCACCTGGTGTTAAGTGGTTACTGAAGCCCATAGACATTTACAACGTAAATACCGCCACCCACCTTGAGATATGAGTTTTAAGGTCTCAGTATAGTTACATAAAACAGTCGAAATAAAAAATTGCTAAAGATGCTTTATTTTACGAGGTAGTTTTTGCGCAAAGCTGTGGTCACACAAAGCTCCTTAAATGAATGAATGAATGAATGAATGAATGTTAATATAGTTTTTTTAATTTTCAAAAAGAGAAACTCCGTTTCTTTTTCTGATGATAAGGCGTAACGGTCGTCTTGAGGTCCGCAACTGTCCCTTACGAAGGGATGTTTAGTATGTGGGCGAGGTGATTAGTCGCGTGCGCACCCGTCCGTGGTAGCCGCTATAGAATCGATAGAAGTGGCTTTTTTTTTTAACTTCTAATAGGTCGGCAGTAAAAGCGGCCTCCAAAGAGTTTATTTTTTCTCGCCCCCATGTTTTTTTAGTAAAGGATTCAATGAACCTATGAGATGGCAAAAGCAGATAGATAACAACAGTGCATACTTTGATTAATTAAATATATTTTACATTATAAAAACTAACTTTATATTCTTCTCGTAAATACGCCAATTTCATATGTAAGGTCATACAAAACTGAACTACTCACTTCACTGAATGACAGGTGAGTGAATCCGTCTATGAAAAATCTTTTTAAAACTAAAGTGTTTTAAAGGTTTTATTATAATTGTATAGATATGGTCACGCTGGTGTTGCGTGGCTTCAGCAGCTCAATGACGTCACAAGAATGACGTCATTTAACTTATGCACCACAAGTGTCTGTTACATGAAAGCATAACCGCCCGCGCCACCTCCGAACTGAAATGCATGCCTTCTTAGAGGCACAAACAGACAGGGTCGTGATGCTGCGCGCTTACTACTGTATACCTATTCTCAATACGCCCTACCGCCAGTAAATTTATCGATGTAATCCAATAACATACTCTTTAATAGCATCAGATTAATTATAGTAAATCCTTAAAAGAACCCATTTTAGTTTACATAATGACTCGGACGCACAGATAGATAGATAGATACCTATCTTGATATTTCTGTCACAAACTACAAAAAAAAACCTAAATAGTGATGTAGCCAGAAGAAGTAGCTGTTAAAAAAAACGACAGAAACCTGCATTTGTTAATTATTTTTCAAGCGCTCTCTAACACATTTGTAAGTCTACGTTGACAGGTGCGCAAGCGCACGTCACTTTGAGAAAAAATGGGGGAGAGGCTCCCTCCGCGCCACGATCCACTTTTTATATAAGAATTAATCGAGGAGGTACTTTCTTATGGCCCTAATACATTGATTGTTTGTTAGGCACGATTCTTTAAACATATCCAGTTTCACTCGTATTCAATGATAGTTATTATTAATTTATTAATTGATCAAACGCTCAGTTTGGTAATGTGTTAGTATACGTGTAACTATACTGAGACCTTAGAACTTATATTTCAAGGTGGGTGGCGCGTCGTGGCCTAACGGATAAGACGTCCGGTGCATTCGTGTTGAGCGAGGCACCGGTGTTCGAATCTCAGGCGGGTACCAATTTTTCTAATGAAATATGTACTCAACAAATGTTCACGATTGATTTCCACGGTGAAGGAATAACATCGTGTAATAAAAATCAAACCCGCAAAATTATAATTTGCGTAATTACTGGTGATAGGACCTCTTGTGAGTCCGCGCGGGTGGGTGCCCCCACCCTGTCTATTTCTGCCGTGACGCAGTAATGCGTTTCGGTTTGAAGGGTGGGGCAGCCGTTATAACTATACGTGAGACCTTAGAACTTATATCTCAAGGTAGGTGGCGCATTTTCGTCATAGATGTCTATGGGCTCCAGTAACCACTTAACACCAGGTGGGCTGTGAGCTCGTCCACCCATATAAGCAATAAAAAAAAATTAGTACATATTTCGATGACACTTATAATCTTGAATACTTCAAAATCTAATCTGTCAGATTTGACGTCAATAAGTTATTGACAATTGAGAATTAAAAGTGATTTCGAGGGTTATTTGGTTTAAACGACCTTTTTTGGCTTTTTCATACATTATACACGAAATTTATCTATATATTAATACGTGAAGTAAAAACTTTGTATCCCTTTTTACGAAAATTGCGCGGACGGAGAAGTATAAAATTTTCCACACTTATAGAGAATATAGAGACGAAGTGCACAATGCTAATATTTTTTTAAAATAATGCATATAAGATACATGAAATCGATAAAGAAAACATTACACACACTACATACCACGTATTTGACGCACACACGCATGCATACTATTTATTGTCAAACTTTTGTTCTTGAGGTCTGTTGTCAAATTGAGAATAGATTAAATATTGTTTGTCTTTGTTAATATTTTTTATAGTGTAGTCTTGGCGAAATTTGTGGTTATAGAAGTATAAAATACAATCATAATAGTGTACAAACTTACAATTCCAGTTAATTATAGTCGAATTTCGACTACTACGGGACCACTAGTATTTATAATTTAAGGTCCGTTTTATTTGGTATTACCACAGTATCAACAATTCGATGTTTTTTAATTGAACTTCAATTAAGTTTCCTCCATTGAAATAGCTGAAGAAGTTTTTTTTTTTTTTTTAATATTTTTTCGAAATTTTCAACTTTAAATTGTTCTCTTGTGATGTTGGATAAATGTCACTTATCCCAAATACCCTTCGATTTGATGATGATTTATTTTTTATTTTTTTATTTATTGCTTAGGTGGATGAGCTCACAGCTCACCTGGTGTTAAGTGGTTACTGCAGCCCATAGACATCTACAACGTAAATGCGCCACCCACCTCGAATATCGCTTCTTCGGATCAGAAATATTCTAGTTAGTATCAATTAATAATATCAAGTCCAATCGCTATGTGCATTTGCTAATAGCAAAGGCGATCACTAATAAAATAGAAATTGAATTATTTCAATTAATATATATCGTGTTACAGCCATTGCATGATGGGCAGTCGTTTTACTGGTTCGGCACCTGCTTTCGCTTAGGACGAAATGGCTTTTGATATAGGTATCTATACTAATATTATAAAGCTGAAGAGTTTGTTTGTTTGAACGCGCTAATCTCAGGAACTACTGGGCCGATTTAAAAAATTATTTCAGTGTTAGATAGACCATTTATTGGCGATATATCATAACGGTAAAACCAATACAAGCGGAGCACCAATAAAGAATATTTCAAAATAGGGGCTTAAATAGCTCCTTAACATTCTATAATTCAAAAAAATATTTTCACTTTCTACGTAAATGAAGTGGGGTGTAAAATTTTGCGTTATGCCAAAGTAACTATTCCACGCGAACGTAGTCGCGGGCAAAAGCTAGTATATACATATATAGGGTTGTCAGAAAATCATTTGCTATTTCAGTAAAAGGTTAATCTATTCTTTGAAAAAAAAAAACACTTATTGAAATCTATCTTCGACACAGACGTTTGTATATACGTATTTTTAATATGCATTCATTAATTTGATATGTATACATTTGTTTGTATGTAACTTCAAGCCTTCAAAACGTTTGATCAAGTTGAAAATTTACAAGCGCATCAAAGAACGATGTGACCGGACAATGTTTTTATAATTTCACCTTAATACATATATTTTATAATACATTTTTACTGGTGGTAGGACCTCTTGTGAATCCGCGCGGATAGGTACCACCACCCTGCCAATTTCTGGCGTGAAGCAGTAATGCGTTTCGGTTTGACGGGTGGGGCAGCCGTTGTAACTACACTTGAGACCTTAGAACTTATATCTCAAGGCGGGTGGCGTATTTACGTCGTAGATGTCTATTGGCTCCAGTAACCACTTAACACCAGGTTGTCTGTGAGCTCGTCCACGCATCTAAGCATAAAAAAAAATTTCTTTTAATGCGCAATTTTGGTACAGAATGTCACGTTCAACTTAATACTGATTGATTAATTATCTTCTTCTACCGCAACAAAGCCATGCTCTATAAGAGTAGCATGGTGCAAGTAATGACTTGGTTGTGCCCGTAGCATCGCTCTGACGTCATTGAGCGACGGTAACCACTCACCATTATGTTGACCGTATAATAAGTCTGTATATAACGGGAATTTTAAAAAAAGGTTGTCATTTCAATACAATAGCGTATTCGGTATCTTGTTCTAGAGTGTAGAGTCAGTGGATTCGACCATGAGCCTCATATCCAAAGAGTTTTGAAGCTAAAATAATACAGACAAAAGAAGGGCTTGTAGAATAAATAAATAAATATTTACTAACAATCACGCCACGTTAACTGGTCCCGTGATAAGTTCGTAAAGAACTTGTGTTACAGGTACCAGATAACGGAAATAAATGTAAGATTTTTATTATACACATACATATATTTAATATAAATCCATAACCCTGGAAAAGACATTTATATTTATCATACAAATATCTCCCCTTGGCGGGATTCGAAACCGCGACCCCCTTGTGTAGTAACCATGTCACTTACCACTACACCAGACGGCCGTAGAAGTCAGAAACTTCTTGGATCTTTACAGGGCATTTCGCGAATGAGCCAGTCGACAATGTGACTTATACATTCGGCTTGAGAGAGGTAGCTACCACATACTTCCAACGACCGTAAAGCTAAGAATGCACATCTCAGACAGGGGGTATCAAGATGACTCTTATCTCGGAAGGCTAGCGTAAGAGTCATGCGCGGTGTCTGGTCATAAACAGAAGCCAAAGAGTAGGTACGTCAATTCGTTCGTCCGAAGTTTTAGTTCGGAAAATTCAGAATTGAGAATACATAATACAGATCAATTATTTTTCTTCTTATTGCTTAGGTGGGCGGACGAACTCACGGCCCACCTGGTATTTAGTGGATATCCAAGCCCAAAGACATCTAAAACGTAAATGCCGCCACCTACTTTGAGATATGAGTTCTTAGGTCTCAATTTTTACAAGTACAACTGCGGCCCCGCCCTTCAAACCGAAACGCATTACTGCTTCACGGCAGATATAGGCAGGGTGGTAGTACCTACCCGCGCGGACTCACAAGACCTCCTAGCACCAGTAAAAAATGACGTCACGTATCTCTGTCTCTCATTTTAGAAGAGTGCAACCCACGCCCTCTGACCGTCACGTGACAAAATTATGAATCGCAATAATAAAAAACAATCTTTCAACTTGAAATAATAGCAAAACATTATGTATATTGAATGTTTTAATAATTCAGCAGCGATGTTATGAATTTGTCCCGTGCCGTCTTCAAATATAAACTTTGCAGGTCATATAATGTTTTGCCTATAAAGATATGATCGTGAGTACTAGTGTAGAATGTGGTTTAGTCAATATAAATGCTAATAGTTTTAGTGGAGACGTAGTTGGTAAATTAGTATCGCTTATAGAAGAATATTAGAATCGCTTTTCACTGGTGGTAGGACCTCTTGTGAGTCCGCACGGGTAGGTACCACCACCCCGCCTATTTCCGTCGTGAAGCAGTAATGCGTTTTGGTTCGAAGGGTGGGGTAGCCGTTGTGACAATACTGAGACCTTAGAACTTATATATCTCGAGGTGGGTGGCGCATTTACGTTGTAGATGTCTATGGGCTCCAGTAACCACTTAACACCAGGTGGGCTGTGAGCTCGTTCATCCATCTAAGCAATAAAAAAAAATTATCAATAGAATACGTTGTCTTTGTTGTCGAAGATAAGTAGACCAGGTACGTACCATCCGGCTATGGAATGAGCTCCCTTCCACGGTGTCTCTCGAGCGCTATGACATGTCCTTCTTCAAAAGAGGCATGTGGAGAGTATTAAGCGGTAGGCAGCGGCTTGACTCTGCCCGTGGCATTGCTGGAGTCCATGGGCGACGGTAACCACTCATCATCAGGTGGGCCGTATGCTCGTATGCATACAAGGGCAATAAAAAAAAAGTTGTTATGCGGCTCTCAACTTCCATTGACGCCACAGTTTGAGAGGTGACGTATTAAGCTCAATTCCTGTTTTAATAACTAAGCTTGAATGTATTGCGAAAAAATTAAACATAATGGTAACTATAGTTGTGCATACCCAAAATGCATATTACATTGTGGTGAGATTTGGTTATATATAGTTATTATATAATATAGATTCATTTCAATTACATAAATATCTCATGATTACTTGTTCGGTACCTATGTACATAAATATACATATCGACGCTTGAAAGGCAAAAGTGACTAAGCGACAATAACTGCTTTGTACATAAATGATAGGCAATACCTAACCATATTCGATGCGCAAAAAAAATATATTTCTAGGTCTATTAAAATCATTTCAATCCTACAGCTACTAGCTAGATTCTACTACAGCTAGATTCGTTAAAATAAATTTTGTTTTCAGGTATTTCAACTTTAAATTAGTCTATTGTAAAGTTCACGCATTTTCGCTTAGTCACGTTTGCCTTTCAAGCGTCGATATCATTAGAAAGATTGTTCCCTGCCTAACATCGAAATTGGGGCATTATTAGATAAGACAACGGGAGACCGGACCAGAACTCGTGGGCTCTTTCGAGAATTACACAATTGACAATATCTGTTTAATCTAGATACTTTTTTAAGTGCATACAAATAAGGAATATTATCCCGTATATTTTTAACATAATTATACAAATACAAGTGTAACCTTGCACTGGCTACAAACATCACCTAAACGTAAATAATTCAGAGGCAAGGTCCACAGACACCCATCATGCGACCGCTAGAACCGACTTCCGGGCCGAGGGGTGGGATAAAAACCTCATTTCCGGCCCACGAACCCTTCCGTTAGGGGAGACCCTACTTGTAGCGTCGGCGTCGCTATGGAGATTTGCTATGCTTGTTTCCAGACTGGGTGACGTAAAAAGAATAAGTTTTTTTAAACATCCTGTATCGGTATCATCGTCGTGTCTTAATTATATTACGTCACAGCATATAGTATAGTATAGTATAGTAATATATATAATTATAGTATAGTACAGTCTCGAATGGTGAATTTCTTCGGACACGTTTCGCGACGAGATGGCCGGTCCATAGAACGCCTCGTTGTACAGGGAAGCGTTGATGGTACAAGACCGCGCGGTAGGCCACCAATGCGGTGGACCGACCAAATTAAAACTGCAGTGGGAGGTCCCCTAAATGAGTGCAGTAGAATGGCCTCGAGCAGGGAGAGATGGCGCGACATCGTGAGACGCATCAGGTCTGCCCCTTCCAACACTACATGACGATCACGACCACTCTGTCAAGAGTGACACGACTGAGAAGAAGAAGAGTTACGGATAAATGTTTAACTAGAATTAAACGTTAAAAGGGTGATTAATTTGGATTAGATCTCAGTGGGTCGCGATTCCGATCCGGTGGTAAATTCTGCGAAGCACTGCTCTTGCTAGGGCTACTACTACTACTACTACTACTGAGCTGGCGCTATGACTCCGAAGTGGGTCTTGTCCTCCGACAATAAACTTTGCCATTCATGCCGGCGCTGCGCAATACCTTGCCAGTCCGACACTTGGAGCTCACGTAAATTTCCTTCCACAGCGTCAGATCAGCGGTACTTGGGCCTCCTTACGGGGCGGCGTCCCTACGGTACACGCGCGTACACCCGTTCACAGCCCGATCCTGCTCCATACGTACTACATGCCCGAGCCATCCGACCCTCCGTGCCTTCATCTCCCCCAGAATATTTGGCTCACCAAAAAGCCTCACCACATCCTTGCTAGGGCTGGTGTTAGCAAATTCTCTCAGGTTGAGCCCGTGAGCTCAACTACCCGTCCGGTCGTACCTGGAATAGCCCCTTAGGCTTCCAGCGAATAGGTAGGGGAAAAAATATTGGGTTAGAGATTCGAGGTGGTAACTTCTGTTACTTGCTTTTGCTATCGAAAACCTTCTCAATACACCCTGTACTTTGCTAAATCTTTTCACACACACACACACACACCCTGTACATAAAGCACGATTCAATCGAGATTCTGTCTTCTGATCGTCGTTATGGACATAAAAACAGTAGCATCATGCCACACGAGTGCGTGTTAGCTTTTCCACAAAATTCGCCAGTGACGTACAGACTTGTATAGCGTACTACCGGCTTTAACAAAGACGGAATCAAGCGAGGGCGTCCACCCTCGCTTTTGATAACGAACAGGTGAGAAATCGGTACGGTTATGCTTTTGTTAAAATATCAAATTGTACTTTAGTTATGGATAGAAACGTTTTTTTTTATAGGAAGTCATATCGTGGAGACAGCTTAGTGAGAACGCGGTTGAAAGTGTCTAGAATCACTAGGTCGGTGGCTAGAACTGATTTCATGCCGGAACTGGAATAATGGGTTGTGTTATTTAAACGAAAGATGTTTGATAATACAATAACTGTTTAATATTGGGGGACAGCAATGTAAAACGCACAAATTTCACCCAACTAATTGAAGATTATACATATATTTTTTAATTATCGCCGAGTTTAGTGAGATTCTCTTTTCATTGATAGATATTGATATTGAGTTTGATTGATATTGAGACCCTAATCTTAAAGCTTAAAGTGATTTAAGCGCGTACTCTGAACTGCTACCTCCAAACTTCCTCGACTTCGACTCAACCGTGATTTCCTAATGATCATCTCGAGGAATGTTCGAAATATGTAACTCGATCTTGTTATTATCACGAAGTTGACGAACATTAATAATACAACTACCAATAAAACAACAAACTCATAGAAACGAGAACGAAAAATTAGACCAACGAAAAGAACCTGCTGTCCTTCCTTGAGTTAAAAAAAACCTCGACTGACGAATACATTTTCGGTGATACCGAGTGGATGTTTTTGAAATTAAATTTAAATTTGTAGTTTGAACAATTGCGCAGCTCACACTGGACAAGCTTGCCTGTCCTGGTGAAACTGGAAAGGTCCCTGTGCCACCAGTAATCTCCCTCATTTATAAAAATAAAATATAAATAAAACTTGGCAAGGCTGTATCGTGGGCGCTTGTTACGCATTTACTACTTACGCCTCGATTCCCAAACAATAAATAACAGGTACAATGCAATTTCTCTATTTTCCACTTGAATTTAGTGGAAAATAGGGAAATAGCAGCTTCGAGTTTCCTTGAATTACGTTGAGCGGAATCGAAGAAAATAACGTTGTATACTGCAGTTAGATTTTTTATTGCCCTTGTAGGCTTACGGCCTTTAGCTTACGGCCCACTCCTGATGGTGAGTGGCTACCGTCGGTCATATACGTCAGCAATGCCAAGGCGAATACTGCGCTTAGATTATCCCAACAATGTGCTAGTTTAAGGTTAGATTGGTATACACACCGCGCACCATAACTAACTAACCATAGTTTGGTTATGTAGCGTAAATTATATGGCATTATACAATCCTTGCAGCCAGCACGAGCCACTACGTTCTCCTATGTTTTAAAATCTATTAAATTGGGAAAAAGGGCTGGCCCAACCGTTACCCGAAATGCATGGTCATTCACGAATAGCCAACACGATTGGCGCCAACTACAGTGGTGCCAGATTAAGTATTGCGATGTGGCACGTTGTGATTCATCACCGACCAAATAAAATAAACTTTACCGTTACCGAATCCATGCTCGTGAATGCAGAATAGTAATTTCCAGTGCTCTGTCATATCGTAGGCTGAAATCATAGAGCGCAGGCAATCAGTAATGTATGGTGTTTCTGGGAATCGTTGTCATGGCAACGCGTCGCATCAACACCCCGCCCTGCTGAACGCTTGCTGGTGTGCTCCTGACCTGACAAGCTGTGGGCACATCGAGTGGCAATTATACGGAATCTTTTAAGCGTTTTAACGATGCATTTTCGTGTGAAGTTTTAGCGTGGTTAGCGTGGCATGGACATGTGATGCGTAGAGAGAATATACATGTGACTAGGACTAGGAGATTTATGGAAATGGTTGGGTAAGGTAGAAGAGGAAGAGGTGTGAATGACGATATGAGAGAAAGAGGAGTGAGTGTTGAGATGACGTCTTCTTCTTCTTCTGATAGAAGAGAACGGAGTAGAAAAACTTGCTGTGCCGACCCCACCTAGTGGGATAAGGTGAAGAAAAAGAAGATTTTCGTGTGAAGTTTCAGAATGTGTCTTGAATATGTTTGAAGATGTGACTTCGCACAGTTTGTCGAAACTACCAGATATGCCCCGCTATATTTATAGTATGTTCAAGGTTGTGAGATGATGGATGGCGGTGAGATTGACAACTGACGAGGGAGAACTAAGAAGTGTATGCTGTTCTAGATGCAGCCTGCTTCGATTAAGTTCTGTGTCATCTGAAGCTCAGACTGTTATTGAGCGACATTCTTCTTCTTTGTCGTATCACTCTTGTCAGAGCGGTCGCGGACGTCATTCGGTATCATTGCTGTGAGCTAATGCTATGTGCCTCTCGAGCAACCACAGCTTCTCCCGCATGCTCCCCCTACTGTCCATAAAACATGGGCAGAAATCTGGCGTTTTCCTCTAAACCCAAAAAATGATTACTTAGAGAAATGAGATGAGTTTTCTGCTGCTGTGGTCCCATGCTGAGATGACAGTAGAAGCCTTAATCTATTTAATATAGGGTAATATCGTCCTGATCCGTTGTACCTCAAACTTATTATCATTTCTTGTTTGTGTGTGTTCAGCCCGTGTTTATCTGACTTGGCACGTCATCGCGTCATATACCAATTGCGTTATTATGTACTATGTCGTTTTACTAATTGTAATGCACACTGTACACGTGAATAGTTGCTTTAAAATACTTGTTATATAAAATAATCGACAACCATAAAAAAAATGAACACCATTACTTAATCAAGATGCAATAAGCGAACGATATGTTCAGAGACGTCACAAACTTGAGTGACAAACGCAATTATTATGCCTTCTTGTATGTAAAAAGTATTTATTATGACTAGTGGTCCCGCAGTAGTCGAAATTCGACTATATTTAATTGAAATTGTAAGCTTTGTATACTATTTCATAAATCACAAATTTCGTCAAGACTACACTATAGAAAAATATTAATAAAGACAAACAATATTTAATCTATTCTCACCAAACCACAGACGTCAAGAACAAAAGTTTGACTATAAATAAAATAGTATGCTTGCGTGTGTGCGTCAAATACATGGTAGTGTGTGTAATGTTTTCTTTTTTGATCTAATGTATCTTTTATGCATTATTTAAAAAAATATAGCATTATGCACTTCTTCTCTATATTCTCTATAAGTGTGGAAAATTTCATACCTCTCCGTCCGCGCAGTTTTCGTAAAAAGGGATACAAAGTTTTTACTTCACGTATTAATATATACATAGATACTTACGGAGAACTATATAGTAAAGACACCCTAATAATGTTTAATATAATTTGTGAATTAGTGTCATTTTTTGTTTAATGTCGCTTGTAAACAAAGCCTGATATTCGAATCTGCTGTATGAGGACACTTGAATCTCATCCGTAAGAAGTTACAGTCGATCACAAAGCTGATCTTTGTTGTATGTTTTAATGTTACTAATCTAAAAACTTCCAACGTGCATTGAATATTTAAAGAAAATTTAATTCAAAAAAAAATAAATATGAAACCGAACCCTTAAATTACTGCAGCGATGAATTCGTAAGTTCAAAAAGCGGCTTTAAATTGCAGCTCAAATTGCCAGCTAGTTTCTGATGCAGGTTGAGAATGGAGAAACATTCCCGTGAGAACAGAACAGCTGTTGTCCGCGGAAGAAATATTATAAAGTACTAATGTTTAAAACCTATAGTATTTATAGAAGAAATGATTCAGTTACTTCCGCGACATAGTTTTCATATACATAGTAGTTAAAAAAAAAGAACTTTTAACTATTTTTTTTAAAACAGATAATTTTTTTGGTGACTTCATAAATAAATAAATTGTAAGGGGAAATCATTATTATCCGGTTAATCATGATTGATCATGTATATTTATTATATGTTTTATCTTAGTACTAGTTTCCTTCCTATTTTCAGCATTGCAATCAGTTCGTTTCATTATCACAGGCGTATTCAATTGGCGAAAGCATACTTTTTACAAATTAACATTTTGCCTATTGCATATTATAGATTTACGTAATGTTCGATTCTTCTAATACTCTTCTAACAAAGAATAACTCAAATTTCGATCGAATTAAACTACTTACTTCTCAATAAAAAAACCTAACCATTTTATATTAAATAAATCGAGTCGTTTTCTCAAATTCAATTTCATTTATTAGGCAATTTAATGTACTCTTATCATTAAAATGAATAAACAACTTCTCTTGTGAATATCCAAACTGGATACAATAAAAACTCAACTCAATTATCAGCTGACATTTAGCGCGGAGATTCATTCTATTTTCATATAATCAGTGTTGTCAGATCACGGTATATTCCCCCCGAGATGTGGTATTTAGGCGCCCCATGAATTTTACGAACAGATTGTCAATCCGACCCCGCAATGCCATGGCGACCGCGATCTAAACACCGAGCCCTATTAATCTCGAAGTGAGGGCGTGTCGAATGCGTCGGGTGTCCATAATTGATACGAACGTGTGAACAAACATACTCAAGGCTGTATTTGTTATTGATGGATATAATTCTTAGAAATTATCTTAACTGTTTGTGTAAATGTTCAGCGGTAGATAGTTGTGTAGAAAAATATATCTTAGATGGTGAAAGAACTCACGGCCCACTTGGTGTTGTGATGGTGGACATCGTAATTCAAATGCCACCATTTACCTTGAGACATGAACACAAAATTCTCTCTCTCTTCAAATCGGAACGCTTGAGTGCTTCAGGGTAGAAATGAGCAGGCTGATAGAATTCATCCGTATAGACTTACAATACTACAATACTTACTTAGAATATTATCAATATTTATCGTTGTTCTATGAGTTCACGCGTCATTTTTCCGATGAGTCAAAACTTTGTACAACTTTAGTATTTCTGGAAAATTTTCTTGTGATACTGTACTATCTATCAACTTACACAAAGTTATAATAATTAAAAAAACCGTTTTTACATTATAAATTGATAATATAAACAAATATTGTCGAAGTAAATTAACTATGTATTATTTAGGTATAATTCAGAAAATACAATTGGTCAGATCTTGATAAAATTCGGTTAACAAAGATAAAAAGTTGTGAGATAATTTAACATAACATACCTAAAAAAGTACAGATCAATTGAGGACCTCATTTTTTTTATTTATTTTTTATTGCTTAGATGTGTGGACGAGCTCACAGCCCACCTGGTGTTAAGTGGTTACTAGAGCTCATAGACATCTACGACGTAAATGCGCCACACACCTTGAGATATAGTTCTAAGGTATAGTCTCAGTATAGTCACAACGGCTGCCCCACCCTTCAAACCGAATCGCATTACTGCTTCACGGCAGAAATAGGCGGGGCGGTGGTACCTATCCGTGCGGACTCACAAGAGGTCCTACCACCAGTAATTACGCAAATTATCATTTTGCGGGTTTGATTTTTATTGCATGATGTTATTCCTTCACCGTGGAAGTCAATCGTGAACATTTGTTGAGTACGTATTTCATTAGAAAAATTGGTACCCGCCAGCGAGATTCGAACACCAGTGCATCGCTCGATACGAATGCACCGGACGTCTTATCCTTTAGGCCACGACGACTTCATTTCTTGAGGAGTCTATTAATATAATCTACGAGTAGTTTGAGCTTATTTAAGCTATTGCTCGTATTCCATATCATATTTTGCGAGGGTCACGGCGAACCGTGTCAAGGCTCTACGAGTCTGTGCGATTGAGGCCGTGATATTGCAAGGAATGCTTATGATTGCACTTAACCTTTAAAAATTGGTCCGAACGACCTCTGGATCTATTGACGGGTCATAAAATGTAAGGATAACATATTGTATGTCATAGTTAATTGACATGTTACTGTCATCAGTATTTATAAATTAGATATAATAATGTAAAAGTGTAAGAAGTTATTTTGTAATTTTTTTACGTCTTAACCACAAAAGAGGCTCTAAAAAAAATTACATAAATGTTGTCAGGTTAAAAGAAACAAGAACATAAAGTAGCTTTTGTCAAGCCCAAAAAAAAGAATAGAACATTTTTGCTTATTTAAAAATAATAGACCTAATTAATATCATAGAAAATTGACTCAAAATGATGGTATCCCTGGGGAGTGCGAGGGCGCGAACGCCGTCAAATTGGCGGGAAAGCTGCTCGTTTGACAGATCATTTTTTATTCCGTTCGGAACTTTGGCGGTCATTGTTCCGCTGATTACCAGCTGGCCAGGAAGTGAATTGCACCCAGCTATTATTTATTCTGTTCAATGTTTTAGATGATTTTGTAATTTCTAATCATGATTTGTTTTCTTTTATATTGATATATTTTATCCTAACAAAACAGATACTCCCTAAATTCAATAATTCAAAATGCGTTTAAATGGAATTACATTATTGATGCATTTTTGTAGCGACCTTGTCCAAAGGGTTTACAGGATTACCGGATCATAGCAGTGATCAGTCTGTGCCGACATTAAAATACTAATACAATATGTATCAAGATTTCTAACTAAATGTGTACCTAATATGGAGGATTAATTTACCAAGGCCACAGCTAAGCCGTTACCTACCGCTGAAGTCTTTCTTCAGACCTCGTTTGAAAAACAACATGTCATATAACAAAAAGCCTGTAGACATTAATTCGAGAAACACACAACGTAATTGTTCTATTAACTGCCGATATTTTTAAAATTAACAACAAGATCCAATTAAACAAAAAAAATCTACACTCTTTATCTTTGCACCCCTCAACGGATAGCCATCTAAAAAATAATAATAAGGAAAATAAGATTAAAATATGGCGACATTTAATATGGGGGAGGTCGGAGCTGACTGGTCACCGGTTATTAATTCCGGTAAAACGTGGTATCTCGGGAGACGCCACGTACAACGCAAATATCATTAGCTACGTTGTTTGATGTAACAATATTACTTGGGTTTCCAGGTGGTCTTGACTGCATAACTTACTGACTAGAAGATAAACGCTGCTCAGAGTATAAAAACTGAACTGTCAATAGAAGCATCGAGGTTCGAATGTGACTTTTCCGTACATAATTGCTGGTAACCTAAGCAACTATTCCAGCTACGCGCGGACGGCTAGGTGAGCTCACCGGCTCAACTTGAGAGCTTTTTTTTTATTGCTGAGGTGGGTGGACGAGCTCACAGCCCACCTGGTTACTGGAGCCCATAGACATCTACAACGTAAATGCGCCACCCACCTTGAGATATAAGTTCTGAGGTCTCAAGTATAGTTACAACGGCTGCCCCACCCTTCAAACCGAAACTCATTATTGCTTCACGGCAGAAATAGACAGGGTGGTGGTACCTACCCGCGCGGACTCACAAGAGGTCCTACCACCAGAATTTGCTAACACTAGTCCTAGTGAGAGCAGTGCTTCGCAGAATCTACTATCGCAATCTCAACCTACTTAGAAGATGCGGCGAGAAACTCAGTGGGTTGATCGATTGATTCGTGTTACAGTTTGACTTTACAGTTTTTTGATCACGGACTACTAAGGTGGTATGAGTATCAGGAAACAATATACAGCATCCAGTTTGAATTAGCATAGCTCACTTGAATAAAACTAAGCCTTCAGGTATTGCTTTATGAGTATAGCCTTATCCATACCAAAACACTACAGTTCATAACTGGCCAAACGGACCAACGTTTGAACCAAATCTTACCCCAACTATAGATAGATTTTTTTATGAATATTTCATTACAGCTGATTAAACTATGATATCACGATATTCTCGAAGCCCCCATCAATTTGCTCGTCGGCCGGTGGTCGTACAATCAGTAAATTGGTGTACGTAAACACACGCGCTAAGTTCGACCTTTCGGTAAAAACCTTTTGTACCATTGTTAGCGTTCTCGCATCAAACCAATACCTGGATTAGTTGTTTGGAAACGTGAATGACGCATATAGGTGTCTGATTCTTTCCGATGAATTTATAAATAGCTTTTGAAAGGTAATTAAAAATATCTTTACGGTTTAATCTAGGCATAAATACTTTAAAGTTTTCGTGGTCAATGGTAAAAGTGTTCGTAACGCCAAAAATAATCGAATGACACTAAAAACACAACGTTAGAAAAAAAAAAAAAAAAAAAGTAGGTTCAATTATGTCTTCGGCTAGCGAATTGCGAAAAAAACACTACAGACTTTCAGATATTAGATTTTGTTTGTTGATATTAGTTTTTGTTTCGTTCGTATTAAGCAGATAGAATACATGTACTCTCTTTTCGAGAAACCGACAAAAGTACTTCATCTCTACGTTAACATTATGTTAAACATCAAGTCATTCATCAGTCAACATAATACATGTTATGTTAAACCTTAAATCAATTTCAGTTGTTTCTAAAACTCTTCCGTAATCTTCATTTAGATTTGTTCCATCATATAAATTGGAGGCCGAAAGTCGATGCCACTGGAATGTAAGCTACGTAACACGTACTTTTGAATTCAATACGCACGCTTTAAATTGCAAAAAAATATGTACTCACATGAAACTCGAACGTGATTCGAGAGTACCCATAGTAGGGGTCAGTGTTTATACGTAAACTGTAATCGGACACGCAACCACCGTGAGATCGGTATCGCATCCCCACGACACGGGATGAACTGCGTGAGTCGGATCCATTCGGGAAATTAAGAAAAAAAAAGAGAACTGTTTGTTAGGGAGATGACGTCATTAACGGATGTGTCCGTTTTAGTGGATCGATCATCGACTTTTATTACGAAATTAATTTGTATTTATGTTTTTTTTAAGAGAAATTTATGTTTCTAATAGTTAAATATAGTATTTGGGTAGTAAATTAGTGTTATTGCAGGTTGCGGTAGGTAGCGGCTTGGCTCTGCCCCTGGCATTGCTGAAATCCATGGGCGACGGTAACCACTCACCATCAGGTGGGCCGTGTGGCTCGTCTGCCTACAAGGGCAATAAAAAAAATAGTTTTTTTTTTGTTGCCCTTGTAGGCAGACGACCATATGGCTCACCTGATGGTGAGTGATTACCGACGCCTATGGATTTCAGCAACGCCAGGGTAGAGCCTCGTTTGAAGAAGGATATGCCATAGCGCTCGGAAAAAACCGTGGAGAAGAGCTCATTCCAAAGCCGGATGGTACGTGGCAAAAAAGACCTCTGGAAACGCACTGTAGATGAATCCAGTGGCTCTAGGTAGTATTGGTGAACTACTCCGGCGGCGGGTGGTGCGATGGTAAAAACGAGATGATGGTATCGTCTCAAACAATTCCATAGAGCACTCTTCATGGAACATACGGTACAAAATACAGAGAGAAGCGAAGTCCCTTTGCAGACCCAGAGGCTCCAAACGATCCCTGAGAATGGGATTATCGACAACACGAACGGCTCTCTTCTGTATGGAGTCAAATGGAAGAATGGTAACACCATTTTGGTTTATGTATTCCAGTGCGAAGGGTAAGATATCTTGTAGTTTTCGTGACATAAAGGATAAGACCGGAGTACTCGCATCCAGCGTTGCGATTGTGGCGATAATTGAATCCCGCAGGCAATTCTTCTAATGAAAGTATTAACTTAACAATTGTTCACGAATATCTTTCACGATGTAGGATCTTGTGTTAAAAAATGAGGGTAGTTAGCACCAGTCTGTTTGTTTCTAGCTTGAAGCAGTCAAAGTCCGTGGCCGAATTGTGCACGGGTCGATTTCTACTTTTTTTTATTGTTTAGATAGGTGGACGAGCTCACAGCCCACCTGGTGTTAAGTGGTTACTGGAGCCCATAGACATCTACAACGTAAATGCGTCACCCACCTCGAGATATAAGTTCTAAGGTCTCAAGTATAGATACAACGGCTGCTCCATCCTTCAAACCGAAACGCTTACTGCTTCACCGCAAAAATAGGTAAGGTGGTAGCACCTTGGTGTAAATTGGTGGTAATTACGCTAGTTATAATTTTGCGAGTTTGATTTTTATTACACGATGTTATTCCTTCACCGTGGAGGTCAATCGTGAACTTTTGTTGAGTACGTATTTCATTAGAAAAATTGGTACCCGCCTGCGGGACTCGAACACCGGTGCATCGCTAGATATGAATGCACCGGACGTCTTATCCTTTAGGCCACGGCGACCTCAAAACTTAAAACTCAGCACTAGACAGACTACACTCATTTAAGCTTAAAAAAATCGACCTCACATTTCAAGATGCAAAGATTCCTATAGCCACACTACATAGAAACATTGTAACCAACGACAAAGTATATTACGAAAAAAACGACCAGTTCGCGCTTTGTTAGAATAACCCCTTAGGCTACAAACCATTAGGTAGGGGGGAAAAACCAAACAAATGCACAGAAACACGTTCGCTTTCAACTTTAAAATAAATTACCTCGTACATTAGCTGTGTAATGAATCGAATTAATCCAATTTGGATGAAAGGGTAGAGCGTGATCTCTGTCATTAACGAGATGACGCCTCGCGCCGAGCCCCCGCGCGCGTCATCAACCGAATCACACACAATTAGCCGGTGTGAAATCGTATTAAACGATCTAATGTAACGTAATCATTAAAACAATACCTTTCATAACGTACCAACAATATGAAGTAGGTTCCGTAACATAATAGCTTTCAACATTTCTTTAAATTAAACTCTTGTCTGGAAGAGATCGTTTTTAGCCGCCTGTTGTACAAATCTATCTGCTTTTTGACTGTTTTTGAATGTAAATTGTGTTTTGGTGCGCAATAAAATGTATTCTCTCTCTCTCTCTCTCTCGCTCTCTCTCGCCGTTTTATTTATTAGCATGGTTTTTTTTCATTTTTTCCCCTATTTTTAGGCTGGTAGCTTATAGAGCTATTCCGGCTACGCCCGAACGGTAGGTGAGCTCACGGGCTCAACCTGAAAGAAATTACTAAAACTAGCTCTACCAAGAGCAGTGCTTCGCAGAATCTACCACCGGATCGGAATCGGGACCCACTGAGAAGTTCCGGCGAGAAACTCAGTAGGGTGTGCCTATGTGAGCTTGGTTTATGGTTGTTTGTACCTATATGCTGGACTGTTTGAACGTCATTTTCAACGACTTCAGGACATTCCTTATTAAAATTGGCACACGCATCATTAACCAACGACGAAGCAATAAATTTAAAAGTACGCTCTAATATGCGGGCAAGTATCAAAAGAAAAGAAGTTGAAATAATAAATAATAATAAATAATAAATATTTACTAACAATCACGCCACGTTAACTGGTCCCGTGATAAGTTCGTAAAGAACTTGTGTTACAGGTACCAGATAACGCATATAAATGTAAGATTTTTATTATACACATACATATATTTAATATACATCCATAACCCTTGAAAAGACATTTATATTTTATCATACAAATATCTCCCCTTGGCGGGATTCGAACCCGTAATGAATGAAAATGAATCGTAGGTTCGTTTTTCTATTGAAGTGTGTTATTTTAGTTTTAAAACTACAAATATTATTGTAAATTCAGACGAGTTGACTCTTACGTTTTGCTGATAGAGATCCTTCTAAATTTAATAAATTGAATTAATAAAACCACAAATTAGAGACTTTAGAAATAGCAAAACGCTAAAGATTAAATCGTAAAAGTATTTTTAATTATCTTTTCGTCTCGCGAAATTCAAATGATTAAGTGCATTCACACCTGTTACAGACAATACCCTATTAATATCTAGGTCGATGGATGGAAGGAGACAGCGCTAGGTAGTCGCGTGCTATTCATCACGATTTATCATCACGACGCTTAAACACAATGGCTTCGTGAGGAGCCACCCGCCGGTGCGCCGACAAACAAATGTGATTCGAATTTAATTATTAATCAAAATTGAGTCGTCTGTTGTTATACACGAATATTGTATATTATACTAGCGGACCGTCTACGGACGTTGTCTTGTGAATGCATTTATTTATTTATTTATTTATTTTTTGGGCAGGAGGAAATCGCCGGACTTCCGCCCTTCTCTAGGGATGGCGGGCGGGGTATGTCAGAGTCGAACTGACTAAAACCTCCTGTCGCTCAACAACCAACGTCCAAACCTCGCATGAGACAGAACTCATGAAAAGGCAAAGGGGGAAAGTGAAGCGCTTATTGCGGAGCACATCTCTCCCATCACCCTCCCCCTCGGGACGCCGGACTGGCGGTCGTCGGCGCCACGACCACCAGCCCTCTCGGTCGGCAGACTGTCCGAATCCCGCCTAGATGGCGCCGGTTAGAGCGGGTGTGTGTGCATACACAAAAATTAATTCAAGTCGATCCAGTCGTTTAG
Source organism: Bombyx mori (assembly GCF_030269925.1). Classification (NCBI taxonomy): domain Eukaryota; kingdom Metazoa; phylum Arthropoda; class Insecta; order Lepidoptera; family Bombycidae; genus Bombyx; species Bombyx mori. The sequence continues at coordinate 5,818,138 of NC_085126.1, forward strand.
TTCCAGTATTGATAAATAACCTAGATTTGTGAATTTAAGCTAGGGGCTCCCAAACTTATTTTAGCTCGAGCGAGAGCTCAGTCCGCATCTAAGAGTCCTCCTAGATGAAATTACAAATCGCCTTCCAAGCCTCTACATAACGCCCTCTTTTTTTTTCTGGGTCTTTTACCACTCCCCTTTAGGCCTGCAGTGCCCACAAGGGGGCGTTTTCACCCACTTTGGGAAAGGCTGATCTAAGCCATCCAGGGCGCCAAGCAAACGCATACTAAAAAAACTGATTCAAATCGGTCCAGCCGTTTAGGAAGAGCTCAGTGACATACACATGTACAGTAGAATTATATATACAAAGTTAATACTGTTATAGATTATTCAGAAATTAGGAGATCCGTAGAAGAACCAAAGTTGCTGACATAGCCCGTAGGATTAGCAAACTGAAGGGACAGTGGGCCGGCCGTATAGCGCGAAGATCGGACGGCGGGTGGGGCAGAAAGATCCTCAAGTGGAGACCGCCTACTGGCAAGAGCAGTGTGAGTCGACCACTTACCTTATGGACCGGCGACCGAATGAAAATTCCTGGGTGTTTGAATTCGGAACGTCAAAAACGTCAACGAGCGACGTCCGCTATGACACTCTTCCTTTTTCAATTCCAGCCGCCAAGGGCGAAACATCGATTTCATATATCTCTAATTTATCAACTATGGACTAATAAAGATATCACCAATAAATACAGTCCACTCTCATTCACCACAACGCAACACTGGGTCACGTTGGAAGCAGGTGGCAACGGGCCGGTCGCATTGGAGATCAATTGAAGAGGCCTATGTTTAGCAGCGGACAATGGACAGGCTGAGATGATGATGATTATGATCATGTTGTTATAGATTAAAATTCCAAATCTAAATCCAAAGTAGCAATTCTATATGAGGTTTAATAAAACTACCCTCTATTATGCGTTCAGTTTTGCTTGCACGAAGTTAGCTAGTTCGGCTTGTGCGTTCGCGCGTCAAGCTTGCAATAAATTTGTCGCGAAAGCATTAAACCTTGGTTTGTGATTCAAAATTTATCGAATATAGCATTTCTGTATGAGGTGAAATAAAACTACCCTCCGTTTACACGTTCAGTTTTGCTTGCGCGGATGTGGGTAGTTCAGTTTCTGCGTGCTCGCGTCAGGCCCGCAATGGATTTCTCGCAAAAGCACTAAGTCGCGATTTCAGTTTCAGTAGCTTGATAATCGTATATTTGATTGTACACTGCGTAGTTTTCGTTGCCTGAGCCGTATATCGTTTAAACTTTACTTAAGTAAAGATAAACCCTCCTCGCGTCGCTTTCCTCATTACTGAGAGTCGTGATTCCTCTACTGCATCACTCTCTCATGTGTGTGTTCTTTCATGTGTTCTCTATCTGCTACGATCCTTGGCCCCAGTGGAGGGCATCGTGGAGCTTGATAAACCTATACTAATATTATAAAGAGGAAAGATTTGTTTGTTTGTTTGTTTCGAATAGGCTCCGAAACTACTGGACCGATTTGAAAAATTCTTTTTCCATTAGAAGCCGACATTGTCCCTGATGAACATAGGATACTTTTTTTTAATTTTTTTTTTTGGTTTCATGTGTGTTTTAATGTTTCCGAAGCGAAGCGAAGGCGGGTCGCTAGTCTTAGATAAATAGAGAATGCTTAATTAGTTTATCCTTCGTGAATACATTTCTTTGTCTTTGTCTTCTTATTCGTTCCCTCACTTCTGAGGATCGTGACTTCGTAGTACTCTTCGAACAATAAGCCTCTACCTGACGCGACCAGCTGCTTGGCAGCGATGAGACGTATAGTTGGTGGAAAATCAGATCCGTCCAACGTGTTGGCTTCCAACCTCTTGGCCACATCCCTTCCACTTTAGCTTTACTGGCGGTAGGACCTCTTGTGAGTCCGCACGGGTAGGTACCACCACCCCGCCTACTTCTGCCGTGAAGCAGTAATGCGTTTCGGTTTGAAGGGCGGGGTAGCCGTTGTAACTATACTGAGACCTTAGAACTGATATCTCAAGGTGGGTGGCGCATTTACGTTGTAGATGTCTATGGGCTCCAGTAACCACTTAGCACCAGCTGGGCTGTGAGTTCGTCCACACATATAAGCAATAAAAAAAAACTTTAACTTCTATTAACAGTCTTTTTTTCTTCTTTTTTTATTGCTTAGTTGAGTGGACGAGCTCACAAGAGGTCCTACCACCAGTAAAAAAGTCTTATTTAACAATAGCAGTACCAACGAAACTAATAGTTTCTTTGAACCACCCGATGATTACACACAAAGGCACGTTATTATATTCCTAAAAAAAACTAATGACTAATAAATTTTGGCACCTGATTTGTATTCAAAGCAGAAACTAGATATCTATTGAACATATTCATTAGGTACATTGACACTGTAAAAACGTTTTTAACTAGTGCGCCGAATCTAGAAAAACTAGTGATCTGTGTCCTTTTTAATTGGATAAGGGGGTACATGAGCTTGCATTCTTGAATGCGTGCGTTCTAGAAAATACTACAAATAACTTACGATATATTTAGTACAAAGATTTAGAAAGAAAAAAGCGCTGAAACAGATCACGTAACTAACAATTAATTTCATCTTTTACCCTTTTGACAATGCGACATTTTCGCGAATTAACAATAGATACGACCCGACCCGAGTCTTAGATCTGGAACACTGTAGAAATAATTTATGCAACAAAAAAAACAAATAAAACCTTCTTCTTTAACAACAAACCGAACTAAAAGTTAATTCATGTTTCTTTAATCCTATTGATACTAAGTTAGGTAGGAAGATTTTCACTATCATTGACTTCCTTATTTTCCTTATTTAGTAGTGAAATTCCCAAAAAACTGCTTCGATAGTAGTTTCTTGGAACATAAAGGTTATTGACATTCGAAATTTCAAATTCATCAATCTATCAGTCAATCAATACAAGCATATCTGTCTATGGATACGAAATTTCACGTGGCCTCATTAACTCTGCGGACGGTTTTTTTTCCCTACCTAAGCTGATGGTCTAGAGAGACCAAATGAGCGTAACCTTAACTAGTAGGTGAGCTCATGGGGCTCAAATCTGACGATATTGCTAACACGAACCCTAGCAAGAGCCGTGCTTCGCAGAATCTACCACCGGATCGCAAAACGCGATCGACTGAGAAGATCCGGCGTGAAACTCAGTGGACTGTGTCTGTAGGTTAATTTACTCGCCCATACTTGGTTTTAGACAGTTTTAGTTATCACGGAGTCGCTCTTAGCAATAATAGAGTCTTTAAATATTTATCTGTGAGTGGTCAGAACGTTTTAGTCGTTATCTCCGGTAGAGGCCGCGGTGAGAATGTGCTATTATCTGGTCCGCACGCGCCATCGTCACTGACCACAGAATCAGGCAGGATCTAGACAGAAACACGTGTATTATTATATTTAGCTTCGGGTTTTGCGAGTTCTAGATATAAGTAAAACTACGGCTTAATTTAGCGTTTATTATTTTCAATGTGTCCTATATTTTACAGTTTACGTGGTCACGTCGCATGTGTACAATAAAAATAAAATAGTATTATATTAAGATAAAAAATGGATCTGCTTAGAGAACTTGCGCGCTAGTTGAACTACTACTAACGTAAACACACAAGCGAATATAATTTATAATGCCTACAAAACGGTGAAGCTATATACTATATCAAAGTAGATGTCCAAGTTCTTACAATTTTTCTTGGGAATTTCTGTCGCGAAAATTTCATGATTTTATGTTCACACAAAAGCAGTAGAATGCATTTTAAAATTCGACCTTACGCCTCAAATAATATGGCGACATTCACGTTGTAATATCCATCAACTAATTTAACGGCTTGATATCAGATAAGCTCGTCTACCGATTTGGAGAAGAAAAAAAAAACACTATTTTGACAGTTTTCAAACATACACAGTCTGTGGTATGGATGTTGTTCATCTCCTGAGTATGTTTAGTGTTATCTGTGCTTTTAAACTGTACAACGGGACGGTCACAGATTGCTCGTAGGTATCTTCGAGACATTTGAAAGCGCATGCCACTGTTTTTGTCTTGACAATTTTAGTTTTTTTTGTTTTGCGCGAATACCTTTAAAAATGATTTAGGTTATCAACTGAATTTACAATATTATTAGTACTTTTTATTGATGTCGACTAATTCTTAAGTTTCCCTACTAAAGAGAGACATAATGAACATTGACGGAACAATTTTTTTGATATCAGTTCAAAGCTTCTTTTTTTTTTTCTTCTCAATATGGCAATCGGGTTTTGCTATGTAATTGTTGCCAGGGTTGAGTACATAAAAATTTTCAATTCTTAAATATATTCTGTTTTATAAAAAAATGGAGAGGAGTTAAAAAATTGATTTCCAATTGTAATCAATTAGGTTAAACTTAAATTTAGCTGAATGAAACAAGATGAGACTAAAAGAAATAATGTCCCAGTAAAATTAAAAGCCACGATCGAACCTGAAGAAGCACTAGGTACATTCACAAAAGAAAACAAATCACAAAACGTTCGCTGACGCGTTCCCGCCAAAAAAGCCTGTCGATGTGTACTAGAAAAATCTGACAACGGAATCTCTCATCTATAATATAGTTTGTTATGCTTTAAGTTGATATTGGTCTCTATCAGTTACCAGAGCTACTTATTTATCTATATTATCACTAAGGCACACTACTCACAATAATACTAATACTTAAAATACCTAGGACTTAGGAATCACCGTCTTTTTTCTCACTGAAGCGAAATAACTATATCCATTAGTAAGCTGTAAACTAATTTGCCATAAATGATTCTGTATGTCAGTTAGGTATCGGTATTTAAAAAAAACAATTGACCACATTACTATCGTTTAGAAATTTGGAGACTAACCACTACCAATTGCATTTTAACAACAACAAGAACATTGTACGAACAATGAAATAATTTGATTATTGTTTTAAAGTACATTGAACTCAATTTAAAATTTAAATTCACTTTCGAATGAGGTCAAGTAACTCAAAAAATTTGGCATCCATTATTATCCTGCCTTATTTGTCCGACTGATCCTTAGAAAGTACCATGTGTCACACATTGTCGCGTTTTGTATTCTGATTTAAATGTGACAAATGAACTGTGACGTCATGGCATTATGATTTATGGGAAATGAAAATGAAAAAATCAACTTTAATTATCTTGTATTTTAATTTGTTGATTGCTTTTTGTTATTTTTCATTTGGTCTTTTTGTTTTTCGTATATAGGTATATTATAGTTTACTTTTAAATATCATGCATTTTTTATTTATGCGCTTTCCAAGTTGCATTCGCTACACCCAATTTCAATTTGTACTGGTTTTTTTCTATTTAAGTTAAATGCGTATAGATTTTATTCAGTCATATTAATATGCTTGTGGAATGATACCGTCACGACGGAGTCTTTTTCTCTGTATTTTATATGTTTTGGTATATTTTTGGGAGACATCTTTCGCAATTTTTTAATTTAAATAATTTTCTCATAATCACCAGTAGCTTATTTTTAGCTCACACTAATCGGCACTAAGATCTTATTATCTATTTACACCGCTTATACGTCGCAAACTGTGACAGACTTTACACAATCCAATTTTATATATTATTTTATTGCTTAGATCGGTGGACGAGCTCATAGCCCACCTGGTGTTAAGTGGTTACTGGAGCCCATAGACATCCACAACGTAAATGCGACACCCACCTTGAGATATAAGTTCTAAGGTCTCAAGTATAGTTACAACGGCTGCCCCACCCTTCAAACCGAAACGCATTACTGCTTCACGGCAGAGATAGGTAGGGTGATGGTACCCAACCGCGCGGCCTCACAAGAGGTCCTACCACCAGTAATTACGCAAATTATAATTTTGCGGGTTTCATTTCAATTTGAGAGTTCTACTTCATGTAGTGAGTGGCATCCGCGATGTAATGTCTATGAACCTTTTGTGAATACTTTAGGCCTGGTCGTTTACCTAGAAATATATCTATCTACAGCTATCAATGCTTTAGTCCGCTAGTGGGTATTTTACCATGAGGCCATAGAAAGACTGTGACACGATGTTCCCTTAGTAGGCACCAATTTAGTTCTGTCGCAATGTCGCAAACACCGTGGGATAAATCATGTTTGTCTCATTCTATTATCTGCATACGACAGTAGTATAAGCAGATTAAGTACCTAAGAAACATCGTTGTCCAATGTTCACGACATTTAAGTTAAATTTTAATAAAAAACTGATTATTTTAAAAGTCAATATTTTTTTAAAAAAAGCAATGCCCCTCATTTTTCCATCTTCTTCCAGCATCTTGTCGTCGATTTCCGAAGTCTTCCCCGTCTTTCATGCACAAGCTTCTTCAATCTCCAAGTTTTCCCGCATTTCCCTCCATTTGCGACTTGACGTCGAGGTCACAGTAGCATTACTGCCCAGCTTCATAAACAAGGCTGTTTAGTGTCAAAAACAGGAAAATACGTACTTTCTATTATAGACTCACAATATGGGCTACCGCCGACAATTACGCTAATTTATTTATTTGTGCAATATAATTTTATTAATACAATAAACTTAAATGCTGTCGCCTCGTCATAGAACTCATTGGTGGTGATCTTGTATTTATTGGTCATCATTGAAAACATGATATGCTTATTAACAACACTTAAGAATATATTAGCACCCCCTGGTGACCGTACTCATCAAATTCGTCAAAGAGTTCGACGTGCAACCTAACCTAAGCATCAGCCCGCTGAGTTTCTCGCCGGATCTTCTCAGCGGGTCGCGAATCCGATCCAGTAGTAGATTCATTCGCGAAGCAGCCACTCTTGAGTTGTTAGGTCTCCTTTGGAGGCGCTCGGGCAACTGTTAATAAATCCCACCCCTCCTGGCAGAGCCTTCGCTCGCCCAGCTGTCCTGGTGAAACTGGAAAGGCCTCTGGGCCACCGGTAACCCATCAATCATAAAATGTAGCAGTAGAATAAGCAAAGAAGTGGGGACAGCCATCATACAACACTTGACAAAAGATATTTGACAGATGACTGAATCTCGCTTAAAACATTTTCAAGATAAGCTTGCATAAACACAGGTTCCGAACAACAGCATTTGGACCCCCGGTCTATCGAAGCTACCGCTCGGTAGAAGATCTTCTCTATGTCGTATACACACCAAAAGATTTATGAATATGCATATGTCGGAGACGGTCATTTGTTTGGTAGCTAAACGAAACGCAGCACGATTCCTGAGAGATGGCAGCACGATTGCAGTATCGTTTTTTTTTATTGCCTACATGTGTGACGAGCTCACAGCCCACCTGGTGTTAAGTGGTTACTGGAACCCATAGATGTCTACAACGTAAATGGGCCACACACCTTGAGATATAAGTTCTAAGGTCTCAGTATAGTTACAATGGCTGCTCCACCCTTCAAACCGAAACGCATTACTGCTTCACGGCTGAAATAGGCGGGGTGGTGGTACCTACCCGCGCGGACTCACAAGAGGTCCTACCATCAGTAATTACGCAAATTATAATTTTGCGGGTTTCATTGTTATTACAAGATGTTATTATTCCTTCACCGTAGAAATCAATCGTGAACAATTTCAAGTACGTCTTTCATTAGAAAAATTGGTACCCGCCGGCGGGATTCGAACACAGGTGCATCGCTTTAACACGAATGCACCGGACGTCTTATCTTTTAGGCCACGACGACTTGAAGTACTAAATATTTCTCTTAGCTCGATCACCTTATTCGCTCCTACGATGTCTGACGATGGTGTTAATAATCGTGGCTTCTCCGACACATTTTTTATGTCGGCAGTATTGGAGAATCCTGCAAATTGCGTACAGCAAAACGGTACATTGCTGAGTTCTCGCAATGCCCCCGTGTCACGTTAATCTTGTGACCGCTGTCTATTGTACGCGGATGTAAAGAATAGATGAAAATTACTGAGATCACTGTTAGGTACATTGGTCGTTACGAAATTGGGTCATGTCTCTTATTAGAGAATACTGTTTTGTAAATTGAGTCGTCTATTATCAAAGGCGGCAATCTGTACATTTGGACAAAAAAATTTTATTGATATGTCAATACAGATTTATTTGAATATAATCGTCTCCTTCAAAGAATACGGTTCAAAACCTGCATTAAATAAAGGTTAATAGTTAACCTGTTATTTATCTAAGATGTCGTTCCGAAGAGTTTTGTGACTGCCAATGGAATACAAAATCAATAATTCGTTTTTCTGATTTACCAATCATTGTCCAAAAGTCAGATTGCCGCCTTTGATAATAGTCGACTCAATTATATGTTAGATACACACAGTGATTACTGAGACACAGTAACGTGAAAAGATATGTAATAATTTTGTTTGATTAGCGATGAAAGCGATTTTGTGGAGAACGCCATTGATGATCTTCGATCGAGCAGAGCTTGTTGCTTAGCGGACTCACGCCGCAGTCCGAATATTGTTGTATTTTGGAAACGCTGCTACTCTAAAACTAGTTTTACGGTTTAATTTTGCGTTTTTTATTCTTATTTTTATTTTTACTGGTGGTAGGACCACATGTGAGTCCGCGCGGTTAGGTACCACCGCCCTGCATATTTCTGCCGTGAAGTAGTAATGCGTTTCGGTTCGAAGGGTGGGGCAGCCGTTGTAACTATACTGAGACTTTAGAACTTATATCTCAAGGTGGGTGGCGCATTCACGTTGTAGATGTCTATGGGCTCCAGTAACCACTTAACACCAGGTGGGCTTGAGCTCGTCTACCCATCTAAGCAAAAAAAATAGATATATATATTTGCTCCGACATATGCTTTATTGTATGCATGGTCACGGACGGACGTGGTAAGAAACGAATTAAGCGGAAAAAAGCAAAGGAATCCAATTCAGGTTGTTGTCAAATACATTTTAAATTAGCTACTGCATCACCCAAACGGTAGGCATTGACTTCGTTATGCAAACCAAAACGTTTTTCAAAGTATACTACGAGCACTTATTACTGGTGGTAGGACCTCTTGTGAGTCCGCACGGTAGGTACCACCACCCTGCCTATTTATGCCGTGAAGCAGTAATGCGTTTCGGTTCGAAGGGTGGAGCAGTCGTTGTATAAGACCTTAGAACTTATATCTCATAGTGAGTGGCGCATTTACGTTGTAGATGTCTATGGGCTCCAGTAACCACTTAACTCCAGGTGGGCTGTGAGCTCGTCCAGCCATCTAAGCAATAAAAATAAAATAAATTATACAGCACAAAATAATATTATGTTAGAGACAAATGAGCATACCTGATGGTGTCACACGTCACTCAAAGACCTAATAATGTCACTTTTAAATAAAATAGCGTTAACCCATCACTTCGTTGCGACGTGAAATAAGGACAAACAAACAAACTCACTTTCACATTTGTAATAAGTATGTAAGTCTGGATTACTGACGTCAGGAGTGGGACCCTCACAAAGTTACCGTGTGTTTCCCGAGGACTATGAATTGTCCTTCTTCAAACGTGGAGAGCTCTAAGTGGTAGGTAGCGGTTTGACTGTACCTCTGGCGTTACTGAGATCCATGAGTGACGGCAACCACTTACCACTAAGTGGGCCATATGATTGACTACCTACAGAGGCAATAAAAAAATAATCATGCTCTTTTCATAAGGATCTTTGACGAAAGTCTCTCCCTAAGATATTGTATGTAACAACAGGCTCGAAGGTTCAACAATCTTACCATTCTCGCTGTTTCATGTTTTATGTTCGAATTTTTTGAATATAAAACAACAAAAAAGCCCCTAAAGTAGCACATAGAGTAATAAAAAGGTACTCACATATTCAGAAACGCGCATGGAGCGCATTCTCCCCGCGGCCTGAGATCGATACGCGAGTTGATGGGGTCACCATACATTTAACATCCGCAGTTGAAAAGTCTTCGGTTATTTTTACTATATTTTGTACCGTAATTACTCTGGTTTAAGGGCGATTAAGAAGTATGATGATAAAATTGTGATTGAAGTAGTCGTGGCCTAAACGATAAGACGCCCGGTGCATTCGTATCAAGCGACGTGACTGTGCCAGTGTTCGAACCCCACATGCAGGTACCAATTTTTTTAAATTACATACGTACTTAACAAATTTTACGATTGCCTTCCACAATCAAGGAATAACATCGTGTAATAAAAATGAAATCCGCAAAATATATAATTTGCGTAATTACTAGTTACCACTAATACAAGATACACACCGCTCTGGTAGGTACCACTACTCCCCATATTTCTGGCACGGAGCTATAATGCGTTTCGGTTTGAAGGGTGGGGCTTCGGTTTGAAGCCGTTATACCGTAAAAGCTGAGACTTTAGAACTCATTTCTCAAGGCGGGTGGTGGCATTTACGTTGTACATGTCTATGGGCTCCAGAAGCCACCAGTAGGGACAGCCCGTCCTGCCAATCTAAGCAATTAGTTTTAGGTAACATAATGCTACGTAAAGTATACATATGGTAATAGTAATTGTCGTTAGCGACTAGCCTCAATAGCTTATTTACAGGTATACACCTATTTGCGTATATCTCATGAAGGTGTCGCCATTTTGAAAAAGTGGCACGACTCGAGAACCCTCTCATCGTGGCCGCTGGTCATTACATTCCCGATATTGCCGACCAAATGGTAAACAGTCGACGTCGTCCAAAACACGTCATTTCGGATCCTTCCGATCCACTAACGGTGATTTTAGGGACCTCAAGCACCGGTCATCACATTTTGAAGCGAAACTTCTAATGCAACTTCCAACAAGTTTGCGTTAAAAGCTTAAAGCTACCATACTAGAAAGAGACAGAGTGAGAGTGGTGAATGCGTGGCACTCGAACGCATGCGCGTAGTATACCTGTCACAGGCCAAAGCGAGATGTAGCAACGAGTATCGTCCCAAATTCTAATGAAGGATTTAAAAAATATATACATATGTTTATATTTCTATCTATAATTTAAAATATATAGAATATTAATTTTGAAGATGGCGCATCTCTTAAAAACAGCATTCCCTATTACAAGAGCAATCTGCTTTAAGGATGAAAAATGAAGAAAACCACAATACTGCACATCGAAAAAGAAGTTTCACTTCATTCCCGCGCACCGTTTTTATTTTATTATCCCGTTTCACCTGTATTCAGCATGGCCACAATATACACACCCTCTGTCAGGTGAGTCACACGACTATCTGTGGTGTATGTGTGAGGAGGGCTGTGGGTGTGTGAGTGCGAGACTCTGTGGCGTCTCCGTATACAATGCTGCTAAATAGAATTGGCTTTTGGTTTATAATAATTACTCATTATTTTTTTGCATTGTGATTTTTTTTTTGTTTTTATTGCTTAGATGGGTGGACGAGCTCACAGCCCACCTGGTGTTAAGCGGTTACTGGAGCCCATAGATATCTACAACGTAAATGCGCCACCCACCTTGAGATATAAGTTCTAAAGTCTCAGTATAGTTACAACGGCTGCCCCACCTTTTAAGCCGAAACACATTACTGCTTCACGGCAGAAATAGGCGGGGTGGTGGTACCTACCCGTGCGGACTTACAATAGGTCCTACCACCAGTAATTACGCAAATTATAATTTTTGCGGGTTTGATTTTTATTACACGATGTTATTCCTTCACCGTGGAAGTCAATCGCGAACATTTGTCAAGTACGTATTTCATTAGAAAAATTGGTACCCGCCTGCGGGATTAGAACACCGTTGCATCGCTCGATACGAATGCATCGGACGTCTTATCCTTTAGGCTACGACGACTTCGATATAACATTCACGTCGGTAAGTAAGTAAGCATTAAGAGAGTAAGTAACATAGTCGAAGTCTGAACTCATTGTTGGTACATTTTAGTTTTGAGCCCTTGTTTAGAAAGGGATTAACAATCCAAAAAATTTAAGCTAAAACTGTCAACCTAGTTTATACACAGACAGACCAATACACAGCAATCCTACTAAGGTCCATTTACGCGCGCTGTGTTTTTTTTTTGTTTTTTTTTTTAATATTCGTCCATTTCAGACACGCGTCTCTCGGGGGAGAATCGGTAAGGACGACAAGATAAAAACGTATTTTAGGCGGCGAACTTACACCGTCCCAACGAAATGTGAACTTCGGAGGGTAGTCGCCACGCCTTTGTTAACGGGGGTAGATTAAATAAATAGTTTGCATGAGAATAAACTGTGCGTATATAATAATAATAATAACTGGGAGCAAATCACGCACGGTCTAGCGGACTCACTTTAGGATTAACTGTGCTATGGTTACCAGAGACTGTTTAATATACTTGTACACGTTTAAATATATAATTATATAGATAATAAACACCCAGACACAGAGCAAACAAATCTGTTCATCTTACAATGTTTGCCTTTTTTATTTAATTTTTTTTCTATCTAATGTCATAGCTTGAGAGGCTTTGTCAGCGTAACCCTAATAAGTGGGTGAGGTCACGGCGTTCAAATCTGACGACGTTGCTAACACTGACCCTAGCAAGAGCCGTGCTTCGCAGTATCTACCACCGGATCGGAAACGCGACCCACTGAGAAGATCCGGCGAGAAAGTCAGTGGGCTGTGTCTGTGGGTTAATTTACTCGCAGAGCCCTTCGTCGCAAGCGACTGGTAACATTGTGTTTGCCCGATGTGCGAATCGAACCCAGGACCCTCGGCGCAGCAATCATAGTCACCTAACTACTGCACAACTGAGTCAGTCAAACCAAGTCACCAAGTATATTGTAAGTTTAACCCTTCGACTGCCGTGTAAGTGTTTTGCTTCACTTATTAATATATAGATAACTCTCTTTTGGCCCCAAATTTGAAAACGACCCTAGAAATCGACATAATTATATCAATGCGCTGCGTAGGACACCGGTGACCTACACGGCAGTCAAAGGGTTAATTAAATATTTTGTCTCATTCACCTATGTGACTACACTTGAACATGGATATAAAAATGTCGACTAATTAGTCATATAAAAACTTTAAGTGTTCGGAAAAGGCGCGGATATTTGAACGGAAATTATAAACGCGATCATTATCATCATCATCATGATCATGGTCTTGGCAAAGCAGTCGTGGTTTTGTAGAATCCTTGTTTATTAAAGCCCTGACAGCTATTCTCCATAATTCGCGAACTAAGACTTGGCGCACGCACTCATTAACTGGGGTTTTGTTTGGTAAAGATTTTTATTTGATGGTCCAGCGCTAGGGCTTCGTCGGCAAGGTCTTAAAAGCGATATTAAATCGTAAAATTAATTTTGATTTTTCTTCTTCTCAGTCGTTCACTCCTGGCGGAGTGGTCGTGGTTACTAATTAATTAACTAATTTAAGTCTTAATATTTGGTTGCGGCTTTTGAGAGACTTCTCCATCTTTCTCTATTTGTGGCGGTACGTGTACACTCAGTAAGGGAACACTTCGTAGATAACTTAACCAAGTCTGTCCACCTTGTGGGTGATCGGCCGCGAGAGCGTTGACCGTCTACTCTTCCTTGAGCCACTAAACGTTCCAATGCCCTTTCATTACGAATGATATGTCCAAACATATTAAGGATTCGCAATTGCACAATCGAAATTTTGATTATTATATTGTTAAAGCTCCTTGTGCCATTGATTCAACAATTATTCAACAATCGTATCCATGATTGTGTTACTTTAATACAGAGATATCTGTAGATACGGTAACAACGGTAATTTCTACGTATGTAACGCGAACTCGATAAAAAAAATAGCTTTAATTGTACGTACGTACGAGTGCGAATCATCTTTCATCTCAGTACACATTCTCACGCATGAACAAAAAACATTAACGATGGATTACTCGATGTACTGTAAGGAAAATAGTCTAAGACATTTGTTTTTATTTATTTACTAGCTGACCCGGAAAACTTCGTAGTGCCTCAATCGATAAACAAAAGACCTAAACTTTTGTATAAAATAAACTTACAACAAACAAAAGGAATCCGTCCGACGGGGGACACATCAAAGGAAAAACAAAATTGTTATTTTTATTTAATTCCGACCATTTTCATATTTATCTACCTTTTAAACCTTCTCTGGACTTCCACAAATAAATCAAGACTAAAATTAGCGAAATCGGTCCAACCGCTCTCGAGTTTTAGCGAGACTAACGAACATCAATTAATTTTATATATATAGATTTGAAACATTTATAATCTTTCGTAAAACCGATTGCTGGCTATATTATATATATATAATCTATATACAATATACACAGTCTATATGTAGTAATGTGTACGATGTGGCAATGTGTCACAATGCGCAAGCGACTGTTTCCTAATATTAATATTTTATTTTTCATAAGCTGAATCCTGCGGTGCTACCCGCGGTTATTGTCGTACCGCGGGTGACGCCGCGGGGCGAAGCTAATATAAAAAAAGTAGCCTAAGTTACTCCTTATACCATCAACTACCTATCAGTGAAAGTCCCGTCAAAATCGGTCCAGCCGTTCCAGAGATTAGCCGGAACAAACAGACAGACAGACAAAATTTAACAAAAATGTTATTTTAGTATATGTACTGTGTATATATACTTACGCATTTAGGAACAATTGGTTATTTTATTATTACAAACAGACAGACACTCCAATTTTATGTATTTGTATAGATTCTTCTTCTTCTATGTAGTCGAATACTTCATTGCTGAAGGTCATGTCCCTGAAAGCCCTTCGTGGCTCTTTGTACCATCAGCTTCCATTTGCTTTAGTTTTCGGCTTCTCTCAGGGCATTTATAGATTATATATATATTGTATAGATTAGGCCACATGAATTTCCTGTCGTAACTATCCTTTAATGCATATATTCCTGCACAAAATAATATCAATGTTTCCCATCTGCCAGCCTTCCGCGATGGTTCATATTCTTATACACTTCCACTGACACATTTTTATTAAAAACTAGCTGACCCGGCACACTTCGTAGTGCCTCAATCGATAAATAAAAGACCTAAATTTTGGATAAAATAAACTTAAAACAAACAAAAGGAATCCGTCCGACGGTGGACACATCAAAGAGAAAACAAAATTGTTATACCTTTTAAGCCTTCTCTGAACTTCCACAAATAATTGAAGACCAAAATTAGCCAAATCGGTCCAGCCGTTCTCGAGTTTTACCGAGACTAACGAACAGCAATTCATTTTTATATATATAGATTGTCCACTACAATGTGTTCACATTTTGTTCAACTTCAAACACAAAGTATTATAAATAAGTCGTTTGTTTTAGTACTCACACTAACTAATAACTAATCCGAAATGAATCATTGATCCATGTGATGCTCAACAGTGCAACCTGCTACACTACACTGAAAGCTTTTAAATTTCAAAACGTTTTTTTTTATTGTTATCGGATTCCATGACATCACAATGTCTTTGCCTAGTATGAAACGTACAACTTAAAGTCTCATCGAAAAACTAACATGGCCCGAAGGCCTTTCCAGTTTTACCAGGGCAGGCTTGGCGAGCAAGGGCTCAGTCAGGAGGAGCGGGATTTGCTAACAGCTGGCCGAGCGCCTCCAAAGGAGATCTAACAACTCAAGAGTAGCTGCTTCGCGAATGAATCTACTACTGGATCGGAATCGCGACCCATTGGGAAGATCCGGCGAGAAACTCAGCTAGAGCTAAAGGTGTCTAATGCAAGGTTTATTGGATCTGATGGATCCGTAAGGACGTGGTATTATGTACTATTGAATAACGGTCTCTTACTAAAATTTTCGCTCTATCGGCGCCGAAACATAGGGAATTCGTTCAACGTCAAAATGATAATACGAACCCTTTAAACAATAGTGTGTTTAATGTACATATATAGAAAGTTTAAAATCAACTTTTTATGTCAACTGTACATATTTTGCATGATTGTCATAAGGTAAGTGTCGTTTCTTAGGGAGCACGAATATTGCTTAAGCTAAGCATATGTAAATACAATTATTTATGACGTGACATGTCTGGGAATGATCGCAATATCTTTGAGAACCAGTAAAATATCTTCTTCTTCTTGACTTTATCCCACTATGTCGGGTCGGCACAGCATGCCCGCTTTTTCTTTCCAGACCTATCATACGTCATCTCCACTGTCCGACTCCTGTCCTTCTCTTGCATATCCTCTTTCACAAAGTCAATCCAATTGTTTTTAGGACGCTCTCTAATAAAACACGCTCGGAGGTTGTTCACAGACTAACTATATTTCATTCTTATAATAGACAATTATGAGGTGTGCCAAATATTTGCTAACAGATGTCGCCATCCACAGAACATTATTTTGATACTAACTTTAACACCTCAACTTATCAAAATAATCTAAACCTTAAATAACAATTCAAAAGCATACTGTCACAAACAATCCAGTAAATGCATACTTAGCTACTTAAAATATATATATTTTTTTTTTTATAAATCACACAATAATATGCATGCCTAGCTTCTTAACAAAATAGCTATGTTTGACACTACTCAAGCCCTTTGTTAACAGGTCTGCAGGCATTTCAGATGTTGGCAGATAAACTATTTTTACATGTTTGTTAGCAACTGCTTCTCTAACAAAATGGTGACGCACGTCAATGTGCTTAGTTCTTTTATGGAACATTGGATTCTCTGTCAACTTCTGAGCCCCTTGATTGTCGTTGTACAAGGTTATTGTATAATTACAAAAATCTACAATCTCATTCAACAAGTTCTTTAAATATATTGCCTCTTTACAAGCCTCGGTTATCGCCATGTATTCAGCTTCTGTACTAGATAGGGCTGTAGTCTGCTGTTTTTTACATTCATATGAGATAACAGATCCTGAAAACTTAAAGTAAAAACCTGTATAAGATTTTCTATCTACAGTATTTGAGGCCCAGTCTGCATCAACAAAACCCTCTAAGTTACAATCATCTTTAGTAAACATAAGCCCATAAGATTTAGTTTTGCTTAAATATCTCAAAATTCGTTTTGCATGTTTCCAATGTATAAGTGAATAACTATTATTAAATTGGCTCAAAAAACTTACACTATAAGATATATCTGGGCGAGTTAAGACACTTAAATACATTAAGCTTCCTATTAATTGTTGAAATGGGTATTGTTTACAAACATCAACACTTTTCTCTAGCTTTAAATTATTCTCAATTGGTGTATCAACACCATTACAATTTGTCATATTAAATTTATTTAATATGTAATCCACAAAATGTTTTTGATCTAGTGAAATGGAACCATTTTTATACATTTGAATTCTAATGCCTAAGCATTGTTTTAACTGTCCTAAGTCTTTAATCTTAAATTTTTTTATTAGTACACTCTTAATCTCATTTACCATATCTTGACAATTAGAAAATATAAAAAAATCATCTACAAAAACTGCTATTATGATCAGTTCTTTTTCACTCCTTTTAATATATAAACATGGTTCTAATTTTAACCTAACAAAGTTGGAGTTTAATAAACAATCATTTATTCTTTCATTCCAAGCTCTGGCCGATTGTTTCAAACCATAAATTGCACGTTTTAATTTAAGTATACAATTTTCTTTACAATCTAAATTAGGAGGAACATGCATGTATACATTTTCATTTAGATAACCATTTAGGAATGCTGTAGTGACATCCAAATGAGTAATTTTTAAGTTAAGTTTCACACTTAATGCGAATAAAAGTCTCAAAGTAGAGTAACGAAGCACTGGTGAGTATGTCTCGGTATAGTCCAAACCTTCTTTTTGAGTAAAACCTTTTGCTACCAGTCTAGCCCTATAACGCACTTTACCATCACATTCAAACTTTTTCTTAAAAACCCATTTACATTGCACTATCCTATCAGCTTCTTTTCTGTCAACAAATTCCCATGCTTGGTTTTCTTCAAATGCCTTCAGTTCTTCTGCCATCGCCTGTTCCCACAGTTCCTTCTCTGGTCCATTTATTGCTGTTTCATAACTCAGTTCTTCACCACAGGATTCCAGCTCATCTACAATGCAGAGATTGGAATAGCCATATCTTTCTACTGGCTTTCTCTTGCGCTTACCAAGCTCCTGTAAGTTTTGAATATTTTCTTCTAAAATGGATTCTAAGGTTGACTCATTTTCACTTTCATACACCGATTGATATGAATCTTCGTGGGAGCTCGATGAGTCATAAATATATGTAGGATCGTTAGCGTCTATAGTTGAATTTTCTGATATGCTTCTCTCTTTCTCTGAATTTTCAACTTTCTCCAACACTTTTTCATTATTTACTACTACCTGAGCTGTGTCCGAGTGTTCTTTCTCTATTATAATGACGTCCCTGCTCGTAGTAATCTTCTTGGTTTTGGGGTTATATAATCTGTAACCTTTCACGTTATCCGGATAACCAACTAGAATTAATTTGTCAGCCTTCTTATCCCATTTTTGTCTTTGCACTTTGGGAACATGCACCATTACTTTACTTCCAAAAATCCTGACATAGCTCAAATCTGGCTTCTTGCCTGTCCACTTCTCATATGGTGTCATCATGCCTAGACTGACAGCTGGTATTCTATTCATTAGGTATACTGCAGTATTCACTGCTTCACCCCAAAAACTTTTGTCGAGATCTGATTCAAACAGTAAACATCTAGCCCGTTCAACTACAGTTCTGTTGAACCTTTCTGAGAGTCCATTCTGTTGTGGAGTGTGAGGATTAGTCTTCTGATGGATGATTCCAGTTTGTTTTAAGAACTCTTCCATCTCTTGTGAACAAAACTCACCTCCGTTATCTGTTCTCAATATTTTGATCTTGTTTCCTGTTTGATTCTCCACCAAAACACGAAATTCTTTGAAATGCTGGAATACTTGGTTCTTTTCCTTCAAGAAATAGACATAAGTCATTCTGCTGGCATCATCTATGAACAGAAGAAAGTACTTTGCTTGACCAATTGATTTGGTCTCCATCGGCCCACATAAATCTGAGTGTATTACGTCTAGTAGTATATCACTTCTATGATTAGCAGATGGGAAAGGGAAACGAGCCTGTTTGCCCTCACAGCACACTTCACAGTTCTTGATCTGAATATCAGCTTTCTTATCAAAAGTAACCCCTTTCACAGCACCTTCTTTCATCATTTCTAAAGATTTACTGTTTACATGTCCTAGTCTTCTATGCCACATTGTCATGGCCAATAATGCACTCTCTGGTCTTTGTATTTGTAGTTTGTACACACCATTAGTTAAGTTTGCAATTCCTATAAGCTCATTTACTGGATTATATATTAAACAAACATCCTTCTTAAATGACACTTTGTTGCCATTTGCTATCAGTTGACTTACCGATAATAAGTTTGTCGTGAGCTTCGGTATGTATAAAACATTCTTTACAATGACATCATACTGAGAACCATTTACAATCGTGGTTATCTGTGTTTCACCAACACTCACAACAGGCACAGTCATTTGATTTGCAACTACTATTTCTTTGTTTTCATGCACGGGTCTATTTAACTGTAAACAATCTCGACTTGCCGTCATGTGTGCACTTGCACCTGAATCGACGTACCAGTCTTTTGTACTAAAATTTCCGTTAAAAAATGCAGCACTAAAAGCATTTAAGGTTTTCTTTGTTTTTAGTTCGGGACATTTATTTTTAAAATGCCCTATTTTCTTGCAATTATAACATTTTATTTGTTTACCGCCATTTGAACTTGCACTGTCATTTCTGTCACTATTTGACGTTGACGTTTGCGATTTCACACCACGGTTAGTGTTTCCACTTTTCCACCGCTGTTGTTTTGACCAAAATGCAGAATCTTTTTCAGTAGTACCCACCTCCTCACACATATCGAGCAATTTTGTCTTAATGACGTCAGCGCTAATGGCGATTCCTGAATGTTCGATCGCCATTATCATAGGTGAAAACTTATCTGAGAGTCCCGCCAAAAGTAATGACCCAATCCACTCATCTGTGATTTCGAATCCTGTGCCCTTCAATTTCTGCGCAGTTTCAACTATTTGAGATACGTAGCTTGTCATCGAATCACAGTTTTCGAGGCGAACTGAAATTAACGTTCGAAGCAAACTGATTTTTCGTTGATACCCGGTGTCATCGAACAATTGTTTCAATTTATTCCATACACCGATTACTGTAGTCTCACTCTTGATATGCGCGTATAATGAAGAGTCAATAGTCATGACGAGTTTGGCTTTGGCTTTTTTCATCTCAGCTTCACTCATTTCTGCGGAAAGGTTCTCCAAGTCAATGCCTTCGAGCAGCAAAAAATTACTTGTTGCGAACGCCCAATCATCGTAATTTTCGCGACCTTTGAGTTTCGGCACATTAACTAGGTAGCCCGACGTCGACATAATTCACTTTTAGGAAACTATTGCACTGAATAACTTCTAATAATTTGTTAAAAGTGGGACTGGGCCCATAACCTAATAAAACACGCTCGGAGGTTGTTCACAGACTAACTATATTTCATTCTTATAATAGACAATTATGAGGTGTGCCAAATATTTGCTAACAGATGTCGCCATCCACAGAACATTATTTTGATACTAACTTTAACACTCTCTCCCAATGCCTCAAAATCCGAACCAGTAAAATATCTAATTAATAATTAAAAATAATTTATTTATTTTTATTTATTTATTTATGTACACACCAAAAAGATAAAAGACAATATGCCCGCTGAGTTTTTTGCCAGTTCTTCTCAGGATGGAGGCTAGTTTTTGTGAATTGGCGGTAGTTCTTTTTGACGTTCAACAAGTGTGTACTTTCATTTATGTTGAATAAAAAAAAATTATTTGATTTGATTTGATTTGAAGACATAGTACAGAGTAATATGAAAATTATGTACAAAGGCACTGCTTGTTTCTTTAAGAAATCTCTTCCAGCAGACCTGCGAGAGGATTACGAGATTAATAATTAAAAGTGATGAGTGTGTGTAGAACAGCTAAAATAACAAATACAACATTAGAATTATAGTAATGCAACATACACATAGCAAATATTGTTAAACTTGAATACAGCATATTATAAGTAACACAGTGTATATACGAAGAGTATAGAACAATGATCATTCGGTTGATGATAGATACTTTCATATAGATTTAAAATATACCGGAAACGAATTGTGAAGAATTATCAAAAGTTTTTTTTTCTCATTTATTTCAGAAAAAAAAATCCATAAAATAATAATAATACTAACCATAAAATAATAATAATAATACAAGGA
This sequence comes from Bombyx mori, assembly GCF_030269925.1. Taxonomy (NCBI): domain Eukaryota; kingdom Metazoa; phylum Arthropoda; class Insecta; order Lepidoptera; family Bombycidae; genus Bombyx; species Bombyx mori. The sequence continues at coordinate 5,839,344 of NC_085126.1, forward strand.
CTCTTTTTATTTAGAAACAAAAAAGTATTTAAATCGTATTTCTTTTAGAAGATACGATATTGGTTCTTTAAAATTCATAATAATTTTTTTTTGTTAATTCAAAAATTCTGTGTTGAATGAGAACCAGATAAGTTGGCACGCTATTTATCAATTATCTGTATATATATTTTTAGAAAGACATATTTAAATTCGAAAATTTGCATTTTTAATCGACTTTATAGACACGCGCCATATTTTTAATTAATACTGCTGTAAGACGCCAAATGACCCAACATTGTTACAACGTAAAGTCGAATATTTTTTTAGTTCGCTTAATTTTGCAATGTTAACTATTTGAATTTTTATTTATAAACAGACTACATTGTAATAATGTATAAATTAATTTCGTAATTTTTTTAACATTTTGAAATTGTTATCATTATGACGTTTGTGCAAAGTTACGTAATCATGAATTTTTTTAAACGTCAAAAAATATTTATTCGATTACATACTCAATCTATTTTAAGAATATATTTCAAGACTTGTTTCGCAGTCTGAAATCTCTCGCGCAAGTAACGCAGCGTTAGAAAGAAATAGAAATGCCTGTCAGACGGGCTTGGCCTAATAATATGCACTCGGCCATATGTACTTGCTGGATATATCAACAGAATAGCCCTAATAAAATTCTGACACTTTCAACTCATCCTAAACTGATTTAACAAACAACGAATTAACTGGTGGTAGGACCTCTTGTGAGTCCGCGCGGGTAGGTACCACCACCGTGCCCATTTCGGCCGTGAAGCAGTAATGCGTTTCGGTTTGAAGGGTGGGGCAGCCGTTGTAACTATAATTGAGACCATAGAACTTATATCTCTGGTGGGTGGCGCATTTACGTTGTAGATGTCTATGGGCTCCAGTAACCACTTAACACCAGGTGGGCTGTGAGCTCGTCCTCCCATCTAAGCAATAAAAAAAAAACATTATCCGCTGGTCTAACTATTTCTCGTCTGGCAACACAAAACATAAATTCAAAACACCCATTAAAATTCCCTTTTATCTCCACATCATAAAGAAAGAAAACTTTACAATATTCTCGACACCCCTAATCCCAGCCCTTCGATTAACAAAAGGTCAAGTAATACGTTAATTTCAAGGGTTAAATCTTTTGTGACAGCAGCCAATCGGACAGTTTTTTTGAAAGACTGACCATTGTCCCTAACTGACCGGATGACCGTTGGGTCAAATCTTGCGAAGGGTCAGATTAAAAGCTGAGGTCATTTGTTTGTTATTTAAGAGGATAAAAATGAGGTGTTTGCGACTATTTACCATGTAATTTTATTCTGACTTCTTTTAACTATTTATTATTGTCATACATATTTTTCGTAAGTTTTCTTTTTAACAGCTTAGAAATTTGTTTCTTACACAGTAATTGGTGCCAGAGTAGAACTAAGCCTAGTTAAGTTTTAATGGTTCGGTTTACGCTATGGGATTTCATCTCTTCTACTATTTTTTACCAGCATAATTTCTGATAGCCTAAGGGGCTAATCTATCTACATAAGGACCGGCCTCTTCTACTTATCCTTTAGGTGTGGCTAAAGTATTGCCAACAAAGAATTAAAAAAATGGATCAGTAGTCTTGAATAATCCTACCGACATAATCGCGGCAGTTCGGTACAACTCCAATAGGCTTTTTGCAAAAAAAAAACCCACAAGTCGCGTTCAGCAATTTTATTTCCCTACACTAGTAAGGTTTTCACAGAAACGGTAATGGCCCGCCATCATTAAAGACGTATATTAATACCATATGACTATTCACGTTCCCCCTAGAAAATGCTACGTCAGCTTTACTGTTACTTATATCTCAAGGTGGGTGGCGCATTTACGTTGTGGCCTCCGGTCACCGTCCTCGTCGAACCCGTCGCTTGCGACGAAGGGCTCGACGAGCGAACTAACCCATAGACACAACCCACTGAGTTTCTCGCCGGATCTTCTCAGTGGGTCGCGTTTCCGATCCGGTGGTAGATTCTGCGAAGCACTGCTCTTGCTAGGGTCAGTGTTAGCAACTCTCCGGTTGAGCCCCGCGAGCTCACCTACTAACGTTAGGGCGAAGCTGAAATAGCCTCTCAAGGCTATCAACACAGGTAGGAAAAAAAAAAAAAAAAATACGTTGTGGATGTCTATGGGCTCCAGTAACCACTTAACACCAGGTGGGCTGTGAGCCCGTCCACCCATCTAAGCAATAAAAAAAATGATATAAGATGTCCGAGATTAAACCGTAAAATTTCTTTTAATTATAAAAACATTCAGTGGCGTTTTTTTTTATTATTTTTATTTATTGCCTTTGTAGGCAGACGGGCATACGGTCCACCTGATGGTGAGTGGTTACCGTCGCCCATGGACTTCAGCAATGCCAGGGGCAGAGCCAAGCCGCTGCCTACCGCTTAATACTCTTAATTGATTAATTGGCATTAATGAATTCATAAAAAGAACAATGAATTTTAAAAACAATAAACAGTTAATACTTAATATATAAAAATTAATTGCTGTTCGTTAGTCTCGCTAAAACTCTAGAACAGCTGGACCGATTTGGCTAATTTTGGTCTTCAATTATTCGTGGAAGTCCAGAGAAGGTTTAAAAGGTAGATAAATATGAAAATGCTCGGAATTAAATAAAAATAACAATTTTGTTTTTCCTTTGATGTGTCCCCCGTCGGACGAATTCCTTTTGTTTATTTTATACAAAAGTTCAGGTCTTTTATTTATCGATTGAGGCACTACGAAGTCTACCGGGTCAGCCAGTACTTAATATAAACTTCACTATCTTCATCATTATAATAGTTTTAATAATGACTATTAATTATAAGAGTTTATATTAACTTTCTTAAAAATTCCACCAAGAAGTTTGGTGTCTTTTTATCAATATCACTCGTTTCCACAGCACTATTAGAACGCCAATGCATCTTCAGTTCTGGTGCTTTCTTCTTAGTTATTACAAATCTCTTCTGTCCCTTCTTTTCGTATTCCGGTAAAAAGAACTCAGTGTGATTCTTGAGGAATTCCTCTACAACATCCTCGTCATAAAACATCGAGGATCTTTGGTATATGGGCTTAAATGGAGGACTGTTTTCATTCTTTTCACTTAAATATCTCAGATTAGCGTTCTCTTCTTTGATATTTCGATTAAAATAACTCAAACAATTTAATGCTTCGATGATTATCATAAAAAACGTTAAGCTGCTGTTCATTTTTTTATTATTAATGATGTTGATTTTAATTTCTTTCGGTCTTTCTGCGTCGCAAATCGATTAATTAGTAATAATAATTTTTAATTGAATTATCGGAGTTGATTGGATTGGATGACGTTTTTTTACGATTCCTTAGCCAAATCAAAACGAAACCTAATATACAAATTCACTAAACGAATGTCTGTCTGTCAGCAATTTAAGTCTCAGAGCGTTTATTTGCACTATTTAAGAATGATTTATATATGTAGATGAATTTTAGAAGATAGACATGTTCTATGACCCATAGATAGTTCTCTAATTAAGCTTGAATTTCATCGATCAATCTTTTCGTGAGGTAGATAATGTGGACTCTGACTAGCCAATCGTGAGATTGAGTCGGGCATAAATATAGGACTAATTAATATAATTCATAAATAGCCAACAAATCACACATGATCATTTTTTTTTTTATTGCTTATATGGATGGACGAGCTCACAGCACACCTGGTGTTAAGTGGTTACCGGAGCCCATAGACATCTACGGCGTAAATGCGCCACCCACCTTGAGATATAAGTTCTAAGGTCTTAAGTATCAAATAAGTACAACGGCTGCCCCACACTTCGAACCGAAACGCATTACTGCTTCAGGGCAGAAATAGGCAGCGTGGTGGTGCCTACCCGTGCAGACTCACTAGAAGGTCGTACCACCAGTAATTACGCAAATTATAATTTTTTGGGTTTGATTTTTATTACACGATGTAACTCCTAAGATACAAGTTGAAGCTCAGACGTCCCTCATCATTGTCCCTTCGATCTTCCGTCCAGCTGTCGTCAATAACAAAAGGCACACATCCGTTATACCTGTAAGATTTAATTGCGAAATATTTGCATAAACACCTCGGGGTACGGTTTGCAAAAAAAGACTGAATGAACTTCTATATTAGTACAATGGAACTTAAGATTGATTATAAGTGGCCAAACGGGTCGAGGTGTGAAGTAAGCGTTGCAGTTTTTTTTTAAACTTAATCTATTTATGTAAGTTTAACGTAAAGCAAAATATTTAAATCGTTTAGAAAAGCTTGGGTGTTTTTTTTTCAAATGTAAATTGGTTTGAATTTTACATTTATAGTTACACAATTGAGTTAAACTGTGATAAGGCATTTGTTAGGCCTTTGTTATTGTGCCTCTTTCTACGGCAAATTAGTAATACGTTCCAGTTTTAAGGGTACCTGATCCGCCATCCATTTTCTGCAAGAAAATAAACAGCCCAGAAAATTGTACTTTGAGGAATCTGTCAATTGACAAATTCATTGCCTAGTACTGACTAGATATACCTACTTGTATTTATACTTGTAAATGCTTGTAATCCCTTTATAGTCTCTTGGAAGGCAGATGCGCTACCAAATGATAGTCGGTGAGCACTGTCGTCAGTAGTTATCAGCAATGGCTGGGATACAACAAAACCTCTCTATTTTGCAAATGAGTCTTTTTAAATATCGATTGAAGAAGAAATATCATCATAATCGGTTATTCTTGGCAGAGCAGTCGTGGTCATGTGGAATTCTTGCTTATTATAAGACCTTGACAGATGTTTTCCATAGTTTGCGAACTGAGGCTTGGCGCACGCATTCGTTATGTGGGGTTTCAGTAAGGTCTTTCACCTGGTCAGTCCAGCGCATGGGGATTCGTCCACGAGATCTCTTATCATTGACCCTACCCTGAACAACAAGTTTCTCGATAGACTCTGCTGGCGATACGTGTCCAAAATATCGAAGAATCCTGGATTGCACTGTTGACGACAACCTTTGAGAGATATTTAGTTCTTTAGAAGAAGAAATATAGCGGTCAGAAAATAATTTGGAGGGGCTCATATCCTAGATATTTTGAAACGATCTATTGATGAGCGGTTCTAGCGATTAAAGTACATGACGGTAGTTTATGATCATTGCACAGATGAAGGTAGCGTAATAGATGATTGTGCAACAACATAGGATTCAGGTTAATTACCTAACGCATCTGTAATATGACATGGCTGTCATAAATTGATAAGCTCGCATAACGATTCTCGGTAACATTGCTAAGATAAAGTTATCTACAAAGATTTTGACGTATTTTTTTTATCTTGCGATATTCTAATTATGAAACTTGATGTCAATGCCGAAGAACTTGCGTTAATTTGGAACCTCTGGGTCTGCGGAGGGATTTCGGTTCCCTCTGTATTTTGTACCGTATGTTCCATGGGGTGTGCTCTGAGGAATTGTTCGAGATGATACCATCATCTCGTTTTTACCATCGCACCGCCCGCCAACGGAGTAGATTTCATCCATACCACCTGGAGCCACTGCGGTCATCCACAGTGCGTTTCCAGACGTCTTTCTTGCCACGTACCATCCGGCTATGGAATGAGCTTCCCTCTACGGTGTTTCCCGAGCGCTATGACATGTCCTTCTTCAAACGAGGCTTGTGGAGTGTATTAAGCGGTAGACAGCGGCTTGGCTCTGCTCCTGGCATTGCTGAAGTCCATGGGCGATTGTAACCACTCACCAGGTAAGCCGTCGTAGGCAGTCGCCTGTGTAGGCAGGCGAGCGTAAAAAAAAAACCGCTTACAATCTGTAATCTCTGTGTGCTATTTTAGTATATACCAAACATTATAACAAATGCTACGCAGAAATACTCATACTTTGGTTCAATTGGAATGAAATAAATTGGCTTATAGAATAAATTATGATTAGTGAAGTAAATTGGTAGTCAAAATAATAGTTTATTTTTGTACCTTGGCTGATTGGCTGACGATCCACTGCCAGACCGGCCGACTATGATATGCGAATTCTGTTGGACACTAAATCGAGTTTTTGCCCATAGGAAATGCTTCTAGTCGCTATTGTTTTTAATTCCATCTCTAAAAGTGCCAGAGACGTAGTAAAAGTAAAACGAAAACATATTTTATTCAATATGTAAATATCTTAAACTAAAAAAATATGTATGAGATTAATTTACTGGTGGTAGGACCTCTTATGAGAGGGCACGTTTCTGCCGTGATACAGTAATTCATTTCGGTTTGAAGGGTGGGACAGCCGTTGTAACTATACTGAGACCTTAGAACTTATATCTCAAGGTGAGTTGCGCGTTACGCTGTAGATGTCTATGGGCTCCAGTAACCACTTAACACCAGGTGGGCTGTGAGCTCGTTCACACATCTAAGCTATAAAAAAATTTAGTTACTGTTAGAGTTTATGTGTTCTTAAACACAAAATTAACGGGTCAAACCTCACACTCGTTATTCAAATTAAAACAATCCACCAATGGGCGAAAACTACTTCTTTAAAATTTATCAACCTTGCTTAATAGTTCTTATTTTGGATTAGACGTAAATTGATAAAAAAAAAGTATACTTCACATGTTTGATTATCTAAATACAAAGCAGATTTTTAAAAGTCTCAAGTAACACAACAAAATCCGTTGTATCTGACAAACCGTGGCAAAATCTCAAGGGAAGCGTCCCCATTAATTAACAAAAGACGTCCGGCTATTTAATATCATAACATTCATAATAAAAACCCTTCCGCGTTTCGTCCATCCCATACAAAATTGACCCGTGTTTGATTTTCTCATTCTTAATCGCCTTAAACCCCAAACTGCAACCGGGTCAGGTAGAACAAAAAAAAAAAACAAAGATTGTCTATGTCGCGAAATGTGAGAGTCTCCATGATTCTTTAGTGTATTTTTCTATAAACTATTAGTTTTAGTTAAGATTCGCAAAGAGCTTGATTACATTGACGTAAAATATAATTAATTTTTTATATCTTAAGTTCAGCTCGCCTTCACAAATTCTTTGAGGTCTTACTCGAAGATGAGGTCAAATTCATCTAGAAGCTTCATAATCCATTAATTTGTACATGCAAACGCTACATATCTTAAATGTAATTTGAAACTGGCTATACTATGTGTAACTAGGTACAAGGACATTTCTCCTTTATAACAGTGTCGAAATAGTTAAATTATTGAAATCTGTCATTTTTCGAATAGAAATGTCAAACTTTGGTAAATTTACTTTAGGCTAATTTATTCTCGAACCAGAAAATGCTTTTTTACGTTCTCTGCGATAAATGCTTCCATACATGCTTTAGTTTAGGACAAAATACATATGAAAAACAGTTAAGTAGGTATAACTTATTTACAAATTCTTCTTCGCGTCGTTTCGGTGCCAATTATTATTTAGGAATTTCGATTTTTTTTAATATGGCGCTTGTGAGCAAACCTATATCTGTTCAAACACAAATAGTCTTTTCGCATTAAAAGTGTACAATTTCCAAAAATATTCGAAATTGAGATAATATGCGGAGTCATTTGGTATCAACAGTATTTTTCTCATAAATACTGTCAAAAGAGCGTAGTTTAGCTTTAAAAAAAAAGTTGCAAAGATGATTAATATTAAAAATATCACATGTTAAACCTTTAAAACACTCTCCTGTAAAATTATTGAGTTTTGAGATTATACAGTCTTAATGCGAGAAGAAGAAATGTGGTCACCCTAAGCAGGAGCCATCCCGGAAGGTCTTGTAGAAACCGGTTTCCCTCAACCGCCGCGTTATAATGTGTTGTTTATGGTAATTTAGAATTCTATTGTTCATTTCTTTTCGTTATGACGTGAGATCCTGATGCTGTGAAGGAATGGGATTAGCGGTCTTGTTTTGTGTAACGCACAAAAGGTGACAAAGAAAGTGTTTAAGATTTAGTTTTGTTATCTTAAATTAGGTACGTTTATGTATAAATGTCTCGGATCAGGTTTGCTGATATGTATTTTATTTTTTTTGGAAATTTTTATTCACTTACACTGACATCATGTTGCTCAGAGACAAATTTGGAAAATGCCTCCCGGGCTAACGACCCTGGTGCAGGTTAAATAATATATTATTATGTATTTCCACATTGTATCTATATATTAATACGTGAAGCAAAAACTTTGTATCCCTTTTTACGAAAATTGCGCGGACGGAGGAGTATGAAATTTTCCACACTTATAGAGAGTATAGAGAAGAAGTCCATAATGCTAATATTTTTTTTAAATAATGCATCTTAGATACATTAAATCAATAAAGAAAACATTACACACACTACCATGTATTTGACACAACACATATATATAAATATACTCTTTGTTTATTGTCAATTGTCAAACTTCTGTTATTGTTTAAAGTCTGTGGTCAAATTGAGAATAGATAAGTATAGTGTAGTTTTGGCGAAATCTGTGATTATATTATATAAGTACAATAATAGTATTTAACAATAGAACCATAATAATGTTTAAACATAAGATTTCAATTGATTAAAATCGAATTTCGACTTCTGCGGGACCACTAGTTTTTATATATAGGCTAAAATATGGTATGAAATAAATGATTTATTATTATTAAATAGGCACCTATCGATACGCATTACCCTCACCTCTGTTCTACGAACTCCTCACCCTGCCAAGCCAGATTTGATGCAAATCTATTAGTTTGCTTTAAGTACGTTCGTTTCCTTTAAGTACAGAATTTACGAAAATTCTTAACACGCCAAGATCTTTTAGAAGGCTATAGAAAGATTTTGCTGGTATACCTCTCGCTCCCACTTCGATAGCATAAAAACTAATCACGTTTCGATTAATGGTTAGTTCATTCGTCTGATCATAGTATATTTTTCTTTAATTGTGTGGTATTTAGGATGTCACAGTACACTGGTATATTTCTAAAACAATACTGCTTTCCATTCTCCGGAGATGTAACTTTTTTCAACACGCACGAAAAGAGTTGCGGTAATGGTATTCTAGGCCATACAGCCAACCAATTTGCGTAAATTAACCCATAGACACAGACCACTGAGCTTCCACGAATTTTCTCAGTGGGTCGCGTTTCCGATCCGGTGGTAGATTCTGTGAAGCGCTGCTCTTACTAGAGTCAGTGTTAGCAACACTCCGGTTTGAGCCCCGTGAGCTCACCTACACGCCAATGAGAAGCTGAAATAGCCTCTCAAGGCTATCAGTATAGTTAGGAAAAAAAGAAACAATCTTGCGTTAATATCACATTTGGAATGCCTTTGACCTATGTACGCTTAGACGAGATTGATCCTCAACCTAAAGTAACCATAGCTTTATTGTTTTTGTTTTTCCTCCTTTTTTCCGGTGACCGGTGCTTGTGGTACCTAAAAGCATCGTTAATGGATCGGGAGGATCCGTAATGACGTGCTTTGGGCGACATCGACTGTTTACCATTCGGTCTACAGGATCGGGTATATAGTTTCCAGCGGCCACGACAAGAGGGTTCTTATGTTGTGCAGCCTTCTCAAAGTGGCGCAGGTCCTCTTCAAAAATGCTTACTACATAGAAAGAAGTTTACCGCGTGAAAAGATCAAAATGGCCGTCTCCGCATACTGGTTGCAAACAATTCACTGAAATTAGCTCACTGAGTTTCTCGCTGGATCGTCTCAGTGGGCTGCGATTCCGATCCGGTGGTAGATTCTGCGAAACACTGCTCTTGCTAGGGCTAGTGTTAGCAAATTCTCTCAGGTTGAGCCCATGAGCTCACCTACCCGTCTGGGCGTAGCTGAAATAGCCTCTTAAGCTACCAATGAAGAGGTAGGGAAATCACTGGAGTACATTCAGTATTGGTGCAATATTATCTTTTAATTAAATCTAACTCATTTAAACTTACCTATTTATTTATTCAATTAGTAAACATAACTAGACTTTGAGTTAATTCAACTATTCGACTTAGTACCTACTAAGCGGCAGAATATTATTCTTAGAGTCGTAAAATCGATTTTCTTTCTTCACATCTGCTTCGCGCATCGAAGCGTGCTGATAAGAGCCTCATTTGTACGATAAGGGTTCGGGCGGAGAATAACGAATACAATACAAGCGTGTTAAAGGATACCGAACCGTACGTTATAGTAAAAAAACCTCAAAATCGAACGAATTAATTTGGAAACAAAAGCACAGACGGTAAGTCCGGATTGCTCTACAAAGCGATGCAGTGTGATGCGATGTTTTGGATTTATCGAAATTCAAAGAGTATTGTTACATAATGAGTTCTATATATCTTATTTGAAGCATCATCATAGATTAAGTAATGTAATTATTTAGTGTTTATAATAAGTAGAATTATTTTCATAAGGTTATCGTTTTCGTTATTACATTATTCTATCCTTTAGTTGTTAAGAGCATTGTGTACTTAGCACATTTATTTTGACTAGCGGTCGCCCGGTAGTCGAAATTCGACTATAATTAATTGAAATTATAAGTTTGTATTAAGATTCTATTTTTAAAGACTATTATACTTCTATAATCACAAATTTCGCCAAGACTACACTATAGAAAAATATTAATAAAACAAACAATATTTAATCTATTCTCAATTTGACAACAGACGTCAAGAACAAAAGTTTGACAATAAATAAATAGTATTAATGCTTGTGTGCGTCAAATACATGGTAGTGTGTGTAATGTTTTCTTTATCGATTTCATGTATCTTTTATGCATTATTTTAAAAAAATATTAGCATTGTGCACTTCTTCTCTATATTCTCTATAAGTGTGGAAAATTTCATAGTCCTCCGTCCGCGCAATTTTCGTAAAAAGTGATACAAAGTTTTTGCTTCACGTATTAGTATATAGATTAGTCGTGCGTATATGGCTTAAGTTACAAACCAGACCTTTTACTCGTTATTTACTATTTGTACCTTTTATTAGGTTGTATTGTACATTATATTATGCCTTATAAATAAAAATAAAAAAATCAAAAATATTGTACTGTAGAAAGGTGGGTTTATCATGACGACCGCCAGTTAACTCACAACTGAACGTGACGACATTGAAAAAAAAAAACAATAAATTAAATTTATGTGACATAAAAAAGGCGGAAAATTTCTTGATGATATCGAAGGCAAAAGAGGTATCTCATAAATATTTGTTTAACTTGTTGTTTGTTTTGATTTGTTTAGTTTTCTTTTCACACTTCGCGAGTCTTAGATATAATTTAAATTAAGTTTTTTTTTTTATTGCTTAGATGGGTGGACGAGTTCACAGTCCACCTGGTGTTAAGTGGTTACTGGAGCCCATAGACATCCACAACGTAAATGCGCCACCCACCTTGAGAATTGCCCACCACCTTCCAAGTTCAAGTAAGTTACAACGGCTGCCCCACCCTTCAAACCGAAACGCATTACTGCTTCACGGCCGAAATAGGCAGGTGGTGGTACCCACCCGCGCTGACTCACAAGAGGTACTACCACCAGTAATTACGCAAATTATAATTTTTGCGGGTTTTGATTTTTATTACACGATGTTATTCCTTCACCGTGGAAATCAATCGAGAACATTTGTTGAGTACGTATTTCATTAGAAAAATTGGTACCCGCCTGAGATTCGAACACAGGTGCATCGCTCAACACGAATACATCGGACGTCTTATCCCTTAGGCCACGACGACTTCAAGTACTTTAACGGTTAAATCTCGCGTTTTTTTATTGACATTTTACAGTTTTCGTGGTCAAGAATGTACTAATGATTTATTTGTTGGAATGTCTTGAGATAGAATAGTTGCGAAATTCTAAATTAGCCTTTACAAAAATAACATATCTAAAGCTTATCAATAACTGTACAAAGAACTTTACGAACAATTACCCACACGTTTATTTTTCTGTTGATACTCGTGCACATTGAATTGTTAACATCCGTAAAATACGCTAAGCCTTTATCGTGTTCAAAATAAAGTCGACTTTCCTATATTTTCTGAGAACTACCTGAATTTTTTACTATTGAGGTCATCGTTTCGCACCTTTGATGTTCGTTATCAGTCGAACAAGAAACTGTTGGGGAGAAAATAGTCGTTTATTTACGTTTTAGTGAACCAGTTAACAATATTCTACTATAGATAGTCTGTTGATGCTTGCGGACCACTTTTTTGTTTGGTTGGTAGGATAGCTGGGTGGCCCAAAGACCTTTCCAGCTACGCCAGGGCGCTATCGATGAGCTCAAGGCCTCAGCCAGGAGGGGCAGCATTGCTAAGACCGGCAAAAACACCCTCAGAGGCCTAAAAACTCTAGGGCAGCTGCTTCGCGACTATATCTACATGTACCTAACCGGATCGGAAAAGCTAGGGACTGTACCTCAATGCCTCGACTCCAGAACTAATCTTTACAGCTACTCCACACATTGGATCGTGAACTTTTAAATCTGCAGGAAAACTGTCACTTCGTAATAAAGTAATACCGTCCGATCCGGTAGTAGATTCATTCGCGAAGCAGCTACTCTTGAGTTGTTAGGTCTCCCTTGGAGGTGCTTGGGTAACTGTTAGCAAATCTCGCCCCTTCTGGCTGGCCTACAGTAAACCATCAATCATAAAAATAAACATGACCCTAATGAATGCGGTGTTTGTTCAATCGTTCCAAATATTACGACTCCACTTCTTAACGTTAGCCTACGGAACTCCGCGGTCCGTGAGGAACGTAGATCTTCACAGCAATTTAAATCTTTAGCTCTACTTCGGGCTTGTATTTTCCTATCGTGGACTACACTACTGATATGGTTCATGCAGTAGTCAGCCAACGGCAATATTCTAAACACGATCGGAATCCTCCAACAAATCTACCCAATGCTGTGGAATGCTGTTAGCTTTAGCGAAAGCAGCAACTATATTCACCATACTAAACCCAGTTAACCAATAGCATAGAAATGATGGAAGATACATTCACAAACCAGCTGCGCCCAGAAGGCTATTATTACCTACTTTAAAGCGCTCGAGCATATGCATGTGTTAAGTACGAAGTTCATTACAAAAAATGGTACCAGTCTGCATTAGTACCAGTTTTACCAGCATTAGTACCATTACCAGTAGATTTGGACACAGGCTTAATCGCATTGCTCGATACAAGTGCATCGGGCGTCTTATGTTTAACGTCAAATTTCCAAGTAGACTTCAAACTGTTATTCTACAACCCATTTCATATTAAAATATAGATTTAAAACCAGGCATTAGAAATACAGATTTTATGATAGGTTGGACGGAAAACCGGATTCCAGAGACGATCGCGACAATAAGTCGAGATGCTAGGTGATAGATCATGTACCTACCCTAACATTGCCCTGGAAAAAGAAAAAAAAATAGATTAACCACTGAAGAAAAGAACAGTTTTAAGATTAGCTAATCTGTGCTTTCGTAAAGTTGATATGGAATAGTAAAACAAATTATATGTTAATAAACTTAGGCCCGCTGAAGGCTCAGTAGATCTTCTCAGTAGGTCGCGATTTTTTTTATTGCTCTTGTAGGCAGACGAGCATAAGGCCCCCCTGATGGTGAGTGGTTACCGTCGCCCATGGACTTCAGCAATGCCAGGGGCAGAGCCAAGCCGCTGTCTACCACTTAATACTTTCCTCAAGCCTCCTTTGATGAAGGACATGTCATGGTAGATTCTGCTCTTGCTAGGACTAGTGTTAGCAAATTCTCTCAGGTTGAGCACGTGAGCTCACCTACCTGTCCGGGAGCAGCTGAAATAGCCTTTTAGGCTACCAGCGCATAGGTAGGGAAAAATGAAAAATGATCAATATAATCCACGATTTAGAAAACCGCGCAAAACATACGTGCATGCCGTGGACGGTAATCGAAACCTTTCTCACAAGACAAGCCACAAACAAGTCTAATCGAACAAAAACTGACGTATTTACGCTTGAATCTCAACACACGGCACGACTGAGCATCTTACCATCTCTCACGGTGCACAGATCGTTCCATTGTTCACGTCAACTCATTTGCATAACCCTGCGATGCTACACACGACAATACCCGTACTGTCTAGGTCTAACTGACCCAGTTTGTGCACTTGCAAAAGTTCCCACTGCCCTCACAAAAGACGACTATGACCAAACCCTTTTTAGCTATGAGACTTAACTTGCTCTATTTTTTTGCATTGTCCGAAGTTCTTAGCGAATGCGATTTTAATATAAGCCGATACAAAAGAGTTCCTTCATTGTTACCCGTTGGCCAGTCTTTGTGATATTAAGTCCGTTATTCGTCAAACATTTATAACTTTTTTCTATGTAATTATGTACGTTTGTTAGGCTTGAACTGAAATTTAGAATGGTCGAGGACGATTGATTTGGATCCCTTTCGATAATAATAATGTGGACACGATTTTTTAAATTGAAATCGTCAACTTTTATATTGTGTATTTGAAGAAATTCCAAACAAGAGTTATAAGTACATCGCAGCCTTCAATAAACAGTCCAGTACTATGTATAGTGCATAATTAACATTTCTATCTGGAACCGAAGATTCTGGTGCTTTACTGCAACACAAAAAATATAACGATTTGTCACGATTCATAGTTTTCAATGTCCGAACAACTAATTTTCATTTACTAATTGAAAACATTGAAAGTTATTTAGTAAAGTGACGAAACGTGTTAACACTCCAGTTACTCGTTTGCAAGCATATCAGTAATTCTAAAAAACATGTATTTCGAATAACCGTTATCCACATTACGTTTAGTAAAACGTTACAAATAGCCCCACAAAACGTTCAGTAAATCAAATACGAAAGGGAAAGGTTATCGCGATTTTTCAGTATTACAACCGTTGATATGATGTTCTCGTTTTAATTGTCCATTCGCGGGGCAGGGTCAGTGGTACCCGTCTAGCTCAGGTAGCCAACCCGTGCTGACCCGACAAGACAAAGAAAGGGTCACAGCAACCCTTTAGTCTGGCCTGAGGGCCCGAAATCGTTGCAGCGTGAGTGATGGGGTCATCCACGCCCCGGATGACCCAGCTGACCTTTCTTTAAAAACCGAACCCTTTCATACAAGCCATTATTTGTAGTCCCTTTGCGCGAATCTATTTCATTGTCCTTGATCTATTCAATACCGATATTTGTCTATTGCCGAAAAATTTTTGCGTTGCGTGAGAAAGTTCTAGTTTCTTTGCGAAATCGTAACGTCCATCTAAACAATGCTTTTGGTCCTTATGGGAAACTTTTCGCCCGTTGTTGACTAGACAAAGGAGTGGACTCTTTTTAATGATTTCCTTTGTGTTATGGTTTTATTGATACAGTTCGTTCGTTGGGTCATTCTGACCGTTGGCTAACGGATTTACCGATAGTATTTAAGGCAGCGTTGGGTCGGTTATTCGGCACTCGGGTGATACCATAGCTGCATCAAGACACGCGGTTCTTGACTTCGGAAACAAACAAAAAACCGTTCTATACATCTGCATTTATTAAAAACGGTCACTTAAATTTACGAGACATCTTGTTTTACTTATTTATTACAAATGGTTCATAAATTTTGATTTTAATTGTGGCAGCTGCTCTTATTAGTCGTAAAGATAGTTAGTATTGATTGTAAATTGTAATATTGTAAATGGATTAATACGAAATTACATTGCTATGTACAATTTTTTTTTAATTCTTCACGTTAATTAACTTGCTTTTGATAATTTCGTTTTTGGTCAATTGGGGATTATTTAATAATAGCTGTTATAATTAATTATAGCAATCAGCAGGGTCAATATAAAATAAATTAGCAAAGAACGCGGTAATTATATAATGTGTACCTTTGTTGTATAGTTGTTATCATGTTTTGTATATTCTTTATAACGTAAAAGCAACTTTTGAATTAGTTTTAGTGATTAATCAAACTTCATCTTAATGTAACCAAATATTTGCGTCCACCAACATGAAATAAATCTTGTCTTCTCTAACTAGTCTATAATCTCTATATATAAAAATGAATTGCTGTTCGTTAGTCTCGCTAAAAGTCGAGAAAGGCTGGACCGATTTGTCTAATTTTGGTCTTCTATTATTTGTTGAAGTCCAGAGAAGGTTTAAAAGGTAGATAAATATGAAATTCTCGGAATTAAATAAATTTTAGGTATTTTATTTATCGATTACTACTATATAGGCACTACGAAGTCTGCCGGGTTAGCTAGTAAGATAAATAGAACATTTTTTTTATATATTATTTTCTATCATTAGGTCCTCTGAAATTTACTTAAACACTAGCTAGCCCGTCAAACGTTGTTTTGCCATATACATTATTTCAAGGAAAGCTAAATAACCTAGATACCGACTGCAGCGCTGTCTGCTAGGCTGATTTGTTAATCTAAACCATCCGGGGTGCCACCCAAGCGCATACAAAAAAGTCATTCAAATCGGTCCAGCCGATTAGGAGGAGTTCAGTGACAAACACACGCACAGAAGAAATATAGTAGTATACTAGTAGTCCCGCGGTAGTCGAAATTCAACTATAATTAATAGAAATTATAAGTTTGATCATTATTATTATGGTTCTATTGTCAAAGACTATTTATTATTTTACTTCACACCTATAATCACAGATTTCACCAAGACTACATTATAGACAAATGATATTAAAGACAAACAATATTAATTTACTTTCAATTTGAGTACAGACTTAAAGCAATAACAAAAGTTTGACAATAAACGAAAAGTATATATGCAAGTGTGTGTGTGTGTCAAATACATGGTAGTGTGTGTCATGTTTCTTTTAATGATTTAATGTATTTTTAGGAATACCTAATTTAAAAAAAAATTAGCATTCTGCACTCCCTTTCTATATTCTCTATAAGTATGAGAAATTTCATACTCCTCCATCTCCGCAATTTTCGTAAAAAGGGGTACAACGTTTTTGCTTCACCTATTAATATATAGATATAAAGATAACATTGGTGTCATCTTGAATAGTGTCTGGTGTAGTGGTATTGACAGTGTATACACAAGGGGGTCGCGGGTTCGAATCCCGCCAAGGGAAGATATTTGTATGATAAATATAAATGTCTTTTTCAGGGTTATGGATGTATATTAAATATTAAATATATGTATATGTATAAAAAAAATCTTACATTTATTTCCGTTATCTGCTACCTGTAACACAAGTTCTTTACGAACTTATCCCGGGACCAGTTAACGTGGCGTGATTGTTAGTAAATATTTATTTATTTATTATTTAAGAATATCAATTTATATTGGAATTAAATAGAGACACACAAAAAAACAACGGTATCTCCCGGATGCAGGGGAAGTGTTGAGGCAGTGTGAGGAGCGCGGGAGAGGGGACACGGCGCAGTTGGCGCGTGCGCCCGCGCAGGTGCCTTCCATCCACCAGGGGTACTCAACTTTGTTCTTAGATACCTACATATCTATACTAATATATAAATCTACAGTGGTTTTTACGGATGTTCCGTTATAACTACTGAACCATGCACCCGATTGACTTGAAGCTTGGTATCCATGAAGAAAATACATGTACTTATTGGATAGGCTAATATTTATATGAGTGTTGGACTCCCTACACCAGTTGCGGGGACGTTAATGATGAGAATCTTTGTGGGGGTGAGAAATAATATTGTTAACTAGCTGACCCGGCAGACTCCGTAGTGCCTCAATCGATAAATAAAAGACACATCAAGGGGACACATCAAAGGAAAAACAAAATTGTTTGTTTTTATATAATTTCGAGCTTTTTTTATATTTTCTCACCTTTTAAACCTTCCCTGGACTTCCACGAATAATTCAAGACCAAAATTAGCCAAATCGGTCCAGCCGTTCTCGAGTTTTAGCGAGACTAACGAACAGCATTTCATTTTTATATATAGAGATTTTAAATGCCCAGCGAAGCGGACCGGTACAGCTAGTATTCAAATAAAGTGAACTCCCAGCACTTTCTTTAGCAACGCAGCCGTTAAATAACTTCTAAAGGTCGTGATGTGTCCGCAATTTTGTGGGATTTTCAATCAAACCATGTCATTGAAGTGTGACTCTTAGGTATTGTTGTCCTGTCAGTTACCTACCAGTCCGTTAATAGGTTCGTCCTTTATAACCGAAATATTAAATCATTTTCGGACTGTGATGCCCATATTAAAGAAATGTTAATTAGAGAATTTTAAAGAAAAAAATAGATTAATGCTATAATAATATTAACCCTCCACGAGCTCTTAATCTCCATCTTGCTTGAAATGCTTATGTGCACTTTAGTATTGAAAAACGCTGTTTCTTCTAAATATATTCTTCATGACTTTTCTTGATTCTTATTTAACAAAGTTTTAACTATGTTAGAACGAAATTCAGTTAAATTTATATAGAATAGCTTTGCGACCACTACTATAACTATAGCATAATAAAATACACGGGTACAAACGAAGGTCTCACAATTGAAAAATCTGAATTAAATTTCATGTTTATCGATAATCTCAGAAATAGCCAAAATTGACCAGCTATTCTTTATGCCAGCTAATGTACAATGAAGTGGTATTGAGGTTCTATTACAAAACTTTTTTCGTTATATGTGTGTTTTCACTAAAAGTATCCATATATGTAAGTGCACATTCTATAATTTGAGCTGTGAATATTAATTGAAGATTGATATATTTATGTATCTCACGATAAAATATAGATAATTTAACTCACCGGTCACATTTAATTCATTACAGAATATGTATTCCACTTGGTTGATTGTACGGAATTTTGAATTTAAATCATTTGAAAGTAATACACGCAGAAATACTCGCTATTTCAGAAATATAATACAAAATTGACTTTTAAAAAAATTATTTAATACTTTAAAATATTGTTACTAAAAGTTGACAACTTCTACAGCTTCCTTACAACGGCCACTGATGCCGGCCAATGTCTTTTTGTCTTAAACTCACGTTCGGGGTTTGATACTTTTAGTTTTTGATAACTAAAAATATATATTAAATTATTATTTTTAAATTGCCATCTTCAATTTTATCTGTTGTCATTACTGGTCATTATTCTAAGCTTAATATACTATAATATTACTAATATTATAAAGAGGAAAGATTTGTTTGTTTGTTTGTTTCGAATAGGCTCCGAAACTACTGGACCGATTTGAAAAATTCTTTTTCCATTAGAAGCCGACATTGTCCCTGATGAACATAGGCTACTTTTTTTAATTTTTTTTTAAATTTTTTTTTTTTGTTTCATGTGTGTTTTAATGTTTCCGAAGCGAAGCGAGGGCGGGTCGCTATATATCATATTTTTAAGGTCAAAACTGGGTCTTCTGATTTAAGCCGCGAAGTATTCACAACCGCTTAAACTTTTTTAGTGCCTTTCGATGAATTTAATGTTTTCGGTGGTTTTCTTCTTTTTTAAATAATTCTTTCCTATTATATATCTCTTTTTTTTTGTTTTTAAATAGTTCTTTCCTATATCTCTAAGTGAATCAAAATATGATTACTACTTTGCTATTCCTATGCGGCAAAATCTGAGTCGTGTTTATTTTTTCAATTCGAATAACCATGTGTTTTCTGACTTAAGTTTTTATATTTGTCTTATACAAAATTTTCCTTGGATTGCCTAGAAGTGATTTTTTCTCCTCTACCTATTTACTGGTATTCAAGCTACTCGCGGAAGCGTAGTTGAGCTCACGGGCTCAACCTGAGAGAATTTGCTAGCCCTAGCAAGAGCAGTGCTTCGCAGAATCTATCACCGGATCGGAATACCGACCCGCTGAGAAGATCCGACGAGAAACTCGGTGGACTGTGTCTATGGGTAAGGAGTGGGTTGATGATATTGTGAATGTCGCCAGCATCCACTGTCGGCCGATCGTCGTGGCAGACCTTGGACCCAGATACGTTAGTGACCATACCGAATACGGTATTTTATTTAGCCTGGATTGTAAAACAAAAGTATATTTTATTCAAGTATCAAAATTGGTTAGCGGAAGTAGTCACAGATGCTTTCCTGCCCGCGCTCGCACCCCTATCTCCGACCACGCTTCCTTCGCTTTGTCTTGGGCCTGACTAAAGTAATAATACTGTAATTTCACAGTATGACGTTTCAATAATTTTAATTCAAAGCTATTTTATTTATAACTAGCTTTTGCCCGCGACTTTGTCCGCATGAAATACTTACTTTGGCATTACGCTAAATTTTACCCGCCTCTTCATTTACGTAGAAATTGAAAATATTTTTGAACTACATAATGTTGAGCAGCTATTTAAGGTACCAAAATCATAGTTTTTAACCAACTTCATAAGAGAAAGTTATCAATTCGAGGATAATTTTTTTATCAATTTCACCGTTTTCTCGAAAATGCTCGAACCCATTCTGACAATTAGAAGGTAGACTTCCCGAATGTTCCTGTAATCATCAAGATCTGATGATGAGATCCTGGAGAAATCCAAAAAAATCTATAATTGTCAAAGCTCATCTTGAAGTGATTTGGGTGTTTCAATGTTGTAATAAATAACGTATTTATTTGGATAAGGATTAATATCATCTTTTAAAAACACCTTCACAAAAAAATGCTTTATTTAGAACAGTTTTGTTTAACATAAAAAACGTTATAGTGAGTTAACCTTAAAATATAGACATATGCTGTCGCGGACTTTTTTTAGAACTTTTAAAGGGGAACAATTTTGTCATATTATATTATTTTAGCGAAACTTTAACCGTATCCGCAGCACACGCAGCGGAAGCTCTCAGAAGGGAAAAAATCCCGATTTTGAAACATTATTTATTGGTGCTCCGTTTGTATTGGTCTTAGCGTGATGTTATATAGTCTATAGCTTTCCTCAATAAATGGGCTTTTATATTAGACATAAAATTATTTTATAATAGAATTTTTCAAATCGGACCAGTAGTTCCTGAGATGAGCGCGTTGAAACAAACAAACAAACTCTTCAGCTTTATAATATTAGTATAGATAATAATAATACTATTATAATAGAATATTCTGTCTCAGTTGTCGTAAAGTGAGTGAAGACATTTACGTTGTAGATGTCTATGGGCTCCGGTAACCACTTAACACCGGGTGAGCGGTGAGCTCGTTCACCGCTTACGCAATTGAAAAGAAAGAGGTTTAAAACTCCGTCGCCTGATTTGAATCTTATTTACAATTGAATCCTTTTAAGAAACTATACATTTTAATCGGGAATGCTAAATTGGGGCCGTATGACCGATCCGGTAGTAGATTCATTAGCAAAGCAGTTGTACTTTAGTTGTTAGGTCTCCTTCGGAGACGCTCGCGCAGCTGTTACAAATCTCACCCCTCCAGGCTGAGCCTTTGCTCTCCCACCTGTCCTGGTGAAACTGGAAAGGCCTCCGGGCCACCAGTAAACCTTCAATCACAAAAGAAGTAATAAAAAAAAACGCGTGTGCGAAGAACATATTATGCTGGTAATATCCACCAATTACGTAACAATGTAGTGAAAAATACTTACAGTAGGTACAAACTCTGTGAAATTGATTTCAGTAAGCATTTAACCCATAATGGGAAATGCGTTTTAAGATTGCAATGGACTTGAAATTTGTCGTAAGTTTCTACCGTACATAGGTAACTAAATTCATAGTTGCTATAGAATACTACTACCACATAGCCGATTCTGCGGACCAAATGGTAAACAGTCGACATCGCCCAAAACACGTCATTTCTGATCCTCCCGATCCACTAACGGTGCTTTTAGGTACCTCAAGCACCGGTCATCGTTCTCGTCGAACCCCGTCGCTTGCGACAAAGGGCTCGGCGAGTAAATTAATCCTCAGACGCAGCCCGTTGAATTTCTCGCCGGATCTTCTCAGTGGGTCGCGTTTCCAATCCCGTGGTAGATTCTGCGAAGCACGGCTCTTGCTAGGATTCGTGTTAGCAACATCGTCAGGTTTGAGCCCCGTGAGCTCACCTACTAGTTAAGGTTCCCTCATTGCTGAAAATCGCGGCCACATGTGACTTTCCTCCATAGTCTACGGTCATGGACCGCATGGTATAGACTACGAACAACTGCTTTCTTAACCACATCTGACCATCTGGCTAGCGTTCTGGCCACAGCAAGCAGATAGGTAGACAAAAAAAAAACGCAATGAAGCAATTCCTTTTAAAACATTCAGTATGCGTGAGCAAGTGAGTATTTGAGTTAACGAGTGTTCCATATTAAAATTAGTTTTTAATAATATTACCTACCTACACGAAAATAAAACGGTAACATTCAGAGACCATATGTTATCGTCTTGCGCCAAAACCCTTAAGTTTGACGCGTTCGATAAAATTTAAAACGCGTTTGGCATCTGCCGTCCGTTACGGGTCGGAGACTCCAACGTCTTTTACTGACGTTCCTTAGTCGAGGGTGCCGAGATAAGAATTGAAGGTTAAATTGAAATTAATTTATTAATATAATAGCTGACCCGGCAGACTTCGTAGTGCCTCAATCGATAAATAAAAGACCTAAACTTTTGTATAAAATAAACTTACAACAAACAAAAGGAATCCGTCCGACGGGGGACACATCAAAGGAAAAACAAAATTGTTATTTTTATTTAATTCCGAGCATTTTCATATTTATCTACCTTTATTTTTCACAAATAATTCAATACCAAAATTAGCCAAATCGGTCCAGCCGTTCTCGAGTTTTAGCGAGACGAACGAACAGCAATTCATTTATATATATATATAGATTTCAATAAGATAATATACCTGACATAGATTATAATGTATCTTACATAGATAATATATCTCACATAGATGATATATATCACACAGATCAACAGACAAAATCAGGAATGAAAGTGATTTTCTTTGTTTGTTGCTCAGTTAAATAGAGCTTCGGTCCCATCTGATTAGTGATTACTGAAACTGATGTGTGTGCCTGATGATGTTGAGATAAGAGATCGAAGTCTCAAGTTTACTGTATAGCAGCCATGCTGTTTAGTGGTAGAAGATGACACGATCTTACCGAGCCATGTATTGTCGGATCCCCCGGACGCACTCTCGGTGCTTTTAGGTATCTCAAGCGCCGGTCACCGTCCTTGTCGACCACGACGAAGAGTTCGACGAGCGTACTAACTCATAGACACAGCCCACTGAGTTTCTCGCCGAATATTTTCAGTGAGTCGCGATTCCAATCCGATGATAGACTCTGCGAAGCACTGCTCTTGCTAGGACTAGTGTTAGCAAATTCTCTCACGTTGAGCCCGTGAGCTCACCTACTTGTTCGGGCGTAGCTGGAATAATCCCTTAGGCTACCAGCGAATATGTAAAAAAAAAAAAGATGACACGACGTTTGGAACTATTCATGCGGGTTTCCAATACTCCCTATACAACTAGTAATAACGCAAATTTTGAGGTTATATTGACTTTACTATACCTACGATCTTTTTTCTTTATGACAATCGTTGTTGAGACTATTTTTAAATATATTAAAATCTGTTCATCATATCAATACGAGTCTAATATCACTTAAACACGAATAGGGAATTAAACATAAAATATATCGAGATTACAAACACAGAAGATAGGAACGATGTTACAAAATGTATAGAAATAAATATACAGAAACTATTGTTTATTAACAGAAAGAATTTTGAACAGAAAATTGCGAAAAGAAAACAAAATGCATTCCAGGTCAGTAACTCGATTAAAATTCAATAAAAACTTGAGGAATCGATTATGTACAAATAATCGTGTGAGCGCGATTTACATATAGCCTGTACTTACAAATGCGGTGACGCAGTGGAAGTGCGCGCGGTAAGGCTTCCTCTGGTATAGAGTTACTTTCCGACCGGACATAAGGGGCGGTCGCATGTAGCTCTTGTTACAATTCATATGAGGGAATTGTGTTTGTTTAATCATTAATTGAAACAGCTTAAATTCTTGCTCAAAGAAGTTTCTAAAACGTGATTATTATTTTTTTAAGGGATTTTATGACCTGGTAACTGAGATCTTTGAGTCATGTCTTATTTAAATTTATATTCTTCATTTACTGAGACTTTTTAGTGGACTTTTTGGAGGATCCCGACAAGTTACGTTCAGCGGCTTTGTTTGATTTTCCCACATTTGTGCACTTTCACTGATATTAAACAATTGATAAACCACCGTTATTTTACACATTTGAACCAGAAGAAACACTAAATAGACAAAATAAAACAAATCACACAACTTCACTCCTCACGTTCCCGCCAAAAAGTCTCTAAAACATGATCTTATCTGCCACAGATTATGTCTATTTCATGTATATTTGATATTAAACTTTTTAGTGCTAAGCTTATTTTCACATATTATGAAGAAATTGCTAAAGGATTTTAAAAAAAAAAAAAACCTTTATAAATGTGTACAGAATCTTTATTATTTTCCTCAAATGAAAATGGTTTTTTGTAATTATTTCTGTTGTTTAAGGGACATATAAAATTATTAATACTAAAATGAAACATTTTTTTTCTATAACTGTATTTATTTAATTAAAAAAAAATAAACTGCGCTATAGTTGATATTCCGATGTTCCGCATTTTTTACGCTTCAGTAGACAGTGATCTATCGACGGCTCGCACTCTAAGGATTAAATGTTTTTGTGTAACGTTTTAAACAACAACAAAAAAAACAAATTCTTAATGCATCAGTCTTCAATTGACCTTCATTATACTAAATAGTATATTTACTGACGGAACTAGTGCATTAAAGAGGTTTAAAATCTTGTATAAAAGCCATTATAGCTCGACCCGTGTTCGCACAGAATGTCATACAAAATAAGCTCTAATTTAATTGGTATTTTTCGCGTTCATCCAACAAAACTCAATCCGCCGTTTTCATTATGTTAGATCTAATGATAGGTCTAAATTAAATGGAAAGATTTCGTCTCTCTTGTTTTTTTTTCCAAAAATCTGCATTATTTAGAATAACTGTTCACATTTCCGGTAGGTTAGTTTTTGATTTAAATAATTAATACAAAGGATTCATGAATTTCAATGTAATTAGGATCACATCCGGCTGTTTTTTTTTTGGACCTATTAACTAGAGATCGGGCAAGCATGACAATGAAATCTACAGATAAGTAGGGTAGAATTATTTATCTATGTTCTAAAGTAAGGCTTAGATAATTCGCTTTACAGAGAGGACAAGCGTTGTACATTACGAGTATATGTTGTATAATGAGATTTGAACCTCATATGTCAAACTGGGTGGTGTCAATGATGCCAATGGGCTCTGGCAATTTCAGTACCAGTCACCTGATACTATCTGCTTGTGTAGACGAATTCATGGACCATCTGATGTTTTATTGATTTAAATAACTAATTATTAATATTAGAGTTAATTTAGAAATGAATTGGTTATGTTTTTTTTTAATTTATTCAAATACGACAAAGACTTTCTATTCAATATTTGGTAGGCGCCAAACCGCTCTGATATTTCAAAATTTGATTGTTGACTAAGTAATTATTGATCCTAAAATGTTATATTGACGATTTTCTGATTTTAAATACAAATTCATAGGTTTTGAAAATTTTCCTCTGAATTATGTCTGTTTGTTATAAAAATCAATGTTATTATATTGCATTACTGTTGATAAAATTATAAATGATGTCAATATATAATAGTAACGGAAGATTTTATCAACACGACTCTGGCAATAATGACATCGCAAGAAGCCAATCGCCATATTGAGCAGAATAATAAGAAGGTTGAATTAAAAATGTTAAGATACGTATAATAAAACACAAACATAATAATATTATTTAATGTCTGAACTAAATGATTAATATTTAAAAAAAAATGTTATTCATTCATTATAAATCGCATAATTAGATTTATTATAAGTAAAAAAAGAAAAATACACAAATGTACATAGTGAAAACAAGACACTAATCAATAAATTAAATTTCATTTTTATTTATTATTCGTTGCCAGTTACACATAAATAAACGTTTTGAAATGGCCAGTATTGCTAAACGGCCACTTCATAGGCGTAGACTTATTATTTTAACTGCAGCCCTGCACTACAAACAGTGTAGGTACTGCTAGTCCTATT
Organism: Bombyx mori; assembly: GCF_030269925.1. NCBI lineage: Eukaryota > Metazoa > Arthropoda > Insecta > Lepidoptera > Bombycidae > Bombyx > Bombyx mori. Next base: position 5,865,350 of record NC_085126.1, read on the forward strand.
TAAACTATATAATTGTTACAGAGTCACGTGGTTTTACACGCTTTGATATCCGATGGAACAAACACGAAATACAATTTTAACGTCCGCAAGATAAGATTAAGCTACTTAATTCAAAAGATTCGTGTACACTAACATTGCTGTAATTTTTATTTATTTATTAAGTCCACACTAATATTATAAATCTGAATGTTTGTTTGTTTGTCCTTCTTTCACGTCGAAACGATGCAACGGTATGACGTGATTTTAAGGTGATAGTATTCAATCAGGAGAGTGATATTATCACGATCAGTATTATCCTGAACAAACACCTTCTCATCATTCCCGCGGAAAACGACTCTAACTCTTTTGCTTGACCACACAGACGAAGTTGCGTGTGACAGCTAGTATATACATCGGTTTGCTTGCACTCACAGTGCGGCTGCATCATCAGCTCTAGGTCACTCACGGAAAGCTCATGGAAAGCTCATTTTATGATGAAAAACGAGGAATGAGGTTATTCGACAGGAAACTAAAGTATTCGACGTATCTCAGAGAGTCGGCAAGATGAAGTGACAGTGGACTGGCCATATCTACTGATCGCTGGAGTAGATAGGTTCTTGAGAGTATCGAGGAACGCCCCTGGCTAGGTGGTGGGATGACCTTGGAAGGGAGGACGGTAAAAAGTGGATGGGGAGAGCCGAAGACCGGACTAAGTGGTATGGATTAGAGAGGACTAGTCCGGCAACGGAGGACTGTTGGCTGATGATGATGATGAGGTAGACCATGGGGCCTGCTATAAGTGTATAGAACATGGTGTGAATGTAACCACGCACCACACAAGATCGAAGTCTCTGTTGTATTGTACAATGTCTATCGCACCCTTCAAATTGGAACTCACGACTGCTTCTTGGCAGAAATAGGTAATAAACTGAAACCTACCCCTGTGATCTCACAATACGACAACTTCATTTATCCGTATAATATACTATTTAGTGCCAGTTGAATTCCATATTAATTATGTGCTCGATCGAGGCGACAAATACCTCTGAATATTGAATCATGGTCTACGTTGAGGATAATTACGAGGAACCAATAATTATTTTTACATTTAGACTTCAAAGCGCATATCGTTAGCGTCGCCATCGTTGTGTATTCTAGCCCTTAACCTCGCAGCATCCGGCTGAGGTCACGGCGGACGTGTGGCGGGAAGCTGCGGTATCCACGCTTAATTCAGATAAAACGTTCGTTTTTACAAACTAATCTTTCATAACGAGCTTGTTTGGATTAAATTAATACGAAATCGGGAATACGTCTTAATCATGTTCTCCTCTCCACAAGAGATGCTGAAAGGGACGCGCTGTGCTGGACTCTTCAGTGGCTTTTGGGAGCCTAGCTGAATATAATTGACGTAATATAAGCAAATTATGACCAAAATGCAAGTCATGCAAAGAGCCACGGAATGGGCTATCTTAGGCATATTTCTCTACGGAATAGAGTGCGCAATATCGAAATTCGCAGAAGAACTGGTTTGGCTGACATAGCCAAAGTGATTGTTCGGAAAAAGTGGAAGTGAGTCGGCCACATATGCCGTCGCACTGACAATCGGTGGGGCACAAACGTACTGGAGTGGAGACTTCGTAACGTGAGCAGATAGCCAACGAGGCGTACCGATGACCTGGTCAAAGTGGTCGGTAGGGACTGAACGCGAAAGGCAGGAAACCGAAGAGAATGGGGTGCATTCGAAGAGACCTACACTCAGCATTGGGTTGACACGGGTTGAAGAAGAGAGTCTGGTACTGCCCGTGAAGTCCTACAACCACTTTAAATCTGAGGCTCCGTGGAAACAAATGATAGGTCAGCTGCGGCTTGGACAACTAGTTCTATAGTCAGATGGGCACTTGACTTACATTTATGTTACTATAATGTAGGTACTAGCCAACAGAAACGCACTTCGTTAACCCGATTTGACATGATCCGGTCAAACCACCAAACATTGCAGGATCACGCGCTACACGGATCTGAAGATTTCCCAAGAATCAGATCGAAATTGGTCCAGCCGTTTCGGAATCTAAAAGAAAGCAGGCTATTCACTTTTTACGAAATCACTACGGCTAATGTTCAACTTATCCAATTCATTAATGCACATTAACGATAAGTTTTGTCATCAAGTTTGCTTTGCGCTTTAGTAAGTTTCATTCGTTTGTTATTATTCAATATTTTATCAGAACAAAGATATACATATATTTCTGTGCCAACATCACAAATTTTGACAACTAGTACCTACGAGTTGATGGAGAAGAGCTGTTGTGTAATCCAGCCCATATGAAGCTAGCAAAGAGGGGACACACTCTGTTAGTAATAAAATATATACTATATATGTATGTGGGAATATCGGCATTTGTTAATTGGGTTCACACTGGCACACTAGATTTATTTTAAAAGAAGAAATGTCAAAAAAATGTCAAAGTCAGTCAGAGCTTATGAGATGTCACGCGTGGTCTTTAGTTTTTTTTTTTTTTAGTTTTAGAGTAAAACATCTAGTTCTAAAAAGATCTAGTCTAGTTTTAGTTTTGGAGTAGATTTAGTGAACATCAGAATATGAGCGCTGTAGGTATGTCACCTATATTGAGATTTCGTGTCTCGATTTTATTGCACAACGAATTTATCCTATACACAAGCCGATGTGCGCTTTTATTATTACTAGTGGTCCCGCATTAGTCGAAATTCGACTATATTTAATTGAAATTGTAAGCTTGTACACTGTTATGATTATATTTTCAAAGACTATTTCATAAATCACAAATTTCGTCAAGACTACACCACAGAAAAATATTAATAAAGGCAAACATTATTTAATCTATTCTCACCACACTACAGACGTCAAGAACAAAAGTTTGACAATAAATAAATATGTAGTATGCTTGCGTGTGTGCGTCAAATACATGGTAGTGTGTGTAATGTTTTCTTTTTTGATTTAATGTATCTTTTATGCATTATTTAAAAAAAAAATAGCATTGTGCACTTCTTCTCTATATTCTCTATAAATGTGGGAAATTTCATACGCCTCCGTCCGCGCAATTTTCGTAAAAAGGGATACAAAGTTTTTACTTCACTTATTAATATATAGATTTCGTTGATATTTCATTTACATTATTCTGTTGGCAGCGCCGTCATTACTCGTGTTTTCGGAGCGTCTTCATTCAATGAGGCTTCAAAAACGTAGGACACACAACGGCACATTAGAAACAGCGGTCCGTTTCGCAACGCACAATAATTAGTGGACAGTTCGTTTCCTAACGCTGAACGATTTAAGTGAGATGCGAGTCTCCAGCTCTCGCCAATCAGCAATATGGAACTGCCAATTTATCGCCAGGTCTCCGTGCAATCTGACACGCTTCAAAGAAGAACTAAATACCTATATTGGATCCAGAGTTGGAGTGATTCAGTTACGATGATCGTTCGACGTTCGTTTTGCGACATTTTAACGGTGACAGGAAGTCTTAGTGGTTATGTAATTTATCCATAGACAAGTTCTTTTTTTTTAAAGTGTTTAAACAAGTAACAAGCTCACGGACCTTTGTATTAATTTACCATAGCCATCATAGATTATACACTTAATATATTCGATAGCCATCACAGCCCATAGACATTAACCGTGTATATGCTGTCACTGTCATTGAGGTCTGAGTCTCAATTCTATAGTATAAAGGCTGTGTTCCATTCTTTAGACTGGAGCATGTTACTACTTTGAGGCAGAAATAGGCGGGGTGGTGGGCTCGTAAGACGCCTTAAAAATATGTTTTCGTCACGACACCGGCCTTTTTTTGGTCAAAAACAAAAGTATTTTGTCGAACTCTCGATAATAGTTCAAAAGTATACCGATACATTCGTAAATAAACCAATAAAGTTTAGTTCAGCGAAAACATTATCCATTCAAACTCATGTCTTTCAATTTATATGTAAATCGTATAAAAAAGATACGGCAAATCAACAAACAAAACAGACGACCGACGCATTACCATCTTTTTCACGTAATACGAATATTAAAACAAGTTAAGACTTCACCACAAAAAACCGGAAACACGATTTCAATCAGTGGATAGTGTTTGTTTTTTTTCAATTTTATTCAATGTTTTTTTTTGGTTGTGAAACTAATGTAATGGGTTCTCAATAAGTAAGGACTTGATATATTTCTTTTAAAGTTATGTCAAATAAAAAGCGAAATGTCAAATAGAATAAACTTTTAATTGATTATTTTAATACTACATAGTGTTAGTTATAAACGAATGCCATACGATAAATAAATAAAGTGGGATATTTTGCGTTAGCAAGCCCTAAAATCTTTAAAAGAAAGAAGGCAAATATTTATCCAGAAATAGGGATTGATAGTCAAAAATATCACGATCTTTATCGGTTGTTGTTGTTATGGTGGTTGATTATGATGGTGTCGTAAGTTTAATTAAAAATATCGCGATCAAGATTCTAAATTAAACTTCAAAGATTTGATCATAGATTTTTTAAGGGATTTTATAACCTGGTGAATTGAGACCTTTAAGTCTTGTCTTATTTTAATTTATATTCATATTTTTATGAAAAATGATATTATGGAGTGAAATGAAATGAAGATGATTAATTTGAAACATTAATCAACTGGGATGAAATTAAATTAAATGAAATGGGATGAAATATAATCTCAGTAAAATGGTAGTCATTTACTAAGATTTTTTCAGTGGACTTTTTGGAGGATCCCGAGAAATTATGTCCAGCGGCTTTGTTTGATTTTCCCACATTTGTGCACTCTCACAGATATTAAACAGTTAATAAACCACCATTATTACACATTTAAACCCGAAGACTAAATAGACAAAGTAAAACAAATCACACAACTTCACTCCTCGCGTTCCCGCCAAAAAGTCCTTTGATCATAGATAGATACATAGATCAAATACAACACTATTTTTTTTGGTCGAATCAAGGATAGTCTGTAAACATCCCTAATGTCAAATATATAAAGGTTGGCATCAATCAACATGCGTATTCTATTACGTACGCCATCACTACGTAATACGTGGTGTGTTCACGAGAACATAAATCTTATTTTCGATCTTCGTTGATAATTTCAATAGCGAAGACCATTTTATGGTGGCCAATTTACTGCTAAGCCCTTACCTATTCAGAAACCAATACGAATTCAAAATTGAGACAAGAACCCAAACTCAAACCAGCAAAATTTAAATGTGCGTAATTACTGGTGGTAGGACCTCTTGTGAGTCTGCACGAGTAGGTACCACCGCCCTGCCTATTTCTGCCGTGATGCAGCCGTTGTAACTTTACTGACACCTTAGAACTCGTATCTCAAGGTGGGTGGCGGAATTTACGTTGTAGATGTCTATGGGCTCCAGTAACCATTGAACACCAGATGAGCTGTGTGCTCGTCCACCCATCTACGCAATAAATAAATAAAAAAGTTGCCTTAGCCTTTAGCCTTAGCAATATCATTTGTTCCTCAAGATGAAATCCAACGGTTGAGAGGCTCAAGATGGAAAACACAGCAATTACACATGAATCGCTGTCAGTCGGTAGGAACAAAGTGCAGCAATCAATATAATATATTATGAATCGGGAGTGCGTTGACACCGCAGGTGCGGCGCGTGCGCGGGCACCTTGCGAGCGAGCGCCCTCACACACACAGGGGCTATCAAATACAGATATTTTATATTCAACTAGTTCACATATTCGTCTTCTCGCATTAAAACTGTATAATATCAAAACTTACTAATTTTACGGGAGAGTGTTTTAAAGGTTTAACATAATATGATATTTTTAATACTAATCATCTTTGCAATATTAATGTTTTATTTTTTACTAATTACATTATCTGTATTTTAAAGTAGTATAAAATTATGTATTAATTTTGTTAATAGTAGTCGAAATATAAGTAAACCAAAAAACTAAAAACTAAAACTAAACTACGCTCTTTTGACATTATGTATTTAAGAGAAAAATACTGGTGATACAAAATGTTTACGCATATTAACTCAATTTCGAATATCTTTGGAAATTGTACACTTTTAATGCGAAAAGTCGAATTATGTACTAAAAGAGTTGTTCGGCTCTAATATTAGAGTTTTGAAGCTGTCAGTGTTGTATCGTTGATCGTTTAAACGTTACGTGGAATTCGCGCTTTTTTTTTAATCCTACTTAAGCTGCTTTTTTTTATTGCTTATAAGACTCGACGAGCTCACAGCCCACCTGCTGTTAAGTGGTTACCGGAACCCATAGACATCTACAACGTAAATGCCGCCACCCACCTTGAGATATGAGTTCTAAGGTCCCAGTATACTTACAACGACTGCCCCACCTTTCAAACCAAAACGCATTACTGCTTCACGACAGAAACTGGCGGAGTGGTGGTACCTTTTTTTTTTTTTTTTTTTATTAACGCTGGGGAATCTATTTACGGATACCCGGTCGAGGGGGGTAACGGACCGGGTTATGTCGGACTCCGGCGCCTCCTGAGAGGAAGAAGGGGAGAAGAGAAGGGCCGAGGTCCTTCACCTCCCCCAATTCCTCACAGGAGACTACGCCTTGAAAAAGGCGCGCGAAGCACTTGCCCCGCAGAACGACTACCGACTAAACCCCATCGAGCTCCACCACACCGACTACACGAAACTTACGGTACCGCGATGCGCGCCGAAAGTCTCGCCTTAGGCGGTACCCGTACTAATGTTAAGACGGGATTTCATCCCCGGGAAAATCCCGTAGAACCTCGTCTCGGGAGACACACCCTGAGCGGCGCACAGGAGCCACCTTGCACCGCTTCACCACCGGACCAACAGTCGAGTGCCGAGCGCCCCCGCACCCGGCACTCGATAGTCCCTACGAGGGCTGAGCGGCGGCCTCTCGCACGCGCCGTCCACCCCGCCTTCTGCGCTGAGGAGCCGAAGAGGGATCCCGTTCCCTTTCGCGCTCCTCAGCCTCACGAAGCGCCATGACCAAGTCACAGAACCCAGCCATGGCCTCCCACGAACTCCGGTCCTCTACCATACGGGCGACGATAGCCCGCAAAGAGAGGTCCTGCCCCAACACCGCGACGAGGTTTCGCCGCGGGTGCTCCCACCGTGGGCACGCTTCTAGCGCGTGCTGAGCGTCATCGTTCGGGTGCCCGCACTGGTGGCAGCCCGGATGTGGCTCCCTTCCGCAGACTCTCCACAGATACCTCCCGAAGCATCCATGCCCTGAGAGGACCTGGGTGAGGCGAAAGGAGAGCTCACCGTGTCGCCGGTCCGACCATGCCTCCAGCACAGGCACCAGTGCCTCGAGCGTGCGCTGACGAGTGGCCGAAGTTCGGCCGAACTCCTCCAGCAAGCGCTCTCTCCATTTGGCATACGCCAGACCACGCGCAGCACGCCTCCATCGATCGACAACCGACGGGCCGGGTGTCCGTTCCCGAGTCGAGGACTGTGTTCTCCGACGGTATGTCGTGGCCAAGATTTCGGCCTCGAGGTCCCACGGTAAGGATCCAGCGAGAGCACAGGCCACATCCTGAAAGATGGTGCGGTACCCCCTGATGACCCTCACCGCGAGCGCCCGCTGAGCTCTGAGCAGCAGAGCCGGGAGTGGTGGTACCTACCCGTGCGGACTCACAAGAAGTCCTACCAGCAGAGAGCCTTGGTAGCCTTGAGAGGTTAACCGAGGGTAACCGAGCGAGTAGGTGAGCTCTCGGGGCTCTAACCTAGGGGCGTTGCTAAAACTACCCCATAGCAAGAACAGTGCTTCGCAGAATCTATTGCCGGATCGGAAACGCGAAAGACAGATCTGGCGAGAAAATCAGTGGGCTAAATTCGCGCGAAAACATACTTCGAAAAGTGCATTGTAAGATGAGCTAAAGACGAGGAGACCTTAGTGCTTCCGTAAATAACATTAATATAATTCAACCGCTTCTGAATTTTTGTGATTTTTTCAAGTCAATATAAAAATACTTTCAATTTTAATATGAACATTATTATAAAGTTGTATCTACTCTGTGCTGCCTGCGTGTACTTCAGAGGCGTATTAAAGTATCTAGCGTGTGTTGCTTTAAAAAATATAGAAAAAAAGTAAAGAAAAAAGTGGGATAGTAAATAAAACACTTAATATTAACAAACCAAACCCGTAAAATTATAATGTGCGCAATTACTCGTGGTAGGACCTCTTGTGAGTCCGTACGTAAAAATAAAAAAAAAACCGTGATTTTATTCAGAAAATTGAAACTAAAAAGAAATTAGCAATTGTTCCTTTTTGCCGCGTGTACATTTTTTTTTTCGTAGCATATTACACATAAAGGCGCGAAAACCCTACGGCAGAGGGATCACGAGCGTAATGCCGTGTTTTACTCCGTAATCGATACACGATTGTTGTGTGCGAATGAAATGATTATTGTTCTCATTCAACTAAGTACAATTAAAGTATCCGATAGTTCGTTAGTAAAGTTATTTTTAAACGGAACTATTTATCCTTAAATGCTTCTTATAGGTAGAATATCTTAATAAATATATACATATTTGCTCTGTACTTCGATAAGGAAATGTTGCATGACAATCGTCTCGTGGCCGTCGGAGATTACTCTCCAAATCCGGCTCACTCAAAAGGCAGTCACCGTCGACGCCTTAGACACGTTTTGCACTAACACAGCGCTTGCAGCTCTAGTAACTAGCAATCAACTGTTAGATAATCCCGCCCTTCGGGTTTGAGTCCGTGCTCGCCTACCTATTTTGGGTAAAACTGGGTGCCTCAGAGTAACAAGCAAGCCATAGCTCCCGAAAAAAAAATCTCTACAAAACTTAATTTCATTATGACTTACACGACAGAATCCTTTGCCTTTCTGGTTCTTAGTTAGTTCTTCGTAGCCTTCTTAGCTAGTTCAAGACATCAAGTATGCTTGCTACTGTAGTAATTTAAAAAAGTATTTCTAGGCGATTTTTTTCTTCACAATAATATTACAACTATGTTAAAGGGCAAATTGCTGGTACTTGAGTTGGTGACTTATGTTTATCATCAAACTGAATCTTCAGTCCTTGTGTATGAATGAAATTTAGGCTTCCTTCTATGATCTCATGTTCAGTATATCACGGTAACACAAATAATTCCAATTATAGCTGTAACTATTGTTTCTATCGAAGCTTTCAGTTGTATGTAGCATGCGATTTTGTTTCGCGACACGTGAGTCAGAGGGGGACAATATAAAAACACTCGGCACAGACAGTGAGTCACGCTGATTCATTTACCGTCTGGATTCATTTTCCCGCTTCAAAAGTAATTTAGAATGAAACTGGTTTTTTTTTTTTAAATAATTTGGCTCCAACGCCTTTGGCATTGATTTTGCCAATGTCAAAGTATTTACTCAAAAATGACAGTTGCTTAGAGAAAGAAAAAATTACTAAGTCTAAATACAAATAAATTTGGTCGGTTTTTCCATACGCGAATCTGTGGTTTTAAGAACAGCACAAACAAATATATATGTTAGACTAACTACTTTAGAGATAAATATTATTAGCAGATAAAAATTTACACAGAATATTTACATGTTTAGAATAGACTAAAGTTAATAAACAATTAATATTAATAGGCCGGGGAATGTCATTGGGAAGGATATCATAAAGAGGGGATACGATATTGGGGCAGTCGAAGAAAATGTGATCCAGGGTACCCTCATCTAATCCACACTCACAAAGAGAATGGTCACGGACTCTAATTTTAGCAAGAAAAATAGGGGAGCAAACATAGAATTGTTTGTTAATAAGGTAAAGGTCTGTTTAGCAACTTCTCTATGATTGTCTATGGGAACTATTACGTCGCGAGTCCTTAGTTACGCTGTCAAGCTATAATGTTAATTCAAAAATTATAAAATATTAGCCTATCTAAGCTGTTTCTAATTATGCACGTCCTAACATTGTTGTACGTTGACGACAACGCATTAAAAAAAATGGAATGTTGCTAGGCCTAAAAACAAAAAAAAAACAATTATAATTAATTAATAGTATATTTTTACTGCGTTTTTTAATGTTATTATATTGTTTGAGTATAATAACAGTAAATAGTAAATTCGAATAATTTGATTACTATTTTTGGTGATCACATAACCGGCAGTAGGTACCAACGTGAAACAATCCATCAGATTTTTGACCCTGTGGCGTTCTAGAGTTCTATAGAATTAACCAATTTTTTTTTTTCGTATTTATACCTTTTTTTTATTGCTTAGATGGCTGGACGAGCTCACAGCCAACTTGGTGTTAAGTGGTTACTCGAGCCCATAGACATCTACGAAGTAAATGCGCCACCCACCTTGAGGTATAAGTTCTAAGGTCTCAGTATAGTTACAACGGCTGCTCCACCCTTTCAACCGAGACGCATTACTGCTTCACGGCAGAAATAGGCAGGGTGATGGTACCTACCCGTGCGGACTCACAAGAGGTCCTACCGCCAGTAAAAACTGCGGATGCAGAACTAGAATGATATCCCAGCGATTTTCGGACCAAATATAGCACTAACTAAATACACTAGTGCTATTCCATCGTATTGGATGTCACGCGTGAACTCAACTAAATGTTAATGACCGATTCTCGTATGAGATAGTGAGAGAAAAAAAAAACAGACACAAAGACCTTTTACATCGCCAGTTCTCCAGATATGTTAGGTAGGGATAGGGTTGAAATCACACATCTGCCGCCCACCTGCCTAGGGTATTGCAGGTCGCTGACCCTGAACAATCGAGAACTATCTTTGAACGCGTTCTGCGATATGTAACAATTTAATACGTTATTTTATGTAACACGCAAATATTTTATAGCATGCTATTTTTAATAATAGCAATTATTTAAATCTGTTATTTGTTGAAAGATTTTTTATTCCGCTAAGAAAACACACTAGCTTCTGCTCATCACGAATATGGTCACGACAATCGTGGGAAATCAGGTTGAAGACTTAATTCTGCTGCTAGACATTTGGGATTTTGAGGTCATTTTTGTCTCGTTGTGTGGTGTAGTGTGGTAAAACCGTTCGGGAAGTTTCCCATGTGGTGAACAGACCAAATCAATTACCATTGTCGAAGGTTCCTAAAATGAGCGCGGCATAATGGCCTCAAGAGAGGGAGATGGCAGTACATCGTGAGACGAAAAACCGCCCCCTCCAATCCTATATGACGATCACGACTACTCTCACAAGAATGTAACAATAAAGAAGAAAAAAAACGCTTAGATCGTTGCCCAAGCTTACGGCCCACTAGTGCCAGTAGATAACAACAACATTAGACCCGGAGGCCTTTCCAGTTTCACCAGTACAGGTGGGCGAGCAAAGGCTCACTAAAGCCGCCATCCACCTTGATGAGTTCTAAGTCTCAATTTTAAATTAGAACAGCTTTCAGTCATGTGTAGTATTCCTGGATTATGATATTTTGTATAGATATTTTGTATCCAAAACGCAACATGTTGGTGTGAGTAAAATACAACTTGGACTTGGACGTTTGATATCAAATTGTTATTTTAATATGATTATCACTACATAGTATAAAACAAAGTCGCTTACTCTGTCACTATATCCCTATGTATGCTTAAATCTTGAAAACTAAGCAATTTACTAACAAAATACTACAGATTTTGATGCGGTGTTTTTTAATAGACAGAGTGATTGAAGAGGAAGGTTTATATGTATAATAACATCCATTAAATAGTGGAGAAATACTGTCATTTTTGACAATTTGGATAGCATCGCGGGACTCGACTATCAATAATAAAATTTAATGTTTCCGAAGCGAAGCGAGGGCGGGTCGCTAGTAATATTATATTATGATGTTTAATTTTAGTGAACGCAGGTTCCCGTTTTTTTCTTTCCTCGCCTTTATTTTGATATGAGTAACAAAGCAAAAACGTTTGAAAGTCTACGGAGAGACTTCGGTCCGCCGTGTGTTTTGTAGCAACACATACCATAGGGAGCGCTCTGAGGAATTATTCGATTATCACTCTGTATTTTTTGTATTAACACAACGCCCGCCACCGGAGCTGATCCCGTCAAAACTATGTTTTTTATTTTTTTTATTGCTAGATGGGTGGACGAGCTCACAGCCCACCTGGTGTTAAGTGGTTACTGGAGCCCATAGACATTTACGACGTAAATGCGCCACCCACCTTGAGATATAAGTTCTAAGGTCTCAAGTATAGTTACAAAGGCTGCCCCACCCTTCAAACCGAAACGCATTACTGCTTCACGGCAGAAATAGCCAGAGTGGTGGTACCTACCCGCGCGGACTCACAAGAGGTCCTACCACCAGTAATTACGCAAATTATAATTTTGCGGGTTTCATTTTTATTACACAATGTTATTCATTCACCGTGGAAGTCAATCGTGAACATTTGTTGAGTACGTATTGCATTAGAAAAATTGGTAGCCGCCTGAGATTCGAACACCAGTGCATCGGTCAACACGAATGCATCGGACGTCTTATCCGTTAGGCCACGACGACACTAGGCATCCATCCTTAGCGCCTGTTGAGAGAAATCTTTTTTACTGGAATTCAGTAGCTGATACATCGCAATCGCAGTTTGGATTTGGAATCCCAAATAAAAAAAAAGTACGTAATTTATTCGCAAAAATCCTGTTACAAGCACAGCTGAAGAGCCGGACAGCCGTAAGCTGCACCTGTTGTTTTGTCAAAACTACTCCCGTTTGACCGAGTGACCCCGATTTCACCTTAATTAACGCGATCGCCGTTTTTTTTTTTCGATAAAATATTAATTGGACGTTGTTATTCAATATGTATCCAATAAAATATGATAATCATTGACTCCTCAACACGTTTTGTTCGTATGGTATTCGATATTTGTATGTAGATTTTGTGAGCTTTTATTGCTTTCGAAGGCAGACGCGCTTGTGGTGCAGCTGCGCTCACTTATGGATAGAATCAATGCCTTTCAAGCCTCGTTTAGGTCAGGATATCTCATGGCGCTAAGGTAAGAATTTTTTTGTTTTTTTAATTTAATTTATTGATGCACAAAACAAATTACAATCATTACAGTATATATTAGCTAAATCGTACAAGTAGTACCTAGATCTAATCTGGATTGCAATCTGAATAGTATGTGCACTCAGCAAATCCATTTTAATGTAGGTACATAGCTTTGGCTATTGAAAACACAATACAATATTCTCTATAAGTGTGGAAAATTTCATACTCCTCCGTCCGCGCAATATTCGTAAAAATGGATACAAAGTTTTTGCTTCACGTATTAATATATAGATATTTAACTAGTGCTGCTGCATACATCCTATTCAAGTGTCTATGCCGGCAACTCGGCTCACTATCCCAAGCCGTGACAAATCACATCGAGTCTAAGGCCTCCGGACAACTCAACAACAGTCCTGACTCTTTTCTAAGTGTATTTAGATTGGAATGATCGTATTTGAGACGTTGTTAGCTATTAATCACGGTACCATTTGCGAAGCCGATGATATAATGAGCTGGTGTAAGATGACAGTCCATAAGAAAGTTATTCAAAGGGCCACGACCGTCAGCATTAAGGATAATCTACCCAGGAAATAACGTCAAGTCCCGCTAAATAATCCCAGCAAGACTTAAAACTTTTGTAGTCTAACTTGAAGATTTTTAAACTTTTTATAAACCGACCACTGAACTATACACAACCAGGAAAGACCGGGTAGTTCTTTCCAAAGCCCTTATGAGACTGTTGCTTCGCTCGGGTGATGACTGACGACATTTTAGAAGCCAACTCGCAAAGGACTCGGATACTGAACCCGGATCGAAATATCTTATACAAAATGTTTCTGTCATCAAGTAAATCGTCTAATAAGTTGACACGGTCCACACATACGAGGTAAGATTGGAGCTAAATACAAAATATCTTGTAGTAGAATTGAACCTTCGAACACCTTTCTGGATAAAAAGTATAAAGTAAAAGGCTTTTAGAAATTAACAAACAGCTTTCGTGGTGATAAAAATAATGGGAATCAAATTAAAGAAAATTATGTAGATTTAGATAATTGGAAGATATCGCTTTTAGCGGTGAGGCCGTTGCACAAATTATACCTGCCTATTATAAATCATATTTTAGTGTGCAACAATGTGTAATCTGTCTCTTTCTCTCTTATTCTCACTCCAATTGTTAGCACTTGTTTCAATTACGTTACAAAATTACAAATGTTTAAAGACATACAATTGTCCTCTAGGTGAATTAATCTAGCCACTCTAGCGATTCTGATAACGTCACTCTTATAAATTAGAAACATTAATCAGTCGATTTGTTTTTATAATAGCTTTATGTTAAATTATTTGTCCCTACACTATCGATCGGTACGGTTTGTGTAGGAACGATCATAATATGAAGTTTATTGATTTGTCTGCTCTACACAAAAAAAATGTTTTGGTAGTACATGCTTTTCTTATTGGAAATGCTCAAAGTGTTTTATTAATTAATTAGCTGACTCGGCAGACTTCGTAGTGCCTCAATCGATAAATAAAAAACCTTGAGTTTTGTATAAAATAAACTTAAAACAAACAAAAGGAATCCCTCGGACGAGGGACACATCAAAGGGAAAACAAAATTGTTATTTTTATTTCATTCCGAGCATTTTTATATTCATCTACCTTTTAAACCTTCTCTGAACTTCCACAAATAATTCAAGACCAAAATTAGCCAAATCGGTCCAGCCGTTCTCGAGTTTTAGCGAGACTAACGAACAGCAATACATTTTTATATATATAGATTTAATATCACCCGCTCGGTGGAAGATCTTCCCTTTGTCATATATCTCTACAATGTGTATTGCGTAACTATGTAAAATAAACGACAAAAGTTGATCACAGCATATAATTAATTATGTTACATACCAACATGTGTATAACAGCAAAAGTCACCGAACGCTCTTTGAGGGGCAAATTCAAAAAAAAAAAAAACAATTCTTTAATCGATGGATCTATAAATGAAATTCGCTCAGAAACGTGTGCACAGATAAAAAAGAAAGTTTCCCCGATCAGCTGTGCGACAGGTTGTACGAGATGAGTGTGTGCGGGAACAGATGCTGTACACATCTGCCGCGGCGCGTGCGCTAGTAAACAATCTTGATACTTTAAGCCCGTCCTATTAGATTACTTCTAAATTTTAAAATTCGAACTATTAGATTTGTAATGCTTAGTTTCTACGACTACTAATCTACAAGGCATTACGGATCCTCCCGATCCATAGACGGTGCTTAGGTACCTCAAGCACCGGTTACCGTCCTCACCGAACCCGTCGCTTGCGACGAAGGGCTTGACGAGTATATTAACCCATACACACAACCCACTGAGTTTCTCGCCGGATCTTCTCAGTGGGTCGCGTTTCCGATCCGGTGGTAGATTCTGCGAAGCACTGCTCTTGCTAGGGCCAGTGTTAGCAACACTGCCGGCTTGAGCCCCGTTAGCTCACCTACACGTCAAGGAGAAGCTGAAATAGCCTCTCAAGGCTATCAGCATAGGTAGGAGGAATAAAAAACTAATCTTCTATTTCAAACTGACTTTAAATGTTCATTCGAGTTGGTATTGAAACATTTTTACTATCGAATTAGATATATTTCACGTTCATTTATTCTAGTAAGAATTGCCTTTCTCATTATCTGTTGTTGGTTTTATGACCTAATCTATACCTAAAGTATTGACTGAATTATTTAAACTAGTGTTCCTCCGGTAGTCGAAACGCGACTATAATTAATTAAAATTATAAGTTTGAACATTATTAAGGTTCTATTGTCAAAGATTAATAATACTTCTGTAATCACAGATTTCGCCAACTACCTTATAGGCAAATAATATTAAAGATAAACAATATTAACCTATTCTCAATTTGACCACGCGCTTTAAACAATAACAAAGTTTGACAATAAACAAATAGTATGCATGCCTGTGTGTGTGTCAAATACATGGTAGTGTATGTAAGATTTTCTTTATTGATTTAATGTATCTTTTAAGCATTATTTAAAAAAAATATTAGCATTGTTTACTGCTTCTCTATGTTCTCTATAAGTGTGGAAAATTTCATACTCCTTCGTCCGCGCAATTTTCGTAAAAAGGGATACAAAGTTTTTGCTTCACGTATTAATATATAGATATTAATTTATTGTCTTCTTTGTTCGACAAAAATATCCCGATAATCGCTATGAAGTTGCCGTCTTCATCATCTTGGAGTATTTTTCAATTACGAAATCAAACAAATACAGAAAGAGCGTCAAACTTTAGCTTTGTTTTACAGATCCATTGTGAACAATAACAGTATTATCTACGGTTTCCACGAGTCGTATAACTACTTTTCACTGGTGGTAGGACCTCTTGTGAGTCCGCACGGGTAGGTACCACCACCCCATCTATTTCTGCCGTGAAGCAGTAATGCGTTTCGGTTTGAAGGGTGGGGTAGCCGTTGTAACTATACTGAGACCTTAGAACTTATATCTCAAGGTGGGTGGCGCATTTACATTGTAGATGTCTATAGGCTTCAGTAACCACTTAACACCAGGTGGGCTGTGAGCTCGTCCACCCATCTAAGCAATAAAAAAGAAAACTATAATTACTTTAAAAAATTAATGTATACATATTCAAAATAACGAAATTAATATAATGACAATAGAAAATTTGAGATTATTTGTATCTATAACTACATTCGTGTGTGATTTAAAACATCAACATCTCGGAGAGTAGTTCACGACTTCAACTTTAAAAAAAGTCGTTTTCTTTAAATACTATAATCCCATTACCCGAATGTGTCGTACCTATAACGAACTGGCAAGGTCGTCACCTGAGTTAGATATTTTTACTTGTAGGTTAGTTTCGTTTAGAAAAATGTTCAAGGGCATCCTCCACTTTATTAATAGGTAGGTTAATGTAATTGTTTAATGTATTATATTGTGATTTTTTTCCTTACATTATTCGATAGATTAGTTTTTGTTATTGTGTTGTTTTGTCATAATTGTAAGGAACATTGTTATACAAATTCAGCACTATATGTCTTGTTTTGTCGTGCGCACATAACTTATGTTGCAAGCCAGATTTTGTTTCTTTTTATTCGTGTTTTTTATGTATCTTTAGCTTGTGATGTGTATTGTGAGCCTAATAAAAAAAAATAAAAAAAAAAAATAAAAAAAAAAAAATGACAAAAGCCGTGTTACAATAACGGAACTCTAGCTCTTAAGACTGTTATTATCGGTTAAAACAATTCGCATTGTTACTCTAAGAATCGGTTGCCAATAAGGAGAATAGCTTATTCAATCAAGCTTATCACTCAGTCTTATGAGTCCGGAACTGTGAAATCTATTCTAATTTAACTGACATTACGTCAAGTCAATTTTTTTTTTCACGCTATCCCCTCATTTTCCTGGTCAGTAAAAACTCTTTATTTGCGGGGTACATGTTCCGTAAATAGACCGCGAATACAGAAATCGTGAATCTGGAATGGTAATTTACATATATGGGATACGTCTACTGGTGGTAGGACCTCTTGTGAGTCCGCACGGGTAGGTACCACCACCCCGTCTATTTCTGCCGTGAAGGGTGGGGTAGCCGTTGTAACTATACTGAGACCTTAGAACTTATATCTTAAGGTGGGTGGCGCATTTACGTTGTAAATATCTATGGACTCCGGTAACCACTTAACACCAGGTGGGCTGTGAGCTCGTCCGGCCATCGAAGCAATAAAAAAAACGTTTCTAGGTGACAAAATAGAAACTTACTTAGACATAGTTGTAATAAGGTCTATTTTATATTTTATTTGTCGATTTGACGACGCATTTACAAAAGATATTCTGTTGGATGCCAACCCTGTGTATATATTGGAAACCTTTTTATAAATGTTTATGAACCAACGAATGGGCCGATGTAAGATCCGCAAAAAAGGAGATTTTTGGACGCGAATTCAGGAATTGGGTCGCATTTTTTTTATTTGAAAGGAACTTTTACTGTACACATAGCACACAAATAAAACAACACAAAAACGCCTATTTTATCGTATAAAAAATACTATATAAAAAAAACAATAAAATAAAGTATCAAACATGTTATGTCTTGGTATGCGGTGGTCAGCTGCTCGGCGGCGCGTGCACATCTCGCGCCCGCGTGCCTGTGTGCCCCCGTCACTGTAACGAGACGGGTGTGGTACAAACGAAAGAGATGCGAATCAATTAAAAATAAATTTTAATTAGTTTATTCAAGCGTTTCTCATTGTCATCATTACCAATTAAAACGTAATATGTAGTTTTTTTCCACAGGACAAAATCGCCGGATCTCCATCCGCGCAGCGGGTGGGGTATGTGGGAGTTGAACCTCACTAAAAACTTCTGCCGCTCACAGCCGGCGCCCTGCCCCGGACCGGGCCGGAGCCCAGTCGGAGTTATTGAGACGGCGGGACAGGGTTTACGCAGAGCATATTACATCTATATCGCCGGTAATATGTAGCTTAGAGATATTTTATAGAAAAATAGAGAGTTTAGGTTAAGGCAATATTCTAATTTCGACGAAAACTGTAAAGTGTTCGTAACTTCGGAAATGATGTGCTGAAACCGTAAAAATAGCTTTATCCATTTACCATAAGTAGTGTATCTACGACGAATTTTAAGCACTCTCTAAGTTATTTAATAGTGTTCAGTTAAAATTCAATATAATAGGGATGTATAATACCTAATCGTTGTTATTTAGTATTGCATAGATACGTGATTGAGATCATGGCCTAGCTAGCGTTATTGCTCCGGTCACCGTCCTCGTCGAACCCGTCGCTTGCGACGAAGGGCTCGTGACGAAGGGCTCGTGACGAAGGGCTCGTGAAATAACCCGTAAACACAGCCCACTGAGTTTCTCGCCGGATTTTCTCAGTGGGTCGCGTTTCTGATCCGGTGGTAGATTCTACGAAGCACTGCTCTTGCTAGGGCCAGTGTTAGCAACACTCTCAGTTTGAGCCCCGTGAGCTCACCTACACGTCAAGGAAAAGCTGAAATAGCTTCTCAAGGCTACCAGCATAGGTAGTAAAAGAAAGTTACTGGACATCACAATGTAAATACCGCTAACCACGCTTTTAATGATAGGATCTAAGTTGTCCGGTGAATCACAGCTGCCCCATCGCTTTACTGCTTAGCAGTAGAAATAGGCACCACGTTTGCCGCTAGGGGCGCTGTTCCAACTCCATACAAATTTGAATTAACTTTTACGCGATCGTTTAAAAAACTCGCACTTAGCACACAGGGCGGTAGTGGCATGAGTACACCAAGCGTCTTAAAGTTTAGACCATTATCAATTCCTATATGTTCCCACAAAGAGAGATCTGTCGCCATTATAGGTTTTACTCTTTTAATACGGATATTATAATCTTCTGCAAGAGAACCGTTTTTGAGACATTACAAATGCGATCAATAAAATGTTTATCTAAATAATTAACTACACTCGCTAAAGCGCTACCGTTTTAACAACACGAAGTATGTAAAGGCATTATCTACCAACCTCGCTAAATCTTATAACTTAATCCACGACTCAATCAAGTGAGTCATAACGACATTGACCGCAGTCTCCGAGACTCGAACATCTCAAGCAGACGACCTAAAACACACCGTCACTTACGTAACAACTTTAATTAAAGCTGCCGTGAATAAATTAACAATAGGCTATTTTTTTTAGTATTACGTAATTCACATTTATTTCGCTCTTTAAAATTGTTTACCAACATCTATACTCTATACTAATACTAATACTAATACTAATAATAATATTATAAAGAGGAAAGATTTGTTTGTTTGTTTGTTTCGAATAGGCTCCGAAACTACTGGACCGATTTGAAAAAAATATTTTTCCATTAGAAGCCGACATTGTCCCTGATGAACATAGGCTACTTTTTTATTTTATTTTTTATATTATTTTTTTGGTTTCATGTGTGTTTTAATGGTTCCGAAGCGAAGCGAGGGCGAGTCGCTAGTTCGATTAATAAAATTCGAGAGCTTGTTGTTTTAGCCACTCAGCAAAAAATGAGAGAGCTTGGCTGGGAGGTGTTAATGCATCCGCCGTATAGTCCTGATCTTACACCTTCAGATTTCCACCTGTTTCGGTCTCTTCAGAATTCTTTAGGCAGTGTCAGGCTAACATCACGAGAGAACTGCCAAAACCAATTGTCACGGTATTTTGACCAGAAGCCCTAAAATTTCTATAGCAACGGGATCATGTCCCTACCTACAAGATAGCAAAAAATTATCGAACAAAATGGTACCTACTTACTTTAGTTAAATATAAATAAAGTATATTAAAAAATGTTATGAATTTTCTTAAAAAAATGCGAAGAAACTTTTTCCCCAACCCATTATATTAAGTACTTAAATTGACTATAGAGTTTAATTATGCTAACAATTTAAATTACTGTTTGTAAGTACCTATTCTACGCACTAGTCATAGTCAGATCTGATAAAGACGCTCACGGGCATGCCTTTTTTTTTTTTCCTACCTAAGCTGAGAGCCTTGAGAGGCTATTTCAGCGTAACCCTAACTTTTGTAGGTGAGCTCACGGGGCTCAAACCTGATGATGTTGCTAACACGAACCCTAGCAAGAGCCGTGCTTCGCAGAATCTACCACCGGATCGGAAACGCGACCCACTGAGAAGATCCGGCGAGAAACTCAGTGGGCTGTGTCTGAGAGTTAATTTACTCGTCGAGCCTTTCGTCGCAAGCGACGGGTTCGACGAGAACGGTGACCGGTGCTTGAAGTACCTAAAAGCACCGTTAGTGGATCGGGAGGATCCGAGATGACGTGTTTTGGGCGACGTCGACTGCTTTCCATTCTGTCCGCAGGATCGGGAATGTAGTTACCGGCGGCCACGATGAGAGGGTTCTCGTGTCGTGCCGCTTTATCGAAGTGGAGCCGGGCATGCCAATAACTGAGTCTATAAAGAACGCCGTGGACATTAAGACGTGGAGAGCCATGGTGATGGCATGGTGAGCCATTAAGTAATGAAGAGACTGACTAAGGAGGAGGATTCTACGCACTGGTTATAGTCGCCAATAGATAGTCGCAGATTGCCACTGCATAACATGGCATAAACACACCTGTGGTTTGATCCGGGTGTCTCCTAAGAACACCGCCGTCCAACTCTTTTCATTAATTTCGCAAATAAATAAATGAATATTATTTTCTATCTTAAATTGATACCTTGGTACTGGATCATAAATAGTCTCATTGCAAATATTACAATAGACAGCACCTTACTTCCTCCTTGTTCCTCGTTACTTCATCTCTTTCTATTCTTCTCTCCATCACTCTTACTCCATCGTGTTCCTCAGTGCTGAGGGTCGTGGACTATGTTCCTCCATTCCCTCCTGTCCCCTGCGCAGTGGATAGCGACAATGATGCTGCTTCCAATGTTACATAGATAATACACGTTAATTAGTGATAGATAAGCAACTCAAGCATTCAACAAAACTGTTTACGGGCGTCGGCCACTAGATGGCTTCGCTTTGATTAGTTTCTCATTGCTTCTTTACATGCCAGTAACATATCACTTATCCTATATTTTATTTTTAATGAAGGATTTTATAAATACATATTTCAGAAACCACAAATTTATAAAATTTAATCAATTTAACAAATAAAGATTTGTATGATTTTTTTTATTTTCTGTGTTTAGTTGTACAATAATTAAATGCCTTAAATTTAACAACATATAAGTTTAGGGGCATCCGCTACAAGATGTAGCTAGTTTCTATACAATTTTTTTTTGTCTTAAACTATCGCAGTTTTTTGGCCCTGCAATGTATTTTTTTTTTAGGGATTTTATGACCTGGTAACTAAGACCTTTAGGTCAAGTCTTATTTTAATTTCAAGTATCCTTATTTTTATGAAAAATGATAATATGGAGTGAAATGAAATGAAGAGCACTGCAATGTTGATTGAGTCCAATGTTGTCGTGTGATTGAATCCAATTCGATCGGATCAGCAACTCACTAATAAATCATGATCGAATTCTTATAAATCGTTGTGATGCTGTGAGATGCGATTAAAAGTGTAGTTTCAAGCTAACGTAGACGCCTAAAAACTGTATGAAATGACTTCTTGGTTCGTGTCTTCGACGGAAACTCGGTTCGGGTTCAATGACCTGTAATAAAATACGCTTCATAAAAATAAATACTAAAAGCAGTCCTTTTTATGACTAAGCGTTGTTGCGTTTTATGTTGGCAAACGTACAGTAACTCAGGCAGGTTTTTTTTTATTGTCCTTATGGGTAGACGAGCATACGGCCCATCTGATGGTGAGTGGTTACCGTCACCCATGGACTTCAGCAATTCCAGGGGCAGAGTCAGGCCGCTGCCTACCATAAAGTACTTTCTCCACAAGCCTCGTTTGAAAAAGGACATGTCATAGCGCTCGGGAAACACCGTGGATGAGAGCTCATTCCATACCCGGATGGTACTCAAGCCGCTGCCTACCGTGAGCCTCGTTTGAAGAAGGACATGTCATAGCACTCGGGAAACACCGTGGAGGGGAGAGCTCATTCCAAAGCCGGATGGTACGTGGCAAAAAAGACCTCTGGAAACGCACATTCAAATTAGCTCATCGAATCATGGCTGTATTTTAGTGTTGGGAATGGCGGGTAAATGCCCGAGGCTATTACATCCGGGTCATGATCCTGGCATGCCGAGCCGTCACCACTGTCTACCTGCACGGAACAATGAGATACAAAAAAAAGTCGTAGGTACGAATTAACGGGTGCCCCACAAAAACAACTGAAGACAGATTCTGACAAAAGATAGTACAGGTAAGCGCTATATCGGTTACATCGATTTACTAGCGGTCCGCTCCGGCTTCGCTCGGATCTTTAACAAAAACTTCAACGATATTTTAGACGTTGTTTTGCGGCATAACTATAATAGTTAGACGTATGCTGTTCCGACATTTTTTGTAAATAATAATGCGTTCTACAAAGTCGTAGTACATTATTTTATTCTATCATCAATAGTTTTCGCAGGGCACGCGATGTAAAGAATATTTTAGGTAATTTTTTTCACCTTGGGTTACATTATTGGATTTTAGTAAGGATCCCTAATTTTTTTTCAAAAATGATTATACCCTATGTCACTCGGGAATAGTGTAGCTTCCAAACAGTGAAAGAATCTTTCAAATCGGTTCAGTAGTTTCGGAGCCTAGTCAATACAAAATAAATCTTTCCTCTTTATAATAGTACTAGCGACCCGCCTTCGCTTCGCTTCGGAAACATTAAAACACACATGAAAAAAAAAAAAAAAAAAAGTAGCCTATGTTCATCAGGGACAATGTCGGCTTCTAATGGAAAAAGAATCTTTCAAATCGGTTCAGTAGTTTCGGAGCCTATTCAATACAAACAAACAAACAAAATCTTTCCTCTTTATAATAGTATAGTATAGAAGTATAGATTATCTTTTTTTAACTTCAGCAGTTTGTGGACATCACCGAAACAGGCTTAGGTACGTTCGTCTAGTGTTTTCATCGGGTTTTACGAGTCCTAAATATAATTAAAACCGCTTTGACGATTTAATCTCTCGCGATTTTTATTGTCATCAATCAATTAAATTAATTGTAACGCTTCGAATTCTTTTCGGTTTTCGTGGTCGCGATCACGTTCAGTGTACGTACTTAGTGAGAGTGTTTTAACGTTATCGATAGCGTAAAAGTTAACCACACTAACACCGTAAGCTCATTCACCCGCCTCAGCAGCAAAAGAATTAATAATCATTTACACCATTCCAATATATAGGACACTAGTGTATAATTAGTAAGTTTGTTGTAAGCGTTAGATTATAAATGTTTTTTTTTTTTATTGCCTAGTTGTGTGGACGAGCTCACAGCCCACCTGGTGTTAAGTGGTTACTGGAACCCATAGACATCTATAACATAAATGCGCCACCCACCTTGAGATATACCTAAGTTCTAAGGTCTATTCTGATTTATTATTCTAATTCTAATTTAATATAAAATTAATTTATTAATTTAATATAATATAAAATTTAATTAAAATCTAATTAAGCTAATTCTAATTTATTCATTAGTTTCCTCACGAGTTTCTATCTGAAGTCTTTTAAGTGGATCGTCAATCAAGAAGATCTTCCGATTCGGTGGTAGATTCTCACAATCTAAGCCCACTAAGCTCGTCCACCAGTTATGGTGAAGCCAAAATATGCAGTGGCTTACTTATGCCACTTGCTATATATTATTTGTTATATACATTATTATATATACCTTATTACTTGGATGGACGAGCTCATAGCCCATCTGGTGTTAAGTGGTTACTGGAGCCCATAGACATCTATAACGTAAATGCGCCACTCACCTTGAGATATAAGTTCTAAGGTCTCAGTATAGTTACAACGGCTGCCCCGCACCCTTCAAACCGAAACGAATTATTGCTTCGCGGCAGAAATAGGCGGGGTCATAGTACCACCAGTAATTACGTAAATTATAATTTTGCGGGTTTGATTTTTATTAAACGATGTTATTCTTTCACCGTGGAAGTCAATCGTGAACATTTGTTAAGTACGTATTTCATTAGAAAAATTGGTACCCGCCTGCGGGATTCGAACACCGGTGCATCGCTACATACGAATGCACCGGACGTCTTATCCTTTAGGCTACGACGACTATAAACGGCTATTTGGTTTATGCGACCCTTCGCTTAACACGCGACATTTTGACTTTATGTTAAAGTTGCGTTTTATTTGGTATTAGCATCGACAGTTCGATGTTTTTAATTGAACTTCAATTAAGTTTACTCCATTCGAATAGCTAAAGTTTTTTTTTGTTATGATATTTTAACCAAGTTTTAAACTCTAAATGGCTCTCCTGTAAAGTTGAAAATGTCGCTTAAGCCTTTCACCCTTCGATATAAACAATGTATCGGGTAGGTAATAAACGTGAGATCGATACATGAAAAAAGTTTTTAATCATTATCGAAAAACGTCAATCCAAAAATCACAGCACAAACGATCTCCGTGTACATAATCGTCATAATCTCCAGACCCCGTTTATCTCGTACGTAACGATTGGATGCTGCGCTGTACCGCGCGCGCCACGCCTTAAATTTTGCCGCCAATCCGCGGCCGCCATCTTGTAATTCGAGAGTATTCCAAACATATTGAGAGATCAGATTTATGAGGGGGACGTGTTAGGTATTTTAGGTACGACGAGGGTTAACATTTACGATATAATAAATATATAATAATAAGATTTAATAAACTTACTGAAAAGTACCCAGTTTGTTCCAGGTGAAAGTTCATAAGTAGGTAGCACACAGATATAATAATATGTAGCATGAAATTCTTACGGGTTTTTTATGTTAGACTAGTTAAAGTTATTATATTAAAAATTTTATACAGTAGATGTAATAGTATGTGTTTATCATTTACTGGCCCTGATCGAATTGTTTAATGAAGTCTTATCATTGAAAATTGACATACATGTGGTCCGTACACATCACAAGGTCAATGCCGTGATCCACCTTGAGAGACACGGGTGAAGTCTTAATTGTGTTTTATATTACTTATCCTCCCTCCCTCCTTCAAATTGGGTTGGTAACTGCTTCGCAGCAGAAATAGGCAGAGTGGATTTATTTACCCGTGCAATATGAATTTGACTTCATGTCTCAAGTTGGGTAGGCTCCGGTAACCATTCGTAATCAATCATTTAAGAACTAAAAAAATACGTAAAAAATATTATTGTAAAATACGCACTATGCCCTAATAAGTAACATAATACCTATATGAGGTCTATAAAATCAAAGGCAGCTAAATCCAAGTCTGTCAAATATTTAGATAAACTACAAAAATCGGCCCTAAACACGTCATTACGGATCCTACCGACCCATCGAAGTACTGCTCTTGCTAGGGCCAGTGTTAGCAACACTCCCGGTTTGAGAAGCTAAAATAACTGTTCGGATAGCTACGACATTCTTTATTTTAAAGCAGATTTATAAAGAATGAGAATATTACTAATTTTAAATGATAAAACTTCGTTTATTAGTACTTATTACAGAGTAAAAATAAATTTTTTGAACTGAATTTGTTAGAGATTTAGCTGCATTTGTTATAACATGAAAACACTAAAGCATATCCAACTACCTAAACAAGATAGCGCCATTGTTAATCCATTTTACGACATTAAGGCGTTTTTTTTTTTTTTTCCCTGCCTAAGCTGATAGCTTTGAGAGGCTATTTCAGCGTAACCGTGGCTAGTAGGTGAGCCCACGGGGCTCAAACCTGACGACGATGCTAACACGAACCCTAGCAAGAGCCGTGCTTCGCAGAATCTACCACCGGATCGGAAACGCGACCCACTAAGAAGATCCGGCGAGAAACTCAGTGGGCTGTGTCTGAGAGTTAATTTACTCGTCGAGCCCTTCGTCGCAAGCGACGGGTTCGACGAGAACGGTGACCGGTGCTTGAAGTACCTAAAAGCACCGTTAGTGGATCGGGAGGATCCGAGATGACGTGTTTTGGGCGACGTCGACTGCTTTAAATTCTGTCCGCAGGATCGGGAATGTAGTTACCGGCGGCCACGATGAGAGGGTTCTCGTGTCGTGCCGCTTTATCGAAGTGCATTAAGGCGTTTAGCTGCCTTTGATTTTATAGGCCTCATATATGGGCGCAAACGCCACTATTGGCAATAATTAACATAATAATATATAGTTTAGTTTATTCTATGTTATCATTAATTTATTATTAACAAGATAAAACTGTTATTCTAGCATATTTAATGTTTAGCAGACACTGTTTTGATGTGAAAATGTTCAGAATATGATTATTGTTTATATTATTGTTTAAAAACACAAATCAATATTAATAAAAAATAATAAAGCATCAATATTAATAATAATTAATATTATAATTAAGAGTAATTAATTAATTAAGTATTGTAATTGTTCTGCAAATGATGTTAGCGCCATCTATTATTAGGCTGGATAATAACAATGGTAGTTTATATTAGTTAAAAGTAATTTATGTAAAATAAATTAATGTCAGTCATTTAAAAATCACTAAAATATGTATTGTGAATATTAAGCTATATTTTGTGAATTGTTTCGCAGTAATTACATTCGTTTGTATAAAAGAAGATGTAGTTACTATAACCATCACAAAATGGCTAATAATTGTGTAAGAACCACTGAATAACTAAGACGTGGCTTTTTATTGTAAACAAGTAATGTTAAAGTTTTATAGAATTGTATTGTATTTTCATTGTAAAAGAACTTATGTGTGAAAACCCCGGCTTAACGCCGACATATACGTTGAATCATACAAACTGCCAACCACTATTGATCGCAAAATTCCCTTGAGTTAAAATACGCCATCTACTGGATAGTTATTACATTATGGTTTTTCATTTTGTGAAACGTCAAACAACAAAGCCTTTTTTATTGAAAACGAATATAGTAAGTAAAATAATAATAATAGCAGTACCCATAAAGTAGAAGTAATAATTGAAATAAATAATGTGTAAAATAAAAAAATTAAGACAATTAGTTTAGTATTTCTACTTGGCAACAGATGGCGGTGGTAAGCAATCTTTCAATCAAATTTAGGAACATCTAGTAATTTAATATGTACATGTAATTTATATCATTCGTTCAATTATAAACGCTTTTATTATTAGTACATATTCAATTAAATATATCCCGAATAATCGCATTCAGTTATCAAATTTAATTGCACTTTCAAAGTAAACAGTTACTAACCATATTTACCACATAAGTAGGTAGTGAATATATTTATATTTTAGATTAAGAATAATTTGCACTGGCATCTACTATACAAAATGACCACAGAAATTGGAATTTATCATTGGAAACTTGGCGATGTTGCTCTAGCAAGAATGTGCAGAAAAGTTTACACCAGAGTGAAAGTTATCAAAGATCATAAAGGATTATTTTATGACGATAAAGGTAAAATTATTTTTTACTTTTTTATTGCTCGCAAAGTGGTAATATATCGACGCTCGCAAAGTACAATTTTACAAATAAGTTACAATGTTCAGTTCTTACAATTTTGTAGCTAATATGATAATTTGTTACAAAATTGTCTGAACAACAATTATGTAGGTAACAAATTATTTCAGAATACAAAATTGCATTCGGATACTCAAAGCGCAAAATTAAATAAATAAAAAAATTGTCTATTTGTAAAATTAATAATATATGCGACAACTAGCGCCATCTGCCACATTCAGTAGTAAACTATTAAAACAATAGCAGTTTTTACTGTTTAAATCTATATTATGTTTTCAAT
This sequence comes from Bombyx mori, assembly GCF_030269925.1. Classification (NCBI taxonomy): domain Eukaryota; kingdom Metazoa; phylum Arthropoda; class Insecta; order Lepidoptera; family Bombycidae; genus Bombyx; species Bombyx mori. The sequence goes on from NC_085126.1 coordinate 5,893,617, forward strand.
TTACGTAAATACTATCTTATTGTTAAGCACAAGAAAAATGTATCTTCTTACGTCTGTACTACTTATATCATATTTATTAGGAAAAAAACATTTTTTTATTCGTCATATAATTTAGAATTAAATACATAATTTACAGCGTTAGGAATCTTCGGAAATGAAGATGGTAATATTACCGTGAATTGGGAACTCTGTTACTATGTGGAGACTTGTACAACTAAGCAAAGACTATGGTTACCATACACATGTATGTTTCTCGCTGAGCGTTCAAGACCTTTCTATGGACCTGCTGATAAAACACCAAAGAAGATATCTCCTGAGAAGCCCCCTAGAAAGGTAAAAATTAAATGTAACAGATTTTCTGCTAGCCAATTAAAGCTTACCTTAGGAATTGTATAGTTGTAAATGTTAATAAAATGATTACCCTGTATTATTCTGAACTATCCAATTAAAATATTGGCAAGGCTGTTTAGAAGTAAACCATAATACTATTATAATAAACCCATTGTAACACATCAATATGTATTAACATTACAATGCTTAAGCAATTTAAGTCAGATTTAATAACATTATTAAAAATTACATATCATAATGAAGAAGCTAGCTTGTGTGAGCAGTTTTGGAATACTTAATGCTATGCTTATCATAATCATTATCTACAGCCCTTTAATATCTACTGCTTGAAATAGACCTCGCCTTTTTCGATCGCCCATCATTCTCATTCATATCTGACCCTCCGTCTTGTCTATGTCATTAGTCCTGCATGCCATAAAACTTTCGACATCTCTACACCTAATCTTGGCTGCTTTTCCTTCACTGCCTTACTCCATGAATTGTCATTTCATCAACACTGACTATCTGGCAACTTAGAAAATAGAAATGCTAAGTTTTGAACCTGAAAGCTCGGACGATAAACTACTGGACCATCTACAAACTATCATTTTTGCAATGTTTTTTTATGAATTATTATTATTGTATATTCCAGAGAAAGCCAAAGGAAGACCATACATTGCCCCTCGGAGTCAGACCTCACAAACTAAAAGAACCGGATTTGAACACAACATATGACATCACACATGTACCACTAAAGCAAGGAAAATGCGAGAACGCTTTTAAGGAATTTGTGCGGAGAGGAAAAGAAATGATTTTTGATGAATATTTTTACATTTTGCAAAGTAACAATCGTACTGATAGAGACACGTTAGATTATTTGTTGAACATTGATGCTAGTACAGAGGATAAATTTGAGACGGTACTGAAAAATGTAGCTACGGAGAAAGAGATCGAGAACTACTTACATCAGTGCTGGAGGTACAATTACGTACGTAAATCAGAAAGTAAAGAAGTTATTGAAAGTACTGTAAGTATATATTACAATTCATTTTATTACTTATTATGATAATTCTGAAATGAAGAAAAACCTTGTATGTATTAGTAGTATGCTATTTGAGTCTCAAACAAATTGAATCGAATAACCAAAAAAATTCTATGCTGTCGTGTGGTTATTAGTTATAAAATTTATAGTTAGCATATTGTTTAATTCGGTCCCAAATGATGTAAAGAAGTTGCATTTTTAAATAATATTTTATAGTGATAATAGCTTTCTTAAAATCTATTCTTTTACATAGATAGAGCATAGATTCTCAGATCCTTACAATTTGGAATCAGTCAGTAACCACTGCTGTCTGACACAAACAAAGCTGCATGTTAAAGTTCGTCAATATATATTCACAGCATACATCTCCAACAAAACCTCAAATAACGATTCATATATCATGGTGCCTGGTTTGCGGGAAGAAGGAGAAGCTACGTGAGTGTCCTAACTGCCCTTCGTCCTTCCACATGCCGTGCAGGAGGGAGTGGCTGGTTAATATACTACGTATGTATTAAGTGAAGTTTACAACTGTAATGACCGTTAAACCGCTTATTTCTGCAGAATTATGAATTGTACATTCCATTTCTAATAATGCTGATTGTATATTATATTTTTAAAAGAGTAAGAAAGAAAGACAGGAATAAATTGCATATTTGAACAGAAATATTTAATTTAAAATAATTGTTAAAAAAAGTATAGAAGTTTTTTTATTTTTTTTTTTTGCTTAGATGGATGGACGAACTCACAGCCCACCTGGTGTTAAGTGGTTACTGGAACCCATAGACATCTACAACGTAAATGCGCCACCCACCTTGAGATATAAGTTCTAAGGTCTTAGTGTAGTTACAACGGCTGCCCCACCCTTCAAACCGAAACGCATTACTGCTTTGCGGCAGAAATAGGCGGGGCGGTGGTACTTACCCGCACGGGCTCACAAGAGGTCCTACCACCAGTAACTACGCAAATTATAATTTTGCGGGTTTGATTTTTATTACACGATGTTATTCCTTCACCGTGGAAGTCAATCGTTAACATTTGTTGAGTACGTATTTCTTTAGAAAAATTGGTACCCGCCTGCGGGATTCGAACACGAATGCACCGGACGTCTTATCCTTTAGGCCACGACGACTGTATATAGAAGTATTTTTTATGTTTTTTTTTACTACACTTAGTATACATATCTGTGGTGGATAGCATATTAGTACCTCCCACCAATATGCTCTCTATAGCTTCAACTAATCACGTCAGAAGGCTTTTATCCATTAAAAAAAAATTTAATTACATTATGAATGTTAAACACACAGATCGGAAGAACCCACCACAAAAGCCCTCAAAGCAAACGACATTGGTTGAAAAGATTTTGTCGAGTACTCGCACAATATGTACTGTTAAGAAAGAGAAGGAAAATACCGAACTGTGCCCTAGTTGCATGTGGGGGCCACGGGTTGGGTAAGTGGATTTTTTTTACCTAGTATGTTTTTTTTTTTTAATTGTTTAGATGGGTTAACGAGCTCACAGCCCACCTGGTATTAAGTGGTTACTGTAGCCCATAGACAACGTAAATGCGCCACCCAACTTGAGATATAAGTTCTAAGATCTCAGTATAGTTACAACGGCTGCCCCACCCTTCAAACCGAAACGCATTACTGCTTCACGGCAGAAATAGGCAGGGTTGTGGTACCTACCCCTACGGACTCACAAGAGATCCTACCACCAGTAAATATGCTCTTATATATCTTTTTATTGTGCTGCATAGGGACTTGGCACCATATTTAGGACCGGTCGCTTGCCTGAAGTCAATCCTCCTTGGGTCATATCTGTAATAGTACATTGCAACATACCGTTAGTAGGGTCGTTTTCTGTTTCTTCTTATAGTTTTTTTTATTTCTGTCTTGGTAGTTTTGGTTTCATTATTTGCATTTTATTATTTTCAATACAAACACAAAATAGTTAGATTTAAAAATAATAAAAAAAAATGTGTGCGTGTACTAGTGTACACACGTAAGAAGTGAAACTTGTTTATGGCCTTATTTTTCGAAAAATGATCTACATGCAACTTTCTAGAAATTGGTTAAATAAAGTTAAATTAGATAAAGTTTAAACAAAAGGATTTTATTATCATAGACATGAATACAAAAAAGTTAAATTAGATAAAGTTTAAACAAAAGGATTTTATTATCATAGACATGAATACAAAAAAGATGGCGCGTAACGGAAAAATGTGACGCGTAACCGAAAAATGTGACGGTAAATTTTTTTCCAACGCCGATAAAGAAGTTTCACTTCAAAAAGATAATAAAGCTCAAAATATGATCTAGCACCACTAAATGACAGTTAGCGATCGTAGTGTGCTGGTATGATACCCAGAGAAAACAATTGCTCATTCTCTGATGGATCCCTTATTTGCTGTTTACGACAACTGTGGAAAGAGGGTGTTCCATCATCTCTTCATCTATGCTCCTTCGCAGTTATGATGATGTAGTGTGGCACAAACTGGGGTCATGTCCGTGGTGGCCAGCCCGCGTCTTGACTCCAGGCTCGACACCCTCCTGTCTCCTCTCTCGCAGTCACACCCCACACCAGTGGCCTCTCAGATACTACGGTAAGTTTAATCTACAGATCAAACAGGTTGCGTAGCTCAATATGAACTCATCTGATGTTACCACCACTGTCAGCATAAACAACAATAGAAAGGTCAACTGTGAGACAGTCTCTTTAAGTCCCACTCATCAAACTGGAATACTGAGAGGCAAGATGCTGCTGGTACATCAACTACTTACACTCAAGCCCGATCATTTGTCCGTAAAATTTTATTGGCTACCCACAAACAAACTAAATAATTGAAGTGTCCATAGCAGATGCGGCTATAGAGGTCTGCTCGTGAAAAACATTGCCAATGTCAAGACAGCGCCATTGGCATGTTTGAAAACGATTAATAACACGTCAATCCACTTTCACAGCAACTTGACAATGGACAGTAGAGGTAAGGGAGAATCATTGACTACGACTTGGTGGTGGGAATGTTAGTAGTTAAATTTGAATTGCTCGCTGTTTCTTCTTTATTGCTAAGCTAATAAGGTTCAAAGTTAAATTGGGGTAAACAAAGAGAATATGTACCGAGCTTGTGTGCTTGCTTGGTACATCAGCATAAGGAGAGAGATGTTGCTATTTGGGACTAGCATTGGATATGTCGTTGGCCTGATTCAGACTGCGATATTCCCTGAATTCCATGACAGATACGGCCGTCTTTGGTTGGCGCTTTTTTTTATTGCTTAGATGGGAGGACGAGCTCACAGCCCACCTGGTCTTAAGTGGTCACTGAAGCCCATAGACATCTACAACGTAAATGCGCCCTTGAGATATGTTCTAATATCTCGGTATAGTTACGACTACCCCATCCTTCAAGCCGAAACGCATTGCTGCTTCAGGGTAGAAATATCAGTAGTAATAGCGGTAGGTGGTAGTGCCTACCCGTGCGGAAGAGGTCCTACCACCAGTATAAAAGCGTCTCCGTCTCACCCTGCCTATTTCTGGCGCGAAACAGTAACACGCTCCGATTTTGAGGGTGGGGCAGTCGTTGTACTGTAAAATTGAGACCTAGAACTCATCTCTCAAGGTGGGTGGCGGCATTTACGTTGTGCATGTTTATGGGCTCACAAAAATGAACACATAAAGTTCATTACGGATCTTCCCGGTGCACTCTTGGCATTTTTAGGCATTCCAAGAACCGGTTACCGTGCATCTTACTTGACTTACAGACACAAGTCACTGAGTGGGTCACGATTCTAATCCGATGGTACATTCAGCGAAGAGCTCTATCTAGGGTTAGTGTTAGCAGCAAGTGTGAGGCTGGAAAAAAAATGGTGCGCATGAAACTTGGCGCACGTGAAAGAAGTCAAACTTCTTTTGCGGTGTGTAGTGTTGTGGTTTTCTTTATTTCTTCTCCATAAACCAAATTTCTCTTGTAATAGCAAATGCTTGTACCTATAAGAGAAGCGAACTAGCTCGCTTTGTCGTTTCCTTCTCTCCTCGGTCGAGTGGTTCGCGAGACGCTCTGTCTATTTTCTCACTCTCGCTCGTCCCTAAATTGTATCTTTTCTCTCTAACCGTAACGAATCTGTCGGGTGTTATAGGGGAATGCCCACTCTCCATAATGTGCTAGGCCCAAGATGGACATCAAATATTTCTATAAAAATGGACTGATTCAAATTCTTAAATGTATTGGATATCTAAAAAATATATTGAAATTGACGCCACTATTATTAAAAATATAATAAAAATAAAAACTCGTTTTGAGGTTAATTTTCTATATAAATAAGTGTCGGATTGTGAGATACTTCAAGAACTTTTCTTTTCTTAATGTTTAAGATGTTCCTAATGTATTTTTATCCAATAGGGTATAAAAAACACACTCATATGTACTTCTTTAAATATCTATATTTTCTTCATCTTCATACACAATTAGTAAATAATCTAAAAATAGCAAAGGAGAGCATATACACGGTTTTAAATCTCGGTCAGGGTAAAACGACAATTCACACAATGTTTTTTAGTCGTAGTATGAAACATTATTGATAAAAGTAAAATAAATCGAAGAAAAATCAAAACACATCCATTTTGAACGCAAGCACAACACCACAAGCAGCAAGCGAAGTGTCAGTCAGTCAGATTTAATTCAGTGTTGTCAGTATAAAGAAAAATAATTACATGAAATTCATATATCGATTTTTTTTAAAATAACCGATAATTTATTTATATCTTTAATCTTTTTTTTACGAGTACACATTATTTTTTATGTTTTTGTTTTAGTTGTCCATATTTAAATAACAATACTAGTAAAGTTTTTATTTATTGCTTAGATGGGTGGACGAGCTCACAGCCACCCTGGTGTTGTTAAGTAGTTACTCGAGCCCACAGACATCTACAATGTAAATGCGCCACCCACCTTGAGATATAAGTTCTAAGGTCTCAAGTATAGTTACAAGTTAAAGTCCAATGGGTATGTCTTCGATGTTATTTTATGCGCATAAAATCGATTGATTAATGATAATACTTAAAATGATTTATTTATGTGTTTTATTTATATACTTAAAATATTTACTTCATACGTAAAAGGTTTTGAAGCTGGCAATATTTTTCCCGCAAAAATCAAAATCCTTGTTTTTTCAATAGGGTTACTTTTTTTAAACTACTTATTGTAAACTGTAGTGGCGCTCATTTGGAAGAAAATAAACGCGTATTTATTTATGACAAAATTAATGCACTAAGTATTTTTTCTCTAATCTATTGTCCGCTTTGGGCCTGAAATGGGCATTCCCCTTTTACTCTCAACGCGCCTAAAGAGCTCCACATCAAAAAACCTAGAGTTCTAATTTAAATGGTATTTTGTTAAGTCATGATAATTTACAAGTGTGGGCACAGAGGAGACTACTAGAAAAAGAAAACTGCTTTGATTTTAATGTGTGTGCTATTAAAATGCAAATGAAGCTTTGGCGACACGTCCCAAGGCTCACATTTGAGTGTCCACGGGATATCTCCTTATCAATGGGTGGATTGTTAGTTGCAAATTCCCTCGAATACCGACTATAATGGGTTATGCACTCTAGGCACTGAGAACTACTCGTGGGGGGACGCGTCGCGCATGTGCCTCTTCCTGCCGGGTCACACTGCGGCATTGGACTCGCAACAGCAAGATTTGCGTCAAGCAGTCCTCGACGCGTGCGATGATTACATTTCTGTGTACCTCACTTAAAATATGATCAGCTTGGGGCCTTTACACGCAGCCTCTCGTCCTAACAGTATGCGATTCAATATTGAACATCTCCGTGTAGACCAGGGGTCGGCAACCTTTTGAGTCGGATAAGCCAAAAATTTAAATTTTCAATATATCAAAGTTTTTAAAGAGTCACAAAATGTTTTCTTGGCAACATTAAATAGTGCTTGCATAAATAATTTTTTTTATAAAAAAAACTAATCTAATTGTTAATATGAAAAATATTTATTTTTATATAAGTAGTGTTTTTTACAAAAAATCAATACATTTAATAAAATTAGATAATACATATGGTATTATTAGATAATCACCTATTATTAAAGTAAAAAATGAAAACAAACATTTACTTTTTACAACAATGGGCTGAGAGATAGAAAGGGTGGCCAATCCTAGTGAGTCGATTTAAAAAAATTTTTTTTTTTTTTGTAAGATAAATAATATTTGCGTATGGAACTAAAGAGTCGTATTATCGCAGGTTGCCGACCCCTGGTGTAGACGGAACTTAATAATTGAACACAAAACGGTTCAATCGTGCGAAACTCACATAGGGATGTCACGTGACACGTGAGACCGTATTTCACAAATCTTGAACTCCAGCCAGTAAGCCAGAATGGTTTTGCAGTCTCAGATTTGTTATTTCTCGTCTTTATGTTCAAGATCATTATGTTGAGATGATCTTACGGCGATTGTTGCTTGCGAAAGTAACATTTGATTTCTCATCACGAAAGAAGAAACGAATTAACTAGAAAGTCAAGAGGATTTTATGGGAAAATTTGGAATGTCATACGATTTTCTTTTTGTTTTTGTTTTTTTTTTTTTTAATATTTGATCTCTTATTGTTTCTGCATGTCTGAATTACATTGGAACTACGAATATCACAGAAAACTAAATTTTATTCTAACCAATACATTTGCAGAATGCAAAAAAATTTTGTTTTTTTTTTTAAATATTGGAACGAATTCTTTTAATTTACAAATTTACAATATATTTATTTATTAAATCCAAATTATACTCGCATTTATGACTGCTGTAAAACAATTAGGATAACGCTATAAACAAAGAATAAAAGAACTACTTATCATTTTTTTATCAATACGTGACTTCAATCACAATAGCCGGTCGACTACCCATGATAATTTTAAGATCAAAGTATTTTTATCACCAAGATTATTTTGTTGTTTTTATCGAGTAAGTAAGTACTTATTGAAGAGGTGCTTATTTTGGGTAGGTACATACCAAGCACGTGACTTATTCATCAAACCACAGCTCATATAATACGTACATTTAATAAAGATCCTTACAAAAATTATCTTTGGAAGTACCTAAATAAAGACGAGAAATATTATTGTAGTTCTAAATCTAAATTGTGATTAGATCGAGGCGTGAAAAACCATTTGGTTCAAGCGACATTTCGCGAATTACGCGACATTTATCATTGTAACGAAAGGTTTTATTTGGTAATAGCATCAACAGTTCGATGTTTCTAATTGAACTTCAATTAAGTTTACTCCATTCAAATAGATGAAGATTTTTATTTTTTTATTATATTTTTTTCAAATTTTAAACTTTAGGAAATGACTCTGCTGTAAATATGAAAAAATGTCGCCAATAAAAAACCAAATAACCCGTCACCCCTCGATATAATTAATATTCAGTTGTATGCTAATTAAATACGTACATACACACGATCCGCTGCCAAATGCTGTATGGGTTTAAGTTCTGTAGTCATTAGAACTTACCTACTCATAACATACCTACTTGTATTTATTAAAGAATCCAAGGTACCTAATTAAAATAATAAACTAAATGGCGTTGAGCATTTTGTTAACTATAAAAGTTAGTTATTTTGTTGTTCATTTGCGTTTAAATCTTAAAAAATCATTTGAATATCGAATAAACCTTTTAATAATCGATTAAAAGTGTTTTTTTTTAAATACGCTATTAAATATATGGCAATAAGCCTTTTATCAAAAGGATTATATCAATATTTTGATTTAAATTGACTTAGTGCTAACTTTTCATTTAGATAAAAGTTATCCACAAGATAATTACAATGTGACTTAATATGAAAATGCAACAATTAAATTGGTTTACTCAAACATCTGTATTAGATATCTTAAGAACAAGAAACTTTTATTTTAAATTAAATTAATCAGTTTTTAATAAAATGTTTACAAAAATGTAGCAATGTATTTTTATTAACATCTCGCAACCTTATTTTTGGATAATAAAGGCATAAAATTTTATATACACGACTTCAACCATTCAAATTGAACTTCAAATTGGAATGGTCCTTGTACACTTCATACGCGATAGAAGTTAAATCTCCGCCTAAACCAGGGGTTCCCAAACCTCTTTTGTCTACTGCCCACTTTGAAAATAAATTATTTTTTTTATCGCCCCCATTTTTTCACATACCTAAAAACCACTATAGTGAGAGTTAGTCGGTACCTAAGAGTCCTTTTGGATGAAATTACAAATCGCCTCCCAAGCTTCTTCACAACGCTCCCTTTTTTTTTCTGGGTTGTTACCGCCCCCCTCAAGGGCTGCAGTGCCCACAAGGGGCGTTATCGCCCACTTTGGGAAAGGCTGGCCTAAACTTATTTTTTCTTGTCTTCTTCTTTGCCTTCTCTTGTTAATGTTTTAGTCTTTTGGGTCTCTTACAAATATATCGCACATACGGTGCTATAACATCACGTATGCAAAATATGTAATTTTTCAGGAGAAGCTTTGGAAAATTCAACATCTTAATACAATTTTAAAGTTTTACTCGACTAAAGAAATGAAATGATAATATTTAAACTACAACTTTACACTTTATATTATTAAAAGCAAACATTCCACAATTAAATCTATATAATTAATACGTGAAGCAAAATCTTTGTATCCCTTTTTACGAAAATTGCGTGGACGGAGGAGTATGAAATTTTCCACACTTATACAGAATATAGAGAAGAAGTGCACAATGCTAATATTTTTTTAAAACAATGCATAAAAGATAGGTACATTAAATCAATAAAGAAAACATTATACACACTACATACCATGTATTTGACGCACACACGCATGCATACTATTTATTGTCTAACTTTTGTTCTTGACGTCTGTGGTCAAATTGAGAATAGATTAAATATTGTTTGTCTTTATTAATATTTTTCTTTAGTGTAGTCTTGGCGAAATTTGTGATTATAGAAGTATAAAAGACAATCATAATAGTGTAAAAACTTACAATTCCAATTAATTATAGTCGAATTTCGACTACTGCGGGACCTCTAGTATGAATAAATGGATTATCTCAAACTCTGTTCAGTTTTAACAGGACATAAGTGACATTATAGCACCGTATGTGCGATATTCATTCGCAGTATCTTCGGATTTCTCAGAGTCTATTAGATATTTAGGCACTTTAGTATTAGAAATCGACATCATTACTTCAGTGCGCCACGTAGGGAACCGGTGTGATCTACATGGCATTCAAAGGGTAACTATTAAAATATTATATTATATAAATGGTAAATATCTACTGGTGGTAGAACCTCTTGTGAGTCCGCGCGGCTAGGTACCACCACCCCGCCTATTTCTGCCGTGAAGCAGTAATGCGTTTCGGTTTGAAGGGCGGGGCGGCATTGGGACGTCCCATTGGGACATCTACGGCATAAATGCGCCGCCCACCTTGAGATATAAGTTTTAAGGTCTCTCAAGTATAGTTACCGTTCCGATATCGAGTCGAGGGAACGCGTTCCCGGCCCCGTCACGTTACAGCCGGAGTCCCGCAAGGCTCCGCCCTCTCCCCGTTACTATTTAGTTTGTATATCAATGATATACCCCGGTCTCCGGAGACCCATCTGGCGCTCTTCGCCGATGACACCGCCATCTACTACTCGTGTAGGAAGAAGGCGTTGCTTCATCGACGACTTCAGACCGCAGCCACCACCATGGGACAGTGGTTACGGAAGTGGCGCATCGACATCAACCCCACGAAGAGCACAGCGGTGCTCTTCAAAAGGGGTCGCCCTCCGAACACCACGCTGAGCATCCCCCTCCCGACTAGGCGCGTCAACACCCCCGCCCCCGCCATTCGCCCAATCACGATGTTCGACCAGCCCATACCGTGGGCCCCGAAGGTCAAATATTTAGGCGTCACCCTCGACAGTAGGATGACATTCCGCCCTCACATCAAGACGGTAAGCGACCGTGCCGCCTTCATTCTAGGACGTCTCTACCCGATGATATGTAGGCTAAGTAAAATGTCCCTTAGAAATAAGGTGACACTCTACAAAACTTGCATACGCCCCGTCATGACCTATGCAAGTGTAGTGTTCGCTCACGCGGCCCGCATACACTTAAAATCATTCCAAATCATTCAATCCCGTTTTTGCAGGATAGCCGTCGGAGCCCCGTGGTTCGTCAGGAACGTCGACCTTCATGACGACCTGGACTTAGAGTCCATCAGTAAGTATCTTCAGTCGGCGTCCATGCGCCACTTCGATAAAGCGGCACGACACGAGAACCCTCTCATCGTGGCCGCCGGTAACTACATTCCCGATCCTGCGGACAGAATGGAAAGCAGTCGACGTCGCCCAAAACACGTCATCTCGGATCCTCCCGATCCACTAACGGTGCTTTTAGGTACTTCAAGCACCGGTCACCGTTCTCGTCGAACCCGTCGCTTGCGACGAAGGGCTCGACGAGTAAATTAACTCTCAGACACAGCCCACTGAGTTTCTCGCCGGAACTTCTCAGTGGGTCGCGTTTCCGATCCGGTGGTAGATTCTGCGAAGCACGGCTCTTGCTAGGGTTCGTGTTAGCAACATCGTCAGGTTGAGCCCCGTGAGCTCACCTACTAAAGTTAGGGTTACGCTGACATAGCCTCTCAAGGCTATCAGCTTAGGTAGGATAAAAAAAAAAAAGTATAGTTACAACGGCCCATGCTCCAGTAACCACTTCACACCAGGGGGACTGTGAACTCGTCCACACATCTAAGCAATAAATAAATAAATATTTTTTTTTATGCAATATGAATTTCATATCATAAACTATGCTTTTATGCTTGTACAAAATAATGTCAATCACAACTGCCAGCCTTCCGCGATGGCCTTATTTTATATGTGTATCGAGACATAAAGTCTGGCTTGACGGAAGAAAGGAACATTCTTCTTCTTCTTCTTATCAGCCCACAGACGTCCACGGCTGGACATAGGCTTCCCTCAAGCCTCGCCACAAAGACCGGTCCTGCGGTCATTGAACATTACTCCAACGTAATTGAGATTGGGATGCGGGGGTAAAACGATGATACGTATATGAGTTCCGTTAGCCGTGCGCACTGACGAGCGTGAGCACTCGTGAACATCACTTATGACCAACAAATTTCAAAACTGTCTTTCCTATTAATGGACCAACACATTCAGTCGTTAGAAATAATAATTTAAACAAACCGATTAAATTTAGACAATTTTATTCATCACTTAATAAAAAATAATACTTTTTACATTTTTATAACAACAACATTTCGCAAAAGCATACTAAACTTATCTGTCATTGTGATACATGATATTATTGTACTTAAGTTAAAAAAAAAACAATACATTTAAAAACTGTACATCGTTCGGTAACGTAAAGTTATCGCCATGTCATTGTCATGATAATAAATTTTATCTTGACAATGACAATGCATGATCACAGTGGAATGTTTCACCATCCTATTCTTGTCGCGAAGCAATCCTCAATTCCAGCACGAAAAATTAGATGATCTTAAGATGTATTCACACTGTGATATTATTTTATTTATTTTTTTTTATTGCCTTTGTAGGCAGACGAGCATACGGCCCACCTGATGGTAAGTGGTCACCGTCGCTCATGGACGTCAGCAATGCCAGGGGCAGAGCCAAGCCGCTGCCTAAAACTGGGCTATGTATGGTAACTGCTTAACACCTTCAAACGAGGCTTACGGAATGCAATCAGATGTAGGCAGTGGCTTGGTTGGCACTGGCATTGCTAATGTTTATTAGCGATGGTAACCATTCACCATCAGGCCGTATGCTCGTCTGATTACATGGGCAATAAACAAAAAAAAATCACCAAATGGTTCAAAGATGACGTCACAATAATAAGTGTTTTTTTTGTTTCTTTCAATAATAATGATTCTAAATAAAATTTCACTGGTATTAGGCACAATGCAATCTAGTTTAAATCACTCGTCATTTGAAGATAACATAAACAAAAAATGTTATTGCTTATTTTAATATATTAAAACTTTTCTAATCTTTTCGCTAATAAAATAGGCAATCAGACAATAACGATCTGTATTACAAAGAAATAAAATTGAAATGTTTACTAATTGTAATATCAAAAGAACAGCTCTTCAACAAATGCATCTAAAGTAAATACGGTACGTACTTATAATATTTCTGTCTGTTTGTTCCTACAAATCCCGGGAAACGGCTAAAACAAATTCGACAGATAGGTATTAACTAGCAGATTGTATAAAGAATAACTTAGGCTACTTTTATTTTAGAAATGTAGTTCTAGGGTTCCGTGGAAAAATTATAGATCATGTAATTTTGAATAAAATGTTAACTTAAAGTAATATAGGCTTTATTAAATCGATGCCTCCAATGAACACTACGCTAACTCCAAATTCGTAGATTTACAGGAGGAGCGTTTAAACGAAAAAAGTTGATAAAATATTTATTATTGCAGATATATTTATGTTTTTTTTGTGTAACTAGCTGATTTACTCTTGCTTCGAACTCCATCAATAATGATTAATTGTAATACTTTTAACATAGTTAAGCGATTTGCAAGAAAAACGAAAATTTCGAAATTTTTAGTTAGAGTAGTGTTCATTGGAGGCATCGAAATTAAAACAATGATTCAATCACTTTTTGTGGAACATTAATTGATATATCACTGATATAAATATTCTAATAATTCGAACTTTAATCCACAACGAACTAAATAAAAAACAAACGTATGACGTCACGAGACTTATCGTTGTGTATGATCTGTGGTTGGCTGGCCGCAAATATTGACCACATCTGACGTCACTCAACGCGAACTACAGTCGGGTTTTCGTAAATCAACGCGGTACTTTTGAAAAATTAGAACCTTCCGGGTTTCCCATTTATTCGTGTTGTGACAATAACACCGGACAATTCAACTAATCAAAGTCAAAAGTATTCGACATGAACCAACAAACATATTAAAACTCCACTATTGGTACAAAAATAGCAAATTAAATCTATCCTTGAGGTCCACTACACAAGGCTTATATCTAAAAATCAAATAATATTTAGCATAAAATTAGAACTAACAGCATCTATGTAACATAAAATATTTTGACATATCGCACATACAGAGCTATACAATTATACACTTATACGATTCTTGTTAAAATGAAAATCCATTTTTAATAGTTACTAGTGGACCCGGCGAACTTTGTTCCGCCACACGGTTTGTTTCAAACACATCAACCGGTCAACTTCAAAATTCTTTTTTTTTTTAAGAGATTTTATGACCTGGTAACTTAGACCTTAAGTCATGTCTTATTTTACTTTATATTCTTAATTTTATGAAAAATGATAATATGGAGTGAAATGAAATGAAGATGATTAATTTGAGACATTAATCAACTGGGATGAAATTTAATGAAATGAAATGATATGGGATGAAATATAATCGCAGTAAAATGGTGGTCATTTACTGAGATTTTTTCAGTGGACTTTTTGGAGGAACCCGAGAAGTTACGTTCAGCAGCTTTGTTTCATTTTCCCACATTTGTGGACTTTCACAGATATTAAACGGTTAATAAACCACCGTTATTACACATTTAAACCTGAAGAAACACTAAATAGACAAAATAAAACAAATCACACAACTTCACTGCTCGCGTTCCCGCCAAAAAGTCACTTCAAAATTCTACTATAATTAAACCATAGAATATATTACGTTTAGCTGTCAGTTGCGTTTTGTTATTCCATATCAGTTGCGTTTTGTTATACCACGTTTTATGTCGCGTCCCACGGGAACGTTATAAAAAGTATCCTATGTCCTTCTCCTGGTTTTACGCTACCTCCTCACCAATTTTCAGCCAAATCAGTTCAGCCGTTCCTGAGTTATAAACAGTGTAACTAACACGACTTTCTTTTATATATATAGATTAGTGACGTGTTTGTTTCTACTGATTCTCTTCCCCCAACCTATGCAATAAAAATAAAAATTCTTTAGTCAAGAAGAACTATTTATAACTGTAATAAGATGTTGAATTTTCAAATTCTTCACCTCAAAAATTATATAATTTGCATAAGTGACGTTATGGCACTGTGTGTGCGATATATGAATTAGGAGCTGTTTTAAAAGGTCAAATTCAAAACTGTACAGTCGCCTCGCATTCGTGAGAGACAAATTTTTCTCGATTCGTCAAACACGGATTTGGTTATCATTTAAAAATACATCAGTGTGCTTAGTGCGAGTTTTTTAACGTTCTCGATAGCGTAAAAGTTAACTCAGTGGAGTTGGAACGTTTGCCTACGTTTGCGGCTAGGGGCGCTGTTCCAACTGCATACGAATTTGAGTTAACTTTTACGCTATCGAGAACGTTAAAAACGCACACATTCGATACTCCTTGTCGAGTCACTCGATTACTACAATAATTACACGCAGTCCTGCGTATATTTCCAGAAAAAAAAAACACTTCAATCTCTTTTTTTTTTAATTCTCATTTACGTCTTTACCCTTCGACTGCCATGTACGTAACTGGTGTCCTACGTGACGCACTAAAGGAATTATGTCGATTTCTTTCTTCGCTCTTCTTACTAAGACGCCGCTTGCGACGAAGGACTCGACGAGTAAATTAACCCACAAACACAGCCCACTGAGTTTCTGGCCGGATCTTCTCAGTGGGTCGCGTTTCCGATCCGGTGGTAGATTCTGCGAAGCACTTCAGCTTGCTAGGGCCGGTGTTAGCAACGTCATCAGGTTTGAGCCCCTGCGAGCTCACCTATACGTTAGGGCGAAGCTGAAGTAGCCTCTAAAGGCTATCAGCATAGGTAGGAGAAAAAAAAAGACGCCGGAATATCTAGTAGAATCTGAGAAAGACGAATCCAAAGGTACTTAGAATAAATCTATATATAATAGACCTAAAAGACTAAAACATACATTAAACAATAAAATAAGGCAAAAATAGGCAAATATAATAGGGCCTCTAGTAACAGAAATCGACATCATTACTTCAGTACAGCACCGCAGGGCAGTCAAAGGGTTTAAGAATCCATAATTATATGATCGCGTTACTTAACATAAAAAGTTATTTCCGATCGTAATGATTTTTAAATGATCTGGTATGAGTAAGATAAAATTACTTGCATTAATTATAATGTATCAGCAAAATCAGCTGATGCGCGACATATAACGGTCACAAAGAAACGCGCGGTTGACCACTGACTTTATCATTCATTGCGGGTTAAAGAAATGAACGTACTAAGACTATACTATACATATATTTATTTATATATATCACCTTTAGAATTAAAGTGCTTTAATCCAAAATTCTTGTTTTTTGGTAAACGCCAAAAATGTAATTGAAGAATTGTAGTCTTTTCCAATTTTGATTTTAATACTTTAACCCTTAAAATTCACACCTTAAAGCTTAAAGTATGCGCTTGATTTAGAAGGGGGCGAAAAGTGTAGTTTGTCTTTTCTAGACTAAAATTAAAATTCAATTTTATAATCTGATAGAAAATACATATTTATAAGTCGCTCAAAGTATAAAACTCATTTTCTTAAAATTATTGATTAAGCCATTTCGATTTTAAAGGTGCGATATATTTATCTTTTCTTAATTAAATGTTGTTATCAATTTAACGTGTAACACTCGCGTAGTGTTCGCTTACCGCCAGAATAAAATTACGTATAGGCGTAAAGAGTTTATGTCTGAAAAAGTATTTTCTTCTCGATAATGCCTACAGGTAGCGTCATTCTTGGCGAAGGTAGCCCAGAGTAAGCAGAATAGTTCGTATATACAACAAACAGTTATACAAATAATAATAAAAAAAAATACGTATACATATTATTTTAGTATTAAAACTATTGATAAAAACATCACAGATATAAGCATTATATATTTTAACATGATCTCATACTCAACACAGTTTATTTACCAGAGACTTTACATAGATATGTGTAGGGAAATAAAGTCCCGAAAAATTGGGCAGATCTGACGAAGACCGACGAATATAGCAACACTCAAAACTCGCTATCGCCAAATTGTATTTTAAAGTCGTTTTACATGTTATTTTCCACCGTAAAATAATTCTTTCAGCAATAAATCGTTGATTTTACAACAGATTTACAAAAGACGAGCCAACAATAGTATGATCAATCATTACTGTACCCGGCGATAAATGTTACTCATCGGCTTTTGGAAAGAGACAAACTGCTAATTTATGCATCTCTTTCGCACAATACCTATTTGACGTTTGTCAGTCGTTCTTCAAGTAAGGCAGTGTGCGACCCTAATAGACACCGAACTGTTTGTTAGTGTTTCGTGCGACAAAGACAGCGCTCTACGAAGCTACAATTAGCCAATTGTCTCTTTCCAAATGTCGATGTGAAATATTTATCGCCGGATTCTGTACTTAAGCATAAGTGCTCGCACGATTAGGTACTACTATCCTGTCTGTTTGTCACGAGGTACCGTACGTGCCCATGTCAAGAATAGGATCGATCATCGGTCCAATACATTAAAATAGATGGGAGGCAAATTTAGCGTTATTGAATTTCACTTCTAAACAAGCTGGTAACACGTATAGATAGGATAGCTTCAAAATAATTTGGGACACTTTCCGCGATTTGCTTATTTGATCAATTCTGATTATTACAGTGAAAAAGTGACACGCTTCGTTATACGACAAAAGGGCGTTCGGCCATGATCGGCTCCCGTTCGGAATTGTAGAGCGCTGTCTCGTTCGCACGCCTGCGGTGACGTCACGACGATACGCACGTGAACAACGTACTTAAATTATTATCTTTTCACAATCGTTTACAAGAGTACCTACATCTTGTTCCTAAAGAGGCGACACACTTCAGGCGCCTTTATCGAAACGTATTATCTAAATTGTACCGACACGAAAGATAAAAGTTTTGCATATCGAATTTGTCCTTTTGCCGAATTCGTCCAGTTTTCAAGACGGTATGCTCTTTTAATTAAACTTAATCACCACGAAACCGGTTTTCGTTTTTTCTTTCTAATATATGTTAATGGAGTTTTGTTCTACGACTATCTTCGTTTTTACTTGTACATTAACAATGTCAACGGCACCGTAATGATTAAATTCGAATAACAAAGATATAGATGAGAAACGTACACACTTATAACAAAGCAATTTATGAGTAGTTCTAAAGGCTTTTTAGCTAAATTAATATGTGAATCGTGATGCAGTGAAATCACGGAAAGCTGAATAGCCACTAGTGACGTCACATGAGGGTAATCATACGTAATGAGGGTGGCCATCCGACGAAACGCATTGCCCAACCCAGCAAAGTCGACGGTTTTGAAGATTTTTGATATTATTCATTTCCACATCATAGTATTTTTGTTGTGTAGTTGGAGGCACAATGAAAACTGCATTTACGATTTAATCTTGCATTTTTTATTGCCATTCTATATCATTTCTGACGTTTCCAATTCATTACTGTATATTATTCGTCGCTATTTAAATATTTTATTAACTACCCTCTATTTTATTTTTTTAATAATACAATGACAATTAAAAACGCAAGATTAAACTCTGAATAGTGGTTTTAGTAAGACCAACGGCGGATCCAGGGGGGAGGGGTCATGGGGGTCATGACCCCCCCCCTGAGCTAGTTCCAGGACTTGAACTAACTTGGACTAAGTGAAGAACATCATGATCTATTTATTATCTATTGTTAACAAAATTAAATTATAAGTTCTTAACTTGCCCACGACTATGTGACCCCCTCCTGGCGCCAAAGCTGGATCCGCCCTTGAGTAAGACGTGTACAATTTTAAATGATTTCTTTCTTTTCATAAGCCATACATTTCGTACACATAATCTAATAGATGTAATCTAATCGGAACACTGAAGATAAAGCTTAAAGTAGCTGACTGACTAAGCCCCACTCTTCCCCACTTAATAAAGCTCATCAGCTCCGCAAAATGACGAGTTTCCAGTTAGATATCCGTCGTCTCATTACTGCAATCCGTCAGATCAACAGTTTCACTGACAGCACTCTCGATTCGCTTTAGTCTAAAATCTACATTACCAACATTCCCATATATGTCTATATCACACATCTTTTTTCAAACGTTCGAAGGCTGTATTTTTTTTTTTTTTTTGTAAAACCTATCAAACACATGTCGCTGTCAAAAATCTGACATTAACCGATGTTGCCGTATTCGAAATAAACACACTGTTGTACTGTGCACAAAAACGAATGAGATTAGCAAAGGTATAAATACCTATTATAATATTATTATTATTATTAAAACGTATATATTGTCACGCACATGTGTTTTTTTACACACAATGTTTTATTATTCGCCGGGACCAACGAAAAGAGCACTCACTGCAAAGAACAGGAACACAATACCACCAATTATTGTAACTGTAAAAGAGGAAAACTTTATTAGTTAACAGGCAACACAGGGTAAAAAAAAACTACCATTTATGACTATTACAAACGAATGAATGATTTTTTTATTATTGCCCTTGTTGGCCGACGATCGTACGGCCCAGCTGATGGTGAGTGGTTACCGTCGCCCATGGACTTCAGCAATGCCAGGAGCAGAGCCAAGCCGCTGCCTACCGCTTAATACTCTCCGCAAGCCTCGTTTGAAGAAGGACATGTCATAGCGCTCGGAAAGCACCGTGTAGGGGAGCTCATTCCATAGCCGAATTGAATTGAATGAAAATTTTAGAAATATGCTTTAATAATAGAAACGAATAAGGTTGATTTTTACTTCAATGAGTTTTATTGAAGAGCACGGATTATGAGAATAAGCAAGGAAACATATGCAATTCGTTAGAATACGTAAACAATTTTATTAAAGCCACACTTGATTAAGGTAATTTTGCACCTAGACACGAAGTATTGAGACATGACGCGGAATTCCAGTTTCATTGGAATAGTGAGTACCTCTCTTAGTATCTGCATCAGCTACAACGATGTCATCAACCCGTGACTTGCGCTCCACTTACTCATAAGACATCTAGGTAGGCGATCACACATCCTCGTTAATTCTAATAAATAAGCTATCCTGTAAGCTCCTCTGACCCTGAACATAATGGTAGGACCTCTTGAGTCCGCACGGGTAGGTACCACCACCCCGCCTATTTCTGCCGTGAAGCAGTTATGCGTTTCGGTTTGAAGGGCGGGGCAGCCGTTGTAACTGTACTTGAGACCTTAGAACTTATATCTCAAGATGGGTGGCGCATTTACGTAACCACTTAACACCAAAAAAATAATAATAATAATTAAAAAAAAACCTGTCTGATTACTCACCAGTCCTCACAGATATCTTCTGCGCCACCATTCTTCCTCCTATCACAGCCAAGCCCGTGCACAGCGCGTGTCCGAGCGACCCCCCGACTACAACGCCAACAGCGTCTTCTCTTGTCGCCAGCACAACCGTGGCTAGCTGCGACCTGTCTCCCCATTCAGCCAAGAAAGTCAATGTGGCGGCTTGTAGCAGCACTTTCAGTATCGCATTACGTTTCCTCCGCTTGTTCTCCGCTTGACCTTGCTCCAGCATGTCAAGGGTCTCCTCTTTCTCTTCCTGAAATTTTCGTTTTCTCATTGAATAAAACCTCTTCTACAAAATTAACGATTCAATTTGAATAACGTCAAAATTTTGAAATTCTGTTCGAATGTTTTTTTTTTTTTTTTAGTTTCTGATTATAACATCAAGGGTTTTTTTTATATAAGCAGATTAATTCAATAAAGAGGTTATCTTTCAAAAGACTAATTAAGCATTCGGTGCACATTAAATACATAATATTAAGGAGTATATAATAAATTCATAGTACATACTAGGCACGATTTAAAAGGCTAATGATATATTGTTTTATGACCGACTTACACCTTCACGCTCAGACGAAACGCAGATAACAATAATAATGAATATTTATAACGAACACGGAATTTTGCATTTGTCTCTGTTTGTTTCGGTGTAAATCATCATTTTTCTCGTCGATGCAAGAAGCTAATTGATTGACACAGTCGAAAATGTTTTTAGGTCTAACCTAATCATACTTTAACTTTTTAATTTAAATCAAGGCATGTGCATACAATCATACATGGTAAACACTAAAGTTCATAATGAAATTAATCGACACGAACGTGTAAACGCCTACAGCACGACTTAATGACTCAAATGCTGAATTCCTTTACATTCAATACGGAAAGCACGAAAACATGATATGGTCGGTGCAAGAACAAAACGCAAAGAAGCTCAGGCTAAAGGAACAAACAAAAAAAAAAAAACTCTATGGTGTCAATCGTACTGCCAGACATAATCACGTAAGTTCACCGTGGGCGGTTCGTTTCGCGTCGAGGGCCCTGCTTCGGGCTCCTCGGGCAGCTCGGGAGCTGTAACGACCTCAGGAGGCGGTTCCGTTTCGTTACTCCGTTTCGAGATGGTCGACGTGACCGAGGTCGCGTCAGGAGATCTTGATCTCTCTTTCGGAGAACCCTGTATTTAAATTTAGAATTTGGTTGGATGCGATCGGATTCTGTCCGCGCGGGTAGGTACCACTACCACCCTTCCTATTGCTGCCGTGAAGCAGTAATGCGTTTCGGCTTGAAGGTTCGGGCAGCCGTTGTAAATATACTTGAGACTTTAGAACTTATATCTCAAGGTGGATGGCGCATTTACGCTGTAAATGTCTATGGGCTCCAGTAACCATTTAACACCAGATGGTTATGTGAGCTTGTCCACCCATCAAAGCAATAAAAAAAAAATAAAAAAAATCGCGGTTATTTTGTCGATAAATAACATCCCCTTCTCTTCTAATACTATACGAAAACCATCCCACAGATATTCATAAGCCAGATTTATTGAGAAGAAACAACAAAGAAAGGAATTCAACATTTGCAACTCGGCAGATATAAATACAAAGATTATTTAAATCCTTCGGTACGCCCTCGACTTGGCTACAGTGAAGAATACTGATAACTGATGCAACCGCTTAATTAAAATAGTTTCAGAACACTACCATTTTTGTGGCGAAAATTTTAAAATCAAAGTTAAATATTGTCTTCGGTATTCGCGAGCCGTGGGTAGACATATAATTAAAACTACTTTGACGATTTAATATCGCAATTTCTATTGTCGCCCTATTATTTCGGAAGTTTAGAATAGTTTACAAATTTTCGTTTCACACAGACACAGTCGTTCATTCGTCCGTGTCCACGTAAACGGTAAGGTAAAAATAAGAGTTTGGTTATTTACAGACTTAACAATGCTTTAATCATCACCAAGTATCTTATTTTTTCCCTACCTATTTACTGGAAGAGTAAGGGGCTATTTCGGCCATTTGTGGGAATTCGCTAATACTGCCCTAGTAAAAGCAGTGCTTCGCTGAATCTATCATTGGATCGGAATCACGACCCATTGAGAAAATCCGGCGAGAAATTCAGTGGGATGCGTCAATGGGTCAGTTCGCTCGCCGAACTCTTCTTGCTAGAAAGGCCTAAAAGCACCGAGATTGAATTCAGGGGATCCGACAAGACAGGTATCGGGCAACAGCGGTTTTGCGTTTCCCCGTCGCCGGAACGGATAAGTAATAAGCCACGGCCACATAAGGCTATTGTGACGTTCCGCTTTGTCGAAGTAGCGTTCTGACGCTACCTCAAGATACGTTTCGGTTCTAAATTTAGATTGTCGTAAAGTCGACATTTCCCTCGCACCACGGTGCTCCAACGGTTATCCTGCAGAAACGGGATTGGTTGACCCGGAGATAATTTATGTATATGCGGGCTGCGTGAGCGAACACTACACTTGTATAGGTCATGACGGAACGTATGTAAGTTTTGTAGTGTCCTCTTGTTACGAAGGGACAATTTATTTCTTGCAGATCATGGGGTAGAGTAGACCGAGTAGGAACGCAGCTCGTTCGCGTACTAACGTAACGTGAGGTAACCGGTATACCGTGAGGTAGTTTACCCATCATAGGTATTAAAAAAAGGTACAAAATCTAATTGCCATATTTTTTTAGGAAAATTTGACCAATCGGCAATTTATTTGTTGGACCGTTGTACGATGGTGGTGGTGGTTATTGCAGTTTCAGTCCTTCGGCAAATTTATCCTCGGGGCAGACAGAATGTCTTGTACTTTTTATACACAAAAAGGGGTTTTGTAGTCGTCGGGGCCTAAAAGATAAGACGTCCGGTGCATTCGTATCGAGCGGTGCAACGGTGTTCGAATCTCGCAGGCAGGTACCAATTTTTCTAATGAAATGCGTACCTAACAAACGTTCACGATTGACTTCCACGGTGAAGGAATAACACCGTGTAATAAAAATCGAGCTCGCAAAATTATAATTTGCGTAATTACTGGTGGTAGGACCTCTTGTGAGTCCGCACGGGTAGGTATCAATGCCCTGCCTATTTCTGCCGTGAAGTAGTAAGGCGTTTCAGTTTGAAGGGTGGGGCATCCGTTGTAATTATACTTAGACCTTAGAACTTATATCTCAAGGTGGGTGGCGCTTTTACTTTAGATGTCTATGGGCTCCGGTAACCACTTAACACCAGGTGGGCTGTGAGTTCGTCCACCCATCTAAGCAATAAAATAAACAGGTTAACACCTTATAAAGTGTGTGAATAAGGCGAGGGTACACTGATGCCTTTCCAATTTAATACACTTCGAATTTTTTGTTCAAAGTGCCGTCTCTGGTAAGTCACAGACTTAATCGCCATGAAAGCAACGATTGATACCAAAAAATATATATCTATTTTAAGATTCAAAGAATAAACTAACAACCTACGTAATGGTCATAAAAATACCACAACATAATAATGATAGTTATTTTGCATATATTATTATTACTCATAACAAAAATTGTACAATGTATCTGTAAAACGATCTACTTATGTTTCAATTTAGAACAATGTTCTAGAAAGAAATCTTGCACGGCTGAAGTGTTTAGATTGTAGACTGAGCGACATCGCGTATTTTCCGGCGACTTCAAAACTACACACACAAAAAAAACTACACAGGCTATTTAAGGATATCCCCTCGTCTCGTCGAAACGAAAAATTAACATAATTTAAATTAATTAAAATCGAAATAATAAAAAGTACGATCGAAAAGTATTCTCTTAGTACACATGTATGGGCACAAACAGTCACACTATTGACAATAATTAACATGATTTATAGTTTACATTATTCTATGTTATTATTTATTTGTTATTAGTACCATGAAACTATTATTCTAACCGTAATTAATATTTAGTAGACACTGTTTTGATGTTCAGAAGGTTTTTAATGTTTATTTTATTGTTTTAAAAACACAAATGACTGTCAAAATACTCAAATATTACGAGTAATAATCATAAATGTTAATTATAAATTGTTATAATTAACATTATTAATAGAGGTTAAAGTATGAAATTGCCGTTTTATTGTAATAGGTACTTCGAATTGACATAGAATCGTCATGGTTTGAGATTTTTGAGTGAAACTTTTTTCAAATGGTGCCCACGAGGTTCTTCTTTTAAAAAATGTGCAACATTCGATTATCGACTCACAGATGTTTTTTTTTATTCAGCTTAGACAATAAAGATGGATACTTCGAAAAGTCGTGTATGGAGATGAGATTGGAGATGTATGGAAATGGTAGTGCAAGGTAGAGGGGGAAGAGGTCGACCGAAGAAGACATGGATGGAGTGTGTGAATGATGATATGAGAGAGAGAGGAGTGAGTGTTGAGATGACGGCTGATAGAAGAGAATGGAAGAGAAAAATTAGCTGTGCCGACCCCACATAGTGGGATAAGGTGGAGAAAAAGAAAGAAGACTTCGAAAAGTCGTGTGATTTTTCCGACCCGACCCGGAACTAACGCTGCAGAAACAACTCGCAATATCAATGTTGCGTTTGGAGAGGGGACTGCTAATGAACGCGCAGTGCGATTTTGGTTTAACGCTTTCGTGATGGAAATTTTGATTTGAAGAACGAACCACGTGGAAGACCTCCCATATATGTGAATAACAATGAATTGAAAGAGATGGTGGAAGCCGATCCGAGCCAAACTACCCAGGAATTAGCGACATGGTTTAACGTATCAACGTAACCAACAATATTGACTCATTTGCGTCAAATCAATAAAATAAAAAAATATGAAAAATGGGTGCCTCATGATTTGACTGATCTGCAGAAAAAAACGCGTGTTGAAACTTGTGTTGCCTTGTTGAATCGATACAGAAATGAAGGAATATTGGATCGAATGATACAGAAATGAAGGAATATTAGATCGAATTGTGACATGTGATGAAAAGTGGATTCTTTACGATAACCGTAAGCGAAAAATGCAATGGCTGACCCCAGGTCAAACGCCGCAACAGTGTCCTAAAGCAAAGCTCACCAATAAAAAGATAACGATAACTGTTTGGCGGTCTCAGCATGGTGTTATTCACTATAGCTTTCTCCGATCTGGTCAAGCAATAACGACAGATGTCTACTGTGTCTAACTCCGAACATGATAGCAAAACTTGCAGTAAAACGGCCCCGACTCGTGAATCGATCTTCACCATTATTGCTCCATGATAACGCGAGACCTCATACAGGACAAGAAACCGTTTTAACTCTACAGGAACTGCAATTAGAAACCATTCGTCACCCTCCGTATTCGCCGGACCTTGCTCCAACGGACTACCATTTTTTTCATGAGTTGGACAATTATTTTCTACGTGATAAAATTTGTTCTTTCCAGGACGCAGTACAAAATGCTTTCACACAGTTTGTAGAATCTAGAACACCAGAGTTCTATCGCAAAGACATAAATGACCTTCCTATTAGATGGCAGCAATTTATGGTAATATATATAATATAATTATTAATGTTAGATATTTTGATTAAATAAATATGTTAAATGAAAAAAAAAACAATTTTTCAGTACTTATCGGCAATTTCATACTGTAGCCCCGTAATAATTTGATTAAGTTTATGCAAATCATGTTGTTGGCGTCATTCATTATTAGGCTGGATATTAATAATGTTAGCTTATACGTATTAAAAAGTAATTTATGTAAGCTAAATTCATGTCAGTCATGTAAAAATCACTAAAACATTTATCGTGAATATTAAGCTACATTTTATGAATTGTTTTGCAGTTTGTTTGTGTATGTACCATTTCTTTGCTTAAAAGGAGTTCTGATTGCTATGACCAGCACAAAATGACTAATTTTGTAAAACTAAGACGTGGCTTTTTGTAATAAACAAGCAATGTTAATGTTTCATAGAATTGTATTGTGTTTTCATTGTAATAGATCTTATGTGTGAAAACCGTGGCGTATCGCCGATATATACCCACATATTATATAATATTATATTATATGTATGTATGAGTGTACTAATCTTGCACCGATATGTATCACCATCCTGGATGTATCAAACGCAAAGCAGTGATGCTTTTTTATTTTAACGGGGGAACAGTTATTTACAAAATAATTGACACCTTACTTTTTGTTTTTAATGTATCGCACTGTTTGTTTTTTGGTGTACAATAAAGAATACTCTTTCTCTCTCTCTCTCTCTCACCTTGGTAGGGGACCACACGGGTAAATATAGCTGGCGTTTCATATTGTCATTTTTTTTATTTTTGCGGCCTGGGGACCGATCCTCCTACAAGGTCCCAGGTCTAGGGGGCGCGCGGGTTATGTGGGACTGGACTATCTACAAGTCTTGGGAGGAAACCGCGGGCCCAGGGACTTTTAGGGCCCTAAACGACTCCCCTGCACTCTTACACCCGACGTCCGATCTCCGTCCGGGGTCAGAACCCGGTCAGAGTAGGGAGGTTCTCGCAGTCAACACTACCAGACACGCGGCGCCACCCCAAGGACGCCCGACCGACGGGTCGTCGAGGCAATAGTCGACGACCAACGACGTCGGTCTCCGCGGTTCACATTGTCATGCCTCAACTGATCATAAAAACCAACAGAAAAATCCTTGAAAACATACACAAACTTGCAAGCAGATTATCATTTACATTAGGTAAGTAGGTATATTGAATCAATATCGACAAGTGACTTAAATTTCAAACAATGGGCATCCAAATGTCTTAATTAGCGGTATTTAATCACGAATGGTCTACAATCTTAGACATATAATAATATGTTTATACAATAAGTATATGTTTACGTATATTGTGTTGTTTTGTCATAATTGTAAGGAACATTGTTATACAAATTTAGCACTATATGTCTTGTTTTGTCGTGCGCACATGTCTTATGTTGCAAGCCAGATTTTGTTTCTTTTTATTTGTGTTTTTTGTGTATCTTTAGCTTGTGATGTGTGTTGTGAGCCTAATAAAAAAAAAAAAAAAAAAAAAAAAAAAAAAAAAAAAAAAAAAATCACCACGAGGTCCTCTATGAAGATACCAGATATTTACCAAACAGACCAGATATTTTACACAAAACTTTGGCCCGCAACATCTTAAGCGCCGTTTTCAAAAGTACTCATTGCCATAATACCTTGATTAATACCCATTGCCATCATACCTTGATTAATTCTGTTAATTTTAACAACAACTTCACTACTAACCTGATCCTCTCTTCTTTTTAATTCACTCTGCACCTCCTCCAACTCCTCCTGACCTTCGTTTGGGTCCATTTTCCAGCCGTCCCTCAACATTTTGATGCCGAATATCGCGAACAAGGCCGCGCTGACGTAGTACGTGTACACTCTTGGGATAACGGTGGCAATCCAGCCGAAAGCAGCCGATAGTATCGTCATGAACACAAGGGCCGAAATAGCTCCAGCGAAAACTATGATTCTTGGATGTTTCATCGCCATTATCGCTGCTATGAAGAACGTTTTGTCTCCTAGTTCTGAGACGATGACGACTGACAACGAAGCGAGGAATCCTTGCCAGAAGTTGCCTTGTAACGCCGTTCTCTGTAAAGATAGATTATTTTATAATTGGGTAGACAAATCCTTCGAGTTTAATTGAAAGGTTTTCAATAAATACCATAGTAAAATTATCCAAATTCGACTCATGCATAAAGATCCCAATTATTGTTAGCGGATAATCCAATTATTAATCATTAAAAACAAATCTTTTACATTATTATGATGCAGTAATTGGGCCGAATATCGAACGAGATATATTTAAAATCATTCCATGACGTAACAAAGTAAACATAAAATATAATGAGATGTTTGCCGTCTTCAAAAGACATTGTTTGAGGATTGTACGTTATCATTCGCCAGCAACACATGTAGATTCCAACGATCACTGCAACATTGTTGCTGTATAGACAATTGTTGCGGTTTTTCTTTACATTTCATTGGCATGTGCACGCTCCAGCTGCTAATAGATAAACAAGTAATGCAGATCTGCATTAATTACCCGCCATTTATGATGGCCTTCGAGTTTGTTCGAACCACAGTACGTCGGTACTAGAGAAATACAGACTATGGGTAGGTATTTGGGGAAAAATAAAGGGAAGATTTTCGAATTTGTTCGGTAGACTGACGCAAAATTCCAAATGCAATAGTTCAGAACCATGTAAATTTATCTTTATCTTGAAACATCTGTTACATTAATGCGACTTTTGTTGGCTTTCCTACATTGTATGATAGAAACGCTACAGGTTTGCATAATAGACAGAAACGCTACAGGTATCCATCATATAGACTGGTCTCTGGTGATTTTGGGATATTGAGCTTATAATTTAAATGAAAATAGATCTAAAAATTAGCATTTTCAAGTATTTTCATATCTCAAATTTCGAAAAGCACCAATGTACTAATATTTAAAAAGTATTACATAGTCTAAAGTAACTCAGACTTCGTCAATAATAGATTCTAATTTACGTCATTAAGTATCCTTGTACTGAGCTTACAGAGGATTAATAGTAAAAATATATATAATTTTCTGAAATAATTTAGAGACGCTTGCATGTATTAATAACTCGATGACGCATTCACATCCGGTAATTCGTGTCGATGCCAAAACGCCATGTTATATCTATCTACTCTGTGGTCTAACGTTTACATATAGAAATCTGAGAACCAAACATTGTAAGTATGTAATTGGATGGAGAATTTCTGAGATTATCACGCGAACTAGACGTGTCTTCTAAGAGCTATTTTCTTCAGTTTTCCTGAATCATAGACACAATTAAGACTGCTTTTAGGATGTAATCTCGTGTTTATTATGGCACTCGGACCACTGTATTCTGCTGCTGGACTGGACTGGAAGGACTGCTGGTCAATAGCCATTGCAGCTGACACTTAGAAAATACTCAAAAAAAAAAAACATATAAAGTCCGATATTATTAATTATGTAATGTTTTAAGTTACTAACATAGATTACGAGTAATTCTTATAGTCTTTCTGAAATAAAGATTTCTTATTATTATCATTATTAAATTATTATTATTTCTACAAATACTTTACGTTTAGTTTATGTGGCCACGTCTTTTTTTTCTACCTAAGCTGATGATCTAGAGAGACCATGTGAGCGTCGCCGGACTAGTGGGTGAGGTCGCGGAGCTCAAACCTGACGATGTTGCTAACACAAACCCTAGCAAGAGCCGTGCTTCGCAGAATCTACCACCGGATCGGAAACGCGAGCCACTGAGAAGATCCGGCGAGAAACTCAGTGGGCTGTGTCTGTGGATTAATTTACTCGCCGAGCCCTTCGTCACAAGCGACGGATTCGACGAAAGCGATGACCGGTGCTTGGGGTACCTAAAGGCACCGTTAATGGATCGGGAGGATCCGAGATGACATGTGTGGTCACGGACGAACGTATTCGCGGTCGTTAAAACTTTTCTACGTAACCGAAACTATTTCGCTAATTTAGTGTTTTCAGTTTATGTGACAAAAAATGTTATCGCCACTAATCAATCAACCAGTTGGCACATTACCATTTTTTATAGTTTTTTTGTTCTTGTAACCTTTCATTGTTATTGAATATTAGTTGGCCATAAACACTACAAAGAAGGGACAAAGACATTTGAGCGGTTCGAAGACCAGCTAGAGGACAGACTTAAAATTAAATAAACACGTATACATTATTTGGTTAAACACCGAATTACGTTCGCGTGTTTAGATAACACTATTGTCTCGTACGTAAAGGGCGACGTAATAATATTATTACGAAACGCTGCAAATACTAATACATTTAATTATTGGAACGAAGTTCCTTATCGCGCGTTGTGAAAGGGGGCTAGACGGAAAAAATTCTTACGGAAAGTTGTCACGACACTTTTTGCTATAAATTCTTACGAAAAGTTGTCACACCACTTTTTGCTATAAATTCTTACGAAAAGTTGTCACGACACTTTTTGCTATAAATTCTTACGAAAAGTTGTCACGACACTTTTTGCTATAAATTCTTACGAAAAGTTGTCACGACACTTTTTGCTATAAATTGTTACGAAAAGTTGTCACGACACTTTTTAGATCCGTCATTCTGACCAATCAACGTGTAGGCGCTTATCGCGTGACATTGCTCGTATCCGATTGGTCCGCGTAATGAGTACAGTTTCTCGAGATAGCGTTTCAACAATAGTAATTTAGTTCATAGTATTGTTTTTTTCTTCTTCATAATGCCGTAATTTATTATTATAACTTAAAAAAAAATTAGAATTCCTACACTAATTAATCGAAAGGAACTTCGTTCCATCCGGGTGTCCCTTGACACCTCTGAAGTTTTTTTTAGTATTTTTACTACTACTGCAACTATAGATACACTTTAGGGCTTCTCTCGTTCTGTCTACTTCCCTGCTATAAAACATGATTGATTCGGCTATGGCGGTATATACTGTTTGTTGTAATTGCTTTCTTATCAGCCCACAGACGTTCACTGCTGGACATAGGCCTCCCCCAAGACTCGCCACAAAGACCGATCCTGGCTTTAGTACTTGCTTTACTACCATTCGATTGAATGCGATTGGATTATGATCAATTATTTCAAACATTAATAAAACAAATAAAACGTTGGATTTTCAATTACCTATATGGAAAAACTATTTTTTTCTTTTCTTATCTCGATATTATTGCATGGCGCATCAAAAGAAAACCAAAAGTTCATTGACATAAATATTTATCGATCCGGATGAGTTCGATAAAGCTTTACTGTATTTTTTTTTTGTTTGTTAACATCATTGTCGTTTCTGTGTATAAACTGTAACCTTTCATTATTTTTTCCGTAAATTTGAGAGCCATATCATCATAGTCTTAACGAATCTGGATATGCGTTGCGGGATTATTGAAATAATCTTGGCTAATATTTGCGTTCTTCCCAACCAAGCACACACTTAGATCTACTATTGTAAGGTTTTTGGGGATTCTTGTCATAGTGTTTGGCTATTAACGTAAGATTAGCCTTTTTTTTGTTTTATTTTTTTGTCAAGTGGAAATCGCCGGACTTCCGCCCTCCACCGGGGACGGCAGGCGGAGTATGTCGGAGTCGAGAGTCGAACCGACTCAAACCTCCTGTCGCTCAACAGCCAACGTCCAAAGCTCGCATGAGACACAGAACTCATGAAAAGGTAAAGGGGGGAAGTGAAGTGTTTAGTGCAAAGCACATCTCTCCCCTCACCCTCCCCCTCGGGACGCCGGACTAGCGGTCGTCGGCGCCACGACCACCAGCCCTCTCGGTCGGCAGGTGAGATTAGCCTACTGAGTTTCTCGCCGGATGTTCTCAGTGAGTTGCATTTCTGGTACGGCGGCAGATTCTGCGAAGCACTGCTAGGGCTATTGTTAGCAATGTCACCAGATTAGAGCCCCGTGAGCTCATCTACTCGTTCTGTGAATCTAGCATGACCCTTCGAGGTCACTAGAAATGGTAGAAAAAAATAATTAAATTGGTAGCGTAGTCTAACGCTTCGATTAATTCGTTTAGATTCGATTTAATATGAAAAAAATATGTCAATATACAATTTAGTAAGATCCGGAAATTATATGTCGTGTTTACGACGCGTGAACATCTAATATGTACTTCATTTAAAATAATAACTTAGTGACATCGCCGTAGGGTCTAAAATTGAACTTTTTTTTTTAACGTGAACCGGTATATTTTTTAATTATTTATATACAAATGACTTCCTGTTTTTTTATAATTTTTTTCGAATATTTCGTTTCTATATTATTGACTAGTTTATAGATAATTTAGAATTTGTATTACCAAAGCTAATTGAATATTTTCAGTCAAGTATCAACATTGAACATTTTCAAACTGAGACTATATTTTTCTTTATAATAGGGCACTGGAAACTCACGCGAGACAAGGACACGGACACACACGGTCACACGGACCAGAAACATACATACCAAGGGCAGAAACGCTATTTGATTTAATACGCGACATTTATCTGTGTAATTAAAGGTCCGTTTTATTTGGTATTAGCATCAACAATTCGATGTTTTTAATTGAATTTTAATTAAGTTTACCCCATTCAAAGAAATGAGGAATTTGTTTTGATTATAATATATTTTTTATAAATTGTAATCTCCTGTAAAGTTGCAGAAATGAATGTCGCTTTAACCAAATAACCTTTCTCCCCTCGTTATAAATAAGAATGAATGTTTGTACGTTTGTCGTATGCGTTTCCAAATCATTCATCGGATTGCAATGAAACTCTATAATAGTATCGTCACTCCAGAGAAGGTTACTGATACTGTACACAGTACCAAAAACATACCGTAAGCGGAATGCGTGGTTTATACTAAAAATAAAATGAAAAATATATATAAATGAATTGCTGTTCGTTAGTCTCGCTAAAACTCGAGAACGGCTGGACCGATTTGGCTAATTTTGGTCTTGAATTATTTGTGCAAGTCCAGAGAAGGTTTAAAAGGTAGATAAATATGAAAATGCTCGAAATTAAATAAAAATAATAATTTTGTTTTTCCTTTGATGTGTCCCCCCCGTAGGAGGAATCATTTTGTTTGTTTTAAGTTTATTTTATACCAAAATTTTAGGTCTTTTATGTGTCGATTAAGGCACTACAACGAAGTCTGCCGGGTCAGCTAGTATACAATAAAAAATGTGTTATACTAGATAATATAATAAAAATAATTAAATACAAATATTATTGTTATACGTTTAAAATTTTTTTTTTACACTTCTGTTTTTATTAAATTGTATAAAGGTTCACGCTAACTCCGCTACGCCATGTAATGCTCGATTGCAAACGGAAAACCTTGATGTTGAAAGGAAAATGTAATAATGTTTCTCGGTTCTTTTTGTTTTTTTTGTAACCTAATTTAAAAAAAAAATACGAAAGAGGAAGGTCCTTAGAGTATTTAATCTAATCTATTTCTATATTGAACTCACACTATCCCACTTAGAAGTGTGAATGAGTACATGATGAGTAATTATTGCTCGACGATAAATTAAGTTTGACATAGATTAGCCACTTGACCGTGAGCCTGGAAACGCGACGTCCATGAGCAATGATGACCACATCGCCGTTCGAACGATCTATCCGGGTCGAAGCGGTTATGAGAACCGGTTAATACCACACCGTGAATATCAAAGCCCAACTATTCATTGATATTGACAGAGGTTAACGCCAAACTGAGCGGGCTCAACTCTACCATCAAGATATAATTAGAAAGAGAAGTAGATGAAATTGGGTATACTACTCCTAAACGAATTATTAAGAATATTTTTATTGCTTACACAAATGAATCAGCTCACGGCCCACACGATATTAGGCGGTTATCAGAATCCATTCATATAAACAACGTAATTGCCGACACCCACTTCGAGACATAAGTTCTAGGTCTCAGTTTTATAGTACAACGGCTGTCCCACTGCTACTACTGCTTCACGGCGGCAACAGAGAGGGAGGTGGCATCAAGCTGTGCCGGCTCAAAAGACGCTCTACCACTAGTACACAGAGTACATGGCGTTATTGTGCAAAACCCTTTGACCGAAATCAATTTTTTAAAGCCTATAGACATCAGAATACGCGCGACAGAGCCACGTACAACATTATCACAGCTAACCGACCATATATAGTAGACGAGTCAATTAGGCGGGTAGTTTTTTTTATTTTTTTTATTGCTTAGATGGGTGGACGAGCTCACAGCCCACCTGGTGTTAAGTGGTTACTGGAGCCCATAGACATCCACAACGTAAATGCGCCACCCACCTTGAGATATAAGTTCTAGGTCTCAGTATAGTTACAACGGTTGCCGCACCCTTCAACGGTTTAAGCTCGCTTTTGTTCTTGTCGTTTCCTTATACATATTCGTTACAAATACTTTACGGTTTTAAATATAAATGAAATATATCAATTAAATGGTAAAATTAATTTTAAATTTAAATTTTATCGCACGGACGGTTTTTTTTTTTTGAGAAATCTTATTAACCACTCGTATAACGCGACCCGAGTAGATAATAGTTCTGAAACAGTGTATGAATATATATGCTTTTTTTTTGCTTAGATGGTTGGACGAGCTCACAGCCCACCTGGTGTTAAGTGGTTACTGGAGCTCATAGACATCTACAACGTAGACGCGCCACCCACCTTGAAATACAAGTTCTAAGGTCTCAGTATAGTTACAACGGCTGCCCCACCCTTCAAACCGAAACGCATTACTGCTTCACGGCAGAAATAGGCAGGGCGGTGGTACCTACCCGCGCGGACTCACAAGAGGTCCTACCACCAGTAAGTGTATAAAACCAGTAGCTGTATTAAGTGTAACCAGTAGTTGTATAAAGTTTAGCACGCGACGCTTCGAACGTTTAATTAAAAATCCAGCCAGCAGCCTTGTCACCATTCGCGCGCGCATTACATTCTGAATAAATTTTCATTTATAATTTTCTTAAAGTAAACATACGTAAAACCGAGAGTATTCGTTTCGTGTTTTTTTTTTTTTTTTTAATTATTTATAGGTTTATTTATTTATCTAAGAACGTACAAGGTGAAAATGCGCACTGTATTTTTTTTTTCATACAAATTTTTTTTCATTAGTCTTTTCTATCACACAAAGGATTTTTCGTTGCACACAGAAAGCTTACAGCTCAACTGATATAGTGGATATGAAGTGGTTATCGGAGCTATCGTAACGTGAATGCCGCGACCAATCTTGAAACATGATGCCAGTCTCAAATATATTATACTAAAATTGTCACTAACACTTAAAAAAAAACTAGCAGTAATTATTAAAAATCTATCTATACATATAAATAAAATTGGTGTGTCTGTTTGTAATATTGAAATAGCCGCTTTTTACTACATGCATATGAATATATGTACGGTACATACACTAAAATAAAATTTTTTTACAATTTTTGTCTGTCTGTCTGTTTGTTCCGGCTAATCTCTGGAACGGCTGCACCGATTTTGACGGGATTTTCACTGATAGGTAGCTGATGATATAAGTAGTAACATAACATTTTTAGACTAGCTTCGCCTCGCGGCGTCACCCGCGGTACGACAATAACCGCGGGTTACATCGCGGGACTCAGCTATCAATAATAAAATTTAATGTTTCCGAAGCGAAGCGAGGGCGGGTCGCTAGTATATAATATAATTAATATTCCAAACATCAGCAACATAATCCTTTGATGACCAATAATATAAAATTAAAAAGTTTACTTCTGGTATTTTTTGTCTATTAAAGTAAAAAAAATAATTATGTTAAATCAATCTTAACAAACTTGAAACTTTTTGTTTTTGTTTTTTCATGTTTCGCTGCCATCATCGAGGAAAAACTATTGTGATGACTTAATTTATTTTACGTAGACGTGATCTCAAAATAAACAAGCCTTTTTTTATCGTCAATCGCTCGACAAGAACTTCAGAGATTATGATTTTTGCACGTAGCACTAACGCTCAGGCTTAAATTATATGTATTTGCTTCTTGAATTCACCGAGGATGTGTCCAACATTGTAAGACCTTATAATTTGCGTAATTACTGGGG
The DNA here is from genome assembly GCF_030269925.1 of Bombyx mori. Taxonomy (NCBI): domain Eukaryota; kingdom Metazoa; phylum Arthropoda; class Insecta; order Lepidoptera; family Bombycidae; genus Bombyx; species Bombyx mori. The sequence goes on from NC_085126.1 coordinate 5,929,892, forward strand.
GTAGGGCCTCTTGTGAGTCCGCACGGGTGGGTACCACCACCCTGCCTATTTCTGCCGTGAAGCAGTAATGCGTTTCGGTTTGAAGGGTGGGGCAGCCGTTGTAACTTACTTGAGACCTTAGAACTTATATCTCAAGGTGGGTGGCGCATTTACGTTGTGGATGTCTATGGGCTCCAGTAACCACTTAACACCAGGTGGGCTGTGAGCTCGTCTACCCATCTAAGCAAAAAAAAAAAGGCCGATTAAACAGCTCTTATTCCAATATCGGACCTTAGGGATTTTTTTCTCCCTCCCTAATCGTTGATAGCCTAAGGGGCTATTCCAACCACCGGGAGGTGAGCTCATGGACTCAGCCTGAGAGGATTACTAACGCTGACCCTGGCAATCGCGACCTGCTGAAACGGGCTGGCGAGAAAATCAATGGGGCAGTAGGATACGACAACGTGAACGCCGCAACTCTACTTTTTCATGATTGAGGGATTACTTGTGGCCCGGATAAATTTCCAGTTTCACAAGGACAGGTGGACGAACAAGGACTCGCCAGGAGGGGTGGGATTCGCTAATAGCTACCAGAGCGCCTCCAAAGAAGACCTAACAATTCAAGAGTAGCTGCTTCGCGAATGAATCTACTACCGGATCGGAATCGCGACCCGCTGAGAAGATCCGGCGAGAAACTCAGCGGGCTGATGTTTAGGTTAGGTTGCACGGCGAACTCTTTGTCGAGTTCGACGAGTAAGGTTACCGGGGTCCCTACTCCTTTTGTTAGAGCTGAAGGCGTCTAATGCAAGGGTTATTGGATCTCATGGATCCATAAGGACGTATCTAGGTGCACACTCAACTTGAGACAATTTTTTTTCCGGGCCGAGGGCTGAACCTCCTACGAGGTCCCCGCGCCTAGGGGGCGCGCGGGGTATGTGAGAACTTAACGATCTGCAGGTGTTGAGAGCAGATCGCGGGCCCACCCACTAAACGACTCCCCTGCACTCTTACACCCGACGTCCGATCTCCGTCCGGGGTCAGAACCTGGACAGAGTAGGGGGGTTCCCGCGGTCAACACTACAACCAGACACGCGGCGCCACCCCGAGGACGCCCGACCGACGGGTCGTCGAGGCGATAGTCGACGACCAACGACGTCGGTCTTCGCGGTACGGCGGCCCTAGCAGGCCGCCCGGGCGGTGCCGCTGGTGTTCCGGGATACCCCGCTGGGCCAGAACCAGCCTGCCGGGTAGGAACGCGATACACCGCCGACCGGGTGACTTGAGACATACGTTAAGTTCAGGTCCATCGCATCGGAACAATCAACAGTTTATCGGAGAAGTTGTTGCGATGTTCTGCAAAAATCGAGAATTCGAATTTCTTCGTTTGAAACAAAATGTGAAAGATTTAAAAAAAATATTAGCGCGATTAATGTTTTTGCCAGATCATAGATGGATCAACGATCTCACGGCCAAGCTGCTGTCAAGAACGCGAATGTCGTCACCTCAACGCATGAGGTCAGTCTCAATCAATTATATAATTTAATATATATGATCGCGTATTCACTGTTAATAGGCATATTATACAAAATGACATAAGCGTGGAGACAGAAATATAATCGTATTTCTTGAAACTTTAAAAATTACATTGGCGAAATTGACGTCGAAGGCATTATCGAGCGATTTAAACAAATATCATGCAGAGAATTACATCGATATATGTATTTGTTGTGGGCACATTTAACATACATACATTTGTTTAAATATAAGACACACATAATATAATAGCCGATAAATAAAGCGATAAATACATACAATACGTTCATGTATACATTATTAACTTTGTAACGTATTGTACTTAACAATAACAATTCTAATAAACAACATTCTTGTTAAAATTTTACGTTGCATTCCGAAGGTGGGATGGTGGTATAGATATTGTACAGTACAATTTAGATTTCGATCATTTAATGTATTAAGGTGACCGGTGCTCCGGTCACCGTGCTCGTCGAACCCGTCGCTTGCGACGAAGGGCTCGACGAGCGAACTAACCCATAGACACAGCCCACTGAGTTTCTCGCCGGATCTTCTCAGTGGAAGAAAAAAAAAAAAAAAAAAAAAAAATAAAAGTGACCGGTGGTCTTCAAATTGTGCTGTATATACTTACATCCCAATAACATGTTACGTGTCTGGGTTCCAATAAGTACTTCATAGTGTTAGGCTTGCCGTGAATTCGTCCACGGTCCGATGGATGGACGAGCTCACGGTCCACGGTGTTAAGTGTTTACGGGAGCCAATAGACATCTACAACGTAAATGCCGCCACCCACCTTGAGACATGAGTTGTAAGGTCTCACTTTTAAGACTAGAACGGCTGCCCCGCCCTTCAAACCGAAACGCATTACTGCTTCACGGCAGACATAGGTAGGGTGGTGGTACCCTACCCGTGCGGACTGACAAGACGTCCAACCACCAGTAATTACGCAAACTATAATTTTGCGGGTTTGATTTTTATTGCACGATGTTATTCCTTCACCGTGGAAGTCAATCGTAAACATTTCTTAAGTAGGTATTTCATTAGAAAAACGGCACCTGCCTGCGGGATTCGAACACCGATGCATCGCTACATACGAATGCGCCGAACGTCTTATCCTTTAGGCCACGACGACTTGACGTTCTTCTTCTTCTTCTCAGTCGTATGCACTCTTGGCAGAGTGGTCGTGGTCATCACTTCGGTTGGTGGTGCGATTCACCAGACGTCGCCATTCCTCGCGTACCGCGGCCCTTCTTGTGCACTCGTTAACGGGACCGTTTAGAGCTGCCTTTATTTGATCGGTCCATCGTAACGGTGATCTGCCGCGCGGTCTTGTACCCTCTATCATGCCCTGCACCACAAGGCGCTCAACTGAGTCGTCACCTCGCCGCGACACATGCCCGAAGAAAGTGAGAATGACTTTCTAACTTGACGTTCTAACCCCATACAAGAGTTGACTTCTATGCGATCGAGACATTTAAAAACACGCACTAAGCATAGTGCAATAAAAGAGAAAATTTAGATGACTTTGACTTTGACTTAATTACAACTTTTTTTTTAGTTTGATTATACACACATTTATTTACATATATAAAAGATAAATATAAATATAACGACGTTGAAATTCAATGAAAATTTGCGACTGTGTCAAGGACTGATAAGATTTGCAATAAGTTTATTACTTTCGCCTAATATCATTAACAAGATAAAAATGATTATTTACATTTTTTTTATTTCGGTTGTTCGTTTATTTCTGTGATAGGTAGACGATATGGCTCATCTGTTGTAAAGTAGTTACGGATCCCAGAAACATCGACAATGCATATGCCACCACCCACCTTGAGGCTTGTGTTCTAAGGTCTCAGTTTTACAGTATAACGGCTGACCCGACCTTCAAACCTAAATGCGGTAGAAGTTGCTATTAAGGTGTGATTTTTTTAATTTATTTACATACACACACACATATATTTCTCCAAGAACACTACGTCTTTTCGCATTAAAAGTGTATAATTTCCAAAAATATTTGAAATTTAGTTAATATGCGGAATCATTTGGCATTGATCACTAGTATTTTTCTCATAAATACTGTCAAAAGAGCGTAGTTTAGTTTTAATTTTCCTATATTTTGACTACTATTAACAAAATTAATACATAATTTTATCTTACTTTAAAAGACAGATAATGTAACTGGTAAAAAATAAAAAATAAACTTTGGAAAGATGATTAATATTAAAAATATCACATGGTTTAACCTTTAAAACACTCTCCTGTAAAATTATAAGTTTTGAGATTATACAGTTTTAATGCGAGAAGACGATTTGTCCTGTATATGAGACACAATTCCTAATATTTCCTAATAATTTGCGGATAATAACATGTACTTTTGGGTTAGGAATATTGTGTGCTTTTTTTTATAATAAATAAATTCTTTAAAAGCTGACTGATATCATGTGTCAGTTTTTGTGTCATTCCTAATATCTTCTGACTGATATCTAGAAATACTGTTATCATGCAAGATCCGCCAAGAGTTTCTAAACGTCAGGCTTTGTTTGAACGTCAAACATTATCTACAAATGTAGCAGGTACCTATATGACTGCCGATCAAATGAGATTATCAGTACATTTACACCAATACGCCGCTAACACCATTTTCATCTTTAAGCTATTTATTTCCCCACTTGTTCGCTGCCCGCTGGTGGCCTAAGGGACTATTCTAGCTTCTCACAGACGGGTAAGTGAGCTCACGGGCACAACCTGAGAGAATTTGCTAACACTACTGGTGGTAAGACCTCTTGTAAGTCCGCACGGGTAGGTACCACCGCCCCGCCTATTTCTGCCGTGAAGCAGTAATGCGTTTCGGTTTGAAGGGTGAGGCAGCCGTTGTGACTATACTGAGGACCTTAGAACTATATCTCAAGGTGTGTGGCGCATTTACGTTGTAGATGTCTATGGACTCCAGTAACCACTTAACACCAGGTGGGCTGTGAGCTCGTCCACACATCTAAGCAATAAAAAAAAAAAAACACTAGCCCTAGCAACAGCAGTGCTTCGCCGAATATACCACCGGAGCGAAATCCCGTCCTTCTGAGAATATCCAGCAAGAAACTCAGTGGGTTGTCTATAGGCTAAGTTGCACGTCGAACTCTTCGTCGTATGCGACGAGGACTGTGGCCGGTGCTTAGAGATCATATCGCCATTGGTATAGTCATAGTCTGCGGTAGAGACAAAACGCATACCAATATTTCAACTGTAAAAATTCTGTATTAAGGATTGCTGATTCACTTTAAATACAAACTGCATGATTATCATTATGTTGTTTATTAAAGATTGACGTGGACACCCCAAATTTGGGGGGTGGTCGTCCCAAATTTGCAAGTTGTGAAGGTTGCGTGATAAAATCACTTCGGGGTCGCCAGTTTAGAGGTATCGACAAAATGAAGATCTTCCATCGAACGGGTGAAGTTACTCGATAGAGCGACGGTCCTAATGTTGTTGTTCGTAATTCGAAAATCGAACGAAAAAATTACTACATAATATCATTTTCAAATAAAATGTAATTTTCAGTACTGTAATCTAAAGAGTTCGAAATTTTCCTCTTAATGTTTTCAAAACCAGGGGGATGGAGATAAATAATTATGTAGGTAATTAAAATCAATTTTCGATTACTAACACTTAATATCTCCAAGTAAAATAGATGTCATGCGGACAAACAGACGTCGTAATCAAAAACTATTTCCTTAAGAATTCTCAAACTTATGCATATATACTATGTGATCTTAACTATCGCGTCAAATAAACAGAATAATTTCAAATATACCTCTACATGATATCTATAACGAGAGATTCTTGGCTATTTAAAAATAATTCGTGCTACTCGGGCACGGTCCTAACGATTTGGATAATCGATTTAGATAATCGATACAATTTTACATTTAGATAGGGTTTGATTTTTTTTAATTTATCTCTATGGATTTGTTAAAATAAAACGCGCTGCCGCACTTTTAACTAACGTCTCGTCAATGTTTAAGGTACGTGTAGTACAATAGCAACAAATACTGAATGTTAGCATTACAATACATTATCGAATGGCATTACCAAAAAATATTACCTACCCATTATTATTTCTCGATTAGCAAACAGATCTGCAGAAAATAGGTAAAATTCAAATAAGAGTCTAGTTTAAGGTTTACATTAAATTTAAGTTTTTTTTATATATGATATTTTGTAATAATTGTAATATAGATCTGAATAAAAGGTTATTCAATTCAATTATTATTATTTTTATATAGATGCTAGATGATTTTATATAGAATCTATAGAATCCAGGCCACTAAGTGGTGTTATTTTTAAAATATATTTTTAAGAAGGATATTTAAAAACCCGACAGTTGAGAAAAGAAAAAGACGAAAAAAACATCGATTCGTATCCAGACTGTATTTGCAAAAAAATTAGTTCAATCCTTATGTTCGTGTGTGTGTGTACATCGTTATCTATTACACGTAATATTATAGAGATTTCGTGTCACTGAACTATTACTCAATTGGACATTCAAGATTAATTACGTTTCAAAACATATATCAAACACATTTGTTATTTAAAGATACCGATTTTATTTTATCGTCATAGTATAAAAACATTTGAAGTTCGATGCAATGTTGCTCACAGTCCGAGTTGTCTGAGCGTAAGTGTATTAAGCCTCTTGGGCTACCAGTGATTAGGTAGGGAAAAAATGAACCATCCAATCATAAAAGGAATTGAAGCCTGTGATCTATGTTGGGTTTCCATTTTTATTTTTTTTTATTGCTTGGATGGATCGTCGAGCTCACAGCCCACCTGATGTTAAGTGGTTACTGGAGCCCATAGACATCTACAACGTAAACGCGCCACCCACCTTGAGATATAAGTTCTGAGGTCTCAGTATAGTTACAACGGCTACCCCACCCTTCGAACCGAAACGCATTACTGCTTCACGGCGGAAATAGGCGGAGTGGTGGTACCTACCCGTGCGGACTCCCAAGAGGTCCTACCACCATTATTTATTATAAGAAACGAAAGGTTTATGTACGTAAGTGTACAACTATTGTAGAGTGAAGGATTTATATGCGTACAGAAGTGTCAATAATCTATACTAGTATATAAATCTACAGAGATTTTTACGGATGTTCCGTTATAACTACTGAACCATTCATCCGATTGACTTGAAACTTGGTAGCCATGTAGAAAATACATGTACTTAATGGATCGGCTAATATTTATAGAGAAAGAGACGTGCTGGGCGAAGAAAGAAATCATGGCTCCGGAATATCCGGGAGTGGACCGGTATTGCCTCCGTCGAACAGCTGTTCCGGCTGGCTGCAGAAAAACGAATATAGAAAGCTAACGGCCAACCTTCAGGATTGAAGAGGCACTGGAAGAAGAAGAAGAAGAATATTTATATGAGTGTTGGACTCCCTAATAATGACAATAAATAATAATGTTAATTTTAAATGCGCAGCGAAGCGGCCGAGTACGGATAGTATCTTATGAATCTATATCAGTTTGGTCTGAGACCAGTGCTAATATATTGTAAATTTGCTAAAATTTTCTCAGGGAGAGGAAGTTTAAGTTAGTTTTGTAGCGTCTTATGAATAAACGTGCAAGATGAGGTTTTTTACCGAGGATATTTATGGAACGCTGACTCAACGGTTCAGGGTTACCAAGGATGTCGTGCAGCGGCTTGTAGACAGAGAGTTTAAATCGCTCGTTTTCCTTCTATCAGAAAGATACAATAGTTTCTTGGTTATTGATCTAAGAAGTGATTGATACTCAAGGCCAAAAGACCGTGATTCGCAATACTTTTTTGAATATATAATTTCAATGCGATCCTTATGCTTTGTTTCCTTAACCCATTAGGTGGGATCGGGACAGCGAATTTTTCTATTCAATTCTCTTCTATCAGCCTTCATCTCAACACTCACTCGTCTCTCTCTCCCCCTCTACCTTGCACTACCGTTTCCATACATCTCCTAGTCACATGCATCTTCTCTCTGCGCATCACATGTCCATACCACGCTAACCGTCCGCTCTTTAATTTGTCAATCACCGCGGCTACTTTCACACTTCCAAAAACTAAATACCATGTTAATTTAAAGTCAGGTGTGCAGATGGAAGGCTGATGTAGCGTGATGTAGTAGAAAAATCAAGATGGTCTCACAATCTTTGGAGGTGTGACGTCTTGAAACAAATTCCAACCCGCGTGGAATAAGGTTTTTTTTTTGTTTCTTTAGAATACTTGATACAGCGAACATGATACTTTGTTGCAGCCTTTCCCAAAGTAAGCTATAATGCCCCCTTGTGGGCGCTGCGGGCCTAAAGGGGGGCGGAAACGAGACCCAGAAAAAAATGTGGGCGTTGTGAGAGGCTTGGGAGGCGATTTGTAATTTCATCTAGGAGAACGCTTAGACATCGACTGAGCTCTCGTTATAGTGGTTTTTAAGTAAGTGAAAAAATGGGGGCGCTGAAAAATAATTTATTCTCAAGTGGGCAGTAGACAAAATAAGTTTGGGCTCCCAAACTTATTTACCTGCTTTATTGAAATAAAAAGTACCGTTTTATTTATGCACATTCAGTAACTTTGTCAACTCCACAAGTACGTATCGGACATGAAAACTTTCGAATGCGACCTCAATACCACTTTATCTTCTATATATATAAATGAATTGCTGTTCGTTAGTCTCGCTAAAACTTGAGAACGACTGGACCGATGTGGCTAATTTTGGTCTTGAATTATTTGTGGAAGTCCAGAGAAGGTTTATAAGGTAGATAAACATGAAAATCCTCGGAATTAAATAAAAATGACAATTTTGTTTTTCCTTTGATGTGTTCCCCCGTCGGACGGATTCCTTTTGTTTGTTTTAAGTTCATTTTATACAAAATATTAGGTCTTTTATTTCTCGATTGAGGCACTACGAAGTCTGCCGGGTCAGCTAGTATACAATAAATAAGTTGATTTTTATTTCAAGAGCTTAAAATATTCGCATCTCTAGACATCCTTTATTTATACATTTTACTTTTACGTTAAAACAAAATCTCAATTGCAAATGCCGACAGCATTCAAAGTATGTCAATAGCAATTTAATTATGATCTGCGGTAAAACATGGTACTTCGTATACAAATTATACATTTTATGGTTTAAAAACAAGTCTCTAAATGCTTATAATTTTTTTTAATTCCGGTCATATGTATGTTTTTTATTTTAATTCAGTGTTTGTCGGAGCATGTTTTTTTGTTGTTTTAAAGGACGCAAGTTTCTAAATCCCTACTACTGTTTTTATATTGTATCTTGTTTTATTATTGCCGTATAGGCATACTAGCATACGGCCCACCTGATGGTGAGTGGTTACCGTCGCCCATGGACTTCAGCAATGCCAGGGGCAGAGCCAAGCCGTTGCCTACCGCTTAATACTCTCCACAAGCCTCGTTTAAAGAAGGACATGTCATAGCGCTCGGGAAACACCGTGGAGGGGAGCTCATTCCATAGCCGGATGGTACGTCCCAAAAAAGACCTCTGGAAACGCACTGTGGATGACCGCAGTGACTCCAGGTAGTATGGATGAACTCTACTCCGGTGGCAGGCGGTGCGATGGTAAAAACGAGATCACGGTATCATCTCGAACAATTCCTTAGAGCAGAGCAGTCTCTAAATGCTTATCAATTTTTTTTAATTCCGGTCATATGTATGTTTTTCATTTTAATTCAGTGTTTGTCGGAGCATGTTTTTTTTTGTTTTAAATGACGCAAGTTTCTAAATACCTACTACTGTTTTAGCTGTATCTGTTTATTTATGTTTTTTTTATTGCCTAGATGTGTGGACGAGCTCACAGCCCACCTGGTTTTAAGTAGTTACTGGAACTCATAGTCATCTACAACATAAATGCGCTACACACCTTGAGATATAAGTTCTAAGGTCTCAGTATAGTTACAACGGCTGCCCCACCCTTCAAACCGAAACGCATTACTGCTTGACGGCAGAAATAAGCGGGGCGGTGGTACCTACCCGTGCGGACTTACAAGAGGTCCTACCACCAGTAATTATGCAAATTGTAATTTTGCGGGTTTGATTTTTATTACACGATGTTATTCCTTCACCGTGGAAGTCAATCGTGAACAATTGTTAAGTACGTATTTCATTAGAAAAATTGGTATCCGCCTGCGGGATTCGAACACCGGTGCATCGCTATATACGAATGCACCGGACGCCTTATCCTTTAGACCACGACGACTTCAAAACTTTATGTAACGAAGTATTCCAAGGTACTTTCCTCCAATTTCAAGAAACCCCTATTAACTTGTTTCAGAGGTACCGGAATCACTTCAGTAGATTCATTCGCGAAACAGCTGCTCTTGAGTTGTTAGGTCGCCTTTGGAGGCGCTCGGGCAGCTTTTAGCAAATCCCATCTCCCCTGGCTGAGCCTTTGCTCGCCCACATAACCTGGAGAAACTGGAAAGGCCTTCGGGCCACCAGTAATCTTTCCTTAACTAACAAAAAGGGACCCTGGAATCGAAAAAAAACAGTTTTCTTTTTCGAACTATAAATTAAATATTTCAATTTTCTAGAATTTGGCACTAAGGAGTTTTTTTTTAATTTGCCTACGTAGCCTTTTTGGTTTGTCAATTTAAGGCCCAACCCATACGTGGGTAAAACACGGAAACATTAGAGTTACAACACGATCATCTTCATCACCGTAGACTAGTGACCGTGCCAAGCGCAACATCATTTTGACGTCTCTAACAAGTCACGTATCTGGCTGACGTTAATATGCTAAAAATCCACGCCGAAGTGCCAACAACGACTGTACAAACAAACAAACACGTACATAATTACTATTTAGCAAATAAAGTTCCTTGTCCTGTCTGGACGTCGATATCCAAGCCGAAAAACGATGCCCTGATAAAGCTAAAATACTGACAGAGCACTCTTAGTACATATCTTATTCGGTTTTAGGGAGTCGAAAACATAAGACGTCCGGTGAAACGAGCAAAAGAACCCGTCGAGGTTACTGACAATAGGCAGGCAAAAAAGTAAACACAAATAAAACTTTTTTTTTTTTATTGCTTGGATGGGTGGACGAGCTCACAGCCCACCTGGTGTTAAGTGGTTACTGGAGCCCATAGACATCCACAACGTAAATGCGCCACCCACCTTGAGATACAAGTTCTAAGGTCTCAGTATAGTTACAACGGCTGCCCCACCCTTCAAACCGAAACGCATTACTGCTTCACGGCAGAAATAGGCAGGGCGGTGGTACCTACCCGCGCGGACTCACAAGTGGTCCTACCACCAGTAATTACGCAAATTATTATTTTGCGGGTTTGATTTTTAAAAACAAACAAAAAAAAACATTCGCTTAAACAGCAAACGGAACTAACAATTACTTCGTGTTTCTTTAATCCTATTGATAATTATCAGGATATTAGAGCGAAGTTATAAAATGATTCTACTGTCATCGGTCCTTGATTCGCGTCAAGTTAATCAAACGTTCAAAGATTCCGTTGCAAACGAAGATAGGATCAAGATCAACACAGCTCACTCATAGACACACAACTAACTGATGTGAAGCAGTGGCGGGCGCGACTCACATACACATAATCCCAATTAGGCCTAAGATAATTTTCACATTTGCAGTAATAGAAACACGTTATTTTACTATAAATTTTACATGAACTCATGTTCTCCTAATCTCTATATTATAAAAATGAATTGATGTTCGTTAGTCTCGCTAAAACTCGAGAACGGCTGGACCGATTTGGCTAATTTTGGTCTTGGAATTATTTGTGGAAATCCAGAGAAGGTTTAAAAGGTAGATAATTAAGAAAATGCTCGGAATTAAATAAGAATAACAATTTTGTTTTCCCTTTGATGTTTCCCCAGTCGGACGGATTCCTTTTGTTTGATATGTGTTTATTTTATACAAAAGCTTAGGTCTTTTATTTATCGATTGAGGCACTACGAAGTCTGCCGGGTCAGCTAGTCTACGATAAATTTATAGTGAAAGAGAGATACTTTATGCATAATTTAAACAATTTTTTTCTGAAGTTTTCATATTTCGCCGGTGCGTTCGTATTTAGCGATGCACCGGTGTTCGAATCCCTCTGGTAAGTATAAATTTTCCTAATGAAATACGTACTTAACAAATGTTCACGATTGTCTTCCACGGTGAAGGAATAACATCGTGTAATAAAAATCAAACCCGCCAAATTATAATTTGCTTGCGGACCTCTTGTTAGTCTGCACGGGCAGATACCACCACCCTGCCTATTTCTGCCGTGAAGCATTAATGTGTTTTGGTTTGAAAGATGGAGAGCCGTTGTAACTATACTGAGACCTTAGAACTCATATCTCAAGGTGGGTGGCGGCATTTACGTGGTAGATGTCTATGGGCTCCGGTAACCACAAAACACCAGGTGGGCTGTAAGCTCGTCCACCCGCCTAAGCAATAAATTAAAAAAAGTTAAGATGTCGAAAATCTCGAACATTGTTACAACTAATTTTATAATTACTTTGAATGTTGTATAAAAGTGTGTTGTCAAAAACGTTACGACAGATTTAAAAAATAAAATACGTGTCTTTTACTGAAGCATGTTAACATAAATTATTTACACATCTTTTTTGTACGAATTTTTTTCAAGAAATTTATACTTTCAAAAGAAACAAAAATGTATGTGCCTCTTACGCCTACATTAAACATATAATTTATGTTTGTTTTGTTATGTATTCTATGTAGTTGTTGTTTACTTTTTTTATTATACATTGCACCGATGTGCATGCCCGCACTAGTATGTCACTTTTGTGTTTACTGCTAATTGGTTAGTGGGCATCACCCACTTTGAGACATGAGGTCGAAATTTCAGTTACCCCATAAGAAACATACAGGGTGATGGTTGGTCACGTTGGCTCAAAAATAGGCCTTTTCGCCATTAATTTTGGTTAAGTTATTTACTAATACTGATACTCCGATACTAATATTCCGTTCTCAAGGTTGCGTTATAAATAAACGCCGATGTTTTCTTGATACTTCACGCTTTAATTTTAATTATTAAACAAAACAAAAAGAAAAACAAACCTTCATTACGATATCCGTTAACCACGTACGAAAATCGGGAGCTTCCGTACTTGTTTCATTGAACACCGTGCTATTAAACATGTCGATTGATGTCCTATTAAATAAATCCATAGCTGGCGCAGTAGTAGGCATCACGTCATAAAAACCGGTGACGTTCATTTTGAAAAAAAAAAAAAAAAAGAAATATTATTTCCCTCCTTTTTTTGACACTTCACAACTTCACCGCAGAAAAATGTAAACTGTCAGATTAGCACATGAGCGCGTTCGAAAACTCGACGAAGATAACATTTAAATATCAGATAAGGTTTTATTTCGTTTAAAATTTTCTTTGAAGTTCGTTTAGATTTGTAGAGACGCGACCGCGCGTGGTGTTGTACGCGCGCTGACTGTCCGACTTGCATCCATATTAATTGTTTTGAAAACTCAACACGGTAAGTGAATCTTACTAATCGCTTCTTTTTTAGCTTCTGTAAACAAAATCGAATGGAAGCTGAAGCTGAAGCCTAGCGAGACATTTTCCGTAACAAAAGTAGTCGGGGTCAATGGTAGGCAACATTATTTTATTTATTTATTTATTACAATTCTACTACAAGCAAGGGTTATTCAAACTAATTTTTTTAATCGTGTTTTTAAAACTGTTATCTCGGCATTATTTACAGACTAAAATAAGTCTTGTCTTATTTCAGCACAAATATTTTACTTTAAAGTCTTTAAGCACATGTAATCCTTTTCTATTCGAATGCGGTTGACATGAAATTAATTATTTCTTATTTGGACTTCTTAGTAGGAATATGAGGAGCTTAAGTAAGAGTTTAATATAGTATTGTTCTATTAATTTAGCATTTAGTCCGTTTTAAACATGCAATAATTTCAGATTATTTAAGACTGTTTAATATTTATATTTGGCTTCTACTTAAAAACCTTTGAATGCACAGTTAATTCCATCATATTACGATTACGACTTAGTTCTAAAACCCGAAGCGACAAAGGGTAAAAAATAAATTAGAAATGTATATTTTAATGATGATCTTTGCAGGGCTGGTATGATGCGGTGCAGTCTCATCCTTGCGATCCATGTTTGGCCAGATGTCTGAGAGGTTTTCATTTCGGAGGCTAAGATACACTACGGAACGCCGATCCAGATAGATAAGTAACAGTCTGTTTTTTTTTATTGCTTAGATGGGTGGACAAGCTCACAGCCCACCTGGTGATAAGTGGTTACCGGAGCCCATAGACATGAATACACACATTAATTTTTTTATTTGTTTTATTGCCCTTGTAGGCAGACGAGCATACGGCCCACCTCATGGTGAGTAGTTACCGTCGCCCATGGACTTCAGCAATGCGAGGGGCAGAGCCAAGCCGCTGCCTACCAGCCAAGCCGCAGCCTACCAGCCAAGCCGCTGCCTACCAGCCAAGCCGCTGCCTACCAGCCAAGCCGCTGCCTACCAGCCAAGCCGCTGCCTACCAGCCAAGCCGCTGCCTACCAGCCAAGCCGCTGCCTACCAGCCAAGCCGCTGCCTACCAGCCAAGCCGCTGCCTACCAGCCAAGCCGCTGCCTACTCAATTACTAAAGCAAAAGCCAAATTTAAAGGACGTTATGAATTTTTTGAAATGTGTTCAAATAAAATATCGGAAACGAAAAATAATGATTCATTTGATAAGAAACGTTAACACTTATCGTTTTAGTCAGTTCAAAATTAATGAGTGCGTAATGCCGAGTTTACATTACGAAATTAGTGTCTTGCATGTTGAGCTCAGTTTCACGAAAGTAGTTTCGATATACGCGAAAGTAATTTCGTTAAAAAATTAGTGTCGCGAAATCCACAGTATCGCAGTAACCATGGCGCCGTTAGCATCAAAGCTATAATTTGCTATATTCAATGTAGCTAAAGAAATGCTTATATACCTATAAACTTAAAAAAAGACTATCAAGAAAAAAAAGTTGGTAGATTCGAGGATGGTCAACAAGAAGGCATTTAGGTGCAATGAAGTTAGTCTCTGAATTAGCAGATGAAGATCCTGAGAGTTATAAAAACTATTTTCGAATGAGTGAAGATAATTTTGATTTTTTACTATAGGTGTTTCGGGACCCTTGTCATTGATATTCATTAATAAGATCTATATTTTTTTCTGTACTCCATCATTGGTTTGCCATTTTCAACGCTTGAAGCGCGTCCGAACTAACAATACACACGTCCGCACAGCGCAGGCCCTTTCGCGACATTAGTTTCACGTCGCGTTTACACTATGAAATTAGTTGCATGACATTAATTTCACCAAAAAATCGCGCAGGGCACGAAACTAATTTCCATGCATGAAATTAATGCATGCATTACGAAAGTATTAAATTACACGTGAAACTGTTAGTAAAACTAATGTCACGAAATTAATTTCACGCCACTAATTTCGTAATGTAAATTGGCTTAATCTAAAGTGCACGGCGACACGCTAAGACACACGAGACGGTAGACGCTACACCCCATTTCTGCTTAGTTTGAGTTACATTACGTACTGTAGTACAAAGTGCAAAGAACAGAGAATAGGTAACTATACTGAGACCTTAGAACTTATATCTCAAGGTGGGTGGAGCATTTACGTTGTAGATGTCTATGGGCTCCAGTAACCACTTAATACCAGGTGGGCTGTGAGCTCATCCACACGTCTAAGAAATGAAAAAAAAAACCAGCATAATTTGTAAATTTGCGTCATTGCTGATGGGCGTGGTGACAGTTCGTCCTGAAGCCCCCCACCGGTAGGACACAATTGGCTCTGACCACTTAAGAAGACCACACACGAGCTTACTTAGCAACGAAACAAACCAAAAACCGTTTGGACAATTTAGAGCTTATTACATACTAAACGAGAGCCTGTATCGAGTTACTAAGCGAATCTTACAAAGCGTGCCAGCACCGTATTACTAATAGATGTTAAGATAAAATCAATTTTGGAGCTCCACATGACAAGTTAATGTGGGGCGCCGACACGTCACTCTATACCGATCCAACTGCGATACGATAAATTTTAGATAAACTTTAAATCAACTACCGACAACCATTACTACTGCTGATACGCTATTCTATAGGAATTTTATAAGATATCCGAAATCGTCGTGACCTAAACGATAAGACGGTGTACTACTCGTATCGAGCTTATGCAACTGTGCCGATGTTCAAATCCCGCAAGCAGTAATATTTATCTAATTTTTTAAGAGATTTTATGACCTGGTAACTGAGACCTTTAAGTCATGTCTTATTTTAATTTATATTATTAATATTTTTATGAAAAATGATATTATGGAGTGAAATGAAATGAAGACGATTAATTTGAGACACTAATCAACTGGGATGAAATGAAATTAAATGAGATGATATGGGATGAAATATAATCTCAGTAAAATGGTGGTCATTTACTAAGATTTTTTCATTGGACTTTTTGGAGGATCCCGAGAAGTTACGTCCAGCGGCTTTGTTTCATTTTCCCACATTTGTGCACTTTCACAGATATTAAACAGTTAATAAACCACCATTATTACACATGTAAAACCGAAGAAACACTGAATAGACAAAATAAAACAAATCACACAACTCTTCGCGTTCCCGCCAAAAAGTCCATATTTATCTAAATAAATAAGCACATGTTCACAAAGGACTTACGATGAAGGTAAACATAACATTTTATAACAAAAATAATACCCGCAACAACAAAAAATTGCGTAATTACTGGTGGTAATGCATTTTCTGATCCCGCACGGATAGGTACCACCAACGCACCTGCTTTTACTGCCAAGTACTAATTCGTTCCAGTTTAAACTTAAATCTCATGACTCAAGATGAGTGATGGCATTCGCGATGTAATGTCTATGGCTTTCAAGGTGAGATGTACACATAAAAAAAAAAAAAAAAATAGCTTCTGAATTTCCGGAAATATACTAGTTTTGTATCGCGATAGTATTAATCTCGTACGATTATATACCTCAACATTGAAATAGTAGTAATTCATTACTAAGTAACGTAAAAACTTATTTAACAGCCTGGCCACGGGACATTCGCCGATGCGAATATTCGCGCGGTGCGAACGGCGAAGCGTCTAGCGACTAAAACAAGCGCATAGAAATGTACCTAACAAGCCACGCGCACCGGCGACCGGCGAAGCGACCGGCGAAATGTACCGAGCGAATCGCGCGATGCGGCGGGCGAGCAAAACAAATGCATGAATACGGACGGCGCGAGCCACGGAGTCGAGCGGTAGTCGCGGCGAATAGTACAGTGATTAAATGAGTTTAGTTGTTTTCGCCGCGAAAAATTAACGCCGAAATTTTTATATTTTTTATTTATTTTTTATTTTATATTTTTAAAGTCGTCGTGGCCTAACGGACGTCCGGTGCAATCGTGTTGAGCGATGCACCGGTGTTCGAATATCAGGCGGGTACCAATTTTTGTAATGAAATACGTACTCAACAACACTCAACGTTCACGATTGATTTCCACGGTGAAGGAATAACATCGTGTGATAAAAATGAAATCTTCAAAATAATAATTTGCGTAATTACTGGTGGTAGGACCTCTTGTGAGTCTACACGGGTGGGTACTACCACCCTGCCTATTTCTGCCGTGAAGTAGTAATGCGTTTCGGTTTGAAGGGTGAGGCAGCCATTATAACTATACTTGAGACCTTAGAACTTATATCTCAAGGTGGGTGGCGCATTTACGTTGTGGATGTCTATGGGCTCCAGTAACCACTTAACACAAGGTGGGCTGTGAGCTCGTCCACCCATCTAAGCAATAAAAAAATAAAATAGCTGAAATACTAGCTAGACCAGCTATTTGGAAGTCTAGCCACCCAAAGTATTTCTCGTACTTCTTGTGGAATTCTCCATCTATAGGTATACTCCGATTCTTATTCAAATCATGTACTTCACAATCTTTTCCAAATAATAGGTCCTGAACCAAAAAACTATTAATTTGTAAGCAATATCGAGATAATTTCGATATAGACATTTCGCTGTCGGACTTCCTTACTAGTCGCGGCGGCGAACGTGAGTACCCGTGGCCTGCAAACGGTGCTGCGCGAATGGTCGCCTCGCCCACCGCTTCGCTGTTCGCACCGCCGATCCCCGTGGCCAGGCCGTAATACATTTTAGGAAGTTAGTATTTCGCCATATTTAAGCAACGGCCTCACACATAAGGTCATTAACCCCACGCGTCAGCTGGTTTGTATTACAAAGCTTATTAAAAAATTTTAGTACAATCGACATTTTTTTCACCACGACTTTTTTATGAATAAGGGATTACTGGTGGCCCAGAGGCCTTTCGAGTTTCACCAGGACAGGTGGGCGAGCAAAGGCTCAGCCAGGAGGGGTAGGATTAGCTAATAGTTGCCCGAGCGCCTCCAAAGGAGACCTAACAACTGCTTCGCGAATGAATCTACTACCGGATCGGAATCGCGACCCACTGAGAAGATCTGGTGAGAAACTCAGCGGGCTGATGCATGGGTTTGGTTGCACGTCGAACTCTTTGCCGAGTTCGACGAGTACGATTACCGGGGTCCCTAAGCTTGCTCCTAGCATTAGAGCTGAAGGCGTCCAAAGCAAAGGTTATTGGATCTGATGGATCCATAAGGACGTGTCTAGGGCTTCACCACGATTACCGACTGCCGTATATTTGGAAAGTGCTCCATTTACATAAATTTTATTGACTCACAAACATTTGTTTTTGCGAAAATGTTATTTAGAAACTATTACATCACTAAAAATAAAATATTTATATAGTTTGAGGTCGCCGGCTTTACACCGTCGGGGAAACCGAAGGACTAGATACATTATGAAATCAATGATATTGAGTAAACAAAGAAACCGGTTTTGCTAGTTAAAACTTTTTTGAACTGATCGGGTACGTACCTGCTATATAGTAAACAGTTTTCAAAATAAATATAAAATTGGCTACTTTTACTACAGACTAGAGGTCCCGCAGTAGTCGAAATTCGACTATAATTAATTGGAATTGTAAGTTTGTACACTATTATGATTATATTTTCAACGCCAAGATTACACTATAGAAAAATATTAATAAAGACAAACAATATTTAATCTATTCTCAATTAGACCACAGACGTCAAGAACAAAAGTTTGACAATAAATAAATAGTATGCATACGTGTGTGTGTCAAATACATGGTAGTGTGTGTAATGTTTTCTTTATTGATTTAATGTATCTTTTATGCATTATTTATAAAATATATTAGCATTGTGCACTTCCTCTCTATAGTCTCCATTAGTGTGGAAAATTTCATACTCCTCCGTCCGCGCAATTTTCGTAAAAAGGGATACAAAGTTTTTGCTTCACATATTTAATATATAGATATGAATTTATATACATAGTTGCACACAAAACAATGTGTATCATAATTCCGCTGTTTGTCAACGGATTGGATTTGTTTATTTTTATTAAAGCGTAGTTTGTTGATTTGTGGTATTATACATTATTTGCTAATGTTTCAGAAGATGTAGTGGCCTAATTGATAAGATACCCGGTGTATTCATTTCAAGTATTCCGATGATGCCAGTGTTCGAATCCCGCAGTCGGGTATAATTTTTCTGACAAAATTCGTACTATGTATTTTATATGTATTTTACTGGTGGTAGGACCTCTTGTGAGTCCGCACGGGTAGATACCACCACCCTGCCTATTTCTGCCGTGAAGCAGTAATGTATTTCGGTTTGAAGGGCGAGGCAGCCGTTGTAACTATACTGAGACCTTAGAACTTATATCTCAAAGTGGGTGGCGCATTTACGTTATAGATGTCTATGGGCTCCAGTAACCACTTAACACCAGGTGGGCTGTGAGCTCGTCCACCCATCGAAGGAATAAAAAAAAAATGTTAAAGGCAGAATGCCCGAGCTCGAAACTTTTTATTTTATTGCCCTTGTAGGCAGACGAGCATACGGCCCACCTGATGGTGAGTGGTTACCGTCGCCCATGGACTTCAGCAATGCCAGGGGCAGAGCCAAGCCGCTGCCTACCGAAAACCAGACCTTTAGGCGTGTGTCTCAATTGTCTAGTTATTACGCAAATAGTTTGATTTTTATTTAATCAACTTATATTTGTATACTAGCTGTCCCGGCAGACTTCGTAGTGTCTCAGTAAATAAAAGACCTAAAGTTTTGTATAAAATAAACTTAAAACAAACAAAAGGAATCCGTCCGACGGGGGGGACATCAAAGGAAAAACAAAATTGTCATTTTTATTTAATTCCGAGCATTTTCATATTTATTTACCTTTTAAACCTTCTCTGGACGTCCGCAAATAATTCAAGACCAAAATTAGCCAAATCGGTCTAGCCGTTCTCGAGTTTTAGCGAGACTAACGTTTCAGAGCGTTCAGAGCGTTTTCAGAGCGTTATACCAGCGTACTGCGATCGCCAACTGACATATACTGGTGGCAGGTCGTAACGTAAGTTCGTACTACCATAAGCTACCATCATCCGGCTTATTTCTGCCGCTTAACGACCATACGTAGAGGTGGTGCTGGAGACGCCTCCTAAAGATCCCATGGATGGCATTCCGCACCAATGCATCCATCCTCAAAGAACTCGGTATCAAAGACCGACTTTCGTCAACAGTGCAACTGAAGGTTTTAAAATTCTTTGGTCACATCTCCAGAAAAGAGCACTCGATGGAGAGACTGGTAGTCCAGGGCCGGGTGGAAGGCAGAAGATCACGCGGCCGCTCACCGACCCGCTGGACTGACCTAATAAAGAAGGCAACTGAGTCCACTATGGTCGAATGTACTCGTAACGCTTCGAGCCGCCAGACCTGGAAGCGCATTGCCTGGAGGGCGGTTGTCGGGAGCATGGGCGACCTAACAGGTCCTACTGCACATAAAGCGTCAACGCAACCACGACCACTCTGACAAGAGTGTCCGACTGAGAAGAAGAAGAAGAACGACCATACGTTCCAACTTGTAAGGTGGGGCAGCTGTTGTACAATAAAAATGAGCCTTCGAGTTCATATATGGCGGTGTTCACGGTGTGATGAAACCGCGGTACACCAGGTACCCCGGGGACGTGCGCTCGTGCACTAATCCATACAATCACAAAATTTCGCCTACGGAACCCTTCACTATACATTATGCGTCACGTACTTGATAGATTTTTTTATAGTTTCTTCTTACACCCGTTAAAGATCGTGATACCTACCGCATGTCATTCAAAATACATCTGCTATCAACATCTCTTAATAAATCTAAATCGTAAAATGATTTTTTTTTTTTTCATAGTAATTACTTTCAGATTGTGAATTTTACTACAATGATCTTTATTAATCAAACTTTCGAAAAAGACAGTCGGAAAGGAATAAGATTATTCATATATTATTACCATTTAGTTAAAGATCTATTACGACAGTCAAGTACTTGCAAAACTTAAGGACTATGCTTAAGTACAATACAATTTATCTTTCGCCTTGAAAGTCCAGTGGTTAGTGGTTGTCATTATTGTACTAGAGTGTCCAACACCCAACCGGAGTTAATACATTTGGTAACTATATTTGTTATTCGGGGCCTGCACTTGCCTGGGTTGCACTTTCAATTGTTTTGTGTTTGTTCCCACTACACAAAATCTAAATGAGAATACTAGATTAGGTCATCAGTGAAAAAACTTCTTTTTATCTTTACTATCCGTCCACCTGTACATTCGCCCGCATAAACTTATCTTGATATCGCGTGGGCGAAGATTTGCGCGCAAAGTAGGATGAATCGTAACCTATATTATTTCTAAAGGGTTAAACTATTTCCAAGTCGAATTTCGTCAAAATCGGACATGGAATTGGGAGCTTCGGGTGACGTCGAGTGTGAACACAAGTGTCTTCGAAGTTTCCCGGTGTTTTAATTAATATTATTTGTTTAAATTGCTGTTGACTTGCGCTACTGATTCGTGTTGGTGTTGGTATATATCTGTTGTGCCGTGAGTGTAAATATATTGTGTTTGTTATATTATTAAAAGGTAAGAATCATGGATGACCCGCACGATCCCGGGGGAGGTTATAAAGGACCACGTGCGCCCCACTCACAAAACTTTTCTTCTCAGATGGATATAGATCCACCCAATTCCAGAAAACGACCACCACAGTCTGAGGAAAACATTCCCCCTAAAAAAACGATTACTAATCTTTCACAAACTTCGCCGTCGATTCAGTCCACGTACACACATCCCGATTTTGTTGAACGTAAGACCCGATACTGTGAAGATGACATTGCCCCTTTTTTAGTCCACGTTAATAAGACGGTAACAGATGTGTCTGCTGGTCCCACCTTGAAACCCATCAAATTCGGACACTTTCTATTCAGAAACAGCATAAAAAATGTAATACAGGATGGTGTGAAACGCATTGGCCGCAACAGGGTTTCAGTGGAATTTAAATCTGCTGCTGCGGCTAACGCTTTTCTAGAACACCCAGCACTTCAGCCGGCTAAATTTGAAGCGAACATCCCATCTTATAATGTTACACGAATGGGAATTGTGCGTGATGTTCCAGTAGAATGGACTTTAGAGGAGCTGGTCCAATCGGTAGAAGTTCCTGCTGGCTGCGGTGCAGTCATTAAAGCACGCCGCTTGAATAGGAAGAAAATAGAAAATAATGTCCCTACCTGGATACCTACCCAATCTGTAGTTTTAACTTTCTCTGGTCAAAAACTTCCAAATCGGATTTTCTGCTTTTTTACTTCTCTCCCAGTTGAAGTTTATGTCCTTCCCATTATCCAGTGCAACAAGTGCTGCCGATTCGGCCATATTTCAACGCAGTGCCGATCAGCCCCTCGTTGCTTTATTTGCTCCCAACCCCACGAAGGAATTACCTGCTCGAAGTCATCCCCTCTATGCCTGTTCTGTTCCGGCCCCCACTCTGCCACTGACACATCCTGCCCAGAGCACAGTCGACAAAAATCGATCAAATTAGTTATGTCACAGGAAAGCATCTCATATTTAGAAGCATCGGCTAGGTTCCCACAGGTGAGAAGATCATTTGCAGATACTGCCCGAATGACTCAATCATTTCCGTCCACGTATCCTCCGACAATCCACACTGATCTCTCTCAGCCACTCCATCCCAATTCTCAGTCCTCTTCTTATAAGAAGACTGTTAATATAGCCCGACGCCCATATTCTGCTGCTCTAAGCCCAGGCTACGATAGAGAAGCCCACTGTCGTATTGTAGATACTCCAGCCTCCACCACCCCCAACGGATGCGCTCTGTTATCTCCCAACCCCCCTCAACAAGAAAATCTACTAGAACTTCTCTTGTCCACCCTCATCAACATCATTTCGAAAATGAATGATGTAGCCCTACCGAACAACGTCTATCAAAAACTGACTCAGCTGATTTCGATTTTCAACAATGTTCCCAACAATCCTACAGTGGAATTGTCGCAGCATTAGATTAAAAAAAGCTGAACTGATTTTTCTCATAAATAAGCATAACCCCTTGATTTTTGCTGTCCAGGAGTCACGCCTACTCCCGGGCTCCCGCTTCAGGGTTCCCGGTTTTGCGTGCCTCCGGGATGATAAGAACAACGGAAAATGCGGTAGCTGCATTTTAGTTTCGAGATCCATCCCATATTCCCAGATCACCCTCCCTCCACATGACAGTAACTGCTTCAATGTAGTGGCTGTTAGAGCCTTAGATATATCTTTTTTATCCGTTTATATACCTGATCCTAACATGTCCATCCTAACAAATCTATTCTCAATCATTGGTGCCCTCCCCCCTCCTGTTGCTGTATTGGGTGACTTTAACATCCACCACAGTTCATGGGGTTGTTATCAGAATGATTCCCTATCCTCCGCCTTCCTTGACCTAGTTGATGACCACAACCTCTGCATCCTCAATGACGGCTCCCCCACACGTAGAGTTCTTCCTGGCCAGAACCCAAAATCCGCTGTAGACCTTTCTCTATGCACTCCAGCCACCTCTTCGCGCCTCACATGGCTTACGCTGTGCAATACGCATGGTAGTGATCATTTCCCCATCCTTATGTCCTTTCCTGACTCCTCTAATTATATACTCCCTCCTCGCAACCCTCGACTTAAATTTAATTTGTCGAAGGCGGACTGGACCCTGTTCTCTCAGTCTGTTGACGCTCTTTTGGTTCATCTTTCCCCAGTCCCCCATGAGAACACCCATGCTGCTTACTCCATCTTTAGGAATGCTTTACTTTCAGCAGCAGAGACAGCGATTCCTACTAAAAACGCTTCTAGGGGTAAAATCCCATCACTTCCCTGGTGGGACTCTGACTGCTCTGATCTATGTAAACAACGTAAAGAAGCCGAGATGGAGTACGCGTTACACATGTCTCCAGCTAAATACATAAGTTATAAAGAAGTAGCTGCAAGGACAGTCAGAACACTATCTGAACGAAAGAGACTGGGCTGGAACATGTTTTGTGAGTCTCTTTCTCCCAGTTCCCGCCCTTCTTTGGTCTGGAATAATGTCAGGAGATTTCGCGGATCCGTATCTGTAGACCACAATTCTTCTTCGAACGACCCATCGGTTTGGATCGATTCATTCTCATGTCGACTTGCTCCCCCTTACGTTCCCACCTTAGCTGAGTCCTCTTCCCTTCCCCCTCCGCATTCACCTACTCCTGATACTCTTGTGGCCCCTTTTTCTCTGGACGAACTAACTGCAGTTTTGGAGTCTCTTAAGGACTCGTCCCCGGGAATCGATGGAATACCTTATTCATTCATTGTCAAATGTAGCTTTACGTCCAAATTAATATTTCTAAACATATTAAATAATATTTATTCTTTAGGAATCCCTCCAGATGAATGGAAAACCCAAATAATCGTCCCTATCCTCAAGCCAGCAAAACCTAATAACGAGTCAAGTAGCTACCGTCCCATCGCCCTATCATGTACCATGAGCAAAATTTTAGAACATCTTGTTAAAAATAGATTGGAGTGGTTTGTGGAGAGTAGAGGCATCCTCCCTGCAAGTCAATTTGGCTTTAGGAAGGGATTGAGCACTATGGATAGCGTAGGTTGCCTTGCAACGGATATACGCATTGCTCTCTCTAAAAGAGAGTCCTTGGTCGGGGTTTTTCTTGACATTGCATCCGCATACGATAATGTCCTTCTTCCTGTACTCAGGCAAAAAATGCTCCAGCTGAGTATCCCAGAGAAGATGGTTAACTTCATATCTAATCTATTTTCATCTAGAGCCATTTTAATTTCTTGCCAAAATTCTTTACTTCCTCCTAGACTTCTATGGAAGGGCCTCCCTCAGGGATCAGTTTTAAGCCCTCTATTATACAACTTGTATACCTACGACCTAGAACTTTCGGTAAATTCATTCTGCAACGTACTACAATATGCGGATGATTTGGCTCTATACGTCTCAGTCAGGGACTTAGGGGATGCCTCTGCTCGCCTCAACTCCGCTATTAACTATCTCCATGACTGGTTAGGTAATCATGGTCTATCCCTTTCAGTTGAGAAGAGCAGTGTAGTGACATTTTCTCGCATGCGATCTATTCCCGACGTCATTGTCTCGTTTGATGGCAAAATATTCCCAGTGCGAAACTCAGTAAAATTTCTCGGAGTCGTTCTTGACTCGCGTATGACTGGTGTCCAACACATTAACCACATCATCAAAAAGTGCGAAAAGAACATCCATATTCTTCGCTCCCTGTCAGGCGTATGGTGGGGATCACACCCCTACACTCAAAAACTGTTATATAACGCCTTGATTCGCAGCCATTTTGATTATGGCACTCACATTCTAGAACCTTGCAATAAGTCTGCCTTAACCTCCTTGGACAGGATCCAATCAAAGTGCCTACGTATCATAATCGGAGCAATGAAGTCTTCCCCCATTAACGCCCTTCAGGTTGAATGTGCAGAACCCCCCTTGCACTTGAGGAGACAATACTTATCGGACAGATTCATTTACAAAAATTTTCAGCTTTCTAACCACCCCCTTATTTCAAAGTTACATACTCTTTCGGAACACATCTATTTCAACAGTTACTGGAATCATAAGTCCCACCCATGCCTCTTCACCAGTTTTGTTAAGTTTATCAGCCTCCCCTGTCCCGTCTATCAATGTAGGTTAAATCCATTATTCCTCACACCTTATAATGCAATTCTATACCGTCCGGACATTGTTCTAAATATCGGAATAAATAAAGATGACCCCGGTGCAAACGCCAAATTTAACTCTGTCGTCAATAGTAAATGGAACGGTTGGCATACTATGTTCACTGACGCATCAAAAATAAAAGCTGACGGCTGTGTAGGCTTCGCTGTCTGGATACCGGAGTACAAAATCATTTTAAACTTTAAGTGTCCCCCTCAAGCCTCGGTTTTTACAGGAGAGGCGCTAGCTATCCTTGAAGCCCTGATGTATATAGAATCACATAAGCTACACAACACGGTGATATTCACCGACTCTAGAAGCTGTCTACAGGCAATCCTTGCAAACCAACTCAGATCCAAGTCAAAACTCCCTTTTGTTCTGAAAATTAAAGAAATTCTTTTTCGGTGTCACGTGTCTGGCATAAAAATCACCCTAGCTTGGATCCCGGGACATAGCGGTATAGTGGGTAATGAGGGTGCTGATCAGTGTTCTAAGGATGCCACGACAATAGGTAGTGATATTCATTACACAACCTATGCACAAGATCTAACGTCTCTAGCCAAGGCCGATCTCATATCGCGCTGGAATGAAGCGTGGAACCTTTCGAAGCGCATTAAAGGCAAACATTACGCGGATGTTCAAGACTCGTTGCTCGTTCGGCCTTGGTTTTTTAAATACAGGAAAGCCAACAAGAGAGTCACGTCCACAATATGTAGGTTAAGATTAGGTCATGCTTGTACCCCGGTTCACCTAGCTAAAATAAGGGTCAAGGATAGCTCCCTATGTGAGTGTGGGCTCGACGAGGGATCAGCAGAACACATTTTCTTTAACTGCCCTAGAAGACCTTCCCTTTACGAAGTTCTACCGGACATTATCCCCAGACCGACGAATTTCAAATCTTTGTTGAGCCTTGTACATACAACTTTTGTAAATATTTTATGTGAATATGTTCACCAGAATAACATTAGACTATAAGTTGTTTGTCCTTACTAATCTTCTGACAATCTTTTCTGTAACATATATATATATATGTATGTATATGTATATATACATATATTGTTTGTCCTGTTTTAGGTTAGTAATTCAACAGTTGATTACTTTGTAAAATAATAATAATTAAAATTGATGTGACCTTGTGCAATCACGAAGCCCACCCAACAAAAAAGAATCCAAACTTCACCAAAAGACATCAGCTGAGCATAATCAAAACCACAGACTATAAAACTTGACTTTGGCGAAATCAAAAAGGACCGCCATTACAAAAGAAAATGAAATGAAATAAATGAAATCGTCAAAATCGATTAAGTGGTTTAGGTTTTAAAATTACAACTAGTAATGTCTTCTGTAAGGCTGTTTTTCATCGGTACAACTAGTGTTCGATATATCAAAAAACTAGCGACCCGCCCTCGCTTCGCTTCGGAAACTGTAATTTATTATTGATGTTATTATACATATAAACCTTCCTCTTCAATCACTCTATCTATTTAGAAAAACCGCATCAAAATCCGTTGCGTAGTTTTAAAGATTTAAGCATACATAGGGATATAGGGACAGAGAAAGCGACTTTGTTTTATACAACGTAGTGATATTTACATCCAGAAACTAACCTCTGTGGTCGTTATATGCAGTGGCGGGGACGGCGAAGGGGGCAGCGGCCCGTGCTCTTGAGCGACAGAAATTACCCATGTCGCTGCGAAGACACCGGCAGCTAGGCATATACTCCTTCTTTTCAACATCTTGGATATCTGTAGTAGAATTGAATTTGATTTACAAATTATAATTTGCGTAATTCCTGGCGGTAGGAGCTCTTGTGAGTCCGCGCGGGTGGGTACCACCCTGCCTATTTCTGCCGTGAAGCAGTAATGCGTTTCGGTTTGAAGGGTGGGGCAGCCGTTGTAACTATACTTGAGACCTTAGAACTTATATCTCAAGATGGGTAGCGCATTTACATTGTGGATGTCTATGGGCTCCAGTAACCACTTAACACCAGTTGGGCGCTGTGAGCTCGTCCACCCAAGAGAAAAAAAAATAAAAAATTATCTAGTTATGCCATTATTTCATTTCAATTTATTAAAATTACTGACATTGCAAAACGGTTTACGGTAGTAATTTTCAATTTTGTGTACATGTTAACTAAAAGCGAACTTTAAGCTTTGAAGTGATTTTGACATTTGCTGAATTCAATATAATGTAATTAGCTGATGTGCACAAAATAATGTAATGTCATTCTGTTTCCTATATTTTTTAAATATTTTTTTTTTCAGCCTTTGATGAATTTAGCCCTTAAGATCAGCTTACATCAAACTAACACAACAAGAATGCTTAGAAAATAAATACTAATGCTTCACTTTCTTATATTTTTTGAGTCATAGCTAGAATTTTAGTATGCACACAGTGGTACAGATAAATCTAAAATATTTGGTTTTTATCAAACACAGACAAGAGATAATGAGTTTCAGCTAATTTTTTTATCTGCATTGTGTACATTAAACTTCTATGACGTAAACATTACATAGTTCTATACACACTATCATTTTCAATAATCAATAAATAAATACATACATATATAAATATATTG
This sequence comes from Bombyx mori, assembly GCF_030269925.1. Lineage (NCBI taxonomy): Eukaryota > Metazoa > Arthropoda > Insecta > Lepidoptera > Bombycidae > Bombyx > Bombyx mori. Next base: position 5,958,210 of record NC_085126.1, read on the forward strand.
AGACACACTGAGCAAAATAAATAACACTGGTACAACTTTGTAGAAGTTCAATACAAAAATACGTCTCCCATACTACTTTCATTTTTAACTCAACTCTGAGTCAGTGTTTACCGAGCCACAAAATTAGTAGTACAATTTATTGTAAATAAATAAGATTTATTTAAAACATCAATAACAAGGAATAACAAGAGAAGCATGAGGTAAAACTGTTTTTAGTCATGTGAAATAATAGTACTTAAAAAATTACTTATACAGTTTAATGTCATGTTTTATCATTATGTTATTTTCAATGTATGAAGTAATATAACAGTTTTTGTGGCCACGGATGACTAAGGTATAAATTGTGAACATTTCATTATTGTGCAATTTACTGTCTATTATTTTATAAACAGAACAGTGGAATGGAACTAATGGATATATTATGTTGTGGCAGTTTCTTTGACTTCAGTGAGAACATGAGATTAAACAGTAGTTCTAATCATGTCTATAACTCACGAAAACTGTATAATCATATCGAGGCTTGAAAGGCAAAGGTGACTAAGCGACAATAACTGCTTTATACATAAATGATATAAAGCAGTTATTGTCGCTTAGTCACCTTAATAAACATATACGATGCGCAAAAAAAATATTTCTAGGTCTATTAAAATCATTTCAATTCTACAGCTAGATTCATTAAAAAATTTTTTTTCAGGTATTTCAACTTTAAATTAGTCTACTGTAAAGTTCACGCATTGTCGCTTAGTCTCGTTTGCCTTTCAAGCATCAATATATACTTCAGAGATAAAATAAATATGATGAGTAATTTATTCATATCTTATTATCATTTAAATATGTAGAATTGAATGATATTGACAATAAACATTTAATTTTGAGCAGACTAACTTACAAGATATCTTTGTCATTAATCTATTTTTAAGGGTCATAATGTTATACCCACTCAACACTGTATTATCACTGTAGATAAGAGATTTTGAAACACACATTAATTAATATTATAAGTAATGCAAATTTATTTTCAATTTAAATTAAGTAGAAATTCAATTGTAAGACAAACAATATGAAGTCTTTTATAATTATTTGTTTGTATATCAACAATTGATTATTTTAAGAAATCATTTTTGAATTTTCTGAATTAATTTATACTTATTAACTACTTTGTACTTTGTATAAAAAAATAAGGTGAAAAACCTATAATTATGAAAAATTATAGCTATAATAGTGTAGGGGTTTACGACGAAAGGAAGATCTTCCACCGAGCGGGTGATATTGCTTGGTAGACCGACAGTCCAAATGTTGTTGTTCAGAACTTGTATATATGCGCTTTATCTTGAAAATGTCATAAGCGAGATTCAGGCATCTGTCAATTATCTTGTGTTATATGATGGCTACCCGCCACAAATAGATAATCACATAGGTCATCAAGATCTCACATCCTTAAATTATAACAATGTCCTAAAATATTTTTATTGCCCTTGTAGGCAGACATGCACACGGCCCAACTGCCGGTAGTTGGTTACCATTGCTTATAGATGTCAGCAATGTCAGGGGCACATCCAACATACTGCCTACACTAAGTACTGTCAGCAAGTGTCAGTGGAAGAAGGATATGTCATAAGTGAGACAATCTTATTCAAATATTAATTACATACAGACAGACAATAGTAGATATTTCGGAAAATCACATTTAACTTTATTTAAGCATAAACTTGTTTTAAAACATAATTTTACGTTGTTAAAACATAATTAAAAATTTGTGGAACTCTCAAAATCAGTAATTTGACTGTTGATTGTGATTCAAGGTTGGTGACAGTGATGCTGTAGGATCAGTCACCTATCGAAAATATATTAACGTATTCAAGAGAAATCTGTTAATCATGGAACAATGGTATCATGATTTGTTTGTAGTTCTTATCCGAATAATAGTCCCGCTTGGATTTCAGTTATCATGTCAAAAATATCGTTTCTACATGCTATGATTTAGTGACAGTAAATGTATCATAAATTTAATTTGGTTATACAGTTTTCCTTTTCAGATCACATACTCTGCATTATCATTGTTTTGTGTTATCGTTAAATAAACATAATTTTAACTTTATCATAATAACTTTAAACAAATCATTGCATAAACTTAATTTCATTTATTCAGTACTGGTAAATTTGAAACGTCAGCTCAGTCAAAATTCGTTTTGAACTTACCGTATCAAGGATGCTTCAGTTAATTGTTTTTTTAAATAATGTTAGACTTCAGATCACTGTTTTATTTCATTACTAGGTACACTGTATAAACACAAATGCCCACTTTTCCTATCTTAAATTCCACATTTTTCGCCACTAAACCCCAAACACCAAACCAATCATACCGTGCGGCTCGGTTTACATGACAGTTGACATTTCTAACAGTTGAAACATTGTGACGTATCATTTACGTATACACAACACTAAATCTAAAAGGAAACGCCATAAACCTAAGAGATAGATAGATATACACAACACTGGCAGAAATTCCTGAAAGTGTTGACAGATTGCCAAAATACCTCTAAGAAAAGTGTCGTGACGTGACTCTTTCATTAGCAGACCCATTGCGATAGCATCCTTGCTATCCAAAATGTTTAGCCAGTTATTATTGCTTATCTCTCAAGATCCTTAGTATCCTTGCAACCTCCCAAGAATATTAAGGATGGTTAAACCCAACAGTTCGAGCAGTGTTCAGTATTGTGGTTCTTTATCAGGTAAAGCGAAATTTCCAAAATGTTGAGAAGCGTCAGCAGAGCGAAGTATTTCACACCTGGCGTAAAACTTAGACTTTATAGAACTCAAGCAATTGTTCGAGGTCGCTTTTCTACTATCGCACCGTTCCCCTCTGGAGAAATATTCATCCGTACTTTCTAAAACTACACAGTGTTTTCCTAGATATTATTATGTGTTTGATTACTTATCATGTGGCTGTAAAATAAACTCCTTACCAAGGAGTTTTACTAGCTCTATTCCATTCCCTTCTATGAAATTTAAGCAGAGGCCTTAGCTATATTGCGTCTTGGGAATTATTGATATCCAAGATCAACGATGATTACTTATCTGGCTGTCCTTCATTTCATTGTATGTTTATAATGAAAAAACGAAAAAAAAGGCAATATTAATTGTGAGTTTTGAAATTATCTACTCTTTTTTTTTTATTGCTCAGATGGCTGGACGAGCTCACAGCCCACCTGGTGTTAAGTGGTTACTGGAGCCCATAGACATCCACAACGTAAATGCGCCACCCACCTTGAGATACAAGTTCTAAGGCTCAAGTATAGTTACAACGGCTGCCCCACCCATCAAACCAAAACGCATTACTGCTTCACGGCAGAAATAGGCAGGGTAGTGGTACCCACCCGCGCGGACTCACAAGAGGTCCTACCACCAGTAATTACGCAAATTATAATATTGCGGGTTTCATTTTTATTACACGATGTTATTCCTTCACCGTGGAAGTCAATCGTGAACATTTGTTGAGTACGTATATCATTAGAAAAATTGGTACCCGCCTGCGGGATTCAAACACCGGTGCATCGCTTCAACACGAATGCACCGGACGTCTTATCTGTTAGGCCACGACGACTTCGTTAGGCCACGACGACTTCAAACTACTCCCATGCCGTTCAGATCCTACAACTTCACCTATAAATAAAATTTAATTCAATGAGCTTTTACCCTTTGCCAATAGAATCGGAATCGAACTTTTCTAAAAAAATTCGTTGACCATTCAGGTTGGTCATTCAGGTTTTTGGCTGGAGGGCGGTAAGCGAAGTTGTGTGAATTGTTTTATTTTATTAATTCAGTGTTTCTTTAGGCTTAAATATGTAATAACGGCGATTTATTAACTGTTTAGTATCTGTGAAAGTGTACAAATGTGGGAAAATGAAACTAAAGACGCTTTTCGTGGCATTGTGGGATATTCTAAAAAAATCACTGAAAAAGTCTCAGTAAATAAATATTATTTTACTAAGGATTTATTTCATCCCGTCTAATCTCGTGTCATCACAAATTAACTTCACCTCATTTTATCCATACCTATAATTTTTCACTCAATATAATTTTTATCTACCAGATTAAAGTACAATAGGCTGTATGATCGACATCTTCACCTGTCCTGTTGGAAACTGGAACTACTAATACTGACCATTTGTCAATTGCGTTTAGAGACTTTTTGGCGGGAACGCGAGGAGTGAAGTTGTGTGATTTGTTTTATTTTGTCTATTTAGTGTTTCTTCATGTTTAAATGTGTAATAACGGTGGTTTATTAACTGTTTAATATCTGTGAAAGTGCAGAAGTGTGGGAAAATGAAACAAAGCCACTGGACTTGACTTCTCGGGATCCTCCACAAAGTCACCTGAAAAAATCTCAGTAAATGACCGCCATTTTACTGAGATTATATTTCATCCCATATTTTATCATCTCATCTCATTTCATTTCATTCCATTCCATTCCATTTCATTCCATTTCGTTTTCATTTCATTTCATTTTATATCATGTTTCATATTGATCAACTTCATTTCATTTCATAATAGGTATAATATTTCTTATATAAAAAATATATAAAAGATTAGGTCGCATGGTATAATACCTTTGCATTTCCAGATGGAAAAACAAACTACTTATTTATTGAGGTTATGTTGTGACATTATAAATTAGTATCAAACAAGTAAATAATCATGCCGCTAGATTTTCGAAGATTTAATGGTCCAGAAGATAGTGTATCATATAAAATATATACTAAAGACTACTTGAAAACATACGACGAACAATTAAAAGATCTGTATGATGAAAACGGGAAAAGAAAAGATGGACGTGAGCTAAATGAAGCTCGCAGCATGTGTATGTTTTGTATGTGTTAGTTTCATGTTTGGTTTAGTGTTTTTCAACAATTGAATCGTTGTTTCTTTTTGGGACGCTTGCATCGCTAGCTTCGGTCTCTTGATAACACAACTGGAAATAGCTCCATTACAAGATATTGAATATTAATGTATTATCTCACGAATCAATTATTTGTTTTCAAGAATATTTCCAAAACATTCTTGCAGCTTGCAGCAATACTACTTTTCTTATTTTCGTTTTAGTGAAAATTTACAAATAATTTTGTAAACTTTTCAGTTTCCACATAATAATATATCAAATCTACTTTTTTTTTTAGTTGCCAGAACTGACATGGTTTCACAAGCAAAGGGTTCAGCATATGTGGAGTTAAGGAAAACTAAAGTTGTATGCTCTGTATTTGATCCTAGGGAGATACCACATCAAAATGAATTCCGGTATGTAGAATTATGTATAGAAATTAAATAAATAATTTCTATTAGAGCTAATGTATGTTCTTTCACCTTAACTTCACATAGATACTTCATTTAACAATATTTCAGCTATATATATAAAAAGCTTACATTTAGGCATTTAAATGAAATTATTCTTCTTCCCCACAGATTAAACTAATTGAACATGAGCTTTAAAAAATACATTGGGCCACCATATACTATATCTATAATAGCTTTAAATAAATCCTAATCCTAATGCCATATAATAAATCTTTTTTTATTCTTTTGTTTCCATTTTTAACTTTCAGTCAGCTTGGCCAGTTATATTGTGAAGTGAAATTTGCACCGTTTTCATGCCCGAGGAAACGTCGACCATATGTTCCTGATGTAGAAGAGAAAGCCTTGTCTGTTGCTTTACGGCAGGCTCTTGAACCGGCTGTCTGTAGGCACTTCTTCCCAAACTATCAGGTAAAATAATAATTCCGTTATATCCAAAGCAATAAGGGACTGCAATTTTCAGGACAATACTATCTAGTCTTTCAAAAAATAAAATACTAAAACCTCATTGATGATCAGTCACAGTTAAGTGACAATAATTTCTTCTTCGTCGCTGAAGATTGTGTCCCTGAAACTTGATCGTGGCCTGTGTCGTGAGCTGTTTCCATCTCGTCTGGCTCTCAACAATTTGTTACAAGAGGATCCTCAGCTACTTCGGTCATATTGCCCACCGACAGTCATATAACTTGGACAAAGTGATTGTGACGGGCAGAGTAAATGGAAAGAGACCCCACGACCGATTACCTAACCATTGGTGTGATCAAATAACCTCCCTAACTGGGCTGCCAGTCGCAACCGCCATTCGAGAAGCTGAGGACAATAATATAAGCACTTAACATAATATATTCCATCAACTTATGCCACAACTTAAAACATAATTGAAAATATGAATTTAGAGTTTTTTGAAAGAGAATAGTGTTGTTACAGTTTCTCCAAAGCTCATATTTTTGTCTGTTGTAATATAGACTACTTTTACTAACTAGTTAAATTTTTTTTAAGTATTATTGTTAATTCATCATTAATTTATATTCCATCCAATGTACTCATAATGATTGACTGTAAAAATGAAATAATTCATTTCTTCATTTTCTTACTATTTTAGATTGATGTTTTAATATACATCTTAGAACATGACGGGTCATGTTTAGCAGCTGCTATCAATGCAGCAGGACTTGCTCTAGCTAATGCCGCCGTTCCAATGTTTGATATAATCACATCATGCTCTGTAGCAGTCATAGGCAACAAAATGTTCATTGACCCCACTGAAATAGAAGAACATATAGCAAAGAACAGCACAGAAGTAAACCACGGAATTATAACAATGTCAGTGTTATCACAGTTAAAACAGATTTCAGATTTCACACAAATCGGTTCTATGGATGTTGAGTGTGTCACAAAAGTAATGGAAGTTTTATTAAAAGAATGTGAAATAATAGTTCCGAATATACAAAGAGTTCTAGTTGTGGATGTTGTAAAGAATTTTGAATTGAAAAAACACTTAGAAGCAGAAACAAAGAAACGGGAAGAGATTTTGAAAAAGAAAATGGACGAATGGAGATCTTTATTAAATGGTCAATGAATACTAATTTGCATTTTACTTGGCTTCCCCTTTGAAAGATGAATGTATTTCCTAAATTTTACAGTTTTGGTGGTTCATTGTAATGTAACCTATTTAACAATTTTAGACATACATAATAAAAATATCAAAAAGAAGCTTTCAATATTTTAATAAGCATATGCATGATTAAAATACTCCCAGGTTATTTAAAGAATCTCTTAAATTACTTTATATTTAAACTACAGTCAAAACCGTTTACTGCGACATCGTTTAGAACAACATGCCGGTTATAACAACCTAGAACAAAGGTCCCGGCTGAATGCCATATGACCGCCTTATTAAAAATATTGCTTTCTACGACATTGGTAATAACGACATACCTCATAAAACGACCACATTTAACTAATATTTTGGAGAATTAGATCTGTTAGAACGACCGGCTAAGCTATATTGTAAACAATTTGAATAGGTATCCACATTTGTCTTCAATGGCTATTAAAATCAGGAAAGAAAACAATAGGATTTAGTTTAGTGTAGGGTCTTTTCTAATTCTTAGAAACAAAACACGTGCATGCAGTAGAGTCAAAGACCGCTTCTTCATATCTCTTCAGTTAGTTTATTACTTATCTATACATAAAACGCACCAAAACTTTGTGGAGTTATTCGTGAAACTTTGAAAATGTCGCAAAGAAAAAGAAAACAAATTAATATTGAAGAAAAATCACGTATTTTGTAAATATATTTTTCCAATAATTCCCTATCGATTTGTTTGTACTTGCACGATACACATTAAACATTACCGGTTGTTACGACTATCGGTTTTTACGACTGAATATGAGCAGTCCCTTCGATGTCGTTATAACAGATTTTGACTGTATATATATAAGGCTAAATGGAAATCAAAACTGATTTCTTTGAGATAAAACAATATGAAACAAGTTTGTATATAAAAATAAGATTGTCAAACATTTGACCATTGAACCAATTCTAAACTATAAACTATACCTGTTATTAAAATTTGTAGTTTTTATTGATAATAGTTGAGTTTTTGGTGGTACTATTTGAATAGACTAATTGTGTTTGTTAAAGGTTATAGAAATGAAAACAAACTGCTCGAATTTATGTCATGATAAGGGATTCAAAGTCAAATAATAAGTAAATTAGCTTAATTCTATTTTTAAAATCGAAGCGTTTAATCTTCAGGCTTTTCTGGCGGTGGGCCGCATGGTTGAAGCATTCGTTCCATCAAATTGAATTTTACGCGCGCTTTAGATTCATTTTCTACGATCGCAAAGTAACTCAACAAATCCGGATGACCCATGTAACTGCAGCAAGAGTCGCGATGTTGGTTCATAAGCCATTCATATTTTGTAGTGTCGGCGTGGCCTGTGCCTATATATTTGCTCTGTAGATGTTCAAGTTGACTGTGAATGTTGTATCTTTCACCCATTTTATTCTGTAAATTATTTTAAGGTTATAGTTCGAGTTAGTAATGTCATTAATGTAAAATTAAATGGTTATAAAATAAATAAAACGTTTCTAATAAAATATACACACTTACTTTAAAGGCAAGATGCTTGTTGAAATCGTATAGACTCTAAAGTTTATATTCTAATTCAGCTAATATTGATATCACGTAGCAGCCCAAAACAAAGAGTATTCATAGACAATACATAAATTGCAGTGCAGATTACTGCAGACACGGCGTATCTAAACCATAGATACAATACTTAACGTTGAAATCTAAACACCAAAGGTTGTGCACAGTTTTTTTTATTATTTCTTTCACTGCATCTTTCACAGTAAGTTCTTAGATCTGTTTACATATCATCTGGTTTTGAAATAAGCTTTCATCTTTTAACGAAGCTTGGGAAGAGCCCCGGCAGTGGAATTAGTCTTAGTCTATGCTTCTGACGTTGACGTTCATCAGAGACGATCGCCACTTATTATTAAGTGGGACAGATACTCGTTTGCCGATAATGCTGACCAAAACAGTTGAGTACAGCTGTGTTGTCACATTTTCCTATACTTGTGGACTTTTAGAGATACTAAACGGTTACAATTTTTCATTAATAGCACGTTTCAACAAACAAAAAAACAGTAAGTTAACAAAATTAACTATTAACTACACTTCTACAGCTCACGCAACAAAGTTATTAAAGCAAAGAGGTTAATAAAAGATAAAATAAAAAGTAAAAAAAGGTAAAGGAAGGATAGAAGTCGTCGTGGTCTAACGGATAGGACGTCCAGTGCATTCGTGTTGAGCGATGCACCGGTGTTCGAATCTCAGGAGGGTACCAATTTTTCTAATGAAATACATACTAAACAAATGTTCACGATTGACTTCCACGGTGAAGGAATAACATCGTGTAATAAAAATGAACCCCGCAAAATTATATTTTGCGTAATTACTGGTGGCAGGACCTCTTGTGAGTCCGCGCGGGTGGGGACCACCACCCTGCCTATTTCTGCCGTGAAGCAGTAATGCGTTTCGGTTTGAAGGGTGGGGCAGCCGTTGTAACTAAACTTGAGACCTTAGAACTTACTATATCTCAAGGTGGGTGGCGCATTTACGTTGTGGATGTCTATGGGCTCCAGTAACCACTTAACACCAGGTGGGCTGTGAGCTCGTCCACCCACCAAAGCAATAAAAAAAAACCCGTGAGATATACATAATTACAACCACGCTAGATCAGCTGCATCTATCATGGAATCTTAAGCTCATCATCATCATCATCATCATCATCAACAGCCCACAGTCGTCCACTGCTGGACATAAGCCTCTCCCAATCCACACCACTGAGCCCGGTCTGCGGTTCTCCTCATCCACTTATCTTAAGCTCACAGGTATTTTAATTAAGTGTATTTTCTATGCTCACAGTTACATATCAACTTAGAGTACTTACAAAGTACACTCTAGGGTACGTTGATATCGTCGTATTTCTAAACTCTTTGGTATGTTGTTATGTTGATTAATTGATCAATTTAAAACCAGTTGCCATAGAAAATACACTACCGTGTTTATTCAATATTTTTGATAAACTTAATAACCAGAAGCCAGTCATTACTGAGAGAGTTGTTTTTATCAAGATATACATTTCGTAATTCTGTTCGCCTTTAAATATTCTCTATTCAGAATTATTGTTATTTCTGACAAGTTATGAGCAAATTACCGAAAGAAACAGAGCTTAAAGAAAGTGAAAAAAATATTCGCAAACAAGCAAAGCAAATTGTAGAGCGAAAATATTCAAATGTTTTCAAAAGACCAACACATTTATTCATGCACGAAAAAAACATCTCCAATATCGTAAGTATTTCTTGATTTTCTGCCCTGTGTTTGTGTTTTTATGTGCATAGTGCCATGAGTGATAGGTATTAAATAAGACAATAATAATAATTGGGACTGATTGTTCACGGCAGGAATAGGTAGATTGATTATACCTACAAATGTGGGTTTCGAATATACCGAATAATCCATGCAATGAGTAAGTTTTTTTATTTTTTTATTGCTTAGATGGGTGGACGAGCTCACAGCCCATCTGGTGTTAAGTGGTTACTGGAGCCCATAGACATCCACGACGTAAATGCGCCACCCACCTTGAGATATAAGTTCTAAGGTCTCAGGTATAGTTACAACGGCTGCCCCACCCTTCAAACCGAAACGCATTACTGCTTCACGGCAGAAATAGGTAGGGTGGTGGTACCCACCCGCGCGGACTCACAAGAGGTCCTACCATCAGTAAGTAAGTAAGTAAGTTTTGTAAGTTAATTATTTTTTCGGAGTCAAATTTTATTATGACATGTTATTTCTTCTTTTTCGAATTTCTTTGCGGCATATGTTCTTAAAGTAAAATCTATTCTCGGAAAAAAAATTCGCCTTGCAAAATTAAAACTACAACATTCGAATTCGACGGGCAGAGTACCGAACATATTCTTTGAGAGACGATGCTTTTTCGTGACTAAAATTTTAGAAATTAGCTGATATATAACACCTCTAGTGTCACAGGCATATTATTTACTAATAAACAGCTCAACTTGTAGTACATACTCATTTCAATGATTTCACGTTAAAATCGATAACATTACCTACTTTTTAGCCCGAACCAAAACATCCAAGTAACATAATCTACGCTTATTATCACAACAATAAAATTGAAAAAATTGAAAACATCGAACTCTTATACAATCTGACGCATTTACATCTACAATGTAACAGAATAAGCAAAATTGAAGGCTTACAGTGCCTTTATAAATTAAAAAAATTGTATTTAGGCAACAATCGGATTAATGTTGTTGAGAATTTGGAGAATTTAAAATATTTAGAAGAACTACACGTTGAGAAGCAAAATCCAGAAGGATTTGATGGATTGTGTTTCGATCCGAGGACTACTTTATCTATTGGCGTATGTATTAAAATTATAAAATAACAAACAATATTTAAGCCTTGGTAGCAGGAACGAAATTCAACAGATTTGAATTTTTCTAAATTGCCGCGTACGATATGCATGTAAAACTTGACTGATGAGATCTTCATTAGCGTGTTTATATTCATTACGTCATTCGGGGCCAAAATAGAGAACTAACCATCTTAAACAAATGTCAGCCACATTTGAAATCATACGTTGTTTTTGCTGTTTAGCTCGACCTGAAAAAAGTTTGATAAATTGTTCCTAGATAGTAATAAAGAGATTTGGATACACAGATTCTCACATTGTGCGGCCCTTCGACTTGGTATAGGTTAGAAGTTGGTATTTATGTTATACGGTATTTCTTTACACGCAGTACATGCCAATGATCCGACTACATATTTAGGCTTTTCTAAATACGAAAAATTAATAAACAGAGAAATGAATCGAAGATTGACTGACCAAGGGAGCTTTCGCGCAACCATCATAAAAACATTTTTTATTTATCATTCGGGCTTGAATTTACTTGTGAAACGTATTTCTCAAAATTATGAGCATTACTCACAAATAATTTAATGTTTTTAATTTTACCATATTTTTTTGTAGGCTTCTCTAAAGGTTTTAAATGTATCAGAGAATAAATTAACCGACGTAGCGTGGGTGAAGCCACTGCGACGTCTCGAGGTGCTGATCGCTAAAAACAACAAACTCGATGATGTTAAAGTAAGTACGCTTGATTTCCTTATGTAGTTTTAAGGATGTTGTTGAAGTATTCGATTTTATCCTCTTCTATCAATATTACGTTAATTAAGAATACTTTTACAACCCAAATGCTATTCTACTTTATTAAAGCATTTACACCAGGTTAACAACATCGTTTGGCTTGAAAATATGTATCCCCAGTGCCATCCTGTCTAGTATAACGATAGTGCACCGTCGAAATACACGCAGCATCGACAGTAAAGTGGCAATTGATTATTTGTTCATGTCACCTCATGGTATCGTAACAATAGGTACCCTTAGATCTTTTTTTTCATTTCATTGCGTAGGGCGCTGAAAAGCATCCTCCACGGGGCGACCTGAGAGGGTCGAGACCGCGCGGTGCGCTATAGCACTCTAGCGCGACGCCAAGGGGGACACTATCATCGTTTAAAGATCTACCAGTTGGCGGTGTATCGCGTCCCGGCCGCGTGTCTGGTTGCTGTGTTAACCACGGTAACCAGACACGCGGTACCCCGCCCAAGTTCTTACTTCGGAGAATCGGACGCTTGGGCCATCGGTTCTACACACCCTACTCGCCATCCAGAAACCTCGTGGAAGACTCGGTCCTCGGCCCAAATTAAAAGGGGTAAAACGCTAGGTATTTAATAAGTATGCAAAGATTTTGATCACCCTTTGAGGGAATTGCTTGTATACCTATGTTAATAAAAGCATTTTGTGTTACAGACAGTAGCTGATGATTTGTGCACACTGACCTCATTGGTCGACGTAAATTTTATTGGAAATCCCTTAACGAAGAAACATAGATATAAAGAGACTTTAATCGCTAGATGCGCTCAATTACGTGAGTAGAAATTAAGGTCATTCGATAGAATATATTATTATGTAGCTTTTTGTATAGCATGACTATTAACGAAATTCCTCAAGATTTACATGGATAGTAATTATAATCGTTTAATCTTTGTGTTTCTGAGGTAAATTGTACTTCGACTTTTTACCACCGTTATACCACTTATTTTTTTTTTTCCTACCTAAGCTGATAGCCCTAGCGGCTATGTCAGCGTAACCCTAACTTTAGTAGGTGAGCTCACGGGGCTCAAACCTGACGATGTTGCTAACACGAACCCTAGCAAGAGCCGTGCTTCGCAGAATCTACCACCGGATCGGAAACGCGACCCACTGAGAAGATCCGGCGAGAAACTCAGTGGGCTTTATACCACTAGGTCTCAAAGTACCATACCGACGAAAAGCTCCAGTGGCTAAAGCTGTGATGACTGCCAGTGCAGCGTCTCGTGTGATAGGGTAGTAGGGAAAGTCGCGGCTGCCATGAATTACTCCCACCTTGCTCCTGTCTTCTTCAGTTAAAGACTCTGGAAGTTGTTAAACGACAAGGACTATTAATCTCTCAGTTCCAATAAAAGGCATCTGAATACAGTTGACCAGTTAATTCGCCTATCACTCGCCTTTATATATTTGCTTTTAAAAACTATGTTTATGGTTCGTAATCTGAAATGAGCTGTAGTGAACTATAGTGAAGCAGTAATGCGTTTCGGTTTGAAGGGCGGAGCAGCCGTTGTAACTATACTGAGACCTTAGAACTTATATCTCAAGGTGGGTGGCGCATTTACGTTGTAGATGTCTATGGGCTCCGGTAAGTACTTAACTCCAGGTGGGTTGTGAGCTCGTCCACCAAGCTAAGCAATAAATAAATAAAAAATAGTGGCCCTTCTTCCTTTTTGATTATACGAAAGTGAATTTACGATACGAATTATACGATAAAAAAAAAGAATTAAAAACTTAATTGTAAAATCACAGGTATATTAGACACTGTCATAATTCATACGAAAGCAAAGACATTCCTCGAGAATTTCGACAAAATTATTCGCCTGCGACAACTAAACGAACGCAACAGAATCAGCATGAGTAAGGAGGGCGTAGATCAGTTCTTCGACTTGAACATGCTTCCGGGACCAAGGGCGCAAAGTGCTCTGTCTATTTCTGAGTATTCGAATCAGAAGCCTAAAGGTAATAATATAATATAATATAAACAAAATATAATATAATTTTGTATACTTAGTGCTGTATTCGAAATATTATACCAAAATTTCTTCTACTTATACCTGAAATGTAGACAACTTATACCTAAAATAACTTTTTTCAAGACCAATATGTAAAATTTAAATTATCTATCTAGCTTTGAATACTTTTAAAATTATAAAAAAAAAATTAACACATTTAAAAATCTGTTAATATCACAAAGTAATAAATCTCATTTTTCCGTTAATCTGTTTTAAATATTCCTGTGATCTAGAAATTATGAGATTGTCTTGTTAAAATTCGTTTTGAAATTCCATTTTCTTGGTATCATGGGAACTTTGATAAGTTGACAGGTTTTATGAATCGAACCCCGTTGTTTAGAAATAGATTTAACCGTCCACAAACAATGGTAGTACAGTATACCTAAACAGTACAATGCAGAAATATTGATAAAATATTCTCAAGTTTATCTTGACACGCATTTAAAAAAACGTATCAATACATATTCTGTAACATTAAAATACTGGCAGACTTAAAAGTTAAAAGGTCTTAAAATCTTTAAAAAAAAAAACATTTTGATAAAGGTGTAGCTTTAGATTAATAATTCACGAGTTTTTTTCTGTTAGTAATGTTTTTATTAACTTAATTAAACGTATTTTTAGTTACGGCAATAGATTCGACCTACACGTTTATGCCACGAGCTTTTTGGCGGTCACGTCCTGCGCCAGTGCCTTTCGATGCCAACCTACAACACATGGAACCGCCTCCTTTGCCGAAACAGCCTTCGTCATCAAAATCTGATGGTCCACCAGTAAAAGGAATCTTAAAGAAGCCTATGCCCATGAAATATATTTAGTTTGTGTTTTTTTAAAATAAAATTTTGTTTTTTTTTTGTATCGGGAAGTGATTTCATTTATTTATTAGTTTTTAAAGGATGAACTTATATCATGCAGTGAACTAATAATATAGTTTCACTCACGATGAATTTGAAAAATATCATACTTTGCACAACTAGTGGCGTCCGTACGTTCAAGAGCGTTACGGTCTAAAACAATAATTATGTTTTGCTCTTCTAGTGTAACGCCGGTTAAAGTCATTAGTAATGTAATATGCAGATGCAGGATATCGATCCCGGGAAAGACAGCAAAGGACAATGCCCATTTTCTATGGGCGTTTGGGCCCCTAAAAAAGTTGTCGCGTCATGATGGTTTTAACTTATTTTGATAGACAAAGGAATATCGTTTCATATTCAGAAAACTATTTTTATATTCTCACCCAGGTTTAAGAGAAATCTGTTTTTTTCTGCAGCTAACATTAAGTTGTTAATTGTTTTTTTCGAAATCAATAATCGCTTTCATCATTATATTTTACAGTATTGAGTTAATTGTGGTTAATGTTGCTAGGAATAAGTCCTTACGTACATTTTATTATTATTATATCCTCATAATAATAATAAAATGAAATGAAAATCCGGAAGCCGACAACGATATTGTTGTTGTTGTTTTTAAATTCGCCAATAAGCAGGCAAAGAGCGTAGCCTGTACAGCCTAGTCTGGTATGCCCATTTGTTGTGCTGAAGTCCGTAACATCGATTTTTTAATGTCAAACGTCAATTTAAAATATTTATGTATCGTAGGTTTTTGAAATGTAAAATGTTTAGCTACAAAAATAAAATTTAAAACTCTTTTTAATTAAACAATTTACCTATAATTACAATGGAGAATCGTATTACTAAGGCTTGTAACGTTTTGAACACTGAAACATTCGGTACTGTGTTCAATATCACATACATTTTCGCGAAATATAAATTGTAGCTCTTACTAAATTCTTTTTTTTTACTTTAGAGTTATATCTTGGCACGCATATAGCTGAAAAGACATTAATAGAGCCGTTAGAGTTTCATAGGGATTATGTGTCGAAGAATTTACCCCTTATTATAAGAGGAGGGTGCGCCGATTGGCCTGCAGTTTCGAAATGGGATGTTCAATATTTTAGGTAAATATTTAAATATTTATATTTGTTACCCGTAGTTCAACTGTTGAACCAGCTCACAGTTGCATTACAAACAATTTAATTTAAAGGATTTTATCAAAAATGCCACTTCAAGGTTCGCTAACATATTTTAAATCAGAGAGACTATGGTTCATTCGTAAATGGACAATTACTTAAACATTTGTCACACTTTAACTAACACACTAAATTTAAATAATCATATTATTTTAATGGCTTGTGGCATTGTTTAGGATACAAATTGTTAAAATGAAATATTGGTGAAAAACCTGTCTGCAGACTAAATAGTACAACATAATTATAAAATTTTCAGAGAGATAATTCCAGAGAAAAAAGTGACAGTTTCAATAACACCAAATGGCTTAGCAGACGGTATCACAAGTCAGTCTGGAGTTGAATATTTTGTGATGCCGTGTGAGGAAGAAATGACAATGAGTGAGTTTTTGGCTACTTTGGAAAATAAGAGGTATTTTATTGATCAAATAATATTATTTAGAAACTGCTTAAGAACCCTAAAACATTATTTCTTGTAATTAAGTATCTGGCAGTACAAGCTCAATAAGCATTTCAAGATGGTGGTAGGACCTCTTGTGAGTCCGTATGGGTAGGTACCACAAACCTGCTTATTTCTGCAGTGAAGCAGTAATGCATTTCAGTTTGAAGGGTGGGGCAGCTGTTGTAACTATGCTCGAGACCTTAGAACTTATATCTCAAAGTAGGTGGCGCATTTACATTGTAGACGTATATGGGCTCCAGTAACCACTTAACACCAGGTGCGCTATGAGCTTGTCCACCCATCTAAGCAATAAAAAAAGATGGTATTTTATGACTGGTAGGAAATAAATGGTAGAGGGATGATCATGTGACCAATGAGACCCTGGGCATGCAGTTCCGACTTCACACGGTTAGATAAGGGCAAGAATAACAAGGTATCTTATCATGGGCATAAGAAATATCTTAAATATGTTATGATATCAATGGATCGATCATATATGCTGTAATCATAAATGTGCATGTGTGGCTACAGTTTTCATAATCAAGGTCAACAAGGCAACACAAATAAGCTAGTGGATTTCTTAGAAGAACTGAAATGGATCTTATAGATCAGTTTCTCACATAAGCAAAAATCACATTGAGATGTTAAGTTGCAGAGAACATACTATATACAACTTGCCAAAAAGATGATTTAATTATAAGTATACTGTGGGAGATCTGTTCCAGATGTCAAGATGACATAGGTATAATGGAAATTAGTTTCATGTGCTTAATCAAGCTCATTAACATATTTATTATTATAACTGTATCATACACATATGTATACTGATACATATAGTAATCTGTAAAGATAATACTAACTTTATTTAGTGGAAAAGACTGAAATAAACCTCATAACTAACCTTACTGAGCAATTTGTTGGGATACAAGGGCAAGCAATTACTCTTCCTTTCAATGTTGTTGAATGATGTTGTTTATATGAAAAGTCTTTCAGGTCAAACTTCATTACGTATATACAAAAACAAAATTCAAATTTGACTGAAGATTTCTCTGAATTGCTGGTTGATGTAAATCGTGAAATACCGTTTGCGACTAAAGCATTCAACAAGAGACCTGACGCTGTCAACTTTTGGATGGGCGATAAAAGAGCTGTTACTTCCAGTTAGTATTACTTGACATTGACATAGTCATAATAATCGTAATGCAATAAGCAAACCAAGACTTCCTATTCTTCCTCCATGGTAGGTAATATCTACAACTTATTTAAAACTTATACTGCCACTAATCGACATCTTTGTGAGGCACGTAACTGGAAAATTGTAAGCAAGATATAGCTTGAAATTATTTTGTACAGCCCCTCGCTGTGGGATAAAGGACAAGAAGATCTAGTGATATGTCTATATTGTCACAATATATTGACAATGTCTATATTGACACAATTTCTCAGGCGATGGAAATTTCTCCTGAAGTAACCATGAGGGTGTGCTGATATAACATATTATACATTATAGATGCCTTTTTTTTTTTTTTTTTTTTTTTTTTCCGGGCCGAGGGCCGAACCTCCTACGAGGTCCCCGCGCCTAGCGGGCGCGCGGGGTGTGTGAGACTCAACGATCTGCAGGTGTTGAGAGCAGACCGCGGGCCCAAGGAATTTAGGGCCCACCCACTAAACGACTATAGATGCCATGCCTTAGCTATTCAACTCATAGTATCAAGGGGGCTAACTACACTGTCAATTCTATGAAACAATACTTGTACATTAAAATTTAAATTCTACATTACAACATTACATTGTATGCTCAATATACATGTCCTAGCAGGGTACATGATTACAACTGTGTTCACTATTGATTCGTGTCAGGGAATTTTCTGTTCCATATAATGAGCGTCATTAATAGAATACACATATGACTATTACTGTCTAAGATCACCCTCTCTGTTACAAAATTGAAGACTCCAAAACAACTTAATGTTTATACTTCTGTATCAAATTATTTAACTTCAATATTTCAGTGCACAAAGATCCGTATGAGAATATTTACTGCGTGATAGATGGATACAAAGACTTCATATTGATTCCACCGACAGACCTACCTTTCGTACCGTACAAAAAGTATAAACAGGCAGAGTTCAAAAGGAACGGCTCTGATTGGGATATAGTTCCTCTTAATGACGGTGTGAACTATGACCTGCCTTGGGTGTGTATTGGTAAGTATTCTGAACAAACAACTATATCAGTACAGCATAGCCTGTGGTTACAACAACACAAATACTTACTATACTTACTGGTGGTAGGACCTCTTGTGTGTCCGCGCGGGTAGGTACCACCGTCCTGCCTATTTCTGCCGTGAGGCAGTAATGCGTTTCGGTCTGAAGGGTAGGGCAGCCGTTGTAACTATACTTGAGACCTTAGAACTTATATCTCAAGGTGGGTGGCGTATTTACGTTGTGGATGTCTATGGGCTCCAGTGACCACTTAACACCAGGTGGGCTATGAGCTCGTCCACCCATCTAAGCAATAAAAAAAAAATACTCCATGACACTAAAAAAAAATCCTTTTTAAAAACTAAAGAGTTAAATTATAAAGGTTTATATATATATATTTACAAGAGGTCCTACCACCAGTAATTACGCAAATTATAATTTTACGGGTTTGATTTTTATTACACGATGTTATTCCTTCACCGTGGAAGTCAATCGTGAACATTTGTTGAGTACGTATTTCATTAGAAAAATTGGTACCCGCCTGCGGGATTCGAACACCGGTGCATCGCTCAACACGAATGCACCGGACGTCTTATCCCTTAGGCCACGACGATAAAAAAAAATCTTTAAATTAACTTTTGTGAAAAATGTTGTAATTTAATACCCTATACCCTATGATTAGATACTGTCGTTACAAATGTGGTCTTATCCCCACATTTTTTTTGTATTAGCTGCCTAGTAACATAACTATTAATTGCGGTTCCAAATAGGACCAAAACATTCGTAATTTTTAAAATAATAATAATAAAAAATATAATAAATAATAAAATAACCAATCTTTTTTCTTGAAATTTTGGGAATATTTTTACTTTTAATTAACTTTGACATGCTACTGTGTAAAAAAAATGTATGAAATATACTATGGCATGTTATTACAAAAGTTAGCGCAACTCATCACAATTCAAAAATGGTGCAAAACTAATACAACATTTGAAAAAATTCTAAGAATTCTCTTATCAGGACATAAAAAATAGTACGAACTTTCGGCGTAGATAGGAGAAAAATGTTATTTAGCTTAGTTTTTGAAAACTAATAGGGGTTTTCCTATCGAAGAAAAAGTTTGATGTAGGAAAATCAAACAAACAACAATAAAGAAAAAAAATGTGTGCGTGTACTAGTGTACACACGTAAGAAGTGAAACTTGTTTATGGCCTTATTTTTCGAAAAATGATCTACATGCAACTTTCTAGAAATTGGTTAAATAAAGTTAAATTAGATAAAGTTTAAACAAAAGGATTTTATTATCATAGACATGAATACAAAAAAGTTAAATTAGATAAAGTTTAAACAAAAGGATTTTATTATCATAGACATGAATACAAAACAGATGGCGCGTAACCGAAAAATGTGACGCGTAACCGAAAAATGTGACGGTAAATTTTTTTCCAACGCCGATAAAGAAGTTTCACTTCAAAAAGTAAAATAATTAATAATATATAATATAAAATAATATCATAAATATATATATATATAATTTAATAATATAATAAATATATATATATAATTTAATAATATAAAATATTGAAGAATATTTATATATGTAATACTTAGGTGATGGCAAATAAAAGGCTTTATTATATTATTACATAACGTTACAGATCCAATGGACCCGGACTACGACCAATATCCCGAGTTCAAAAAAGCCCATATGTTCAAAGTCCGGCTGTACAAGGGCGACTCCTTGTACTTGCCCAGCCTCTGGTTCCACCACGTCAGGCAGAGCCACGGCTGCATCGCGGTCAACTACTGGTACGACATGGAGTTCGACGTCAAATATTGTTACTTCAAAATGCTGGAGACATTGTGCGCCAAGTATTAAACCTGTTTTTTTTTTATCTCAGCCACCGACTTCATATTAAAAACTTTTTTTTTTGTATTATACCGCAGCTATAATTGGTACTGGTGGTAGGACCTCTTGTGAGTCCGCGTGGGTAGGCACCACCGCCCCGCCTACTTCTGCCGTGAAGCAGTAATGGGTTTCGGTTTGATGGGTGGGGCAGCCGTTGTAACTATACTTGAGACCTTAGAACTCATATCTCAAGGTGAGTGGCGCATTTACGTTGTGGATGTCTATGGGCTCCAGTAACCACTTAACACCAGGTGGGCTGAGATATCGCCCACCCATCTAAGCAAAAAAAAGAAGCAAAAGTCATGAAATCAAATGTTTTGATTTTTTGAACATTTTGATTAGTTTTTTTTTTTTCGGTAAACGTGAAAACTATGGTTTTGTCATCACAAACAGAACATAGTAAGGCTGTACGGAAACTATGTTCGAAACGAAATGAGATCATAGTCCTGTGGCAATGTCATTAAAAAAAGTGTATCAAGTGAGAATTATTAAATGGCAGTCGTGATATATAGGCACGTGATACGGTTACCGCCAGAGCAGCGAGATGAAAATACATTCGTAGCCACACAAAAAAAAAACCTAATTTTTTCTCCTACCTACGCCGAAAGTTCGGTTTTCCTCCCGCTGTACAGGGAAGAAAGTCTAACTTTTCCTCCCTGGGTACTGACAAGTGTCAGCCCTCACGCATCTAAAATTCTCCGCCATTGTTGTGCTCGGGTAATTTGCAATATTGTGTTTAGTGTAAAAGTGAAATAAACAAAAGGCAATAAAATTTAATAGTGAAGTATTAAGCAAAGATGAGTTCATCAGACAGTTCTTATTGAAGTGAAACTTCTTTATCGGCGTTGGAAAAAAATTTACCGTCACATTTTTCGGTTACGCGTCACATTTTTCCGTTACGCGCCATCTTTTTCTTCACCATTCATTGTTGCCGTACACAAGTGAAGGTGCCTCTTTACTCGGTAACAATAATTATAAAATACCGATGATTTTAAGTGGAGATTTTAATGTAAATTTTGCATCGGAAAATTCTTTGAAGCTAGTTGAATTTCTGAAAGATAAATTGAATTTATCCATGAAAAACAGTCCTCAAACGTCAACAACAAGATCTGGCACTACAATTGATGGAGTTTTTACTCGGTCACTAAATTTTGTGGAATGTAAACCATATATTTCATATTTCAGTTACCATAAGCCATTAATTACAAAAATATATAATGACAATGACAATGATAGTAATAATTCTATTACAATTAATGAAATGCTGTAATAATCTTAGTAGCAAAAAGGTAAAGTGAAATAATTGTATTATTTGTATTCATGTCTATGATAATAAAATCCTTTTGTTTAAACTTTATCTAATTTAACTTTATTTAACCAATTTCTAGAAAGTTGCATGTAGATCATTTTTCGAAAAATAAGGCCATAAACAAGTTTCACTTCTTACGTGTGTACACTAGTACACGCACACATTTTTTCAATTAGTAGTAGTTTATTTAAAAATTAAAAAACAGTAAAATGGTTTTTTATGAGTATGGGGGGCTCCGCCCCCCTACCCCGGCCAGGGCTTCGCTCCTGGACCCCGGCTCGTTACTCCACGAACTTTCGGCCTGGTAGAAGAAAAAATAGTATGTGCACCGCGGGAATAAAGTAGGACATCTCATCCCGCGTGTTTGCAATTTTACACGCGGGAGGAAATGTCCTACTTTTCTCCCTTGGTGCAAAATGTACTATTGATACTTTTTTAATCGTACAGTATAGTATGTAGTTATTTACTATAATAATATACTAAAGTAATACCATAAGTTAGATTTATCAATAAGTAATATAATTATAAATCGTAATGTACGTGCAATTTTTATTCATTATTATCACTAAGAAGAGGGGGAAACTTATGGAATAAATAAAAAAAAATGTGAAAGCTAGTAGGTATTCTAGTCATTTTGTATGTACCTAACCGTTTGCTTCCATCTTTTGAACTAATTAAAAGTAGAAAAAAAAACATTTTAATAAAATAATTGTCAACTACAGTGTTTTATTCCTTTATTTGTAAATAACAAAATACGACTAATAATAATTTGTATATCCATTCAATGAACGCTCTGGAAGTCGAATTTTCCATCAGCTGAATGTTCTAGAAGGTATATAACAAAAAAATATAAACATAAAAAATCTTAACATTTTAAAATCAAATAAAAAAAATACAGAACAGTAATCTATGCATCTTTAGGCATTTACATAATATACCCTATGTGTATTACAGTGTGTCCCAAGTATCTTAACAATTTGAAGGGGGGGTTTTATAGCTTAAGTGCGTGGATTTGCCTGTTGTTAAGTGGTTACCGAATCGCATAGACATCTACAACGACATACCGCCGCTCACCTTAAGGCATGAGTTCTGAGTCCCATTTTCACAGTACAACGACTGCCTCACGCTTCAAACCGAAACGCATACTGCTTCACGGCAGAAATAGGCAGGGTGGTGGTGCCTACTCGTGCGGACTCACAAGGCACCCTATGTGATTCGCTTGATTGTAATCCAGATTGTATTATAAGGACATAACAGCCCCACCCTTTAAAGTGGAAGCAAAACTGTTTTACGTCAGCAATACGTGAATTTAGTGTACCCGTGGAGGCTCACAATATACACCTTAACACGTAATGTCCAAAAGTTATTGTGGATATTTTATTTTGACTTTTTTTAAAATACATGGATGCTTCGAACTCATCGCCAACCTGGTTCGGCTTGCTCACCGGTGCTCACAGAAATCAAAAGGTCACGAAATGAGGTCGAATCCTCTATTGTTTATCGAAAGCTAATCATGCGAACTTACTATGCGCCTTATCTAATCTAAGCCTATTGTGTGCTATAGCACTCAAAGAACACTACTGTCCATACTCCGGTTCATTTCTTAAGGACACCCAACAGGAAGAGCATTGGTCTTATTTTGGGCACATAATACCAGTACCACATGATGGCAGGGCGTGCAACCTAACCCATGCATCAGCCCGCTGAGTTTCTCGCCGGATCTGCTCATCGGGTCGCGATTCTGATCCGGTAGTAGATACATTCGCGAAGCAATTGCTCTTGAGTTGTTAGGTCTCCTTCGGAGGCGCTCGGGCTGTTAGCAAATCCCACGCCTCCTGGCTGAGCCTTTGCTCGCCCACCTGTCCTGGTGAAACTGGAAAGGCCTCAGGGCCACCAGTAATCTTTCAATCATAAAAAAAATAATTAACAAAACCATAAACTAATTATGACCTAATTTATAAACTAACATCGATCCATTTACCTTCATACACTCTTTCGGATATGAAGACCTAAATTTTTACTATGAAAAACATTATTTCTTACGAACCATAACGTCCGGATATATGTTAGATCTCGGGAACAAGTAACTCTTCTTGCAGACACCCCGCGGCGAACAGACACCCACCTCATTGAGGCTGACGCAAACACTGCCGGTCGGCCAAGCGCGTAATTCTCTCTTAGTGCACGCACCTTTGTGGCATAGTCTTATTGTGACATTTGCTGAATTAAAAAAAAAACAGTTAAAAAACCATAGCGTAACTCACGCGCGTTGAGAGTGAAGTCTTCAGTGCGCTTAGTGCGAGTTTTTCAACGTTCACGATAGCATAAAAATAATAATTTTCCTACCTATGCCGATAGCCTTGAGAGGCTATTTCAGCTTCACCCTAACGTGTAGGTGAGCTCACGGGGCTCAAACCGGAGTGATGCTAACACTGGCCCTAGCAAGAGCAGTGCTTCGCTGAATTTACCACCGGATCGGAAACGCGACCCACTGAGAAGATCCGGCGAGAAACTTCGTTGGCCGTGTCTATAGGTTAATTCGCTTGTCGAGCCCTTCGTCGCAAGCGACGGGTTCGACGAGGACGATGACCGGTGCTTGTGGTCCCTAAAAGCACCGTTAATAGATCGGGAGGATCCGTAATGACGTGTTTTGGGCGACGTCGACTGTTTACCATTCGGTCTACAGGATCGAGTATGTAGTTTCCAGCGGCCACGACAAGAGGGTTCTCATGTCGTGCCGCCTTCTCAAAGTGTAGCGTAAAAGCTAACTCAAATTTGTATGGAGTTGGAACGTTTGCCGTTAGGGGTGCTGTTCCAACTGCAAGTTCGCTGTTCCAAGGCTGTAAACATCTTTTCACAGGAAAATTTACTTTAATTAGCATAATATTCAAACGGCGAAAAATAACACACAGACTCGTCACAGATAGGCGCTCCGCTTATAGCGTTTATATCAATGTGTAATTTGCTAATGTGGCCTCATCAAGAATTATATTGTATTTTTTCTTGCAATAATATGTAGTCCTTATGCGGGTTTTGGTAACAATGTGGACCATTTTGTTTACCAGACGAGCTCCCCCAAATTGTAAATGTCGCCACTCATCTTTAGACAAGCGTTAAAAGACTCCTAGAACCTTGAGCTTAGTGCGAGTTTTCTAACTTCTCGATCGCGTAAAAGTTAACTCAAGTATGCAGTTGGAACAGCGCTCCTGGCGGCAAACGCAGAGAAGTTGTTCCAATTCCATACAAATTTAACCCCTTGACCGCCGGGTAGATCACCGATGACCTACGCGGCGCACTGAAGTAAGTCATCACGTCGATTTCTGTTACTAAGTGCCTGGATTACCTAACTTTGTTTTGTGTTTTTATTTGTTAATGTTTTAGATTTTTAGGTCTTTTAAAAAATAGATTTATTCTTAGTATCTGCGGATTCGTCATTCGCCAGAGTCTACTAGACATTACAGTCCTTAGTACTACACTACACTACACCACAGGCCTTAGTATGTAGATCGTTGAGAGAAATCGTCATAATTACTTCAGTGCGCCGCGTAGGGCACCGGTAACCTATGTGGCAGTCAACGTGTTAAGTTAACTTTTACGCGATCGAGAACGTTAAAAAACGTAACTAAGCACACCGTTTACAAAGGCCGTCGTAATCTAAGCCGGCTGGTTAATATTAAAACGAGAACCCAACATTATTCTGGTCAACCTAAGTTACAAGTTGCTTCATACGTCCTGTGTAATCATCATGAGGCCATTCGTCAACCAAACTAGACGTTTCGGTCAGCGTCTCTAGTGCTGCTAGCTCCGCTCCAATGCATTTCTCCGGTCTGTCTCCTTTTCTTGGTAATTTGCAGCATACACCGCACATCTTACATTTGTATACCGTTCCGCCCTGTACAAAATAAAATCGATTTATCAAATCAAATCAAAAAAGATTTATTCAACATAAATGAAATTACATACTTGTTGAACGTCAAAAGAACTACCGCCAATTCACAAGAACTAGCCTCCGTCCTGAGAAGAATTGGCAAGAAACTCAGCGGGCATAACTTTTTTTTTTGTTATATTAGATTATTAGTTTTTAATATTAGATTTTTTAAATATTCTATTTTACAATAAGTAATTATAATATAACAATTATTACAATATTGAAATGCCCGGAGCGAGCAACACATTCCCACTTTGTGCAATCTTCTAGATAATCATTGACTTTATAGTAAGCTTTATTGCACAGATGTTCTTTAATATGAATTGGCAATTTTTTATGAATTGGCAAAAACAAAACAGTACATTTTTTCCAAACAATTTTATTTTTCAATTAGCTGCTGAATAGTTGTCGTGATACCAAAAAAATAATTTGAAAGATAATCAAGTATTTTTTGAATTACTTCAATGACAAGACTTACCTAGTCCATTTTGTGGTACAGTTTATTTCAATTTAAGACAATCAATCATAAAATTGGCCAAGCGGTACTCATAGTGGAGGATTGTGATGATTGTATACATAGGTACGCTAACTTTTGCCCGCGATTTCGTCCGCGTTAAATAGTTAAACGCCGGCGCCTTGTATATTATTATTACGCGCTTGATCATTATTTTTCTGCGATGTTATTTTAAAACTGCGATGTGTGCGAAATGATGTAAAAGGCAAATTTCTTTTAAATTAAATACTTATAATGAACAACGTATGTATTTGGATAAGGATTAATATCATCATTATAAAAACACCTTCACAAAGAATACTTTATTTTAGAACAAATTTGATTAGCACAAGAAAGGTTATAGTGAGCCAACCTTAAAATATAGACATATGCTGTCGCGGATTTCTGTTAGAACTTTTAAAGGGGAACAATTCTGTTTTACATTATTTTAGCGAAACTTTAACCGTTTCCTCAGCGCATGCAGCGGAAAGAAAAAAACCCCTGTTTTGAAACGTTCTTTATTGGTGCTCCGTTTGTGTTGGTCTTCCCTCCTCCTCGCGTCGTTTTCCTCATCACTGAGGGTCGTGACTCCCCCGTTGCATCAGTTTCTCCCGTACGATTTCCCTCCATCTTCTACGATCCTTAGCTTTGTGAAGGGCATTGTGGAAGTTGATGTCCAGAGAAGATCGTATTTGGTCCGACCATCTCGTAGGACTGCGTCCTCTGGGACGTTTGCCATCTACCATGTATTGGTCTTAGCGTGATGTTATATAGCCTATACTTATAGCCTTTAATAAATGGGCTATTTAACACTGAAAACTTGTACATGGTAGGCAGCGGCTTGGCTCTGCCCCTAGCATTGCTGATGTCCATGGGCGACGGTAACCACTCACCATCAGGTGGGCCGCGTGATCGTCTGCCTACAAGGCCAATAAAAAAAATGAAAATTTGAAATAGTAGTTCCTGAGATTAGCGCGTTCAACCAAACAAACTCTTCAGCTTTATAACATTAGTATAGGTTAAAATTAAACAGAACATATTCAAAATTTATTTTACCGTCCCTTTCGGCGAGCATTGACACTCCTTCAAGCCCAACAGAGCGCATTCTGAAGCGTGGCATGTTCCGTCCGAGAGGCATCTGCCTCCTAGACCACAACGACAGTTCGTCGTTATGTTCGCACATGCACACTCTTGGTCTAGGGTTTTGCAGTTCTGGAAAAATATGGATGAAAAAAAAACATATATACACAAATGAGTCGTCTATTATCAAAGGTGGCAATCTGTGCATTTGGACAAAAAAATTTTATTGATATGTCAATACAGATTGATTTGAATATAATCGTCTCCTTCAAAGAATACGGTTCAAAACCTGCATTAAATAAAGGTTAATAGTTAACCTGTTATTTATCTAAGATGTCGTTCCGAAGAGTTTTGTGACTGCCAATGGAATACAAAGTCAATAATTCGTTTTTCTGATTTACCAATCATTGTCCAAAAGGTCCAGATTGCCGGCTTTGATAATAGTCGACTCATATATCAAAGACAACCATTAAAGCTTTCAATACAAATTCTTGATTGGTTTCGAAATCAATTAAGTCCGGAACTCAACCATTCCATAGCTTACTGATAGCAGTGTGCTTAGTGCGAGTCTTTTAACGCTCTCGATAGCGTAAAAGTTAGCTCATATTTGTATGGAGTGGGATCGTTTGCGTACGTTTGCCGCTAGGGGCGCTGTTCCAAATGCATACAAAATTGGCTTAACTTTTACGCTATCGAGAACGTTAAGAAACTCGCACTAAGCACACATATAAGCACGTATTGAAGCCCACAGATATCATATGACTTACGCTCGGATTGGAAACAGGTAGCCTACTCAATTCTGCTCTCAACACCAACAAAGCTTATCCTCCCTAGCCAATTAAGTCTATAGACACCAAATATTTCCTAAAAGTGAATATTGCACCCTCCAAAACAGGAATTATGATTGAGAATATTCCATAGCAGGTCACCAACTTGCAATGACAACTACGTAGGGGAAAACCTTCCACCGAGCATCTTACTTAGCAGGTTTTGTTTTCTTTTTTTTTATTGCTTAGATGGGTGGACGATCTCACATCCCACCTGGTGTTAAGTAGTTACTGGAGCCCATAGACATCTTAACGTAAATGCGCCACCCACCTGATGATATAAGTTCTAAGGTCTGAGTATAGTTACAACGGCTGCCCCTTCACCCTTCAAACAGAAACGCAATACTGCTTCACGGCAGAAATAGGCAGGGTGGTGGTACGGGTAGGTACGTGCGGACTCACAAGAGGTCCTACCACCAGTAATTACGCAAATTATAATTATGTGGGTTTGATTTTTATTACACGATGCTATTCCTTCACCGTGGAAGTCAATCGTGAACATTTGTTGGGTACGTATTTCATTAGAAAAATTGGTACCCGCCTGGGATACGAACACCGGCGCATCGCTCAACACGAGTGCACCGGACGGATATACCTTTTTGATTTGTATTTACGCTAGTTTATTTTGAAACGTCATTAGCATAGCATATCATAAGACGTATTAAGTCATACTAACAATCCCACTAGCAGTTAGGTCTGCGTATTCACATTTCGGTGTGCAACACAAACCCTGCGACGGATGACATGATGCAGTGGGCGCTACAGAACACCCTTCCTTGTGTAGAACACTAAGGAATATCATTTATTATTTTATACTACTATACTACTACTACTGGTGGTAGGACCTCTTGTGAGTCCGCGCGGGTACGTACCACCGCCCTGCCTATTTCTGCCGTGAAGCAGTAATGTGTTTCGGTTTGAAGGATAGGGTAGCCGTTGTAACTATACTGAGATCTTAGAACTTATATCTCAAGGTGGGTGGCGCATTTACGTTGTAGATGTCTATGGGCTCCAGTAACCACTTAACACCAGGTGAGCTGTGAGCTGGTCAACACATCTAAGCAACAACAAAAAAAAAAAAAACTACTGGTGGTAGGGAATTTTGTGAGCCCTCACATGTACGGCAATGCTTCACGACAGAAACAGGCAGGGCGATGCTAGTCACCCGTTCATATTTTCCCAGAGGTAAGCATATATTAACCATATTTTTTCTATAATTTCAATCAGAAATATTAAGACGCGTGAAAAAAGTCTTTAAATTAAAAGATAATTTAATCGTTATTAATTTTAAATATTCGTTCTGAAAAGATTTTTAACGTAAGTTTTGCTGAACATTCATAAAAAAAATCATTTGCTAAACATATTTGGTTCGTTCCCTTCGTTTATATTTCGTGGTGTCGCAAAATAAAAATCGATTCCCATTCTACGTAATAACTGCATACGTCAGCACGGAAATTTGATCCTTCTTCTTTGTCTCCACCTTAACCCACGAGGTGGGGTCGGAACACCGAATTCTTCTATTCCATTCTCTTCTATCAGCCGTCATCTCAACACCCACTCCTCTCTCTCTCTCTGTCTGCCTCTCTCTCTTTCTCTTTCTCTCTCTGTCTCTCTCTCTCTCTCTGTCAGTCTCTCTCTCTCTCTCCCTCTCTCTCATATCTCACGGAAATCTGATCCGTCAAAATAACATCGGATGTCCGTCAAACTAATACACAGAATTTAAAGAACTAAAACAACAGACCCTTCATTGTATACTAGAGCGGCTCCTGCCCTTGACGTGCAGCACGGGTCTTTTAGACTACACCGAGACGGTAGACCGCAGTCGCAAGCTTCTCCATCCTCGACTATGCCTGATAGAACATTAAAACCCTATAAGGTTTTTATTTAATCTACTAGCTGACCTGGCAGACTTCCTAGTGCCTCAATCAATAAATAAAAGACCTTCTGAGGCTGTTTTAAGTTTATTTTATACAAAAACTTTTGTATAAAATAAACTTAAATGAAACAAAAGGAACCCGTCCGACAGGGGACACATCAAAGGAAAAACAAAAATGCTATTTTTATTTAATTCCGAGCATTTTTATATTTATCTACCTTTTAAACCTTCTCCGGACTTCTACAAATAATTCAAGACCAAAATTAGCCAAATCGGTCCAGCCGCTCTCGAGTTTTAGAGAGACTAACGAACAGCAATTCATTTTATTATTATTATTTATTATTTTTATATATATACTAGCTGTACCCGTCCGCTTCGCTGGGCATTTAAAATTAACATTATTATTTGTCACCTCCACAAAGATTCTCATCATTAACGCCCCCGTAACTGGTGTAGGGATTCCAACACTCATACAAATATTAGCCTATCCATTAAGTACAGGTATTTTCTACATGCATACCAAGTTTCAAGTCAATCGGATGCATGGTTCAGTAGTTATAACGGAACATCCGTAAAAACCACTGTAGATTTATATATTAGTAGGTATAGATAGATATTGCAGGGGGCGTACGATCTCACGACTCAAGTAACTACTAGAGTCCATAGACATCACGACTTGTGAGCCGTCACTAACCGTGAGAAACATGTCCGTTCCGTGGTTCAAATCGAAACACGTTACTGTTTAGCAGTTTTTCTGATCGGGCAATTGAACCGAACGGGGTGTTCGCGTCTAGGGGGCGTGCTGGTTATGTGGGACTTGATAGCCTGTAGATCTTTTTGGTACCTTTTTTGATATCTTTTAGGTGATGCGCGAGGTATGTGGTACTCGGCGGCCAAAGCTCTTATATGCCCACCCTCTAATTGACTCATCTGCACTCACGTCCGACGCCCAATTCACACTCTGGCAAAGTAGGGGGAATTTCGCAGTCAACAACCCAAGAACAGTTGTACCTTAGTGCGGGCTCACATTACGACCACCAGCTTTAGACATATTTATGCATTTTGTCGGTTTCTTGAAAGGGATTGCTTCGAGACAAGACCTATAGTATTTTGCGTTATGTCCGTTAACGATGTAAGTAGTCGGTCTACAATAAGCTTCGAATATCCCGCCAAATTTGTCCTCACATGATTCATGATGGATTCCACGTTATGTACTGTTATATCGGTACAAGTGAAGCTATCTGTTGTCAAATTGCAATGTCCGCCATCTCAGCCGTACAGGGAAGTCACTGCCTACCGCTAAGTACTCTCCGCAAGCCTCGTTTGAAGAAGGACACGCTCACTTACCATTACCACAAAACGGCCTATCTTCCTCTACCAAGCAATAACTCATTCCACTTAAAGTAGACGCTATGAGTCGTTTACTGCAGAGGGAGAATTCAAAGTTTCTTCCGTCGTCACCGGCCGTCGACTGCGAGCCCATGAGGTAACCGCGGCATTCCGGATTCGGGAAGTTGTCGTCGTGATGTGCGCCGAAACTATGGCCTGGACGTTGAAAGCGAATTACTTCAATTGACTAATACCACATGAGAGGCCATTTGCCAACGCAAAACAACTACACGCCTTATTGTCATAAAAACAAAAAACAAATTCAGCATCACATAATATAAATCAACATACTTCTTCACTAATGTCAATAGAAAATAATAATTACTTATTAAACTAGGTATAAACAATTATCGTTTTAAAAGTTTTATCGAAGCCGCATTCTATGGCGAAAAAAGCTCCGCACACGAAACCCCTGATCGTACAAGATGTGTTTTTATTGTTTGTATTACATTGCGTGCAATGCAAACATTGGCTTATTTGATAAGCAGTATAATAAACGGAGATTAAAGCCTTCCCGTCAATTTTATTAACAAGGAGGGAAAGCATATTGGCATTACACAAGCGAGAGAGTGGTGGTAGGACCTATTGTGAGTCCGCGCGGGTAGGTACCACCACCCTGCATATTTCTGCCGTGAAGCAGTAATGCGTTTCGGTTTGAAGAGTAAGGCAGCCGTTAGACAACGACTATTAAAATATGCAAGAATAATAAATTAAAAACTTATTTAACACAATTCAAGAGATGTAATCAAAAGTATTTTTTTAAAATGTATATGCAGTTTTCTGATGGTAATCCATATTAGAGGCCACATTCTATCGGTCTACGGCTTGCAATAACCCATTAACAGCAGATGAGCCGAGAACTTATTCATCTAAGTATGACACCAATCAAAATATATATAGCAGCGGTGGTTTCTTCGACATGGTGGTTCTTGTGGTGATTCTTACGATTTGTTAAATCTTCATTTGACTTGATTGTTAGTGCCAGTTTTATAAAAACCCTCTAATACTCTCTGTGCACGTCATCCCTCACCCATCTCATGAGCCAGCGTCAAAGCTACAATTCGTTCAGGAATGCGTCCAGACTCTTCGGTGCAGTGGGATATAGCGAGCGTGTTGAAGGACCGACCGTACGCGCGTCTATCGCATAGACCCCCTGCGGCACCGCCCATGCCACCCCCGAGCGATGTGAAGCTACAAGATAAATTATATTTGTATTATTCGTATTATCGTTCGTATTATATATATATTACTTATTGCTCTCGGAAAGCGTCTAATGCAAGGGTTATTGGATCTGATGAATCCGTAAGGACGTGTCTAGGGCGACGACGGTGACTGACTACTGCGTCATCAGGATTCGGAGAGTAGTCAGCGGCGGCAACGATAGGGCGATTACCATGACGTCATATAAACATAAAAATATTGTAAATGTGTAATAGTGTAGTGTTTGTAATATATGTCGGAGAAGCCACAATTATTAACACCATCGTACAGACATCATAGGGGCGAATAGGGTGATCGAGCTAAGAGAAATATTGAGTACACCAATCACGTTTGTTGTCTTAGAACAATTTAGAAATCTTCTCTTGACGTTAGCAAACAAAAACGAATGACAGCTCTTAGGACGGAGGCACCGCTCTTCAAGAAGGTTGGTTGGTAAGTGTGATGGCATAGATTCAAATTCAATTCAAAATCATTTATTTCAACTTAGATGTCAGTATGACACACTTGTTGAATGTCAAAATACAAATAACAATGTTAACTCTACCACCGGTTCCAAAAAAAGCCACAGTCCTGAGAAGAACCGGCGAAACAAACTCAGCGGGCTTTTTTTTTTTGTTTTTTCTCAAATATTTTCTTTTTTTTTAAATAAATAGAAATATTCACAATAAAAGAAAAAACAAGTAAAAAAAATACAATTAAAAATAATAATAATAATAATAATGAAAAATGAAAAGGCCAGGAGCGAGCGCCTCATTCCCACGTAGTGCCATCTAGTAAATAATCCTTAACTTTATAATATGCCTTGTTGCACAAACGTTCCTTAACAGTTTTCTTAAATCTATGAACAGGTAGTAGTTGAACGTTTAGTGGGATCTTGTTGAAAAGCTGTACACCCAGCCCCCTAAAAGAGTTGCATATTTTCTTAATTCGAGCCGCCGGCAACGCAAGCCTATGTTTGTTCCTAGTGTTCACATTGTGCAAATCGCAGACTCTGGGGAATTCTTCAATGTTTTTACGCACGTACAATAAATTTTCAAAAATGTATTGGGACGCTAAAGTTAGAATTTTGATTTCCTTAAACTTGTCCCTCAAGGATTCCCTCGGGTGCATATTATAAATAGCACGAATAGCCCTCTTCTGCAGGATGAAAATCGTTTCGACATCGGCAGCATTGCCCCATAGCAAAATGCCATAGGACATAACACTATGAAAATAACTAAAATAAACCAGGCGTGCCGTATCTTCATTAATATACATTCGTATTTTTTTTACCGCAAACGCTGCAGAACTAAGCCTACTCGCTAACTTGCATATGTGAGGACCCCACTGCAGCTTGGAATTTTTTTTATTCTTTATTTTTATTTTATTTTTATTTTATTAGGAAGACAAACAGTGAACTTAAACTATATAAACTCTAAACTTACAACTAAACACCATTTAAATGTCTCCGCATTTAAATAACTATAAACGATTGTGGCGTCGCATCGCCTAGAATTAAATAATTAACGTAAAACGTAAAACAAAAACAAAAATAAAACAGTTTGAGAAAAGAAAAAAAAAAAAAAAACAGAAAAACGTAGTAAATAGAAAATAATTAATTAAATATTTGCATTCAACCATCGACTGACTAATGTTCTCCTAATACTCTTAGTAGAAGTATTGAAAATGTCCAGTTCAGGGAAGTCAGCTAGAGCATTGAAACTGCTAGCAGCTCTTATAAAGAATGCATTACGTCTGTAATTTGTACCACCACGAGGTACTCCGAGACGAGATGATTGACGGCTCTCGCGCATTATGGGTCTCGGGGGCACCCTTAAACATAACAACGATAGAAGATAAGACGAGTTGGAATGGAATGTAATGGAATCAACTGTTATACCAAGAAAAACTGTCGAATCCACAAGCTCCAGTGTCTCTCCACTTACAGTAATATTAGTGTCAACTTGTCTAACATTAGGTGTGGTAAATTTTATACATTTTGTTTTTTTGTTATTTAATAACAGATTATTAACACTAAACCAATGTACCACGCGCGAGATAGCATCATTCACATCGTCATAATCTTCCAAATGTCGTTTAATTTTAAACAATAATGATGTATCATCAGCGAATAATACGACCTCGTGACGGGTTTCAATAAACTTAGGTAAATCATTGATATATACAAGAAATAGGAAGGGACCCAATATGGAACCCTGAGGAACACCCATATTAAGTAAGACACCGGAAGATCTGGTTCCTTTAACGTCTACTTTTTGGATTCTTCCGGATAAATAAGATTTAATAAGTTCTAATGAAACGCCCCTAATACCATAATGGTGTAATTTCCTCAACAATGTATTATGCTCAACACAATCAAAAGCTTTAGATAAGTCGCAGAAAACCCCAAGGGCATTATGCGACTCTTCCAAAGCCTGAAAAATATTTTTAATGAGATCTACACCTGCATCAATAGTTGACCGACCTCTAGTGAATCCATATTGTTTGTTATGAAGCAGGTTATTGGAATTGAAGTGGTTCAAAAGTTGTTCCAGAATAATTTTTTCAAAAATTTTACTCAATGTAGGTAGTACTGAAATGGGCCTAAAGTTAGAGGGGTCAAAAGTACTACCAGATTTAAATAAAGGTATTATTTTACTATATTTCATTAGATCAGGAAACACACCACCATCAATACAGTCATTAAATATTGTAGCAAGGTAAGGTGCAATTATATCAATAATGGATTTTATAACATTAATTGAAATTCCCCATAAATCACCAGTTTTCTTAATATTAATGAGCTTGAAAGTATCAATTATGTCCTTTATATCAATATTTGTGAACTTAAAGTTAACACTGCATTTATCAACATGATTTTGCAGTAATGATTCGGCGACGGTAGGAGATGAAATTAAAGATTTTGTGGTAGAAGCTGGGATATCAGCAAAGTAGTGCTCAAAGGCACTGGCCACTTCTTGATGAGAAGTTATTATTCGATTATTGATTTTTAAAGTTAATTCAGCATTGCTGTTTCTGACATTCCCAGTCTCCCTATTAATGATATTCCAAGTCATTTTAATTTTGTCAGGTGCATTTTTTATAAGATTGCCTAAGTGCAATGACTTGGCCAATGTACAGACTTTTTTAAACAGCTTGGAATATTTAGAGACATATTCATGAAATGACTTATTATGATTATATGATTTTTCATGATAGAGATCGTATAATCTCTGCCTACTTTTGTGAATTCCAACAGTCGCCCATTCATTGAATGATCTTTTATTATGTAAGATCAGAGTTTTAGAAGTAAAGATGGCACTAAATTCAGAATTAATAACATTAAATAAATCCATGTAATGAACATTAGGATCTTCACTATAACAAACATTCGGAATTTTTGCCAAAACTTTACCTCTAAGCTTCTCCAAACGTCTAATATTAATAGGAACAAACGGTAGCTTTCTTGTACTATTAACATCTGAAACAGATTTAATTTTAAAAGATAAGAATTGTCCACTGTGGTCTGAACTTAAATGATTAATAATGCATTTATGTAAAGGTTTTACATTTGTGAAAATATTATCTATACAGGTTGCCGATGTGCTAGTTATTCTTGTGGGCTCTGAAAATAGATTGCTAAGGTTATATGATTTTAACAATGTTCTGAGTCTAATAGTGGCATTTGTATTTTCTAATAAATTTATATTAAAATCACCACAAATAAAAACATGTTTATTAGAAACAGAAAGCTTTAATAAAACACGTTCCATTATATTTTCAAAAAAATCATATAACGAATTCGGGGGCCTGTACACACTTACAACAATGAATCGCTCAAGCTCTACACATGCCATTTCAATAATCCGTTCCACAGAGAGGCTCACAATGTCTCTACGTTCCTTACATTTATAATCTTTATTAACAATGATCAGTGAGCCACCTCGTATAGCATTCTCTCTGCAGAAGGAACTTACAACCTGGTGATTTTTAAAATTACAATTTAATTCATATTTTTTAAGCCAATGTTCAGTAACACATAGAACATTGACTTTATTATAATCTAGGAACAAATCAATTTCAAGTTCTTTACCCATCAAACCTTGTAAGTTCTGATGCACCAGGTTGATCACAGTTGTTTTCAAAGAAATATTATTTGTTGATGGGCTGTGTCCAAATAAATCATATTTACTGCAAGAGGTAAACTCTGTTGTCTTAGTAATTAATTTAAATTACTTGGAACGTATTCCAAATTAATAGATGTCATATTTTTTTTCTGCTCAAAAGAAGCAGTAGGTTGATTAGCCAAATTCATGGCTAGATAAATGTGTAAAAAATAATGTAGCGAGTTTGCTACTTGTCTAAAATTGTAGCTACCTACCTAAATAGAATTTGTTAGGTTTTGTCATAATAATACATTTATTCTTTATCATGCAATTAATGTCAATAGTATAAAATATATTTTCTGATTGTGTCATGACATAATAATTATTAACATAATATTATATTAACATATAATTATACACTTAATATATTGTGATGGCGTCTACGCGCCTCCATCGGCTAGGCTCTGTCGTAGCACGAAGTTAGCCGAGTTTGACGATACCGCAATCGTGCTGCAATCTCTCGGGAATCGCGCTGCGTTTCGTTTAGCTACCGTCTCCGACATATATATATATTAATTACTAGCTGACCCAGCAGACATCGTAGTGCCTCAAACGATAAATAAAATACCTAAACTCTTGTATAAAAGAAACTTAAAACAAACAAAAGGAATCCGTCCGACGGGGGACACATCAAAGGAAAAACAAAATTGTTATTTTTATTTCATTTCGAGCATTTTCATATTTATCTACCTTTTAAACTTTCTCTGGACTCCCACAAGTAATTCAAGACCAAAATTAGTCAAATCGGTCCAGCCGCTCTCGAGTTTTAGCGAGACTAACGAACAGCAATTCATTTTATTATAAAGATAAGATAAGATAAAAGTGTTATTTAAAAGATAAGATCAGTGTTTTAAAATCGCCCCTCACTTCCTGAACCCAGTTCCCTCAAATATAACCGTCTAACACTTACCGTTTCTATTATCAGAAGCTTTACCTCAATCCAAGTGTTTTGTTCTGGAACGTGTACCCCGAGAAGGCGACACCAAGGCACACTTCGGACAGCCGGCGTAGTCGCGCGAATCGCGTCAGATATGCGCGACCGTCCACCGCTGGTCCGGTCCTCAGATCACCGAACACGCGCATGTTTGTCTCGTTCGAAGTCAGCACTAAGATGTACTTAACCGAAAAACCTGAAGCAAACATTAAATACTTTTACTGGTGGTAGGACCTGGAGTCCGCGCGGGTGGGTACCACCGTCCTGCCTATTTCTGCGGTGAAGCCGTGATGCGTTTCGGTTTGAAGGGTGCGGCAGCCGTTGTAACTATACTTGAGTCCTTAGACCTTATATCTCAAGGTGGGTGGCGCATTTACGTCATAAATGTCTATGGGCTCCAGTAACCACTTAACACCAGGTGGGCTCGTCCACCCATCGAGCAATAAAAAATAAATAAATAAAAGTGTTCTCGATTTGAAGGGTGGGATAGCCATTCTCTCTCCTTTAATCGTGTTGTTTTCGTCTGAGGGTAGTGACTTCTATCCGTGACTTTCGTCATCACGATGTAATGCCATCCTGTCTTGATCTACTCAAAGGGTATCTCTGCTGGGGTCTAGGGTCGAATCAAATTCTTCCATTTGCATCGATCTTGGGCATTCTGTTCTACCCCCTCCCACATGCCCAAGATGAATACCATCACTACATAATATAAAACAAAGTCGCTTTCTCTGTCCCTATATGCCTATGTATGCTTAAATCTTTAAAACTACGCAACGGATTTTGATGCGGTTTTTTAATAGATAGAGTGATTGAAGAGGAAGGTTTATATGTATAATAACATCCATTAAATAGTGGAGAAATCAATAATAAATTACAGTTTCCGAAGCGAAGCGAGGGCGGGTCGCTAGCTTAAAATATTTTATTAGAATTTTTTCTGTCGCACCTATATTATCAGGCATTCCGTCTTCATCAAAATCAGCATTTCTGAATATAAGATCGGCCTGAGCTATGGCGTGCATCATTTTCATCACGGCATGCCGAAGACTTGAGTTCGCGTCCTTTTCAAAATACTCTATATCGGCTAATAGCAATAAATCGCAGATTCTGGCAGTAGCGATGCCAGGAGAACGCTTGTGCTCCTCTATTTTAAATGGAAAATACGGAAAGAGATTCATGTCCATCTGGAAAAAAAGGAAAGTTAAGTTACGCCTTGGTCGTCCACGAAGACTGGAAGACATTCGAAACGGAAAAACTGAAAATAATAAAAGGGAAAATATACAGTAAAAGTAGCACTAATACTTTCGAACCGGTCATAATAAGCAAACAATACGTATGAAACTCTCCGAAAAAAAAAAAAAAAACTTATTTTGCGCATTCTCCGCAGATTACAAACTGAAGATTTGTACTTAAAACTTTAAAATTAAATTACAAAAATAAAATAATATAATTATTTTAATTATTATGTGATAATGATAATATTTCAAAAATATTCATAACTAGCTGACCCAGCAGACTTCGTAGTGCCTCAATCGATAAATAAAAGACAAACTTTTGTATAAAATAAACTTAAAACAAACAAAAGGAATCCGTCCGACGGGGGACACATCAAAGGAAAAACAAAATTATTATTTTTATTTAATTCCGAGCATTTTCATATTTATCTACCTTTTAAACCTTCCCTGGACTTCCACAAATAAATCAAGACCAAAATTAGCCAAATCGGTCCAGCCGTTCTCGAGTTTTAGCGAGACTAACGAACAGCAATTCATTTTTATATATAGAGATATATTCATCGACAGTCGCTTGTCGTATATAAATCTTTCCAAATGCCTTTAAACTCAAATTTATTGCTTTCGTCCATTTTCAACACCTAAATATTTATTTGCATATGAGTCGTCTATTATCAAAGGTGGCAATCTGTGCATTTGGACAAAAAAATGTTATTGATATCAATACAGATTGATTTGAATATAATCGTCTCCTTCAAAGAATACGGTTCAAAACCTGTCTAAGATGTCGTTCAGAAGAGTTTTGTGACTGCCAATGGAATACAAAGTCAATAATTCGTTTTTCTGATTTACCAATAATTGTCCAAAAGTCACATTGCCGGCTTTGTTAATGGTCGACTCATATAACCTTAAACGGTTCAGAAAATTCAGCCTAACAATAAACTGTCTGAGTGTCTTCTGAGTTGTCAAATCCATTTAAGAAAAAATTAACATAAGAAAAACAATGATATTGCTTTAAAAAAAAAATTTTTTTTTTCAAAACTTTTTACACATCATTTTCTTTCAAACTTCCTCTTTTTCGTTCCTAAACAACTAGAAAACTACGGAGTATAAATATTCACCTGTTCATCACCTGTGAGTAACGTCGGATCCTGGGGGCTGGCATACTGTCGTTCTCAAACGCACCAAACGCTTTAGAAACGTCATCTGCGCCATATGGATCAGCGTGGAGGGTCTTATTACCTAAAGTTTATTTATTTATTTACAAAGACAACAAACAACCAAATGGACTAATTACTGACACTGACCATTAAGTGGGTCGTATGCTCGTCCTCCCTACAAAGGCAATAAAAAAACTTTGGTTTTTTTTTTATTGCTTAGATGGGTGGACGAGCTCACAGCACACCTGGTGTTAAGTGGTTACTGGAGCCCATAGATATCTATAACATAAATGCACCACCCACCTTGAGATATAAGTTCTAAGGTCTCAAGTATAGTTACAACGGCTGCCTCACCCTTCAAACCGAAACGCATTACTGCTTCACGGCAGAAATAGGCAGGGTGGCGGTACCCACCCGCGCGGACTCACAAGAGGTCCTACCACCAGTAATTACGCAAATTATAATTTTGCGGGTTTGTTTTTTATTACACGATGTTAATCCTTGACCGTGGAAGGCAATCGTAAACATTTGTTAAGTACGTATTTCATTAGAAAAATTGGTTGTATTGGTTGAAAACAAAATAATCACACATTTTAATTCAAATTACTATGAACAGAACCATCCATACCCAAATGAAGGACTCCATAGAACTCGTGGTCCTCACCGACGTATCCCTCGGCAGAACCCGTGGCCGGATCCTCGATGGGAAAACCATAAGCCATGCTGAAGTTATTAAGTGGAAATGCTCTGATAATATTCTTGTCTTCTGGAATGTCGGGATCGAGAAGCACTGCAGCATTTTCATTTGTCAAGATGAAAGAATCTGAAAATTTATTAAATTATTCATTCGTCAATTCGCACCATTATTTCGTTTATATAATACGATTTAGTTATCTGTAGGCTATTATTACAGGCAATTAAAGCCACGATCTGTGGAAATCAAACACATTTGAAAATACATTTTAAGATAAATAGATTTGAGAGAGCTGTTTGTGAGTGCGCCCTGGTAGGCAGTACTTCCATTCTGTCTTATTAAAGCGCTCATGGTCCAATTAGATATTCAATCAACTCATTTAAAATAGATATACCACAGCGTGCATGATGCCCACAATAAGTCGAAGCCAAAATCAAAGTTCTATGGGAAAATAATGACAGTAAAAAAATATTCTTAATCCGAGCTTTTCTAAAATTCACTTTCTTTGTCCACTGCAATGAAAGAAGGATCTTGTCGAATTCATTATTGGTGGTAGTATATACGGAAGTGAGGACAGTTTTGCGGTACTGACAAAACACAAAATAAATTATGTATATCTATTGTTCATATCCAATTAATGTTCCGGAATAAAATTATGATTTCTATAAACCTTAAAATCACAATTGCTATTTTTTTCCTCGCTAATTCGCTTTTAATTAAACACTTCTACTATTAGTAACAAAAATAGACCTATAGCTCCATTCTTCAAGCATAAGAAGTGACTTTCGTTTACAAATTTTCCTAATATCAACATGTGACCATACGCGCTGCAGATTTGTTGCCCAATTTCATATTGATCTAATAAATCCATGCATAGCACTTCTGAAATGAAAAACCACTGAAGGAAACTATTTGTTATCATGACGAACGGTATTATAAATGATTTTTTTTATCTATGAACAACAGCGAAGTATTTAATAATACGAAATTTAATGAAGACGCTTTAATAATTTTGAGTGATATTTGTTATTAGACGTCTGTCATCTTCTTGAAAGAATTTACGACTTTGACGATTTCAGCGTGAGAAATATTCTTTCTATATCGAAAGAGGTTTGAGAAACAGGCGAATCTTTAACCATTGCCATGTGATTGTCAAGTACAAGTAAACCTAGTAGCTAGTGTATGTGTTAAGCTGAGTGGTGGAATCCACACTGTGATGTCCAAAGACTTTTGTAGCCATTTAATGCCAAGTGAGCCGTCAGCTCGTCAACACGTCTATAAATAAACAAAAGAAAACCTTCAAAATAAACTGGCAGTTCTCACTGAACGTGAAGTATGAGGAAGAACAGTAATGTTATAATATTATCTATATATATAAAAATGAATTGCTGTTCGTTAGTCTCGCTAAAACTCGAGAACGGCTGGATCGATTTGGCTAATTTTGGTCTTGAATTATTTGTGGAAGTCCAGAGAAGGTTTAAAAGGTAAATAAATATAAAAATGCTCGGAATTAAATAAAAATAACAATTTTGTTTTTCCATAGATGTGTCCCCCGTCGAACGGATTCCTTTTGTTTGTTTTAAGTTTATTTTATACAAAAGTTAGGTCTTTTATTTATTATAATAAAACAATGTTTTCAAGACATAGCATAAAATATAATAATGATAGGTAGTAAAAATGACAATGTGTTCGAAGTATATTTCAAATAATGGAATATAGAAAAGAAGGATACAACATTCCTCCCCATCTACATCTCGTTGATCAGACGGCGGGGTGCCTGTATACGTCGATTACTTCGACGCGGAGCTGTAAAGGTGAATTTGGAG
Source organism: Bombyx mori (assembly GCF_030269925.1). Classification (NCBI taxonomy): domain Eukaryota; kingdom Metazoa; phylum Arthropoda; class Insecta; order Lepidoptera; family Bombycidae; genus Bombyx; species Bombyx mori. The sequence goes on from NC_085126.1 coordinate 6,001,010, forward strand.
AAATTTGTACATTTGTAGGCGACTGCGGTGTAGGTAATGGTACTGCTGCCGAATTCTTGTTTTTAGTTAGCCTTTCGCTAATTATTGTTTCCATTCCAATGTCTGGAGAAGCAGTCGCCGACAGCATAGAAGAATGCGCCCTTTCATTCCTCGGGGTTTCTGAGGTGGAGGACTCGCGTGGCCTGATGTGATCAGCATGTCTTCGTTTTTCTAGTCCTCCTGGTGTTGAAACAATATATGAATATTTATGTTTTCGGGATGTAATTACCGCTGATTCCCATATTTTATCATTGCGTGTTTTAATATATACTTGGTCACTTGGTCGGTAACTCGGTGATGTGGTACGAATATTTTCTTTTACTTGTAAATACTGCATTAATCTTCTTTTGTCTGGCCGAATGTTGGAAAGTATGCAATTCAATTGTCTTCCAAACATCATCTCAGCTGGAGATTTACCAGTGGACGAGTGCGGAGTGTTTCTGTATGTAAACAAAAATTCTAATAGTCGGCGCTCGAGATTTGTGTTGTCTACCGATGCCATTCTATTTTTGAATGTTCTGACTAAACGTTCTGCCAGCCCATTTGTCCGAGGATGATATGGAGATGATGTGACATGTAAAATAGACTGTTTTGTGCAATATTCTTTAAATTCATAAGATGTAAATTGAGGTCCATTATCGGATATAATCATTTTTGGTAAGCCAAATGTACAAAATATGTTATCTAATGTAAGACAAAGTGATCTGGTGTTGATGTGTTTCATCGGTCGTATTTCCACCCATTTGGAGAGAGCGTCGCACAATACCAACCAATACGATCCTTCGAACGGTCCAGCAAAATCGATATGGATTCTCTCCCATACTTCTTCTGGTATGGACCAGGAAAATACAGGAAGTTCAGGATTACAAGGGCGGTTCTGTTGGCATCTGGTACATTTCTTGACAAATAATTTTATGTCTTCGTCAAGGTTAGGCCACCAAACATAGTAACGTGAAAGTGCTTTCATAGCAGAAATGCCAGGATGTCCTCGATGAAGGTATGTAAGAATGGCTTTTCGGAGTGCTGTAGGTATAACGATGCGTCCTTGCCTCATAAGTATCTTATTCTCAACAGATAATTCAACCCGGTTTCTGTAGAATGGTTTCATTTCTGGATTGTATTCTGATTCTCTCCAGCCGGTTTTTAAATTTTGACAAACTTTTGTGAGTATATGATCCTTTGCAGTTGTTTTCATAAGTAACTGTTCTAATAGGTTAAGGTCAGTCATTCGAGTGCTCAAAAGACGTAGTTCTATTTTATGTACAAGCCCTTCTGTCTCGGAGGGTTCCGTTTCAGGGTTTGGTAATCTGGAAAGGCAATCAGCTAATGTGTTATTTTCACCTTTCCTGTAGTAAATGTCATATTGATAACTTCGCACTACTAGAGCCCATCTTACCAATCGGTTATTGGCTAGTTTAGGAAGGTTGCGGCGTGCACCCATAATATGTATAAGAGGCTTATGGTCCGTAACTAGATTAAATTTCGTTCCTCTCAAGTACTGATCAAATTTTTTTATACCAAATACTATTGCTAAAGCTTCACGATCAATAACGGAATATTTCATTTCCGCTGGTCGTAGTTTCCTTGAAGAAAAAGCAATTGGTTGTTCTATGTTCGAGTTCTTGTGGAATAATACTGCACCCAATCCCTTTTCGGAAGCGTCACATGCTAAATAAAGGGGACGTTTCTCGTCAAATGCAATTAATGGTTGTGAAGACGTTATGCATTTCTTTGTATCTTCAAATATTCTGTTTTCGTGATCAGTCCAACGCCATCTATTTTTTTTTTACTAGTTAGATCATGAAGATCCGAACAAATCCCGTGAAGATGTGGTACAAAACCGTTCGTAAAAGTTAACTAGTCCTAAAAATGATCGTAGTTCTTTTGCATTACTAGGTGCTGGGGCCTTAGTTATGGCATCAATTTTGGATTTGGTTGGGTGGATGCCATGTTTATCTATTATGTGACCTAGGTATTCAATCTGATTCTGTAAGAAATTACATTTCTTTAAATTAACTTTTAGGCCAGCGTTTTGTAAGCGATCGAATACAATAGATAAAGTTTGTAAATGTTCTGAAAGATCTTTCCTTGCTATAGCTATGTCGTCAAAATATACAGCTACATTGGTGATATAGCCTAGCAGTTGATCTAGAAAATGTTGGAAAATTGAAGGAGCAGTCGATATTCCAAAAGGCATTCTATTGTATTGGAAATACCCTTTATGTGTTGACAACGTCAAGTACTTTTTCGAATCCGGTGCTATTTCAAATTGTAAGTATGCGTCTTTAAGGTCTATTTTTGAAAACAATTTACCGTTTGCGAGATTTTGGCGTAGTTGATCGAAAATTGGAACTGGGTGTAGATGTTTAATAAGTACTGGATTAAGTGTAGTTCTGTAGTCTCCACATATCCTAACGTCCCCTGTAGATTTCAGAATGTTAACTGTGGGTGTAGCCCATTCAATAGGTGTAATATTAGGATCTACTTTTTCCACTATCCCTTCTGAGATCAGACGATCTATCTCCCTTTCTATATTCTTTTTCATGCTGAATTTTATAGGCCGTGCAGGAAGGTGGATCGGTTCAGCTTCTGGTTTGACATGTATGTTTACGTAATAATTGTTAACTTTTCCTAGTTTTCCATCAAAGAGTTGTGAATGTTTATCCAGTATTTGTTTAAGAGTAATCGGTGTTGATGTTTTGATGGAGTATACTGGTTTTGGAAATTCCATTTCGAAAACTTCACTCCAATGTAAACCAAATAACATTGGTTTGGCATTTTTCATTACGACCACAGGTAGAAGTTTTTGCAGTCCGTCGACTTCGACTGTTACTTTTGTAATTCCCTTTGTTTTTAAGTTTGTGTTACCGTAGGCCTTAAGTTTCGGGGCGGGTTGTAAAAATGGTGATCCTAATTTTTTTCCATAATGTCGTGTTTATTATTGAATACGCAGAGCCGGGGTCCCAATCCATAGTGCAAGGTATATCATTGATGCGTACATCGATTTGTTTGCATTCTCTCTTACGTGTACCCAAGACGCTGCAGATAACTTCATCATCGCTTTCTTCCTCGTTATTACTGATAGATGATGATGATGTTGAGGACTTATGAGGTCTTGTTATTTTTTTAATTGATTTTCGGCTCCCTTCTGAATAGCTGATGTATGCCCGTCCAGACTTAATGCAACAACTCTCAAAGTGTGCTTTCGTGTTACATTCTTTACAAATATGGTCCTTGGCTGAACACTGTGATAGGCTGTGCCGTTCTTTCTTTCCACAGCGTAAACAATGGATTGGATTTAATTTTCGTGTTGTATTTTGATGTAATGGTATGGTTTTGGTTTTGCTCCTATTTTTTTTTTTAATACTTGTTCGTGGTGTGTCTTGTTCTGCTTGTTCTCTTGATTGAGAGATTGTAAAAATTTGTTGGAAGGTTACTTCTCTTGGTATTCCGTCTACCATTTGAACTAAATCAGGCCATTTTTGTTTCAAGTCGGTTTCTAAATCTGGATGATTCAATCCAGTGGCAAAGCGGTCACGTAATTGTCGTTCCAGGAAGTCATTAGTGTAGCCACAATCCCGACTAAGACATTTTAATCTGTTTGCATAGTGTTCCAGCGTTTCATTTTGTTCTCTAGTGCAATTCCAAAATTCTGTTAAGGCTCTATACCTCGTCGTTTTTATGCGATAGAGATCTAATAATTTGTTACAAATTTCGCTGTATGTAGCTATATCGAAATCAGGCGTTAAAGCTACTTTTAATTCGTGGAATATCTCTGGTGTTAGTAAATTCAGAAGCAAATCTTTCTGTAAGTCGCTGTTATCGATATCAAGAATTTTGCATTTATTTTCGAAAAAATCAATGTAATCGTCAATTCTGAATGTATCTGAAATGTATTTATCCATATTGAAATGTTTGATTATACTTATCTTGTTATCCGTGTCATGTTTTGTAAAAGAGTCGTTCGTCACGGTCTTGGCTGTTGTATTGCAAGCTGCTGGTACCGACAACTTCAAAATTTGTAAAATCTGTTCTTGCTGATTTTGTTGTGCATGTAAAAATAATGCGAATTGTTCATCGTTCATCTTATTTTTTTTTTTAACTCGTCGCCAATATAATAAAACAATGTTTTCAAGACATAGCATAAAATATAATAATGATAGGTGGTAAAAATGACAATGTGTTCGAAGTATATTTCAAATAATGGAATATAGAAAAGAAGGTTACAACATTTATCGATTGAGGCACTACGAAGTCTGCCGGGTCCGCTAGTATCTCATAATTTTATTGAGTTCGATTCAATTTAATACAATTAATGTACATACAACAAACATAGATATTACAATTAATGTGTACGTCATAGATTTTTTTATTGCTCTTGTGGGTGGACGAGCTCACAGCCCACCTGGTGTTAAGTGGTTACTGGAGCCCATAGACATCTACAACGTAAATGCGCCACCCACCTTGAGATATAAGTTCTAAGGTCTCAAGTATAGTTACAACGGCTGCCCCACCCTTCAAACCGAAGCGCATTACTGCTTCACGGCAGAAATAGGCAAGGTGCTGGCGGACTCACAAGAGGTCCTACTACCAGTAATTACGCAAATTATAATTTTGCAGGTATGATTTTTATTACACGATGTTAAACCTTCACCGTGGAAGTCAATCGTGATCATTTGTTGAGTACGTATTTCATTAGAAAATATATAATATAGATAATGTAGATACCTTAATTTTCGTTACATTCCGTATCTTGTACTACAAGTCTGCTGCGTTAAGCAATGTAGAGATTTAGTGAGAAATAAAAATAAAATGTAAGTAAAAATAATCTATATATATATATATATATATATATATATAAATAAATTGCTGTTCGTTAGTCTCGCTAAAACTAGAGAATGGCTAGACCGATTTGGCTAATTTTCGTCTTGAATTATTTGTGGAAGTCCAGAGAAGGTTTAAAAGGTAGATAAATATGAAAATGCTCGGAATTAAATAAAAATAACAATTTTGTTTTCCCTTTTGATGTATCGGACGGATTTCTTTTGTTTGTTTTAAGTTTATTTTATACAACAGTTTAGGTCTTTTATTTATCGATTGAGGCACTACGAAGTCTGCCGGGTCAGCTAGTATATAATGTAGATAATGTGGATACCTTAATTTTCGTTACATTTCGTATCTTGTACTACAATTCTGCTGCGTTAAGCAATGTAGAGATTTAGTAAGAAATAAAAATAAAATATAAGTAAAAATAAGCAAAGATAAGTACGCAGTACTAGCCTACCCATAAACATAACTCTTTAGAACTTTAATTAGTATTTACGAGAATTGCTCGCGGCAAAAGTACCTTGAATCCAGTTTATTTGAATAATTTCTTCTATTTTAAGCTCAGAAAATGTATTCACTGGAAGGCGAAAACCTTAATAATATCGTGGTTGAAGTTCTATTTATAGCCGATCGTTGACAATAAATGTAGACACTTAGTTTCGCATACAAAATAATGATTTAGCATCGCTAATTTTTTATTAAGGCTTTTTTTTGTCAACGTAATCAAAATTAATTCCTTAAGACGATAGTTCATCGTTGATGTTACGCATCTTCTTGTGAAATATAAAAACACTCAATTTTTTACTTTTCTCTGTTGTGTGTGTCCTCTTAGCGCCCGACGATTGATTCGAAATTTTATCCGATTCTGTCACTTTAGGTTTTTTTTCTTCCTTTTTTTTTTTTTTTTCGGGTAGAGGGCCGAACCTCCTACGAGGTCCCCGCGCAAGAGGGGCGCGCGGGGTATGTGACACTCAACGATCTGCATGGTGTTGTGAGCAGACCGCGGGCCCAAGGATTTTAGGACCCACCCACTAAACGACTCCCCTACACTCTTACACCCGACGTCCGATCCCCTCCGAGGTCAGAACCCGGATGAGGTAGGGGGGCTACCGCGGTCAACACCACAACCAGACGGCGCGGCTCACCCCAAGGACGCCCAGCCGACGGAGCCTTCGAGGCGAATCGAAGGCTCTGAAACGTCGGCCGTCTCGGTACGGCAGCCCGTCGGGCCGCCCAGACGGTGCCGCTGGTGTCCCAGAATACCCCGCTGGACCAGAACCAGCCTGCCGGGTCGGGACGCGATACACCGTCGACCGGTCGCTCTATTCACTCCACGGCAGCGCGCTAGAGTGCTGGTAGCGCGCCGCGCGGCCTCACCCCCTCAGGTCGCCCCTTGACCTTCACCGGGGGGAGGCCGCTACCTACAGGGGCCGGGACGTACGGGCGTATTCCCGCCTCCGGCCCCCGGCTCGACGGCGACGGACCGGTGCGGAAAGGGAAGAGCTCTCCCTCTCTCGCTCCGCCGCCTCCTTCTGCGAGATGGTGGACTCGCAGAAGTCGAGCATCGCCTTCCAGGACGCGTCGCTGCCGAGCATCGTAGCCACGACGCGCGGCAGCGATAGGTCCTCTCCTATGACCGCGATGAGGGCGGCGCGTTGCTCGTCGAATCCAGAGCAACGCGCCAATGTATGTTCCGCTGTGTCATCCTCGTCGCGGTCAGCGCAGTGGTGGCACTGCGCCGTCGGTTCCCTTCCGGCTATCTTGTGCAAGTACCGGCCGAAACATCCATGGCCGGTAAGCATCTGCGTCAGCCGGAAGGTGAGGCATCCGCGGTCGCGGCCCACCCAGTCCGCGAGAACCGGGCGGACCGCCTCGACGGTACGGACGGTTTTTTTCTTCCTAAGCTTAGCTTTTTTTTTTTTTTCCCTACCTAAGCTGAGAGCCTTGAGAGGCTATTTCAGCGTAACCCTAACGTTTGTAGGTGAGCTCGCGGGGCTCAAACCTGACGACGTTGCTAACACGAACCCTAGCAAGAGCCGTGCTTCGCAGAATCTACCACCGGATCGGAAACGCGACCCACTGAGAAGATCCGGCGAGAAACTCAGTGGGCTGTGTCTGGGAGTTAATTTACTCGTCGAGCCCTTCGTCGCAAGCAACGGGTTCGACGAGAACGATGACCGGTGCTTGAGGTACCTAAAAGCACCGTTAGTGGATCGGGAGGATTCGAAATGATGTCACTTCAGGGAATGTTTCCTTTCTTTTGCGAGGACACTGCTGAATCCACAGTCGATCTCTACTCGACATCGGATGGCCAGCATGGTACCCTCGAAGCAGTGTAGGGGGGACAAGCGATTTATGCAGTAAAGTTATGGGAAGGTATGGGAAGAGATGCACAGCGCCCTAAATGCACCACCTAGTTTTGGCTCTGCCGAAGTTCGAATGTTAGTTACAGTTTTAGTTGGTGTAACTCGAAAAGGCTCTGATGAGCGCCATTACTCGTGTCCGGAAATCAGGCGATTCCTTCTCGCCATAAAAGAAATGTCTTAACATAAAACATGGTCAACCAGTACGTTTATATATCATTTAACACTAGCTGACCCGGCAGGCTTCGTAGTGCCTCAATCGATAAATAAAAGACACATCAAGGGCCCACATCAAAGGAAAAATAAAATTGTTTGTTTTTATATAATTCCGAGGTTTTTTTATATTTTTTCAACCTTTCCTGGACTTCCACAAATAATTCAAGACCAAAATTAGCCAAATCGGTCCAGCCGTTCTCGAGTTTTAGCGAGACTAACGAACAGCAATTCATTTTTATATATAGAGATTATCACAAGTCAAAACGAAGCGGTATTCACTAGTATACATACCTGTAGGTAAATAGTACCGTAAGTCTGAGGAATGCCGATACCGACAGATTCACTTACTTAAACAAATTTACTTTTAATGAAATGGCTCAATTACCAAAATGGAACTACTTTAGAATCTTCAGACAGCGAGATTTTTCTAGCCTCTAAGTAATTAAGTTATTCAAATTTTGGAAAGAACAATTATTTAGAATGATTAGATTACTTTTTTTTAAAACGATAAACAAAAATAACGGCTTACTTCTCATTTCAAAGTTAATTAAGGTGATATCGCAAAATACGATCTAGTATTATGCCTATAGTTAAGATGAAAATATTATTTTGTTTATTTGTAGGGTGAAGCGTTCATACGAATTGTGTGAATTATTTTTTATTTAAGAACCGTGTTTTTTTTTTAATACGTGTGTCTATTTAAAATTAGGTAAAGATAGAATATGTCGCTATCGGCATCTTGAACTACATTAGAAAAATCCGCATCATCTATTCGTAGTAACTTTCATTAGCTGATTTTCCGTCCTAAATCACCTATATCCTCTGTTTATTTGCTAGTCAATCGCGAGGAAACTAAGCTTTAGGAAGTTGGCGGGTTGTAAAGTTACAACAAGTATACGTTAGCCAAACCTTAAATAAATCCTTAAATAGGAGAAACCAGAGTCTAAAAAGAGCTGAGTATTATATCGGATCTGTCACGCTCTTTTTTTGACTCAAAATCTATCCTAATGACCTATAAGATAAGTGGACAATACGGACATTACATGTTTACCACATCTTACCCTAGAATGTGTGGTCAAAGATCGGCACTATCAAACCTCTGAGGAATTGTTCGAGATGATACCGGCATCTCGTTTTTACCATCGCACCGCCCGCCACCGAAGTAAAGTTCATCCATACTACCTGGAACCACTGCGGTCATCCACAGTGCGAGAGGTCTTTTTTGCCACTTACCATCCGGCTATGGAACGAGCTCCCCTCCACGGTGTTTCCCGAGCGCTATGACATGTCCTTTTTCAAACGAGGCTTGTGGAGAGTATTAAGCGGTAGGCAGCGGCTTGGCTCTGCCCCTGGCATTGCTGAAGTCCATGGGCGATAGTAACCACTCGCCATCAGGTGGGCCGTATGCTCGTCTGCCTACAAGGGCAATAAAAAAAAACCTAACATCTCAATCTTTAACCTCACAATCTTTACCAGTTCCTGTACAACTATGTGACTAACAGTGTCTATTAGTAGCTTAGGAAATGCACTCTTGAGTAGGGAGGCTCTAAATATAAGATAATTAACGCACGTGATGTATTCACAAGTGGTTAACTACAGCGAATCGTGGGCTCTAGCTGTCGGACAGGTATTTATACCTTGGATCGTGACAATTCCGGCTATTGTATCGTTTAATTATCGTTCCTTACCATCATCTAATTGAATCGTTATTCAAATAAAAATCAAGTTTATTTCAACTTAAGCTTCATCGTAAAGTAATTGCTAAATGCACCACTGGTCAGATTGGGAAGCAGCATCTTTGAAACAAAATTATGTAATATCGAAATGGGTTCATTTAAAGAAAATTTCGACGTACAAAGGTGAAAGGAAAAAATTCACAATCTCCTTCTTTTTTTAAGTTGATTAAAAATATGACGTATAAGTCGATATAAAAACTCAAAGAAATACAGCTATATGTATATTGTAGGTACTATAGATACGACACTACACAATCATAGGCTTTATATTTAGTGTTGTTGAATAAAAATGTTTGAAATTTATATATATCTAGCCGTATAAAAAAAATGTTATGTATAAAATTTAAAACCTCTTCATTAAAGGTTGCTTTTTGCGATCGAATTTGTGACGGCCGCAGTGGAAATTTTTTGACTACCTATTAGATACTATTATTCCAGCAAAACAAATTCAGACGTTCCTCACGCAAAACTAATTTGTACAATTAGGACTACTTTTACGATTTAATATGGAGTTTTTTGTCATTGTTATCACATCACTTGGACAGTTTCGAATCCTTCATAGTTTTCGTGGTCACGAACCACAAAGGTATTTATAGTCATCCGAAAAAAAAATTTTTTTTTTTTTATTGCTTAGATCGATGGACGAGCTCACAGCCCACCTGATGTTAAGTGGTTACTGGAGCCCATAGACATCTACAACGTAAATGCGCCACCCATCTCGAGATATAAGTTCTAAGGTCTCAGTATAGTTACGACGGCTACCCCACCCTTCGAACCGAAACGCATTACTGCTTCACGGCGGAAATAGGCGGGGTGGTGGTACCTACCCGTGCGGATTCCCAAGAGGTCCTACCACCAGTGAAAATTTGCTGACTACCGTCTATTTTGTTTATTTATCGTCTATAATGACAGTAAAAAACGCGATATTAATCCGTAATAATAGTTTTAATTGTGTCTACGTCTGGCCCAAGCGGAAAATTTTAATTCGTAACCATTTAACTGACTGACTCGGTGGTATAGTAGTCGTGCAGCTAAACTGGCATTAAATGGAGAAAATGTGAACCTTACTCCGCGAAACATAAGGTCGTAGTCTCATTTATGTTGCAAAATTGAAATGGCCGCTCTTTTTCTTAATGCTTAGAAAGGTGGACGAGCACACCAATAGTGTTTTTTGTTTATTGCTCAGATGGGTGGACGAGCTCATAAACCTGACGACGTTGCTAACACGAACCCTAGCAAGAACCGTACTTCGCAGAATCTACCGCTGGATCGGAAACGCGACCCACTGGGAAGATCCGGCGAGAAACTCAGTGGGTTAATTTACTCGTCGAGCCCTTCGTCGCAAGCGCCGGGTTCAACGAGAATGATGACCGGTGCTTGAGGTACCTAAAAGCACCGTTAGTGGATCGGGAGGATGCGAAATGACGTGTTTTGGGTGACGTCGACTGCTTTCCATTCTGTCGGCAGGATCGGGAGTGTAGTTACTGGCGGCCACGATGAGAGGGTTCTCGTGTCGTACGGCTTTGTCGAAGTGGCGCATCGATGCCGACTGTAAATACTTACTGATGGACTCTAAGTCCAGGTCATCATGGAGGTAGACGTTCCTGACGAACCACGGGGCTCCGACGGCTATGCTGCAAAAACGGGATTGAATGGCTTGTAGTGGTTTTAAGGTAGTGTGGGCCGCGTGAGCGAACACTACACTTGCATAGGTCATGACGGGGCGTATGCAAGTTTTGTAGTGTGTCACCTTATTTCTAAGGGACAATTTACTTCGCCTGCAAATCATCGGGTAGAGGCAATTTACCGCGTACCTGCAATAACAAGATTTTTACTACGAGTAATAGCAACAACCGTTATGCGTTCAGTGGACGATTTAATTCATGTTTTCATAAATGCTGATTTATTACTTTTGTGATAAGATTTAATTATATTTTTTTAATTTCCCTAGTAGGCAAACGAGCGTAGGGCGCACATGATCGTGACTGGTTACATTCGCCCGTGGACATCAGCAATGCCAATTTCATGGTACTTTATAGTTGTTTCGAATACAGTCTCCTTGAAGCTTCTTAGCGTTAGAAAGTTTTTATGTTTTACATTTATAACGCGAGTAACATCGCGCGGCACATCTAGCTCGGCATTAAAAAGAAAGGTCCAATTTCAGTTACACAGCTGTCAATTAACGATATTGTTTTCGTATGTCATACTCGGAACGGAAAACGCGCTACAGACGTCCATTTGACCAAAGCGCGACAGGCGAGCGCGCGCGTCTCCTCCTAAGCCTTTTACCGAAAAAAAAAAAAAATTAAAAAACAGCCATGTTGAAATATACCGCGAAAAAATATTGCGCTCAAGGCAGCAAGATCAATCAAGTTCTGATTTCGATTTTAAGTGAGTATTTTTTTTATATATTTTATTTTTGTCGTTCGATATTGTCTTGACAATTATATTAATAGTCCGTTTTAGAATTATTATTTAAATTGATTTTGAGAAATCTAAAAATGTCATTTTAAAAGGTAGTCTGATGGTTTTCTCTAGGGTATTTTTAGGAAAATATCAACAATTAATATTAATAACGGAAACGAATCTGAATTGTAAGAAATCATAATAGGTCATCATCACCGCAGCCTTATAATGTGTATTTTTAAATTAAATATTTATGTACATTTCACCCTTTGCGTCAAAATCGACCGTTTTTTTTTAGTTAGTGTAAATTGTATTTTAACAATGATTTGAACGCAGCTTATGTTAACATTGAGCCCACTGAGTTTCTCGCCGGATCTTCTCAGCGGGTCGTGTTTCCGATCCGGTGGTAGATTCTGCGAAGCACGGCTCTTGGTAGGATTGCTGGGTTAGGATTGGATTGCTGCTGATAAGTGACGCTGATATGGTCTATCTAGACCATCAGCTTAGGTAGAAAAAAAGAAAGAACATAAAGTTGACATTAAAATCTAACTTAATCTAATTGTTTTTCGATTAAGTTGTCTCTGATTTAATAACGCTTTTCTTTCATCACCGAATATCATAATTAGACTATCGTAAGAGTTCAAATGCGAATTGCCTTTCTTAGTTTATTCTTCTTTCACACAACATTATAGCAAAATGTTTTTTTTGCAAAGTTATCACAGAGTTTGTGGGCCCAAATGTAGTGATTGTTAGGTTATTCTTTCGTCCGTATTCGCTGCAGATGCAAAAGTTACTAATTATTATATACGTATATTTGCGTTTTGTGTTCTGTTATGGATTGTGACGTATTATAGTATCGTGTCCCAGAAAATGATATGTTTGATTATAAAATTGATTATAAAAATTACATAAAATACGGTTCATACAATTAGAGACTACTAGGAAAGTATAATATATAATAAAATTAGACCGTTACAGTACCTATAGTGCTTCGACTATACGATACTAATGAATTTGGTTAGAGAGGTAACTAAATCTTCTTTTTTATTGCTTAGATGTGTGGACGAGCTCACAGCCCACCTGATGTTAAGTGGTTACTGGAGGCCATAGACATCTACAATGTAAATGCGCCACCCACCTTGAGATATATATTCTAAGGTCTTAGTCTTATAGTTACAAAGGCTGCCCCACGCTTCAAACCGAAACGCATTACTGCTTCACGGCAGCTAGTGCTTCACCCGTGCGTATTCACAAGAGGTCCTGCCACCAGTAATTACGCAAATAATAATTTTGCGGGTTTGATTTTTATTACCGATGTTATTCCTTCAATGTGGAAGCCAATCGTGAACATTTATGAAGTACGTATTTTATTAGAAAAATTGATACCCGCCTGCGGGATTCGAACACCGTTGCGTCGCTACATACAAATGAATCGTCTATTATCAAAGGTGGCAATCTGTGCATTTGGACAAAAAAATGTTATTGATATGTCAATACAGATTAATTTGAATATAATCGTTTCCTTCAAAGAATACGGTTCAAACCCCGCATTAAATAAAGGTTAATACTTAACCTGTTATTTATCTAAGATGTCGTTCAGAAGAGTTTTGTGACTGCCAATGGAATACAAAGTCAATAATTCGTTTTTCTGATTAACCAATAATTGTCCAAAAGTCACATTGCCGGCTTTGACTCAAATATCGACTCAAATGTCGTTTATCGCGTCGACGTTATTATCCTTTTAGGCCGCGACGACTTCAATTAACTAAAACTACTTTTACGGTTTGGTATCGCCTTTTTTACTGTCATAATATTTTTTGTGGTGTTTCTAATCGGTACTTTACGGTTTCATGGTCACGGACGATAAACTTTACACGAACACTTTAAAGTCGTTCAAGTAAAAGTAGTTTTAATTAGGTCTACAACTCACGTGAGTCTCGAAAATACCTAAACTATTGGCCATTTTTTTATTTTTTTTTTATTGCTTAGATGGGTGGACGAGCTCACAGCCCACCTGGTGTTAAGTGGTTACTGGAGCCCATAGACATCTACAACGTAAATGCGCCACCCACCTTGAGATATAAGTTCTACGGTCTCAGTATAGTTATTCTGCTTCAAACTTCATATCTTCGGTTGAAATCTCAAGATAAGTCGCGGCATTCACAAATTCTGTTGTCTATAGTCTCCTGAGCCGTGAACCAACGAACAAAAGTAAAAATAGTAGGCACATAATGTAATAAACATAATCTAACACATAAATACATAATGGCGACTCATTATCACTTTACACTATTTTCTTCTATATGTTTCTGTATATGTAATTAAATGCAATTAAAAGTTCGCAATGGATCTGAAATACCTACCTAATTTAATTTCTCTAAGGTCATCAAACAAAAAACAAATCGATTAAAAAATCATTAATTTTACGTTTGTAATACCGTTCAAATTCATTTAAAACCTTTTTTTTGTTTGGTCTCTTTAGTATTTCGTTTGACGCTACTGTCGATCCTTTGGCCAGTAAAAGCATACTACAATGTATTGAGTGTGTCAAAGCAACTTTGTCAAGATAAATTACTGTTTGTTGCTAAGTGTAAAACGCAGTTAGTCTGTTAGTTATAACCGGTATCGTCTGCACTGTAGTCCGCACGCACGTATGTTCTGAATTATCTGTCATTTGCTGCAATAAATTAGCGGCCTAAGAACAGTTAATATACAACAAAGTTCGTAGAAAGGCGATGCATATTTAAATGCATTGCTGGTAAAAGCTTTACGGAATATGGATATTAGTTTGTTAAAACTATTTGTACGGTTTATTCTCGGCTTATTTACTATCGCAATATTTATTCTTAACGGAACGGGAGAAAAATTTTGTATTTTTATTTATTTAATTTACATTAGATTAATATCAATAGCAATTAGACTTTAGAGGTAATTCACCTGAGACTTAAGAAATTTAATTACCTAATCTATAACCCTACTTTCAAATTACCGACTAAACCTCTCGACATTAAGCTTAATTTCAATTAGAATGTCTAATAGCTTTAGGAGGCGCCATTCGCGATGTATGTCTGAATTTGGCGGACCTTCGCAAGGGTTTTAGCGGAAAAATTGAATAATGAATCTTCCACACACCGATACAGATTTCACCTTTATTACTATGAAGTTACCATTCATCATCACCAACATCTGAGGCATCACAGCCGTAGCCACCTAGCCTGGTCCAGTAATTTTTCCGGCCCGATTTACTCGTTGGGTTTTCTTCACGAACTCAATTGTCTCACAACTTACAGTAAAAATCTGTCGCGGAATATTTCCCAATTAAATATAAAATAATCTTAAGCAATCAATCAAATGTAATCAAATCTTAGTTATATAATTATTTTATTTTTGTTCTTAATGCACTGTCGATTGCATTTATAATTGAGGTGAAATATGCCATGATCTTTTGTCAATTTCTCAATATTTTGTATTGATGATCACTTTGTTGGTGCAACTTAATATATAAATAATAAATAATAATAATAACTGTTCACCCTGAGTTTTTTGTGTCTTGTACGACGCAGTCCAACCATCTGAGTTGGGACCTGAAACCATTCCACTTACCCAAACTGAATTTACCTTAACAGCACAATTTCTGCGCCTTGCGACTCTTTATTTGTCAAAATTGGTGTGAAAATGCTTCTGAAACGGCCATTAGTGACGGAGACCAACCTCAATCAGGTAGACTACATCATATAAAAGGTAGTAAACAAGGTACTTTTGGAGCCTTCATGCTTCGTATTAATTGGTGATTTACGATTTCCGGAAATACTTAAGAGCTACACCGTGACCACTCTCCTACTATTGCAAATATTCTGTTACTATAAGAATCGACTATTATAGATCTCCTTCGTAATCTAGTAGGAAACAGAAAAAAAATAGAGAGAAACGATCACAAAAAGGCTACTAGGAACATCTGAACAAATATCATATGTTTCTGCGAACTAGTTTAGGCCATTCAATATAATTAACCCAAATATATGTACAATCTATATGTATGTATGTATTTACGTATGCAATTTCACAATTTAAGCAATGTAGCATTGAATATTGTTCCTCCCATAGGCATAGCCCACTAAGTTTCTTGCCGGATCTTCTAAATGGGTCGCGATTAGTATCCGGTGGTAGATTCGCCGAAGCGCTTCTCTTGCTAAGGCAGATACTAACGCGTTCACGCTGATCCCCCCGCTGATGTCCAACGAAGCCGGAATAGTCCTTCGAGACTATTAACGAATAGGAAAGGGGGAAAAATAAGCTTTCAAAAAAAACCATAAAATCGCCTATGTTCCAATCGAGTGATCATTTTTAATATTTGCGTGAAATACAATCTATTGCATGGCATAGAATGCAAATGGTACCAAAAAATGAATTATCATTTTTAAATAATAAAGCTATTTTCAAATATGTATGTTGCGTAATTCATAAGCAATTATAAAATTATGACCACTTTGAGTGATTGTGATGTGTCAATGCGCCAATTACTTCAATTGAAATGATGTCTGCTGCTGAGCTTTTGCTGGAGACTTCACTTAGAATTTGTTAGTTATTTGAGCACAACACTAATAAATGCTAGCAACACTGTTTGCACACATGCACACACACACACGTATACACTAAGCATACACTTTACCTTTGGTCAAGGCGTAACGATCAGCTTTTTTTCAAGGGGTTTTATGACCTGGTAACTAAGACCTTTAAGTCATGTCTTATTTTAATTCATATTCTTATTTTTATGAATAATGTATGGAGTGAAATGAAATTAAATGAAGATGATTAATTTGAGACATTAATCAACTGGGATGAAATTAAATGAAATAAGATGAGATGATATGGGATGACATATATTATAATCTCAGTAAAATGGTGGTCATTTACTGAGATTTTTTCAGTAGACTTTTTGGAGGATCCCGAAAAGTTACGTCCAGCAGCTTTGTTTCATTTTCCCACATTTGTGCACTTTCATAGATATTAAACAGTTAATAAGCCACCGTTATTATACATTTAAACTTGAAGAAACACTAAATAGACAAAATAAAACAAATCACACAACTTCATTCCTCGTGTTCCCGCCAAAAAGTCTGTAACGATTAGCGTGTTCGATATATTGCAACAATCGAAAAAATCACAATTAGTGCAAAATTACAATCAAGCTACGAATAACTCGTTCCCCGACTGATTTGACGGGACTGACGTGGTGGCTTAACTTCGATTGTTTAAACTCAATTTAAGTTTACCGCCATAGAAAATACTCGAAAACCCATAGAGACAGTTTTGCCACTAAAAATTCGTTTTTGGCATTTTGAAATTGTCCTTTACTACAAAGCGGATTCTGAGCTCACACAGTAAGCACCATTAAATATACTTCTGTCGCGCACGTACCTATTATTTCTGTCTGATACGCACAACGATTTATAAAATTCAAATTAACACCAAATTATAATCATTTCAATTCAAGATTGAAGAACTAAATATAGTTATTACCTACTCAGTGCAATATAGAACTGAAACCAATATATATAATTCAAAGCATCTTGTCATTTTCATTAAAATACTTACTCTATGGTTTTTGCGCCCATGATGTTCATTGAAAGTAATTCGTGTTTCGCGGTATTCTTTGAAGACACAATGTTTTTGGTGCAAACACTAGAGATTGTTTGGTTTTCTTGTCAATCCATTACACGTAAGCAAATGATAGCGTTCCTATGCTCTTAAATATTTATGATTATCTTAAAAATTAAAATGTTTGAACGATAGCGTTGACCATTTTTTTTGTAGTGTATAATTTCATGTTTGATATTCAGTCGCCATTATGACGAATTAATATAAAAATGCTCCTTATCTTCAAACCGAAATCGATGATTGGTTCGCGGCATAAATAAATAGACAAGATGTAATAGACTACCCCCTTTTTTAACGCTGGGGATTCCCGATCTAGGGGTTAACAAACCGGGCTTCCGCCAGACTCCGGCGCTTCCAAAGAAGAAGAGGAAGATTGAGGTCCTCCTCTTCAAATTTCTCGAGGCATGAGGCACCACCCCTGCGGTCTAATAGCTCGTTCTATCACCAGTAAATCCGGGTGGCGATCATAGGATGAAGGAAATAAAGACGAAAATGTTAATACTGCGGAAGCATTATGAAAATACAATAATAGTCAAATCAGATTGTATTCTATTTTCTGAGTAGTCCAATCAAATGTTTTCAATAAGATTATTTAGCCTAGCCTATTTTATGAGTCCCCAGCGACAGATATTAATTAATTGTGAACAAAGGTCTATGATATTTTATGTGTTGTTATGTCTCGATTCCACCCACTCCAGTATTACCAGTAAGAGTAAGGTGCACCCATATCTACTGAGCTAAGTGATGGCCTTCAATTAACTAATTGTTCACCTCAAAGTTACGAGAAATTACGTCAATAGACCGAAATGACATTGCTTACACAAAAAATTCGAACTGACAAGAACCTAGAAGAATTCTGTCGGGCAATGTGAAATTATTAATCAAAATGCATTTTGTTTTCATATACCTTAATTTACTCTCCTTACATCGTCTTCGAAGAGCATTGACCCTATGCTGTGCGATGCCATTAAAATAATTTCTTTTTTCGTGGAATCTTTTTATCTTTTGTCCAAAGATCGGCAGCATCGGGACTACGGCATCTTTTGGCGCTGATAACCTCTTAAGATCGACTGTAATTTAGTGTAGCCAATAAACCAAAACGTTTTAAAATTATTTATCTAATTGTTTTCTTTACGATAGTAACAACGTTCATTAGTGTAGACTAATTAAAATATGAATACAGTTGTAAACTCATTTCTATTTTTAGAAAACTGTTTTATAGTTATTTTGTTTTTGCTGGTAGATGAGGACCGACGCTCTCCCGGTTCAAAGGGAGTAATATTTTTTTTTTATTGCCCTTGTAGGCAGACGACCATACGGCCCACCTGATGGTGAGTGGTTACCGTCGCCCATGGACTTCAGCAATGCCAGGGGCAGAGCCAAGCCGCTGCCTACCGTTGAGTACTCTCCACGGAGTTAAGTAGGATTGAGATATCCAATGAGAGTAGGTACCTTTATATCCTGAACGGCGTATGCACATGTAAAGTAATACAAAATACTTTCGTATACAGTGTGTATTAAAACAATAATCAAAAACCGAAGACATATCGAAATGGTGATCCGTATTACCATAATATAATATAATCGCGAGAGCATCGGTATCGCAGGATCCGACTGATGCATGACCACGACCACTCTGTCAAGAGTGTACGAATAGGAAGAAGATTACCATAATACTGAAGGAACTATGATCAAGGAATTGTATTTTTATTATTTTTTTATCGCTTAGATGGGTGGACGAGCCCACAGCCCACCTGGTGTTAAGTGGTCACTGGAGCCCATAGACATCTACATCGTAAATGCGCCACCCACCTTGAGATAAAGTTCTGAGGTCTCGGTATAGTTACAACGGCTGCCCCACCCTTCAAACCGAAACGCATTACTGCTTCACGGCAGAAGTAGGCAGGGTGGTGGTACCTACCCGTGCGGACTCACAAGAGGTCCTACCACCAGTTGAAAACTGTTTTATTGGGTTTTTGAAATTACACGCAATGCAATCAAAAATCAGTTGAGGCCTTGATTTGCACTGGCTCTGTTCGATTTAGAATGCGTGTTCAAGAGCGCCTTTATTCAAACGGCAAGTGCTTGAGTAAGTAAATTAACTTTTTTTTCTTCATCTAAGTTCTTTACTGGTGGTAGGACTTCTTGTGAGTCCGCGCGGGTAGGTACCACCGCCTTGCCCATTTCTGCCGTGAAGCAGTAATGCGTTTCGGTTTGAAGGATATGGCAGCCGTTGTAACTATACTGAGATCATAGAACTTCTATCTCAAGGTGGTAAATGCCTATGGGCTCCAGTAACCACTTAACACCAGGTGGGCTGTGGGCTCGTCCACCCATATAAGCAATAATAAAAAAAGAAGTTAATATAGTTGTTTATTACCGCTTCGATTTTAAGTACGGCCCTTTTACATACACGACGACACGTTGATACAATAACAATGATAATTAATTGTCTGGTCTCTGCTTTTGCAAAACTAAATTGGATGATCCACGATGTGGGAGCTCGCATTCATGTTCCTGAATAAACCATAAAATATTCCTTAATTAAATCAAGAAATGCAAGTGCGTGTCAGTGTAGTAGTAGTAATTAATTAACGGCAGACATAGGTAGGGTGGTGGTGCCTACCCGTGCGGACTTACAAGACGTCCTACCACCAGAAATTACGCAAATTAATAAATTTGCGGGTTAAGTTTTTATTACACGATCTTATGCCTTCACCGTGAAAGTCAATCGAATTTAGGAACTGGATCGCATTGATTTAATCCGCATTTGAGTCGACTATTATCAAAGCCGGCAATGTGACTTTTGGACAATTATTGGTAAATCAGAAAAACGAATTATTGACTTTGTATTCCATTGGCAGTCACAAAACTCTTCTGAACGACATCTTAGATAAATAACAGGTTAAGTATTAACCTTTATTTCATGCAGGTTTTGAACCGTATTCTTTGAAGGAGACGATTATATTCAAATCAATCTGTATTGACATATCAATAACATTTTTTTGTCCAAATGCACAGATTGCCACCTTTGATAATAGACGACTCATTTAGCGAACATTGGAAGCGCAAAAAAGAAGCTTTTATTGCATTTTATAATATATTTAAGCATTGTAACTCGAAATTAAATAAAACTTCAAATTCTTCTTCATCTTGTTTTTTTATTGCTTAGTTGAGTGGAGGAGCACACAGCCCACCTGGTGTTAAGTGGTTACCGGAGCCCATAGACATCTACAACGTAAATGCGCCACCCACCATGAGATATAAGTTCTAAGGTCTCAAGTATAGTTACAACGGCTGCCCCCACCCTTCAAACCGAAACGTATTACTGCTTCACGGCAGAAATAGGCAGGGTGGTGGTACGTACTCGCGCGGACTCACAAGAGGTCCTACCACCAGGTCGTTCCCTCACTGCTGAGGATTGCGACCACATGGGACTTTCTTTCACAGTGTTCGATCATGGATGGCATGGCCCGTTGGTATAGACAATCACCAACCGCTTTCTTTACCAGATCTGATCATTGGTTGGTGTTCTGCCCACGGCGCGCTTGCCCTCTATGCGACCCGAAATTATGAGCTTCTCTAATTCACGTCTGGGAGACCGCAAACAAACTTCAAATAGAATACACATTAACATTGGAACAGCGGAAATTCCCAGTTACGCGGTGCGGATTTTGGCAACACATAGACATAGAAAGGTCGAGGACGTTTGTATTATGGCACTGAGTAAATATTAATAGTGAAATAATAGGGAGGAATGAGGTTTCTGGGACTTGGAAGTGTGAACTGATTGTCTTGTTTATTGACAACGTTTACACAGTGTTTTACTAGAAATGGATTTGTTTTCTTGTTCATGGATAGCCGAGAAATACCAGGACTACACAGATGTGTCGCTCTATACCGCCCAGAAATATCTTCAAACCTCATTTGTGTGAAGGATATGTCATAGCTCTTCGAACACCGTAGTTCATTTTTTTTTATTGCTTAGATAGGTGGACGAGATTACAGCCCACCTGGTGTTAAGTGGTTACTGGATCACATAGACATCTACAACGTAAATGCTGCCACCAACCTTGAGATATTTTAATTCTAAGGTCTCAGTATAGTTACAACGGCTGCAGTAACAGGCAGGACGGTGGTACCCACCCGTGCAGACTCACAAGAGGTCCTACCACCCGTAATTAATTACGAAAATTATAATTTTACGGGTTTGATTTTTATTACACGATGCTATTCCTTCATTGTGGAAGTCAGTCGTGAATATTTGTTAAGTATTTCATTAGAAAAATTGGTACACGCCTGTGGGATTCGAACACCGGTGCATCGTTAGGTATGAATGCACCGGACGTCTTATCCTTTAGGCCACGACGACTTCGCGGGTCTCTCTGAGTCGAATAATACGTGGCAATATTGGAAGCGAGCTCACGATGAGCGCGGTGTCTCCATGTAGCATGGATGAAGTCTGCTCCACTAGTTAGTGGTGCGATGATGATGATTACAAGGACATAGCCTACCTATCTTAAGTGATTATTGTAGTGCTTTGGTATGCTTAAAGTTTTAAAAATGCTTAACACTTGTGTAAATACTGTGTGCTCTTAAGTGGCCAGGTATGCTCATGACACTAGACAAAACAGCTGAAGTCGCTTATTCTTCTTTCATTCTTGAACCTTGTTTAACATTGTGTAAAATTCGAACCATTGTTGTTTCTTAAAGGGGCGTTCAATTTTCGTACTTTTGGCTAATGATTGTTGAGTTATAAGGGGAAGCAACTGATTGCTCCTTTCGTCTTTGAAGTGCTAAACCGTCATCTGTGAAATGTATTAGTAACTGTTACCCAAACGCCGATCGAGCATAACCGGCGATAGTTCGATCGATAGTTTATTCAGCACGTCATTGTATACCTCTCTCACCGTGTCATTGTATACCTCTCTCACCGTTCGGAAAGGGACTTCACAATATCCTACCAGTAATAAATTGGGAAATTTTTATTGTTACTCTGGAATGGATCGCGAATGACCTAATTGCGACAGGTGGGCTCAAAGGCTCAGTCATACGGGAAAGGCTTGCTAATAATTGCCCGACCGCCCCAAGAAGAATTCTAGCAGCTCAAGTGTAGCTTCTAACGCGAGTGCATCTACAGATGGTTCGGAATCGTCAGCCACTGAGGAGCTCTGCAGTGGGTTTTAATGGCATTACATTCATAGTGGAAGTCATACTTGATTCCAGTGTCGAAACTTTCCAAATATTTCTCGAGATATTCAAATCTGTATAGGCTAGCTTTTATCGCGGTCTTTGAGCGCGGCGACCAAATCAAGAAATTTTGTAACGAAAATAAAACCTAACACCCCTACTCCGCCTACCATGTAACTCGCGTTCAACATATTCACACGTTGCGCTTGTGTAGTGTTTGTGAATAAGCGCGCGGCGTAATGTCGCACTGCATGCGCATCATGAAAAGTCTGCCCATCTCTCTCTCGCGCGGTCTAGCTTATGAGTGTGAAGGGTACACCTAATGTTTTGCTTTTGTTAATGTTTATAAATATATCGTGTTCTTATTTTATTACTGTTTTAATATTAAATTATTATTGTCTAATTATAATTAAATAAGTTGATAAGAATGCTATGTAATAGCTTTACCGCGGCAGTCCCCGAGTGTCACACGTGTTTTTACTATAATAATATGTAGTATATGTTACCTATTAAGTTTTAGTAATGTTTTTATTCATCATCATTATTAACACACAGCTATGACAATTTGCTTTTTCGTTATATAGATTGTTTTATTTCGAACAAAACACGAGATTATTGAACTGCAAATAAAATACAATATAAAATATATTAATGTAACAATGGGTTCATTAACGAAAATGTGACTGGAGACACGTCATAAAGGCTTTTATAAAACAAAGAAAAATACCTAATTGTAGGCTTGAAATCGTCGGT
Source organism: Bombyx mori (assembly GCF_030269925.1). NCBI lineage: Eukaryota > Metazoa > Arthropoda > Insecta > Lepidoptera > Bombycidae > Bombyx > Bombyx mori. The sequence continues at coordinate 6,024,198 of NC_085126.1, forward strand.
CGCCATTTGTAGATTCCGTAAATGCAGCTTAATTGCAAACTGAAAGAAAAGAAAAATTGAATTGTAATTTGTTATAAAAAATTACAGTCAATAAAAATTGATGTTTTTATCATTTTGATTCTTATACTTCAAATGTTATATTTAAAATGCGTTTAACATTATAGACCCCTCTAGTAGCAGTTGGAAGTATAGGAGAGTTGTTCAGATTATTTTGTTGTGTTGAGCAGAGTAAAATTTAGTTGATACTAGTTGAGCTACGCTGTGGCTCATGGGAAATACAGACTGGGAAGGTAAATCCTTTTAAAACTCTTAAGAAAAAAGAACCACAACGTTATCAACCTTGAGGTTTCTGGGATATGGATCTATATTAAACTTTATTATTATTAAAAAATAAAATATTTAGCACACGTTTTAGCTGTAAGATGATATCAATATTAGATATATTATGTGCTTAATATTTTATTTTTAATCTAAATAGCTAAATAGTTAGGACACTAAACTCGACTTGGTTAGCGGCATTTCAAAGTAAATTTCTAACAAAGCACTACAAAGCATATATTTTATATTTCATAGTGGAAGCTATATATTTCATATTATATGTAAACGGTATATTATATATGTTTATTGTATGTATATGTTTTCTATAGTAATGTATTGTCTATAGTACACCGCAATATACCTGCAATATTTTTCTATTTTCCAGAATTTCTGTAAATTAAACGGTTGTCTGGAAAAGATCGCTTTTAGCGATAAGGCCGCCTATTGTACAAATATGTCTGCTTTTTGACTATTTTTTGAATGTAAATTGTGTTTTGGTGTGCTATAAAGTGTATTCTTAAGCGGTAGGATGCGGCTTGTGTCTGCCCCTGGGATTGCCGAAGTTCATGGGCGACGGTAACATTCACCATCAGGTGGGCCGTATGCTAGTCTCCCTACAAGGGCCATAAAAAAATTATCTCTGTCTCTCTCTATAAAGCGACCTACTGATTTTCTCGTCGGACCTTCTCTGTGGTTAAAAAGCCGCAACATTGTAGCAATCCTGCATTATTCACGAGGACCGACTCCTCGTAAATAATCCAGGATTACTTTAGCAGGAGCGGCGCGCATTTTAATATTTTTAAAATGTGTGAATGCCATTTATTATTCCATGTATTATATAAAATTAATCATCATTCCATTTATCTTATATTATTACTTCATTTATAACGTTAGTAAGTACGAAGTAAGGCCAGACGCGACCAATTTATTTTAATAAAAGACAGTATCTGAGAAGTCTTGTAAAAAAAAAAGAAATGTAAATGACTTCATATTTTTTCCATAGCGTAATAAAATCTCATTCCACATCAAAACAAATCAGTAATCAAACGTCTTCAAAGCAATGTAGAAGCTAACGTTGTTAATTCACAGTTATCTAGAAACATCTGCTTGCAAACCAATATTTCAATCAGGCGGCTGAATCTTGAATCCGTGTAGACGGCGACCCTTCTCAATTGAAAGTGCAGGAATGCCAATTCAGAGCCTTGTTGTGCGGAGGCCTTTTCGTAAACAAATAAATTAAGGTTCATTCTTAGATTTGTGTTATTGTTACTGCCGTTAATGTTATGAAATTTTAATGGACTAAAAGAAGTAGAATTTGAAGTAGAAATCTTTGTTGATTGTAATTCTAAAATACTATTTTTATTGTATCGTAATTGAAGTCGTCGAGTATAAGACGCTCGGTGTGCTTGTATAGAGCCATGCAACTGTATTGATGATGTACGAATCCTGCAGGAAAGTACTAATTTTTCTAATGGAATATGTATTTAATACACTTTCACGAATGTTTTCCGCGATGAGCGTCTTGTAAAAAGAATATACCCGCAAAAATTTTAATTCTCAGAATTATTGATGTTAGGGTGTCTTTTGAGCACGCACGGGTAGGTACCGCCACTCCGTCTATTTTTGTCGCGACGTGAGTTGAAGCCATGGGTTGAGGCCAATTTGAAGGACAGGCCAACTGTTGTACTATAGAACTTATACGTTGTTGATCTCCATGGGCTCCGGTAACAACTTAACATCAGGTGGACCGTGAGTTCGTTCAGAAGTCTAAAAAAAAGCTAAAACAATCACATGGCCATAACTTTTGTGATTGTTTTGTATTTTGAGTGAGTTTTGAAGATTATCACCAATAACGATGTTAGTGCTAGTCACATCTGACACTACACACTGTTACATTTGACTAGTCTTTGTACCTTTGTAGGACCTCTTGTGAGTCCGCGCGGGTAGGTACCACCACCCTGCCTCTTTCTGCCGTGAAGCAGTAATGTGTTTCGGTTTGAAGGGTGGGGCAGCCGTTGTAACTATACTGAGATCTTAGAACTTATATCTCAAGGTTGGTGGCGCATTTACGTTGTAGATGTCCATGGGCTCCAGTAACCACTTTACACCAGGTGGGCTGTGAGCTCGTCCACGCATCTAAGCAATAAAAAAAAAACTTATGTAGTCATCGGCCTATAGCAGTCCACTTCTGGACATAGACCTCTTCAAATGCACGCCACTGAACACGGTCCTCGGCTTCTCTCATATAACTCTTGCCAGCCACCCTGCATAGATCATCACTCCACCGAATCTGAGGGCATCCTCCACTATGTTTGCCAATTCGCGGACTCCACTCAGGAACACGTTAACCCCCAACACCTATCGGCTCTCCGGCTAATATGTCCAGACCATTGCCACTTCAGCTTAATCATCCTCTGTGCTATGTCAATAACTTTGGTTCTCCGTCGGATCACCTCGTTCCGGATTCGATCCTTCAGAGAAACCCCAAGCATAGCTCTCTCCATAGTGCGCTGAGCGACTTTAAACTTGTGGACCAGCCCAATCGTGAGTTGATCTATAATCTGATTAGGATATCGTACATTTTGGCCCCAAATGACATCATAATGAGAATTCAACAGAGGTCTATCTGTCTGGTGAGGAGCTGTCTCATTATTGTACAGTGGCTATATTATACTGTGAAATCTAAGTAAAAGGCAGAGAAAAGTTCAGTCACAAACTTTGCAATGCATCGTGAATAACTAGTACGTAATTATTCATTATAGAAAACATATGTTTTGCTCAATCTATCATCATTAACCCTTGAATAAAAGGTGATTGCCGATAAAGCTTGTTGGATAAATTGTTTCATTGTTATCTGCTTCTTGACAAGATCAGATTGAAATTAATTTATACTTGCAGTCAATTGAGATGCGTCAATTTCCTTTTTTTTATTTATATCCTGCCATAAATAGAATAGCGCTATGAATTGCGATATTGATTGGCTTGATTTTGACTGTTTGTTTTCGTAAAAGTTTAATCTAGAACTATTTTTGCTCAAAAACAATAAGTCTTGTCCATTGTGCTCGAGGGAGGGTTTTGGGTGTAATGCGAAAAAAACGGGAAGATAATCTTAATATCGTCAATAATCTGATAACAATACGCATTTCACATGATCCAATTCAAAAAATTACAATTTTTCACTTGAATGAATTCGTAATTCGTTTTTCAGCTTTTTACTCCGCCGTTTCAACTATTTAAATGTTTTTGGATAGAAAAAAATAGATTTCATAAGAGTTAAAATATAATTTAAATATAATATGTATTGAACATTTTCAAATTGAAACTGGAATACCGAAATTCATGGATTCCCGACCTTTTGGTGTCAAAAGATTCTAAATAAGAATGTTGATTTTAATGTTTTGTCCTCAGTGGTTCTTCCGGTATTCTCGTATGGTGCAGCGGTGGGATGGTTGTCCCCCATGGGACCCCGGCTGATGGCCTCCGACACCCCTGCCTCGGAACCCGTTCACGCTGACGTAATATCCTGGATGGCTTCCGTGGTTTATCTGGTTGGTACACCTGCGGTTTTCCTGTTCGGATACATCGTTGACAACTATGGGAGAAAGAAGGCTCTGATGCTGACCTCGTTTTCAATGGCTGTAAGTTGAATATAGTTCTAATAAAGGTCTTACGTTTCTTTCTTTCATAATTAATTTCAATAAAAAATTGTCTTATAAATTTGAGCTAATAATCGTTTTATTATTCATACATAAAACACTCTAAATTGAAGGCTATAGTTACGTCCCTATTTATTCTTTTTAATGTGGTTTGTTATTTGTTGTTCGTATTCGCGGGATATTTTCACTCCGAATATACAAAAGATAAACACACCATTTCAACAATATCTATAATATGTCATATATCAATATTAAAATATAAACTAAAAAAAGAGAAAACAACGCTAGGCACTAGAAGACACAAATTAAAACTAAAACTAGAGGTCCCACAGTAGTCGAAATTCGACTATAATTAATTGGAATTGTACACTATTATGATTGTAGTTAATACTTCTATAGTCACAAATTTCGCTAAGACTACACTTTAAAAAATATTAACAAAGGCAAACAATATTTAATCTATTCTCAATTTGACAACAGACGCCAAGAACAAAAGTTTGACAATAAATAGTATGCATGCGTGTGTGCGTCAAATACATGGCATGTAGTGTGTGTAATGTTTTCTTTATTGATTTAATGTATCTTTTATGCATTATTTAAAAAATATATTGCATTGTGCACTTCTTCTCTATATTCTCTGTAAGTGTGGAAAATTTCATACTCCTCCGTCCGCGCAATTTTCGTAAAAAGGGATACAAAGTTTTTGCTTCACGTATTAATATATAGATTACGTTTTTACATTCAACTTAAATCGACGCGCGCGAATCTTGTTGCATGACGTCACGGGACCCTGCGCGTTCGGAAACTCCGATGACGCCCGAGTGCAACCGAATGTTGCACGCTACAAATAGCTTTAATTAGATATAATCTTGTTTTTAGGCATGTTGGGCTTTAAAGCTGTATTCCACGGAGACCTGGGCTCTAATCACGGCACGTGCGATCATCGGCTTAGGGGTCAGCGGCTCGTATGTCGTCACGCCTCTCTACATCAAGGAAATAAGTGAAGATTCCATCAGGGGGACCCTCGGAAGTCTCGTGGTCTTATCGCAAAACCTAGGCAACCTAGCCGTTTATATATTAGGCGAATACCTGAGCTATTACACGACCCTGTGGATATGTTTGGCAGTGCCGCTTTTGCACATGCTTGTGTTCACGACGATGCCCGACACTCCGTCGTACTTACTGAAAAGTGGTAAAGTTGAGGTGAGTTTTTTGAGAACGTTTACTAGAGAATCATTACTGGTGGTAGGACGGCTTGTGAGTCCGCACGGGTAGGTACCACCACCCTGCCTATTTCTGTCGTGAAGCAGTAATGCGTTTCGATTTGAAGGGTGGGGCAGCCGTTGTAACTATACTGAGACCTTAGAACTCATGTCTCAAGGTGGGTGGCAGCATTTACGTTGTAGATGTCTATGGGCTCAGGTAACCACTTAACACCAGATGGGCCGTGAGCTTTTCCGCCCATCGAAGCAATAAAAAATATATTTTTCTTCTGCTTGCATCGTGTTTCTCGGTGCTGAGTGTCGTGACCTTTAGGGAGAAGTTTTGTTTGAACTATGACATTATGAGAATGTTTTAATGAGGTTAAAATTTATGGAGATTGCTTTTCGTTGTTGGTCATAACTAAGCTGGATGGATTGAAATAAAATGGAATGAAATAAAACACATATTGATTGAAAATACTTTAGTCTTTAATCTCGAATTATATTAAAATTAAAAATATTAAATATATTAATAATATTAAAAAACTTAACAATTATAACAGTAATGAAAATTGGTGAATATGTGTCTTAGGAAGCTCGCGATGCTCTGGCCTGGCTGCGATGCCGCGATAGCTCCGAAGCCGAAGTGGACAGCGAGCTGCAGAAGCTGTTAGTTGAGCTGGAACAAAGCAAATCTGGAAAATTTGTCAGCGCTGTCAAAACTCTAAGTAAGTGGTAACTTAGTTATAAGTCTTGTCGTATTTTTCATAAGGTTTACAAACATAATACTAGCTTCTTTTTTTATTGCCTTAATAGGTGGACGAGCTCACAGTCCACCTGGTGTTAAGTGGTTACTGAAGCCCATAGACATATACAACGTAAATACGCGACCCACCTTGAGATATAAGTTCTAAGGTCTCAGTCTTAGACTCTCTTAGGGAGAGCTGTGTGTCTGATTGTAGGTTTTACTGCGGAATTCACGCTAAATTTCCCGGTCTAGAGTAGGACGTCGGACGAGAGTGCAGGAGATTCAGTTAGTCGGTAGGTCACCGAGTTCCACATATCCGGGAATTTCGTATGAGATTCGGCAATCGACCCAAGAAGAAAAAAAATACTGGTGTTGGGCGTATCATAAACCCGGACGATTAGGTATCATTTCCGCAGCGGAGCATTGATGATTACCGATTTGCAGGGTTCATTTCATGTTTCAAGATGGGAGATATATGAGTCGTCTATTATCAAAGGTGGAAATCTGTGCATTTGGACAAAAAAAAAGTATTGATATGTCAATACAGATTGATTTGAATATAATCGTCTCCTTCAAAGAATACGGTTCAAAACCTGCATTAAATAAAGGTTAATAGTTAACCTGTTATTTATCTAAGATGTCGTTCAGAAGAGTTTTGTGACTGCCAATGGAATACAAAGTCAATAATTCGTTTTTCTGATTTACCAATAATTGTCCAAAAGTCACATTGCCGGCTTTGATAATAGTCGACTCATATCTTTGTAGATAGATAAACTTTGATACATGCTTATATATTTTTTATATTTTTATATTTTTACTGGTGTAGGACCTCTTGTGAGTCCGCACGGGTAGGTACCACCGCCCTGTCTGTTTCTGCCGTGAAGCAGTAATGCGTTTCGGTTTGAAGGTCGGGGCAGCCGTTGTAACTATACTGAGACCCTAGAACTCATATCTCAAGGCCTGTGGCGGTATTTACGTTGTAGATGTCTATGGGCTAAACTAACCACTTAAGACCAGGTGGGCTGTGAGTTAGTCCACCAATCTATGCAATAATATTTTTTTATATATTTTGCCTTCGATTGAATCATAGTCAAGTTTGCACGTGTTCCCTTGACGCAACATTTCATTAATCGTATGCAAACAGAGGACGTGTTAAAGGGATGTGGAGAGTGCTCTCCAAACACGATCGGTTCTCGGGCCGGTAGCGAGGCTAACGTTAATGTTTGCACAAGCGATGCTTCTCAAATAATAAAATTGACAGTGAAATATTGATTGATATGTATATTTTTATTGCCCTTGTAGCGGGACGAGCATACGGCTCGCCTGATGGTGGATGGTTACCGTCGCTCATGGAAGTCGGCAATGCCAGGGGCAGAGCTTAGCCACTGTCTACCGTTGCTTAGTCGCTGCCTACCGTTAGATAGAATTATATAAAGGATTATTTTTTTATTTATGTATTTTTATTCATAAAATTATTTTTCCACTAGCGACCCGCCCTCGCTTCGCTTCGGAAACATTAAAACACACATGAAACCAAAAAAATAAATTAAATTTTTTTTTTTAAAAGTAGCCTATGTTCATCAGGGACAATGTCGGCTTCTAATGGAAAAATAATTTTTCAAATCGGTCCAGTAGTTTCGGAGCCTATTCGAAACAAACAAACAAACAAATCTTTCCTCTTTATAATATTAGTATAAATATAGATATTCAAAATATTTTAGAAGGCTCTTGTATTTTCCTTTCTGAGCCGGCGGTACTAGGATAATTATTCTGCTCCGAAACGGTATCGCGTTCTAGTTTCAAGCGTTAGGTAGATTTTATATTTTTATTTTTTTTATTTTTTACTTTTAACTTTTATTTTATACTAGGTGACCCGGCAAACTTTGTTCCGCCTTAGAGGCAATAAATGAGCAGACATTTGATTTTATCATGGTCAATTTCTTATTTGGATAATTAATATAAATCAAAATAGCAAGTATTTTAATGATACTTTATTGGCCGTGTATTTTAGCTGGTATTATTATTGTATTTTCTTGTTCTTCTTCAGTCCTTTCACTCGCAATGTTTCGAATCCTAGTTGCATTACGGCTTCGTCGGGAAAGATTTGATAGTGCTGGTCGCGGCATGGCTTTCTAAATGATTACCTATCTCGGCACAATAAATAGAAATTCGAAACAAACACATCAACCGGTCAACTTCAAAATTCTACTATAGACGGCCGTCTGGTGTAGTGGTAAGTGACATGGTCACTACACAAGGGGGTCGCGGGTTCGAATCCCGCCAAAGGAAGATATTTGTATGATAAATATAAATGTCTTTTCCAGGGTTATGGATGTATATTAAATATATGTATGTTTATAATAAAAATCTTACATTTATATCCGTTATCTGGTACCTGTAACACAAGTTCTTTACGAACTTATCACGGGACCAGTTAACGTGGCGTGATTGTTAGTAAATATTTATTTATTTATTATTATTATTATTTATTAATTAGCCATAGACTACATTACGTTTAGCTGTCAGTTGCGTTTTGTTATTCCATATCAGTTGCGTTTTTTTATACCACGTTTTATGTCGCGTCCCACGGGAGCGTGATAAAAAGTATCCTATGTCCTTCTCCTAGTTCTAAGCTACCTCCTCACCAATTTTCAGCCAAATCAGTTCAGCCGTTCTTGAGTTATAAATAGTGTAACTAACACGACTTTCTTTTATATATATAGATTAGGGTTGAGACTTCTTTTTTTTTATTGCTTAGATAGGTGGACGAGCTCACAGCCCACCTAGTGTTAAGTGGTTACTGGAGCCCATAGACATCTACAATGTAAATGCGCCACCCACCTTGAGATATAAGTTCTAAGGTCTCAGTATAGTTAGAAATAGGCGGGGTGGTGGTACCTACCCGCGCGGACTCACAAGAGGTCCTAACACCAGTGATTACGCAAATTATAATTTTGCGGGTTTGATTTCTATTACACGATGTTATTCCTTCACCGTGGAAGTCAATCGTGAACATTTCTATGGGTAGGTTGTCAAATATACAAATTAACTTGAGCATCCATAAATGTTTTAGTACCGTTTTTTATTAAACGGATGTATTAGTATTTCACTAACTTAATCGTGAAATGTCTGAAACTATTATTCTAATCATTTTATGAAATACTAGCTGTACCCGTCCGCTTCGCTGGGCATTAAAAATTCTCAAAGATTCTCATCATTAACGCCCCCGCAACTGGTGTAGGGAATCCAACACTCATAAACATACTAGCCTATCCATTAAGTACATGTATTTTCTACATGGATACCAAGTTTCAAGTCAATCGGATGCACGGTTCAGTAGTTAAAACGGAACATCCGTAAAAACTACTGTAGATTTATATATTAGTATAGATTTAAAATAAAGTATTTGACATATCCATTTTAAACGTACCTATTTGAGCAAATATTGCCGATGATGAACTCAATAATATTTTTGAATAATTCGCTTAGTTTTACTTCCGTAAACGTGATCTGAATGTTAATACAGATTTGACAATTAAAATAATTAACGAATAGGTATTGAATACTAAATTTATTATTATATATTTGAGATTATATTTCTTATATTTATTTTTTATTTACTTAAAATTATATAGCTATATAATAATATAATATATTTTTTTATTAACATCAAAATACAGTTTATCTTAGTTGAAACTATAGCACAAATTGAGTTGCTCTTATAAAGAGAAACAACATTTAAAGGTATTGCTTCACCACTATTTTTATATCTTTTTATATTTTAATATTTCTTATGTTCTTTCTAATGTTTTTATGTTTCAATATTCGAAAATCTATTTATGTCATCTTTATATTATGTTAACCTCTTTAAAGATTAATCGTATAGAGGTTACATATACACCTATTATTTTTATTTTATTATATTATTTTTTATTATTATTTGAGATTATTTTTTTTACATTAATATTTTTGATTTATATTTATTGCCCTTTTCGTGTTGTTCCCATACCGACTCACTACACAGTGTGCGTTTTAAGTTCGGTAAGTTAGGTTAATCTATGTCTAAAGTTGGATGGTTGATTTTATATGTACATATATATCGAGACCGGATTAAAGTATTTTGAAAGTTTAACATCTTTTTATACAAAAATTAAGTCCAAAAGGAAGCTACTAAAGACTATGATTTTTAAGCTTTTTATATTTACAAACTTGCTTATACTCCTGCTAATGTTTAATGTTTACCGAAATCTATAGACATTACAAAAGTAAATAGATACATGAGTTCGAAGTATTAATAGGATTGTATTACGGTTTTCCTATTCAGAATGGATGGATGTTTAGGAGTTGAAATAGGCAAGATGGTAGTACCGATCACACTAGATACTAGATTTGTTAGGATGTAGGAAAAATAGCTTATAGCGCAACTTATGTTGAGTGATCGAGACAAGTACAGGTAACCTCCTTATAACACGGTAGATACATTCCTGCAAAGTCCCGTGTTGTTTGAAACCGTGTTATACATATAAGACTCGAAGTCAGTACAAAAAGGAGAGTAATATTTCTAAATGAAACATCTCAACTATGCCTGTATGTATTATGTTATCTATTACACATAAAAATAAGCATTATAATTTCGGCAATTCTCATATATTGTGTGTTCATAATTTTCTAAATAATTTTAAACAAAAATCTCGTTACCATATTGTTAGGAGTGTCGCGTTTTAAGAGAGTTTTATGGATTTTTTTCTTTTCGTGTTAGAGTGGAACCGTTTTGTAAAATACCGTGCTTATAGGAAGGAGGGTAACCTGTAGGTAGTGGAAATTTCATTAAAACTCAAAAAACGGACATTCTACCATTTAGCGCATTACTGTTTCACGGTAGATACAAAATAGTACGGGAGCTCAAAATATGCCCACATTTTGCGTCTAGTACCTGGGGGTAATGCGAACTTAACATTGAAAAACTTCGACAAAGTAGGTAGGTAGGTAGGTTTTATGGTAGGCAGTGGCTTGGCTCTGCCATTGCTGACGTCCGTGAGCGACGTGGGCCGTATGCTCGTCTGCCTACAAAGGCAATAAAAAGAAAAAACTAAATTTTTTATTGTAACGAATGAAAGTGACGCAGTTTACAAACACGCAACGTTTGTGTTAAAGTTTTCAAACAGTATCGTCGACGAACGTTCAAATGAATTTGAAACTAATTTACAAAGACAGGTGGGTGGCGGCATTTCCGTTGTAGATGTCCATGAGCTCCGGTAACCACTTAACACCAGGTGGACTGTGAGCTCGTCCACCCAACTATGCAATAAAAAATAAAACAATGTACGTAAGATTACATAATCGAATTTACATTTATGCCTAATGAAAATGTTAGAAGTTACTATGTAGTGAATTCTAGTTGCTTATTGAAAATCGAGCCTAACTAGAAAAAAGTTCTAAGGTAACACGCACCAAAATGCCATCGCCATGTAATGTTGTACTTTGGGAGGTGTTAAAGGAAAACGTCTTCTTGCGTGTATTCCATGTTTAATAATTATTAATCCTAGTTTACAATTATGAAGAAGCCTATGTTTCTGGGTGGTCCGCCTTATTAGGGAGACATACGTGATTACAACTGTTAATTATGTTATATACTAAATGCTATGCTATACACTTCATTGGAATCGGTTAAAATTGGTTTTTTGCAAGTAAATTGATCCGAGCTTTTGACGCTGATATGAAAAGCTGCCGGTGTCAAACTAATTGTTTATCCACGATCGTTTCGCGTGGGACGTTGAGCATACGAGCGACGTTGAGCCCTATTAAAGAACTGGCTCCACCGAAATCACCACTGTCCACACAAATAAGTATGATTTATGTCATCGTTCAGTTGATAGACGGGTTTGGGTTGCGCAATGAAACACGTTGCTGGCCACACAGTTAGATTTTTCTTGTTATTTTAACGGTAATCTGCGATTTAGTTGTTGTTTTTGAAGTGAAAACTTCTTTAGAATCGTTGTGATTTCAAACCGGATGCAACGGAAAAAACGACAGGTAAGAGACACAAATACAAAAATGTGTAAGATGAAGGCAGCAAAGAATGAGACAGAAATATACATACTATTTAATACAGCGCCATCTGTGAGATTGTTTAATACTAACGTGTGTATGAAAGCTCTTGTAGTGAATTTTAATTTAGGATTATACGTGAAATTAAAATATCAATTCACAGAAGGCGCTACCTTACAATTATTTACTAATGACAAAATTTTACATATACTTAAGACGTTTAGGATAATTGTATTTTAATTTTGGAAGGTTTCACTTCTACCACGTGTGAATTGCACACGTTTTGTTTTTTTTTTCTTCATCGATAACTACAGCACAGCTCTATGTCGTCCGCGTTAAAATGCAAATGTTGTGTTTGATTTCGGAATTGTTTTAGGTCGGAGCTTAAGTTGTTCCAGAAATATTTGCACGACTTCAAAGTCAAATAAGTATCTTGAATGATTATTTTAATTTTCATCGCGTAATTATTAAGCGATGTTCGAATACCTATTGTATTTTTAAAAGGGTAAACAAGATCGTTTTTGGAATATAATTAATTTTAAACGCCTAAAGTTGTTTAATGATGATCCTTGTCCACAGTATTCGCAACGTCAAAGAAATGGCTAATAACAATATCACGGCTAATACTATCCAAAGATAACATGTTACGGACTTGAATTTATCAATTTATAAATTTGTGTTATTATTGGAAATCGGGGATGTTGTGCACACGAGTGCTTTTACTAGCCTTTTTTACCGGCTCCGGTAATCACTTAACATCAGGTGTAAAGCGTTGTGAGTGAGGTTCACCGATTGATACGATAAAAAAGGAACTTATTTTCCTTTTTTTGCTGCTGCCCCTTATCCGGTGAACTCCTTAGTCGCTACTTGGGACTATTCTAGACGGAAACCAAGTGCAAAGAGAAACACAGGTTTTATTTCAATTAACACACACTAAGCATATATGAGGCCGTCAGCGCAAAAGTGACCTAACCCACAATTTTTCATAATCATGCTTATAATTATGTATATTGTTATTTATTTAAAAATAATAAATTTTGATGCAAAACCGGCATAACCCGCATAGTTTCACCCATAGATAACGGATGGCTTTGTAAACATTATTTTTTGCGCGTGTTGTTTTTTTGCCTACTACCTACTCAATTTCAAATTCATGAAAATTTAAACCTCATTGCTCCGTAATAACTATGGTAAGCTTAGGCCACTTTTGCGCTAACGGCCTCATATGTTTTGTTCATATCATTACAGTATCAGACAGAAATACGTTCCGGGCTTTTCGTATAACCCTCGTGATAACTCTGGCTCGAGAGCTTTGCGGTTGCCTAGCCGTGCTACACTTCGCTTCGCTGATATTCAGCAAGGCCAGCTCGGGCTGGGTGTTGACTGCGAACCAGCAGGCCGTGGTGCTGGGCGTCGTGCAACTGATCGGCTCGTGCACCGCATCGACTCTAGTCGAAAGGACTGGTAGAAAGGTGAGTATTTATTCACATAGATATGTTATACCGAGGCTAAGTTTTAGTAAAGGCTGGCCCGGACTAATAGGTAATCGGTAGGTACATCTCTTTTTTTTCTACCTAAGCTGCTAGCCTTAAGAGGCTATGTCAGCGTAACCGGGCGAGTATCTGAGCTCACGGGGCTCAAACCAGGAGTCTAGCAAGAGCAGTGCTTAGCAGAATCTACCACCGGATCGGAAACGCGACCCACTGAGAAGATCCGGCGAGAAACTCAGGGGGCTCTAGTTCCTCAATTAGAATATATATGATTGTTGTTCGATTTTTTTTTCTTTTATAGCGCTTTAGGTTGTACGATCTCGTGAGTTACCCCGTGCTAATTAAGCGCAGACCTTAGTGTGACGTCACATGATAATACTCAGTTGTGTTTGATATAACGGATATAAATCGCAACCAAACATTACCATACTAAGTGCTATTGCTTTATCTGTTAAGTTTCTTATTATTATTTGGGGTTTGATTATTCTTTCTTGAAGAGAGTATGGTGATTAATGGAACACAAAAACGACTATTGATCACTAAGGGGACGCCACTAGCGCGTTATGTAAAGTTTGTCCACCTTCAAACAGGAAGGCTTCGCAAAGGAAATAGGCAGGATAACAGTAACTACTCGCTTAAAATACTTACCACCTGTTCATACTTGTTTACCATCACAGCACGAAGGTATAGGTAATACTCAAAGAACCCAGAACACAGCTGCGGGGAATCCCCTGATCGCCTGTGTGACAATCACGCGTGGTAAATAATTAAATTATTATTCAAGACAAAAATAATATTGACGTAGAAAAAGATACGAGTACTATTGATCCAAATAGAGTTAGGCGTGCCACCTCGAATTCATTTGAGGTCAAATTATATAAGTTTAGTGGCATCCGCTACAAGATGTCGCTAGTTTCGATACAAAAAAATATTTGTCTTAAAGTATCGCAGTTTCAGGGCTCTGTGCCCACAGTCTGTGTAAAGTATGAAAGTATGAAATTATATATATGATTTCATTAAATTAGTTCAAGAATACCTACGAAATATTTTCTCGATAAATCTATTAAGTAATATTTAAGGTGACTTCAGTGTGCTTAGTGCGAATTTTTTAACGTTTTCGATAGCGTAAAACTTAGCTCATATTTGTATGGAATGGGATCGTTTGCCTACGTTTGCCGCTAGGGACGCTGTTCCAACTGCATATAAAATTGGGCTAACTATTACGCTATCGAGAACGTTAAAAAACTCGCACTAAGCACACTGGTCTATGGATTACATTAACTTAGCAGATACTTTATTGCCTCGATTAGTGTTATGAAGAGTATCGTGTGTTTACTTTCAGCCTCTACTCGGCACGACGTGTTTAGTGTCTGGTATATCGATGTGCGCGTTAGGAGCGTGGTTCTACGCGCAGAGCGTCAGCGCCACCGGCGTGTCGTGGCTGCCGATAGCGGCGTTATGTTTGTGCATCTATTGTGATGCGGCCGGACTGCAACCCGTGCCTTTCGTTATCATGACCGAAATGTTCTCTTTCCAGGTAACTAGACATTTGTCTTATCTCTAGTCATCTGTTTGTAGGCACATGAATGTGCTATAAAAGTCACAAATTGCGTAATAAATAAGTGTTTTTTTTTTATTGCTTAGATGGGTGGACGAGCTCACAGCCCACCTGGTGTTAAGTGGTTACTGGAACCCATAGACATCTACAACGTAATTGCGCTACCCACCTTGAGACATAAGTTCTAAAGTCTCCGTATAGTTACAGCGGCTACCTCGCCCTTCAAACCGAAACGCATTACTGCTTCACGGCAGAAATACGCAGGGTGGTGGTACCTACCCGTGCGGACTCACAAGAGGTCCTACCACCAGTAAAAATGTAAAGTATGAAATTATATATATGATTTCATTAAATTAGTTCAAGAATACCTACGAAATATTTTCTTGATAAATCTATTATGTAATATTTAAGGTGACTTCAGATTTAGATATAAGAACTAGAGTTCCTTGTTTTAGCTCCGCGGTACAGTCACTTCAATAGTGATATCGTTCGCGTGTGCTCTAGTATCGGTTGAGCTCCGCGTGTTCCAACCCCTGGCGGCCTCAATGGGTCTCCATATGGTGTTCTGGCTGTTCTCGGCTGTCTGCATCATCAGCACAGTGTACATAGCTTGCATGGTGCCGGAGACAAAAATGCGAACCCTGGACGAGATCTACACTGAAATAGGTGGCAAGAAACAGAAGGATTGCGAGGCAGACGTCACTAAATTGTAATCAGATATTTCCTTTGCTCTGTTAAAAATTAATGTAAGATATTATTTTCAGTACGTAATCAACTTTATTGTTCAGTTCCATATAAATATTGGACTGTTCTAGATCTAGGCTAATAAATTATAAAATATAAATTCGTATATTTTTCGTAACAACATGGAATTATTTTTATAAAGCTGTAGGTAGGTACATATACTATGAGTATTGCTGTCTATAAGAATAGGTATTTATAAAAATTGACAATTTTAGACCAACATTTTCCTTTTTATTATTTTTTTTTTTTGACATTTACGTTCCGTAGTTTAATCATAAATTGATTATTGTTAAATTGTGTACTTGTTAGAAATTTATTAAATTATTATTTTTATTTATATTATTGACTTCACAGATTTT
The DNA here is from genome assembly GCF_030269925.1 of Bombyx mori. NCBI lineage: Eukaryota > Metazoa > Arthropoda > Insecta > Lepidoptera > Bombycidae > Bombyx > Bombyx mori. The sequence goes on from NC_085126.1 coordinate 6,040,321, forward strand.
AGGTTAGAATTGTATTGTTATATTGATTTAAATACTATTTATAGTTATTTTAATTTTATTTCCGAATGTCTCATCTAAAGTATCTTACTCCTCTTTTAAGTAAATAGTTTAAAAACGTTCCTAGTATGAAATATTTCGGCCATTTTAGCGGGAACAAAGAGTGATCTGATAATGTCTGAATTGTTTGAATTTACCACTTTAATGTTTCTTCAGCCTTGATCGTGTAATAAGAATGTAACTGTACTTGATTCTTAAGTCAATTTACGTATCTGTGGATTCCCCCCATTTTACTGAGTTACTAGACTACGTCAGACTAAAAGGTCAAATAACCAAAAGCCGCAATGTACTCTTTTTTGTTTTTCAAAAAATGTGAAGATTTAATTAAACTCAATAAATGAAACACGCTTATTTCTTTGTTTAATTTTACCACCAGGGCCATGAAACTGAGATACTTTAATTTTTTTATATGGAGACTAGCGACCTCCTGTAGCGGATGCTCCTAAACTTATATGTTGTTAAAGTTAAGGTATTTCATTAATGTTTAACTAAACACAGAAATAACAAAATAAAAAATCATACAAGTCTCTTTGTTATAGACAAATTGAAATTGAATATGTGGTTTCAGAAAATTTACAAAATCCTTCATTAAAAATAAAATATAGGATAGGTAATATGATATTGCTATGAGAAACTAATTGAAGCGAAGCCATCTAGTGGCTGATGCCCGTAAACATTTTTTGTTGAGTGTTTGAGTTGCCTATCGGTTTTTTTTTATTGCCCTTGTAGGCAGACGAGCATACAGCCCACCTGATGGTGAGTGGTTACCGTCGCCCATGGACTTCAGCAATGCCAGGGGCAGAGCCAAGCCGCTGCCTACCGCAAATCTATAACTAATTTATGTGAATTATCTATGTTTACCACATTCGAAATTCTGGCAGTAGTCCCTTGCTCCAAAACATGCCGTGCGAGCCAATACACTGCAATACTGCAATAACGCAGTCACCCTCAGACAAAGTGCACAAGTTTCTCGCCGAATCTTGTCAGTGGGTCGCGTTTCCCATCCGATAGTAGATTCTGCGCAGCACTGCTCTTATTAGGGCTAGTGTTAGTAACGTTTTCAGGTTAGAGCCCCGTGAGCTCACCTACTTGTACGATGACGCTGGCATAAACCCATAGGTTACCAGCTAAGGTAGGTAAAAAAAAATTAGTTTAAATTTTTTTTTCAAATATGGAATCGTATCGATTAAATAAAACACAAAACTCACAAGCAATGGAATGTTTACATTTTAATGACAATATTCTTAAATATATAAATATATAAGTACTTATACGATTTAAGTATGAAAGATTGTCTCACTCGATTATAATCAAACATTAACATTTTTCTATAGTGCGTTTCATATTTAGGATGTATTTTTAGTATCCTAATATGTACCTACTAAGGATGAAAGGTAGATGAGAGTCATTTTTGAGGTGGTTCAAATAGAAAAGTTGTATCTCAAAATATTAAACTGCAATTGAATAAGTGAAGATGGCGCTAGTGTGACTTCAGGGACTATATTGCGAGTAGTATACTGAATTAATTAGTTAAATAAATCAATAAAACTTTAAGTATGTAAACATTCTTTAACTAATAAATGTAAATTTTAAAATTCAAAACGTTTATGGAATAATAACGCCATCTTACTTTATAGTTTCTTGATGTTTTTACATAAAACTTCTCTATAAATATTTATATAGTTTTTCTTTTCATTTGACATAGCAAAATGGCCATGTCATTAACATATCAATCATGGATTATCTTCATTCAAGTTAGAAGGATAGACAATATAACCAATCTAAAAGTATCATTCAATATGACTTCTACAGATCAGACAATCTTTCAGAATCAGTCCAGAAATTTATATAATATTAGAATGTAAAATATTCTTTACATAGGTACTTACTTACAAGTGTGATCTTAACGCACAAATATGGAAGTTTTTTTTTTCACCAGAAGACGTACACAATTACAATTTAGAAAATGTGTTTTGAAAGACATTAATTGTGCTCTCTTTACAACTCAATTGAATATTTAAATCTGAGGAGTGATTAAATAAATTACCGAATGAAAAACACCTTCTACTTACCACAACATAGTTATAATACTCGTTACAGTACTGATAAATTATAAATTATTTTATTTAATTCCCCAAAAATATATACGATTGACGAAAACAATTTTACTGGCGCATCACTAAAACAAAGATCACTCCTCTATTTAATTAAAATCTAAGACATATAATAATCTAAACGTCTTAATCTATAAAATCTATAGTATAAAAGATTATGTACGTATTTATAAGCCTATAATAAATTTAGTAAGTGGTTTTTTATATATAATTAAAGAGTAACAATGTATGTATGTACTGGTAATTTGATCAGTAATTTAACGTGACATCACATGGTCTTTTATGTAGTTCGGGCTCATATTAAGTATTATTGCATTTAATATTTAATTTAATAAGATAAAAATTGTCATTCAGGATCGATGTGTACTTGAAGAAACTTCGAAACAAAGCCTCCCATTAGTTACTACAACGGAATTATAACTAGCTTCTTGAAACTGTTGCCTAAAATAAAAGTAGGTAAGTAAATACAAACTGGTGGTAAGACATCTTGTGAGTCCGCACGGGTAGGTACCACCACTCTGCCAATTTCAGCCGTGAAACGGTAATGCGTTTCGGTTTGAAGGGTTGAGCAGCCGTTGTAACTATACTGAGACCTTAGAAAACATCTCAAGGTGGGTGGCTCCCTATGGGCTCCAGTAACCACTTAACACCAGGTGGGCTGTGAGCTCGTCCACCCATCTAAGCAATAAATAGAAAAAAACTGAAAAAACAACCAGAAAATTGGTGACTGCAATTCGCATAATACTCATTTATCATAATTTTAAATCGGAACCAATATCCATTATCACTTAGAGCTTCGGAACATTTTCTGAAAGCATGTATACATAACAAACGTTCATTAGGTATTTATTTTCTCTAATAACTACTCATGACATGACATGTATCACATTAAACGCAGACCCTAAATTTTTTGTAGAAGAAAAAGCAATAGGTATAAATTGATGGAATATAATCCAAAAACAAGTAAGTACTTTTCAGTATAGTTCAAATTACTGATCAAAGTAAAATTAATTATGTTGTTTACATATTAAATATTACAGTTAGTTGTAAACTTTGCATTAGTATCACGAGGTTTCTATCTAGTTTTGTGAAAATATTATCATTATCATATATATATCATATTTAAGCAAAATATACTTAAATACAAAAATTTTGGCGTACACAGTTCAGAACGAGCACAGATTAGGTAAAAAATGTAGATTAAATAGTTTTAGACGTAAACACAATAAAACATGTCCATAAAACTCGTTTTCTTCGATCAACAATTATTCATATATGAGTCGTCTATTATCAAAGGTGGCAATCTGTGCATTTGGACAAAATTTTTTTATTGATATGTCGATACAGATTGATTTGAATATAATCGTCTCCTTCAAAGAATACGGTTCAAAACCTGCATTAAATAAAGGTTAATACTTAACCTGTTATTTATCTAAGATGTCGATCAGAAGAGTTTTGTGACTGCCAATGGAATACAAAGTCAATAATTCGTTTTTCTGATTTACCAATAATTGTCCAAAAGTCACATTGCCGGCTTTGATAATAGTCGACTCATATAAGAACAGCAATATAAAAATTTCAATTTTAAAAATATATACCTATTTAAAATACATAAATAATTTTATGTTTTTTGTAATTTTATGTTTGAACATGTTTACTCATAAACTGTATACACCATTTATAAAAAAAAAAACAAATTACAAACTAAATAAATTCTAGAACGCTTTGGAACATAACCTAAAAGTACAAAAAAAAACCAAAAAAAAAAACCATCCGTTACCAAGAACACAACAGATCTTCGTGTTAACTTAACAAATAAAAATCATCACAAATAGGCAAGACAATCTCTAAATTCCAATCATTTTAACAATATTGCACTAATATTGCAATGTACGTTTATATGTACATTCGAAAGTTGAAAAAAAAAGGTGCAAAATACGGCAGCCATTTTATTTCAAGTGTCAAAAATAAAACGAGGTAATGCCGAACAGGTTAGGTATGCAAAAGCGCATCTAACAGTATAGGAATACGGTTCAAATAACAAAGACTGTTTTCCGTGAATATCTCTTAGCTCACGGTTTAGTTCAGGCATAATGCATTTCATGTTATGTTGCATTGTCTTCAAAATTATTAAAATATTTTTTACTTTATTTAGTTTTATTTATGGCGGTTCAATGTGATATGCAAATTGTAAACCTTTAAAAGGTGAATTAGTTTTCTCAATTTTTTTTCCAAAATAACTCCAATAATTTTTTTATATATATAAGCGACTATGTAATTAACTTTTCTTATACAATAATTTTGTGTCACCAGAGACGTACCGATATTGGTTAGGCTGTCTATGAAACATTTCGATTTTAAGCATCGATTTTATTTGAATCATTTTTTACATCGGGGAGTATCGATTTTCGTGTGAACTTAAATTAAATTTTCAAAAAATAATTATAATATAATAATAATAAAAGTAATTTGATTTGGTTGCGTTAATTTGGTTTCCACGGTCGGTGGTCAATGTCAAAAAAAAAACAAATCCTCAGTCTTTAATTAATTTTTAGTGATGTTTTTGTAATGTAAAAAATTTGGTATTCAAAATTTGAGCTTACATTAGTGTTAGCAAATATCTACATTGCGATTTTAAATGTTCTGTATTCCAGACGTCAAACAAAGTTCGTTGAGTTTTAGCTATTCATTCTTAAAAATATAATATATATACCAAATATATATTTTATTTAATAGGTTTAAAAGGTAATAACGTTACCTAAGTACTTTATTTCAAAAACTTTTGAATAAAGCTTTTTGAAAAACCATACATGTGTAAAATTATAAAATTAAATCAAAAGATTTATTTTTATATAACGGAGTATAACATTTAAGTACATACGTATCAAGTAAATAAATAAAATAAAAACTTGTAGAGCCTAACAGGGTTGTACCGCAGGCCAATTTTTTTTTTTTTTTTAAGGTTACGGGATATTCATTATTCATTCTTTGATTGCATAAAATCGGAAATTTATTAATCAAAGTGACTGCAATCGTACGCATTGAATTCAGAATAAGTAAAAAGATTTAAAATATTACAACCAATCCTCTCGTATTTTAAACGAACCGAATTTTAATATAATTGCATTGGAAGGGAAGTTTAAATTGACTTATTTGTACATAAAATGGAAGGAATTGACCAATGGAAGACGAAACAAGAAGTATGTAAATATACTGATATGAAGGAATAGATAAATAAATAGAAATACATTTGTAAAATTATGATTAAAAAAAAATGTCTTCTCACTATCAAAAGCGGAGCCCGGAGGAGCACAATCTCTCTCACAGACATTCAGTTTATAAATTAGTTTTTGAACATTCCAACCTAAGAGTGAAAGACATAATTTTTGAATATTTTTTAAAATTACATATGATTGTATTAAAAACGTGATGTGACAACCCTAACTGGTCTGCAATCGAAAATGTAGACACGGCGTATTCCTATAGACTTACCAAACACATAAAGCAAACACTAAGTAAATGTTTCCATTCTTTCAAATTAAAGCTTCTCTCTTTGTATATTGCAAAGCTGCCAATTGCAGCAGTAGTTTAGTATCAGAAACCAATTTCTTTACTATAAAATATTCATGAAAATATTATTTTTTCACTTCTATCCTTTATTAGTACTTTAGTAGTATTTGTTATATGCTCTTCAAACACATACCGCAATTAAATCAAAATAAATACGTAATCATAATGTTTAAACATAAAAAATAATGTACTATAGGGGGTCTAAAATTATGTAGACTGGTTATTAATTTTACTCACATTTAAAAATGTTTTTTTTTTTTCAAACAATGTTTATATCGACATCAATTTTTTTCTGACTTCTAAACATTAATTAAATCAATCACATCACTCAAAAAACAGTATCAAAGGAATCTAATAGTGCATTTGCTAGCCTAACAGATTAATTTGACGATTCTAAAACTATGTATGGTACAACAAATGTATTTCGTATTGAAGCACTGCCTAAACTGACGCAAGTTGATTTGGAGCAGTGGACCAGGGGCAGCAACGCAACTTGAACGTAGATTAAGTACATTAGAAGACGAGTAGTTAGATAAGTTGCCTGTACCAGCTTAAGTACTCATATTTACAGAAAACAAATAACATAAAGCTATCTTCGAAATATGTATACATATATATTTTTAATGATAATGAATTTTTCAAATAGAATAAATTTAAAAATTTTTCAATAATTACACTTCAGTTGAGTCGGTCGGTTTTAATATTATTACGAGAAAATAGTTTTTTTTTTTGCATTAATATTTTCCTTATAGAGATGCACAAAATATACCAAATTTTTGTTCTCAAATGTACATCACGGACATTAGTTCCAATCTGAGCTCACATAACTAAATTTTATTTTAAGTCGGTATATGAGAACGCATCTTTTAATTTCGCGTATACTATCTTCATTTTATTTTTTATACAGCGACGAATACAGGGGATTAACTCTAATACAACGACATCTATTATGAAAAAATCATCGAACCAACAAAACAAAATATGCGCAGTCATTCTCATTGGACATACACAGACTACAACACAAAATATATATTTATTTATTACACATAATAGGAGAAAACGAATTAATTTTATCTTTAATAATTAATCGTTCAAACTATTAATATTTACTCCGCGATACATAGATGGCGCTAGTGTTCGTGATTTTTTGAGGGTCGGTACTTCTGCAGTATATAGTATTTATATATTAAAACTAGTTAAGTATATAATAGTCATATAGTACATAGTGCTTAGTAGGTTCGAGTACGTGCGGTTATGTCCGAGGATAGTAATGTCCCGTGCGAGCCGGCAGCGGAGGAGGCGTATCCTGAAAAGTACAAAATAAGTCTTATTAAGTTTTAGTCTTAGTAAGTTTGTTAGCCTTAGTTAGTAAGTCTTGTTAGTCTTAGTCATATAAATTTTATACTTATTGCTTAGACGGGTGGATGAGCTCACGACCCATCTCATGTTAAGTGGTCGCCGGAGCCCTTATTAGCCGGAGATTACTGGTGGCAGGACCTATTACTGGTGGTAGGACCTCTTGTGAGTCCGCACGGGTAGGTAACATCACCCCGCCTATTTCTGCCGTGAAGCAGTAATGCGTTTCGGCTTGAAGGGCGGGGCAGCCGTTGTAACTATACTGAGACCTTAGAACTTATATCTCAAGGTGGGTGGCGCATTTACGTTGTAGATGTCTATGGGCTCCAGTAACCACTTAACATCAGGTGGGCTGTGAGCTCGTCCACCCATCTAAGCAATAAAAATAAAAAAGCCCATAGACATCTGCAATCTAAATGCCCCCGCCCACCTTAAGACGTAGGTTCTAACTCTGTTTTTACAGTACAACGGCTGTCCCTACCTTCAAATCGAAACGCATTATTAGCTTAAGGCAGAAACAGGCGGACTTGTGGTATCTACCCGTGCGGGTTCACAGGAGGCTCTACCACCATTAAACAATTAAAACTACTTCAACAACTCGTGTTTTTATTAACATGGTTATTTACGGCATTTGGTTTTAAAAAATCTGAACCGCCTGATGTGGTTTTTGCAATTTCCAGGCCCGTATTTGGGAGTTTAGTACCTATTTTTCAACCAGTTGCCAGTGCGACAGATGGCGTTACTCGTACCGGCAAAACATTATCTTAATATATTATTTTTAATAGGTAAATAATCATCTGTAAAAATGCATAGCTATTAACATGTCGAAACTTAAAATAAATAAGCTTTGATGAAAAAAAAAGAAAACATAAAAGCAAGCAAGCGAAAAAAAATAAAACAAACCTCAAAAAATAATTGCAAAATACGTTTCGTGACTAGGTGCTTATGCTCTGGAAATAAAAAGAAAAACAAAACCATGACTGACAAAATAACATAGCAGAAAAAAAAAAAATAGGGATGAAATAAATATACTGTCAAGTGCACTAAATATACAATTTGCAAAATGTAATAGCACCTAGGACAGCACCCCTATTTATTCCTGTCAATGTCGTAAATATCGACTGAGGAGTTCACAGGAGAATGAATAGCAGCGTTCTTTGAGTACTACATTGCCCATTACAATTGTGGCGACAATTGTGGCAAACTGCATCTACACAATCATCAACCCGCATTTACTGGTGGTGGGTGAGCTGACCGCTCATGTATACCACCATTCTGTCTAAATCTACTTCGAAGTAACTCTGGGTTCTGGTCCGAAGTCTGGGATAGCCGTTATGAAATACATTTGATACCACCCGCCTCGGATAGCGCCATCCTTGGTCACGATGTTTATCGATTGATATAATATATGTATTGGCATTTTCACATGATTTACGCGTAATAACATTTGTTAAACTAATAGACTTGTAACAAACTATATAACAAACCATGTAACAACCTATATACAGGATCTGATTTATTTAGCAAAGCTAAAACACGCTACAAGTTCGCATTAGGAGATATTTAAAGGATTATGTAATTTAATTTCACTTTACCCGGTCAACATATTACATTAAATTGACGTAAGACCCTTTGGCCTTTTGACTTTTGACGTTTTACTTTAAGCAGTGTGACCATATTTTATTTTAATTATCCAAGATCAGTACTAGTAGACTAGTACTAGCGACATCTTCATTGCAAGTTCCGAATGACAACAGGACTACAGGGCTACGACAAAGATCTTCTCTTAATTGTTTCCCCAAAACCTACCTAAATCGGAAACCTGGATCATAGAGCATTTACTTTAATAAAGTATGATTTATTCAATTCGGAATGTATATTATAGCTTAACATCAGAAATATGAAGGTTGATGAACTCGTACCGTGCGAAATGGTAATATACCTTAAAGCTAGCGCTTAAGACTGAAATTCAACTAGATAAGGAATTATATTAAATAGGAATATTAATTAAATAGGATAATATGTGAATATACCACTACTAAGGCTTAGGAACGAAATAATAGTATTTTTTTAATAGATTTCACAGTAACTTTCTACATAATTTAAAAATAATTCAGTAGATCACATAAACAGAATTCCAAGTAGAATGAAATGTGAAATATATGAATTTGAATGAAATGAATCAAAACATGGCGTGAGTGGGTTTTGTATTCACAATCGTGTGTCATAAAAGCTTTATAGTTATGAAGCTTACAAGAAAACTTACTTGTACATTAGTATCGTGTAGATAGTGTCTCGGCGGTTGAGGTCTAGGCATTGGCTCGTCGCTATCGTCGTCCTCTTCAAAATCTATATGGTGAACGTAGTTTTAAAACATAAAAATAAATTCCACTTTTGACACAAGCCAAACTAAAAACTAAGTTTTTTTTTTTTAAATACCGGGAATGCTGGTTAGGCTATTGTAATAAACTAGTGAAAATCTAGTACGAGTCATCGATCCTTAAGTCCTTGATCTGTGTTAAAATATTCAAGTAAATTTTGAAGAAGGTAAATTTTTTAATGAAAATTTCCACTGTTAACAGAACTGTGATAATAATTAGACTTTTTTCTATGAACAAAGTTTTTTTCCTACCTATGCTGATAGCCTTGAGATCCAATATCTAAAACTCCGGAAATCATTTTAAACTTCTTTCATTAATAAAAATTATATCCCTAAATGACAAACGTTATTTTATTTCGATTGAAAATTGCTTTGGATTTTTAAGTTGCAAAAAAATTAATGAAATACAAAAAACATATTACAAAGTGATGTTCATGTTATTTCTTAGTATGTATTTTCCATTCAATGTTTTGGTCACACATATCCGAATAAAAGATTTCTAAGTTACGCAAACTTCTAAATACAGAACAAAATGGACGAAATCACATTCAGAAGACATGCAAATCCATGCAGGACTGAGTTAGGAATCAGTTTCCAAAACATTGACAAGTTTTGCGTTTTTTTTCCTCAAATTGAGTTGAAGTTATACAATTTTCAAGAAAACAGAACATTCAAAAGGTTGCTTAGTTAGAAATTTTATTTCCAATACAATTCAGTATTCAAAATGTAGTCCCAGCCTAATAGGAGGTTTCATTGATTGAAGACATGAGTGGATGAAGGGGTTAAATACCATTTTTAAGATTTTTGAGTTTTTACATTGAATGAGGGTGTTATGTGCCTATAAAACATATTAGACCTTAAAACGCCGGGTTTAAAGGCTATTTTTAGAGATTGCATGTGATGAAGGAGTTATGTAAGAAAAAGTATAAGTAAGAAAAGATTGATGCCCGTTTTCTTAAAATTAACAGATTGTTTCATATCCCCTTCATCCACTCATGTCTTCAATTCCAAAGATACCTTAGTTCAGCGGTGACGTCACAATGTAATCAATATTAATACATTGCGGGTTATTCTATAATTATTATTTTTTATGTCAAATTCGAACTCGAGGTGAATTTAAACGTGATTCTAATGCGGAATTTACATTACGAAATTAGTGTCATGCATGTTGAGCTCAGTTTCACGAAAGTAGTTTCGATATAATATGCGAAAGTAATTTCGTTAAAAAATTTGTGTCGCGAAATCTACAGTATCGCAATAACCATGGCACCTTCAGCATCAAAGCTATATTTTGCTATATTCAATGTAGCTAAAGAAATGCTTATCTTAATATATAAAATTCTCGTGTCACAGTTTTCGTTGCCATACTCCTCCGAAACGGCTTGACCGATTTTGATGAAATTTTTTGTGCTTATCCGGTATCTATGAGAATCGGCCAACATCTATTTTTCGTCCCCCTAAATGTTAGGGGTAGTCCACCCCTAAATTTATTTATTTATTTTTTAGACAAAATTTTTAATATCTGTTTTTTTATGATACAGCATACAAAAATACATACAACCCTAAATTTTCACCCCTCTACGATCAACCCTTATTTTTTATTTGCTATTTAAAAATTTTAAAATTTTTTGCGAGAATTTTGTTTTTATTTGGTCATGACGTAGAATAAAAAAATTCATATTACTCTGAAATTTTCACCCCTCTACGATCAACCCCTATTTTTTATTTGTTAGTTATAAATTTTAATTTTTTTGGCAAGATTTTCATGTTTATTTTTATTTTGTCATGAATTAAAATAAAAAATCTGATGTTACTCTCAATTTTTCATCCCTTTATGATCAACCCCTATTTTTTATTTGTTAATTATAAACTTTAATTTTTTTGGCAAATTTTTTATTTTGTTTTGTCATGACTTAAAATAAAAATAAAATCATATTACTCTCAATTTTCACTCTTATACGATCAACCCCTATTTTTCCATCCCGATTATTATTATTTTTATTCTATGCACAGATCCGCAATAAGGTTGCAAGATGGCAATCAAATATTATAATTGTAGTACGATAAATTCTTATTCAGAGTTTATAATTTTAAGTTCCTTTGGTTATGATTTTTTTTAAATTGAATTTGATCTCCCGCCCTCGCCGCCCGACTACTGATCAACTATCAATCGATCAGCTATCCCCGCCAGGTGTCACCACTCATCAGGACGAAGCCGGTCTCCTGTCTTACTTACTATACATCATATATTATACACTTAATATATTTGAGAGCTATACAATACTATACATATTTCGGCCATGTTTTTTTGGTTTTATTTGTGTATCAATAGTATGTTCAGTAGGTCTGAGAATCGGCTACTATCTATTTTTCATACCCCTAATTGAAAAGGGTTGTCCACACCAAACATTAATTTTTTATTTTATTTTTTTTGATATTTTTTTTGTTTATGAGGTATTATGTGGTTAAATGAGGTTTTTTTTTCTCAGTAGAATTTCCCTAGAAATCTTATTTAAGGCAACACAACGTTTGCCGGGTCAGCTAGTATACCTATAAACTCAAAAAAAAAGACTATCAGGAAAAAAGAAAGACGTTGGTTGATAGATTCGAGGATGGTTAACTAAGGATAAGTTAGTCAATGAATTAGCCGATGACGATCCTGTGAGCTATAAAAACTATTTTCGAATGAGTGAAGATAATTTTGATTTTTTTACTGTAGGTGTTTCGGGTCCCGGAGACACCCTTGCTGCTGATATTCATTAATGAAATCAATATTTTTATCTGTACTCCATCGTTGGTTTGCCATTTTCAACGCTCGAAGCGCGCGCGAACTCAAAACACACACGTCCGCACAGCGCAGGCCCTTTCGCGACATTACTTTCACGTCGCGTCTACACTATAAAATTAGTTGCATGACACTAATTTCACCAAAAAATCGAGCAGGGCACGAAACTTATTTACATTCATGAAATTATTGCATGCATTACGAAAATATTACTATTATTATATAATTTACTAATTATGTAATTATATAAATATGTCACGAAATTAATTTCACGCCACTAATTTCGCAATGTAAATTCGCCTTGTAATTATTTTTTGTTATATACGGACACACAATATTCATTAAGCTTAAACAAACTATTGGCACCTACCTCTTTGCTTTCTCGAATCGCCTTTAACCGTATCTTCGGTGTCTGAGCCCTCTGTAAAACATTTACCAATTTGACGTGACTGAAAGCTAGACCGGAACGGACAACTTTTCAAACTTTAACTTTAAAACCCTTTATGAACATAGCCAATTCAATGCAGAGGTGTTTTCTAGGAAGGTGCCTTTGGAGACTGCCCCTTCCACATAATCTAATTATTTAAGGCTTTTTTTGGTTGCTCTGAGTGGACAGACATGCTCACGCAACACTTGATTGAGTGATAACTGAGGCTCATAAATGCCTCAACGTGTTCATCTTAGACATCGCTTTTCCGGTCCAGCTTAATGTACTTCTGTACTTTAAATGACCTTAAACCTACATAGCATGTTTTTTTATTGTTTCTTAATTGGAAACACAATTTAGAAAAATGTTAATATTTTTTATTTATTTTAATCGGTTTTGAAGATCTACTTATTATAACAATAATTTCAAAATAAGGGCTTTCACAAGTAAAGGGTGTGATTTGTAACTGTAGAGTTACTATCTCGCGTATCCTATATAGTATAAATAGGCACAATAGTTCAGTATTTTTCCGCATATGTTTTGCCGGTTGCCATTTACTGACACATAAAACAAAATTTGAAATAAATTTTACTCATATTTCCAATAAGGAATTGGAAACAAAAGCGACAATTTAATATACATGAGTAGAATTTAGTTTTTGAGGTGTCCGATCCCAAAACACCCTGTATACTAATAACATGATCTTAACCAAACCATACTTCAAGCCGTAAGTGTTTTTCAATCACGATTTCTTAGTGTTATTTGCTTGCTCTGTATTAATATTACTAACAATATTCTATGCTTAATTATAACAAGAGGTTTTACATCTGGTGAACAATAAGTATCACTCTTACATACAGGGAGTTCGAAAAGTTGAAAATAATTTTAAGCATGCAGTGCGCATTCAATATACATCCATTGTCGAAAAGACTGCAACATCAGGAATAAGTTACAACGAAAATATTATAGAGCTTAGAAAATAGACAAAGATATTTTGAAGAATGTCATGCCCAATGCACTTTTAAAATTATTTTACCTAATCATATTTCTGAACATGCTTCCTGTTTAGGTAAATATAAATAATATATTATTAGATTTGTTGATTTGGGAATAGAATCAGTTTTATCGTAGTGACTGTTTTTTTTTGTTTACCTCGCAACTTTTTTAACAAATAATGTAATTGTTGTAAAACTTGGATTTTACATTATTTTACTTTTGCATTTAATAATATAGTTCCCAAATTATTGTTTCATTTTTAACATTAATGTAACTACAATAAAAATAATTCACAATTCGAGGGTAGGTTTAGGTACACACATAACATAATTTACTACATGAAATCGAAACTGACCTGAATTGAGTTCTCTGACCAGAGTGGACATGGCGTTCGTCACAGAATCCGCAGCGTACAGAAGGTCGCTCCTTAGACTACGATTGTCTATGCCCACTGCATCACACAAAAAAAAAATTATAGTTTTTATATTATGAGATGTACCGATGTAGGGGAATGATGTAGTCGTCGTGGCCTAACGGATAAGACGTCCGGTGCATTCGTGTTGAAGCGATGCACCGGTGTTTGAATCCCGCTGGTGGGTACCAATTTTTCTAATGAAATACGTACTCAACAAATGTTCACGATTGACTTCCACGGTGAAGGAATAACATCGTGTAATAAAAATGAAACCCGCAAAATTATAATTTGCGTAATTACTAGTGGTAGGACCTCTTGTGAGTTCGCGCGGGTAGGTACCACCACCCTGCATATTTCTGCCGTGAAGCAGTAATGCGTTTCGGTTTGAAGGGTGGGGCAGCTGTTGTAACTATACTTGAGACCTTAGAACTTGTATCTCAAGGTGGGTGGCGCATTTACGTTGTAGATGTCTATGGGCTCCAGTAACCACTTAACACCAGGTGGGCTGTGAGCGCGTCCACCCATCTAAGCAATAAAAAAAATATGTTTTAGGGTGATGAAGGAGGAGGAGGCGTATGCTTCCGTTGCGTGTTGCCCTCCGGAAACCTCATCGGAGCGGTCAATAAAACACTACGTAGAATTACATGCTTATTCGCGTCAGCGACCGCGGTGGTTCGCTGCACGCTAACCACTGTCTGACTAACGTCTGCTGCTCATTACTATAAATGCATAGTAAGCTAAGGGGGGCGGGGTATCATTCCCCTACACCGACAAACACACGCCTTACCTCATTATTAAGAGTAATAGAAGACCTTATCAACCTTAAGAACGATGCTGACTCAGAATGGGAATCGAACCCGGTAACCGTGGCACAATAGTAGCAAACGCTAATTTACGTTTGATGATGATGAAGTTTTATATCACGATATATCTTCTATCTTTCATTCTATATCTTTCAGATCATGATAAATTTGTCTTTTAATGTAGCGCACCGGATAAAATCTGGTTACTATACCTGGATGTTGGCAACACCAGGGATACAACCCAACAGCTGGATACCGCTGAGGTTACCAGTAAAGGGTTCATCTGATTTTTTTATGCTTAGATGGGTGGACGAGCTCACAGCCCACCTGGTGTTAAGTGGTTACTGTAGCCCACAGACATCTACAACGTAAATGCCGCCACCCACCTTGAGATCTAAGTTCTAGGGTCTCAAGTATAGTTACAGCGGCTGCCCCGCCCTTCAAACCGAAACGCATTGCTGCTTCACATCAGAATTAAGCTACGTTATCTGGCACAACGTTCTGCCTATTAATAAATAGTAGCTTATATACATCCATAATGTATTTTTTAAATTTCAATAAATTTTCGCATAGTTAGTAATACATATTTGTGAAATGCAATAAATAAAGCTTACTTGTCGTAGGCCTTTGGTTCTGAGGGAAACATCTCGTTTCATTGGACATGCTCTCCATTGCACCTAAAACGAATTACAAATTATACTTTTATCACCAAATATGATAAGAAAAATGTTCGACATTCTACAATTTAAAATCAAGACGTGTTTTTTTTCTCCTACCTATATGCTGATAGCCTTGAGAGGCTCTTTCAGCCTCACCCAACGTGTAGGTGAGCTCACGGAGCTCAAACCGGAAGTTTTTTTTATTGCTTAGATGGATGAACGAGCTCACAGTCAAGTTGGTGTTAAGTGGTTACTGGAGCCCATAGACGTCTACAACTACAACATCTACAAATGCACCACCCACCTTGAGATATAAGTTCTAAGGTCCCAGTATAGTTACAACGACTGCCCCACCCTTCAAACCGAAACGCATTACTGCTTCACGGCAGAAATAGGCAGGGTGGTGGTTCCTACACGTGCAGATTCACAAGAGGTCCTGCCACCAGTAACACTGGCCCCAGGCAAGAGTAGTGCTGCGCAGAATCTACCACCGGATCGGAAACGCGACCCTCTGAGAAGATCCGGCGAGAAACTCAGTGGGCTGTGTCTATGAGTTAAGACATGTACTCATTACGTAGACGTATTCAAATCATGACTGCTTCAACAACAACAAAAACTAGATCCAGCCGATTTATTTCCGACACATTTGGTATTGACAATAGTGACTCTTATTTCTCTGCACCTTTACATTGCTTCAGGTTGCCAAATTCTATTTCGATAAATCATTAATTCAAAGATTTTTAATTATAAGATATTTTTACTGGTGGTAGGACCTGTTGTGAGTCCGCACGGGTAGATACCACCGCCCTGCCTATTTCTGCCGTGAAACAGTAATAAGTTTCGACTTGAAGGGTGGGACAGCCGTTGTAACTATACTAATATCTTAGAACTCTTTATTTCCAATTGGGTGGCGGCATTTACGTTATAGATGTTTATGGGGTCCGGTAACCGCTTAACACTAGGTGGGCCGTGAGCTCGTTCACCCATCTAAGCAACAATATATAGATAGATAAGTTATTATAAGATAAATTTTTAAACAAGTTTACGTCACACCCTGTATATAACTAGCGGACCGCCTACCGAGACTGTGCGTCATGTCGATCCGCTCTCTCTCGCCGAGAGATGGCGTTTGCGGCGCGCTTCTCACATTGCCGCGGCCGCTCGTGTCTCTGTTCAATAACATTTTCATTACTTTAATACAATTTACCAAGTCTACAGTTTAACAATTTGGAAGATGAATATTGAAAAAAAAAAAAAAACATGTGTGCAATTCACACGTGGTAGAAGTGAAACCTTCAAAAATTAAAAAACAATTATCCTAAATGTCTAAGTATATGTAAAATTTTGTCATTAGTAAATAATGGTAAATCACCTTTTATAGTATGAGTTAGCACCCTCTGTGAATTGATATTTTAACTTCACGTATAATCCTAAATTAAAATTCACTACACAAGAGGTATTATACACACGTTAGTATTAAAAAATCTCATAGATGGCGCTGTATTAAAAAAAAAACACTATGGACTTATTTTTTCGTTTCATCGAGTTTGAAATCAAAACGATTCTAAAGAAGTTTCACTTCAAAAGTTTTTTCCTCCAAAATAAGTGTTTAATTTATTTGACATTGAAACGTTTCGTTCACTACTTTTACCATTTAATAATACGAGTAATATCCACAAATAATCTCACAATAAGGTGGCTAAATTAAAAATATGCTATATTTATTTATTATACAAGTATGTTACTTAGCTATTTACCTTTCCGGTGCAGATGGTTGAGTTTGAGCTCCCGGCAAAGGTGGACTTTTGGTGGATCTAGGAGACGAATTGGGCGTCGAACGCGGTGATGATTGTTGTGTCTGAAACAACAACAAAAAAAATGTAATCTGTAGATTTGTAATAAAGATGACGATTGTCAAAAGAATTTATAATTTTTTTTATGAAGATGATGAAAAAACACACACTGTATATAAACAAAAGAATTTGTCGCGAAAAAACAATATACTCTACATAACATACGAAATAGTGTGACACGAAAAAAGCATTTAAATCGTAAACTTTGGCATTCGTTATTTACAAGAGGCGCAACATAAAACTATAATAAGAATTTTAATGACGCTAAAGAATTTAGTTAAAGCATAACAAATTCTATGACTTTTCAACAATCACAAGAATTCCAATAACAAAATGATAACAAAAAATAACAAAGTTAACCATAAAACCGTACATACTATAAATTAAAGAGCATTTTTATTCTAACCCAAACCTCTTAGCGGAGTGCCATCGGGATGTACTATCCGATTTATATCTTTGTTACCGGTTTGTTCTACGTCACTAGTCTTCCTCAAACGAAAGACGCACGTATTTCGGACGCAAGAAATGTGACTTCAGAAAAACAAATAAAATGTACTTCAAATTATTTGAAATCATTTACGGACTGCTTTAATGACGACATGCGACACGATGACGGCTTGAGTGATTCTACTTCGAGAGGTGAGTCCGTTTTAGCTTCGGAGGCGATTATTTTTTGTCACCATATAATTATTTATTTATTAGACACACAATACACATCATAAGCTTAAAAGATACACAATAAGTGATAACAAGTAAAAAATCGGGCTTGTAGCATAAGCCGACCAAACAAATGTGCTGAGTGTGTTTACAAAGTCCCTTACAATTATGATAACGAGAACTAATCTAACTTATAATATAAGAAAATAATTTCACTCACAATATACATTAAACAATTAGACTACTTAATCTACTCTTAACATTAACATAGAGGATGCCCTTGAAAAATTTTATAAATGTCACTAGCCTACTTTTTTTCCTACCTATGCTGATAGCCTTAAGAGGCTATATCAGCGTCACCCTAACGTGTAGGTGAGCTCACGGGGCTCAAACCGGGAGTGTTGCTAACACTGGCCCTAGCAAGAGCAGTGCTTCGCAGAATCTACCACCGGATCGGCAACGCGACTCACTGAGAAGATCCGGCGAGAAACTCAGTGGGCTGTGTCTATGGGTTAACTTCCTCGTCGAGCCCTTCGTCGCAAGCGACGGGTTCGGCGAGGACGGTGACCGGTGCTTGAGGTACCTAAGAGCAGCGTTAATTGATCGGGAGGATCCGTAATTTCGTGCTTAAGGCCTAACCTATAAGTAAAAATGTGCAACTCTTTTGACGACTTTGCCAGTTCATTATAGATGCGAGACATTCGGGTAATATTATAATATAATATATTGCTCTTGTAAATTATTAATGCAAACACATTGTTTTGGTTTAAAACAATGTGTTCTTAACGCTCGCGTTAAGACACGTCCGATACACGTACCGATATCTAATACCTATAATCAAACTGCGCAAATAGTCGATATTCTGACGCTCCACATTTTATACGCATTAATAGAGAGTCTATCTATCGACGGTTCACGTTCAAATTGTTAATAAACTCATTACGGTTGTATACTGAATTTTATTTTTAATTCATTCACTAAAGTTAGAAAATCAGAATTTCATACAAAACTCATTTCTAAAATAACACATCTATATTCGAAGCCTGATTTTAATTTTATTTCAGAGGGCGGCAACACATATGAGTGTTTACAAGATTTGGCGCGAGTATTCAAACTATGTATGGAGAACGAGCCGCATTGGAATGAACACATAAGCGAAGAAAAATCGTCTGAAGAAGAAAGATCTCTAGATCACCCGTTCAAGCTGTTTCCGATTACACCGAATGACCACGACGCGCAATGGACGCAATCCAGTTTGTATACATTAGATTTTGGTTACAATATTTATATTTATGAACACTATCCTGATACTGAAGTTAGTTCACATCGCCCTAAGCACGTCCGGTAACCATTTAACACTAGGCGGGCCGTGAGCTCGTCCAGCCATATAAGCAATAAAAAAAGTGCAGTTACATAAGTAATTATGTTATAAGAGCTATTAGGTATCACAATGCGAGTCGATAGTGGTGATGCTGACAATTCTAGGTGTTCTATTTGAAAGCATAAAATATAATAAATAATAATAAATAAATATTTACTAACAATCACGCCACGTTAACTGGTCCCGTGCTAAGTTCGTAAAGAACTTGTGTTACAGGTACCAGATAACGGAAATAAATGTAAGATTTTCTATTATACAAATACATATATTTAATATACATCCATAACCCTGGAAAAGATATTTATATTTATCATACAAATATCTTCCCTTGGCGGGATTCGAACTCGCGACCCCCTTGTCTAGTGACCATTTCAATTACCACAGCACCAGACGGCCGTTATATAATATATTCCAAACGTAGTATAATTAAATGTCTAATATTAAAAAATTCTGCTCTTTTTACAGAATTCCACAAACCCGGACACGCTAAGAAGAAATATTGTAATAAACATTCCGAATAATAATTTATACAAAATTAACAGGAAAAAATATTTTTCTCTTTCTTTTTTCTTAATAATTGTATACTTTCATTTTGTACTTTCATTTATGTTGAATAATTTTTTTTTGATTTGATTTGAATAAATTATACGACTAAATTAAATGTGGTAATATTTTATTTATTATAAGCTATTTGACTCGGCAGACTTCGTAGTGCCTCAATCGATAAATAAAAGACCCAAACTTTTGTATAAAATAAACTTAAAACAAACCAAAGGAATCCATCCGACGGGGGATACACATCAAAAGGAAAACAAAATTATTATTTTTATATAATTCCGAGCATTTTCATATTTACCTAAACCTTTTAAACCTTCTGTGGACTTCCACAAATAATTCAAGACCAAAATTAGCCAAATCGGTCCAGTCGTTCTCGAGTTTTAGCGAGACTAACGAACAGCAATTCATTTTTATATATATAGATAAGACATGTTTTTATAGTTACTTATAACGGACTTATGACGCACAGATAATTCACTATTGATTAAGATCACTTATGTTCACACTTGTTACATTTTTAGGTCTATATGCCACTATGTAAGAATTCCTATTATAAAAAACCACACCCTGTACTCTGTACGTAACCCACTATACAGCGTGATATTTTAATAATACATTTGAAAACCAATATCTATTAAACCAATATTTACCTTCAGCATCCTCATGAGTCCCTCGAGCTGCTGCATTAGGTGTTTCCTGGAGTCCTGAAGCGAGGAGAGATGTCCTTCGAGTTCGTCCTTCCGTTGTCTGAGGGCTCTCAGCTCCGACACCAGCGGCGGGGCCGACGTCGAACCAGCACCGGCTTCGGCTTCCTGTTGGCGTCTGTAGCAACACATTATATCAACTCATCATCATCAGCCTGTATCTCTGCACTGCTTGATGTAGACCTCTCCCATGGTCCACCACAATTAACGATCCTCCGCCTTCCGCATCCAATCTTTCCCAGCATATCGCCGCAAGTCATCGGTCCAATGGGCAAGGGGACGCCCAACGCTGCGTTTACCGGTACGTGGTCTCCAGTCCAGAACACGTCTGCCCATTGCCATTTGTGACTACTGACATAACCCTCCCGATGGACAAAGCAAAAATTATATCAACTCACTAAACGAAAATTAATTGTACTAGACATCGAATTCAATCAGACGAACGATGTTTGAATCTATAGTCTGAATTCAGTACATCAACTATGTAGAGTTTCGGGAGGTCCCACCTGAGTCTCGCTATTTCCCTCATAATTTCTCGATTCTTAGCCTCCAGCTGTGAGATGAGCTCGCGCTGTTGTCGAGCCGCGTCCACTTCCGAACCTTCGGACGACGAACGACCCTAGAACGTACATAATTTAATTAGTAAAACGGTCATAAAAAACGGTGCGCGCCCAACTTGATTTTTTTTTATTGCTTAGATGGGTGGACGAGCTCACAGCCCACCTGGTGTTAAGTGGTTACTGGAGCCCATAGACGTCCACAATGTAAATGCGCCACCCACCTTGAGATATAAGTTCCAAGGTCTCAGTATAGTTACAATGGCTGCCCCACCCTTCAAACCGAAACGCATTACTGCTTCACGACAGAAATAGGCAGGGCGGTGGTACCCACCCACGCGGACTCACAAGAGGTCCTACCACCAATTTTTGATGCACCTGAATGAAGTGAAACTTCTTTTTCGATGTGAAGTATTGTGGTTTTCTTCATTTTTCATCCTAACATGAGATTGCTCTTGTAATAGGGAATGCTGTGTATAAGCGATGCGACAACTTCAACATTTATTTTATATATATTTTAAATTATAGCTAGAAAAATAAATATATATATATATTTTAAATACTTCATTAGACTATTGGACGCAACTCGTTGCTAACGCTCGCGCTGGCCTGTAACAGGTATACTACGCGCGTGCGCTCGAGTGCCGCGCATTCATTCTCGCTCTGTCTCTTTCTATTTCATGGCTGCGTTAAACGTTTAACGCTACCTTGTTGGAAGTCGCATTAGAAGTTTCACTTCAAAAATATTGAATTATCACTATATTTTGTACAAAACGTCTACGTACCAACTCAGGGGTCAAGGAGGCTGATCTTCCAGCACGAGGCTATGAAATGAAAAACATATAATTGTGAGTAGAGATACGGATTTTAGTACATTTTAAATATAATATCGACGCTTGAAAGCCAAACGTGACTAAGCGACAATAACTGATTTGTACATAAATGATAGGCAATAACCATATTCAATGTGCAAAAAATATATATTTCTAGGTCTATTAAAATCATTTCAATCCTACAGCTAGATTCGTTAAAAATTTTTTTTTTCATGTATTTCTCATGTAAAGTTTACGCATTGTCGCTTAGTCACTTTTGCCTTTCAAGCGTCGATGTGTTCTAATTCACACGTCCTACCATAGTCCGGTTTTCCTGGGCCAGTCTAGCCGCGTACCGCGCTATGAGGCGGTGCTCGTCGTCCACTCCACGCGATAGATGCTCTGCTATACCTGCAGCATAAATGTATTATTTAATTCTCAATTCTAATAAATGGCTTATTATAGAGTTCCATGTCATAAATGCTGCCAAATTGATTTAAATTATTCTTGGAAATAAAAATACTAATTTCTTTGAGTGAGTTCGAGGTAGTTACAAAGTAATGTCTTAAGAATACGGGTGTGAGTAGCCAAGAAGGATAAACGGCGACTTCCGTGGTATGATTTGTATTTGCTTCAATAACCACTTAACACCAGGTAGACCGTGAATTCGTTCACCCGTCTATACAATAAATGAAGCCAATACCAATGGAAATATGAACGAGATGAGAAATAGACTAGTATTACTAATAATAAAATATTTGGTATTTTTTTTAATTTTATTTTTTTATTGCTTAGATGGGTGGACGAGCTCATAGCCCACCTGATGTTAAGTGGTTACTGGAGCCCATAGACATATACAACGTAAATGCGCCACCCACCTTGAAATATAAGTTCTAAGGTCTCAAGTATAGTTACAACGACTGCCCCACCCTTCGAACCGAAACGCATTACTGCTTCACGGCAGAAATAGGCAGGGCGGACTCACAATAGGTCCTACCACCAGTAAAAAAATTTTTTTTTTTTTTTCAAAATGTAAAAGCTACATAGCCTATGTAATGTATAAAATGAATCTAAGTCTTGAGGTATCAGTCATTACGGTCGAATTTCGTTCGTCGAACGAACACTAGTACAGATAAATATAGATACGTACTGCGATGTGTGGATCGGGACGAACGCGAATCCAAAGAGCCCGTGTTGACGTAGCCACCCACGTACTCCGGGAAGCCGTTGTGGGCCGGCACTGGGGACGGAGGCCTGATAACACACTTCTCATATAATATATTGCAAATACTTTTTTTTAAAGGGTTTTTATGACCTGGTAACTAAGACCTTTAGGTAAAGTCTTATTTTAATATATACTCATAATTTTTATGAAAAATGATAATATGGAGTGAAATGATATTAAATGAAATGAAATGAGATGATATGGGATGAAATATAATCTCAGTAAAATGGTGGTCATTTACTGAGATTTTTTTCAGTGCACTTTTCGGACGATCCCGAGAAGTTACGTCCAGCGGCTTTCATTTTCCCACATTTGTGCACTTTCACAGATATAATATAATAATATATATAAAAAATAGTTTGATGCACTAACACAATATGGCTGAGGTTGAGCGTCCTCTCCGGTTGGTCGGGGTACCGCGGCAGCTGGGCTCGGGCCCGTTCGGGAACGCAGCGGAACGACTTCCGTAACGTAGCGCCGATCTGCTTCGACGGCGATTTCTGGAACAATTCATTCAACAATTCACATAACTTCGCTCTCCGCGTCGCCGTCAAGCAGTCCGGCGGTACTTACGTATGAGGCGTACTCCTTGACCTCGTGGTCGTCGGCGTGCGGCGGCGCCGGGCGGCCCCGCCAGAAGCAGTCCTGGCAGAGCGTGCAGCTGGCGCAGCGCGTGCAGCGGTACCGGAAGCCGGTGAGCGAGCCGCGCCGGCACGCGCTGCACGACATCGGGTGCACCACTGGGGAATGCAAAAACGAACTTTGTTATTTCCATCTGAACATTGATACACCACTTAACACAAGATGGGCTGTGAGCTCGTCCACCCATCTAAGTAATAAAAAAAAAGCAATTCCAAGTCATAACACTCGAGGTTTATTCCAGATTATTCTTATTCTGAAGGAAAAAATTCTTAAGGTAACATTAACTTAATCTAGAGATATTTTCTCAAATATTTCTTATCGTAATGTGCATTCATCTAACATTTACAAATTCAAAGAAGGTAAATGTACATTGAATTCACAATGACCATGTCGTTTTGGTAAATGTGAGCATGGCACCTCACCTAACCTACGACATATTATATAATATGCAAAGAAATGTATGTTTTGTTTGTCATTTACATTTTTTAATTAAAATAATTTTCGTTATTAAAGCCTTTTGTATTATGTTTATTTAAATATATTTTTACTGCTACAACAAATTTATTTGTATTTACTGTAACTTTTCTTAAAACACGAAGGTAAGAGTATACATTTACCAAAACGTGAAGGCAAGAGTACACATTTACTGGGAAACATACACATATGGGTACATATACATTATATTCAGTTCACATATACCTAACATTTTTGGCAAATGTGCACATTTACCGGTAAAAGTGTACATTTCCCAAGAGTGTACATTTACCGTAACATATACATTCAATTTTATCTACACTCCCAATAAGTCTGTCTTACTCCTCAATATGTTTAAAATTCGTGGCATTAAAAAAGCGACTCTAAATCGAGTTTTTTAAGGTTTAGCATATAAGAAAATGAAATAGAATACTTTTGATATAATCTTATTTATATTTATAACGAGTGTTAACTGTTTTGGTTTCAGATAACATTCATTACAAAACAAGAATATTTTATGAGCTTGAATTTGAATGGTAGTATAAGAGTTATTCCAATATATATCACACCCGCATCTATGTCTAGGTTGGAGACTGCATTCTATGTGATGTGAACCCGATAATCACTTAACACCAGATAGGCTGTGAACTCATACAACTCTACACAATAAAAGATAATGCATTTAGGCTTCATTTTGATGATAGCAAAAATTGTTTCAGTACTTATTTCTAGTTATAAGTTACTTACCATTTTCAACACTGGCAAGGCGATGCAATAATGGTAGCCAGACCAGGCATGGAGGACCAGGATCAGACATTAATGTGTCTAGGAAGTCATTCACTGTTATCTTTCCATTCTGAAAAAATATATAACATAGTATTAGTCAAATTCAAGTTCTAGAATAATTGAAATGAATTTTTTTTTCTACCAACACACAACCACAGTAGAAGTACTATAATATTTAAAAAAAATGCTATATATATTAGTTCAAGTTTAACAAAAAAAGGATCCAATTTTTTTACATACCTGATTAAAAATAGTTAGTGCCAATGTATCATTATAACTAAACGATGGTGACTCATACACAGCTGCAGGCAAGGCCAGTACTTCACGTAGATAGTCAGACAGTCTCTTCATCAATAAATGACCATTACCATCTGATAATTGCGAAAATATATCTGTGGAAAATATAAACTCAACTAACTAAAAGATTTAAGAAAGCAGATATCTATTTAATATCTACTTTATTAAAATGGTGTACTTTATTTTGTTTATGTTTTGTTAATAATTCTGTAATATTTTAACTTTATGATATACTTGATACATATATAAGACATAACCAAACAAGGTAGATAAATTACTCTTTATTGAAACACTATAAATATAATAGAGCATTGAAATAACAAATACCATCCCCGTCTGGATTGGCATTATTTATTACACAAATTTAAAAGTTTTCAATGAAGAAAACATTATACAATGTGTATATGTGTATGCATTTACAAAATATGTTTTGTATGGTATATATTTCTGCTTCCATACATCTAAATTTACATAATAATGTTTCAGCCCAAAATTTCAAATAATCTAAAAATTACCAACATAGGTTTAGGAATGTATTTATTACCTGTTGCTTAAATATGTTAAATGAGGGCTACAGTCTAACACTAAAATCACTTACACGAACAAGTATTAGATTAAAAAACATCACATACCACCAGTAATTCCCATAGATAATTTTATAATACATTATTGGTTAATTTATCTGCGGTCGTTTATTTATTACTTAATTTTTCTAATAAATACTCACATCGTAGTTTATCCATTAGTTTACCGGCGCACATTGTAGCTAATGCCACTTTAATTGAGAATACTCTGATTTTTCCCACATTCTCACTGAAATAATAATTTTAAATAATTGATTATACAAAAAAATTGCAAGACATAATGTTTGTGACATAATCAGAGTAAAGACAAAGATATGACTAGTATTTAAGTTGAAAATGTAAATGTAAGCATAAAATGATGCTTTGTTTTGTTCCTCTGAAATGTATGTAACATAAAAATTTATGAGTCATCAAACTATAGGTCACAGATTTTCTTTTTTGGGTGTTTAATTTAAGATAGTCTATCAAATACTATTTTTGTTGTCCTTGTAGGCAAACCAGCATACGGCCCACCTGATGGTGAGTAGTTACCGTCGCCCATGGACTTCAGCAATGCCAGGGGCAGAGCCAAGCCGCTGCCTACCGCCTATCTCTTCAATTCTAATATTCTTCTATAAACTTCTATCAGGAATATATGTAGATATAAAAATAAATCACTCACCCAGTACTGTATGCTGACAATAGCCAGTTTAAGAGTAACGCTGAGCATGCTTCTACTGAAACTTGGTGTGCAGGCGGTAAGCGTTTATTCAGATTATGATATAGAGATGACACTAAAGTTTCTAATCTTGTGACGTTTACACAGGCCGTTGGCTCTAATGTGTTGAGTGCGTTCTCACGAAATGCTTCTATCACATTCCATATGTCTATGACATGTACTGAAATACAAATATCCTTAATTGAACTTGCAAATTGACATCAATAAGTTATAACCATATTAAGTAAGGGAATGGACTCTATGTGAAGGGACAATTGGGTAGACACAGGTGGAAGAAGAAAATTAAAACCTTAACCATATACCATAAACCATTACGTTCTTCACCATCACTCAAAGTTCAAGGAAAGGGGAAGATAAATGACAAAACAACTACAAATTCAAAACTAAGATTGTAGTAAATAGTTTAGCTTGCTTATTCATAAACAAATTCAGCAGTAGATGTTAAAAATATATCTTCCAGCATTACATTGTTTACTCTGATACTAGTTTCTATCTGGCACTTAAATTTACATTAAAAGTAGAACAACTTTGAGACTGCTTTATAGGAATTAGGTAGAACTTTTAATCATATTACATTAATTAACTCTGTATTGCCGCAGTATTTATGCAATTAAGGACAATAAGACTTCAGTTTACTGAAAGTAAATGTTGCCATATGTATTTGTCACTAATATATTTCTTTGGCCAATCAATATATTAATCATCATCATCATTCTTTCGTATTACCCTCTGCTGGGGAATAGGGCTCAAAAAAATTTTCCATTTACATCAGTCTTAGGCAGTCTGTTCTAGCTCCTCCCACGTCATGCCCAAGACCCCTAGCTCCTACTCCACCAAGCGACGCCAAGTTATTATATATTATGTAAATCAATTTACAACACTAAAGGGTCTAATAACCACTATCGCAAAAAGAGACCCTTATATACATTCATGTTGAAAAGTTCATATTATTGAAAATAAGTTATTAAATAAATAGATTGTTATTGTTCTAACTATACATTACTCACAGTTGCACTTCTTTTGTACAAAGCGCAGTTTACAAGCTGTTCTGTATGATGCAAATCTGATTAGATCAAAGTTTTGTTCTCGCATTTCTTGTAGAAGTTGTGAGCGAGGATCTGCGGCTGCAACAACATTGGTGACTGGAGGTATACCTCCTATACTTTCACGATCCAAAGACATCTTGATAGGAGTTTTAATACTGCTAATACCTGAAATATAAACTCGTTATTTATTACAATATGTTAGCGCAGGTAACCGACCATATATAAATAATAAAATGTGGTGTTAAAATTGTATGATTCATTGGATTAAAATTAATAAGCTGTTTATTATCCCAAATGACAATATTATAAACTATTTTTCAATAGCGTCTTACTATTAATTCTTTGTATAAGATTTCCAGAAACTGTACCACTTACAAGTTAAATTATTTGCGCACTTATTCATGTGTATTTCGAAATTACAATTTTGTAATAAATTAACGAAAATTGAGAAATCTTACCTTTGCTTATCGGTTAGCTCATAATTTTGTTGACATAACGATAATATATTCACAACGAACCGCTGGTTTGTTTCATAGATCGATTCAAAGATAATATTAGTAACTTGGCTTTTTCTTGCAATATTCTTTGGGAGTAAATCACTTACTTATGTTAGTCGTAGTAAAATTTGTGTGTTCAGTATAAAGATATCATGCACTATTCTTAATCCTACTTAGAATAATTATTAATGCTTTACAATTTAATAATTCATAAGAGCTAATAAATTAAGGAATTATGTATCGAAATCAACGAAATGACAAGCTCCTGCCATCATAGTTACGTTTCATTTTACGTATTTCAAAAATCTAAGAAAAATTTACTTTCGTTTTTTTAAATTTCATCCCAGTTGACCGAGGTCTTTAATTATTCAGCTTCATCTCATTTAGCTCCATACCATTTTTCCTATTACAACAGAATGTAAGAATCAAATAAAAGACTTGGCTTAAAGGTCCCATTACCAGGCCATACAACCAAAAAAATATTTTAAATGAAACGAAACAACAAACGGTTTTTTGGCGGGAACACGAGCTATGAATTAATGTGAACTGTTTTAATATTTTGGTTAATTTTGTGACTAAGCGTGGAATATATTACTTTATTAATCGTTTAACGTTTAAAGTGTGGGCAAAAAGAAACAAAATAACTGGATGCGGCTTTTCGGGCTCATTCAAACAACCCACTGAAGACACTAAATTTCAACAATTACTGGGACATTTATTCAGTTTCACCCCAATGGATTATGGTTTTTAATACACGAACTTCACTACATTTCAGTTTTCATATAACACAGTCCAAGTAATTTTATACTAATCGATGACTATCTAAACTCCATTGCTACCAGCAACGATGGCATCGAGCCGGTTGCCAAACTGTAAATAGAAGACTAAGATATCACACTGTGTGGCGCTGTCCATCTTGAAACGCCAAGACGGCCGGTGCATTCGTATCGAGCGATGCGACTCTGCGGGTATTCGATTTCGCAGGCAGGTATCAATTTTTTTAATGCAATACCCATAGGTAACAAAAATTTTCACAAATAACTTCCAGGGTGAAAGAATAACATTATGTCAACAAAATCAAACCTGCAAAATTATGATGTTCGTAATTACTGGTTCTGGGGCATCTTGTGAGCTCGCACGCGCAGGGACCACCGCCCTGCCTATTTCTTCCGTGAAGCTGGTGTACTTAGTCAAAATGAACAATTTACTTTACTACTGGTATATACTCGCGACTTCACTCGGATTAGTGTAGAATGTAGAGGATGTAAATAGTTCAGCTAAGATTTTTTTTAATAAAATCGATTG
Organism: Bombyx mori; assembly: GCF_030269925.1. NCBI lineage: Eukaryota > Metazoa > Arthropoda > Insecta > Lepidoptera > Bombycidae > Bombyx > Bombyx mori. The sequence continues at coordinate 6,069,979 of NC_085126.1, forward strand.
CGTAATTAGATGTAAAAGCTTACAAAAACAAACTGAGTTTCATATTAAAATATGTCACAATAAATAAAAGTTGTTCTTTCTCTACAAATTGCATAAAAGTCTCTAATTGGCAATTTCTAATGAAGAAACAGTAGCAAAAAGAGAAAACGTAATCCCAATCGTAAAAAACCGTTGACGATTTTTGTCAATTAAAAACTTTACTTTCTTACTACATTCCACTGTGACCCAATCCACTATCTATACAAATAAATAAAGTTGGAGTATCTGTGTGTAAAATTAAATAATCGCTTTTTAATAAATGCATATGTATGTATACACGGTACATACACTAAAAAAGCAATAATAAAAAATTCGTCTGTCTGTCGGTCTGTCGGTCTGTTTGTTCCAGCTAATCTCTGGAACGGCTGGACCAATTTTGACGGGATTTTCACTGATAGGTAGCTGATAATATAAGGAATAACTTAGGCTACTTTTTTAGATTAACTTCGCCCTGTAGCATTAACCGCGGTTAACACCGCGGGGTTCAGCTAGTTTAAAATAAAAACGCATGAATTTATCTAATACATTTATTAACTTATGACTGAACACAACAAATTTACATTAAACATAATTTTTCCAAATACAATAAATGAGTATTCAATTATATTATATACATTTTCAACATTCAAAGATTTCGTTTATTTTACATATTTTTACTCGCCTGGAGCATTGCCACTAGACACAAATGTTTAATTTGTTTTCAACTAATCATTTCCTACATTTTGCTACTTTAACAATTACGTAAATATAGGTACATAATATATTTTATTTTAACATTGTTTTACAATTGATTACATAAATACAAGTGATTAATTTAAGGATTAATTTCTACTAAAGTGATCGTGGAAAAAAGCTTTGTGTGACGCAGAGCTTTGTAAGCATTTTATGATTTTCATACAGGATATTTCTTTTAGGATAAATTCAGAATAAATTCTTTGTTTTGTTATGCCAAAATACCCACTCACTTACTTACAGATTGAACCAGTTTAGTAGCGTAGGCGTATCAATCAACATTTTGAGTATGCATAGCGATCTTTGTAAATTATCATTAAATTTATAAATGAATTGCCTACCTAAAAAAAACTTCCAGAACCTAATTTAAACGGCATCATTTCTAACTAAGGCGGAAGTTTTTTGGCAAAGTATTTGCTTATTGTTTTTTTCTCGTTAATCCAAATCCAACTAAAATAGCGCTAGTATAGAAAGCGGTTTGATATGAATATAGCAGCTGCAAACGTATTGAAGTCGGCCGCATTTAAAAATTTAATAACTTGCTATTGTTTGGCCGCCTTAATTGGTCGCATTCTTACATACACTAATAGTCTGCTCCTTACCTCTGCTCTCGATAAACTAAAACTACAGTTCTAGAATAATGTTACTATCGAAAATTTACTTCGTTAAAATTAAATCAAAAAGTATTTCTTTTCAAGCTTCATTCGTTGATGAGCGATCACTGGACTAGACACAAAACTAGATCATTTCCGCACCAAGAAACGGGGTTTCAAATTCTCAATTGAATTGGAATCACCGGATTAACCGCCGGTTATTCTGCACTTGAATTTGCGACGCGTTAGGCCGGACTGGTTTATTGAAATAAGCATTATCAGTAACGTAGTGCAGCTATTTAATTAAGGCTACACTTTTTACTATACTTTAATCTTTATATCTCTAATATAGTCTGTATGTATAAAAATGAATTGCTGTTCGTTAGTCTCGCTAAAACTCGAGAACGGCTGGATCGATTTGGCAAATTTTGGTAGTGAATTATTTGTGGAAGTCCAGAGCAGGTTTAAAAGGTAGACTCTATTAGGGATCTGGGTGTGACCATTGATAGTAAGCTGCAATTCAGCACACATATTCAGAATATTACCAGAAAGAGCTTTAAAACATTGGGATTTATATTTCGCAATTGCAAAGATTTCAAAAAACCAAACACTAAGATCACAATTTATAATGCTCTCGTACGCAGTACCTTGGAATATTGCTGCATTGTGTGGAATCCTTACTATGAAATATACAAGAAACGATTGGAAAGTGTCCAGAAACGGTTTCTATGGTACTTGTCTTACAACTACAATCTGGGTAGGAAGTTACCCAGCTATGAAGACAGACTTTGCCACTTTAATTTAGACTCTCTTCTAAACCGGAGAAAACTAATGGGGTGTATATTTCTGTACAAATTAATTCATGGAATAACCGACACACCTAATCTATTAACCCAGATAAAAATATCAGCCCCTAAGTACCTACCAAGAACGAAGAAATATAAACCGTTTATAAGAAAGCCCGCTCGTTCGAATTTAGGTGCTTACTCTCCCTTAAATAGAATCCTTTGGGACTACAATAATGTCCACGGTAGCGTGGTCTCCGTCAATGTTCCTTCGGAGTTGTCCGGTTGCGCTGAACTTTTTTTAAGTGAAATAGATGTTTTTTCTGATTGTCTCACTACTTACAGGAAAAATCTGTCGCGGATCATCTCCCAATTAAATTAATCTTAAGCAATGAATGAAATGTATTCAAATCTTGGCTGTATATATTTTTTTATTTTTGATGTTAATGCACTGTCGATTGCACCTATAATTGAGGTGACATCTGCCATGAACTTTTATCCATTTGTCAATGTTTTGTATTGATGATCACTTTGTTGGTGCAACTTAATAAATAAATAAATAAATAAGAAAATGCTTGGAATTAAATAAAAATAACAATTTTGTTTTTCCTTTGATGTGTCCATGCGATGAAAAGCTTAGGTATTTTATTTATCGATTGAGGCACTACGAAGTCTGCCGGGTCAGCTAGGTATTATATATTTCTTCTGTGCGTGTGTTTGTAGTTATCAGTGGAACTCCTAAACGGCTGGACCGATTTGAATGATTTTTTTGTATGCGTTTGGGTGGCACCCTGAATGGTTGAGATTCACAAATCAGCCCAGCAGATGGCGCTGCAGTCGGTTTATAGGTTATTTATCTATACTACAACTAAACGGCTGGATCGACTTCAAATAATTTTCAGTCTAGTAAGTAAGTAGTAGTAAGTCTGTCGGGTCCGCTAGTACGGCATAATTTTCTACTTAAGGTTCAGCTAATACGACATTAAGCAACTTGAAATAGTTAACATTATTATTACGCTAAAGTACCTACGGTATTTTGAACCGAAATTCTGTGTTAGATATATAATTTTTGTTTGATTTTATGTTCTTTTTCAGTTTAGAGATTTTAGCTTTCCGAATATTTTAGAAGTTGTACACACATAAGTACTATCACAAAAACAAAAAACAAAAACTGAAGGCATGCGTATACAATAGCATTAAAAACTAATTAATATTAACATTACCTACATCTTTCTAATTCACTATTATTTTGTGTACATTATTCAGGCATTGATTACAGGTTAAAGGATACAAAGTATACACCGATTAAGAAGAGATACTTTATACAAAGTTATTGTGTACGTCACAGATTTTAATTTTAATTACAATATTTTTATTAATGTATTTTCTAGTTTTTTTTTATTGCTAGATGGGTGAACTAGTTCACAGCCCACCTGGTGTTAAGTGATTACTGGAGCCCATAGACATCTACGACGTAAATGCGCCACCCACCTTGAGATATAAGTTCTAAGGTCTCAAGTATAGTTACAACGGCTGCCCCACCCTTCAAACCGAAACGCATTACTGCTTCACGGCAGAAATAGGCGGGGCGGTGGTACCTACCCGCGCGGACTCACAATAGGTCCTACCACTAGTAGATCTTCTATCTAGATCTTCTATAATAATTATTAACAAATTCAAATAAAACACTAATAGAATTTAATTCATTTTGATATTCGTTTCACTGAGTCCGTCTACGCTCCCGTTAAAGGTAATATTTATATATAAATAGTATAAATTTATTCGTCATACTTTCTATTATAGCATGTTACAACCACCAATGATTTTATAATGCGTGGTGGATGCTGAAAAAAGCTTTTTATTAAGTTTTTTTTTTTATTTTTTATTTCTTGGATGGACGAGCTCACAGCCCACCTGATGTTAAGTGGTTACTGGAATCCATAGACATCTACAACGTAAATGCGCCACCCACCTCGAGATATAAGTTCTACGGTCTCAGTATAGTTACAACGGCTGCCCCGCCCTTCGAACCGAAACGCATTACTGCTTCACGGTGGAAATAGGCAGGGTGGTGGTACCTACCCGTGCGGACTCACAAGAGGTCCTACCACCAGTGAAGCCTATATTAAATTTTAATACAATCATAAATTTCCGTTTTAAACAAGAAATTTAAATGCAAAAACCCTATCAAGCTTTTAACATACTCTGATGAACTATTTTAATTACTACAATAAACAACTTACTACAAAAAACTACTTGACCTTGACTATGTACTTAATTAAATATTACAATAGTTATAAAAATATTAGGTCTCTACGTACTAAGCTATGTATGTAGTTTTACTTACTTTATCGTTGATTTCGACTATCGTGAAGTAAGCTGATTTCCTACTTTTTTTAAATCATCGGACTGTGATTTAGACCCTATTGTATGTTTATTATGTGGCGTTAATATGTGTCTTATAATAAATAGAAAATGAGTAGTTTCCGAAGAGGAAACAGTAACAATATATATGTATTAAACTTGTTATTTACTCAAACACTTTCATATTTTGGGAACCATTTTTTTCCCCGTCGCCAAAGACTGAGATAACGACCCCGCATTTCAACCTATTTGAATTTATACTTCATTGCGTGCAGTAAAAAAAAACCTTGGTATCTAAAACCAATTCCTTTTTTAAGACTGAGGGATTACTGGTGGCCCGGAGACCTTTCCAGTTTTACGAGGATCGGTGGACGAGCAAGGGCTCAGCCAGGAGGGTTGGGATTTGCTAACAGCTACCAGAGCGCCCCAAAGGAGACCTATCAACTCAAGAGTAGGTTAGGTAAGCTGATGTTTAGGTAAGGTTGCACGTTGAATTCTTTGCCGAGTTCGACGAGTACGGTTACCGGGGTCCTTAGGCCTGCTCCTAGTGTTAGAGCTAAAGGCGTCTAATTCAAGGGTTATCGAATCTGATGGATCCGTAAGGACGTATCTAGAGCGACGACGGTAACTGGCTACTGTGTGATCAGGATTCGGAGAGTAGTCAGCGGCGGCAACGATAAGGCGATTATCATGACCAAACCAATTCTCTTGGGTTTCGAGTACAGATTTTCTATACCTAAGATACATGTCCTTGAATAAAAAAATTGGTTTTTAAACACATTACTGCTCTAATAATGAAAAGTACCGATAAAGTTTAGCTGTAGTTTAAATAATTTTATTTTGAAGCTATATTTTGTCCCTCGGTGTTGAATGAAACTTTCTCAGCTCACAATATTGAAAGTTTTGAAATATTAGAAAGCCGTTTTTACACGTAACGACTTTCATTTCATTAGTTTTATTATTCAATCAATGATAAACTAATGCAGAGCATTTTTCACATGGACAATACAATCATTGCGCTTTGCAAGCACACTCAGTCAGATAAGTGTTTATTTTAGCATCACAATATCTTATCATGGTTTGTAAATATTTAACTTATCATTACGTACGTATGCCACGTAAAATATTAACAATCTAGTTGGCGTTTCGGGAACGTGTTATGAGCTTCTTCGGACACATCATGCGGTCTCCCAGACATGAATTAGAGAAGCTCAAAATTACGGGTCGAATAGAAGGCAAGCGTGCCGTGGGCAGAACACCAGCCAGATGGTCAGATCTGGCAAGAGAAGCACTCGGTGGTAGTCTGTACCATGGAGTCCATGCCACCCATGATCGAGCACATTGGAAGTACGTCGCGTGTGGTCGCGATCCTCAGTAGTGAGGGAACGATATAGAAGAAGAAGAGAATTGGCGTTTTATACTTAACCAAATGAACTGCAAAACTTTACATTTAAATTTTACTTGTAAATAGTGTAATGTGACGAAGATTGTTCTAGAAAAGATCTCTAGTTATTTCTTTAACCGACGAACTACACAAGGATTCATGGTCACTTGCTAAGCATTTATACATATAACCAATGTCGCCACGTGAAGCGACTGACGGGAGCCCCACCTCGGATGGCTTCGTGTTCGGATTCAGGAGAAATGCAGCAAGCAAGACGCTGTAAATGAAATAGATATAGATACATATTTGATAATTAGTAATACTCTTACGGTCTGATCTTGCTTAAATAAGGGCATTTCGACTACTTTATAGTTCGTGGTAATGAACGGCGAATGGTTATCCGTCGATATTTGAATATTGTACTGAATACCATTTAATTTTCTATAAAACAATTTTGAGGCTGATAGTTTGTTTGACTTGGGCTTTTTCATGATAAGATGATCCCGGGCGTTATACAAGCGCTTTTTTTTGGTCATGTTGAAATCGTCGGACTTTCGCCCTCCGCTGGGAATGGCGGGCGGGGTATGTCAGAGTCGAAGTGACCAAAACCTCCTGTTGCACAACAACCAACATCCAAACCTCACATGAGACAGAACTCATGAAAAGGCAAAAGGGGGGAAAGTGAAGCGTTTAATGCGGAGCACATCTCTTCCATCACTCTCCCCCTCATTATATAAGCGCTAACCGTATTCTCTATTAAAAATTAGGGTATATCTTTTTGTTAATGACCCGGCAGCGTGGAATTAACTTGTTTTCTCTAGCGAGTATTTGGATTTTATTAAATCTTATAAAATGGGTCGTACCACTGTCCAGAGCACGTTAACAAACTGCAGAAATGTGTTATCAATGTGACTTCGGTGATATCAAGAATAACCAAGTAAGTATTCAAGTTTGCAGTGTGTTATTCGTAAATTCAAGTTGACTATCAATATCTGCATGACAAGTACATATTGATGTTACCTGTCTAAATGTTCCGGGAGTTGTGGCCAGTTTGTATATAGCTACGATAGGTATCATTAATATGGAGGAGCAGGCCAGACCCCAGCCCAACACCACGGCCCACTGCGGATACGTGTATTGCTGATACTGAAGAGGCTGCTGGTACAATAAGCCGAAAACTACTACTCCCTGTAAAAATGTAACATAATAATTACGATGTATATAAGTTATTATAATTAATGTAGTGTTTTTCTGTAATCTATGCCTTCGAGATTTTATGCCATTGAGTTGAAACTTAATACAACGTTGGAGGGTAGGTGTAAAAAAAACTGTCTTAAATGTGGACAAATTTAAAAAATATTCAACTGTAAGCAACAAATTACAACTCAAAAATCCACTAAAACTGCGCTAGCGTTACGTAAACTGAATTGAAAAATAACCTGACCGCTTGATTGGCAGATCTCTAATTGGTCACTATATAGAGATTCTGCTCCTTACACCTCTACCGACTTATTTAAAAAATAATTGTTGGTTCTTCAGATAATTTTAAATATGGTGCCTATTATAATTAGTGGCCGATCGGTAGCACATAATGTCAACAAACTGTGTGTCCTAAACTTATTAATACTATAAATTGTGCTCACTACAACACAACATATGCAAGTCGTTAAATGTTTATTGCCCAAGAGGACAGAATACCATACGGTACAACTGATCATATCTAGGTATTCACTTTTGTTCATGACGATCAACTATTTTCAACGATCATTGATATGTCCTAGTACGTCGGGCGCTTTATGAGCTCGTATGTGACCGGTGGTGAGTCTATATTATTCATCTATTTTTAAATTAAAGAAGTTTAAATTTAAAGAAAGAAATTTATTTATTAAATTATTTTGTTTATTTACTAAAAGAAGAACTAACAGCCAATGAACATAGTATAATAATATAACAAATAATAGAAACAAAAAACCAATTATTAAAGGTACACTACCAATATAAACAAATTAAAATACCTACTAGAGAAACAAAAAATAATTGCAACAAAGAAATTAAAAACAATCATCCAGCAAGAAGCAATATAAGCAAAGTAGAAATTCACCGTGTGGGTGACTCACACGTATTTATTTATTTATAATATTTTATTATAATTACACTACACAACATACTTTATTTTATATCAACACATTCATTTATCACACAATCATACAAAACATTATTTACACTAAACTAAATAAAATTCACAAGCAAAGTCAGGCGATAACTGCAGTATAGCGGCGGCGATAATATTTCGCTAGTACATCGGTGCATAGACGAACATGTGTAGTGTAATTATAATAAAATATTATAAAATAAATAAATACATGTGAGTCACCCACACACCGGACTAATTTAAATATACACATATATACACAAATTAATAAAAAATTAATTTATATTCTTACGATAATGAATATTGGGCTGACAAATTTCCAGCATATCCTCCAGTAAATACCGGGCCTGAAGCCGAGCATTTCTTCAACATCGTCAGAGAACCTTTTCAGACCTAAAACCAATTTAAGAAGTAGACTGAACCTCTATTGTGCTCATGCTTCATTAATTTATTTATTTCATTTAATTTCTTTATATAATCCTAATACCAGTTAGCATGTATGATTACCTCACTATCGATCATTTTATTTTAAAAGGAAAAAACGTTTATGTTAAAAATGTACATGGGTTACCATAAAACCACGAGACAGCAACGGCTTCGAACAACGCCGAGCACAACAGTGATATGCCGGCAGCGTAGGTGTCCAAAAGATGAAACATGTAAATTCCACCCTGGAATTTAAATATACTATGTGATTCAATTGTTATAAAAGTAGAACAAATTTTTGCACCATAATTAAAAAATATACAAAGTATTTTTTGGCAACCAAACTGGTGTAATATTGGATATTGAAGATTAGTCGAAATAACTTCCCTTCGAACTAATCGTGCGGTCATTCATTGATCCTTAAACTGACATAATACGTACTTAACGAAGATATTTATTTCGTGTTTCTATTACCGGACAAATACACTTATCCTATTCTGTTGCATTAATGAGTTTCTGATACGTCGGCTCTCCAGACTTTTGGCGTCAGCGTATGAATTTACCGGTGTTACATTGATGCAAGCGATACAGAAGGACACACAGACGACCAGCAGCGTGAAGTGCTCCCGGCGGAGCCAGTGTGCACCGCTCGCACGCGCCTGGTCCAAAAGACCGGTGATCACACACTCGAGACCACCCATCTGTTACAATTCCAACATTTCAATATTAGGTTAGCCGTAAGCTCATACGCAAGAGCGGACGGTTAGCGTGGTATGGACATGTGATGCGTAGAGAGAAGATACATAGTCACCTAGTTGTGCAAGGTAGAGGGGGAAGAGGTCGACCGAAGAAGTCATGGATGGAGTGTGTGAATGACTAAATGAGAGAGAGAGAGAGAGGAGTGAGTGTTGAGATGACGGCTGATAGAAGAGAATGGAATAGAAAAATTAGCTGTGCCGACTCCACCTAATGGGATAAGGTGGAGAAAAAGAAAAGTAAGCTCATACGCAAATCTAATAAAAATAATCAATAAACATAACAATATTAATGTTGCTACACACCATAGAACATTACATTGAAACATCAACTGTATTATTAATCGGCTGTCCCATCATTTTAATCGGTATACAAGTGGACACTGTGCTAAGTACGTATTTTGTACTATTTGACGAAGGCCACAAAATAATATGTAGAAAAAAAGCCACAGTAAGCTGATTAAATGAATTCAATGGTTTTAGCAATTAAATTAAACCACACGACTATACATAATTTTACTTTGTTAACTTTTACGACAGTTAACGAAATATCACTTTTGTCTGTACTTCTATATCTAAACTAGAATACTAGAATATGAAAATATTTGAAAGCTTCACCCCCGAGTCCAGTCCAAGCATGATCAGCATAAAGAAGAACAACATCGCCCATAAGCTCGCCCCCGGTAGAGTAGCAACAGCCTCGGGGTATACTTGGAATACCAATCCTGGTCCTAAAATGCGCAAATAATGATAAATAACGAATTATATCGTGATCATCATCATAGAATTATTAAGGCTACATTACATCTTTTATTGCGAAACAAACTTTAAGTCTCGCGTTTAATATTGTCAATATTTTTATCTGCCATTTCGAATACTTTGCAAGTTGCGTGGTCATGAATAGCTTTGGGATTATTCGTCGATACTGTGCGAACTACCGTCGATTTTTTCATTAAACTTATTTGTAGGTTATTACGTTTCATATCAGTAATGTCTATGATTCGCGAAACCAAAAAAAATTACTAATAATTAAATTAATTCCTACGTTACAAATCTTTCGCCAACCTTCAGTAGCCACGGAGGAAATGGGTACACCCTGTTTGTACGACATGAACCCGAGGTACGTGAAGATCACGAACCCGGAGAAGAATGACGTGAAACAATTCACTAGAGTTGTAACCAAGCAATCCCTGAAAATAAAAGAAAGCACGTAAATAACAATAAAATAATGTGGAAATTTAAAAGTAATAATTAAAAATAAATTTAAAGGAAGCAGGAAATTTAATGACACACACTTTTAAAAATGTTTGTATTATTTAATTATTTATTCAATAACGATATGAACCAACCTTGGCTGATTATTGTGACTTATTATGTATGTAGCTTGTATTATGTATTATTGTGTGTTATTACGTGTGTAACTTAACCCTTACACTATACTGATTTTACGAATTTAAATGTTTCAATGCATGATGACGATGCAATATATGCTGTAATACAACAGTGTGCTCGTTGGTCTGATTTTACGAAGAAATCGACTGCTAGTTTACGAAGCAGAGCAACAGGCTGTCGGTGGGGTTTGCTGGGCCCACGTGGTTATTACCAAGTTACGTTGTATTTCAATTCCATCTGATGCGTTTTTGCTATTACTATTACTTACGCCGGTAAGAGTAACGCCATCTATCGCTGAATAGCAGAAACGAATATCAAAGGAACTATTAACGTCGAGAAATCACGAGAAGTACACCGCCATCTATTGTCAAATAGCGGAAACACACATCGAAGCTATTCGACTTGCCCAGAATGTTCTCGATAAATCTAGGGATGTCGTCTCGACTATAAAAGCGTTGCAGAGATGGTACGAGTCGGTTGGTAATCGGAACTACTCGAAGCGAAACAGCGAACGAAGCACGAAGCGGAAGAAGTGAATTAAGAATTTTTAAGTGTTCATTAAGTGTTCTAAGTGTTAATACAGTTCTACTTTGCGCTTCCGTAAAATTTTATCCCGAACCCCAGGGCGTAACATTATGTAGCATCAATGATGACGGCTATAACAAATTACCTGTAGCAATTGTTGTGAAAAGTGTTGTAACTTGCATATGAAAGATGAACGCCGAAACCAGCACCAACGGAATAAAATATCTGCACCGCTGCATCCACCCAAACCTGTTAAGCAACGCATTACAAATTAAAATGTTTGTATATAACAAACATAAATTCCGTCATCCCATTTTTACCAGCGCACCGCCTGCCACCGGAGTAGAGTTCATCCATACTACCTGGAGCTACTGCGTTCATCCACAGTGCGTTTCCAGAGGTCTTTTTGCCACGTACCATCCAGCTATGGAATGAGCTTCCCTCCACGGTGTTTTCCGAGCGCTATGACATGTCCTTCTTCAAACGAGGTTTGTAGAGAGTATTAAGCGGTAGACAGCGGCTTGACTCTGCCCCTGGCATTGCTGAAGTCCATGGGCGACGGTAACCACTCACCATCAGGTGAGCCGAGTGCTCGTCTGCCTACGAGGACAATAAAAAAAAATTGCATTCTCGTTGACATGATGGTGATATGTACTCGTTGAGGTTTGTGATACGTCCTACCATTAAGTGTCGGTTGGTGGTAGCGATGCGCTGGTATCATATTCAGAGAATACTGAAATCCATTCTGAGGTTAGTTAGTCTCCTTTGCGACACCTACGGGAAGAGGTAGCGTGGGGCTAATTTAGGCCATTGTAACAACTTCTCACTAATTGAAAAATGTGATGTATAGGTATTGTACCAAAGTTATCGCTTTCTTGGCCAAGCTGTTATACAGAAACCACAGAAGCGAAATCAATATTTTTATTAAAAATAATTGGTGGGTATTCGGGCTATGATTATTCTAGCTCTTATCTCGTGTGCTGTTTCTGAACATTATGAAAAGCTCCTACCTTGGGGCTATTGGAAGTTTATTTTTATTTTATTTATTTAGTACGCTTCGCATTCTTTTATTTACATTGGCGGACTTAATGCTTAAGGCAATCTCTAGCAGTCCCCCAAAGGTAGTATAAAGTAAATATTTGTAACTAATATGCATTCAAATATAAACTAAACATACAGTTAGATTCTAATAGACAAAGCAAATACATTAAACACATACTTTACTTTACAATTTTGTTCACGTATCAAGGGCCGCTATCGACTTATTATACCTACTATTTACTTCAGCTTAAAATATCCAGAGCCAGATTACTTTTTTTTGCAATTACATATATGAATGCTTCTGTAATGATCACCAAACTCGCCTGCGTATCCTTGAGCCTAGTAAGTTCCGGCTGCAAATAGTAGGCGATGCCCCGTGTTGCTCCCGGCAGAAGTAATCCACGGGCCAGGAGGATCGACAGGACAACGTACGGCATTGTTGCTGTCATCCATACCACTTTTCCTAAAACATTACGCTCAACTTTAAGCTCAACGACATCTGAATAATTGAATTTTATCGATGAAACTAGCGACCCGCCCTCGCTTCGCTTCGGAAATTGTAATTTATTATTTATTTCTCCACTAATTAATGGATGTTATTATGCATATAAACCTTCCTCTTCAATCACTCTGTCTATTAAAAAAACCGCATCAAAATCCGTTGCGTAGTTTTAAAGATTTAAGCATACATAGGGACAGACAGATATAGGGACAGAGAAAGCGACTTTGTTTTATACTATGTAGTGATAGTCACTGGAGCCCATAAAAATCAACTAGATACGGTAATGCCGCCGCCCAGCTTGAAACACGAGCTCTAAATCTCAGTTTCTGCAGTACAACGACTGCCTTCCATTCAAATCGAAACGTATTACTGCTTCACGGCAGAAAAAGGCAGGGTGGTGATACCTACCCATACGGGCTCACAAGACGCCCTACCACCAGTAAAGAACAATTTGTTTCATAACGTGTGTTCACTATGACATACAGTTGACAGCTTTTGAATGATGTTAAATGCTTAATGTCACAGACGAATCAAGCTCATAAGCTCAAGAATACTTGTACTGGTGGTAGGACCTCTTGTGAGTCCGCGCGGGTAGGTACCACCACCCTGCCTATTTCAGCCGTGAAGCAGTAATGCGTTTCGGTTTGAAAGGTGGGGCAGCCGTTGTAACTATACTGAGACCTTAGAACTTATCTCAAGGTGGGTGGCGCATTTACGTTGTAGATGTCTATGGGCTCCAGTAACCACTTAACACCAGGTGGACTGTGAGCTCGTCCACCCAGCTAAGCAATAAATAAATAAAAAAACATTTAAATCACCTTAACCGAAAATCATTAAACTATACAGTTGAATCTTCAACATCATGTCTCAAAACGGCAAGATGAAGTGGACACTTAGGCTGATGTCTATGGACACTAATAACCACTGAACACGAGATGGGACATGAGCTTGTTTACTAGTCTAAATAGGTATAAAAAAATAACAAAGAATAAAAATTCGAAACTAGTTAGAATTTCTCTAATGCCATAGCTGTGAATCATACATAAGAGACAAGCACAGTGAGTGGCACCAAACGCCAAATGTCCTTAACAAATATTTTAGCTCGTTCTGGGAATTCATTTACATAAAAATTACTCACCGGAGCTTTTAACGCCTTTGAATAATGAAAGGTATAAAGTTACATAGACCAAACCGAGACAAGCAGCCAATTGCCATTTCGGCAAACCTAGATCATTCAAACCTTCCGAATGCTGCATTTCCAGGACTGCTCGACTAGAAAAAACATGTTTAGATAAAATCTATGATAAAACAAACACGATAAAAAAATTCCTTTACAATAATATAAATGAAATCAGTGTTCATATCTAAATCAAAGTCATGAAAATTACCTACAAACAAAATTTAAAAATAGTACCTTTATGGACCTTACAAATATACGTAGCTATACCACGTATTATGAACGCAGTTCACGATTGAGAAGAATCGGCATAAAGATTAAGGTTTTGTTCACAAAGTCAGTAGATGTAAATAACGTGATATGATGATTGAATTAAAGATCTTTAGTAGTTAATTTCTTTTTTCTTTTTTCTACCTATGCTAGCCTTGAGAGGCTATTTCAGCTTCTCCTTGACGTGTAGGTGAGCTCACGGGGCTCTAACCGAGAGTGTTGCTAGCACTGGCCCTAACAAGAGCAGTGTTTCGCAGAATCTGCCACCAGATCGGAAACGCGACTCACTGAGAAGATCAGGCGAGAGAAACTCAGTGGGCTTAATTTACTCGCCGAGCCCTTCGTCGCAAGCGACGGGTTCGACGAGAACGATAGCCGGTGCTTGTGTTACCTAAAAGCACCGTTAATGGATCGGAAAGATCCGTAATGACGTGTTTAGGGCGACGTCGACTGTTTACCATTCGGTCCACAGGATCGGGTATGGGTATTTTGTGCAGACTTACTGAAAGAATTCTGAAGCGGGCGTGAAATGCGACAGTGGTCCTTGGTATTTAACATCCGTGCGATTGGTACCATTCAACCGAGCCGAGTCCCAACATTGTTCCGTGTTCCAAGAATTATCGCAATGCACCCAGGGCAGTTCTGATCGAGCTGACGACATCAAGAAGTAGAAAGCCCAGCCTGAAACGCGGTAGAAAATGTTTTTATTCATTTAACAACCAAAACAAAACATGAAAGTCGATTTTAACTGCTGTATTTGAATTATACAGTTCGTCGAATTATGATGCCTTACTATACGAGTATGTGACAGAAATTTGCTTGTGTTTTGAAAGTTTTTGCTTGTAGAAACTAGCCTATGTGGGCTAAGCTTTAGCCTTTAAAAATTAAAGACATAAACTCCAAAATAGAACTCACTATAAATGAGTCGATATTTAGAGTCCTTTGTCATATAACTATTTGACTAGAGTTTATGATCCAAAGTAAAAGTTTCAGCAAAAATAAAGAAAAGGATAAGGTTTTTCTTACCAATTATTACATTATAATAGAAGGAAACATAAAACGCAACCATGACTGCGCAGAATCCAACACCTGAAATAGTTATGTTTTGATTAGTAAATAATAATATACAAAATTATAAAAACAACAAAACCGACTTCTACGAATCTCAGAATTTGGTTAAATTAAACTACTACATCTGTATCTATATTAATATTATAAAGCGGAAGAGTTTGTTTGTTTGAACACGCTAATCTTAGGAACTACTGGTCCGATTTGAATAATTCTTTCAGTGTTAGATAGCCCATTTGTTGAGGAAGGCTATAGGCTATATAACATCACTCTAAGACCCATACAAGTGGAGCACCAATAAATAATGTTTCAAAATAGGGGTATAAATAGCTCCTTAACATTCTATAATTCAAAAATATTTTCACTTTCTACGTAAATGAAGTGGAGGTAAAATTTAGCGTTATGCCAAAGTAACTATTCCACGCGGACGAAGTCGCGGGATAAAGCTAGTCATAAATATATCAGCGCCGTTGCTTTATTTTTCTCATACCTTTAAACAATGGACATATTTTCCATAGAGTGATAGGTCCTTGTCGGTTATACTGCCCTAGGATCAACTCCATGTAGAACAGAGGAACTGCTCCGAAAACCAGCATCAGAGTGTAGGGTATCAAGAAGGCCCCTGAAGCAATTGCAAAAAATGTACAGTCGGCAAAAGTAAAATTAAAAACGCACAAAGTTGTCCTGTGATCGGCTCTGGAAACCGCCTGATATCAGATTTAAGCTCGATCCACCATAACACAACATAAAAAACACATAATTATATCGAAGAAATAAATATTCAACAATCTGATGCCAATTAAAGGATTATTTCACGCAGAATATTCCATACATATATACTGGTGGTACATATATACTTTTACTGGTGGTAGGATCTCTTGCGAGTCCGCACGAGTAGGTATCACCACCCTACCTATTTCTGTCCTGAAGTAGTAATGTGTTTCGGTTTGAAGGGCGGGCCGTTGTAATTATACTGAGATCTTAGAACTTAGATCTTTAGGTGGTGGCGCATTTACGTTGTAGATTACTATGGGCTCCAGTAACCACTTAACACCGGGTGCGCTGTGAGCTCGTCCACACATCTAAGCAATAAAAGAAAATTGTATATTTTACCACCGCCATTCCTATAGCAAAGATACGGAAATCTCCAGACGTTGGCCAGATCAACCGCGAAACCAATGATGGACAGAAGGAAGTCTGCCCCGGTGCCCCATGTCTCTCGGCCATCTGATGTTTCTGCAATAACAGTTTCAGTACAGATTTTCTTGTCCACGTCAATTCTTTAATTAGAAAAAAATATATCTACAGGACATTTGAAGTAGTACTACAGTTAACTCATATGTACAACACTTGGACATCAAAATCTAAAATGGCGAATAATGTTTATAGTATTTAAAAAAATGATTATGTACATGTATGTATTACTTTCAATATATAATATTATAAAAAACAATAAAAAACATTAAGCTAAAAAGGTCTAAACAAAAATAAAGATATTCATTCAGTTCAAAGCACATCTTACGAACCGGTATGTAAAGTTATCTAGAAGATTTAGGCTGAATTCAAGTCAAAACTCTTCAGTATATTATAAATGTTATTTTATTTCGTCCGCCATCATTCTTCTTCTCATTCGTTCAGTCCTGGCGGAGTGGTCGTGGTTACGTAAGTCTTAATGTTTGGTTGCGGCTTTTGAGAGACTTCTCCATCTTTCTCTATTTGTGGCTGTACGTGTACACTCAGTACACGTACCGCCATCATACTAGAGGTTTGATATATAATCCAACTGACTGGGCGATGCACTAGTTAGCGCACTTAACTGCTGGTCGTGGGTTATTATTATTATTATTATTATTATTATTACTTTCAATATTCGCATGATAAACAAGTTTGTCTGCTCTTAAGCCTTGTTCGGACCAGGCGAGTATTTTAGTCGAGTACCGAGTAATTTAGTGGCTAAACTACTAGCTACTGCACAGAAATCGTTCGCATTACGGTCCAGTAGAGTACACAAGTGAGCGGTGTTTTGCAAGATGAACAGGCTGCAACGCAATAGAGTGAATAAACTGATTAAGCTAATCGTAATGGCTATTTTAGAAGAGGTACAAGAGGAAATTTCTGTGATTAAGAAAAATAAGTTATGGGTACGAAAATGGATCGATAGAAGAGATAAACTAGGAGCTACTAAATGTCTTCTGAATGAATTAGCATTGGAAGAGATCCCAAAGAGTACTTCGATAGTTTGAGAATGTCCGAAAGTTGTGTGAATTTTCTGTTAACGAAAATACACTCTCAAATTCAGCGCAAAGATACCCACTTGGGAAGCGCCACTAATGAACTCGACTAATCAACAGGTTCGGACTTGTTTAGTCAGTGAGCCAGTGAGCAAGGACGCGTGGTGAGAGGCGCTACTCGCCCGAAAAAATAGAACAAAATGGATTGACTTGACTAAATTATTTACTAACCTACTCGACTAAATTTTTGGTGCTCAGACACATTTAGCTACTAAATAACTCGGTACTCGACTAAAATACTCGCCTAGTCCGAACAAGGCTTTAGTCTGAGTTTTTACTACCTATATATTCAAACGTATATACATAATATTTCATGTCCTATGGCATTTTGCTATGGGGCAATGCGGCCGATGTAGAAATGATATTTATTCTGCAGAAAAGAGCTATACGTGCTATTTATAACATGCACTCAAGGGAATCCCTGAGGGAGAAATTTAAAGAAATTAAAGTTCTCACTATGCCATCCCAGTACATTTTTGAAAATTTGATGTATGTTCGTAAACATATTGAGGAGTTTCCTAAACAGTCGGACATACATAATAGAAATACTAGGAACAAACACAAGCTTGTTGTGCCGATGAGTAGGTTACATAAGATACGAAATTCATTCGGGTGTTTGTCTGTGCGCCTGTACAACAAAATCCCACATGATGTTCAGAACCTACATATACATAGGTTTAAGAAAACTATTAAAGAACATCTGTGCAATAAAGCTTACTATAAAGTCAATGATTATCTAGAAGATTGCACAAAGTGGGAATGAGTTGCTCGCTCCAGGCATTTCAATATTGTAGTAATTGTTACGTTATAATACTCAGTGTAAAAAAATAATATTTAAAAAATAATAATATTAAAAATAAATAAATAATAATTTTATATGTAAAAAAAAAAAGACATGCCCGCTGAGTTTCTTGCCAATTCTTCTCAGGACGGAGGCTAGTTCTTGTGAATTGGCGGTAGTTCTTTTGACGTTCAACAAGTATGTACTTTCATTTATGTTGAATAAAATTTTTTTGATTTGATTTGATAAGTATGTATATCAATCTTTGGTAACCATAGGGAATCCTAAGTTAGGCCTAGATGAACTTATGCCACTTGTACCCAATTAATAGTATCTTATTTAGTTTATTAACATTGTAAAATTACTGACCAGGCTTGCTGTTCGCTCTAAGTCGTTTGCTGCCTTCGGTATAAAAATACTCTTCCTCTATTTGTACTTTAGGCTCTTCTGAAAAAAAAACAACGAAGTTCCGGTTTAGTTTCATTCAAGAACTCCAGTAAATTAGAAAAAAAGAATAGTTTTGGAAGATATTTGCACTTTCAAAAACGTTTATAAAGCCCATAGACATAATTTGAATCTTGAGACATGAAATCGTAGTCACGGTAGGATTGGATAATTACCTTTTACTGGTGGTAGGACCTCTTGTGAGTCCGCACGGGTAGATACCACCGCCTTGCTTATTTCTGCCGTGAAGCAGTAATGCGTTTCGGTTTGAAGGGTGGGGCAGCCGTTGTAACTATACTTGAGGCCTTAGATCTTATATCTCAAGGTGGGTGGCGCATTTACGTTGTAGATGTCTATAAGCTCCAGTAACCACATAACACTAGGTGGGCTGTGAGCTCGTCCACCCATCAAAGCAATAAAAAAAAAAAACACCAAAAACATTTTTTTTTGTTTTAACTAGACGAGCATACCTGATGGTGAGTGGTTACCTTCGCCCATGGACGTAAGCAATGCCAGGGGGCAGAGCCAAGCCCCTACCTACGATTACTAATTTACTTAATGTACTTAATTTAATGAAGCCATATCTCGTGAACCGGTAATATAAGTGTGCTTAGTGCGAGTCTTTTAACTTCTCGTTCGCGTAAAAGCTATCTCAGATTTACATATGGAATTGGAACAGCGCCCCTAGCGACAAACGCATGGAAAAAGCACACAGCTAACAAATACTAGGAACCGCCCTACGTTTTCCAGCGAAACCGTAGATTTTATACGTCATTAAACTTTAAATTTAATTACATTGCAAACTACGCAATAAAATAATAGATTCAAAAATGTTATGTTGTATTAGCCGTCACGATTTTTTGTTTTCGATAACTTTCCACATACATCGGTGTGTGGTAATAATAGCTTTAATATTTTTAGTACAAATATTTAAATACCTAAAGCGTTTTTATATTAACTCTCCTCTATGATTTAATTTACTTACTTTTGTAGCACGATAAGGTTACGACAGATCCCTTCGTTGGCTTGTGGTCTGAAACAAATACAAAACAATAAGTCATCCTAAAAATACAAGGTTATTGAAAATAATATTATAGTCTAATATATGAATGAGCTCCCGGACATAAATATAAGGTATAAGTCAATTTTTTTTAAATTGCCCTTGTAGGTAGACTAGCACATGACCAATCTGGTACGAACCATGAGCATACCTTATGGTAATTGGTTACCATCGCTCACTGACGTCACCAATACCAAGGGCAGAGCCAAGCCGCGACCGCTAATTATATAGAATAAAGACTGTCAACTCTTCAAGCCAGAATGCATTATTGGTAAAACATTGGTAAAAATATTTAGAGCCGTGACACCCATATACATGGGATTACAAGACGGCCAAAAACCAACTATTTCGCAAATAAATTTTTTATTTATTATTTATTTATTCAACTTAATGCACATAAGTACAATGGCGGACTTAATGCCTGAGGCATTCTCTACCAGTCAACCAAGGGTGGTGTAGAGAATCCTGTGGTAGGTGCATAACTTAATGTGAAACAACCAAACTACATTATACAATATACAAACACATACACAGTATATATATATATATATATATATATATATATATATATATATATATATATATATATATATATATATATATATATATATATATATATATATATATATATATATTAAAAATTACAAAAATTACAAAATTACAAGATGACCTTTCACCGAGTGGAATCCACCGGCAAACGACATAATTTTGTTATTGATTTTGCCCTTAGGATCCAATATTTTGATCTGAGATAACATAGCATTAACTGAACCCCTTCATGTAGTGTCTTGATATGGGCGTCAGCAACGATCAAGTGTACTAGGGTGTTCTTATTTCCAAGAATAATTGGGTGTTTTCGGTCATCAGGTAAGTTAGTATGTTTAAGGCGACCGCCCACCCTGAGGATATGATTCTCATCCAGGTATGCGTTTAGCGATCGTAATTTACTTTTTTTTTTAACTTGTTTCTTATCTCTTAGCCGATCTATTTCTTCTTTGAATTCTTGTTGTACTAACTTAATGCATGTGATAAGCGCCTCTTCAAATTCTTGTGTAGTTATTTCCTTGCTCGTACATAAATTACTTTTGTATCTTAAAAATCTTTTACAGTAAATAATAGTTTTTAGTAATTCTGGTAACGTATCAAAATCTTCAAACTGAGCGGTTAAAGGTTTTAGTTCTTCTGCATTGTGGTAAGTATTTAATTTTATTGGTTTCATTTCTAATTCTGTTTCTGTTATTCCTGGCTTACTGTATATTATTTCTTTTTTGCATAACCACTTGGGCCCTGTCCACCACAACTCTTTCTGTTTCAAGTCCGCCAGCAGCATGCCTCGCGACCCGATGTCTGCAGGATTCTCTTCCGAAGCTACATGGAACCATCGATGTGTGTTTACATTCTCTACAATTTCTACGACCCGGTTTGCCACGAATGTCTTCCATCTATGAGGATCACCAGATAGCCATGCAAGAACAATTGATGAATCTGTCCATGCATAGATGTTAGAAGTAGGTATACGCATTGCATTTTCTATTTGCTTAAGTAACCTTGCTAATAACAGTGCCCCACATAACTCCAGGCGTGGTAGAGACACGGTACGGAGTGGTGCCACTCTAGTACGGGCAGCTAATAGATTGGTGAATACTGAACCATCTTCCCTCTTCACACGAATGTAAGCTACCGCAGCATAGGCTTTCATGGAAGCATCGCTGAAACCATGAACCTCGATGTTTTCCATCTGTGTGCTTACTGTGTTTAGCCATCTTGGAATACCTATCTCTTTTACATGTTCAAAGTCTTCTCTAATTGTCAACCAATCGTGTAACAGCGATTGGTTAATCTCGTCATCCCAGCCAATCGGTTCTAGCCATAGCCTTTGTATGAGTATCTTAGCCAAAATTAGGCTCGGGGCGATCCATCCCAGTGGGTCAAAAAGTCTTTGAATATCAGATAGTATGCCTCTCTTTGTAATACTGCTTGACCTTGCTGGTAAGTTAACCTTGTACTGAAATTGATCCGTGCCCAGGTTCCATATCAAACCTAGGGCTTGTACTTTTCCATCCAATTTAAAATCCAACTGTGCTCGAGATGTACGTTTGTTTGGTTCGATAGATTTCAAAAATTCAGCAGAATTGGATGACCCTTTTTATAATACAAATCCACCTTTCTGTAGAATATTATCTACTTCTTGTGCTCTCTTTATGGCTTCAGGAGCACTGCTCTCCCCCGACATTAGTTCGTCCATGTAAAAATCTTCTTTAATAATTCGAACAGCCATTGGATGATTTCGACCTTCATCGTCCGCCACCTGGTGAAGCGTTCTTACAGCCAGGTGAGGGGCCGCCGCTGTGCCAAATGTAACACGAAGCATACGATATTCTTTAATCGGGTCTAATTCATTCTCTCTCCACAAAAGGCGTTGATATCGATCGGCGTCTTCTTCATAAAGTAATATTTGCAGGTACATCTTTTATATATCACTTGCATAGCAAACACGATGTAATCTCGATCTCATAAGTATGTTCCTTAAGTCCTCTTGCAGTTGCGGACCTACAAGCAATTCATCGTTTAGAGAAACGCAGTTGGAGCCCTTCGCGGAAGCATCAAATACTACGCGTGTCTTAGAAGTTTCTCTGTCTGCGTGTACCACGGCGCGATGAGGTAAGTATACTGATTTTCTCTCATTTATTTCATTCTTAGATATTTCTTCCATGTAGTTAGCTTTTATGTATTCTTGCATGACCTTTGTATAATCTTCTTTCAGTTTAGTTTCTTTCTTAAATCTTCTTTCTAGCTGAAGTAGCCTCTTTCTAGCTATTTCTTTCGTATTTCCTTCAGTCGAAATTGGATTCTTTGTATTAAATGGCAGCCTTACTAGATATCTTCCTTCACTATTTCTCGTATGTGTGCTTTCATATATTGTTTCACATAGCTTTTCTTCCTTTGTTAATATTCTCTTTTTATCATTGTCAATTTCCCAGAGGGATTTCAACATATGATCTATATGGACTTGATGATGAAGGACCAGAAATGATTCATTTTCACGGTTATTATCGATTTCTCCGAAGAGGATCCACCCCAGGTTGGTTTCTTGGGCACATGGAGAACCTGGAGGGCCCTTAATAAGTGTTGGTTGCACAATCTGTGCATACTCTTTAACACCAAGAAGTAAGTCTATAGAACCTGGTTGAAAGTAGTCTGGATCTGCCAGGTTGAGTCCTTCTAGATGTGGCCAATGTGTGACAGTTACAGCTTTGGAGGGGATCTTCGTGGTCAACTGTTTACTCATAACATATGCTTGTATGTTGATTTCGAAGCTTGGATTCCAGTGGGAGCCAATCTTAAGTTGAACCACGTGATCAACGTTAGTCCTAGTAGATCCCACCCCGATGATACTTCCTCTCGCTGATTGCCTGGTAAGTTTGAGCATTTGAGCCGCCTTCTCGCTTAAAAATGAAGCCTGCGAACCTTGGTCTACTAGCGCACGAAGGACAACGGTTTGGTTATGCTCGTTCCTCGCTAAAACCATCGCTGTGGCTAGTAGTGCTGTGCTTTGTTTAGTATTGTGATGTGACGCCACCATGCTATTTATAACCTCTTCTTTCTCTTCTACCCCGTGGTGAGATGCATTCGGTTGATTCCTTTCCTCAGTTTGTACCGAGTCTTGATGGCGGTGGAGAAGAGTGTGATGCCGTCTTCTACATAAGCGACAGGACATTTGTAACTTACACTGGTAAGCAGAATGCCCAGGCACCAAACAGTTAAAACACAGATTGTTGGTCTTGACATAATCAGCTCTTTCTTTAGGTTGCAGTTTGGTAAAATTCTTACAATGACATAATGTATGTTTTTCTTTACAGAGCACGCAAGTTCTTTCATTTGGCTGTGACGTGGTGGCTGTGGCAGTTACTAAGTGTGAACGTTCTCTTACAGGTTTGTCACGGCTGCTACAAGTCCCTGACACGGACAATACAAGTTCTAAGGTACGGTATCTTGACTGCAGGAAATCTTTTAAATTCTCCCAAGTTGGTAGTTCGTCCTCTGATTTTGAATAAGCTGTCTGCTCCCATTCTTTGTGAGACTCCGGGTCCAACTTCTGTATCACAAGGAATATAATTATAGGATCCCAGGAGGTCGTAGGTATGTTTAAATTTTCTAAATTATTCAAACAATCTGTCGTGACGTCTAATAAATTTTTTAATTGATTTGCAGACTGAGAACTAATTTTCTTCTGATTAAATAATTTCTTCAAAACTGAGTTAATTATTAATCGTTTATTTCCATACCTTGACTTCAAAATATTCCATGCTTTTTTTTAATTGTTTTCCGTGACTTGAATAGGTTTTAATAATGTTTCTGCCTCGCAGCTGACTGTACTCTTAAGATAATGTAACTTTTGTACGTTACTTAAAGCCGGGTTCTTATCCACTAAGGAGGTAAATAGGTCTTGAAACGTAGGCCAATCTTCATAGTTTCCAGTGAATTTAGGTAATTCGATTCTCGGTAACCGAACAAGGTTTTCGGTATCCGCAATAATCTTAGAATTATTTGGTGAGGACGTTAAAGTACTCGGCGCGGCTGCTTGTGTGAAAGATTGCAAAAGATCTTTTAAATCGGCTAACAAAACGAGATACAAATCTTCGAACACGAAGTAATCTTCATTTTGAAAATATGGTAACTCTTGTCTTTGTTCTTTCGGTGTTATTTTTACCAATAGTAGATGCGTTTGCTTAAATGTAGTCCAATATTCTTCGATACATTTAATTCTTGCTTCTACATAACCTCTTGTCAATCTAGCTTTTGGACATTTCTTCAAATTAATTTGAGTTTTGTTTAAGAGCGCAGCGGTATCTTCTAAAACGTTCAACAGTTCATCCATAGTACCGTCCAACCAGAAAACGGAATAAAATTGTAATATTTATAAATTATGTATAAATTATTTGTCTTTAAATCACTGGAATGTGGTTTACGGCTTACTGGAAAACAATATTTTCACTGACCGGCGTCCATCTTCGATAGCTTGTATGTTCAAAAAAATCCGCTCGAAGGACCAATATGAATGATGTAATTAAGGTTCAATTTGGTTTGCGTACTATCCGTAAAGAAAAACTGTGTGTGGTTGCAACGACATTTATTGTGCGACTGACTTCACTTTTGACAAGTAAAAATATAGTAATTAGCAAAGAGTATAAGGTTAGTAACAACATATATATATATATATATATGTTGTTATTTTATATATATATATATATATATAAACAACGTACTCAATTTTATATCATGATAATAATATAAAATTTACACATATATCTATATATAATCTCTATCATATACTCACATATTCACATACATATTCATATACACACTTAAACATAACTTAAAAATATAACAAAGAAATAGAACCACATATACATATATATATAGTACAAGAAAATAGTATATTGCACAGAACACACATTGCAAGTCAAATTGTTAAGTTTTTAAGTTTCTCCAGAAAAAGTTGGCGTACCTTTATTTTGAAAGTTAGGCGATCAGTGATCATCCTAACATTAAGAGGAAGTGAATTCCAAAGTTGAACAGATTGAACTACGAAAGACGAACGGACTAAACTAGAGTTGTGCGTGGGACAGTGAAGGAGTAAATTATTAGAGGAACACAAGTCCTTATCGTGCGAAGAATGTACATATTTAAAGTACTGAGTCAGATAGGAGGGAGGAGTTGGGCATGTTAGTATAGAATGAAGCGCAGTAACAGCATGTAGATTGCGGCGCTCGCGTATAGGAAGAAAATTTATTTCGGAGCGGTAAGTAGACACGTGGTCATACTTGCGAAGATTAAAAATGAAACGAATGCAGTTGTTGAGAAGACGGTCGAGTTTGTTCAAAAGGTCTGCATTCAGGTCAAGATAGCATACATCGCCATAGTCAATTATGGGCAGGATTAAAGCTTGAACAAGCATCAACTTTATCTTGAAAGGGAGAAAGTTCTTGAAGCGATAAAGGGCACGCAGAGATCCAGTAACCTTCCGACTAACATTCAACACCTGTACCGCGCAATCAAGTCTAGAATCCATATACAGTCCAAGGTTTTTGACTGATGGGCTCAAAGGTATAATTGCTCCATTATAAGTTACGGGTGGGAGTGAGCTAAAATCTAATCGTCCCAACAAACGGGGACTACCAATAATAATCGCCTGACATTTGGTTGGGTTGACCGTCAAACCAAACCTACCAGACCAATCGCATATAGCCTCTAGATCCCCATTCACTCTGCGAACCGCTTCAGACACACAGTCCACAGTAGCCTGCGAGTACAGCTGTAGGTCGTCAGCGTACAGGTGATACGAACACTGAAGGGACTGAGTTATGAGATTGATAAAGAGAGAGAAAAGCAAAGGGGAGAGAATTCCGCCTTAAGGGACACCAGTATCTAGATCACGCCATGAAGACGAAGACTCATCAATGCGGACCGATTGCTGGCGCCCTCGAAGATATGATGTAAACCATTTCAGGGCGAAATCATAAGATAGGACAGGATAGATAAAAGGATTTCGTGACTGACGGTATTAAAGGCATTAGAGAAGTCGACCAAAGCCAACAATGTGACTTTAGTATCCTCCATTCCAGCCCTAACATCGCCTGTCACTTTGACGAGAGCGGAGATGGTGCTGTGGCCCGGTCTGAAGCCAGACTGTAGAGAGTTTATTAAACCATTCTTATGAACAAACTGGGACAGTTGGTTATGTACACAGGCCTCCAACACCTTGGACAGAAAAGGGAGAATCGATATGGGACGGAAATGAGTAGGAAGAGTCGGATTAGAGACTTTGGGTAAGGGAATCACAAATGCTTTGCGCCACTGTACAGGAAAAGTATCAGAGGACAAAGATGAATTGATTAATTGTTGTAACGATGGAAGAAGACAATCGAGAATGAGCACTATCATCTGGCGGCTCACTCCGTCATGACCCACAGCATTGGATCTTATAGAGAGGATTATCTTTTTGATCTCACCCATAGATACCGTGGAAAATTTAAAGGGGTCGATATTTGGAGGGGATAGTCCTTCCAGAAACTCCACAGTACGGCGCGTAGACTGGTGATCCAACGGGATACTAGTAGTAAAGTGCGCATTGATATCATCCAGTCCAATTGTGGACTGAAAGCTGTATTGACGTTGTTTGCCAATACCTAGAGTTCCGAGGAACTTCCAGATATTAGCAACTGAAGAAGACGATATATTATGTAGAAAGTAGCGGCGTTTAGCATTTCGTATCACCTGGTTACACTTTTTTTTACTTGATGTTAAACCTTAATTGTGGAAGCCATTTGTGAACCTTTGTTATTATATTTATTTACTACTCATTCTTTTACTATTTAATCTGTCCACCTGTGAAAATTACATGAAATTCCGATTAATCTTCTTTAGTTATTAAGTCGTCGTGGCCTAAAGGATAAGACGTCCGATGTATTCGTGTGGAGCGATGCACCGGTGTTCGAATCCCGCAGGCGGGTACCAATTTTTCTAATGAAATACGTACCTAACAAATGTTCACGATCGACTTCCACGGTGAAGGAATAACACCGTGTAATAAAAATCAAACCCGCAAAATTATAATTTGCGTAATTACCAGTGGTAGGACCTTTTGTGAGTCCGCGCGGATAGGTACCACCACCCTACCTATTTCTGCCGTGAAGCAGTAATGCGTTTCGGTTTGAAGGGTAGGGCAGACATTGTAACTATACTGAGATTTCAGAACTTATATCTCAAGGAAGGTGGCACATTTACGTTGTGATGTCTATGGGCCACTTAATACCAGGTGGACTGTGAGCTAGTCCACCCAACTAAGCAATAAAAAAAAAAAAAAGTTATCCTTTCTTATCCAATGTATAATACCATATTCTACAGCTTTTTAATACATGCATTGATTGAAAATCCAAAATAATTGATCTAAATCAAATTACTAATATTCAAAATGAGCTTAATGAAAATTATCATTAGATGCATAATCGTTTCTTTAAGCTAAACGAAAATAAATGACACAAAACCACTTTCAGATTCTCGTCTGTTTTGCAAAGCATTCGCCTCGAGAGCCGCAAAGAATTGAACGCTCAAATGTAATAAATTCAAGATCGTGTCCGCAAAACGATTATCCACCTGGTCTCCGAGTCGCATCCTCATTCCGCTCCGCAATAATGTCTTAAGCATTCGAGCTACGGCCCTCATAATAGGGATGTGGACGCGGAAAAATTCCGCTGTAATTCCGCATCGAGGTGCCAACTCGATTGGAATTCAAAAAGCACCCGCCGCACAGGAATGCCTCGGAATCGGTATTCCAATAATTGAAGGCTTTATAATGCCGATAGAGTGGTGTCCTTGTCGATCGGGTTTTTAAATCATACCTACTATTACGAATGACTTAATGATATCGTGACGCTAAATTAAATTCGTTATTATTTATACGTGCAGAATATTATATATTCGTATGATTTTCGTTTATCATAAAACAATGCATCGAACATATTATTATTACTAGTGGTCCCGCAGTAGTCGAAATTTGATTATAATTAATTGAAATTGTAAGTTTGTACACTATTATGATTGTAATTTATACTTCTATAATCACAAATTTCGCCAAGGCTACACTATAAAAAAATATAAATAAAGACAAACAATATTTAATCTATTCTCAATTTGACCACAGACGTCAAGAACAAAAGTTTGACAATAAATAGTATGCATGCGTGTGTGCGTCAAATACATGGTATAATAATATAGTGTGTGTAATGTTTTCTTTATTGATTTCTTGTATATTTTATGCATTATTTAAAAAAAAATAGCATTGTGCACTTCTTCTCTATATTCTCTATAAGTGTGGAAAATTTCATACTCCTCTGTCCACGCAATTTTCGTAAAAAGGGATACAAAGTTTTTGCTTCACGTATTAATATATAGATGTTTGCAAGTTGTTTAAAAACTGTTTTAGTGTTACGTCACATGGAATTTAAAATTATTGTCAGTTACAAGCCAAAATTGACCGTGTAATACCGAATTATTAAACTGTTATTATTAACTTTCGTCTCTGTATGTAAATTTTTTGTACCAAAAAAGTATTTATGCATTCCGGTCTTCAAGAAACACTTGTAAGACAATACAAGGTAGTTGATGACAATCAGATTTGAGTTTCTATGTGCTGCGCTACCCCTTTACATGTGATTGGGTACGAAATTACCGATATGACCGAATTCATCATTTTAATGAAAAAAAAAAATCGCCAAACATTTCTTACCATATAGATGTAATGAGAAATTATTTTCCTTCGGGAAAACTCGGATCTTTATCTAATCTTTATTCGTATTAAATAAGTGACAATTTCATATCAATTAATATGGAACTTTATTGTTTAGTGTCAAATGTCAAAATGAATAATGTCATTGTACTGAAGCTATTTGAGACAGCACGATAAATACGAACTTTTCCGAAAACATACGAAGGAAAATTTTTTCTCACTATATCTATACATGTCTACTAAGACAAACGACAAAAGCACTAATCTTATTAATAGAAAAATATTAAAAAACCGTACGTTCTTCTTTAGTTTAAAATAAAAGAGTACGGACATTAAAAAAGCTGTCAGTTTCTTTTTGTAGGCTCATCAAAAGGTAATCAATAGGTAGCCGGGATCGTGTAGCCCTGGGGATATTTTCCAATCGACCGAATAATTAGGTACATTTGGAACATTACATCGGAAAAGTAACTGTGTCTCCAATATTTTCTGTTTTAAGTACACTAAAAAAATGAATCTAAGCTCATTCGAAATTGGGCTCGATAGTACCTCAGGATATTTTTTTAAAACAATGAAATATTCCGAAAATACTGAACATGGAAGCATGGAAATTAAGTGTAATTAAAATCATCTCCATAAAGTTACCTGTAGTCCAATGAAGAGCTTACTTAAACATTTAAAAAGTGATATTGACAGCCCTAACCCAATATGTGGATATTCCATTATTGTCTGCTGAGGTAGTGCCGACTTTTTTTCATTTTATATAATACCGAAACATCAAATCGTGATATGTACGATACGTACGTGATATTTTGCTACGCACCTATTTATATATACGAATAAATAAGGAACAGGTGTCTATACTAATATATAAATCTACAGTGGTTTTTACGGATGTTCCGTTATAACTACTGAACCGTGCATCCGATTGACTTAAACTTTGGTATCCATGTAGAAAATACATGTACTTAATGGATAGGCTAATATTTATATGAGTGTTGGACTCCCTACACCAGTTGCGGGGGCGTTTGTGGGGGTGAGAAATAATAATGTTAATTTTAAACGTACCCGACATGATACGTTTTTCTGCATTTTTAAAGACCAAATAAAAGACTGAATAAACAGAAATAGTTACTTCACAATAAGCCCGTTTAATAGATTTTTTTTATTCAAAACAAGTTTCCGCAATGCTGAACAAATACGGCTTCGTTTCTTACTTTTTTAACAAAAGTCATGTTGCAATCGTCTAAACAGAAAATATATTAAAAAACTTATAGAAGTGTACGGGCTCTTCAATCCTTTGCCTTATTGCCTGTTTCCTGTATTTGCGCTCTCATGTCCGGCCGACTGGAAAACTTTGTTTATTGTTCGTTTATTACGACCTTAAGTGGTTTTCTTTATTGTAAAATTAAATCTTATGATATCCGGATACGACAGAGCAGTCGGCGGTGAGTGCACGCGAATTCTTAGATTCAATTTATACGGCTTGTTGTTTTATGTTTTGAAAGTTTTGCTTTTAGTTTGTTTATTTTTATTCTCTACTAGCGGACCCAGCGAACTTTGTTCCGCCACACGGTTTGTTTCAAACACATCAACCGGTCAACTTCAAAATTCTACAGGGTGGCCCATAAGTCCTTTGATATGAAAAAAAATTTATTAAAATAAAACTAATTACATTATGAATTAAATTTTTATTTACATAAAAAGCTTAAAAAACGGGAATTATTTTTTGAAAATAACATCTCCTAAATGTAATCCGTTGCGATCACGGCACTCTTGCAAACGACGTCTAAAATTGTCGATGACTGCGCGGCACGTCGCTGCTGAAATGCTTGTCATTTCTCTGCGGATGTTTTCTTTTAGGGCCTCAATTGACCGCGGGTTTGTGTCGTATACTTTAGCCTTAAGGTAGCCCCACAAAAAAAAATCCATCGGGGTCAGATCTGGACTACGTGGAGGCCAGGAAATGTCTCCACTCTTAGAGATAACTTTGCCAGGAAAAAGTTGACGGATAACGGGCATAGCAGTGTTAGAGGTGTGAGAAGTGGCCCCATCCTGTTGAAACCACGTCCTGGCATTAAAGCCTGAAAAGTTTTGCAATTCTGGTATGAAAAACTCTTCGATCATAGCCACATATCGCTTACGAGTTGACTGTGTCGGATTTTCGCGAATAGACTGTGTCCCTGTGTCTATGTTTTGTTCCGTACGTGACGTCCTTGGGCGACCCAACCGCGGTTTATCTAACGTCGAACCGGTCTCCTCGAACTTAGCAACCCAGTTCTTAATCGTTTGAAGAGTTGGAGTGTCGTCAAAGTTGTGTAAACCTTTGTGTTCTCGAAATTTACGCCGCGCAATGGTTGCCGAATTGTCGTTTTTATAAAACTCGCGCACACAAAACGCACGGTCTGTTCCGGTAAAACGCTCCATCGCGACTAAATTCCCAGAAACCGAAGTTACTCCCCCCGCTTCCCCTGCACCGCTCACGCGCGCCCTGTTCATTTTATTCAAATTTTACTTTTCAAAGGACTTATGGGCCACCCTGTACTATAATTAACACAATTAACCATAGAATAAATTACGTTTAGCTGTCAGTTGCGTTTTGTTATAGTTACCACGTTTTATGTCGCGTCCCACGGGAATGTGATAAAAAGAATCCTATGTCCTTCTCTTGGTTCTAAGCTACCTCCTCACCAATTTTCAGCCAAATCAGTTCAATCGTTCTTGAGTTATAAATAGTGTAACTAACACGACTTTCTTTTATATATATAGACTAGTGAAAATAGGATACATTCTCACGCTATCTCTGAGATAGTAGAACTTACGACTTTTATAGTAGGATTTTTCTTAAAATTTTCTTTCATACAAAACTTTTTTCTGACAATTACGAAAACAACAAAAAGTAAATTAATTCCATGAATATCGATAACTTAAGTTAAACAATCCATTTATTCAAACAATTTGAATCTTGTCCGATTAAAAAGTACTCAGCCTTATTTAGAAAGCACCTTTTCTTTTCTTTTTCCTATCTATTTGTCAGTAGTTTCGATGGGCTAATCTGGCTTCAGCGTGAATTGAGGGCGAACTGAAGAAGCTTAACTTGATAGAACGGGCTAACATCTGCTCTAGCAAGAGCGGAACGTCGTTGAATCTACCACCGGATCGGAATCGTGAAGATCCAGCGAGAAACTTAGTGGGCTATGCATGTTTACTGGTGGTAGGGCCTCTTGTGAGTGCGCGCGGGTAGGTACCACCACCCTGCCTATTTCTGCCGTGAAGCAGTAATGCGTTTCGGTTTGAAGGGTAGGGCAGCCGTTGTAACTATACTTGAGACCTTAGAACTTATATCTCAAGGTGGGTGGCGCATTTCGTTGTAGATGTCTATGGGCTCCAGTAACCACTTAACACCAGATGGGCTGTGAGCTCGTCCACCGATCTAAGCAATAAAAAAAAAAAACGTACCAAGAGCCCTTGGAGTGCTACTGGCTGAACAATAGCCATCATCGCGTGCGCTGCGTCCTCCCGGAGTACCACCAGCCCCTCGACTAAGCAACGCTGGACTGGCGCGTTGCTCCTCATACGAAGGTGCTGTGTGTGTCAGCACGCCCGCCCCAGTTAAACTAGCCTATAACAAAAATAAGACGAAACTAATAACAAGTACCTGTGTTCTAGGTAAGACATATTATGTAGTCTTAGCTACAGTATACCCTGAATTGAAATGAGACAGGTAGCATAAATATTTTTGTTGCTCAGGCAGCATGTATTACGACCCACCTATTGTTCTTTTTTTTATTGCCTTTGTAGGCAGACGAGCATACGGCCCACCTCATGGTGAGTGGTTACCGTCGCCCATGGACTTCAGCAATGCCAAGGGTAGAGCCAAGCCACTGCCTACCGTTAAATCCTTTCCGTTCCGTGGTTACCGAAGATTATAGATGCTGTCACCCATTTGAGACATTAATTCTAAGTCTCCATTCGCAACGGCCACCCCGCCCTTCCATCAGAACGCGTTATTGCTTCGAGGCAGAAGTAGGCAGGTTATAATTTTTCTCATCATCAAACTATTATTAACTAGCTTAGTGCTGGTAGAGTACGCCTATTGCTAGCTACCTATCCTACCTACACTTATTGCTAGCGGTGGACATTTCAACAAGAATGCCTTCAAAAGGAACGCATTGATTACCATCAGAAACAAACAGGGTAATTGAGTCGACTATTATTAAAGCCGGCAATCTGACTTTTGGACAATTATTGGTAAATCAGAAAAACGAATTATTGACTTTGTATTCCATTGGCGGTCACAAAACTCTTCGGAACGACATCTTAGATAAATAACAGGTTAACTATTAACCTTTATTTAATGCAGGTTTTGAACCGTATTCTTTGAAGGAGACGATTATATTCAAATCAATCTGTATTGACATATTAATAACATTTTTTTGTCCAAATGCACAGAATGCCACCTTTGATAATAGACGACTCAATTGTAACGCGAATTTACCCATGGAGTCACCCTAAAACCGATAAGCACGTATAAATTTTGCGCATTTAATTTTAATATACCTACACCGATTGCGGGAGTCATGCGTGAAAATGATAAAGACGGACGTGTACGGATGCTTCAAAAATATTAATACCAAAAACAGTTTGATTATGATTTCATGACCGAAATATGCGTTATAAAAAAAAAACAATACATACTATGGTATTGACTTTTTCACTGTGGTCTCTGTCGTAGCTGACGGGGCGAGGTCTTGGCGGAAGCGGGCTTGTGGAGTCCGGCTTGTGTATTGTCGCGTCACACGTCTCCTGCTGCTGTTAAATAAAATATAAAGTTGTTTAAAAGAGGACAACATTTAACTTACATATAGTATTGTTTTTAAAATGGTTGCTAATTAATATTCGATCACAGTACGTACATTTCCATTGTAATTTGCCATATATTTATCTATTTGTTCTTGAAAATATTTAAAGAATAACATATTTACAACAGAGAAATGAAGTAGCCAAGAAGGATACTACTACGCATATAGTTTTATGAAGCTTTGAAGAGTTTCTGGGCTCGTATACTTGACCTCTTCAAGAAGGACATTGAAAAATCACTACTGCGCTGGCAGAGATACATCGATATTTTGTTTGGCACAAAATAAAAGAAAATAAAAAAAAACTTTAACTTTCTGTATACTAAACGGCAATTTTATAGGTCAAGGATCTAAGTCTTCAGTGACCAAAATAACATTGTACAAGTATTGTATGTGTGTAACAAGTATTTGAAACCTCGGAAACAATATAATGACAAAAAAAAACGCGAAAATAAATCGTAAAAGTCACTTTAATTGTCTCTGACTTGCGAAACCCGATGAAAATACGATTTATTTTCGTTTCTTAAAAACAAATTAACTATAACAACCAAAACAAATAAATTTTAACTGTCTCTATATAACTTATGACGTACAATACTACAGTATTATAGTGAAATAGTGCCTTATAAATAATAAATGATCCAACACTTACATCTTCGTTGCGCGGAGACGACCCCCGACGCGAGCCACTACTTGAAGACCTGTTGCTTGCCGCTGTTTACAAACAATGTTATTAACACGGTTTTAGTGGCCCAACCGGTATGTATGTATCTATGTAATCTTTATCTTATCTTATACCATTAAACGAGCCATTCTTTTATATTAATATATATAATCTGAATCTCGGAAACGGTTCCAACGATTTTCATAAAATTTAGTTTAAAGGGGACTTCGGGCGCGATAAATCGATCTAGTTACGATTTATTTTCAGAAAATGTTGTTTTATTCGTGTTTTCAATAATCAACTCTTCCCGACATCTATTGGCGAATAATAATACTATTTTTCTTAATTGAGGGCAACTAACCGCTTTAAAGACACAACAAGATGGCGTTATTAAAAAAAACCGAGCAATCAACTTTGATCTAAGAAGCCGGGACTGTCAGGGAAATAATTAGTTTAATTTTAATTTGTATTCGTAGCTATGAATCACATGTTTGCTCGATGTGGGAATTATTAGTGGTGGTAGGACCTCTTGTGAGTCCGCACGGGTAGGTACCACCACCCTACCTATTTCTGCCGTGAAGAAGTAATGCGTTTCGGTTTGAAGGGTGGGGCAGCCGTTGTAACCATACATTAACGGTTATAGCTAAAGTATAAGTAAATCAATGGTAGCCTAAAAGTATTCTTTTAGTTCTTATTTTATGATTTTCTGAAAAAAAATTCATGAACGACTTACGCTTCGCTTAGGAGATGTATGGAAATGGTAGTGCAAGGTAGAGGGGGAAGAGGTCGACCGAAGAAGACATGGTTGGAGTGTGTGAATGACAATATGAGAGAGAGAGGAGTGAGTGTTGAGATGACGGCTGATAGAAGAGAATGGAAGAGAAAAATTAGCTGTGCCGATCTAGATTGTGGTTAGTTATTCGTATTCTCGGGATATTATGCACATAAAAGTCAAACACACCAATTAAACAATATATATAATGTAATATGTGTACAATGTTCTATTATAACGTAAAAGGAGTAAACAAGTCGCTAGGCACTACAAGGCACAAATTAAAACTAAAATTATAATACGTTTTTACAATCCACTTAAATCGACGCGCGCGAATCTCGCAGTGTGACGTCACGGGACACCTGCGCGTTCGGGAACTCCGATCGCGACCGATGACGCCCGAGTGCAACCGAATGTTGCACGCTACATCAGCCCCCCCCGGAGACCGTTACGGTCGATAAAAATCGGGAAAGCGTACTTGACGTCCAGATTTCGTTCTTTGCACTGAACGTGAAATGCTTGGAGATGAATCAGCAAAGTGAGATTCCGAGTCGCTTAAGATGTACGCCGGCTTCAATCTGTCTAATGACACCGTGGCAGGCTTTCCTTTGATATCTATTTTGTAATATTTATCTCGACGTTCTAGTACCGTATAGGGTCCTGTGTATGGCGGCTGCAGAGGTTTTCTAATAGCGTCTTGGCGGAGAAAAACTTGATTTGAAGATGATAACTGTTTACTTATGAAAACTGGAGAAGTACCATGATGTATCACAGGCGTTGGTTTGATCTTTCGGATGTAGGCTCTTAGACGGGAAAGAAAATCATTATGGTCTACGACTTCTGTTGTCGAGGTGTTGAAAAATGTACCCGGTAATCGTAGGGGCTCTCCATACACCAACTCTGCAGATGACGAACCAACATCTTCCTTCCATGCCGAACGTATTCCGAGAAGTACCCAAGGTAGAACCTCATACCATTCATCGTTCTCGTGGCACATAATTGCCGATTTGAGCTGGCGGTGGAATCTTTCGACCATACCATTTGCGGCTGGATGGTACGCTGTTGTTTGAATATGATGGGTTCCTGTTAATCTAGAAAGTTCTTTAAACAAATGTGCATCGAACTGTTTACCTCTGTCCGTCGTAATTTTCTCTGGGAAGCCAAAACGTGATATCCAGCCCGTAACGAAAGCTCTTGCCACTGTCTCAGCTTTGATATCATAGAGCGGCATAACCTCTGGCCAACGTGTAAATCTGTCCACTACTGTAAGACAGTATTTAAAATCGTGTGAAGCTGGCAGAGGTCCAATGAGATCTATATGTACGTGACTAAATCTATTAGATGGAGGAATAAACGCATGTACCGGAGACTGTATATGCCGTGTGATTTTCGCGCGCTGGCATGGGAGACATGTGCGTACCCAGTTGCTGCAGTCCTTCTTAATGCTAGGCCAGACATATTTATGTGTCATCAATCTTACAGTAGCTTTTACTCCTGGATGACTCAACCCGTGAATATTATCGAACGCTTGTTTACGAAACTGTGACGTCAGATAAAGTCGAGGAGAAGGGCTACGAGTATCACAATATAAGCTCTCACCCGAACCAGAAATGTTGATTTTCTGTAGGTCAAGTGAAGAGCCGCATTCTAGCAGTTTTTGTAGTTCTTGGTCGTCTTTTTGCGAAGATGCTAAAGCATGCATATCAAGCTCACTCGTAATTGCTTCTGTGCGGGAAAGAGCGTCTGCCACTACGTTATCGTCTCCTGAAATATGTCGTACATCGGTTGTAAATTGTGACACAAAATCAAAATAGCGAAATTGCCGCGGAGAACAGTTTTCTGATGCTTTTTTGAATGCTGAGACTATTGGTTTGTGATCGGTAAGCACAGTGAAAACTCTGCCTTCCACCATATGTCTAAAGTGCTTTACTGCTTCATAGATAGCTAACAACTCTCTATCGAATGGGCTATACTTTCTTTGAGCTTTATTCAATTTTTTTGAAAAGAATCCGAGTGGTTGCTGTCCTTCATCTGTCTTTTGCTGTAGTACGGCACCGATTGCATTATCAGAAGCATCCGTACAGAGTATCAAAGCTGCCGATGGGTTAGGATGAGCTAGCAATGTCGCTTCAGCTAAACTTTTCTTACAAGCGATAAAGGCTTCCAGCAGTTCAGCTGACCAGGTAATAGGCGTACGGGGTTTTAAAGCTGGGCCGGATAAAACATTATGGAGCGGAGCTTGGATATTTGCAGCTTTAGGCATGAAACGTCTATAGAAATTAACCATACCCATAAATCTTCGTAATTCTTTAATAGTTTTCGGCTGCGGGAAGTTCTGGATCGCCTCCACTTTCTGAAGAAGCGGTCTGGTGCCCGAAGATGATACGGCGTAGCCTAAAAAATCTACCTGGGGCTCACCAAACACGCATTTCGAAACATTAATAACAACGCCGTGGTCCTGGAGACGTTGAAATACTTTCTTCAAATGTTCCAGGTGCAATGTCTCATTCTGGCTCCCTATTAAAATATCATCGATATAAGGATAACAAAAGTCAAGGTCTCTCAAGATTTCATCCATGAAGCGTTGAAATGTTTGAGCTGCGTTGCAAAGACCGAAGCTCATAAACGGAAATTCAAATAATCCGAAAGGAGTCGTAACAGCTGTTTTCGCTATATCTGCTGGGTTTACTGGTAATTGATTATAAGCTCGGATCAAATCGATTTTGCTGTAGACGGTACACCCAAAAAGGTTATGTGAAAAGTCGCCCATATGGCGGACCGGGTATCGGTCAGGTATTGTACGCGCATTTAATGCCCGATAGTCGCCACACACGCGCCACTCATTATTTTTCTTCGGAACTAAGTGTAATGGCGATGACCATGGACTGTCTGATCTTACTGCAATACCTGCTCT
The DNA here is from genome assembly GCF_030269925.1 of Bombyx mori. Classification (NCBI taxonomy): domain Eukaryota; kingdom Metazoa; phylum Arthropoda; class Insecta; order Lepidoptera; family Bombycidae; genus Bombyx; species Bombyx mori. The sequence goes on from NC_085126.1 coordinate 6,108,255, forward strand.
TACCATATCCTCGAACTCACGGGTGGCTATTCGGAGTCGATCCGGTGCTAGACGACGAGGACGACTGAATACTGGTGGCCCTGGAGTGGTACGGATGTGGTGAAACGTATTATGTTTAATTTTACGCTTAGACAGGTCCCCAGCCGGACGAGTGATGTCCGGAAACTGAGAAAGCAAATCATGATAGCGTGAAGTACCTGTAACAGACTTAATTTGATACAAATCGGTTGACGCAGGCTGAGCGTGAGCACTGAGCGACGTTATATTGTCTATCAAACGGTGATGTCTAGCATCCACTAATAAGTTATAATGCGACAAAAAATCTATGCCTATAATAGGCTTGCCGACGTCCGCTATAACGAAACGCCAAAAGAATGCACGTCTAAGTCCAAAATCTAAAGAAATGTTTATCCAACCGAACGTGTTTATGGTTGAACCGTTTGCTGCATACAGTTTATAGTCTGTTTTCACACATTGTCGATTTTGTACGCACTTATACGGGTAAACACATAAGTCTGAACCGGTGTCAACTAAATATTGCACTTTTGTCTTACGATCGGTTACAAAAACACGGCCAGCTGTCACTCTACCGCAGTCAGGAGTCGCCGTCTTCACTGACTGCTTGTTTCGTTTCCCTCTCTGAAGGAACACGGCTCCCGGCACTTCGTAGATTTGTTACCAAAACGTCGATGGTACCAGCAGAGCCTTGTATCTACGCTGGAGCGGCTTCGGGATCGTTGACGCCAGCGCGGGGACTGTGCTCGAGTTCTCGAGCGCGAATGGGAAATAGCCGACAGCTCATCCATCTTCTTTGCGAGATCATCAATGCGGCGTGTCAGTTGTTCCATAGTAAACGTAGAAGAAGAAACTTCGGTTGTGGGAACTGCCGTAGACATTGCAGCCACTTGATTCTGAGGTTGGAGCGTAATCTCATGAATTTTATCAACAATTTGAGCGACTGAGTCTAGAGGGAGATCGACTTGCGCTGCTATAATCGCTTGTACGTGACTAGGTAAACGACTCGTCCACAATGACCGAATGAACTCGTCAGGTACATCTGATCCAGCTAGATTTCGTAAGTGTCGCAAAAATTGTGACGGTTTTCTGTCGCCCAGTTCTTCATGTGTAAGAAGCTGTCTCACTCGTTGTTCTTGGGACGCAGATAACCGCGAAATCAACTCCGTTTTTATCTTCTCGTATTTGTTTTCCGTTGGCGGATTAGTTATAATGTCTTTAACTTCACACACGTATTTATAATCTAGATTTGCCAAGACGTGGTAAAATTTTGTCGCATCAACCGTGATATTTGAAAGCGCGAACTGTCCTTCCAATTGTACGAACCACAACGCGGGCTCGTTAGGCCAAAATGGCGGGACTTTAACGCCAACACGACAAACCTCGCTCGCATTTTCCATCTTGTCACTATTTGAAGTCATCACTAAGTCTTTCTTGTTAATACAACGATTTAATATATTTATAACTTGTACACTGAATCATGTCGGGGTCACCACTGTGGTTAGTTATTCGTATTCTCGGGATATTATGCACATAAAAGTCAAACACACCAATTAAACAATATATATAATGTAATATGTGTACAATGTTCTATTATAACGTAAAAGGAGTAAACAAGTCGCTAGGCACTACAAGGCACAAATTAAAACTAAAATTATAAAAAAAAAATGTGTGCGTGTACTAGTGTACACACGTAAGAAGTGAAACTTCTTTATGGCCTTATTTTTCGAAAAATGATCTACATGCAACTTTCTAGAAATTGGTTAAATAAAGTTAAATTAGATAAAGTTTAAACAAAAGGATTTTATTATCATAGACATGAATACAAAAAAGTTAAATTAGATAAAGTTTAAACAAAAGGATTTTATTATCATAGACATGAATACAAAAAAGATGGCGCGTAACGGAAAAATGTGACGCGTAACCGAAAAATGTGACGGTAAATTTTTTTCCAACGCCGATAAAGAAGTTTCACTTCAATACGTTTTTACAATCCACTTAAATCGACGCGCGCGAATCTCGCAGTGTGACGTCACGGGACACCTGCGCGTTCGGGAACTCCGATCGCGACCGATGACGCCCGAGTGCAACCGAATGTTGCACGCTACAAGATCACCTAGTGGGATAAGGTGGAGAAAAAAGGCTTACGCTTCGCCTCTTTACTTTTTTTAGGTAAAAATTCTTACAATTTTAATTTAAAAACCTCTAAATAATAAGTAATCTTATAAATAATTACGAAACATTTTTTTAATCTATCTTAAAATGTTACATTGACCAGTGACCGTGAAAATAATACTATCCGGAACTAATAAATAGTATCAATCGTAAATCAGTAAATACCTAAACGAATTACGAATTACTTATTCAGCCTCAAGAAATTCCTAAAACCGTTTGATATCCGCCTATAGGTATAATTGAATCGAGCGACTGAACTTGTACTAATAAAGTTATGCTACAGACGTACACTATATCGAACCGCCATTACTGGTAGCCGTAGGTAGGCGAGATAGCCGCGATCCGTGTTCCACTCGAGAGCACTACATCATCGCAGCCACGCATCGTGGTACAATCAAAACGTAAAATATTTTAAGCCCAAAAATGAAAATTAGAGTTCTGTTGAAAATTATCAGAAGTTGGAAGGACGAACTGAAAATTGCCTCTAGATTCCTTTGGATAAAAGTAGCACCAGACAGAAAGCAGTGTGAAGAGTTAGAGGAGACCTTTGCCGAAAGTTTCACCAAGACCAAAGACATTTTGTAGTATAAATGTCGAATTTACTTTTAAATTTTATTTTTATAAAATACTAGCTGTACCCGCCCGCTTCGCTGGGCATTTGAAATTAACATTATTATTTTTCACCCCCACAAAGATTCTCATCATTTACGCCCCCGCAACTGGTGTAGGCAGCCCAACACGCATATAAATATTAGCCTATCCATTAAGTACGTGTATTTTCTTCATGGATACCAAGTTTCAAGTCAATCGGATGCATGGTTCAGTAGTTATAACGGAACATGGGTAAAAACCATTGTAGATTTATATAAGTATATTAGTATAGATATTGTTTTTTAGTCTACTTTCTGAAATGAAAACCCTGATAATTAGTAGTACTGCCCCGTGTGATTGATGTGTTGTTTTACCGGTGGACTTATTTTGATTACATTATTTACATTTACTGGTGGTAGGACCTCTTGTGAGTCCGCGCGGGTAGGTACCACCACCACACGTATTCCTGCCGTCAAGCAGTAATGCGTTTCGGTTTGAAGGGTGGGGCAGCCGTTGTAACTAAACTGAGACCTTAGAACTCATATCTCAAGGTGGGTGGCGCATTTACATTGTAGATGCCTATGGGCTCCGGTAACCATTTAACACCACCACCTGGTGGGCTGTGAGCTCGTCCACATACCTGAGCAATAAAAAGAAGTGCTCAAATTTTGTTTATTTTCGTTTTCTCAGCTCTGAGAGTCGACAGATACTGAAATTGTACTCCTTAATTAAATTAAAACAAGGTTTAGTAATATGATCTTAATGTATGTACATTATTCTTCTGTCCGTGTTAGTGAACTCCTCCGAAACGGCTGGATTGATTTTGATCAAAATGTTGTGTGTTCCAGTGGGTTCTAGAATGATTTATATTCACAATTTAATATTGTAATAAGTTTAATTTACTATACTGAGAAGTATAGTTTCAACGGCTGCCCCTGCCGGCTTGCCCTCAACCTTTCAAAAAAAAACCGAAAGGAAAATTTACTCGCCTGGCGTTGTGTTCTTCATTTCACCAGCACTCACGCTGTTCCCTTGTCCAGGCATGGCCGCCATCCCGGCCACTACGCTTGCTATACTCTCATTGCTCCAGACCTACATAAAACATTAATATATTTCATATTAACTATACTGCATGTTTGTAAAACAAAGACGTGTGGTGTCGTGGGACACCGGATAGGAACGAAGTTCCTTATTATAAAAATATTAATTTAAAGTTCAATGAATGATAAAAAAAAAATTATATTTTTTGTACTTTATTACAAAGTTAAGTCGTACACTGTGCATTACTAATAAAAATCTTACGTTACGGACGTTTTTTCCCGGTTAGGGTACCCCTCCGCATCGTCCAATTAGAAACTTCGCTCCAAAAAAAATATATTATAGCTTTATTATATTATAATAATCTAGATGGAAGATCCTAACACGCACCTTAGCTAAGCTCATAGGTATCACAATTTATGCATTCGTTTGTATGCAGAAGAAAATACCACGAAAGATGTGTGGTATAAAGAAATTAGAGAACATCTCGCTGTCTCTCTCGCACACACCTACTTTAAGCGATGACGTCATGAAACGTTATGCGTGTCTTTTGTTAACGTTGTGAATTACCACACAAATGAGTACATTCAAACAGTATATATATACTTTCAACGGGTTTTTTAAAAACATCCGGTTTTCGATTTAGCATAAGAATAAATAATCATTAAAAAAAATTGCGTCAAAATCCCGTTATTTACTATTTACGTGTAGTAAGAAACAAACAGGTGACTGTTTGGTACCCACGAAATGGTTCAAGGAGCTAAGGTCACAAGGCAAGAAGATGGGATGATGAACTGAAAATTACCTCTGGACCTCTTTGGATAAAAGTAGCAGCAAAAAGAAAGCAGTGTGAAGAGTTGGAGAAGGCCTTTGCCGAAAGTCACACCGAGACCAGAGACTATGTAGTATAAATATTTATAAAACTTTTGTAATATAAATGTAGATTTTACTTTTAAATCTTATTTTTATAAAATACTAGCTGACCCGGCAGACTTCGTAGTGCCTCAATCGATAAATAAAAGACCTAAACTTTTGTATAAAATAAACTAAAAAAAACAAAAGGAATCCGTCCGACGGGGAACACATCAATGGAAAAACAAAATTGTTATTTTTATTTAATTAAGAGCATTTTCATATTTCTATCTACCTTTTAAACCTTCTCTGGACTTCCACAAATAATTCAAGACCAAAATCAGCCAAATCGGTCTAGCTGTTCTCGAGTTTTAGCGAGACTAACGAACAGCAATTCATTTATATATATATACACTCGGGTGCAATGAAATCGCACATCTGTACATTTTTTGAAAAATATTATTTACTTCTTTTAATTTAAAAAAATACATATATTTTTTAACATAGGGTTAAAGGTTAGTTCAATACCTGTTCAATGATAACATATAAGTGGAGATAAGGTTACTTTCTTGAGGAAAATAAAATACAACAACAATTTAATCTTTATTACAAAACGATTACTCAACTAAACCGTTTAAAATTTGGGGATTAATAAAAAAAAAAAACAAAAAATACTGAAAAATCATTTATTAGTAACAAGTATTGCCCCCTCTTGCCCGAATTACAGCTTCACACCGATTCCCCATCGACTCTATCAAGTTTCTGATAAAGTCTTGTGGCATGGCGTCCCATTCCTCTTTGAGCGCATTTTGTAGCTCCTGGAGATTAGCTGGAGCACTATTTCGACTTTTAATTTTTCTTTTTAATTCGTCCCACAAATATTCAATCGGATTAAGGTCCGGGTTCCGAGCTGGCCACTCCATCACGGGTACATTTACTTCTTGTAAGTATTGTCTCACTATCGCAGCGGTATGAGGTCTTGCATTGTCATGCATAAAAAGGAAGTTACTTCCAATTAAACGGCCAAATGGTACGACATGTTCTTGTAGAACTTCCTCTATGTATCGTTGAGATGTTAGACCTCTTGTTTGTCGCCTAATATTGGCCCCAACGATGAAGACAAGCTCTGTTTTTCGTTCGAGTGAGGTACCTCCCCAGAACATACACGAACCACCGCCGCCGCACCGTATGCTACACGTTCTGTGATGCAACATTGGGAAAAATCGCTCTGAGTGCCTTCTGTAGACCCTTCCACGTCCATCATTATCATGAAGACACATTCTGGACTCGTCTGAGAACAGGACTGCTTTCCACTGGTCGGCTGTCCAGTTGACGTGTTCTTGTGCAAATCGAAAACGAGCCCGGCGGTGAGCTGGCGTCAATTTAGGGCCATTTGCTGGCCTATGCGCAGTCAAACCACCTTCGGCAAGTCTCCTTCTGACTGTCCACCTGCTGAATACCACTTCACGCACCTGTTGAAGCTGCTGTGCAATTTCAACGGCAGTCAAACGACGATTTCGCAACGCTGTCGTTACAAGAAATCTGTTGTCGCACTGTGTTGTAGCTCTTGCTCGACTAGATCCTCGTCCCCTTTCAAAGCCACCAGTCTCCCGATAGCGCTGGTACACACGACGAACTGAATATCGCCTGATATTCAGTTGTCGAGCTACAGCACTCTGGTTCTGACCCGCTTCAATTAGAGCGACGACTTGAGCGGCTTTTTCCGGAGTAGTATCCATCTTTTTCAGACAAATGCAATTGGAGTCACTAGAGGTCTTATCAGGTTAAGCGTTGGCTTGCAACTGATGTCGTTTTACACAAAACATGCCTTTTTATACCTGCAGTTGGTCTTGCAAACTGCAGTGAGTTGAGGGAGCAATTTTTGGAGTTTGCTGTTGTCGTTTTGTTTCAGCAGGCAGGTAAACTTATCATGTCTTATGTGGTATCATTGAATAGGCATTGAACTATCCTTTAACCTTATGTAAAAAAATATATGTATTTTTTTAAATAAAAAGAAGTAAATAATATTTTTCAAAAAATGTACAGATGTGCGATTTCATTGCACCCGAGTAGATATTGTTTTTTAGTCTACTTTAAATCGTCAGTCAAAAAGGTAAAATGATCGGGAAATAAAGGCATTATTATTATTATCTACCTAAATACATTACCGGCTACGCTTTAGATTTTAGGTCAAAGAAACCTCTCAAATGAAAGCCCTAGTAATTAGTAGTAGTGTGTGGGAAGAAAAATAAAGTAATTAGATAGAATATTTCTCATCTAAAATTTTATAAGTCATTAATATTCCATTAAAACAAGGAGACGAAACTCGAAAAGGTCAAAGCCTACACAATATTATTAAATGATTAATTATTATACAAATGTACTGCAAGTAGCCCTTATTCAGATACTTTAGTTTATTTAATTAAATATAAAGACTATTAGCAGTTATTACGATTAGTAGCAAATATTTAGAAATACTTTTTAACTTATGCCTGATACTGACTGACACACTTTTAGGACTACAATAACTATAGACTCATATTATCTATCGTAAATTTCCTTGACTAAAATAGCTATGACATTTAAACAGACAAACTGGACAATATGACTGTTTCAATTTGATTCTAATTTATTTGAAAACTAGCGACCCGCCCTCGCTTCGCTTCGGAAACATTAAAACACACATGAAACAAAAAAAAAAAATAAAAAAAAAATAAAAAAAAGTAGCCTATGTTCATCAGGGACAATGTCGGCTTCTAATGGAAAAAGAATTTTTCAAATCGGTCCAGTAGTTTCGGAGCCTATTCGAAACAAACAAACAAACAAATCTTTCCTCTTTATAATATTAAGTATAGACTAAATTCTTAACAATTCAATCTAATAATAATTGAATACAGTTACGTAGCTTCGTAGAGCCGTCCACGAATGCTACGTGCTACGACGCTCTACGATATTATAGACTTGACAAAAGACTCCGGAAAATTCGAATTTTTATTAAAGTTTATGAGATGCGTGTGCAACTTTGTGGCAGCTGTGCATGTGTGAGTGGTTTTTAATTAACTGCATAAGTATATTATGTGTACAAATTTACGGTACAGCCTTTACGTACAGATCTAGATTTAATTTAGTTTCGCCAACGTCTACGGAGAGATTTTAGTTCTGATTTTTCGACTACATGTTACGTGAGTAGTATTATGAGAATTGAAAGTCCGCTGATTGCGAGTAGCACAGGACCGGTCAATATGACAAATCTATGAAGTACCCAGAAGTGGACGTCTGTGGACCGATGATGATTGTCTTTTATTATTCTGTATTTTGGTCTCCCAGTTGGTCTTCTAGTACCCCATAACGTGTCATAAAATTAGATGAAATAAATGACGACTTTAGGATGCTAAATGTACAAAGTCAATTTCTATTTTTGTTTATTACACACGAAAATTTAATTTTCCATAAAAAAATTAACTCTTTTTTTTATTGCTTAGATGGGTGGATGGCCTCACAGCCCACCTGCTGTTAAGAAGTTACCGGAACCCACAGACATCTACAACGTAAATGTCGCCACCCACCTTGAGATAAGTTCTAAGGTCTCAGTATAGTTACAACGGCTGCCCCACCCTTCAAACCGAAACGCATTACTGCTTCACGGCAGAAATAGGCGGGGTGGTGGTACCTACCCGTGCGGACTCACAAGAGGTCCCACCACCAGTAGCAAGAGGTCCTACTACCAGTAACAAGAGGTCCTACCACCAGTAAAAAGAGGACCTACCACCAGTATAATACTATAAAACAAAATCGAAACAACTATAAAATTATAAATATTACCCATTAACAACTTAGCAAGAATGTAAAGTGCCTCTGTGTAGTGCTGAAATTTCATTTTATAACACAATTTGATATTAACGATGAGATACAATGTGTTTAATATTTAATCTAACAAAGCATTCTCGGACATTAAAAGTTATTATTTGGAACCTATAGTCAGCATAGCGTACCCTCTGCTCTTATTATGGACAAAATTACAGTTACGCTAAAGACTTTTACTGGTGGTAGGGCGTCTTGTGAGTCCGTACAGGCAAGTACTGCCTGTTTCTGCCGAGAAGCAGTAATGCGTTTCGGTTTAAAAAGCGGGGCAGCCGTTGCACTGTTAAAAGTGAGACCTTCGAATTCATGTCTCGCTATTTACGTTGTAGATGTCGCGGGAACCAATTAACACCAGGTGGGCCGTGAGCTCGTTAACCCATCTAAGCAATAAAAAAAATGTCTTAACAGGAACTAATATTAACTTCGCGGAATAATTAGAGCAAAGAAGTCCTAATGATACTTATTTTGTTCTACAATCCACCTTGTGTTAGATTACTCGAGCCCATAGGCATCACAACCTCAATAACACGGTCCAGCTTGAGACGTGATATTGAAAAATCAATTGTATTATTATCTAATATATAAAATTCTCGTGTCACAGTTTTCGTTGCCATACTCCTCCGAAACGGCTTGACCGATTTTGATGAAATTTTTTGTGCTTATCCAGTATCTATGAGAATCAGCCAACATCTATTTTTCATCCCCCTAAATGTTAGGGGTAGTCCACCCCTAAATTTTTATTTTTATTTTTTAGACAAAATTTTTAATTTCTATTTTTTTATGATACAACATACAAAAATACATACAATCCTCAATTTTCACTCCTCTACGATCAACCCTTATTTTTTATTTGCTAATTAAAAACTTTAAAATTTTTTGCGAGAATTTTGTTTTTATTTTGTCATGACGTAGAATAAAAAAATTCATATTACTCTGAAATTTTCACCCCTCTACGATTAACCCTTATTTTTATTTCTTAATTATAAACTTTAATTTTTTTGGCAAGATTTTCATTTTTATTTTTATTTTGTCATGAATTAAAATAAAAAATCTAATGTTACTCTTCATCTTTCATCCCTCTATGATCAACCCCTATTTTTTATTTGTTAATTATAAACTTTAATTTTTTTGGCAAGTTTTTTATGTTGTTTTGTCAGGACTTAAAATAATAAAAAATCATATTACTCTCAATTTTCACTCTTATACGATCAACCCCTATTTTTCCAACCCGATTAATATTTTGGAACGAAGTTCCTTATCGCGCGTTGTGAAAGGGGGCTAGACGGAAAAAATTCTTACGAAAAGTTGTCACGACACTTTTTGCTATAAATTCTAATGAAAAGTTGTCACGACACTTTTTGCTATAAATTCTTACGAAAAGTTGTCACGACACTTTTTGCTATAGTAAGCTATTGTAAGCTGTGCGGCGTCGCATGTTTCTCTGTCTGTCTGTCTGTCTCTCTCTCTCTCTGTCTCTCTCTCTCTTTCTTCATACCTCGAATAGAACTTTAAATTAATATTTTTATAATTGGGAACTTCGTTCCTATCCGGTGTCCCACGACACCACACATCTTTTTTTTATTCTATGCACAGATATATAGGTATATAATAAGGTTGCAAGATGGTAATCAAATATTATAATTGTAGTACGATAAATTCTTATTCAGAGTTTATAATTTCAAGTTCCTTTAATTACGAATTTTTTTTTTAAATTGTATTTGATCTCCCGCCCTCGCCGGTCGACTACTGATCAACTATCAATCGATCAGTTATCCCCGCCAGGTATCACCACTCATCCAGCAAACATCACGTAGTAGGGATAAGGACGAAGCCGGTCTCCTGTCTTACTTACTCACTATACATCATAGATTATACACTTAATATATTTGAGAGCTATACAATACTATACATTTTTCAGCCATGTTTTTTTGGTTTTATTTGTGTATCAATAGTATGTTCAGTAGGTCTGAGAATCGGCTACTATCTATTTTTCATACCCCTAAGTGAAAAGGGTTGTCCACCCCAAACATTTATTTTTTATTTTAATTTTTTGGTTTTTTTTTGTTTATAATGAGGTATTATGTGGTTAAATGAGGTTTTTTTTCTACAGTAGAATTTCCCTAGAAATCTTATTTAAGGCAACACAGCGTTTGCCGGGTCAGCTAGTTATTTTATAACTTTTGATTTAGGTAAACACGTGAAATAGTGACAAAGCTTTTATTGCGTATCTTAACAATCAGTTCAATTGCCGCGTAGTCTGTGATCGATTATTTCCTAATACTAGCTAACCCCTCAGCCTCAGCTAGCCCTGAGTAGTGCCTCAATCGATAAATAAAAGACCTAAACTTTTGTATAAAATAAACTTAAAACAAACAAAAGGAATCCGTCCGACGTGGGACACATCAAAGGAAAAACAAAATTGTTATTTTTATTTAATTCCGAGCATTTTCATATTTATCTATCTTTTAAACCTTCCCTGGACTTCCACAAATAATTCAAGACCAAAATTAGCCAAATCGGTCCTGCCGTTCTCGAGTTTTAGCGTGACTAACTAACAGCAATTCATTTTTATATATGTAGATATTGACGTGAAAATTACGTGTCAATATACTTTTTCTAGGCATTGAGACACGTACAACTAACATTTAGTTGTGGTGTTTGTTTAAAATCAACGTACCCTATAAAAATATTAACGCTTCAGAATACTGTCTGCTTTGTACACGGCCAGTCAAGGATTCTTATTAATTACCCGAACTCACGACATCACAGCGAAGGTCGCTAAAGGAATTACAATTGACCAAGGTCAATGTATCACAAAGTGCGTCTTTACTAACATCCCCATTGGGACATTCGCGGAACTACTTCTTTTCGTTCGTCTGTTGAATGAACGAATTTACCACCTGCCTGGTATTATTATATGGTTACCGGAGCCCATAGATATCAACAGTGTAAATGCGGTTATAAAAAAAAAAAAAGGTCACTGTTTTATAGTACAACAGCTGCCCTACCCTTTGAACCGGGACACATTATTGCTTCGCTACAGACATGGGCCAAGTGATGATACCTATCCTTGCGAACTCCCAAGATGACCATCGGTAAGCTGCCTACCATCTTAATGATTTGAAATTTACTTAAGTTCCCTAGAGTCGCATTTTAGATATTGTTACGCCGGTAAGAGTAACGTTATGTATCGCCGAATAGTCGAACGAATATCGAAGAATCTAGTAGCATCTAGAATGCTCGAGAAGTACAACGCCATCCATTGTTAGATAGCGGAAACACAATACTTGATTTGTGTGGAATATTCTCGATAATTCTAGAGATCTGGTATCGGCGATAAAAGCGTTGCAGAGATGGCACGCAGTCAGTTAGTAATCGGAACTACTCGAAGCGAAACAGCAAACGGATCACCAGAAGCGAAGCGGAAGAAGCGAATTGAGAATTTTAAAGTGTTTGTGAAGTGTTCTAATTGACAAATAAACTTTTAAGTTGTACTTTGGAGAGAATCTCCAGAAATTGTGGGAAAAATTACTATAATGAATTATGTCACCAAGAAATTAGTTTTAACCATAAATAAATAATTTTCACCGATACCTAATATGATAAAAAAGATTCCTTTAATCTGCAGCAAGCTAGCATAGCATTAACAGCCAGGAAATGAGATATATGACGACAATTTTATCCATATTTTCATAGCACATACAGTTGTGTTACACTAAATACGTTAATTGAATATCACTAAGCATTTTAATTCAATTAATTTTTGAGGAAATTAGCAGAAAGGCCGAAGGTGTAATTGAGCTAAAATGGCGTTTTGAAATCTAAAGCTATTTAATAAAATGCGCCCTCAAGGGTGCTCTTACTCAGCGAGTAATTAATTATGTTCACACCCTACTTGAACAGGGCTGTGTGGAACCGAACTATATGAAATTAATGCATAAATTGTGTTTTCAGGTGGAAATCATTGATACTCGCTTGTCAACACTAGGTATGGAAAATATGAAATTGCTCTAAACGAATTTGTATAAGCATGTAGTTTTTGTAAGCGGCTTAAAAGTGAGATTAATTCAAATGATAAGAACAACACAAACATGGCCAATGTTTGGGTGTTTCCTGAGCTAGCCCGAGAAGAGACCACCGTCATGCTCTTTTCTCCACAAACCGTAAACAGGAAGGCTATTATTTAATGTTTCTCTGCTAGACCGATACATGAATGAGGTAATTCGCAAATGACCCAGGATAACCGAAATAGCCCAAGGGATGGTGAGGTTGAAGTGGTAATGGGCAAGGCACATAGCTAAAAGACTGCTGCGACCATAAAATTCTCAATTGGCGACCGTGCACCGGAAAATGTAGCGTGGATAGGCTTTCCACGAGATGGATTGAAAACCTGCTAAAAGTCACGAGAATACGACAAATGCGGGCTGTGCAGGACAGGTTATCCTGGCGAACCTTGATTTGTGTTGGTGTGTTGTTTGGTGTTGTGGCAGGCCTATGTCCAGCAGTAGACATCTGTGGGCTAATGATGATAGCTTTTGTAGCTCTGGTGGTAACTTTCGATTTTTTATAAAATCAGCCTATATTCTGCCTCAAATCAATCTATGTCTGCCTTTGAAACCTACACGAGAGATCGTTCAGTAGCGCAGGAGATGTGTGTGAGTAAACAAATCGACTGAGAGAAAATAATTCTAATAATCTCTAGTTTTTTAAATTGTTTAGTTTACCCTCTTTTCTATTTAAATCTTCTTCAATGTACAGGCATTGATGACCGATACATGGTGTTTCAAGACAGTAACAGACATTCACATTACGATAACCCGTAGCCGTCGGCGTGAATTACTTACTTCTAAACCAACGAAGCGGTTTCGAATCGGTTTTTACTGGTGGAAGGACCTCTAGTGAGTCCGTGCGGGTGGGTACCACCACCCTGCCTATTTCTGCCGTGAAGCAGTAATGCATTTCGGTTTGAAGGGTGGGGTAGCCGCTATAACTATACTTAAGACCTTAGAACTTATATCTCAAGGTGGGTGGCGCATTTCGTTGTAGATGTCTATGGGCTCCAGTAACCACTTAACACCAGGTGGACTGTGACCTCGTCCACCCATCTAAGCAATAAAAAAAAAACCCCAAAATAAAAAGCATTCGCAAACGCCATTGTCCCAAACAAAAATATACTTCATAAACAATGATATTTATTAAGTGACAGCGATTAAGAATAACCTTCCCGGAATGAAATAAGGAGGATAAATTAATTTAACGTTTAAATGTGGAAAGCGAATGGCCTGTGTTTGTTTTGTCAGGTTTATTTAGAAATACTAGAGGTCCCGCGGTAGTCGAAATTCGACTATAATTAATTGGAATAGTTTGTACACTATTATGATTGTATTTTATACTTCTATAATCACAAATTTGGCCAAGACTACACTATAAAAAATATTAACAAAGACAAACCATATTCTATTCTCAATTTGACAACAGACGTCAAGAACAAAAGTTTGACAATAAATAGTATGCATGCGTGTGTGCGTCAAATACATGGTATGTAGTGTGTGTAATGTTTTCTTTTTTGATTTAATGTATCTTTTATGCATTATTTTAAAAAAATATTAGCATTGTGCACTTCTCATCTATATTCTCTATAAGTGTGGAAAATTTCATACTCCTCCGTCCACGCAATTTTCGTAAAAAGGGATACAAAGTTTTTGCTTCACGTATTAATATATAGATAAGTCGACGGATGAGATTAATTGCAGCCGTAGTTTGTCAAATGTCGGTCTATTCAAATTATCACTAGCACTTTCCTACTGCCTAAATTAATAGCTCAATCTTTACATATTTTCCTATCAAACACTAAACTCTCCTTTTCCTGAGTACTATTAGTGGTAGGAGTAAATATAAACCCCCAAGAGTAGGTATCATAGCCTGCCTATTAGTGGGACAAAGCCATCATTCTTTCCGGTTTGGAGATTGAGACATCCGTTATTCAATATGTAACTTCAGTCCCAAGTCTTAAAATAGGTTGCGCCATTCTCGTCGTAATGTCTATGGTCTGAGGTAGCCACTCAACTCCACAACTAACATTAAAAGAACATGCAGAAGAAAAAAACAACATCTATATGAATGTGAAAAGTTTCTAAGTCAATATTTTTGTTGACAATTTTTTTCATTACATCAGTTAAGACAACAGGTTCCGATCTTCGCATGACACTTATAAAAATCTAGCTAATCTACCAATTAGCTTTCAGACTATATGGCTATGGAATGAGCTCCCCTTCACGGTGTTTCCCGAGCGCTATGACATGTCCTTCTTCAAACGAGGCTTGTGGAGAGTATTAAGCGGTAGGCAGCGGCTTGGCTCTGCCCCTGGCATTGCTGAAGTCCATGGGCGACGGTAACCACTCACCATCAGGTGGGCCGTATGCTCGACTGCCTACAAGGGCAATAAATAAAAAAAATATAAAGAAGTAGACCGACCATCTAAAATTTTGTGACGCCAAAGGTTCAGCAAGGACATGCATCTATGGAATCTGGATGCTTACAAGCTAACAAATGTCATGCCAGCGGTGACGGAAAATAATTTTAAGGATCTTATTGGCCCGGTCGAAGATACCTCTTAAGCTTGAATGTAAGAGAAAAACTCCGATCCGTATTACTTAATGACCAATTATTCATAGTTGGAATAACACTTCTTGGTAGTTGGAAAAATGGTAAATTGCATTTTTCGAAAAGAAGCTCGTCTGAGAAATTCTTTTGTATATAAGATATTAGAGTTTACGGTCAACACAACCCCTGTGAGTTTATATCCCGACCGGCTGTCGTGTCGTTTCAGGATTAATTCCTTATTTTATGACGCCTATTGGAAAACTATTCATGAGGACAACATAAATGTACAAGTGCCATTTTGATTTTTATTTATTTCCTTCTCGCTGTTGATAATCGGACTCGGGCAAAGAATGCAGTCTTTTCTACGCGCTCTTATAAGCTTGGTATGTACATATTTAGTGTATTAAGCAACGGAATCTTTAAACGTCATTTTTCCGACTTGAAATTGTCCGATTCACTTGATAAAAATTCACTCGCATCAAAGAACGATGATATTGCAATAATTTCATAACATAACCCTGCTATACCTAGCACTATCAACACTTTTTTGAGATTCTCTTCTTCATGATTATTTTTTGTGTTCTTTAAATTTATTAAAAACCAGCCGTACACACCCGCTTCGCTGGGCATTTAAAATTAACGTTATTATTTATTGTTATTATTATTAGGGAGTCCAACACTCACATAAATTTTAGCCTATCCATTAAGTACATGTATTTTCTACATGGATACCAAGTTTAAATTCAATCGGATGCACGGTTCAGTAGTTATAACGGAACATCCGTAAAAACCACTGTAGATTTATATATTAGTATAGATTAATATTTTGGATTTAATTTGTGATCAGAGTAGTTAAAAACACAAAAGATGTGGATTTTTTACTTTAAAAAAAAAAGTTTTTATTTAATTTTTTCCTTTACCAAGATCGAGTACAACTTAGCCTCTGGCCCGTTATACGACTAGCATTGAGTTTTGGGACCCTATATATTTTTTTTCATAAATAACTCATGTCTGGTTTAGATAGTTAAGGCCTTTAAAGAATTGGAAGGCCCGTATGAAAGAGAATACGCGAGTGAAGGGTGTAAGTGCGGAGATGATGTATGATAGGCCTGAGTCGAAAAAGAGAAGAGAAGAGAGAGAGTGCGATAATGACAAGAAGAAGAAGTGTAAAGTTTGTAAAATTATTATCCGTTAATAACAAGCAACCTTTCATCTTCAATAAAAAGACACCTAATAAAAGAATTAATTAAGATTAATCATTTAAGTCATCTCAATGCTGTTCATTTGTAACAATTATAATTAAGTTTCCTGACAAACACAGCGCAACGTGATAAGCAATTGCCAGTTCGTGTTAGAGACGTCTGAATTCGTCGTAACATTACTGTAAATGACATTCAGTAATTTCAGCGTGAAATGCATAAGCATAAAACGCTATATTAGTAATTAATCTACTTCCAATTGAAATATTCGCTATTATTCACTACATTGTTCAAAGATAAAATTTTGCGAATTTGTTTACGATTGTAAATATTGTTGCGTTTAGAATTGTTTTATACGTATTTAACCAACTAAAATCCGTTATATACAAAGCGCTATCATACTTGCTGATCATCCAGATGATTTGCCGTGGTCAGCGTGAATTAATCCGTGGATTTTAGTGAATTATTGATAGTTTTTTCTACCTAGCTGAGAGCCTTGAGAGGCTATTTCAGCGTAACCTTAATTAGTAGGTGAGCTCACGGGCCTCAAACCTGACGACGTTGCTGACACGAACCCTAGCAAGAACCGTGCTTCGCAGAATCTACCACCGGATCGGAAACGCAACCCACTGAGAAAATCCGGCGAGAAACTCAGTGGGCTGTGTCTGAGAGTATTAACAGTACGATCTCTGTATGTACTGGAACCTTATTTGTAGTCTTCTTGTCTTCACTTCGTGCTAACTAATACATATTATATACATGAGGCTATTTTTCTTGAAGTCTAAATAAGGTTTTGGAAAAAGAAAAATTGGAAGAATTTCCCAGACAAACGGGATACTCGCAAAACGAAACACAAAAATACTATTAAAATTTCAACTGGACAGCGTCTGTCTTTTTTTTTTTTTTTTTTATGATTGAAAGTTTACTGGTGGCCCGAAGGCCTTTCCAGTTTCACCAGGACAGGTGGGCGAGCAAGGCTCAGCCAAGAGGGGTGGGATTTGCTAACAACTGCCCGAGCGCCTCCGAAGGAGACCTAACAACTCAAGAGCAATTGTTTCGCGAATGAATCTACTACCGGATCGGAATCGCGACCCGCTGAGAAGATCCGGCGAGAAACTCAGCGGGCTGATGCATGGGTTAGGTTGCACGTCGACCTCTTTGTCGAGTTCGACGAGTACGGTTACCGGGGTCCCTAAGCCTGCCCCTAGTATTAGAGCTGAAGGCATCTAATGCAAAGGTTATTGGATCTGATGGATCCGTAAGGACGTGTCTAGGGCGTCGACGGTGACTGGCTCCTGCATGATCAGGATTCGGGGAGTAGTCAGCGGCGGCAACGATAAGGCGATTATCATGACGCATAGCCTTATCGAAGTATCGTTCCGACGCTGACTTCATGTATTTCCGAATTGATTCGAGGCCCAGGTCGTCGTGTAGGTCAACGTTCCTCACGAACCACGGAGCCCCGACAGCTAACCTGCAAAAGCGGGATTGTAGGGATTGGAGGGTGTCTATGTGTGTGCGGGCCGCGTGAGCGAACACCACACTCGCGTAAGTCATGACGGGCCTTATGCAAGTTTTGTAAAGTGTCACCTTGTTCCGAAGGGACATTTTACTCCGCTTACAGATCATGGGGTAGAGTCTACCGAGAATAAACGCGGCACGGTCACGGACTGATTTTATATGCGGGCGGAATGTCATCGATGCATCCAGGGTAACGCCCAGGTACTTGACCTTCCTGGCCCAGGGTATGGGTTGTCTAAAGAGAGTAATCGGGGGTGTGAGATTCCTCCTCCTAATCCGGGAGGAAATCCGTGTGGAGAGCGTCTGTCTGTCATAGCCCCGTTTCTAATATTTGTCCATTCTTCATGTATCCGATGACATAAGAAAACAGCGGAACTCAAAATCTAAGAAAACATTTATTTATTATTATTATTAACACTTTATTTCAGTTTTTTTTTTTTTTAAAACCATAACATTTTGTTAGTAATAATTACTTATAATCTATGTTAGTAACTTAAAAAAAAAAAAAAAAATCTAACACATAACTATCATTATATACATTTTATACCATTATATATTTATACCATTATATTTGCCGAGTTTAAAAAAAAATCTATAACTGAAATAGAAGGGCATGAAAACTTCAAGTAGTTCCTTGATAAAACATTCCAAAGAATGATGGCTTAAGATTAAGAACATTAAATAGAAGTTTACAGATTACAGTAATTGAAAATTGTTACGGGAAATTCATGTAATCAATAAGGTTTTCTCTCATCACAAAGAAAGACGTTTGTGACGTAAACGAAATAAAAATGTAAACTGCCTGAGCCATCAATGCCAGTAATTGAAATTGATGGATACCCTATTAAAGGCCTACTTTAAAAATAATAAAAAAAAAAACATCTCCGAAACAGGAAATTAAACTTGATCGTTTTCCGCATCACAATTTCATGCCTTGAACAGTCTCGATCACAAGAGAGAGAGAGAGAGAGAGAATACACTTTATTGCACACCAAAACACAATTTACATTCAAAAACAGTCAAAAAGCAGATATAAAATGTACAATAAAACCGCTTATATAATCTACTAATACCTACAAATAATAAATTAAATTATTAGTTTACCTACATTTAAACACTGCATTTAACTGGTTTTTATATGATTAATGACTGAATGAGGATTTGGTGGGAAAATCACGATCTTCCTCGTTGAGGACTATGATAAGGTTTTACTTTAAAATAGAGACGTGGAACTCATGTCTCAAGGTGGGTGGCAGCATTTAGGTTATAGAGGTCTATTGGCTCCGGTAACTACTTAACACCGTGTTACCCTCTGTACTAGTGGGTAATTAATACGCACGGTATATAGTCAAACATTTATTATTTATTTTCACTCATGTGTTGGTATCGTTTTTAATTAATTATGAAAGCTTATCTTTTAACGATGACGAGACAGCATTGTTTAATAAATGAAGGACACGTTATGGGCCCACGTGCGTCGATTTCATTATCCTATTTCTATTGCTAACCAGTCGACTGTCCTAATGTGAGAGCGGGATAGCCATAATTCCACACTGAGTGAAACTTTGAGCATCTACCTCGATTTAGGCTCTGGAACTCAAATTTAATTTATATAGTCTGTGCACCTGATGGTCCGATAGCTCGTCGGCTCACCCGCGCAAATAAAAGTGCAACATCAATAGATTAGAACCCTTTGCCTAATCTTATTAGATGTTTGGATTCACCGCCCATAAAATTTAAGTCAGACTTCGCCTGGCATCGACTGTAGATTATATCGATTTAAAATTTAAGTGGCTTAACAAAAAAATTTAAGAAAGTGAGTTTTATACTACATAGAACGTCTTATAAAAATTTATTCTATCAGTTTATAAATTTAAACAGTCTCTTTTAGTCTAGAAAAGAACAAAGTTCTCTTTTCGTCTCTTTAAAATTAAGTGCACACCTTAAAGCATTAAAATCGAAAATTTAAAAAAATACAATTTTGCCATTTACCAAAAAAACAGAATTTTGGATTTAGCCACTTCAACTCTTAAGATGCCTTAAATGAATTCATGTTTTACACGACATAAGTATAACACAATTTGAGAAACAAGAGAAAGTAATAACGTCACGTAACACGAAAAATTCGAGCTTACAAGAGATAAGGTTGTCACCGAGATATTGTTTAATTGTCCGTGAAGTGACCGTAGGGTTGACCTTGAAACACATAAAAATCTGTGTCTTTTTGTGCGAAAGTAGGGTGAGGAAATGATGTGTGAAAATGTGATCGTCAAAGTATGTATGTGTGTATGTATGTACAAATGAACTAAAATTTCATGGCTTCGATGTAATGAAATGATTCTGAAACATTTACACGTAAAATATTTCAGTTAATAAACTTATTTTTTTGCAATATAATGATTTTCTGGAAATACAAACAGTTCCTTAAAAGTAGTTAGTGTGTGTTGTTTTTTTTTTCTTTTTTAATTAGCTCTCTTGAAGGCTAACAAAAAAAAGTTCAGTCCACTTTTAGTCAGGTTATTTCATAAGGTTCTTTTGACCAACATTTCCGAAAAATGCACGAAAAAATCTTTAAAGTAAAAAACAAGATTCAAAAGTACCTATTAAACTTAGATTAGTTTTTATTAATTATCTAATAATAAAATTCATTATAATAACTTATTCATTCTGTTACATTAATGCTTATTTCGTACATACGTTAAATACGTTTAAATTCAAATCTTAGGAAAAAAACTTCATCAATTCGTAAATCAGTTCTTAAAAAAAAATTACATTTAAATATCATAGTCGAAGGTTTGAATATATCAGAAAAAGTTTGGCCACATTCGTCTGACTTTACTGAAATTTGACATTTATACATTTCATAATGCTAATACTTGTTCTCTGTAAATTTATATATCTCGCTTTGTTGTCATATTAAAGGCCCGTGGCTGCCAATTCGACTGTTATAGAGATAAAAACAGCTCATGCATTCAGTTTAACCAAGTGTTATAAACATTATTCCGCGAAGAACATGGAAACGATTGTAAAATAGGAAAAACAATTGAAATTTAAAAAACACACGGCCGTTAGTTTGTAGTGTTCGTTTCATGTTTAATTTCCTCGATATTCCATATGTTACAGCAGCAATTAACACTAGACGATGACCGAGTTTTGCTCGTTTTTTTTTTTTTGATAACGCCATCTTGTTGTGTCTTTAAAGCGGTTAGTTGCCCTCAATTAAGAAAAATAGCATTATTATTCGCCAATAGATGTCGGGAAGAGTTGATTATTGATAACACGAATAAAAATAAATCGTAGCTAGATCGATTTATCGCCCCCGAAATCCCCTGTATACTAAATTTTATATACAAGAATTGCTCGTTTAAAGTTATTTAACATTAAAAATCGATGTTCATATGAAATAGCGTCGAAATTCTATATTACCAACCATAATACATTACTAAGAGCCTATTGTAATCAGAAATATCCGAGTTTCAGAATTTGGATGACTTCATTTAAAGAAAACGCGTCACAATCCCAAACATCAAAACAGTTGTAATACAACTTCCCTCCATAATTACTGGTAAGTTTTATTTTGTATTAGACAATGTTGTTAGACAATGAAGGTCTACTGTACATCTAATCGACAATGGGTCTTAAATACATGGACATCGGCAATGACAGGAGCATAATCCAAATCGCTGACGACTACAATTAACAACAGATTATGCAAAATATAAGACTAAGAAGAAAAATGGAGTTGAACTTCAATGCCGTGTGTCAAAATGAGCGACTGCAATCTCAAATTATCTATCCTGTATCGAAAAGAATCGTTTGCGTATAAGAAGTCAGTGATTCTTAAAAACCATAAAAGTTTTTTTTATCTGCACGCAACGTGCTCTGAGGAATTGCTCGAGATGATACCGGCATCTCGTTTTTACCATCGCACCGCCCGCCACCGGAGTAGAGTTCATCCATACTACCTGGAGCCACTGCGGTCATCCACAGTGCGTTTCCAGAGGTCTTTTTTGCCATGTACCATCCGGCTATGGAATGAGCTCCCCTCCACGGTGTTTCCCGAGCGCTATGACATGTCCTTCTTCAAACGAGGCTTGTGGAGTGTATTAAGCGGTAGGCAGCGGCTTGGCTCTGCCACTGACATTGCTGAAGTCCATGGGTGACGGTAACCACTCACCATCAGGTGGGCCGTATGCTCGTCTGCCTACAAGGGCAATAAAAAAAAAACTTGTCCATGTTTAAAAAATATATTTACGAAAGGGTATTTATTAATGGCCGTTTTACTCACTAAAAGCGTAGTAGGTAACGACCCGGCGCCGGCGGCATAAATGTTATTGTATTTTACTTAACTACCGTTCAAGTTTATTGTGATATTTTATACATACCTCGTTACCTATTTTTTTATTGCCTTTCTAGGCAGATGAGCACACGGCCCACCTGATGGTAAGTGGCTACCGTCGCTCATGAACGTCTTCACATTGTTTTTTTTATTTATTCCTTAGATGCGTGGACAAGCTCACAGCTCACCCGGTTTTAAGTGGTTACTGGAGCCCACACACATCACAACGTAAATGCGCCACCCATCTTGAGATATAAGTTCTAAGGTCTCAGTATAGTTACAACGGCTGCCTCACCCTTCAAACTGAAACGCATTACTGCTTCACGGCAGAAATGGAAAGGATAGTGGTACCTGCCAGTACTCACAAGAGGTCCTACCAGTAAAATTACATAGATGAAGTCATTAACGTGTACAAATTCCATTGAAGCATGCACACTAGCTCATTAACACGCGCAGTTTACGTCTGTAGTGTCTTTAACTTCGTAATATCGCTCAAAGTTGCGAACTCCAAGACCGAATGCGGTTACTTTTGATAAACCTCTGCTTGCAGTGATGGAGTTAAGATATCTACAGCTAATTTTTTTATATGAATTTGCATTTCTTTATATGTTAAAGCGGAGGCGAGGTTAATTCACGCTATGGGATACTAATTCACACTATTCGACGTCCGACTTGGTTTAAGATAAGATTAAGTTCAGAGGTCATCCGGTGATTGTTCGTTACGAGTCCATAGATATCAGAACGTAAATTCCACAGCCTACGTTTTGATGTGTTCAGAAACTAGTTCAGACCTAAAGACATTATTGGTCTAATGCAGAACTAGATACGACGATAGTGCCGATTGTGCACAATTAAACATTTTGCTGGTCCTCTATGACTGGACAGCTTCGGAGGCCGGTTGGAAGTACTCCGATATTCGTGGGTAAAGGTTGCGACGGGGAAATTATAGGTGGTCAAAATAGCGGGTATGGACAGGATGCAAGAAACCGAAAAGAATGGAGTGCATATGAAGAGACCTACACTCAGCATTGAGTGGACATGGGTTGACGAAGAGAGAGAGAGAGAGAGAGAGAAATCAAGTGGAATGTTTGCTCATTACGCTTTAAAAGACAACAAGTAGGCCGGAAGCCTGTATTGTCCTTAATTTAATTCATCTTAGATTACTTTTCTACTTCTTTTTGTTCCGACCTAAGCTGATGGTCTAGAGAGACTATATCAGCGTCACTGAGCTAATAGGTGAGCTCACGGGGCTCAAACCTGACGATGTTGCTAACACGAACCCTAGCAGGAGCCGTGCTTCGCAGAATCTAACAACAGATCGGAAACGCGACCCATTGAGAAGATCCGGCGAGAAACTCAGTGGGCTGTGTTTTTTTACAATTGACTCTCGTGTGCAAAAGGTTTGAGAGAGTGCATTGACAAAATCATAGTTTTTAGGGCTCCAGTAGCCATAACATGAAAACCCCTAATGAGATGAGATCGAAAGCCGCTTCAGACAAGATGATAGTACCGATCCAGACCACTATTAAGAAAGTTTAATATAGTTATTCCAGCCTTTACAACTAACATTATCGCTTCTGTATAGTACGTGTAGTGTGCACAGTTATTGAAACAAAAGGTATTTTGAGAGTTCAACAAAGGTCGTACAATAATGAACAGTCATACTCACTAAATCTTCATCAACCTATCTTGCATTTATTTTGATGTCTTAATCAGTATAACAGTTGTTCTATGTTTAGTTTTAACAATAATGAAGAGTTTATGTATTGTAACAGTTAATATACTAAAATATCGATGATTTAAAGATTACTTAATTTAAGATAAATGTTTTTTTCTTTGTTTTTTTTTTTTTTATTGCTTAGATGAATGGACGTGCTCACAGCCTACCTGATGTTAGGTGGTTACTGGAGCCCACAGACATCTACAACGTAAATGCGCCACCCACCATGAAACATAATGTAAGTTCTCAGGTCTCAACTATAGTTACAACGGCTGCCCCACCGACCCCACCCTTCAAACTGAAACACATTACTGCCTCACAGCAGAAATAGGCAGGGTGGTGGTAGCTACCCGCCTGGATTACTACCACCAGTAATGGTAGATGGATGAGCTCACGGTCGCGGTATAGTTTGCAAACTAAAAAATCACACGCTTAAATAACAAACCTAACAAAAAGAATTTTAAAAATATTTTTAACAAATAATAGAGATAGTGTGCAAATTATTTTGAAGTCGAAGAAAATGACTTTCAAAGATTCCATTCCACACATACCAAGCCAACCTCCTATTTTCGCAGCAATAAAATGAATGCGTCAAATTATATGACACGGATAATGTCAGATAGACACAGAATGACCTTGTTACGTTTTATCTTTCGTCCATTAAGCAGTTTTCTGACTACTTCCCTTCTCCGCGAGTTCCACTTTGATCCTCTAACTTAGGATTATCCCTCGTTCTTTGAATTCTCAGTCGCCTATAATTTGGTTAATATTTATTCTGACACCTTCTAAGTTACGACGCCAGTGATAATTCGATATTTTGGAGTGTTTTTTTTCTTGCTTAAGACCCAGAAGAGCTTATGCCTCATCCGATGTTTAGAGATTAACAGAGCCAATACACATTATAAATTGAATACTAATTTATATATTAATACGTGAAGCAAAAACTTTTTACTACGAAAATTGCGCGGACGGAGGTGTATGAAATTTCCCACACTTATAGAGAATATAGAGAAGGATTGCAGAATGTTAATTTTTTTTTAAAATTATGCATAAAAATCTATAAAAATACATTATATCGATAAAGAAAACATTACACACACTACCATGTATTTGACACACACACACATACTCTTTATTTATTGTCAATTATTTGTTATTGCTTAAGTTAATATTGTTTATCTTTCTTGGCGAAATCTGTCACTATAGAAATATAAATAGTCTTTGACAATAGAACCAGAATAATGTTCAAACTTATAATTTCAATTATTTATAGTCGAATTTCGACTACTGCGGGACCATTAGCTCTAAGAATTAGACATAATATTGAAATCTACATTGCATCGGTACAGGGTTTTCTTTGGTTTTCTCGATTTGTAGATAGAATTAAAGGAAAACTAGTAGAGCATTTGAAACGTCGGAGACAATAAATTAAATGAGCGATTATCCCGTAATGTTAGTTCCAATTTTGGAATTTTTATTGCCTTATCCTTGAAACCGAAATGTATGATGCTTAACTCCGGAAATAGGGAGGATTGTGGTATCTACCAGTGGTATCTTGCTCTACCAGTGCTTCTCAAACACTGTGATTCCAAACAAACATCTAATCCAATGTATCCGTTCTATAGTTGTATTATAGAACGGACACTTAGAACTCATGTCATCAGGCTTTGTTATGTGCTGTAAACACTTAACACCAAGTGGGCCGTGGACTCCTACGCTCGTATAAGTAAATATATGTATATTTTCTATGTACTATAGATAAATAACATTTTACAATGCGACAGTTTTAACAATAACTAGTTGAGTAATATATTAAAAGACGCGAACTTTGTTTAAGTATTCTCTCCAAACTCAAAAAAATGACTTTTTTTTCCTACCTAAGCTGATAGCCTTGAGAGGCTATTTCAGCGTAACCTTAACTAGTAGGTGAGCTCACGGGGCTCAAACCGGAGTGATGCTAACACTGGCTCTAGCAAGAGCAGTGCTTCGCAGAATCTACCACCGGATCGGAACCGCGACCCACTGAGAAGATCCGGCGAGAAACTCAGTCGAAAAAAATTACTCATATTCATGAGACGCTATCAGCCAGCCAGCAAAAATCATATTCATGAGTCGCTATTACAAAATGATATGTGTATATGATATGTGTAAAAATATATGTGTATTCACACAAATATAGTATCGGGGATCTAATAACTAGGATCTAGGATCGGGAAACTAAATTAATTAAACCCGGACAGTCGCATTTTAACTTTAATAATTTCTTATCTTCCACGCTAAATTCACAATCTTAACTCTTCATTTGGCTACATGTTTTTAGACAGGTATGGTGACATCTTGCTGTAGATTGCGATGTTGTCAGAATCATAAGCTCAAACTTAGAAAAACATTCGTTATTTAACACGCTTTTATTAGCTTCATTGGTATATACGAGTATTATATTTTTGTTAATAACAGAATATTGGAACGTCATTCTCATCGATTTCAGGAAGTCAGATTAAATTGAAAAATTAGACACTCATCAAGAACTGTGGACATTACAATATTTTTACAACTTCGCTCTAATACCCTGAACAGTTACAATGGAACAAAAAAAAGATAAACTAGTAATTAGTTCCGTTTGCTTTTTAAACTACTTTCAGTTTTACTTTATTTAGTTTTTTTATTAAACTTTCTTTTGTCGTTGAGCAGATGTCAACAAGTCAACATCATAGCCATCCTTAACAAAATAACAATCACGTCAATATTCCGGTGCACGAGAGAAATCTGTAACATAATCTAAGTACGCTAGCCCTGAGTGGTCACTCAGCCTTCGGAGGCACTGTATACATTACTAATAGCATTCTCACACACAAACTTCTTACATCCAGTACTAAGGTTCAAGTTATTAAGAAAACGTTATTGTCTCGACTTTTTTTATTGCGTAGATACGTGATCGAGCTTAGGGCCTACCCACAACTAGCTGATGTTAAATGGTTGTCAGAGCTTTACTTAATACTTCCGAACTTCTTTATTGCTTCCGGTGCCTGGTAGAAATAAGCTTAATCATTCAAAGACCGTAGACGTACTAATAGCATTCTCACACACAAACTTCTTACATCCAGTACTAAGGTTCAAGTTATTAAAAAAACGTTATTGTCTCGACTTTTTTTATTGCGTAGATACGTGATCGAGCTTAGGGCCTACCCACAACTAGCTGATGTTAAATGGTTGCCAGAGCTTTACTTAATACTTCCGAACTTCTTTATTCCTTCCAGTTCCCGGTAGAAATAAGCTTAATCAGACAAAGACCGTAGACGTACTAATAGCATTCTCACACACAAACTTCTCACATCCAGTACTAAGGTTCAAGTTATTAAGAAAAAGTTTTTGTCTCGACTTTTTTTATTGCGTAAATACGTGATCGAGCTTAAGGCCTACCCACAACTAGCTGATGTTAAATGGTTGTCAGAGCTTTACTTAATACTTCCGAACTTCTTTATTCCTTCCGGTTCCCGGTAGAAAAAAACTTAATCGTTCAAAGACCGTAGACGTGTGGGATATCACTACGTTTTACCACCAGTTAATCCCGGTAAGCGATTGTAGATTGCTAATAAATAAAAAATACTCATGCTGACCAATTCTTAGAGAACTTCCCGATTTTGTATTATTGCCTTTTTAAGCAGTTGAGCGTACGGCCTGTATGATGGTAAGTAGATACCGTCGCTCATGGTTGACTGGTGGTAGGACCTCTTGTGAATCCGCACAGACCACTACCTCACTTATTTCTGCCGTGAAGCAATAATCCGTTACGGTTTGAAGGGTGGAGCCATTGTAACTATACTGACACCTTAGAGCTTTTATCTCAAGATGGGTGGCGCATTTACGTTGTAGATGTCTATAGGCTCCAGTAACCACTTAACACCAAATGGGCTGTAAGATCGTCCACCCATCTAAGCAATTAAAAAAACATAACTCCCATCAATGCCAGGGGCACACCCAAACCGCTTTTTCACAGATATACACAGAAACAGATTACGTTGGGGTTTCGATGCACACAACACTACCCAAAAGTGTTACGCATCAAACTACCCATCCATTTTATTTTAACGTTATTCAATAAATTCATTTGTTTCCGTCGCGGAACTTCGACGTGACCATGTTTAATTCAATACAGTATATCCATTTGAGTGATAAACAAGAACGTATTGAAAATGTCGCTTTCTGGTGGAATCCAAACAGAACAGTATGAATTTTTGTTTGTAATAAATATCATGTCAATTGCAAAGCAAAATTGAATTGAATTGAATTGAATAGCCTTTTATTCAGATCCATATTACAATTATATGACTAAACTAGCTGTAGCCGTCCGCTTCGCTGAGCATTTAAAATTAACATTATTATTTCTCACCCCCACAAAGATTCTCATCATTAACGCCCCCGCAGCTGGTGTAGGGAGGCCAACACTCATATAAATATTAGCCTATCCATTAAGTACGTGTATTTTCTTCATGGATACCAAGTTTCAAGTCAATTGGATGTGTGGTTCAGTAGTTATAACGGAACATCCGTAAAAACCACTGTAGATTTATATATTAGTATAGATATATTATGTAGAAAACTTAAATTTAATGTAAACCTTAATCTAGTCTCTCATTTGAATTTTACCAATTTTCTGCAGACCTGTTTGCCAATCTTCAAAGGCCTCCTCCAACCTTTTCCACTCATGTCTTTCTTGAGCCACTCTGTTCCATGTGACGCCTGCCACTTCTCTTATGTCGTCGTCCCATCTTTTTTACGATCTACCCTTTTTCCTTTTACTTTCTCTAGGATACCATCGTGTCAAGCAAAGCAAAATAGTTAACGAATTTTCACCATCAATAAACATAATCAGGATACCATTTAATATTAAATCGATAAATAAACAAAAAATACGGCCACGTTTTTAATCCTCTTTAAATAAATCGGCAGAAAGGCTTACATCCCGACCACTGAAGTTACTAGCGTAGCCCGGGGTATTT
The DNA here is from genome assembly GCF_030269925.1 of Bombyx mori. Classification (NCBI taxonomy): domain Eukaryota; kingdom Metazoa; phylum Arthropoda; class Insecta; order Lepidoptera; family Bombycidae; genus Bombyx; species Bombyx mori. The sequence goes on from NC_085126.1 coordinate 6,137,169, forward strand.
TAACATCCATAACAACCGCCTTACCAAGGAATCCAGAACATTTAACTGCTTCACAACAAAAATAAGATAGCAGTCCTCGATCCTCGTGCAAATTTTTAAGTTAATCAGACGTATTGAAGTCTTATTTTGTATTAGTTGCAACAATATGTTTATTTATTACAGCTTATCTGAACTTTAAAGAATAACATAAAAACAAATAGAAACAAAAAGCCGATAATGGTGAGGACCATTAAAAACAAGTTGAATCAAAAGGGGAAACAAAAAATTATTCTTATTAGTATTGATCTTTCAATACATTTTTATCTGCTTACTGTTGGTAGGACCTCTTGGGAGCCCGCACGCGTAGGTACCTCCACCCCACCGATTTCTGCCGTGAGGCAGTAATGCGATTCGGTTTGAAGGGTGGGGTAGCCGTTGTAACTAGAGTGAGACCTTATAACTTATATCTCAAGATGGGTGGCGCATTTACGTTGTGGATGTCTATGGGCTCCAGTAACCACTTAACACCAGGTGGGTTGTGAGCTCGTCCACTCATGTAAGCAATAAATAAATAAAACGAAAATCATTTAAAAAAAAAAATCATCGTTTCGGTCACACCGACTACAGAAAAAGCAAATCTACTTGCTCACTTCTACAAAAACGGTGATTAGATATTTATAAAATCAACCAAACACAATCAAAAGCCGTCGCCAAAGGTTATGAAGACCTCGCGTAGATCTGAATCTATCAACCTTTGAAACTTTTAATTGAAATTCTTTATCGAACAATTATATCTTTGGGCTGAGCTCTTTCTGATATTTTAGACGAAACAAATCTGTTTTGGCTTATAAATCTATTCTTATTAACTAACATTGCCTTTGTGTAATAATACTTTTGGTTTTGACTATTTAAAAGGGTAATTGTTATCTGGAGAAAGACCAAAAGAGCCGCAAGATTCATTGGTATTGACATTCAAAGAATGTGTCGGAACTACACCCGTAAGTACGTACCTTTTTTTTAAACATAAGTGTTTATTTAACCCCACAGATATAACCCACTGAGTTTCTCGCCAGATCTTTTCAGAGGGTCCCGATTCCAATCCGGTAGTAGGGTCAGCGAAGCATTGCTTTTGCTAGCGTTTGTATATTTTTTTATTGCTTAGATGAGTTGACGAGCTCACAGCCCACCTGGTGTTAAGTGGTTACTGGAGCCCATAGACATCTATGACGTAAATGCGCCACCCACCTTGAGATATAAGTTCTAAGGTCTCAGTATAGTTACGACGGCTGCCTCACCCTTCAAACCGAAACGCACTACTGTTTCACGGCAGAAATAGGCAGGGTGGTGGTACCTACCCGTGCGGACTCACAAGAGGTCCTACCACCAGTAATTACACAAATTATAATTTTTTTGCGGATTTGATTTTTATTACACGATGTTATTCCTTCACCATGGAAGTCAATCGTGAACATTTGTTAAGTACGTATTTAATTAGAAAAATTGGTACCCGCCTGCGGGATTCGAACACCGATGCATCGCTAGATACAAATGCACCCGACATCTTATCCTTTAGATCACGACGACCTCAAATTCGTCGCGATTCCGATCCGGTAGTAGGTTCAGCGAAACAATATTTCTGCTTGCGCTAGTATTACCAACCTCTCCCAGGTTGATCTCCATTAGGTCACCTACTAGTACGCGCATAATGGGAATAGCTCCTTTGACTACCAACGATTAGATAGGTAGAGACGAAAAGACTAGAGAGAAGCTCCTGGCTTGCTTGATGCTGAGCAGTTGTAATCAGATGTAAAATGTCATCAGTAACTCAAGGGTAAGATGCTCGGTAAATTCGTATCAAACGACGAGACTATGTCAAGGTTCAAATCCCGCAGGCAAATACCAATTTATCTAAGGAAATACGTATTTGACACGTGCTCTCTGAAGCTCACGATAGAGGAATAACATTGTGTAATAAAAATGAGATGATTTAGCGGTAGGAGGGCTTTGTCTGTGTCCTCTGACATTGTCGAAATCCATATACGACGGTAACCACACACCATCACGTTATAGGTCCTTTTTCTGTTTTGCCTACAATGGTAATAATAAGAAATGAAAAATCTTCCGCTCTTACTGGTGGTATGATATGAATCTTGCTAATGACTCTTGTTTATTTCTGCTACAAAATAGTCTAGCATTCCGGCTTGAAGAAACAAACTAGACAACCATAACACAATTGAAAGTTCGTACAGATTTGTTAAGGTCAGTGGCGATATATTTTCATGTCTATGTGCGCTGTAACCACTTAACACTAGGTCGGCGATGTGCTTGTCCAGTTATCTAGTATAAGAAAAAGTAAATTGCTTAGAGCAATTCTAAATCTGCAGTTTGTAAGAATGTTTTTTGAATTTTGAAACAGAATAATAACTTTGGCAACACGGTCATTATAAGTCAATAAAAAATTCAGGTCGTACGTGCACGTGTTGTAACTACATTAAAATAAAATAAAAATAACCTTCTCTCTGACTATATCGAATTATTGAAGCGACCAGTACTAATTACAGTCCACGCTCTACACATAGATTACCTTACAAAACCAAAGTTTCCCATATAGTCGACCCATCTAATGGTGATATGATTACCAAACATTACTAGCACTTAATTGAAGTTACTTTGAATTAACTATAGTAGTTTGTATGTTCTCCGCAAATTCTCCGTTTAACCCCCCAAAACACCCATTTGGGTAATTGCCATAGGAAATTCACAATTTCCCCGCGTTGACAACAATACATTTTTGTAGATCGATCTTCTTCTATATCTATAAAATAGTACGTACTGTATTGACTGGCAGGAAATCTACCATTTAAGGCTACAATTTAGATAGCAGTATTCGTAGTGAAAATCGATTTTTTTCTTGACTCCATTTTACACTTTCTGTCAAGACATTTTTAGTACCTCCCTGTCACTTGTCTTGTCGGTATTTCCGTGTAAAGATGTCGGCCAGCAGAGGCTACCTACGAGACAAAGATATTGAAAGAAATATTCCTTACATTAGAGAGCGAAAATAGTGTAGAAGTTTTGTGTTAATGAAATAAGGAAGCATTCCTAACCATCTCTGTTGGTCATCAATTCTATCTTCAGGCAATCAATTCAAAAATGAATACTAAAACTATGCTATTATTTATATGAGCAACCTAAAAAAGCGCTAAAAACCCGTTTCTTCTGTCCACTTTGATTTAAGCCATGGGTAAGATTAATTCTTTTTTTTTTTTAAATTTAATTCTACGTATGGCTATTTTCAAAGCCGTATTTTCTGCGATCCCACCCCACGCAATGCGTTGCTGTCGTTATCTGAAATTCATCAGTAACCTAAGATCTAGAAGCTATTCAGCACAGAATCATAACAATTAAATTTTATTTGCTGTATTTTTTTATATCTTAGATGAGTGGACCAGCTCACAGCCCACCTGATGTTAAGTGGTTACTGCAGCCCATAGACATCTACAACGTAAATGCGCCACGCACCTTGAGATATAGGTTCTAAGGTCTCAGTACAGTTACAACGGCTGCCCCAACCTTCAAACCGAAACGCATTACTGCTTCACGGCTGAAATAGACAGGGAGGTGGTACCTACCCGTGCGGACTCACAAGAGGTCCTACCACCAGTAATTACGCAAATTATAATTTTGCGGGTTTGATTTTTATTACAAGGATGTTATTCCTTCATCGTGGAAGTAAATCGTGAACATTTGTTATGTACGTATTTCATTAGAAAAATTGGTACCCGCCTGCGGGATTCGAACACCGGTGCATCGCTACATACGAATGCGCCGGACGTCTTATACTTTAGGCCACGACGACTTCAAAAAGCTTTTTAATTTTTATCAGGGTGCAAGGATTTCTATTTGCCCGAAGCCTTTATATAGATTCACCATGACGGGCAAGCCAAAAGTTTCATTCTTATTTTCAAAAGTGTTTTTTTTATTACTTGACCTGTGTTAAATAAAATGAAACTCACCTTCCATAGCAAAAGAAAACTCGGCGTACAGCCGAAAACTGAAATCTCGCGAGGACACAAAAATATCGAGAGTCTTTTCACTTCAAATCGAATTACTAATCAAATAAGCTGATCGTATTTTCCCGACAACTTTTCCGGCTTGAGAAGCGTGCGTCCCACCCCGAAGTCGGAGTCACACTGGAGGATGGCTTTCACGGTGTGACTAGACATGCATTGTGTACACACGATAGCTTCAAGGGAAAATACAACGTGTATTGTACCTTACGGCTTTTAATTTACAAGTGAAAGTATGAAGCGATATTGAAGCAGTGCAAAAAGTTTTCTTTTAATTTTTAAATAGGCAAAAGAACTTAAACCTAGCTTAGTACTGTCATTTACCTTCATAAATTAAGTCGAAGTTTCGGTTGTATTGAAATAAAGGATATTTTACCTTTGAAGCAGACGTGCAGGACTTTTTTAGCGGGCAAATAATCAGAAAATCGGTACCTTTGTTGTGACCATCAATGAAGTTTGATAGACCATCTCTGCTCCATATAAGACTTTGGAATTAAATAAACGGCACTTTATTTCCTCTACGAAATGATATCCTTGCGCTCGTAACACCTCTAGTATTACTGATGTTTTGGCAACGACGCAATTATGTGTTCCGTCTCGAAGGGGAAGAAGGCAGTCTTCAATGCTGTCTCAAGGCAGGTAGCAACATTCAGGTTGCGAGGCAGCTTTTACTGGTGGTAGGACCTCTTGTGAGTCCGCGCGGGTGGGTACCACCACCCTGCCTATTTCTGCCGTGAAGTAGTAATGCGCTTCGGTTTGAAGGGTGGGGCAGCCGTTGTAACTATACTTGAGACCTTAGAACTTATATCTCAAGGTGGGTGGCGCATTTACGTCGTAGATGTCTATGGGCTCCAGTAACCAATTAACACCAGGTGGGCTGTGAGCTCGTCCACTCAACTAAGCAATAAAAAAAAAGTATGTATTATTATAAAATATGTAATGTTTACTGTATGCACTAGGTTTGTGTACCTAATTCTTCTTTCCTTCTGCGGACCTACTGGAAAAGATTTCAACACGAAATAAGTAGTGCCCTTGTACTCTGTATCCTTATTGTCGTGTTTCTTCTAACAGCTGTGTGTATAAAATATATTAAATAAATAAATAAAATAAAATAAATAAGAAAAAGTATATCGACAGATATCGCTCTTTTACAGACTCCCCATGATAATTAAAAGGGATTTAACTACCACCGATGTTGAGTAAGCAGAGTAAGAAATATCTTGGTATTGGTTACCGACTGAGAGTGAAGTCAATCGTATTCAGTCATCCGCCAAAATCCAATTGTTTGTGAAATAGAACTAATAAAAGTCTCTTTCAAAAATCCTTTTGCTTAAAAACCCAATCAGGAAACCCCGCATACCAGCTCGAAGATACTGATCCTGACCTTATCTCTTATTACCCCACGGTCATCGCAGCATTTCCTCTCATCATGCCACATAAGGATTTGGCAGGAGTTTTACAATCAGCTGGGTAACGTGGTGCATTAGTAACATTTAGACCTGACCTCTAGAGAAACGAGATAATACATATGAAATTTATGAAATACAATATCTTAATTAAAGAACACACTGTGTATAAAAGTAATTTAATTTTATCAAATCACTAAGTTCAGAAGTTTCGATACAAAATTAATATAAGACAGGATATGAATCGTCGAATAAGAAAATTTTGCTCAAACCATTAGACAGAATATTATCGATCTTCACGAAGTGAACGCTTTTAGTAATGTCCTCCGTAGTTAACACCTGTGTGCACAGTGCAAAATGAGATTGTTCCGTCTATTTTTTAGAGGTATCTTGAGGTAGCCAAGAAGATGAATAAATGCGTTTACTTCTTCAAATAATCTCTCATTATATTATCTATATACATAAAAGATACATAAAATCAATAAAGAAAACATTACACACACTACATACCATGTATTTGACGCACACACGCATGCATATTATTTATTGTCAAACTTTTGTTCTTGACGTCTGTGGTCAAATTGAGAATAGAATATGGTTTGTCTTTATTAATATTTTTTATAGTGTAGTCTTGGCCAAATTTGTGATTATAGAAGTATAAAATACAATCATAATAGTGTACAAACCTATAATTCCAATTAATTATAGTCGAATTTCGACTACTGCAAGACCTCTAGTTTTTAATTATTTTACAAAATAGAATTGATATGCGCGTCCATCTTTTTTCTTCGGGTCATAATTTTTTTTTAATTTTGACAATTGGTGCCACTATTGCGTTTCCTGATTTGTGATTGGTTCGTCCGATATGACGTCATCGTTGGCCAATCACAGCCATTAATGTATGACGCGACGTTGATTCTTTAACAGAAATGATTTATAATATTATAATGGTTTCAAAAAGTACATACCTTTTTTGGTTAAAGAAGAAATCGCCGGACTTCCATGTACGCGTTGGGGTTGTAGGTCGGTGTTGAAGCGACTACAACCTCATGCTGCTGGGGCTAGTGTTAGCAAATTCTCTCAGGTTGAGCCCATGAGCTCACCCACCCGTCTGGGCGTTATAGCCTCTTAGGCTACCAGCGAATAGGTAGGGCAAATCATAGCAGAACTCGTTCAAACTCCATCTAAACAGTACTACCAATACCTACTCCTGAGATACAAAACTGGACCGAAACCAAGGTGCAATAATCACCTTACAGTCGTAACAAATTTTAAACTAGAATACTTGAAACAGCTAAACAGCAATCGATATTGCTGTTGTAGGAAACGTTTACAGTAAGCTATTTGTGGTCAGAAGAGCTCATTGACATCACAAGATAATGGTCAATATTCAGAGAATGCAACTGTCTATTTTCCAATGAATCAGGAACATGGGGTGGTGCTACGAGGGCTGCACTAAAAGTATCGGGAATGGAATATTTCCACTGTTCCTGTCATATTAAAATCTTTTTAATTGAAAACTCCTTGGTTTTAAAAATCGAATACCATTTATTTATTTAAAAAAAGTTTCTCGGTCTTGTCACGAAGTTTTGTCAAACTTGTTTAGTCGTTGAGAAAATGGAATTGACTCGAGAAAATTCAAGAGCGATGATTTATTATGACTTTCGAAGTGGTTTAACACAAAAACAGTGTGTTGACCGGATGATTTCTGCATTTGGTGATGAAGCCCCATCCAAAACCACAATTTATCGCTGGTTTGCTGAGTTTCAACGTGGACGTGTCAAGCTCAGTGATGATCCCCGTCAAGGCCGTCCAAAAACTGCAGTCACCCAAGAAAACGTTGATGCTGTGCGTAAGCTGATTGAAGAAGATCGACATGTGATATACCGCGAAATTCAGGCAACTTTAGACATTGGCATGAGTCAAATACAAATAATCTTGCATGAACAATTAGGTGTAAAAAAGTTGTTTTCCCGATGGATACCGCATTCGCTCTGTGAAGAGCAAAAAGCGGCTCGCGTTACTTGGTGCGTCAGAACTCTCGAAAGATTCCACGCAGGATCCTCAAATGCTGTATACAGCATTGTATCAGGTGACGAATCCTGGATATACGCGTACGAACCCGAAACAAAAAACCAGTCACGAGTTTGGGTGTTCGAAAATGGTTAAAGCCAACAAAAATTGTTAGTTCACGGAGTGTTGCAAAAAAAATGGTGGCCACGTTTGTCTCCAAAATCGGCCATGTTACGACTATTCCTCTTGAGGGACAAAGAACGGTTAATGCAGAATGGTATGCTAGCATTTGTTTGCCACAGGTCGTTTCTGAACTCCGTAAAGAGAACTGCAACCGCCGCATCATCCTCCATCACGACAATGCGAGTTCTCACACCGCGCACAGAACAAAAGAGTTTTTAGAGCAAGAAAACATAGAATTATTAGACCATCCGCCGTACAGCCCCGACCTAAGCCCTAATGATTTCTATACTTTCCCTAAAATAAAGAATAAATTACGTGGACAGAGATTTTCATCACCTGAAGAAGCTGTGGACGCCTACAAAACGGCCATTTTGGAGACCCCAACTTCCGAATGGAATGGTTGCTTCAATGATTGGTTCCATCGTATGGAAAAATGTGTCAAATTTCGCGGAGAATACTTCGAAAAGCAATAAATATATTTTTAAATAGTAATGTTGTGTCACTTCGTTAATTCCCGAAATTTTCAGTGCCGCCTAGGTATTCTAAGACATCAAACAGATATAATACAGAAACATACAAAGCAGTTATCGTGGCTTGTTTCATTTCATGAAAAACTTAAAGACCTGGACTTAAATCTCTATATATGAAATGAATTGCTGTTCGTTAGTCTCGCTAAAACTCGAGAACGGCTGGACCGATTTGGCTAATTTTGGTCTTGAATTATTCGTGGAAGTCCAGGGAAGGCTTAAAAGGTGAGAAAATATAAAAAAGCTCGGAATTATATAATAACAAATAATTTTGTTTTTCCTTTGATACGTCCCCTTGAAGTCTCTTTTTTTTTTATTGCTTAGATGGATGGACGAGCTCACAGCCCACCTGATGTTAAGTGGTTACTGGAACCCATAGACATCTACAACGTAAATGCGCCACCCACCTCGAGATATAAGTTCTACGGTCTCAGTATAGTTACAACGGCTGCCCCGCCCTTCGAACCGAAACGCATTACTGCTTCACAGTGGAAATAGGCAGGGTGGTGGTACCTACCCGTGCGGACTCACAAGAGGTCCTACCACCAGTGAATAATTGTGATTTGTTTTATTTTGTCTATATAGTGTTTCTTCAGGTTTAAATTTATCGATTGAGGCACTACGAAGTCTGCCGGGTCAGCTAGTATAAATATACAATTAACTTTTCCGAAAAAAAAGTAATATTAATAATTGAAAAACAAAATTAAGCACGTCTTTTTATTATTAGCACATCCATATTTGAATCTCACTAACTAATCTGTGTCTATGGCTTACTCGATTTCCCGTTGACCCGAAATCCAGGAATTTGGCACTAATAAATATATTCCGCAAAACCACACAACTTGTAATATTGTACAGGCAAGTTAAGTTACTAATAATCTGTGGTAAAGTTAGATAGGTATTGTGTAAAATGAAAATCATCAAGCAAAACATTGTTACAACAAATATTACTCTTTACTGCAGAATAATCAAACTTTTTTAGCGTACCTAAATATTGAAATCAACCAATTTACTTACTTATCCTATTGAACTATAATACTTGACTATATTACCAACAACACTGGGCACTAATGAATCGGATTGTGTTATCGGAACGTCGCTTCCATCAAGTAACAACAAAGCTTGTTGGAAGATCTTTCATTGTGGTTCATTAAAGAATAGAATTATTTTAATCCAAAAAAGAAATGATATGAGTTTTGCCACTGTAATCTTGTTCGATTCTTACGACTGGTATATGTCAGCATTAAGCCAGGGCTTTCACTCATAAGATCTATTACCTTGAAAATACAATACGATTCCATAAAGCGTTATCATTACTCGTTCATTACAAAAAGCCACGTCTTATTTTTTACATAATTAGCCATTTTGTGATGGCTATAGCAACTACAACTTCTTTTATACAAACGTATGAAATTACTGTGAAACATTTCAACGTGACACAAATGTATACAGAGTTAAATAAAAGTGCAAACAGACTACCTATGCCCTACTATTATTAGTAGTGGGTACTTAAATGAGAAACTGCGTTGAGTGTCGTGCCCATAGATTCAATTCACTGAGTTTCTCGTCGGATCTTCTCAGTAGATTCGGTGGTAGACAGGGACGTCTTAAACTAGGATGGGGCCTTTGGGCACACAAGAATTTGAGGCCCTTTTGGAAAGTAAAAAAAGCGAAATAATAACATTTTTTTACTGAGTATGACCATTTATTGTAGATAATCAAATACAGTATGATGTAATATGTCATTAATGATATTAGAATGCTGCTGGTTTTTTGGTTACGATTTCGATAACGGTTTCTTTCGGGATTTCTGTTGAGCAAAATCTTATATTATAGTCATAGTATATGCCTTGTAAATACCTTCTGATTACTGATTTGTGAAAAAAGTGTAATGTGCCCGAAAAAATGTTTTGAGAATAAACCTGTGAGAGAAATTGTCGGTCTTTCGGGGCCCCCTGAGAATGGGGGCCCTGGGCACGGGCCCCGTGTGCCCTTATGGTAAAGACGGTATTGGTGGTAGATTCTGCGAAGTACTACTCTGGCTAGGCCATTGCTAGAAAACTTTCTCAAGTTGAGCTCGTGAGCTCACCTGTATTGCCTTTATTGCTGATACTAAACAACGATATTTACACATAATAGCAAATTGTTTTAACTTAAATCTAATCTAATACATCGGGTTTCCCGGTTCAGTGATCAGCGTGTCCTGTGACACATAGGCCTCTTCCAGCTGCTTCCATTCTTCTCTATTGCTAGCTTTTCTGGACCAAATTGTCCCTCCAATCATCTTTATATCATCTGTCCATCTTCTAGCTTGCCTACCTCTTTTTCTTTTACCATCACGTGGCTGCCATTCTGTTATAATTTTAGTCCATTTCATTCTGCTTTCCCTTGTCATATGTCCTGTCCATCGCCATTTTAACTGTCTTATCTTCTTTAGTACATCTTCCACCTTTGTTGTACATCTAATGTCTGCTGCTCTTTTGCGGTCTTTGGACCAGATCAAATTTCAAACGAAATGATCAAAATCTCAATTAGAGTACCAGAAAAGCTAAGAAAACTCACGGAAATATACAATTCTATTTTAAGCTCAGAATGTATACCATCGCAATGGACCAAGAGCACAATTATACTATTACACAAAAAAGGGGATAGGAATATTATAGAAAACTACAGGCCTATAAGCCTTATGTCGAATATTTATAAAGTGTTCTCCAAATTGTTATTGAACAGAATAACAGGAATAATGGACGAACAACAACCTATAGAACAAGCTGGTTTCAGAGCGGGGTTTTCAACTACTGATCACATGCATGTCATCAAACAGCTAATAGAAAAATGTCAAGAATACGGTAAAGCCTTGTACATCGCATTTGTGGACTATAGTAAAGCATTTGATTCTATAGAACACGATTCGCTTTGGAGAGCTCTAATCCAGCAGGGAGTGCCAATAAAATACATACGTATAGTTAAAAATATATATGCAAATAGCACAGCGCAAATAAAACTGGAATCAACCGTGAGCTCACCTACCAGTTCGTAAATAGCTGGAATTACCCCTTTGGCTTCCAATGATTAGGTAGGGAAAAGAAAATTGTGTTGTGATCAATTGAGCATTGAGCTCACAGTGAGTGGCCACGAGCGTGATGATGTTGTCAGTCACTCGAATACATTGATAACGCAGTGATACCCAGTGGTGCAGACCCCTGAAGTTGCGCTCCGTCAAGACAATCAGAGCCTGTTCAAATCATTACCATCTACAAACTCCTGAAAAGAAATATCTTCGATGAAAAGGCTTGAAACTTAAGTTATCCTTTCGCGTTTGAGAAAATCACAGCAATTTTACACCCGAACAAGCAATTAAGCTAAACAAAAGAACGACAAACGATTTATGACTCCCTGGTATCTAACGGAACGACGCCACTAAATATCTTTATTGTTTTTTTTAATTAATCGATTTATTTAAAGAAAACTGGTGAAAACTTTTTTTACTGGTGGTAGGACCTCTTGTGAGTCCGCACGGGTAAGTACCACAAGCCCGCCTATTTCTGCCGTGAAGCAGTAATGCGTTTCGGTTTGAAACGTGCGGCAGCCGTTGTAAGTGTACTGAAACCGTAGAACTCATATCTCAAGGTGGCTGGCACACTTACGTTGTAGATGTCTATGGGCTCCAGTAACCACTTAACACTAGGTGGGCTCGTCCACCCATCTAAGCAATAAAAAAAAATTACAGAAAAAATTACATTTTATTTTCGTAGATTTTCACAACCTATTTTGCAGATCTCCATACCATAGGTAAATTTTCCTATTGCTGAGTTCGTCGTGGTCTAACGGGTAAGACGCCCTGTGTACTCATATAAAGCAATGCGATTATTCCAGTGTTCAAATGCCTCAAGTGATTATTATTTTTCTAAGGATATACCTCATTACATGTACTCACAAATGACTTCTACGATGAAGGAAAATCGTTTAGTAGTAAAAATCCTCGTGAATATCAATCATCAGCCTTTAGTCGTCCACTGTTGGACATAAGCTTCTTATCAATTAACGCCAGCGATGCCATTAGTGCGCACGGCGGGAAGTCGTTGGATGCGGAAGGCGGAGGACCGCATTCTGTGGGAGGCATTGGGGAAGGCCTATGTTAAGCAGTGGGCAGATAAAGGCTGATGGTGATGATGATGATGCTGATGTGATTCTCCTCATACGTTTCTTGCCGATCTTCACTCAAGAACCCACGCGGACTCAAGAACATCCGCACGGATAGGTACCACCACCCTGCCTATTTCTACCGTGCAGCAGTAATGCATTTCGGTTTGAAGGGTAGGGCAGCCGTTGTACTGTTAAAACTGAGACTTAGAACTTATGTCTCGAGGTGGATGGCGGCATTTACGTTGTAGGTATAGGTGGCTCTATTGGCTCCGGTAGGAACTTAACACCCACCTAAGCAATAAAAAAAAAGAAACTGTTTGTTACAAAATGTTTGCCTGATGTAGGAATCGAACCCAAGAACCACGGCGCAACAGTCAGAGGCGCTAACCACTGCACTAGCGAGTCAGTCAAAATAAATAATGGTAATTTGTTTGTTAAACAACCAACTCATCTCAACGAAATTCGTTTTGTTTGAGAGCTCTTTCCACAACGCGATAAACAATTTCGCTAACTAACAAAACAGCGATTAAAACCTTCAAACGAATTCACAGTTTAAGAAACAGCTTTAATGAAGTTTGAACAACATCTTATGAACTTAAATAGTTTCTGTGCAAAACTGTATTTAAAAAAAAAAAAACATTTTTTGTAATGGTCTTTGGTTCCCGCGAGTCGTGAATATAAATTATAATTATTTGAACGTTTATAATTTTGATTTTATTGTTTTCCTTTCAAATAGGTACTTCATGGTTATTATGATCACTAATGCCCAAGGTATCGTATTTATTCATTGATATTTTAATATTGTGCTAAGAATCGCCTACTTAAATTATTATTATCTATGGTCACCTAAATTTCTTGAAAAACATTCAATGACATTTCGACTTATCAACGTTTCTTTGCACACAGAAAGATTTAACAGATTCTGGCGGTTTGTTTGACTTCCCCTTGGTAGAGCTCGTTCCAAAAGAGGATTCCGTGTTAAAAATGCCGCCATACATTTTAATTATGAAGATATCACTGGAAGGATTTTAATCCAAACACAATAATTGAACTTGATTCAATAGAACGTTGCATTTCAAAGCTTAATGAACTTAATAAGTAAGGCCTCCTTTATACCGTCTGTGTAAATTTGCGACCGGTATATTTATATTTCAATACCACTGTTCCTATCTGACTAAATATATTAAATAAATAAATATTTAATAACAATCACGTCACGTTAACTGGTCCCGTGCTAAGTTCTTAAAGAACTTGTGTTACAGGTACCAGATAAAGGAAATAAATGTAAGATTTTTATTATACACGTACATATATTTAATATACATCCATAACCCTGGAAAAGACATTTATATTTATCATACAAATATCTTCCTTTGGCGGGATTCGAACCCGCGACCCCCTTGTGTAGTGACCATGTCACTTACCACTACACCAGACGGCCGTTAAATTTTATTAGGTACTAAAAAGGAAAAAAAAGAAATCGATTTACCAAAATCAATTCACAATTATGAAGTTACAGTCCGCGTATATGTAAATGACCTGATATAAAACAGGTTCTTAGAGATTGCGAATACTTAGGTAATAAATAAAAAGCATAAATGTGGAACACCATCAGGGTATAAGTATCTATCATTAAGTAAATATTTACTTCTTATTTTTATGATTTTTTATTTTAAATATGCGTCCACATCAAATAAACTTAATCATCATCATAATCAGCCCACAGTCGTCCACTGATGGACATAGGCCTCTCCCAATCCACACCACTGAGCCAGGTCTATGGCTCTCCTCATCCACTTCTTGCCGACCACCGTTCGGAGGTCATCGCACCACCATCGGTATGAATAAGTTAACTATGCATTAGGGCTGGAGGAGGAGTTTGGTCTTACTCCGGCTCCTGTAGAAGACGGCATACCCCTGTAGAAGAAGATGGGGCGACCGAACGGGATTGAAACGGCACGGTGCGCTACCAGCATTCCGGTGTGTCCCTGACGAGCAACTGGTTGGCGGTGTATCGTGCTTCTGATTCAACAGACTGGTTTTGGGTCAGCGGAGTAGTCCGTGCCACTCAGCTCTGAAATGAACACCCTTCCCGATCTTTCCCGAGTGCTATTCTTTTTTTTTCTTTTTTTTATTGCTTATATGGATGAACGAGCTCGCAGCCCACCTGGTGTTAAGTGGTTACTGGAGCCCATAGACATCTACAACGTAAATACGCCACCCACCTTGAGATATAAGTTCTTAGGTCTCAGTATAGTTACAACGGTTGCCCCAGCCTTCAAACCGAAACGCATCACGGCAGAAATAGGCGGGGTGGTGGTACCTACCCGTGCGGACTCACAAGAGGTCCTTCCACCAGTATTCTCCAAATAAGGTTCGAAAATAGTCCTTAGCGGTAGGCAGCGGCTTCATTGTACCCAACAAAAAAGGATTGCGACTCTGCGACTTTAGTCTTAGAGAACACGGAAGTCGCAATTTTAATTTAAAGCCGTGTGCTAATCACCTTATGCGGCCGAGCGTGATGGTGTGGGGTGAGGCAGGCCAGGTATCTCGCGGCTATTCCAATTATACGTCTTATGAAATAGTTGTCTCGTCGGGTGTCGCGGATGCCCGCAATATCGATGGGACGCGATAGATGATCGGAATTTTTGTTGTGATGTACACACAGTGTGGAGCGAAGCGGGTTATTATAACGTTGCGAAAAAAAATTATCGATTGCATTCGTGATATAGCGATAACACACACCCTACTTTCCAAGATCTTGCAATTTCAAAAGTTTCCTAAAATGTTCTTTACATCGCGTGCCCTGCGAAAAATATGGATGATAGAATAAAATAATGTACTACGACTTTGTAGAACACATTATTATTCAAAAAAAGGGTCGCGACAGCATTTTTCTAACTACAGTCAAACCTGGATAAGCGAGAGTTCAAGGGAGCACAATCTCATTCTCGCTTATAGAGGTTTCTCACTAATCCGAATTTCTCACTAATGCTCCCTCTGAATTTCATTTCGCGATTTTCCGGATGCATTCACTATTTTAAGTTTATCACTTAATGACAGTACTTTAATTTTCCGTTTTGACGTGATGCAGAACAGAACTCCCTTTCGCAATTGATTAACGATTGAGTAAGTCCGACAAACAGGACGGTACACAGGCACACGTGTCCATTTGAAAAGAATGCGATAAAATAACAACGTCATTTAGTTCCACGAAATAGAATAGGTTTAATATTGACGAGAAAACAATACTAAAACAATGATAGGAAGTTCTACGAAAGTTAAGAAAGAGTCATAAAATAGCAGATGTTAAATTTGTAATTTATTTTGTCATTTGTTCCTCCTAATAATATAGATAAATAAAGCTTGACTGTCGCTTATAGAGGTATAGATAAGTAGCAGTCTCACTTACAGAGGTCCATGAGGGAAAAACGACTCTCTCTTACAGAGGTTTCTGTATCTCGCTAATAGAGGTTTTGGGAGCTTAAAATGACGGGTCCTGGCTATTACTCTCACTTATAGAGTTTTCTCACTTATCCAGTTCTCACTTACCCAGGTTTGACTGTATTATTGTTATTCCGCAATAAGTGTTCTTTTATTTAAAAAAATAAAACAAGGTCGTTGAAATTTTTCTTAAAGAACCGAGCGGATCCGGAGCGGGGCGCTTGTTCATTAAAAAGGTATAACACATGAAAAAATAATTACAAACCCCAATAGTAGTTCGCGTAATGGTTAGTTGTAACTATGCCTATTTTTTACGCAAAGCAATCGTTCGTTCTTGTTTTAAATGGTGAGATATCCGCTGAACTATATTGAGACTTATATCTCAAGTCTAAAGGTG
Organism: Bombyx mori; assembly: GCF_030269925.1. Lineage (NCBI taxonomy): Eukaryota > Metazoa > Arthropoda > Insecta > Lepidoptera > Bombycidae > Bombyx > Bombyx mori. The sequence continues at coordinate 6,153,334 of NC_085126.1, forward strand.
GTATTTACGTTATAATGTTTATGGATTCCGATAACTACTTAATACAAGGTAGGTCGCAAGCCCGTTGATCAATTAAAACAATAAAAAAGCTTATTCCGCTTCGACTATTACACAGCTAACACCCTGAAAAGTCTTCTGCGTTCTCATCGCTCGGAGAATGAGCCGTATAGTCGATCGAGGTTTTAAATTCGGTTCAGGGATCTGTATAAGGACGAGACTCAGTTATTAGATTTTCTTTTTTTAATTTTAATATTGCTTTCATATTAATTTCACTGTGGAATTCTTTTCAACTTTAATATTTATTGAGAAACGGATTTGCCGCCTTTTCTTCTTTGTTTATTCCACTATTCAGTTAAACCCTTGTCCTGGAATGGTAATACTGGCATTTACATCGTATATGAGCCATAAGTAACAGGACTTCGGTTCTGTCTTGATTCTGATTTTAACGTCCGCGTAATTACATCGATCAATACGAGTACACCAAATATCCTATAGGTACTGCGTACAGGTCATGACGGTTTTTCTTAAAAGGCTGCTTAAGATTTTAGTAAAAAAATATCAGGAATAATAATTGAAACTAGTCGAATTATAAGCACTTATTTAAATAAATTTTAAAAGTTTTAATGTTTGTTTAAAATATTTACATAGAGCATACATTTACACAAAATACATAGACAAAACAAATGAGCATCGCAACGTTCGCCACTGGTGTAAAGTTCATACATACTACCTAGAGCCACTGCGGTCATCCACAGTGCGTTTCCAGCACAGTTTCCAGAGATCTTTTTTGCCACGTACCATTTGACTTTGGAATGAACTTCCCTCCACGATGTTTCCCGAGCACTATGACATGTCCTTGCGGAGTCTTGCAGAGGGTACTTAGTGGTAGGCAGTGGCTTGGCTCTGCCCCCCCCCCCCATTGCTGATGTCCATGAACGGCGGTAACCACTCACCATCAGACCAAAAGACGAAGTGTAGGGATATTAATAGTCACTAGAAGAGCTCTGTCCGCAAAGCCAATATTAACCGTTACGACCTGGTAACTAATCTATCCGCCAACTAAAACTAAATTGAAGCCAGTGCGGACATAACAAAGTTAACCGACCCATTAAAATTAACATCTGCACCTGTTGATTACAACCACAACAACGCGCCGTCCTGTCGAGACGGGTTATTTCAGTATGGCCTCCTATTAATTTCATACTAATAACTCGTACACCGTGTCCACATTTATGTGGCAAATAAGTTAAGAATATATTAAGTGCTGTAATGAAATGTGTTGTATTTTGTACGTTATTTGTATTTTGAATAAAGAAGAATTTCTAATTATGATCAATGAACAACATGTACAAGCCAAAAAACTAAAATACACAAAGAGCACAGGCTGTGCTATGTTTAAAGCCAGGCAGCTTTCTATTTATTGCTATAAAATAAATGAAATTATTCCATGTTTATTTGTTTATCATTTCGTATTCAAAAATTATCAATAAAATAGAAAAAAAATTATAGTTAGACCTATTATTATTTATTTTTTATTTAATGGCTCGAATTACAGATCATATTGACTGACCTCTATTTCACTGCATTCTTAACTATCACTTAACGTCTAATCAATCTTGACAAATTATGTTCGCAAAATAAAATCATGTCTATTCTTTGAAGTATTCGAATTAATCAATCAGTAATCAATCATACTTTTGGAAATAGTTTTCGTTTTTATTTTTACTTTAGAACAGATATAAATCAGGTAAATATCGGGTTATGTCATTTAAGCTTTTAGTATTTCAACTACTTTCATATCTTCATACACGATTTTTCTCAATTTACCAAATAGTGGTATATACCTTGGGCTGTAATCTCATTTTGTCTCATGTTAATGACAATGACAACCTCCTACTAGAAAGCATGCTAATCGACATTGTGTATTCGTTGATCTTATTATTGGTTTGATAGCAGTACAAGATGATATACTTTATTATATGAACACAACAAGAATAATCTAAATTGTAATACTAGGATTTCGTTACGTATTCATAATATTCTTGGATAAAAGATTTCAAGCTCACAAATTGTCTCAAACTTTGCGGGTTCTTACCGTGAGTTTTATTTATGATCACGTGTAGACCGTTTTATGATAGTAACTTTAAGCTTAAGTTATTAGCTTTAAGTAGACTTATTTATGCTTATAGTTTAGGTATAGATTGATCAAATAGATTCATCAGGGAACGATTTGCTGAGTTGAAATTTTAATATGATAACTTTTGGCGTTAACTTTGAAATTACATCACTTGCTACGGTGGCGCCGCTCAATTTCGACGCTTTTTGACAGATAGTTTTTCATACACTTATAGTATGGTCAAAACTTCTAGCTCAGTGCTTACTTTGGTCCAAAAGATGTCACATGAACTTACATTCAGTCGAAATTTCTTAAGATTGCGGCTTAATTAAATAAATAATAGTTTAAAAAAACTAACAAAATACACTTTTATAGAAAATCCAACTAAAAAATAGAAAAAAAATAGTGTAAGAAAAAATGATTTTATTATAAAAAAGCGTGGGGTGCTTTTCAGGATATTATCAAAATAACCCTTCTACTCATATCTATCTGTTCATAAATAAATAATAATATCTGTTCATAATTCGCTTTTTTTATAATAATATTATTTTTTAGTTGGATTTTCTATAAGAGCGTATTTTTTTTGTTTTTTTAAACTATTATTTATTTTTCGTTTTTTAATTGAATTTAAATTTGTTCAATTATATTTTTTCCTTTTTTTATTTTATTTAGAATAATCATTTCGAGTAAAGCCGACGTTTTGAAGAGGGTCAAAATTATATTCAAAGATTCCGTTACATACTAACACACATACGTCTGAAGCTAATAAAAGCGTATTAAAAACTGAGATTTTTTCTTCTTTTACAGCGATGGGCGGTGACGCGAAATGCACGTTCGGCACACGTATGGCCATCGACATACACATGCTTAACGAGATCATATACAGGGAAGTCAAACATTTCAGGAACTATAAAATTTACAGACCCAATTTCGGATGTTAGTTGTTTTTGTTTTATACATATTTATATTGACTTGGTCAGACTTTGAATGCTTCTTTAGAATGCCTTTGCATTGATTAATAGTTTAATTAATTCAACAATTATCATATTCGTATCAATCACAAGGTATCAACTGCTAAACTTTTCTAAATTCTAGATAAAACGAACGCGTGCGATTTACTGGTGGTAGGACCTCTTGTGAGTCCGCAGCCCTGTCTATTTCTGCCGTGAAGCAGTAATGCGTTTCGGTTTGAAGGGTGGCGCAGCCGTCGTAACTATACTGAGACCTTAGAACTTATGTCTCAAGGTGTGTGGCGCATTTACGTTGTAGATGTCTATGGGCTCCAGTAACCACTTAACACCAGGTTGGCTGTGAGCTCGTCCACTCATTTAAGCAATAAAAAAAAGTGTGTGAAAACATGTCTATTACATTTTATATACAATTACTTGAAGCGTAGCCTTTTAATATTCGTTACTTATTGTTCACATAAATTTCTCTCCACACGAAACTCGTACAGCAATCCCTGTTACTGGTAAATTCTACGCCGCTCATGATCAGCTAAAAGCCGAATCCGAGGAGCAAACGAAAAAAGTGGACGATTACTATCACAACGTCGCCCAGACCAGGGCGAAGGGACCACAAAGCAAATATCCGTCGCCGGCCACTGAGAACCAAGAGTTAGATTTTCATTCGTTTGTTTTTTTTTTCTTTCACAAGCCGTTTTTCAAATGAATTCTGTTCCTAATATGTAATTTATTTGTCATCACGTCGCAACGTTGAGATCAATCAAACTAATATAATGAACACTACGGTTTTCGTGATCACACATTCTTAGTATATTGTTCGTCGACATTTGAATATTGTATTAAATACAATATATCAATTATCCAAAAAAAATCACTATCTTTACGTGTCTTTTTAAGATTTTTGTATCTGTTCGCAAAGTCGTAAATAATTAAATCAAAAATAAAGATTAAACCGTAAAAAGAAACGTAAATAAAATAACCGTAAGAATAGTTTTCTGTCCACGACTCACTTGAAGCAGAGAATACTAACCATACGTACTATTCAACAAAGGCATTTTTAAACATTTTTTTAGTGTAATATAAAATAATTCTTTTCACTTGATTTGTTCCCACAATATTACTTGTTCCCTTTTTTGGAGCTAATGGCCACTGGAGCCCTTAGGCGCCACAAAAGGTATGCCGATCTTTAAGACGTGAAAGACTGTCCAAAACAGAATGAACGCTTTAGCGCGATAACCCGCAGTGGGCACTTACAATAAGCCGAACCACCAATAATTTTGCAAATAATAATTTTCTCAGCCTTTATTTTTACTATATGATGTTTGGCTCCATCGTGGTAATCATTCATGAACATGTGTGAAGTATTTGTTTGATTAGAAAAATGGGCACCTGACGGTAGGATTTGATCGCCGGCATTGTCGCGTCGCTACAGCACTCATCGCTATACATTCGGTACAAAACACACTCAGAGGTTCCAAACGATCAGTGAATACGAGATTAAAGGCAATTCTGTGTGGATCAAAATGGAGAAATCTGTGTGACTGATACAAACATAACCTCTTCAGGTACGGCTGGTACACCACACCGCTCGTCAAAATGAACAGGAGCGATAAACGTTTCTACCAGCCGAAGAAGGAAAGCGAAAACACCAAAATCGAAATAGTTATCCTAATGTCTAATCCCAAGTCTAAAAAATCTAAATGACACTTCAATAAACACTCACACCTGCTTATAATTAAACTTGTTTATAATAAACGAAAAAAACAATTTATTTTCAACTTATTGTATCATTACGAAATTTGACGTTTGAGCCCATAGGCATTAACAACCACCTTGAGGCATGAGGTCTAAGTCTCTATTTTATAGTATAAAGGCTCGCCCGCTTCCCTTCAAAATGAAAGGCATTATTGCTTCGCAACTGGAATAAGTAGGGCCGTTGTACAAGGTTGTACTCGCAAGACTAGACTTCATTGGGCTGATCCAATGCTGAATTAATCGCTTTGTTATTCTTATCAAAACTGGTTCATTAATGTTGGCCTTGAATAATACTTATAATACATAGCTCGGGTAAATGTAGACTTTGAAATCACTCCTTTTTCACTCCACTTTCATAGAACACCGAAAATTCATTTCCAAAATGGATGATACCTAGCAAAAAAAGGTTTTTGGAAAAGAACTTTAGAGGAACGCAGAAATTAAAAATGTTAGTGGTATCCATACCGGGATATAGAATGGCCTCGACTATTGGGAGCAACTTTTCTGTTCTTTTTGGGGTATCGCATATGAGATTTCCGAGTCGTATCTGCGTGCAGCTTATCTAGAATTACTCTTAAATCCCTGATGGTTCACCTATTTTGTTAGAACCGGACAACATGAGATTTGTCCTAAACGAACTTAGTTCTATCCACAGCCTGTATAAAGGAAATCATACAACTCAAAATCGAACACCAATTATAAATTTTTATTCTTCGACATTTTTCGTGTTCGTAGCGCACTGGTTCCAAGTCCGTCGAATCTTTTGTTTGTAGTCGGATTTCTCTAAAGGCCTCAAGTGAGCGGCAGAGACACGATCACTGTAATAAAAATCATTTAAAAATATCTGTCGAAGCTCTGTCTTCAAAAGAAGAACTATAATTTCATGCCAATTATCCTATGGGTGCTGATGATATCAAGGTATGCTCATTACATTTGTCCACACCAAAAATTCTTTGCAATCTTCTACGGTCTGAAAGAGTACGATCTTAAATATTAAGTGTAATAATAAGTTAAGCATATCAGTTATGTAATAGCGTATTTGGTAGTAAATGTGTAATAATGTTAAATTTTCATGCAATGTTATATATACAGATTTTTTTCTCTCTAATGTTATGCAATGAACCGCTTTTTTTACCAATGTAAGCAGTCGGTACTTGAAATTGTGTTAACATTTAGTGTGAAATCAATGTATTATATGTTACCTGTAATGTTCTGCGCTGATGTATAACATGTTGGTGCCAAATTAATAAAAAAAAATAATTTAATTGTATTATCTATGTGAAAGAGCGTGGCCGTACACACGTAGTGAATGAAGTCTTTGATCTACAGTTGGGCTGTTCAAACGACATACTTTTGCGGGCTAATTAGCTTTACTACGAAGTTTGAAGGGCGGCAGAAAAAAAATTACTCAAAAACAAAATATCCACTTTTCAGACAAGAATACTTTCAAAAAAATAATAGTAAAATATAGCTTCACTAAAGATAAAGATGAGTTATGAGAAGAATAAAGATGAATCATACCAAATATTGATTATATGTTTTGACGAAAAAATCTATTATCCAAACTATTTATATCCAAAACTATTTTCTGATTCAAACATTCGTCGCGGGCCGCATGACAACAAGCCGTCGTCTGGACAACCCTGATCTGCGGTATCATTTATCTACCGGTATCATACATCTATCATTCATCTATCTACTATCTATTTATCTACTATCACTAGGCGTCCCATCTCATCCACACATCCAGAGCAACAAAAAAATAATCGTAAAACCTTGCTTTTAATACTTACGCAAATTCCTCATAGGTTTTGGCGGTGTGTATAGCGTCGCATTTCACGTCATTAACTTGCCAGTATTTTCTGTCGTCTTCTACGCAATTCCGGAGCTGATTCTCCATCGCTGCAATGTCTTCCTGGTTCAGGGGCTTGTTCATTGCAACTATCGATTGAAAATACGATTATTAAAAATACGTTTTCCGGAACCGGGCTGTCAAGGATATTAGGACAAAAAGGACTTTTGTTTGAATCATATAACAAAACAACACAACTTTTGACAAAACAACTTTTAAACCTTACTTTCTTTATATTGATGACAAACCACTTTTGTTATATGTTGCTTTGTCAAATAAATGTTGTGAAAAATTGAACTCAAAAATACAAGCGGTTGTCATGGTAACAGAACCTTGGTCATAGATAATACAATTTATCAACGTACCTACATATATGTTCACTTCATCATTGTTACCCTGCGGCATGGCGCGGCGGCAGCCCGGTAATGACTACTAGGGTCCAAGCATTACGTCTTAGAAGATGAACTTGAGACGATTGAGTATTAAATCGAAATCCCATTTGGGTTATATAATGGTTGTTATAGCACAAAACCGGCAGCGCCACAAAAAAATTTTGTGCACTCGCAATATTCCAAATAAGCATGAATTAGGCAAAATTCAAAATTTCCACTAAATACAGGATACTAATAGCAACTATTAATATTAAACGAAGGCGCTGGATAAACATAGTCGTAAACCGAAATTATGTGATAGACATTACTTCATCACCAATCCGCCAATCATTTCCAATCCATCCGCCAAAGAAATTAAAGTTCTCACTATGCCATCCCAGTACATTTTTGAAAATTTGATGTATGTTCGTAAACATATTGAGGAGTTTCCTAAAAAGTCGGACATACATAATAGAAATACTAGGAACAAACACAAGCTTGTTGTGCCGATGAGTAGGTTACATAAGATACGAAATTCATTCGGGTGTTTGTCTGTGCGCCTGTACAACAAAATCCCAGAAGATGTTCAGAACCTACATATACATAGGTTTAAGAAAACTGTTAAAGAACATCTGTGCAATAAAGCTTACTATAAAGTCAATGATTATCTAGAAGATTGCACAAAGTGGGAATGAATTGCTCGCTCCGGGCATTTCAATATTGTAGTAATTGTTACGTTATAATACTCATTGTAAAAAACTCATATTTAAAAAAAATAATGTAATATTAAAAAATTAACAAATAATAATTTATTAAAAAAAAAAAAAAAAGACATGCCCGCTGAGTTTCTTGCCAATTCTTCTCAGGACGGAGGCTAGTTCTTGTGAATTGGCGGTAGTTCTTTTGACGTTCAACAAGTATGTACTTTCATTTATGTTGAATAAAACTTTTTTGATTTGATTTGATTTGATTTCATTGAAGATCGCAACAGCTGTACACTATTTGCACGCAATAATACGCAAGTTGTAGGCATTTGGACACTACAATATCATTTGTGTGTAATTTGGGCACTATGGCTGTTTTAATAGAACTAGAGATCCCGCAGTAGACGAAATTCGACTATAAATAATTGGAATTGTAAGTTTGTACACTATTATGATTGTATTTTATACTTCTATAATCACAAATTTCGCCAAGACTACACTATAAAAAATATTAACAAAGACAAACCATATTCTATTCTCAATTTAACAACAGACGTCAAGAACAAAAGTTTGACAATAAATAGTATGCATGCGTGTGTGCGTCAAATACATGGTATGTAGTGTGTGTGATGTTTTCTTTATTGATTTAATGTATCTTTTAAGCATTATTTAAAAAAAATATTAGCATTGTGCACTTCTTCTCTATATTCTCTATAAGTGTGGAAAATTTCATACTCCTCCGTCCGCGCAATTTTCGTAAAAAGGGATACAAAGTTTTTGCTTCGCGTATTAATATATAGATGCAGTGGCAACATCTTTGGTTGTGCGAATAGTTTTCCCGATTTTTCTAGGGCAACTTTTCCACCAATAAACTCTGATCATGGCTGACCTAGAGGGCGGGGCAACGCAAAGTCGCTGTCGCCTTAAGCACATCCTATCGGATCCTCCTGATCCACTCTCGGTGCTTTTAGGCACGCAAAGCACCGGTCACCGTTCTCGTCAAACACATCGAATGCGATGTACAAACTAGCTCACATACACAACCGACTGAGTTTCTGGCCGGATCGTCAGATTCAGTAAAACGCTGCCTTCGTTTTAGCAATTAATTCCAAATTAAACCCTGTGAGCTCATCTACCAATCCGGGCGTAGTTGGAATAGCCCTTAAGTTACAAAATGTAGGTATTCCTAACACTATGCCTAACCTATTCCTAACCTCACAAATGTATCGTAAAATATATCCAAATAAGTAATGCAATAATGCGATACGTAAGCTATACAAATTGGAGCATAATAGGAGTATTATTAAACAAGTACACGCACTTTAGTGCAAACAATAACTTGACGACTCAAAAGTAGTCGCTTCTGGGAGCAAAGCAAATCTCGGAAACTCTATTTTAAATATCGGAAACAATTACTAAATTTCACATTGACATTTCATTATAATTAGTTGTTCGCTTATTTTTAGTTCGCTTATTTTTATTATACCGGTAATTAATTCCGGTCATTTACCTTTAAACCATAATTTGCCTCCATTATCTATTCGCAGTATATTTTTAATACAGGACTCCGCACTCCAATTCGATCTTGTTGCTTTCAGTAATTCAAGTCTTCCTTTGCCAATGCAAAAATTATCTAACCCACGAACGTCATATCTCATGTAAATAAATAGCCTTGCGTAAAATAAATGAAAAATAAAAGTTTTTTAAATTTCCCTTTAAATTAGAAATAAATTGATAGTAGGAAATAAAAAAAAAAACTGAATTGCAAAAGTTCTTCTCTTTGTCTTTGAGATTTAAGAAATCGTATCCTATAATTATACACGTAATACATACATTCATATGTACTTATATTTCAATCGATAGGTACAACCACCCGTAATTTGTTTCCTATAGTGGTGCTCGTCCACTTGATGGTTGTCTGGAAGAGATTGCTCTTAACAGTAACCGTCTACAATAAAGCATTCTCATTATTAACTCTCTCTCTCTCTCTCATTATTAACGACATCTATCTGATTCAGTTAAAAAAATTTAAGCATCTTATCTTTTTTTTTATTGCTTAAATGGGTGGACGAGCTCACAGCCCACCGACGTAAATTACCCAACGTAAATGCGCCACCGACCTTGAGATATAAGTTCTAAGGTCTCAGTACAGTTACAACGTCTGCCCAGCCCTTCAAACCGAAACGCATTACTGTTTCACGGCAGAAATAGGCAGGGTCATGGTACCTACCCGTGCGGACTCACAAGAGGCCCTACCACCAGTGCACAGTATCAGAGTATTGTTTCAGCGAGAAAGAATATTACTATTTTTAAAGTGAACCACATTTCGATGCCTCCAACGAACACTACTCTAACTCAAAATTTTGAAATTTTGTTTTTTCACTCAAATCGCTTCACCATGTTAAAAGTATTACAATTAATCACTATTGATGGGGTTCGAAGAAAGAGTAAATCAGCTAGTTACACAAGCCATAAACCATAAACATATCTGCAATAATAAAGATTTTATCAACTTTTTTCATTTAAACGCTCCTCCTGTAAATTTACGAATTTGGAGTTAGCGTAGTGTTCATTGGAGGCATCGTCCACTTCGATAAAGCGGCACAATACGAGAACCCTCTCATCGTGGCCGCCGGTAACTACATTCCCGATCCTGCGGACAGAATGGAAAGCAGTCGACGTCGCCCAAAACACGTCATCTCGGATCCTCCCGATCCAATAACGGTGCTTCTAGGTACTTCAAGCACCGGTCACCGTTCTCGTCGAACCCGTCGCTTGCGACGAAGGGCTCGACGAGTAAATTAACTCTCAGACACAGCCCACTGAGTTTCTCGCCGGATCTTCTCAGTGGGTCGCGTTTCCGATCCGGTGGTAGATTCTGCGAAGCACGACTCTTGCTAGGGTTCGTGTTAGCAACGTCATCAGGTTTGAGCCCCGTGAGCTCACTTACAAACGTTAGGGTTACGCTGAAATAGCCTCTCAAGGCTCTCAGCTTAGGTAAAAAAAAAATATGGAGGCATCGTAAATGCTCTCGACTAGCAGTTCGTAAACACGGCTAACTTCAGGCAGTAGTTACCCAACAATCGAGCGATGAAAACAAAGCTATCTCGCTATAAACGTAAACGTGCCTAAACAATGAGCGAATGGATTTGAATAGTTGAATGCCGACAAGCAATATTATACGTAGTTATTATACTCCAACTTAGAATTTGATTACAATATGATGCTCGGTAAGTATTATAATTTTATGTTCTGTTTTAGTTTTAGCGATTCACAGCGATAAATCTTAATGAATAAATTTTGGGTGATTCAATTTTGTAAACGATTGAATATGCGTAGTGCTTTTTGATATTTTTTCAAAATAGATTTTACCTTCAAAAGTTTTATATTTTAACATACTAAAAACAAGTTGATAAACAAATGTAGGTAAACACACAACGCAACGGTGTGCATTTTTCGCGTGGTATTGTAGATAAAAATCCGGAATACAAAATGAAACGAACAAATCATAGATAATACACATACATTAGTCATAGACAAGACTTATTAACTCCATGTAGACAAGTAACTCAAGCACTCAACAAAAATATTTACGGGCGTTGGCCACTAGACGGCTTCGCTTCGATTAGTTTCTCATTGCTCCCGGCATGGCAGTAACATATTACCTATCCTTTATTTTATTTTTAATGAAGGATTTTGTAAATTTTCAGAAACCACAAATTGATAAAATTTAATCAATTTGTCTATAACAACAAAATACTTGTAAGATTTATTATTTTTTTATTTTCTGCGTTTAGATAAACAATAATTATTATTAAGAGCCTTAACTTTAACAGCATGTAAGTTTAGGGGCATCCGCTAACAGATGTCGCTAATTTCCATACACAAAAAATGTTTGTCTTAAAGTATCGCAGCTTCAAGGCCCTGGGGCCAATCTAATTCATTAATTGATTTGCAGCGATATTTTTCATCACTTATATCGCCCGATGTCTCGGTTACGTGGCCTACGAAATGTTTGAAGGCTTCGAAGTAACAGAATCAGTTAAGACGAATACAACGAAATCGAATCTTTCAACAACCGGCAATGTATACTTTACAGAGAATGATAACATCGTTCTGTACGAGGTGAGTGGAAATTAAAATCTTATGATCGTATGATAAGCATCCTTAATAATCTATTTAAATAAAAATGAATTGCTGTTCGTTAGTCTCGCTAAAACTCGAGAACGGCTGGACCGATTTGTCTAATTTTGGTCTTGAATTATTTGTGGAAGTCCAGAGAAATAAATAAAATATCGGAATTAAATAAAAATAACAATTTTGTTTTTCCTTTGATGTGGGGGACAAATCGGACGGATTCCTTATTCAAAAATTTAGGTCTTTTATTTATCGATTGAGGCACTACGAAGTCTGCCGGGTCAGCTAGTATTATAATAAATGTTAAAAAATCTTCTTAAAGATCATTGTTGCACTATATTCTATTACTAAACGTAAATATTTATTTTTTGTTACCTTATCTCAAATGACTTGCACACACAAGAGTTTGCACCATTTGGCTTTGTCGTACCGACTGATCTATTTAAACTAAGCGAAATTACATCTAGCCGTTTTAATTCACTATTTCTGTTAACGAGCTCGTGGCCTGCGGTAAGTGAGTACCGGAGCCTATCATACATTGACACCCTCACCTCGAGACATCTCGTCGAACCCGTCGCTTGCGACGAAGGGCTCGACGAGTAAATTAACCCTCAGACACAGCCCACGAGTTTCTCGCCGGATCTTCATTCTGCAAAGCACGGCTCTTGCTAGGGTTCGTATTAGCAACGTCGTCAGGTTTGAGCCCCGTGAGCTCACCTACTAGTTAAGGTTACGCTGATATAGCCTCTCAAGGCTCTCAGCTTAGGTAGGCAAAAAACAAAAAAAAACTCGAGACATGATGGTTTAACGACTGCCCAAATGACAGCAATGTGACGAAAATAAGCAGGACGACATACCAGATTAGTGCGTATTCAACAGAATATTCTACCATCAGCGAAATGGCGACAGTGCCGACGCTATGAAACCTAGGTCAAGTTTCAATTAAAATAACAGTACTATTTTCTTGTTAATTTAAAGAAAAACACTCCTGGCTACGAAACGATTTAAAGATGTGTTACGTATTTCAGAACGTGACCGTAACACCGAAAAGGGTTTCGAAAATAAAACCTAAATGTCCTGAAAACGAGAAGCCGTCAAATATAGGACCGTACGAAGTACCCACTCAAAGGGACATCGTATTTTATATTAAAGATACACTAGTGAGGATGTACAACGAATACCACCAGAAGGCGTTGTTGCTGCTGAAAGACATTAAAGAGGTTAATTTAACACAATGTACCTATATTTTTACAGGTGGTAGGACCTCTTGTGAGTCCGCGCGGGTAGGTACCACCGCCCTGCTTATTTCTGCCGTGAAGCAGTGATGCGTTTCGGTTTGAAGGGTGGGGCAGCCGTTGTAACTATACTTGAGACCTTAGAACTTGTATCTCAAGGTGGGTGGCGCATTTACGTTGTAGATGTCTATGGGCTCCAGTAAGCACTTAACACCAGGTGGGCTGTGAGCTCGTCCACCCATCTAAGCAATAAATAAATAAATATTTAAAAAAAAATGTGAAAATGTTCATCGCCTTGTTGGTGTAATTAATAGATATGTGGTACAGTAGGTACCAGTCGAGGAACCAATGTCTTTGTTTTTTTTTCTCCGACCAACGGTAGACTAAGGGATTATTCCACTACGTGCGGACAGGCAGGCAAGATTGTCAAAGATAAAGGTATTCTGCCTAAATTTTAATAATATCTCTGTTTTCGTCTCGTATATTTTTGGCATTAATATATTGGACAGTGAATTGTACAATGGATATTAATTTCAATTGTGTATTTATTGTTCATGACCTATTATAGTTCTCGTGTAGCTGTTACCCAATTATTTTTGAACTTTGTACAGTTGGGTACAGTTACGCAAGGGATACTTCTTATCAAGGCACTTCAAGTGGCGCCTGAGTATTTTTTAAAAGTAAGTTTTGTTCGTTATTTTCAGCCAATTGACTACAGCTGAATATAACTTTCTCATAAAAATAATATAAATTTAAATCTAATTAAATAATAGTATAAAGTAACACAACGCAACGTTCAAACCTAAACATGTGACAATAGTTAATTTGAAACGTGTAATTGGCCATTAATAATCCGTCCTAACCGTACATAAATTTGGGCTATTTAACCTAAAATATGTGAAACAAATTTATAATATCCAGGCTACAAAAGCTACAACCGAAATCGAACAGAAGTGCCACGTCAAACAACGAGAATCGTATCGAAACTGCGTAAAACGCGTCGGCAAAAAGTGCGAAACGATCACGAAAACATTCGTCACTACAATAGAGAAGCAAAGGGAAGATGTGACGTCGTTCAATGAGGTTTTAATTCATATTTTTTTATTAATCTAGCTGGGCGACATGATGTCAGATGATTGACCTTATTACTGCGTGAATATTGCCCAATCCATTTATAGTTATTATAAATATAAAACTTTATTTGTTTTGTAAAATGATTATACCACTCTTCAAGCAGGAATACAAGTTTGCTTCACGCCAAAAATATCCGATGCTAATATCTACTCGTGCATTCTCGCGATATGCCCTATCATTGTTACAGTATTAACCATATGACCATCGAAATATTAATATTGTCATTTATAAACGTCAAAATGAGATCAAAACTTTATATACAATTTAGTGATTTTGAATATTATTCAACGTTTCTAAGCATCTTGAACATTATTACTGGATTTTGTATGGTGTTTATTTATAATGTATCTTATAAGTAAATCGATCCTGCTATCTGTCGTATAAGAAGTGGCAGGCAATATACCGCTGTGTCTAGAGTGTAAATTATCTTCCATCAATCATGTGATTCAGTGATTTTAAAATTCAAATTATACTTCGATTTCAATGTCAATAAATCATACTTTTTAGATGTCAAAACATATTGTCACGGATTTAAAAAAAAGAAAAAAGCTACAATGTCGACAAAATCTGGTATCGATATCGACTGGTGGTAGGGCGTCTTGCTAGCCTGCACGCAGGTATTACCACCCTATCTATTCCTATCGTGAAGCAATAATGCCTTTCGGTTTGAAGGGTAGGGCAGCTGATTTATTCTAAAACTGAAACTTTAAACTCATATCTCAAGTTAGGTGGTGGCATTTACGTTGTTGATGTCCATAGTCTCCGATAACTACTTAACACCAAATTAGCCATGAGCTCGTCCACCATATTAGCAATAAAAAGGGAGAAGAAATAAATTCAATTTCATCACTAACGTTCCATTGAAATCAACAGGCTACCGTATGCAATATTGCAGCATTAAAAATGGATCCATTAAAATTAATCAAGATCATTGCGATGGAAGACGCATCATTGAGTTTCGCTCTGCCCGGTTTCTTAAGATTATTAAACGCATGTTCCAGATACTGTGATGAGTATGTTGATATTAAAAATGAATTAATGTTTCAAGAATTTAATGCAAGCATTGACAAAATTAGACTATGAGACTAATAATAAATGGTGGGCATCATCGATGTCATCTCAATCTGAGACCTGATGTCCACGAACGTATATGTACCTACCTACTTATTTGTTTTAAATCTGATGTCAGAAACACACTAGCTGTTATTTAGGTTTTGTTAAAATTCTAATGATTTGTCCGTCGTGTCCTGACACTTTTTGAAATTATTTGTGATATAAATATTACAGTCAAAGACTAATGATATAAAGTAGTAAATTGTAATTATAGGCTTTTAAAATTACTATAAAATACTTATATCACACTTTTCTTTCACTGTAGGTCTCCAAATACAACAGCACTTAAAAAGCCACTCCGACACATGACAGACCAAGACCTCGTCGTAAAGCATTTTCTAACCAAAAAGACATACATTCAACTCATAAAAGGGACAGAATAAATGACAAAAAAGAAGGACGCATTCTTAGCATTCATTACGAATGGACGTATCCAAAGCGATCGATCGAACTTCAAGAATTTCGCGTACCAGCAACTAGATGTCACCACTGTCAATGAACTTTTGACATGAACTTAATCGTAACTTGAATAACTTAACCAAAATACTCTAAGCTTTTTATGTGATGTGAATAACAACCGCCGTGAGAACTCGCTCTCCTACTTGATGTATTTAAATACAATGTGTGCGAAACATTAGTGTTTGTTTTAGACAGTTTTAACCATATCCTGGTTTTTGTCTAACGAAATGTTCAAAAATATGTTCAAAACGGTGAGTCTTGATATTATATACGTTTATATCCCATATGTACCATGATAAATTTATAATTCTTCGTGTTTAGGTCAGTATAGTTACTGATAACATTAAAAAGTTGGTTAAATTTGAAAAAGTTTAGCCCACTTTTCATACGTCAATTTTTGAAGTCACGTCCGAGAAATGTAAGCAGACACTAAGTGTTATCAGATCTTACAAATCTGTGCCTAAAGCATGTCCCGTTTATTTTTAACGCAAAAATGAGTATTATTCTGTTAAAAAACTCAGTACCTGCCAGTTAACTACTATTTTTAATTTAATTTATTTCACCTTACTGGCCATTTAAAAAATTTGAGTGCAATTGAGAATACATTATAAAATGTTTAAATAGCCCAGTATTCCTTCCAGTATATCCTTCACAACAAAAAAATATTCAATGAAACTTAATAAAAATAATTTGCAACATACTAAGGAGTCTAAAATAATTCAGTTTACAGATTCTCATTTGTAAATATTGAGCCAATTTAGAAGAAATACTGATGAATGTGTTGAATTTATTGAAGTACACCCTTAGGTATATGTTACGGATTAGAAAAAGAAATGGTCATTGTAATTTTAAAGTGATCGAAAACAAAAATTATCACCGTCATGTTAGCTAAATGAGAATAAAGAGTCATAAGTTCAACTGTTCGAGTAAAATTTAATAAACATAGCTTTTCTAGTTCTACCTTGGTGAAAACCAGTAATGGAAAATTATGGTAATAACCAGTGTATTCTATGTTGGGTACAAAGTGTTCCATTTATGTATTAAGCATAAGTCAACACTAATTTTGTACCTTATTTAAAACTTCAGTGCCTACTAATTGAAATTCTGAAACATTTTCAGGGCTGTGTACATGACAGATTTCAGCACAAAATATAATTTTCATTATGTGTATGTATGATAAGCTCTTTAATAGTTTTAGTAACTTTATCAACAAACTTAGATTGTTAAAAAGAAAACAATTTACTGAAATTCAGAATTTATTTCAAATAACATTCACGATTCCTTACAAAAGTGGTAATAAACCTTTAACACATTTCATCATTTTATTACCTTTATTGTTTTATATATTAGCCATTTGCATTTCTAGAATTTCTTTTTAAGGTCCCCAATTGGACAATATCATTTTCAGGAGCCTTCTGCAATTAGAAAATAGGAACGCTCGTGCAAATCATATTACCATAACCCTTTCCACTCTGACTCTTTGACTTGATTATTTTTTCAGATAAATTTTACTTTCAAGTACTTTAGCACACATTCCATTCGCCTAGGTTACTAACATTGAACCCTGTTTTTGAATACATTAATATAACATAAACATTTAGTTACATAGTATAGTCATAAGATAAAATCCCTGTCCCGGCAACTTTGTCTGCTTGTAATTAAAAGGCTTAGAAATACAGTTTTACATTAAAAATATTCTTATATAACATAGAACATAATATTTTAGTATATTACATATTTTTATATCAAACAATCTAATAAAAGCATAGCATGTTCCAAAAAAACTAATACCTAAAAATATATGTTTCTTAATTTAAAAATCTTGTATATTAGCAATTATCAATGGAGAAAAATAGCCAATGAATAAGGAGAAATACAATATTAGTAACATTTTATATTTGTGTAGCCTTCTTGTAAACTATATAAGCACATGCTGTTGGAATCACTAACATGAAAGAACTATGTACAATTGGCTATGCATTAACCATCTTGGTAGACAGATTGTATTTTCCCGTGGGAATGAGACAGTATTGCTGTAAGAGTATCCTATGTATTGTACCTCAGTAATCAGTTCTCATCATAACAAATTCCATCAAAATCCATCAAACAGTTTTTGCATAATATGTGCACAGACAAAAAGTTTATGGATTAGTATTTTGTTTATATCTAGTTTACTAGTATGTAACATTCTAGTTTACCCATTAGTTATCAAAAAAGATTTGATCTATAGACACAGCTTTCCTATTATATATACTATATTAATAAATAGTAATATGTAACTGCACTCTATTACTTTTCAGTATCATGTCCGCATAACATTTATATACTAGTAAAAATCGAACACTTTCTAATTTTTACGTTTATCATTGCCTATTATAGATTAAGTTTATACTAATGCATCTTTGATTAAAAAAGTAACTAAAAAGATAAAATTCAATTTCATGATTTGAACACTATATTTAGATTAACCTGTATTCAGGCACTAACTTTGACAACAGAGTATTGGTTTAATGACTGGTGTGCATGAGTGTGATCAATGGTAAGAGATAAAATATGATAAGAATCAACGATTATTTATGTTTATTACCTAAATTACTATTAATTAATCTGATATTGAAGTATTTATTAAAATATAAAACTATGTTCATACAAAATATAATGTAACTTCCCAGAAATTTGTTAAATCAGGGTATTAAAAATGTCACAATATTATAAGGTTATTACTATACTATATAAGTATTTATTAAATTTTACCACAAATAATAATTAGATGATTAAACATTATCAGTCTTCTATGAACTATAACTTTTAATATTTTAACTGAATACTAGGATTTTATTTAGATAATGAGATTTATTGAATACTATTTAAAAATAAGGATAGTTCAAGGCTATCAAAAATCTAGCAGTTTATACATGGGATAGCAGTAAGCTGTTTTCGATACATTAGAAATTATTTTTAAAATAATAAGAAATCCTAAATACAAATGTAAACTTAAAATGTAAATTTGCAATCATTTCTTGCTTTTCTTTTTTTTATGAGATTTCTTCTTTGTTTTCTTAGATTTCTTTTCCTTTCTTTTCTTTTTTATATCTTCTTCTGAACTGCTATCGGATGAATCTGATGATGAACTGCTATCACTACTGGAGGAGGAACTTGATGATCTGTCACAAGGAACGATTGAGCAATTTATTTATTTGCTAAAAAAAACCGAAATAGTACAGTATTTCAAACATAAATCTATTTCAGTTAGAAGTCTTAAGTTATCAATTATTTTGTAGTTATCAATACTTTGACTCCAAGTCTCAAGGTCCTAACTGATTAACATCAGCCCGAGCCAGCTGCGAGTTTATCAACTCAATTATCACAAGTCAAAAAGATCATACAATTATAATTATTGAGATGAAAGATTTTGAAAGATGAAATTCAAAATGGTTTATTGTTTTCATAGCTTAAACAGAAGAGAACGGAAAATATCTCAAATACCACAAGCTACTTTGTATTTTTGTTCTATTTCTCTAATCAATTCAAATAAAGAGGAATATTTTTCATATATCTTAATAGAAACCTCAACATTCAGTTAAATATTGATTGATATTGCAGAACAACATTATGTTGCTGTTTAAAAATAGCATTTAGCTTTGCAAGTCCATCTGCAAAGTCTAAAACCAAATAGCAGATGTATGGGGTGGTGAGAAATATCAATTGTTCCAAATTATGCTATTGGACACACAAAAAAACTATAAAGAATAAAAATAATCCAACATTCTTACGTAGATCTCTTTCTTTTCTTAGTACTTTTTTTCTGCTTAGCTTTCTTAAGTTTCTCCGCTAGTTTCTGTTTCAGTTCTGCTTCTCTTAGTGACTGAAGTGGTGTTGCATAATCATCACTGTCACTGCTTGTACTACTCACATCCAATACTATCTCTTTATTTGGATCTATCTGAAAATTAGATAATTTAACAAATCAAAGATAACTACTAAAGTCGTTAGTTGCACTGAACACAATCTCAACATGTGGGGCGCATGCATCGGTATATACAGTGACAGTATGCAGCAGTGTAGAATGAGATCCTCGTATCGCAAACTTTGCTTTCATCTCAAAGCAAAATATTGCACGCTCTGTGGTTCGTATGTCAAAACACTTGTATATTAGAGCACTTAAGGAAGTCCTCTTTCTTTACATATATTGTAAATGTTATAGATAGGTTAATCCCATTTTTTTATTTAATCAAAGTTTTTCTACAGTTAAAATTGCCTGACTTATGTGGTTAAGGCCATCACCCATAGATCAACAATGCAAGAGACATACACAAATACAAGAAATACAAATACAAGTGCTCACTCACATAACATGCTCAAGCTGCAATTTATGTGACCTATATCTATGACTGTTAATAACCACAAGATTTTTTTTTGTAATTTTTCTTTATGGTCACCCTTGTAATTTGGCTATATAAATTACATTTTTATCCAAAAAAAGCACATAACCTTAAGCAAGATATATGTCTTTACTTCATTTTGGTATGAAAAACACCGTTTGTTTTAAATGCTATCTTCTTTATACTTCGCGAGTTACGTACTCACACGCTGATATTTATTGTAAGTTGTAAAATGAAAATGTTAAGCGTCATATTAAACCGAAATGAGTTGTTGTTTCAATTAGTTGTTCAAACTTGATTCGGCCACGAATATAGTGAGGTGGCTATTAGAAAAGGAAAATTAAATAAACAATAATGATATCGTAACTTACTTTAATAAAATTTCGACATTGAAATGTTAAATGTCCCGCATAACCACACTTCTTGCAAGCAGCCCTCGACGAATCTTTTCCAATTTTATTAACGATATCAGGATAATTTGACATTATCGAACAAGGTTTTATCTTATAAAACGCGTGAAAAATTTCACGAAGCAAACTTTCATCAGCCAACTTTACAAACAATTACTGACACTTGACACTTGACAGCGGTATCATTTTTTTAAACTTTATTATCTATTACCGCCTTGAACTAACGTCTATTGTCTCGTGAGCCTTAAAACAAGGTAAAACGTTTCGTTTAACGCAAACAATATTTTGAAAATACAAAGTAACAAAATTATACACAAAGATAGGTATTTAATGAACTGACTATAGTTATTAAATTTTAATATAAGGTTATAAGTTAAAAAAATAATGTATCTCAATTAGTTCTTTAATAAAAGCGTTTGCGTTTAATTTAGTGACGAATACTAAAGATATTTTGTAACTCCTTTCAGTAATGAAAAGGCGAAAATTTATTCTATGCCGCTACAAAAACTAACGAGAAATGTACCGAAATGGCTGAGTTCCTGCCTCTGTGTGATGTCCTCTTCAATGTTATCTCCCTTGCGGGATATTTCTGCGATGTTGTATTCGACGTTGTAATGGGTTACGCATTGCTTGAACGAGGATACAAGGGCACCTTCGCGGCTGCCATATCAATAGTCATCACCTCACTTTTAATATCACAGGTTTGTTTCAAACTATATATATATATATATATATATATATATATATATATATATATCGACGCTTGAAAGGCAAACATGACTAAGCGACAATGCGTGAACTTTACAGTAGACTAATTTAAAGTTGAAATACCTGAAAACAAAATTTATTTTAACGAATTTAGCTGTAGTAGAATCTAGCTAGTAGCTGTAGGATTGAAATGATTTTAATAGACCTAGAAATAATTTTTTTTTGCGCATCGAATATGGTTATTGCCTATCATTTATGTACAAAGCAGTTATTGTCGCTTAGTCACGTTTGCCTTTCAAGCGTCGATATATAGATATATATATATATATATAATAAAAATACATTCTTAAAGTATTTGAAAACATCTCAATCAAATGATTAATAATGCAAAAACTACGTTTTCCCTCACATATTTCAGGGGTTGGTAGACACACAATAGACATGGTATTAGCCATTTAGAAATCTGACGCACGCTGTCAATAGGGTTTTGTATAACGGCTACTGTATTTTTCAAACTGGACGGCATTATAATTGGTAGATACAAAAAATTGGCAAATATGTAATGATAATATAGAAAAATTTCAAATTTCCTACACTTTCATGCTAAAACTTAACCATAAAAATTATCCTTCCTCAAAAACAGTGTAAAATTTTTTCTTGAACATTTGATTAGGTTCTCTCTCTTCGTTGGTACCTGCATGTTTGGTGGGCAAGTGAAGGTAGGAAAGACCGACCTCCTTGGCTTCCCATCCTATTGCATTGCTTGCAACTGGGTGTCCTATGGAGATATGCTCGCCTGCTAGTGCCAGTCGAACTCAGAAGGGTCAAACATCAGGTCAGGGATTTGTGTGAGTAAAATTTTTGTAACTATAATTTGTACTTAAAAATATAATAAATATTTGAAACAAGGTCAATCAAGGGTCAATTGAAGGTTCCTAATTCGATATCTCTTTATTCGATTTTCCTAAGTCTATCATAATATGTATTTTTTTTAATTTAAGTAGAGCGTATCTGGCACGACCAGCGCATTAGACTTCATTAGTTATTTTACTATCTGATTACTGTTTTCTGATATGAAGGTATGCTGCGGCTAGTCCACGCCTTTTGCGAGGCGGCCCCTATGCTATTGCTCCAACTTCACATCCTGTTCAAAGACACTGCCTACCAGGATCTTCAGGAGACCGCCAACGAGCTAGGAATAACTCCAGAACCTAGCATAGATGAACCTGCAGGTAAGAGGTCACCAAAGTTTGCTTTAATGTTATTAACTTTTGCCATTTAATATATTAAAAACTAGCTGACCCGGCAGACTTCGTAGTGCCTCAATCGATAAATAAAAGACCTAAACTTTTGTATAAAATAAACTTAAAACAAAACAAAGAAAACCGTCCAACGGGGAACACATCAATTTTGTTTTTAATTGTTATTTTTATTTAATTCCAAGCATTTTCATATTTATCTACCTTTTAAACCTTCCCTGGGCTTCCACAAATAATTCAAGACCAAAATTAGCCAAATCGTTCCAGCCGTTCTCGAGTTTTAGCGAGACTAACGAATTCATTTTTATATATATAAATAATAATATATACATAGATTTATTAGATGTAATACATATATTGCCCATTAAATAAATTGCTCCTTTTCAGCAAACAAGGCATTCGCAGAATTAAACGTGATATCAGCATCGTTGTCATTGTTCTCCGTGTGCTGGGCTTTAGCTAGCTTCAGTAAAAATGTGCGCCTGCAAAATGTACACCGACTCGTATTGACATGGCTCGGAGTTATATTTCAGGTTAGTTACATAGATACATTACAAATGCAACGGCTATTTTAAGCTGTATGGAGTATAAACCCTTTGCTTATTCGTACTAGAAAAAATATATTATAAAACTAAAAAATACAAAAAAGCTACTTATTAATTACATACCAATGATGCTGCAATAAAATACTAGAACGTCTAGACTATTTTTTTATTTGCTTGTCCTCATCTTCGTTTTTCGTTATATTGTTTTAATTGACACTTATGTCATTAGATTATTTTTTTACCGAATATTCAAATAATGTCACTCCCACAAAAAATTCGGAATACATTACCTTTCATCCTCAGTTAATTATATAGCTTATTGATTAGTTTTTCAGATAATATATTAACAAAAATAAACGTTTATTAATAACAAAACTAAAACTCATTTCATTTTCAGTTCCTATGGCGTTTGGGAACGGTATCGGCACGAATTTGCGCGCTAACAGTCTACGCTCTAGTCTATGAATATTGGGTATTCTTAGTTATAGGTGAGTATTATTATTAATGACTAGCTGACCCGGCAGACTTCGTAGTGCCTCAAACGATAAATAAAATACCTAAACTTTTGTATAAAATAAACTTAAAATAAAACAAAAAAATCCGTCCGACGGGGGCCACATCAAAGCGAAAACAAAATTGTTATTTTTATTTAATTCCGAGCATTTTCTTAATTATCTACCTTTTAAACCTTCCCTGGACTTCCACAAATAATTCAAGACCAAAATTAGCCAAATCGATCTAGACGTTTTCGAGTTTTAGCGAGACTAACGAACAGATTGAAAAAAAAATTGTTTGTCTGTAGAATCGGTTTACGGACGATATTTTTATGTGTTAACCTCAGTAGCAGAACTATTTGAACGTCTAGCTCTGACGTCACGCGAGAAGAGAACTAAATGTGTCACAAGCCAACGCCGAACGTGCCTCTCTATCGTTTGTTCCGCGCTCTCGCTTGCACGCTCAGGTTCAGGCGGAACATGACACTTTTTCGTTCATGCAGCCGGTGTTCACGTAAATAATATATTTTTTTAATATGGATATATTATCTATATACATAATAATATATAATTTATAACTATTTACACACGGTCAAACCAAGTTTTCCTTATATTACGCAACCGGAGACTGTTATACATATACAGGGTGTTATAAAACTACCCCGTTTTATAAATGATTATTATTTATTTTTTATAAATTCGGCCCGGCGCGGCAATCAGCGTTAGTAACAGCTGCGCTATCGAGTCAGTCAATATTTTTATAGTTCAATGCTCGCGTCCGATGAAGGGCTCGGTAAATTAACCCACAGACACAGCCCACTGAGTTTCTCGCCGGATCTTCTCAGTGGGCCGCGTTTCCGATCCGATGGTGGATTCTGCAAAGTACTGCTCTTACTAGGGTTAGTGTTAGTAACGTCGTCAGGTTTGAACTCCGTGAGCTCACCTACTTGTTAGGCTATCAGCTTAGGTAGGAAAAAAAAGTTCAATTACCTAAAATGTATCTACTGTTTATTGTATTTTTTTAATTACACTTTCTTAATCTATTTTCACGTCTCAAGCTTTACAATGCCTTTCATTTACATAGGTCTCCATTGGCTATCGATGTTTCTGTGGTTGATATCGCCAAAGAACGTGTTCCACGGTGAGAGGATAAGCCGACCGAGGAAGGCCTGTCTCTCGGCCCTCATAGCGTTCCTCTACGTCTTCGCTTACGTTAATCTGCATGAGCACAACCATAGACAAAAAATGGTGAGTAATTTTTTTATTTAATTAATTTTGACCTGTCATAAAAGAGATCCCATTCACAGCAATTACAATATTTTGCGTATTAAATAAAATTTAAACAAAACTGTAAAAAAAACAAAAAGGACAAATTAACTTAATGTCATCTTATTTCAAAAGTGTTTTCTATCATAATTAAAACGACTTTCACGGCTTTGTCTTCTCTCGTTTAATATTTTTTTATTTTTTTATTTGCAACGCTTGAAATACATAAGTTTTCGCGGTCAGGGAGGACTAGGGTATTTATTGTAACTACCCTCGAAATATTCTACAATTTTTTTTATTGAAGTGTATATTTCTTTGCGCGCAGAAAGAATTAAGTCTATCAGTTTCCTATTTCCTAGACCTCCACATTCATAGTTAATATTCTCTTACCAACCTCATTTTCATTTCTTCTCATCACATGTCCATACCATCCCAAACGCGCACTTCTCAGCTTCTCTTCTCTCCATACCATCTTAATTATCATGTTTATTTATTACTCAGATTTAACGCACGCAGAATATTTTGATTGTAGTTTTTTTTTCTCTTTTTTTCGGTAAAGGTGAACATGGCCTCATCGCTAAATACGAGTACACAAATTCTATTATTTTATAGACGTGTCTGTACAGGTGACGTTCTACAGTGTGATGTGCATAGAGAATACACTGCTGGTGGTGTCGTGGTGGTGGTCAGGGAGAGGCGCGGGCTCTCTGGTGGCGGGAGCCGCGGGATCCTTCATCGCTGGGATCGGATTCATGCTCCTCTACTATAGGTATGCTTTTTTTTTTATTATTGCTTACATGGGTGGACGAGCTCACAGCCCACCTGATGTTAAGTGGTTACTAGAGTCCATAGACATCCACATCGTAAATACGCCACCCACCTTGAGATATAAGTTCTAAGGTCTCAAGTATAGTTACAACGGCTGCTCCACCCTTCAAACCGAAACGCATTACTGCTTCACGGCAGAAACAGGCAGGGTGGTGGTACCCACCCGCGCGGACTCACAAGAGGTCCTACCAACAGTAGTAACATGCATTAAATATTTATCTATCCATTGCTAATAATAATTGGTAAAGTGAATGGAAGACTATGAAGAGGTCGGAGTGTCAGACGTGGTTCTATTTGAGGGGACTGGGCTCTGGAGGTTAGGGGCTATTTTAAAACACTGACTTCATGGTTAATATATATTACAAACCCTACACTATTACATATTTACAATATTTTTATTTTTATATAACCCTAGGATGTTTCACTGGACAGTCTTTAGATGAGAAGTATATTGTCAATTGTCATAACAGAAGACAAATAACTGTTATAACATTTAAATAAACATTCCGATAAACGAAAACTGTCACTTCACATGCGTCAAGTGTTGTCTGCCATTACTTACACATTCAAACCCCAACACGGAGCCAGAAAAGATGGAGTGATCAAGTCTGTCTGAGCACCTGCGCGAGACTGAGCGACGCACTTCGCTGTGCCACTGACCGACAAAAGTGCCTTTTTTTTTTCTACCTAAGCTTATGGTCTAGAGAGCCCATTTCAGCGTCACCGGACTAGTAGGTGAGCTCGCGGGACTCAAGCCTGACGGTGTTGGTAACGCTGGCCCTAACAAGAGCCCAATTTTATAAACGAATAAAAAAAATGTTCAAACTGTAAAACATATTTCCTTAATTTTTTTTTTAGTTAAGCCACTTACTTCAATTGTAAGGGTGCGTTATCATTAATGTCGCATTTCACGGAACCGCCATGTAAAGCGTACAAAAGTTGGATAATAAATAAATAATGATGTACTTCAATTAGTCCAAGTTAGTTCAAGTCCTGGAACTAGCTCAGGGGGGGTCATGACCCCCATGACCCCCCCCTGGATCCGCCGTTGCTTCGTGGCTCTTTGTACCCTCAGCTTCCATTTGCAAATGTATAAATTAATGTGTCTTGGGTCCAGGTATTTCCACGTGAGGAGGCTGGGGTACATGCTGGGTGAGAACCAGCAAGGCACAAACAGCACTAACGCATCGACGCAAAGCAAAAACGGTATTAGTTACACTCAAGTTATTTTTTAGAAAATAAGTGTCGACACGTAGGTACCACCACTATGCCTATTTCTGCCGTGAAGCAGTAATGCGTTTCGATTGGGCGGGGACAGCCGTTGTACTGTTAAAACCGACACTTTAGAACTCATATCTCAAGGTGAGTGGCGGCATTTACATTATAGGTGTCTATGGGTTCCGGTAACCACTTAAAACCAGGTGGGCCGTGGGCTCGACCACCCATCTAAGCACTAAAAAACAAGTGTCCTTACAGCATATACACGCGTTACGGCTTATCCACATTTTCCTTTATTTATCTATCAAAATGTTTTGTTACGACGCCGCAATGTACAAGCCATTACAACGCAGTGGTTATTAAAACTAATTTTAATAATAATAAATATTAATAGCTGGGAACAAATTACGCACGGTCATCCGGTCCCTAATATAGAATTCCCTGTTTTATGGATACCAGACTGACAAACATAATTATATACAGTTAAATATATACATATCGACGTTTGAAAGGCAAAAGTAACTAAGCGACAATAACTGCTTTGTACATAAATGATAGGCAATAACCATATTCGATGCGCAAAAAATATATATTTCTAGGTCTATTAAAATAATTTCAATCCTACAGCTACTAGCCAGATTCTGCTACAGCTGGATTCGTTAAAATAAATTTTGTTTTCAGGTATTTCAACTTTAAATTAGTCTACTGTAAAGTTCACGCATTGTCGCTTAGTCACTTTTGCCTTTCAAGCGTCGATATATAGATAATGAATACCCTGACAAAGATCAAACAAACAAGCAATAATATCAATCATACAATGTTTGCTCGATGTGGGAATCGAACCCACGACCCTCGCCGCAACATTCATGTCTGCTAATTACTACATACACCACCGAGTCACTCAAACATTTTAATCTCGCTTTTTTTTTATTGTCCGTCCATGTCCACCGAGACAGAAAGAGGCGCACTATCTCTGTCGCACACTACTTATTACCTTTTTCAGTCGTTGTTCGAATGCGGTAATGTAAAGTTGTACTATTGAAATGTCTTGCGAGACAGAGACAACACGCTACGAAGACGAAATTAGCCGATTGTCTCTTTCCAAAAACCGATGTGCAGTATTTATCGTCGGGTACTGTAACGTAAACGAAGCGTTCGAAATAATTTATTGATAATAAAAAACGCAAGATAATAAATTGTAAAATTAGTTTTAATTACACTGTAAAGTGCTTTTAAAGGTCAGTTTCACTAAAACAATTCTTTGTTTTTGTTTCATTACTTGTCAGGTAAACCGTCCAGTCCCGGAGACAATGTGGCGATACCAGGTGTTTTTAACTGCCGTTTTACCAACCCAGTTAATAATAGGTAAGTAAATTTGCCTAGATTAAAACAATTTTTGCAAATTTAACAAGTTTTTTCTTATTGCTTAGATGGGTGAATGAGCTCAAAGCTCACCTAGTGTGAAGTGGTTACTGGAGCCCATAGACATCTACAACGTAAATGCGCCACCCATATTGCGATATAAGTTCTAAGGTCTCAGTATAGTTACAATCACATTAGTTCATATCAAATAAATTGATTACGCAATGGAAATTTGACGGTATTAAGTGAACCCGTCAATGTAATGTAAAATTATTGATTCGTTAATTAATAATTTGTTATAATGTAATTAATACAATAGAACTTCATCGGCACTATAAATAATAACATTTTCTGTTATGTCCGGCGACTGTGAATATGATTAAAAGATTTTTTTTTTAGGTTTTAATTTTAAATTCAAAAAAACATATATTAACACATGTTTTAAATTTTAATTTAATTTTTGTTCCTTTCATGACAAAAACTATACAATATTCGAAGTATCTTTTCAACATATTGATTGATAAGGACAAATTTAAAATAGTGGAGATACAACCTTTTCTTTCTGATATCTTTGAATGTTTGTTGGGTTCCGTCGCCGAAGACGACTATAATGGCGCGTGTTGGTTTAGTGCAGCAAACGGCCGTAAGAAGAAGAAGCCGACGTCGTTCGTGCCTCCCCCCGCGCACCCCCCCGCGGCTCACCCCGCGCCCCTCCCCGCGCACTCCTCTGCCGCCTTCTGGAGACGCCCGCTGGCCGGCGCACATCCACATCACGTCAGTACACCACAGTTTCTTCTTCTTTATTTTTTAGCTCCGGCACGGTTTGTGCATTAGCCAGCGTCAAGTAATATTATGGTTCTATTGTCAAACACTATTATAATTCGATAATATAATCACAGTGTTCGCCAAAGCTGCACTATAGATAAATAATATTAAAAACAAACAATATTAATGATTAATTACATACAAATCCACCCAAAAAAAATACTCTACCAACACATTCAGCAGCAGATCGGAATGTTTTAGTACAGACATCGTAATCTTCATCATACGTAAGCATCATCATCATGCTCCTCCACCGCCATTGCTACAATGTCCTGTTTATTTCTACCGCGAATAACCGGCGGGGTCCTTATTCATATTTAGATCGATAAATAAAAACAAATTGACAAACAAAAATCGACACATGTAATCGATACATGTAAATAATTTTTTTGATATAGTAACACAGTATAACGTGCTTTCCTAACAGGGAGGCTCGTCGGAGAACGAGGGATCAAGCGTCGGATCCCGCGTCAACATACAGCAAAAGTTACAGGAGAAGAAACAAAAGCAGCTCGCCGAACTGCGCGTCATAGAGGAGGAGATCAAACAGGGCAAGCTCGCCAAGACGACGCCCGTCGCCGCCGAGGAGATCTACAGCAGCCTCCAGAGGCAACCGATACCGAGGGCGAAGACGCACGCCGAGCCCCCGCCCTGGCCCTCCATAGAACTCACGCACTCCTACCAGAACTACCCGGTGCTGCCTCACAACTGCGGCCTCTACCCTGCCTACACGGATAAACAAGACTTCGGCGCACAGAACAATGAGGACGCGAACGATCTAAAGATGAGGAGGATACAGAATCGATACGAAAACAGAACGTTCTATGAGAGTCCGGCCGGTGCCAGGAGCGAGGGCAGACCGCCGCTGCGTTCACCGAACTATATCGACAACAGGACCTACGACAGCAACTGCGCCAGTCCCAGGACCCTCAATAGTCCCGGGAACTACATAGCCGACGTCGCCAGTACTAACTACGACGCCATAGACAAACCCCGAAACGGCCTGTACAGCGAGGAGCATAGACAATTAGGAGAATATTCCGGTTACTGCGAAAACAATCAGTACAAGTACGAAGGGAAAGACGAGTACGCGTCCGCCTTGCATAACGCTTTATCGAACGTCCAGACCATAGATAATATGCGGAGTTATAACGAGAGCGGTGCGCAGTATGGCCAGAACTGTGAAAGGTTCGTGTATTCAGGGTTGCCCGGAAAGAAAATGGAACAGATCAGGAAAATGCAGAGGTGCAGGACTCCTGAGATATTATTGGCGCCCCATTATTTGGAGGGCTGCAATAGACAAGTGTGCTGTCAATGGGGACCCCCGTATGGGTAAGTTTTGTACTTAAAAAAATATTTATATTCCCTTCCGTTTAACAAACTACTTTTTAAATTAATATGTTATCTGTGGCCAATTGCAAAATAGTATTATTTAAATTAACCATTTGATTGCTGTGTAGGCCACGGGTGCCCTACGCGGCGCCCTGAAGTAATCATGTCGATTTCTGTTACTAAAGCGCCGGAATATCTAGTAGAACTGGGAAAGATAAATCCGAATCAATACTGAGAATACTATTTTATCACACCTAAAAGACTAAGGCATACATTAACCAACAAAAGAAGGCAAAGGGTTAGGCAATCCAGGAGTCTTAGTAACAGACATAATTATATCAGTGCGCCGCGTAGGGCACCGGTGACCTACATGGCAGTCAAAGGATTAAAACCTATTTCGTCATCAAAGGAAGTGAGGCTTTTCGAAAACTAATTTTTTTTTAGTAACAGAAAGAGTACGCCGCTCTAGGCTTTTCGAAAACTTTTTATTTTTTTATTTTTTTGAAGTGAAAACTTCTTTAGAATCGTTGTGATTTCAAACCGGATGCAACGGAAAAAACGACAGGTAAGAGACACAAATACAAAAATGTGTAGGATGAAGCCAGCAAAGAATGAGACAGAAATATACATACTATTTAATACAGCGCCATCTGTGAGATTTTTTAATACTAACGTGTGTATGAAAGCTCTTGTAGTGAATTTTAATTTAGGATTATACGTGAAATTAAAATATCAATTCACAGAGGGCGCTACCTTACAATTATTTACTAATGACAAAATTTTACATATACTTAAGACGTTTAGGATAATTGTATTTTAATTTTGGAAGGTTTCACTTCTACCGCGTGTGAATTGCACACATTTTGTTTTTTTGTAGTAACAGGAAGAAAGAGGACGGTGCTCCGGCCAGTAGCGGGGAGGAGTCCAGTCCCGACGGACAGAACCGGGAGACGCCGCGGCCGCCCAGCGACATCGATAGTCAGGTTCTCGCAATATTTCTCTGTTTACGTCTTACAAGCTGCATTATTATAGCGTTTGTCCTTGAAATTTAACGGAGACCATTAGCTATAAAAGTAATACGGAGCAGTTTGCTTAGTGCGAGTTTTTTAAATTCTCGATCTCGTAAAAGTTAACTCAAATTTGTATGGAGTTGGAACGTTTGCCTACGTTTGCCGCTAGGGGCGCTGTTCCGTACAGGTCTCACCGGCTATCTATAACCCATTTTTAACATGAGATCGCGATCCCAAACAGCTGCCCCGGGACTGCAGTCAGATAGATTTTTTTATCGGATTTTATGACCTGGTAACTAAGACCTTTAGGTCAAGTCTTATTTTAATTTATATTCTTATTTTTCAGTCAGCCAAAACACAAAACGGTACAGAGTGTTATTTCCTGTTTTTTTTTAACATTCTGACATGGTTTTAGATATCTTTACCACGATCGTATACCTTGCCGAGGGAGTTTCGTTACTGGCGCAGAAGGCCCCGCCTCAGGGACGCGCACGTGCCCAGCAACAACAGCAGTGACGGTGAGCACTTGCACGCTTCTATCGCGTTACATTATCGACAAAAAAAATCTTCATAATATCTAACTTTTGTTTCATTCGTGTATATAGATTGTTATATAGTTTAGTTATCTGTGACATAAACAACAAAAAAAAACTTAGTTTTGTTGTTGTTTAATCTGCTTACTTTTACATGCATAATTATTATTTTTATTATAGGTATTAACATAATCGGTATGTAGTTGTAATCTCGTAATGCTGCTTTGAAAGTTAAATATGATCTACTCATTTAAAATCGAAATTCACACATGTGTGTACCATTACGAATAACAGATGGCGCGTGTGTACGTACAGTCATGAAATCGCTTCAGATGAATCAGTTAATATTGTTCGTTCTAATATTTAATAGTTATAAAAAAATAAAAATGTTCCTATAGATTAAGAAAAGTTACATAAAATTTGATAAATTTAAATCATTAAATAATCTTATCTTTCAAACGTTAAACTGTTAGTTGAACTGGTAATACGACCTCTTGTGAGTCCGCACGGGTAGGTACCACTACTCTGCCTATTTCTGCCGTGAAGCAGTAATGCGTTTTGGTTTGAAGGGTGGGTAGCGTTATTTACGTTGTAGATGTCTATTGGCCTAGATGGCTATTGGATATCTAGTAACCACTTAACACCAGGTGGGCTGTGAGCTCGTCCACTCATCTATGCAATAAATATGTAGATATATATTATATTATCATCATTCGTTTATACGTGTACTAACATTCAAGCTAATCCTGAAGATCACGTGGTTACACACAAAAAGATACAGGTCCAGCTAAAAGAAAGCGTTTTTAAAAATACTAGTGATCCCTCTGTAGTCGAAACTCGACTATAGTTAATTGAAATTATAAGTTTGAACATTATTATTATGTTATATTGTCAAAGACTATTAAACTAATCACAGATTTCGCCAAGACTACACTATAGACAAATAATATTAAAGATAAACAATATTAACCTGTTTTCAATTTGACCACAGACTTTAAGCATTAAATAAAGTTTGACAATAAACAAAAAGTTTAAATATACATATGTGTGTGTGTGTCAAATACAGTTTGGTAGTTTGTGTGTGTTTTCTTTATTGATTTAATGTATCTTTTATGCATTATTTTTAAAAAATATTAGCATTGTGCACTCCTTCTCTATATTCTCTATAAGTGTGCGAAATTTCATACTTCTCCGTCCGCGCATTCTTCGTAAAAAGGGGTACAAGTTTTTGCTTCACGTATTAATCTAAATATATTATTGTTCCTTTAGGAGACGTGGACAGCGCAGATAACGACAGCGATCGTCGTTCGAATTGTTCGGCGACTTCACAGATCCAAAGTCCAACTTACGGTGAGGCGTACCAGTACCAACCCCGCCCGGACCTGTACGGGGCATGTCCGCCCCGTACCAGACGGACGCACGGATACAGGAAACAAGTGCCTAAACCAGAGACAAAGTTATAGTTGACACTTCTAGTATAGATCACAATCAGTCATTGTTTAAAAAAATAAGCATAATATAGTCTTTATTACCTTGTCCACAAACTGTTTGATATATAAAAAAATTTTTTTAAAAAAAAGTTTATTTTCTTGTATTTATTTTCGTGATACAAGTCGCTTCCAGTACATTTTTTGAGACATATTATCGAAGTTGCCAGTACTTAAAGTACGAGGGGAATCAAGTAAGAACAACCGATAACAATAATTGACGTGCACTTTTTTAAATTGTAAATAAACTTAACCATCCAAATTGGATCTCTCAAAAACCTTTCTAGTTGTAATTATCTTTATTAACGAAATGCCATGTAAGTATACTAAACATTATTTTATATAATTGTATATTTGTACCTTTGTACGATACTGTATATTGAACAACTAATAAATGACAATGAAATTATATTTTTGTATCTTTTATAACGACTATACATGAGTCGTCTATTATCAAAGGCGGCAATCTGTGCATTTGGACAAAAAAATGTTATTGATATGTCAATACAGATTGATTTGAATATAATCGTCTCCTTCAAAGAATACGGTTCAAAACCTGCATTAAATAAAGGTTAATACTTAACCTGTTATTTATCTAAGATGTCGTTCCGAAGAGTTTTGTGACTGCCAATGGAATACAAAGTCAATAATTCGTTTTTCTGATTTACCAATAATTGTCCAAAAGTCAGATTGCCGGCTTTGATAATAGTCGACTCACATTTCGGAAATTATTTTTCAATTTGATGCTTTCCATAACCCATTCCTCTATAAATGCGAGAAACTAAGAGTATTGTCGTGTCACTACTGCTATCAAAGTTTTATAATCCAGGCGCTTAGTATCAGAAATCGATATAAATATACTTCAGTACGCCACTTTTTTTCCTACCTATTCGCTGGTAGCCTAAGAGGCTTTACCAGAGCTGACGGGCTCAATCTAAGAGAATTTGCTAACATTGACTTTCGCCGTGAAGGAATAACATCGTGTAATAAAAATCAATAAATTATAATTTGCGTAATTACTAGTGGTAGGACCTCTTGTGAGTCCGCAAGGCTAAGTGCCACCACCCCTCCATTTCTGTCGTGAAGCAGTAATGCGTTTCGGTTTGAAGGGCGGGGTAGCCGTTGTACTGTTAAAAGTGAGACCTCACAACTCATGTCTCAAGGTGGATGGCGGCATTTACGTTGTAGAGGTCTATGGGCTCCGGTAACCGCTTAACATCAGGTGGGCTGTGAGCTGGTGCACCTATCTAAGCAATAAAAAAAATTGCCCTAGCAAGAGCAGTGCTGCGCAGAATCCATCACTGAATCGGAATCTCAACCCACTGAGAAGATCTGGCGAGAAACTCAGTGGGTTGTCTATGGGTTAGTTCGCTCCCTTCGTCGTAGTCGACTAGTTCCACGAGAATGGTAACTGTTGCTTGAGAGGTCTAAAAACACGTGTATTCGGGGGATCCGATAAGACATGTTTCGGGTGAAGGCGGCTTTGTGTTACCCCGTCGCGGTCGGATAAGTAATTAGCGGTGGCCTTGTTAAGAGGGTTTTCGTGACGCGCTGCTTTGTCGAAGTAGCGTTCCGCCACTTCCTTAGAGCCGAGTCACACCGGAATGGCAGCGGCCGGCAGCGCCGCGGCGAGCACTTTCACTGTGAAATAATTTTTTAAACTTTATCTATATACTTAAAAGATCAGTATCGCTTGAAAAGCTAGAAAAGGTCGCGACACAGCCGCCGCCCGCCCGCGGTGAAGCGATCAGCCGCGCGCCACGTGCGTCTTGTCGGTAGTTCTGCCCGCGGCTGCCAACGGCGACACGAGGTCGCTCGCGGCGCCGCCCTCATATATAATAACCAATTCCGTCATGTTCACTCCAAACATACGTTTTTTTATTGCATAAATGGGTGGAAGAGCTCTTTCTTTTATAGCTTAGATGAGTGGACGAGCTCATAGTCCACCTGGTGTTAAGTGGTTACTGGAGCCCATAGACATCCACAACGTAAATGCGCCACCCACCCATAAGTTCTAAGGTCTAAAGTATAGTTACAACGGCTGCCCCACCCTTCAAACCGAAACGCATTACTGTTTCACGGCAGTAATAGGCAGGGCGGTGATACCTACCCGCGCGGACTCACAAGAGGTCCTACCACCAGCAATTTACACAAATTATAATTTTGCGGGTTTCATTTTTATTACACGATCATTTCCGAATGAAGAAACTAAACTAGTCAAGAGGAGACTAAGCGCGTGCAGTCTGGAGGCAGCTGGCATCGCCGCCGGCCGCTGCCGGACGCTGCCATTCCGGTGTGACTCGGTCCTTAAGATACTAACGTATCTGTACTACATTTAGGTCGTCGTGAAGATCTACATTCCTCACATACCACGGTGCTCCGACGGCTATCCTGCAGAAACGGGATTGGTTGACCTGGATATTTTTTTCCTACCTATGCTGATAGCCTTGAGAGCCTATTTCAGCTTCGCCCTAACGCGTGAGCTCACGGGACTCAAACCGAAGTGTTGCTAACACTGACCCTCACAAGAGCAATGCTTCGCAGAATCTACCACCGGATCGGAATCGCGACCCACTGGGAAGATCCGGCGAGAAAATGTAGTATCTCTTTTCAGCTTAATATCTGAAAGTTCCCTCATTGACCTGGAAAAAATTGATGTGTACGGGCCGCGTGAGCGAACACACTTGCATAGGTCATGACAAAACGTATTAAGTTTTATAAAGCATCACCTTGTTACGAAGGTACAATTTACTTTGCTTGCAGATCATAGGGTAGAGTCGACCAAGTATGAACGCGGCTTCGGTCGCGTACTTACCTAATGTGAGGCTCGAATGTCATCGCCCTGCTTAAGCACATACCCTTAGAAGCCCGCGGTATGGGCTGGCTAAAGATTTTTATGGCGGGAATGAAGTTACTGCACCTAATTGATGACGAGAAATAATGCTTCGCAGAATCTACCACCGGATCGGAATCGCGACCCACTGGGAAGATCCGGCGAGAAAATGTAGTATCTCTTTTCAGCTTAATATCTGAAAGTTCCCTCATTGACCTGGAAAAAATTGATGTGTACGGGCCGCGTGAGCGAACACACTTGCATAGGTCATGACAAAACGTATTAAGTTTTATAAAGCATCACCTTGTTACGAAGGTACAATTTACTTTGCTTGCAGATCATAGGGTAGAGTCGACCAAGTATGAACGCGGCTTCGGTCGCGTACTTACCTAATGTGAGGCTCGAATGTCATCGCCCTGCTTAAGCACATACCCTTAGAAGCCCGCGGTATGGGCTGGCTAAAGATTTTTATGGCGGGAATGAAGTTACTGCACCTAATTGATGACGAGAAATGCGCCACGTAGGGCACCGGTGACCAACATGGCAGTCCAAGGGTTAAAAATTAGTTTG
Source organism: Bombyx mori (assembly GCF_030269925.1). Taxonomy (NCBI): domain Eukaryota; kingdom Metazoa; phylum Arthropoda; class Insecta; order Lepidoptera; family Bombycidae; genus Bombyx; species Bombyx mori. The sequence goes on from NC_085126.1 coordinate 6,190,237, forward strand.
CACACCCAATAAAACATAACTACGTAATTACATCAAGTTTGCCAGCATCGAATTTTTTTTTTAATACACAGGCGGTTTATGGAATAAAAGAAACAATATCAAACTTTTATTTATTTTTATTATCTATATCCAATTGTAAAAGGGGGAACCAGTCACTCTATCACTCCGTGTCACTACGTAGCTACAGATCTCAGCCATTTACACATTTATAAAGAAAAAACATCAACCGAAATTACGTTTAAAAATTCACAAATACACATTTAATGTTGATTACAAACTAACTTAAACACTATTCGGTTTGAACAAAACGGGAGGCGTCATCACGTCAAAACAACATGTTTGGACGTTTTTTCTTCATAATAACGATAGTATTGGCGATAGAATAAGGACCGTACGCGATTCATACCAATGTATGTCTTGACGATACAAAACATTGATAGAAATCGTTGTTTTCAATGCGTTTTAAAACAGAGATGGTCGAACGGAAAGATCTGTGTTTGTAAACGCATTTATTAGCGTCTCGTTGTGCTCAAACCCGACTTATACGTTACTGCTCATCCACGGCAATGCGACGGCCACAAATATAAAAATGCAGTGAGAGCACCTACTTACTGTTGAAGCGGAACAAAGGGCTGTTTTGAAAACTAATGATCTGACAGTTACACGATCGTATTCGAAATTTAAATAATTCAACTGTCATTCGGCTCGTTTCTATTGTACTCGGAAAGATGTTTTTTTTTATTGCCCTTGTAGGCAAACGAGCATACGGCCCACCTGATGGTGAGTGGTCACCGTCGCCCATGGACTCCAGCAATGCCAGGGGCAGAGCCAAGCCGCTGCCTACCACCACCCGATTCTAGGTGGAGTTCATAGTCACCACAATCGAATGCCCCATCCCCACTCTAGGGACACAAGTTCCAACTTGAGGGTATCCGGTGTTACTCTATGAATGAACATAACAATTTTTGTGAGAAAATTATTTGTTGTCTTTCTGAAACGATACTACTTCTGGTAAATTTTTTACTTACATTACTTTACTATTCTATTGCACTATTTTCTTCATTCAATTAACAAGGCTCATTTGAACACAATGCTTAGTTATGCTAACTTATACCAACAAAAATGTACAATTTAGAAAAATCATTTTAATAATCAAATAATCAAAAATGCGTTTATTTGGCAAATACTTAATACTTTCCCACAAATTCGAGATGCACACAGGAAACAAAGTCTGAGCCATAACATTCCGTGTTACCAATATTAACAAGCTTCAAATGAGTCGACTATTATCAAAGCCGGCAATGTGACTTTTGGACAATTATTGGTAAATCAGAAAAACGAATTATTGACTTTGTATTCTATTGGCATTCACAAAACTCTTCTGAACGACATCTTAGATAAATAACAGGTTAACTATTAACCTTTATTTAATGCAGGTTTTGAACCGTATTCTTTGAAGGAGACGATTATATTCAAATCAATCTGTATTGACATATCAATAACATTTTTTTGTCCAAATGCACAGATTGCCACCTTTGATAATACACGACTCAAATAGAGTCCTGTTTATTTTAATGTGAATTTACAAACAGCCCTATTATGATAACCATGCAAATTATGTGTATTTATTTACACATCTTAAATTTACATCTTAATTCGATAGCTAGACAGACCTCTCGCGATAGTGTCAGACTGCGTGAAATATTCTAAATACGATGAAAAGGAAACCAAAGTTACTTCCGAAATTACAAACAGATTAAAAGATAAAACGCAATGTTTATCATTAAAATCAGACCGTAATAAGAAAATACAACTTTTACATTTAGTACAATTTTGAAAAATATCACTTTATCGTGTAAATTACATTATTATAATTTCTACTTTTTATTTAATTATGTAGTGGATTATTTTATGTCTTATACATATTCTTTATAATGACGTACAGTTACTGATATTTTATTCGTAATAACGAAGAAAAAAAAAACCATTTTTTGTCGTTTACGTCATGTTAATTTTACAAAAAAAAAAATTTTAGAAAAACAATTACTTTTCAACAAATTAAAAAAAAAAAACAGGCACAGTTAAAAATAAAGCATCCCTTACACATCTAAAATTGTTTAATTTTAAACTTAGTCTAAGGGAATTATATACCTATAACATAAAATTACAACCCATGCTGCGTCGAACTGAATACATAAAAAGTATTGTATTAAAAAAAATTAAAGTTCGTATCAACAAAAAAGAACGTTTAGAATTATAATGTGTAAAAACTGCGTCGACGCCAGTACGGGATCAATTAATCTAATTTTCGTTTGGAGTGGTGTTTCTTACTAGATGTGTAGGATGCGGCCGGGCTCGTCGCTCACGATGATATAAGCTGAAAATAACAGTCTTTAAGAATCCTCAATAATCATGTTATAAAATTAATTAAATACAGATCTCAATTTCGAAATTTTGTTTCATCAATATATCGAGCACAAGTTACAATATATGGGCCAATCAATACTCATAATCCAATAAAACAATTTGAAACTATATATATTTTAATTTATTGTAAATAAAATCCAATTTAAAGTGTTATTGGTACATGAAAAACAGTATTCAATTTATAAATGTATTTGTAAAACAAAAACTTGAGGAAAACATGCAAAATAAAATAAGCAAAAAAGTCTACCTTGTAAAGTAAAGCGGGTGTCTATCCGTTCCACTTCATTTTATTGTTTTTTTTTTTTTATTATTATTTTTAATTAAACTTTTATTTTCATAATATATTATTATTGTAATAATATATAACTATGTCCTTTATAAACTATAGGTATACTATGTAGACATCTACACTGCTCCCTTAACTCCTAACATCTTAAATACACTGCAACAAACAAAACAAAATAAAAATAAATAAAGTTTTCAAACATGCATATTATGTGGTAGCGAATGACATCTAGGTCATATGGAACAATTAAATTAAATATAGATTTATATGTTTAGCTATAATTCAAAAGACAATGAGTAAACCTTGTTCGGTTACCATAGAAACCTATTGTAACTGCAATAGCTCTGACCCAGCACTGTACGTTTATGATATAAACATGCAAAACAATAATAATTTGACAAAGTTTGAACGGTCGACAATAAAGCATGTGTGCCGTGCGTGTTACAGAGGTCGTGTAATATATATAATAATATAACTCTTTATTTAACACCACATGTACAGAAAAAACTTAAAAACAAATAATCAACGGTGACATATATTGGCGGCCTTATCGCTAAAAGCGATCTCCTCCAGGCAACCTTGCAGGGAGAGGAATTAGCGAACTGGACGGTGCTATATCATAATAAACTTAGATAAAAATATATACTTATATGTATACACATGTGAAAAATAAATACAATATAAGATAGACTTACATCGATTAAATACAAATAAATACTAAAAATATGCAAGTAAATACAAAAGAAGTAGCAACTTGTAGTTATATCGTAGGAGTCATATTATTGTGCAAGTTAGTGTGATTTTAATCTGAACTTGAAAATTTCCGGCGAGGACGATTGTTTGATGCTTAAAGATAGTGCATTCCATAAACGGACTGCTTCAACCGTAAAGGAATGGTCATAAAGTGACGACGTCCCGTGAGCCGGAAACTTCAGCATTAAATTCTGTACTGACCGACTTGACCGTGGCCTTGATGAAGTCCTTCTTGTGCGCGAGGTCAAAGTCCGGGTAGTGGCTGTAGACCTGCTTGCAAACAGTCTTCATAGTGATCTGCTCGAGGTTCGCGCCCTCCAGGATCTGCTTCACGTACTTCTTTATTTCTTCATCCTGTAAACGTCATATTTGAGGCCGTCAGCGTAAAAGTGGCCTAAGCATATTTTTTTTATTGCTTGGATGGATGGACGAGCTCACAGCCCACCTGGTTTTAAGTGGTTACTGCTGGAGCTCATGGACATCCACAACGTAAATGCGCCACCCACCTTAAGATATAAGTTCCAAGGTCTCAGTATAGTTACAACGGCTGCCCCAGCCTTCAAACCGAAACGCATTACTGCTTCACGGCAGAGATAGGCAGGGTGGTGGTACATACCCGCACGGACTCACATGAGGTCCTACCAGTAAGTACGGATATCATTAGAAAAATTGGTACCCGCCTGCGGGATTCGAACACCGTTGCATCGCTACATACGAATGCACCAGGCGACTTATCCTTTAAACTACGATGACTTGTTAAAATATCATAGTTAGTATGGAGATAAAGAGGTTTGAATTTACTCTTACACTGCTTCGTAAGCAGTAATGATACTCGGAAAATAATGTTTACAATCTGTTGTCTATGGGTAAAACTGGGGATAGGCCGGTTTTCCATCAAAATTTTAGGTTTTAAATAAATTGCAATATAAAAGCGCGAATATGAAAAATTGTGGGTTAGGCCACTTTTGCGCTGACGGCCCCATTTGTAGTTTTACAGGAACCTCGTATTCACTGAAGCTTTGATCTAAAATTGCTCCAGCTAGACTGGAAGATTTAGTACACTAGTTACCAGCACTAGTGATAAAATACGGACTATCTAATATGACTTATTGTAAACTAGTACGTAAAATTTGTACCAATTTTTCTAATGAAATAAGTACTCGACAAGTGTTTACGATTGACTTCCACAGTGAAGGAATAACGTGTAATAAAAATCAAACCCGCAAAATTATAGTTTGCGCAATGACTGGCGGTAGGACATCTTGTGAGCGCGCGCGGGTAGGTACCACCACCCGCCTATTTCTGCCGTGAAGCAGTAATGCGTTTAGGTTTGAAGGGTGGGGCAGCCGTTGTAACTATACTGAGACCATATAAGTTATATCTCAAGGTGCGTGGCGCATTTACGTTGTACACAAGCTCTAATAACCACTTAAGATCAGGTGGGCTGTGAGCTCGTCCACTCATCTAAACAATAAAATAATAATAAAAAAATGTTATTTTCAGATTACGATAAACACAGAAATAAAATCTTACAGTAGGCGGTCGTTTAGCCTTCTTGTCGGTCGGCGCGTCCGAGTCGTCTCCGCTCTCGTCGTCGCTGGCCTCCTCCTCGTCGTCATCCTCCTCGCTTCCGTCGCCAGACTCTTCGTCGGACGAAGCCTTCTTCCCCTTCTTGGCCGGTCGACCTGCTGCGGCTTTACCAGCTACCGCCTTCTTTTTAGCTAAATTAAGTATTTTTATTGTGGTTATAATTAAGAAAGATTGAACTATATTATTCTTCTAACAATTCATATGTTGTAAATAATAAAACGTATGTGAAATTTAAAAGTACTAACACGACCGCTACTAATAGGGGCAGGCGACTTTAGAAAAGTATGATCGCGTGAAGCGGTAAAGCGTTTTTTTTTTAGTATTTATTTATTTTTCATGTTTTAGTTGAATTTCAATTTTTTCATTATTTTTTTTAATATTGATTTGTCATCGGTCCTCGATAAATCTACAAAGTTTGAATAAAATCTGGTCGTTTAAAGTGGGTCAAAATCGCGTCTAAAGGAGTCAGTTACAAACATACATTCAAGTGAAGCTAATATAAAGCGTGTAAAAAAAGAAGTATTTTTAATATAGTATTCTAATATTTATATAAACTCATTACCAGGTGGCGTAGGTGCTTTCCGTTTTACGGGCGTTGCTTTAGAATTCTTTGCGACCGGACCCTTGCGTCCCTTAGCTACCACCGATGGCCGTCCTCGCTTCGCTTTAGGCTCCTACAAAACAAAACAAATCTATATTACCTTTCCTTATTCTGTCGCTTAATACGTCTAAGACAGGACACCCGTTGAAATCCATATTAAATATAGTAAATTCACTGATCAGTGTATTAAATGTTGGTTCAAACTTATTGACTATATTATATTAATTACTTCAGGTTATTTTGACATGAGTTCCGAAGTATTAAAGGAACTTCCCTACAATGTACAGCTGGTGAGATTTTGCTTGTAGTACGACCCCACCTGAATTTAATTTTACTGGTGGCGGTAGGACGTATTGTGAATTCGCACGGGTCGGTACCACCACCCTGCCTATTTCTGCCGTGAAGTAGTAATGCGTTTCGGTTTGAAGGGTGGGGCAGTTATTGTACTGTAAAAACGGAGACTTTATAACTCATGCCTCAAGGTTTACGTTATAGGTCAATGGGTTCCAGTAACCACTTAACATCAGGTGGGCCGTGAGCTCGCCCAAGTAACAAAGCAATAAAAAATAAATAAAAATAAAGCGATTACCTTAGCCGTAGAGTTTAAAGCACGTCCTACCACAAGTACCTAATATAATATAGAAATTTTACCTTCCAATAAAATTTGTATTATGTTTCCTAAGACGTCCGAAGTCCATTATGAGAGTACATCGTATGATTTCCACTGCAGGTCGCTAAATTTGACTACTTCCGTTTCCTAAGTCCCGCCTACAGCGCCCTCTATAACGTCTGGAACCGAACCAACAAGCAAAGACAAGCCGCCATATTTGTCATTGTTCGGCTCATAATGATGGATGTAGCCCCAGGAAGACATTATCTGGACTTCGGACGTCTTAGGAAACATAATACAAATTTTATTGGAAGGTAAAATTTCTATATTATGTGTTCCGTTTGACGTCCGAAGTCCATTATGAGAGACTGTTTGTTATCTCCTGGTGGCTTGTATTTGAAATAAAATAATATTTATTTAAAAAGCAACAATGTGACTTATTGTGTTTAATTAAGCAAAGCTTAAATTAAACACATAATTTAAATTAATTGAAAGTAACCGTATAATATTACCCACTTAATTCAAATCGACCTAATAAGATTTAGGACGAAAATACTGAGAAAGATTTCTCAGAATTTATATCAGTGTTTGATGCATTAATAATAAGTTTTTGATAAAACTTTCTAAAAGTATGCTCATGTTGTCAGTTAGCAAAATATCATTAATTTGGTAATTTCCTACCCAGTTTAAAGTTTTCACCACCGCTCTACAGCTTCCAACTGAGGCCTGAATACCTGAGTCTCCTAAAAGACTTTTAGCCAACTACTAATCCTCGCTGCAGTAGCTGGCTTAGTGGAGCCTTTAGTTGCTAAGAATAGATTACTAATATTCCCACTGGTTTGCTGTGTCATATTCACTAGATTGCGTAGCCAGTATACTGCATCGATGATCGATTGGTCAGGAGCAGCCACGAATGTCCAACTGGACTGTTGGTGTGAAGATCAATTAGTTTTCGACCCAAATATCGGTAATTTAGACGGTGCAGGCTTTGTCAAGGAAATAGATTTCAGTATGTTTCACTGTCGGGCTCGAAGCTATTTTTATATCCGATATAGTTTCACAAACGGACGCTGTATAACAGACTTATAAACTAGTATGGTCCGGTAGGAGAGACCATGAGATAAATACAGATAACAGAAAAATTTAGCTACATTTGCTAATTCGGGTACACGAGAATTAATACATTTTCTTGACAAAACCTTACCCCTTATTCCAAATAGGGGCGTATGTTCTTATCGTAGACTCTCTCCAGCACGATAATAGTAAGTTTCTCTCCTGCCGATGTCCATGTCCCTGTCAGCGTGTTCCACCCAAAATGAGCCAAGCTTCCAGGTGTAGATTGCTGACTTGGCCTGGCGGTAGCATTGTCAGTGTCCACCAGACTGATGTTCAGATCTCTGAGCTTCTTGAGTCGCTTGAGGGCAGGTGATTTCAGGTGTGGCCTCCACAGGGGCTTCTTGCACTTGGGTACCACTAGTATGTACCGACCTGAGGTTGAGTTGAGGTGATCCAGCACTCTGGATATCAGACAGCGGCGGAAACGGCCATCCTAGTCAGTAATGCCAAGATCTGCTGAACGCGTTGTAGAGGCGGGCGTTCGAGTTTTGCTTTGATGGGTAGACGAGCTCACAGCTCACCTGGTATTAAGTGGTCACTGGAGCCTATAGACGTCTAGAACGTAAATGCGCCATCCACCTTGAGATATAAGATCTAAGGTCTCAAGTATAGTTACAACAGCTGCCCCACCCTTCAAACCGAGACGCACCACTGCTTCAGGGCAAAATACCTACTCGCGCGGACTCACAAGAGGTCCTACCACGAGTTTCAATAAGTCTTGAGTAACAGTTTGTTGCCCGTGAGTGGTCCGAGACGCGAACAAGTTCCCCACAGGCTAAGAATAGCCTAGTGGTTGATTTTTCTGTGAGATACCACTCCAAGCCGCCGCGATTGCGTAAGAGGTGGTCGGCTTCAGTGTTGTACAGTCCCGGTAGGTGGTGAGGGAGAAGTACAACTTTGAGGTGGTCTATTAAGTTTAGCAATTTTCCAGTCAGATCTAGCAATTATCGTGACCGGGTTCCTCCCTCGTTCTTTATGTAGGAAAATTCTGTTCTTTATTTACAAGGGCTCCCCACTGAATGTCCGACGCGTCGGTGATGACGTGGTTCGTGGCCATTCTCTGTGGATGAATTGGTGTCCTCTGACTGACTTTCTCTAACCACCAATCCAGCTCTGTACGTACCTCGTCCGAATACTGCTTTGGTAAATGAGGATACCTCCTGAGCTTGTTGCTGTGGTACTGCAAGGACTCGGCAAAGCAACTTTCCCCGGTGGGTGATGAAAGTCGCAAAGTTGAGATATCCTAAGAGGCTTTGCGCCTGCTTTAGGTTCCAACCGCCGGCAGCAAATCGCACGAGCAAATTCTTGGGCAGGGACTATGTCTTGGATTTGGTGTCCCATACGATTCCCAGAAAGTCTATCAAGCTGTGTCATAACCGGTTGCTGAGATGGGTCGAAGAGTTCACAGCTTACCTGGTGCTAAGTGGTTACTGGAGGCCATATACATCTACAGCGTAAATGCCGCCACCAACCTTGAGATATGAGTTCTAAGGTCTCAGTATAGTTACTTGAGATTTCAACAAGTCTTTTGCCCTTGTAGGCAGACGAGCATACGGCTCACCTGAAGGTGAGTAGATACAGTCGCCCATGGACTTCAGCAACGCCAGGGGCAGAGCCAAGCCGCTGTCTACTGCTTAATTCTCTCCACAAGCCTCGTTTGGAGAAGGACATGTCACAGTGCTCGGGAAACACCGTGGAGGGAGCTCGTTCCATAGCCAGATGGTACGTGGCAAAAAAGACCTCTGGAAACGCACTGTCAATGAACGCAGCGGTTCCAGATAATATGGATGAGCTCTGCTCCGATGGCGGGAGGTGTTCTGCCCTGGTGTATAAGCAGATAACCACTAATCGCAGACCCTTCTGGCGAAGTATTTCGGCTATTCAGTTTGTGATTGAAGCAAAAATCCGCGGTGGTGCAGCTAAGCCATATCATCTAAAGTAGACGACCCTGATAACTGATCCCGACAGACATATCATCTAAAGTAGACGACCCTGATAACTGATCTCGAGAAACCTCATTGATAGATGATAATAGGCCTGGCTCAAATCCAGTTTGACATTCCAATCTGTTATAAACATTGGGAACTCTTTTATGGTGGAAAAGGTGAAAACGACTGTTTTATGTACTTGTTCAATGCCTTGAGGTTGAAAATTGTTCGATTTTTTATTGGTCTTGGGAAGTATGAAAAGAGGAAATATGAAAGACGGTGTCGGGGGTGCCGGTTCTAAAACTCTATTGAATTAAATTTAGGATTTTGATTGACATCAAGTTATTATTAATTTCAATATTACGTTTGGTGGATCGAGTCCAGGTGTTTCGATATAGTTTAGACATCCACCTGAAAATGCTGTTAAGTAATTTATTTTTATTTCCTGATTTTCGTTCCACTTTGTACTTGTTCCCCCCTCCCCCCGTTTTTCTTGCTGAGGAATTATTTGGATAACATCGCTCAGAATATCTGTTTTCGGCCTCTTTAGATGTATTGGAATGTGGCCTAGCTCGACATGGCTTTGCATTGGCAGTACAAGCCGAGGGTTCCGGCGATGCGGGCCGGATGCGAGTAGCAGATGGTGCCGCTTTTGTAATTTATCAATACCACCAATTTTCTGTATATATGCCAATAATAAGTTGGGGTTAAACATATAATCACAAGAAGATATTTTCTCTACATCTTCCCTGATATATCTATCCTTCAATTTCTTTAAGAGGTATCTACGACGCTATCGTATAACCTCGGCTCGCTTACCGAAAATTATTTGAAGGATATCGTTAGAAACTTTTATAGGCGAAATCGTTACCGAATAGCGGTTTAAGCTTTTCGTAAATGATTAAGCTGAACATTCGCTGAATTTGACCAGTCGGCAAGGTTTTGTATGGCAGTATAACGCATTCGTTCTGTGCTAAAAGAGCATTAGATAACGCAGGAAAAAAATATTTTTTTTTTTTTTTTTGAACCTCTGATTAGCGCACCGCGTTCCAAGTCGGCTAGTCAAATCTTTGCATATCTAGTTCTTTTATAGAAACGCTCAAATTTCAAAACCTACCCGCTTCTGGTAACGGACGGTCTGGTGGTGGACGTAAATCGTCGTTGTCTAATTTCGATTAGAAGTTGAAACCAGATCAGACATTATTATTATAAGATGTTGGTATTTGTAAGTGTAAAGGCGGGACCACTGGTGCACGACCAGCAATAGCATGATTCGAAGTTAAAATATTATTCACATGACTCACCCATTATTGCGACAGTAAGTCAAACCTTTTATTCAGATCTCGCAACCAGTCACGCTTTCGAAGTTTTCTTGCTGGTCCCTCATTTTATTTTCCGACGAACCCGAAAAAATATCCGAAGAAATCGAAGAACTATCCTCACTTAAATTTTACTTTGAAAAGGCACGATAACCTCGTCACTCATTGTAGAGCCTTGGAAGTTTCACGAAACGGAAGATAATCATAACACTTGTTTGAAACAAACTTTCTACTTCAAATCTCGAAAGTTGCTTATAACATTTTAAATTATTAACTTCTTAAAATATTAACGACTGCACGTGGGAAAAAACGACGCAACAATGACAAATATGGCGGCTTGTCTTTGCTTGTTGGTTCGGTTCCAGACGTTATAGAGGGCGCTGTAGGCGGGACTTAGGAAACGGAAGTAGTCAAATTTAGCGACCTGCAGTGGAAATCATACGATGTACTCTCATAATGGACTTCGGACGTCAAACGGAACACATAATATGGATTTATGGGCATAATTATAGAATTCCGCCTGCAAAGTTATCTTTCTGATCGTATAGTGCTGATAAACATATACAAAAGCCCCTTACATCTGATTCCTCTCCGTCGCTACCGGACTCTGCGTCGCTTTCACTCTCAGATTTTTCACTTTCCTCGTCGCTTTCGGACTTTGCTCGTCTGCCGCGACTCGGTTTAGCCTGCTGCTTATAAACAAATTTAATTGTTAAAAAATTATAAGTGTGTATTAAAAACGCCTTGTTTTCGAAAGCGAAGAAATGGTACCACTTACTATGTTAGAGAGTTAGTTATACAAAGTACGGATGGCGTCAAGAGCATATAATATAGATTGGGTGAAGAAGTTTTCCGTCAGATCACAACTGATTCCACTTATAGTTAACAACTATTATGTTATCTATACTGAATGAAATTATCTTTTTATGATTGAGTGAAGTTTTTCGGTTTAAGTTCACATTTATAATTTATTTATTTATAAATTGTTTTTTTCGACAAGTTTTCTAAATGTGTATTTTAATTTTTTTTTAATTCATGTCATTAATTGATTTAGCGGTAAATTGCACAGTATTAAAATTCCGACAAATAACATAAGCTGTTAAGTATTCGAACTATCGGAATTCTTAAAATGAATATAACTAAACGAAATAAAAAAATATTATATTAAATTATTATAATTTTTTTGGCTTGCTGAAACCGAAGAAGTCGACTGACCTTTTGGCGGGAATGCGAGGAGCAAAGTTTTATGAATTATTTATTTTGTAAATTTACTGTTTCTTCAGGTTTCAACGTGTAATAATGGTGGTTAATTGACCCTTATCATTTTTGGAAGTGCACAAATGTGGTAAAATGAAACAAAGACGCTGGACATTGCTTCTTAAAAAATTCAATGGAATCTAGTAAATAACCATTATTTTGCTGAAAGTTTTTCATCCCATCTCGTTTCTAAATGAAAAATGAAAATTTCATCCGAATTGATTAAAGTATCAAATTAATCAACTTCCTTTCATTTCGCTTCATTTAATTTTTCATATACCGGCGTTTATATATGTGGTACAAGAAGCGAATTGCCATAGTTAAAAAAAGAAGAAGTAATCGACTGAGTTCTCACGTCAAGTTAACACTTGTTTTACTTCCTAAAACACTAATGGATCCTGTACCAAAGAGAGTCCTGACTAGAGAGGCTAACCTTTCCTTTCTTCCCCTTGCTGCTGCCCTTCTTGGAGGACCGTTTGGTGGGTTTCCCGGCGGATCGTCTCCGCGGCGCACGTTTCTTCGCGACACCCTCACCGGCTTCAGGATCAAAGTCCGAATCCGCCTCCTCCGAGCCACTCGGGTTGAATGAACCCTACATACATAAGTTTTTTTTTAATTATATCAAAACTATCTAAGACAAAAGATTAAGGTATGATAACATACCAATTATCTGATTACACATTCAGCAGTATTATGAATGTCCTCCCGATATATAGATATAGTGAAGTTATCAGTATTTTTGCTTGTAAAAACTTAATATTTTGACAAAATAACTTGAACAACTTATCTTAAGCACAATATAATTATATTACTATTTCAAAATAATTATTTTGAAATAGTAATATCAATATATAATAGTAGTTATAGTCAAAATAATTATTTTGAAATAGTAATATCAATATATAATAGTAGTTATAGTCAAAATAATTATTTTGAAATAGTAATATAATTGTTTTTAGTCACAATGAACGATTCTTGCATCTGTAAATTAAATATACCAATCAATGAGTACTATAAAATGTATTAAACTTACGTCTGAATCTTCGGAACCTTCTTTAGTGGGCTTCGGCCCTTTGACTTTCGGTTCTGGATCAGTTTCATATTCTTCATCAGAGTAACCTAAAAATACAATTTTCATTACAATGTGTAGCTTATAAATAAAAAAAATAGATTACATTTTGCAAAATAATGAACAAGTTATGTAGTCTTCATTACAAATCATCATCATCATCATCATTATTATCCTGCCCTTCTTCCAGTCACCTGGGGTTGGCGCAACATGTTTTTTCCTTCCATACTCTTCTATCATATACCATTTCATCGCTCTTACCCATATCGTCTTTCACGCAATCCATCCATTTCTTCTTAGGTCTACTTCTTCCGCTATATCCTTCCACATTCATAGGTAACATAAATATATAGCCTAAAAAATTTATCGCGCGTTTCACTTCACAGAGACATAGATAGATAGGATTAGTTACCTCTGTTATGCACCTTGACGGCGGCGGACCTCCGGGGCCGGCCGCCGGGCGTGGAGGTGGGGGCGGGCGGGGGCCGCGCCACGCCGCGCGCGTGCGGACTGTTGGCGGTGGGCTGCTGCAGGAACCCCACCAGCCGCCCCGCCAGCTCCGACGCCGACCCTGTGCACACACTCGGCATATACTACATGTACGACTATCGTCAGTAAATAACGACGCCAAATCCATTCACTCGTTTGATGAAACCAATTGGAAGACACCTATTATTATTAATTTAATATCAGAATTCTTCACACATCTATCAAGAACATGAAGACCTTCAAGAAACAGTTTTTTTATTATCTTTTTATTTTTTTTAATTACTTCAAGATTCCTTTTTTGTAATTTTCCTATTTACCAATAATAGAAAATAAATTTTAAATTCGTAGAATTTATAATGCAACTGCAAAAAAAACGTCGGTTTTCGCGTTTCGTAGACATAATTAAAACTACTCTTACTATTTAATTTAGGGTTTTTAGTGCATTACATTATTTTCTTATTATTTCAGTTAAAAATGAAACGTAAAGATCTAGAAATATTTAATACTTAGACGTCCGCGACCACGATAACTGTAAAATATTTAAAACGTAATGACAATAAAAACGCTAAATTAAACAGTAAAAGTAGTTTTAATCATGAAAAGATTTCCCTGTCATGACATGTCACAACAATGGTCAATGCGAGCAGAGATCACTATTTATCGTAGGTCGTTACCTATAAGATAAAGGACGATCTACAAACCTACCAAAACAATGAACTACAAGATGTAGGTAAGGTCAAACTTGATATCAAAGCACATACATTTTACCAGCCCTTTGTTGTAAATAGTACCAGTTTTACGGAAGGTTTAAGGAAACCGTTTCGCAATTCGAAAAGATTACCGTTTATAAAATCGCGTCAACTACTTTATAGCAACAGACGTATGATTTCTAATAAAAACTAATTATTGTCCTCTGTGCGTATCTAAACCGATTTTGATCGTAGTGCGACTCGGTCTTACAAGTTATAGATTTAGAAAATTCATTCGTTTCGTGACCCGCAATCGGAAATCTCACTGTGGTAGAAGAAGCATTGAATGAAGTGCAAAAACATTTTATTATTATTGACTTATCAAACACAAATACTTCTTGTCTTCTTGTCGCGTCTTCGTTTTTAGGATAATACTCATAATATCTTAATGTTACAACATTCCATTTTGTACAAAGCAAACATTTATTCTCAACAATCACAAACGAAATAATATACAAAATTACAATTCTGATTAGAATCAAAACTTGTATAATTCTAGTTTACTATTTACTAGAATCACTTTTCGTTCTCAGCGAATAATAAGATTATATATAAGGCTTCCTTGGAAAACTATCTTTATAATCATCATTTGTTTCATGTGTTATCAAAAAAACTAACCTTTTTTATCCAAATCAAGCATTTCGCACATTGTACGCAACTGTTTGGGTTCCATCTTGGTGGTCTCCTCCAGTTTAGCCTTGTAGTCGGACGAGCCGATTGCCCATTCGTAGCCTTTGAACTTCTTGATGTTGCGTTTAACATTACGATCCAGGCAAAGTTGCTGCACAGAAAGTTACTCATTAATTTAACTAACATTAATTAATGTAATTAGCATTTCTATGTAAGTATATAAGCTTTGACACACAATGTGTTTAATTCAGTAATCATATTATTATGTTTCGATTCAACAACAGTGTTCAACAATATTTTTCTTTTGGTAAATTTGAATTAAAAACTATTTTGTAAAAAAAGCGTGGGGTGCATAATATCAATAATTATAAATATTTTATGAACAGATATGAGCAGAAGGGTTATTTTAATAATATCATGAAAAGCACCCCCCACGCTTTTTTACAATAAAATCATTTTTTCTTAACTATTTTTATTTCATATTTATTAAAATTTATTTTCTATTTTTTAGTTGGATTTTCTATAAAAGCGTATTTTCTTAGTTTTTTTAAACTATTATTTATTTTTCATGTTTTAGTTGAATTAAATATTGAATTGACATCGGTCCTTAATAAGTATACCAAATTTCGAGTTAATCTGACGTTTTGAACGGGGACAAAATCATGTTCAAAGATTCCGTTACATACTAGCATACACACGTCTGAAGCTAATAAAAGCGTATTAAAAATGACAGCTCACCCCATACAAATACTGATGTAGTAGTTTCTGATCTTGGGTCTTGAATCGCGACAACGATACTTCCACATTGCTGATGTGCCCGAGCGGGATACCTTTTCCAGCGGGTAGCGGTACCGGCGGCTCCGTAGGCTAATAACATTTTTAACAATTTGTACAAGCCTAAATCACAACTAATTCAACTTTTAATATGTAACATGCCAAAACAGATAAAGTATATTTGTTTTACCATTTCAACAGATGAATTTAGGAAAGCTGTACTAAAGTTTATTCTGTATCTACTACCAAAATATGCTGTTAACTATTTTAACCATTTAGGCAGGTAATGAGTTCTTGAAATGAGATGATACAAATGTATAGAGAATGCACACGAACCTCTCTCTTGGGCTTGGGTTTAGGAGCTTCCTCCTCCTCTTCTTCCTCTTCCTCCTCCTCTTCTTCGTCCTCTTCACCTTCATCATCATCACCTTCATCGTCATCGCCCTTTGCTTTTTTTGCCGGCTTCTTCACTCTGCAACAAAAAAGACATTGACTAAATTTTTCTTGAATATTGCAAAAATATATATTAAAGTATGCATGAATAATTCAATTTTTTAAGTATGATAACAGTACTGGTAAATTGAAAACTTTTTGATGTAGGATGGGATTAACTGTCGAATCAAACATAAAGAAAATGATATCACTGACATTTTTGTTGGAACTTCCGAGCTGGATACTGGATAGACTTTCTCTGCTCTGTACACACTCCATACTTCAACAGTGAGCTTTGTCATACAACAGTTCTTAATAGTATTTGCTTTAGTGTATACAGTAATTTGAATAATGGAATAAGAAACATCACACGCCTCAATGTTATAAGACCAGCTCTGTGACCAGTAAGTCTTACTATACTACAACTATATGAACACTACAGTAGAGCAGTATTTATTTATTTGACAATTTCTTTTGTTTTCATAACTTTCACATGGATCGATCATCAGTACATTTTGCTAATTAATATGTCTCTTGTCAATCAATATACATTCGTTTAATACAAAGTACTCACTTATCCTTGGTTTTCTTGTCCTCCTTTTCATCATCTTCATCTCCTTCCTCTGGCTCCTCCTCCTCCTCTTCCTCTTCCTCTTCTTCGTCATCCTCGTCTTCTTCCTCAGTATCCTACTCATACGAATTTCATTAATTAAATTCTTAGTAGCAAGCAAAATTACAAAATCAATTTATTGCAGAAAACTGCATGTTCCAATTATGAGTTTTTAAACATTGTGATAGAGATACCACCTTTTACTAGTGGCAGGACCTCTTGTGAGTTCGCACGGATAGGAACCACCACACTGCTTATTTCTGCCGTGAAGCAGTAATGCGTTTCGGCTTGAAGGGTGGGGCAGCCGTTGTGACTATACCGAGACCTTAGAACGTATATATATCTCAAGGTGGGTGGCGCATTTGCGTTGTAGATGTCTATGAGCTCCAGTAACCACTTAACACCAGGTGGGCTGTGAGCTCATTTACCCATTTAAGCAATAAAAAAAAAAGAGGAACTACTAACATTAGCTTCATTTTATTGCTGATAAAAATCTAAAAAAAGATAAAAAAAAAGATAAAAAATAAATTTATGGATATTCTAGATATCTCATAATTTTATAGCGTTCATAGAAAACGGAGGATTCTGTGAAAATGTCCTTTATCAATTCAATCAAAGCCGTATTCCATACGAGTTCTAGGCTCTGTCCGTTCTGTTCCCATAAGACAACATTACTATCACTACGGATTAAAATGCACTATTCGACAAAGTTGAGTGATCGTGAATAATGTACCTCTTTCTTAGGTTTCTTCTTAGGGGGCGCTTTCTTTGCGCCCTTATCATTACTCTTCACATCGTCTTTTTCATCTTCATCGTGTGTCTCACCATTCTCCTCCTAAACACAATTTTTTAAATTTTAATCAAAATAATCTACGCTAGCAGTTACTGGCTGAGATTAGTTGCCGTTATGATGTATGCAGATCTTACCTAACTCCTATACTCAAACGCTAATATTCAGCTCTACCAATTATTTTTGTTAATATTATATCAAAAGCCAACAAATATGCTTATGCAAATGCGTATTTATTCTACAATTCCCGAAACCTAAAAAGGAACAATGTGATCCTGTAACTTATATATGTATACATAAAAAGGAAGACACAACAGTTCTGTTTCAGATTCTTCTCTGTCTGTCAACCTATTTTCTTTTTTTGTAGTGGCTATACACGAGTTGTTGGTGTTATCAATGAAAAAATTGGAAACAGTTACCATTTCTTTCCACCTTTAAAAAACGAAATGTCAATAACAAAATGAAAGAGGAAATGTATAATAATTAGTATAAAATGAATCTCTTGACGTGTCTGATGTCAGTGACTTGTCGGATTTCGACCAGTGGTCAAACACTACCCACTTAACACTAGTAAGCGTAAAACGATATATGTACATTTGCTGAACTAGGTATAAATAGTGTTGTAACATTTTAAATAACTATAAAGCTGAAGAGTTTGTTTGTTTGAACGCGCTAATCTCAGGAACTACTGGTCCGATTTGAAATTCTTTCAGTGTTAGATAAGCCCATTTATTGAGGAAGGCCATAGGCTATATAACTTCAGGCTAAGACTAATACAAGCGGAGCACCAATAAAGAATGTTTCAAAATCGGGTTTAGAAACGGTTAAAGTTTCGCTAAAATAATATATGACAGAATTGTTTCCCTTTAAAAGATCTAAAAAAAAACCGCCACAGCATATGGGCTGGCTCACTATAACGTTTTTTATGCTAAACAAATTTGTTCTAAAATAAAGCATTATTTGTGAATTATTCCACGCGGACGAAGTCGCTGGCAAAAGCTAGTACTTTATATTTCGTAAGCCCCAATTTTAAGCCAGCTGACATCAGCTGGTTTTGTGGAATGCAAAAATCATTGTTACAACAATTTTCCAATTACAATCAATTTTGATTTTTGCATACTGTGCATTCACTTCATTTGCTCCACAACCTGTGTCAAGTATCATACCTAAAATGTCCGACATATCCATTTTTACATTTTTCAATCAAAAATAATATTTGTATATACATTTTGCATAACATTAACGTATTACTAAATATTCACTGCATCCGGTTCATAACAACATTTGATGCTTGTTACTTCCTCATTCACATTTCTTTAGTGAAAGTTGTCTCTTAAAGAATTTCGCCGGTACACATTTATTACTTGACCAAATATTATTACCTAGCTCAATTTATACTTTTTTATGTTTAATAATCATATAATGTTCATAGAACGAAAGTGTGAATGTCCTAAATAATGGATTGAAAACATTAAAGGCAAGTAAGCAATATTGACTGTTTACCATCTTATAGTTAAGTGGGAATAGAGTTTGATATTTTTGAGTCACACTTGACTCCAGTAATCAATTAATATTGAATAATTAATTAGTTATTTAATAATAAATGTCCGTCTTAGAAAATTAGAAGAAAAACAAGATCCTCCTGTAAAGCAGCAACCTCATTATTGGTCATTTGCGGTTAATGTTCGTGAGTTTCTCCCCGGATCTTCTCAGTGGGTCGCGTTTCCGATCCGGTGGTAGATTCTGCGAAGCACGGCTCTTGCTAGGGTTCGTGTTAGCAAAGTCATCAGATTTGAGCCCCGTGAACTCACCTACTAGTTAAGGCGAAGCTGATATAGCCTCTCAATGCTATCAGCTTAGGTAGGATAAAAAAAAATCGTTTTTGAGACTTTTGTTTACCTTTTTAGTATCACTATCGGTTTTATCCTTTTCATCTTTGGAGTCATCACCGCCGGTCTCGTCATCCTTACCGTTGGCTGTCGTCTTTACGTCACCTGCGTAAGAAAGACAACATTTTGTCAGGACAAGAACAAAACTTTGTAAAATTTACTTTTTACATACTAATACGTACATAAACATTAGTATTTTAATTGCTTATATTGAATATATTTGGTGTAAAAATACCCTAGGTACTTAAGCGGCGCATACATGTTTAATACTACACGAGCGTAATTGAATCTTGAACTTATCTGTAAACTAATTACAAAAAAGTATCAAATATAAAATATAATTTGAAAATAAATCTATTTATCTATTTTAAATTTTATATTTATTTATTACATTTACCATGACAGAAAACCAAGAATTGTAAAGAAACAGAATATATGTATTTGGTTTTGATTTATCATAAATTTTAGCGTTTTTTATGTATCGTGCCGAATTCTTGTAAATTTAATTCAGACTTCTATACAATACAATAAATTTAAGTGAAAACTATTTAATGTACATTACGATAAAATAGTTACTACTATATTATATAATAATATGTAGTGAAAAAAATGCAATGGTTAAATGCATTTTCTTATTACATTCCCCTACACATTTGATGATACGCTTCGCGATTGTGATAATTTATAAAATATTACATACGAAAATTACAATTAATTACATAAACTATAGCCCGTTCTACTCTCTGTTATTAGTGCATAAATAGCATATGATTTCACGATTTTATTTCACCGATAATTGTCAAAAGTCGATAAGCGGTATCTGAGGTTATACATACATACATACACATATATACTGTACATAATATAATTTAATGATAATTAATAAGCACGTGAGATAAGCATATTCGATCTCGCTCCGTTATTTAGTCACATATGATAACGACCTATCTTATTCGACACCTAAAATTTGCTTGTTTTGATTTAAAGAAATATGTTTTTTTTTTTGTTAATAAAATAATAATAATCATAATTTCAGTTCTGATGCTCTTACTGATAAGTTCTCAAACTACATACTGTTTAAGAATTTGATGTTCTCCGATTGCTAAGATGGGTGCACGAGCTTACCGCTCATCTGGTTTTGATATCCGGAGCCCATAGACAGTGCCTACATGAATGCCGCCACCCACCTCGAAACATGAGGTTTTAAGTCTAAATTGAATTATATAACGACTGTTAACGCATGGAGGTTTCACAGCAAAACTGGGCACAGTGGTGATTTACCACTATCTTTTACCACGAATTTGTCGAAGTAGGAAAACATATTTTTCCTAGTTAGCCAAATTCATACAATTACGGTAACCGTAATAAAAAATAAATAAAAAAAAACCCAACGTTCATATGATGCATTTCAGTTAATTTAAGCCCAATAAGATTTCGGTATTATGACAAAAGAATTTTAAATTATATAATAGACGGTTCTGACATTGAACAAACTTTAATGGACTTTCACTAGTGACGAAATTCTTTGCGCGTTAATATTAGATGAAAGCAGCCGTTCGATAGAGCTTTCATACATCAATGTTACATTTATTGCATGTTTACCTCGAACTGCTAATAATAAAGTTCCTGGTATTATATTAACTGGACATGCTAACAGTTAAATAGGCAACTGAGAGAGTTTATCTAACAAATACGATTATATTCATCCTTAGCAAAGCTTATTTAGATTTTTTTTGGTAATTGAGGCCTATAAAATCAAAGGCAGCTAAACGCCTTAATGTCGTAAAATAGATTAACAATGGAGCTATCATGTTTAGTTAGTTGGACACGCTTTAGTGTTTTCATGTTATAACAAATGCAGCTAAATCTTTAACAAATTCAGTTCAAAAATTTTATTTTTACTCTGTACTAAGTACTAATAAACGAAGTTTTATCATTTAAAATTCAGATTATTAGTAATACATATTCTCATTCTTTATAAATCTGCTTTAAAATAAAGAATGTCGTAGCTATCCGAACAAAGTTATTTCAGCTTCTCAAACCGGGAGTGTTTCTAACACTTGCCTTAGCAAGAGCAGTACTTCGATGGATCGGGAGGATTCGTAATGACGTGTTTAGGGCCGATTTTTGTAGTTTACCTGAATATTTGACAGACTTGGATTTAGCTGCCTATGATTTTATAGGCCTCAATTATTTGTAGATTAATTAATTGTTGAATTTATAGTAGGCAAGACATTTAATGCTTGATTTTATTGATGCAAACAACTATAAGGGTTCTGGACACTTCAGCGGAAATATTGAATTATGCGGACCGATGGCAGGCACATCCGCGAAAGACAAATTAAATCGCGAACGGAGAGCGCACAATGCACGAGAACTGTGCAGGACTTGTGTGACGAACAAACTGAATTTATCATTCTTCCTGGAACATATTTCGTGTTTATTGCGTTTATGAATTTGAAGCTTGGAGCTTTTATACATGACGGCGGTAATACTCGGTTCGCTATTATATTCATTATGTATCATTCCTTGACCTCATCTTAGGTAGACGTAATACCAATAAAAAATTAAATTACTTTACAATGTATCTTGGATTTTAAACATGGGATACATATCTCTATATATAAAAATGAATTGCTATTCGTTATTCTCGCTAAAACTCGAGAACGGCTGGACCGATTTGGCTAATTTTGGTCTTGAATTATTCGTAGAAGTCCAGGGAAGGTTTAAAAGGTGAGAAAAAATAAAAAAAGCTCGGAATTATATAAAAACAAACAATTTTGTTTTTCCTTTGATGTGTCTTTAATTTATCGATTGAGGCACTACGAAGTCTACCGGGTCAGCTAGTATTTCATGTATTTATTATATGTCATAGACTCGCGCAATAATATTTCAATGAACGATTGCAGATAGAACATTTAAGATAGGAATAATACTAAAAAAAAGATAATGGTTATGGATGTGCGTATAAACAGCACACTTCAATTTAATCCCAGGAATTAATAATCATTTTTATAGATAGTGTTTGCACAGCTTTTATTTTCGTAAATTGTTTAATAGGTACATACTTTTATTGCAATTTACATCATTGAAATCGAACAGAGCCATACGACAGGGAAATGCAGAGAGCCACCGTCACTCAAACCATGTCTTATCGGACCCTCCAGGATCACTCTCGGTGCTTTTAGGGTCTTGAAGCACTGTTAATTCTCGTCAAACGAATACGACAAAGTTTCGACGTGCAACCATGTCATAGACACAACCAATGCCGGATTTAAACGTTATGCCGCTCCTGGGCACAGGAAAAAAATCCGCCCCAATACTGGAATTTTACTTCAACTTAAAGTTTATGTTTTGTTTTTCAAAATTAAAACAACTAATTGATTGCAGAAACGTTATCATATCTTATATATTCCAAAAACATAAATATTTGTTTTTTTTTTTGTTCTAACAATTATAAATTTTGCACTAAGGGTCACTCATAATTATATTACATAAAAAAAAAACAAATTAAATTTATTTAATTCCAGAAAATAGAAAAATCGATCATTATTTTAAATGTCCAAGGAAATAAATTGATTAAGTCATTTTGATTACAATTTTTTACCAAAAGCACCAAACTTATAATTCACAAATAATGGATGATTGAATTTGTTTAATTGTCAATTAAACAGAAAATTATTAATTAATTATATTGAGCAATCTTGATAACTCTTAAAAAAATATTATCACTCAAAAATTTGCCGCCCTGGACACTTGCCCCGACTGCCCCCAGTGTAAATCCACCACTGGACACAACGAACTGCGTTTATCGTCGTATTTTCTTTGCACTAGAAGCATTTCTCTTTGTTAGAGCTAGTGTTAGCAAATTATCTTAGTTTCAGCCCGTGAACTCTCCTATCCGTCCGCGCGTAGTTATTTATAATAGCCCAGTAGGCTACCAACGATAAGGTAAGAAAAAATAATCAAAACTTTAAATTAGAATATAATACAATATCATTAAAAACATAAACGTTTAATATAATCAAATATTTTAGTTTCAAACACTACGTCGTGTCCTTGTTGCTACACATGAGTCACATTGTATTTTTCAAGCTCATCTGTCTGAATTCATTAGTAGCTCAATCGCAGATTTTTATTTTAACATTGTTGGTGGGCACATTTTCATATAAGTCTTACTAGTCAAATAAGAAGAGTTCAAAAATAGCATACGAGTTCCGTGATATCTTCGAATAGATTTGACTCAAACGGCTACGACAATCCTCAATGCCGAGTAGGGTAGAAAATAACTAAAGACGGTAGAACATATAATATGGTGAAAGTTCACATAAGTGTTTCTAACGTAGTGATAGGCTACGCATTGGTAAGTATGAATATCCTGCCATGGATTAGTCATGGATTGCGTTTCTTTTATTTTTTATTGCTTAGATGGGTGGACGAGCTAGCTGGTGTTAAGTAGTTACTGGAGCCCATAGACATCTACGACGTAAATGCGCCACCCACCTTGAGATACAAGTTCTAAGGTCTCAAATATAGTTACAACGGCTGCCCCACCCTTCAAACCGAAACGCATTACTGCTTCGCGGCAGAAATAGGCAGGGTGGTAGTACCTACCACGTATTTGAAAAGTAAGACAGTCTTTGTACCATCCAATTGAGATTGAACTTGCGCATCACAACTATTACACTGTATTGTAGTACTTACGCTGTAATCGCTATGGGTCGCATATGACTGATCGGTAACTACGCGAGCCGGCCGTAAGCTCGTCAGCACTATTAATAAGAAATCTTTCGACTTTTTAGCTGTTTACTTTGAAAATTGTGAAGCCACGATGATATTACTAAATTTTAATCGGGATACGCAGAAAGTTAATCGAAGATTCCCTTATAAAGTAAATTATCCTTATTATTTAATAACATCCATCGACATTTTCCAAATAAATATAATCTATTACTATTCCGAACCCACGAAAGCAACCCCCCAGCCATGATTAGCAAGCGGACGACATAAGCATTAACCACATTAGTACACAATAATGAATTAGTAAGGACTTCACAAAACACCCAAAACTTTTCTATAAATATAGCGAACAAGTCGCACAAACGGTGAACACGCTTGAACATAATTAAAACTACTTTTATGGTTTGTTTAATCTCATTTTTATTTTTATCATTTTATTAATTTCGTTTCCTTTCTAGCCCTTAGTTAGACGAAAAATATTATAAAAGAATCGAAGTTTTAATTATGTCTACAACTGTGAGAAAACCGGGAAAATTACTATAATATTCACACTACGTACACACAACTTTCGTGTATGCAATGGCATTACAAAGCGAACAGGACATTTTTAGTTATTAATATAGACATTTATATCTGTTTTAGACGGGTGAACGAGCACACGGCCCACCTGCTGTTAAGCGGCTACCAAGGTCATAGATATCACTACATAAACGGTGCCACCCGCCTTGAGACATGAGCTTTAAATCAAAATCGTATAGTGTAATTGCTGTACCTTAAAATTAGAACGTATTACTGTTTCGGGAAGAAAATAGGAAAGGTAGTGGAGGCCTACTCGTGCGGGCTCACAAAACGGCCCGATCATGATTACGCATTTTTATTCATTACACAATGTCATTTACTTTATCGTGAATGTCATTAGGCAACATTTGTTAGGTAAGTATATATTTAGTGAGAAAAGTTTTTACTGTTTGGGGATTTGAACTACGACATAATTGTGTCTTTAGATACGAGCTCACTGGACCTCTTATCCCTTAAGCCACGACAATTTCAAAACAATCGACATTTGGATTTGAATCTCAAATTAGTGATAATTTCAAGACATGGGATCCTTCAAACGCCAACGTATTTTATATAAATAGGCTATATCTAATTTTGAGAACCGGTGGCTTATAAATATGTGTTTACTTATTAGACATTAGATTTTACTTATTATGCATTCAACTTAGTATGCATTTAGGGAAATAGGGCTAATAATAAAATTTGGTAATTGTGTGTTTCGTATATTAAGATTATAAATAGGAACTTATTGTGAATTTGTGAGGGTACAATCATACTTATTTTTATTTACAAAAAAAAATCGTGCGTTCGAAATGTTGTTATTCGAACACAATATTTTCTTTCTAAATATTTACTACAGCTCCTTTGAATTTGCGGAATGAAGATGCCATAATTCGCAATGCTCCGGTAACCCCTTCCGATCTGGTGATCTGACTGACAATGTACTTATCTTCACCCTTTTATTTAATAGTGAACAATGTCTTTAGCATCTCTTATTGCTTCTGTTTGATAGTACTACGGGACAGAGTAGCATGATGCGTATTCTTTGATTTTTTTTTATTTATTGCTTAGATGGATGGACGAGCTCACAACCCACCTGGTGTTAAAGGGGTAACTGGAGCCCATAGACATCTACAACGCAAATGTGTCACCCACCTAGGACCCAAGTATAGTTACAAGGGCCGCCCCACCCTTCAAACCGAAACGCATTACTGCTTCACGGCAGAAATAGGCAGGGTGGTGGTACCAACCCGCGCGGACTCACATGAGGTCCTATCACCAGTAAGTACGTATTTCATTAGAAAAATTGGTACCCGCCTGCGAGATTCGAACACCGGTGCATCGCTAGATACGAATGCACCGGACGTCTTATCCTTTAGGCCACGACGACCTAAAATATATATGATTGACACACCGTCCTCCACAAAATGGAGGATCCTATTTTGTATATTATTTTAGAACTAAATTTAGCCTTCTTTTTTTTCAAAAAATCCTGTAAGTTCCATCATAAAATGCACAAAACGAGATTTAAAAAAATGAATCAGCGTCTTCCTTAACTAAGTAATAACCACGAAAATTGAGTACACTTTGAACAGGCCTCATTGTTATTAGGGGATACCAGACGTTACACTTTAAGTCCACAATAAAACCATTTCAGAGCCCAGTTTTTATTAACTGGCTGTTTTAGTAACCGTTTGGTTTTCCCTAGTACTCAGACATGGATGTTGATAGAAAAACACTTTTGACAATTTATAAACTAGAAGAGACAAACACTTGTTGAATGTCACTGTATACTCCCACCACCACCAGTCCAAAATGAGCCAGTTCTGAGGGAAGCTAGAAAACCCCTATCAGTGGGCTTTTCTTTTTTTTTGTCTTATCTTTGTGCTTTTTACTTTAACATTGACAAAAACTCCAGTATCCGTATATCTATAATTTAGTTTAATGACCCAGAATAAAAACCTCAATCATATGTAGTGCTGAATCCGCTTAACATCCATACACTTAGCATTTCTATGGAACACCAGCATTTAAAAAACTGAACCAGTCTCTGAGGGACAAGTAGGGTGGTTTATAGTCCTATAGTCTATATTATTTATATAGATATTGCAACATCTACAGTCTGTTTGTGCGAATAGATATTATTTTTGCAACAATGAAAGGCAAAAAATGGTTTAATTTAACCATATTTTCATCTCTTTTAAATAAGAATTACTTTATTTTTTTAAATAAAGTTGGATACATGTTAAAACTGGTCCTTTTTTTTTTTCAAAATGCTCATGAATCTATACATTAATGAAATATGACAAAAATGAATCATTCGAGCCTGATTTAGGTTAGTTGCCATGTAGATGAACACTGATATGCAAAAACACTGAACGGTCTTTAAGACTTTTTGGGGTACCTTCTAGATTCTCTTCTTTTGCATCTGGTTGATCTACATCAGCGTTACCTTGGGCCTCAGAATCTTGAAACCGCAGCGACTCACCCTTCGAGTCCTGGGATGACTCGTCTTCAGTTGTTTGACCATCGCCAGTACTGGATTTCTTGTCTTCATCCTGTTTAAGAAATCTTACTTAAGAAGCAATTTTATTTTTGAAGAAAACTAAGATTTATTTTTATAGTCTTCGGTCAAATATATTAAAGTCAATGAATAAAGAGAGGCTTTTGAACTCTTAAATTAAACAGAACTACGCAAAAAAAAACATTTCATGTGAAATATATAACATTTCATATGAAATTCATTTCGTGATATTAGTTTTTATTTTTATATTGGTAGAATATTTAAAATATAATTCGAAGTTATGGTTAGCTCAATATTTGGAAGCCAATGTTTTAAGCCAGTTTCAATACTAAAACTATTAAAAGGTCAAATATATTTTGTGCTATATTACTTTAATTACATTTAAATAATATTCTACTTTCAAACAACAAAATTAAATACTTAGAAATGTTGTGAATATTAGCAATAACACAATGCCAAAAACTGCAATTCTACACTATTCTATCGCTTGGCGTTGTTACTTTTGTGCCATGACAATTTCAACCTTATATCTACAGTATCAAGAAATACTTTCTATTCAAATTTGCCTACACTACTGAAGTTATACAGCTGTGTACATATAGATAGATGTATGTGCGATCATAGAAAGGAAGAATCGTGCATGTTGCACCAAATATAGGTGCTTAGCTATATATACTTATTGCCCAATACGCAAAATAACGTTTCCGGATCTGCGAAACACGGTATACGCAATGACCTGTTTAAGATTAGCTGAGAATAATATATCAATTTCATCGGAAAAAATATTTAAGGAGGTCAGCAATAAAGGCCTCGCATGCTACTTTTATTTACATCGCCGCTCGAGCACCGAGCGTGAATACTGAATAGCGAGCCCGCCAATCGGTGGAACAAAAACATCTCACGCCGCCTAAAAATTTGAATAATCGCAAGAAACTAAATATCAAGGTCAGGCGGAATTCACATCAATGTCATATAGGCAACATCGTGCACATTAACAAAGGCCCTGCAACGAAATGCTAAGGGGCGGGGGTGGTCGAAATATAACAAAACATTAAATTTATTCCATTAGAATCAGTTTCAAGAACCGATCACGTTGGCATATACAGTTTTTATTGCGAAATTTCAACTTTGATCACAACCCTTCGTGGCGTAGTTCCCGCTTTTAGCGGGAAGCGAATGTTCTGTCAGCCATGTTGAGACGCAGGCAAACATTAGTGATATAACACGGAAATAACATCACTTCACTGGTTTAAAAGCTCTCAATAGACGCGCACTAATACAAAGAAAATAAGTGTTGAAACATATTTCACAATTATACCTGATTGTCACTGATTTTTGCTTTATCGGTATCACCCGACATTTTTCCTACGAAGAAATTGAAAGCGAATTCCAAGCGTCTTCAAACACCGGACAACACAAATGCACGCACAACATAGAAAAAAAAAAACTTGCACGTTTCGTTTTCAGATTTGCAGCGGCTTAAGGCAACAGTTATCGAGTGGCTTCTTGTGCGAAGTAAAATTTAAAATCGATTTATTTTCATTATTTAGTAAAATAAACACTACTAAATGCAGTTGCGCAATTCGAGCAGTTTAAAAAAAATCCTTTTCATATTTAATTATTACGATGGGTTATGATTCAATTACATTAAGTTTAAATATAAAAGACGTCATAACGATCACAATTTCAACTCTTAGAGCATTTAACTTTAAATAATCTAAAATGAAAAAACAAAATAGATCGATATTGATTTTATTAAATATTTTAATCCTAGTGTTTGTATTCCTTTTTTGTTCTAGTGATATTTCTAAAAACTCATTGCTTAACATAATTATTTTTTTAGCATTTACATTAATGTATCAATAATCTCATATAGCCTTTAATCCATTAAGTTGAAATTTAAGTACATATGCCGATTAAATTTTATTGAGCAAATATTGTAATCTGTACTTATATGAATCAAAATTTCATTTGAGATGTAATGTAAAATTATTAAAATAAGACTCCAATATAAAAAAAAATTGTGAAAAATGTTAGGTAATGTTTAAGGGCTGCGTTTTAGTAAATGATTTATATTAAAATTGTACGGTCGATTGCAATCGTATGATTTTCCGGGACGGGAAATATTCAAACAATCTTTTTTTTTGAAATGTTTTGGACTGCTACTCAAATTGATACTGATACTTTTGTTAAAACAAAACGCTCCAGTTTTTCCATAGACACCGATTTCAACTTACAGATTATAATTAAAGGACGACTTCACTATTCTTTGGCCAGTTACGTATCCACTCATGGTGAAAGAGTTAACTATCAGCAGAGTTTCTCACATGTTAAAATTTTCTTAAAGTAGTAAGAAGGTAAAATTTGTGACCAACAGGACAGGTCCTGACGCGCACTGATAAGTAGGAACTAGTCTATGGTACCGTAAAAAGTATTAAATTAGCTCATAGATTATCTCTGATTTACAACAAAAGGCCGGGCGACGACATCTTGAAACGCAATCTTTTATGTCTATGGTTCGCGTCGTTCTTTGGGCTCGCAAGATTGCGAGTAAATTTGTTTCAATTTATAGTTTTAGGTCTTTTTGACCTTTTTTTTTTCATGGCTGCGTAAAAACGCGGTTGAAAGTGCAGATTGTTCCAAACATGAGTGATTATTCTTCTATGGCTACGCTCCAAAATAATAGTCAAACGGCGGGATACGCGACTGCTGTACAACGTGCGAGACAGGTAATTCTACGTTTCAGCTTACAATGCTTCTTAGCTATTACCCGCACCGTATCAGTTGATTAATCTTTAAAATTACCCTCTATAACCTCACAAGTTGATATTCGTACTTTCATCTACCCTAATTTCTGCTTCTCGATCGACTATTACTACAGCCATAGACTTTTACTTAACCTACTTACTTAGAAATTTTATTTTCGCTCTGTGTTTACTCATTAGAATAAGATTTGTAAGTTATTCATTTGATTGTATTTCTTTCCTCTTAAATTCAATACGAAATTTCATAACCACTTTCAGGTTTCTAAGCGCAACGTACTTTCAACACGTCAGAAATGAAATGCGCAAATGATCACTAATTATTGTCAAACAGCAATGATTTTAATTAATCAGTTTTTAACTTTTGAAACGATTGATTCAATTGACCAATCTACAATGACTGTTTGCTGGCGTTGTTATCATACAATACGAATTTTAGCTTGCATTGTTGCTTTTGGAGTATTTTTTTCAAAATAATAGTAGTGATTACCTAGTCATTTTGTTTTGTTACAAATATTGATTGGATGTGTACCTAATCCTAGTACATATACAAATAAACCGAAAGTGAAGTGTTTCAAAAACACCAAGTATACATAATAGATTAATACAAACATGTTTACATGTTATTAAACATGTTGAATATAAATATTTTATATCTTCAGTTGGCTATTTTAGATCTAAATGTTAAAAATCAAAGGTATCTTAAGAAATAGAAAAAGATCCAGCTATCAAGCATTAGATAATTTTGATTGTATGTGTAATAATACCAATGAAAATATTAAGAATACAATTAAATTATGACGTAATATAATAAATTCTGTCCATGACATTTGTTTGCATGACAGGTAGCTGCTAAGATTGGTGGTGGTAGCAAGAGGCCATTGGAAGACGGACCAGAACCAACACCAAAGAAATTAGCACCAGTTGAGCCGGTTTATACACCACAACCTCCAGTTATGAAGTAAGGGATAAAGCTTTTTTTCCACATTTTTCATTCAGATGATTTAGACACTACTTGTACTGTGCTACTACTATACATATACAGCAGTGAATATCCTGTAGCTGAACTGAACATCCTGAAATTTATTACTAGATAATCCTATACCATGTTTAGACATAAAATTGTTTTAAATAATCTTTAAATAACTGTATTATATTTAATACTTTATGTATTTTATTAATTACTTTTTTCTATTAGTATACAATATGAGGTCACGGGAGCCTAAAGAACATAAATTCTGTTGCTCACTTGTGATGTGAGATTATTGTATTACAGTAAGAACTTGCTGATTCATAGATGGATAAACTATAAATATAAAAACTCAGTTGCATGCAACATGTAACACAAGAAGAGTAGTGTAACATAAGATATGTTCTATGATGAGAGAAATATGCAGATATATACAGACAGAAAATAAATAAAAACATAGCTAAATTCATTAATATGCTAGGATTTTGAAGTCTAAATATAAATCAAATTATTAAATAAAACAATATAATCATAAAAATGTGTTTCAGTTTTGTTGACAGTGTATCGCCAGTTGCGGTTGGTGGTGGCGGACGTATGATAGCAGGTGCGGGCCCTGGCAGTGGACCAACAAATTTATTGCCCGATCAGAGCATCAATGAATACATCAGAGTACCTGATCGTATGGTTGGACTAAGTAAGTTGGTCTTCTGAACTTTGTAATAATAGTATGTTTATTTATTCATTAAGGATAGTTTAAAAATATCTATTAAAATCAATACTCATTTTCAATGTGTTCCAAATGACATTCTCGATTTATTTGAGAAACCAAGTTCAATTAATGTAAATGATGTAAAATGTTTGATCTAAGAATATGGATACTGTCCAGTTGGGGCATACCGGAAATGAGGTTGGGAAGCACAACATTCAAAGTCTAATATCTACTCATGTGACTGAGTTTGTATTTTATTGACATAATACTAAGCTTATCTGTTGCAGGGTATGTATGTATGAATAGATGGTACATAATGATTTGTGTACAACTCATTAAATGTAGAATGTCTTCTGGTTTTCTATGATTATAATATCAGTTTGTATTTATAGTAATTGGACGTGGTGGAGAACAAATCACCAGACTGCAAGCAGAATCCGGTTGCAAGATACAAATGGCACCACCCACTGATGGAAATCCTGATAGGCTATGCACGCTTACTGGTTCTAGAGATGCTATACAGAGAGCTAAGTAAGTTACCTATTTTAATTACCTATTATTGCATAGAGCTGACCTGGCAGTGAGTGGTCTTCGTCTTGTGAACATGAGGAATACCAGGGACTTTGTTGACTGACAACAGGTTTTCTGAAAAAAATATGAAAAAATTATACAGGTTATAAATAAATAATAAATTGCAACTGAAGAAAAAAACGTATGTAATAATTTTTTACCAAATTAAAGATGTTTTTACAATACAGTTCCTACAACAAAGTAAAGAAAATTAGATTCAAAATATTATTTCAAATTATTAAGATTGTAATGGTTTGTAAAAGATTGTCACAAATATCATTGTTTTGTATGCCCGTGCAGTCCAAGAATCGTGATAAACAACTATCAGTCTTCTTTTCCTGTAATTTTGTAAACTCCATCAGATTATTTCAACGGTTCAATATATAAATTTTGCCATTTTAGGTTTTGATCAACTTAACATTGATTTTTAAAGCATAGGCAAACAGTTTATGACTTCTCGGCTCGCTTGGTGCTAAGGGGTTATCGAAGCCAATAGGCATTGCCACATAAATTTTGTCACTCCCTTGATACATGGGGTATGAGCCTCATTTGTTTTGTATAATTGTTATTCTAGTGTTTCAACCGAAACAGACTAGGGTTGTATCTATATGTTTAGGCCCCAGAAACTCAGCCCATCACCAGTAATGATAATGTTTTAATTAAACTTACATTTTTAGAGAATTAGTGAACCAAATTGTGAATCATCGAGGAAGGGAGAACGCTCCACAACATCAAGACCCTTCAGAACCTGGAATGAACATGAGCAGGCCAGGCCCTAATGCAATGGTAAGGCTTTTTGCGCCTAAAAATGAATTAAATTGTTTTTGTATGATAGTATAGGTAATGATAATGTATTTCAAATCAGTATAGAGTTGAAAAATAAAAATATTCAGCTTTGAAGTTCTTTAAAATTGCCAAGTTTTTAATTTATTGTTTACATAAATAAATCAATCACATTTTACTAGTGATTTGGTAAGTCTGTATAGGTAAAGTGTGTGTAACCATCCTGCCTGTTTCTACCGCGAAACAGCTATGTGCTTAGAAGGATACTATTATACAATTCAATTAACTTCATGTATTACGTGTGATGGCGGCATTCGCGTTATGTTATCATTGGGCTTCGGTATCCACTTAACAGCAGGTGAGCCGCTAGTTTGTTGTGAGTAAGTAAGCATTAAAAAAATGATATTTTTTCACAGGAAGAGATCATGATCCCCGGCGCCAAAGTTGGCCTGATCATTGGCAAGAATGGCAAAACAATAAAACAACTCCAAGAACAAACTGGAGCCAAGATGGTCGTAATACAGGATGGACCTAATGAAAATTCATTTAAAGTTGGTTTAAATTACGTCTTATATCTATATATTTTTTTATTAAATTATGAGTTAGCAGAGGATTTTTCGTCATCTGGATTAATCTAAAGTAAGGCCAACCAGACGAGATAAAAAATGTAAACAAAGTTTCAGGAGTAAAAAACATTTTTATTTAAATAAATTATTACAAAGTACGAATTTTAATCGCTGTGGTGAGGAATGGTAAATTTTAGACTATTTTCTTATTACTTATTATATAAAAAAGAATCTTTTTTGGTACGGAACTTTAAAAATCAAAATTATGGTAGTGGTTCAAGTACAATTGAATTAATAAATTAACTTACCTTTTGACGCTTTTTGCGTGGTGAATTCATTTTAGAGCCGCCAGGCTGTGATTCCATAATTAAAATCAACAACTAAGTACTCACAATAACAGCAAAAATCAAAAATGAAACTAACAAAAACGGAATAATAACAACAACAAACCAAGTAAATACGGAAACGAAAAAATATGTATCACTTCGAACGCAATCCAAACAGGAATGAACTTGTTCACAAAATGGCGGACCAAACGTTGACAACTGCGGTACTCAGTGCTTTCCTGTACCACGAAACACATAACGACAGCTGTTGTCGACCAACTGACGCCATAACTGCGCGAACGAGTGATAAGGACAGAGATAATAATCCCTCGCTATCGCAATGTAACTCAGTAACGGTCCGCTTGTTTACGTTTATTATAATAGCCGGCAAACTTCTTGAGCATTTGTTGACGTAGTGGGGGTAAGTTTGCGCATGGTACACTCACGTACAAAAACATTATTTACTCTGCGTCATAATGCAATTAAATTATTAAAATCAACATATGTATTTATTTATATATTTATGAGAACATCAACAAAAAATATAGGTTAATAATTGTAATAATTTAATCTTGGGGTAAAATAGATATTCCTTCTATTAAATCAAAACTAGAGCTGTTGCCAGGTCTTGGTTCAGTTGAAGCGAAGCTGGTATTTGTATTTTTTTTTTCGTTATCATAATCTTGACTATCATCATCACTGTTTTTATCACCCGAGTTGCTATCATCGTGATGAGTCAACATAGGGATCATCGGTGTAGTTTGCAACTCGGTCGGTTCGGTCTACTTTTTTGTCTATAATTAATTATTTTTTGAAGTTATTCGATTCGTAGTAATCGAATGTAACTTTTTTCAATTACCAGCTTCCGATTATTTTCTGTTTTTTTTTCATCTGAAACCTAGCTCTTTCATAATTCGTCGTAAACTTCATACCGAGCCATTAAAATTTATATCTTCTTTAAATTTTTCGAAGCCTTTCTACGGTACGGAGTTTCGCTGCTTGTTATGTAGTTATTATGATTACATCTTTTTATTACAAATTGAACGAAACTATCCATTCCGGTAACTTTCTTCTTCCCTGATCTTTTCTTACCCGGAGTCTGAAACACGGCGAGCAAGTCAGAGCCTTTAGCTTCGTTAATAATGCACCTAACAGTACTCACGGATGTTTTTGTTGCTTCCGAAGTCTGTTTTACTTTTTCCATATCATTCTTCCCCTGTTTTATAATGAAGCAATATACGTCGTACACAATTTTTCTACCCTTTCTTATGAATACTACACCAGTTTGTCGCGGCATAGTGTATTTTTTATAAAAAATCAACAAACACTCAACAAATAGCAATGGCAACAAAGTCAACAAGCAATTATAACAAATAACTTAACGATTAGTAACGATAGACTTTCCACTGTACGCAAGCGTACTTTTGGGAGCAAGCGGAACGAGGGCGCGGTGCGGGACGCAAGGTTCGACTGATCTACCAATAACGCGCTCGATACGATTTCCCCTGCCGTCGCGCCTCATCCTCACCACCAAAGTGATCTAAAATTCGGTTCTGCGCAGTCAAGGTCATTTGCTCAAGAAGTTTGCCGGTTACTATATCTCGTCTGGTTGGCCTAAGTTTAGGCTATCCAATAAAACTCAACCAATAAAAACAAAAACTGACTGATTTGTAAATCAATATGTTTAAAATAAATTATAGGTATGGTTCACTTAATTGCTTTTATCAAGTTATGTAATGTTAAAACTGGTTATTTCTCAGTAGGTATGTGAATTGAAGCATAAATTGTAAGTTGTTGTGGTCTAACAGATATGCACTCAGTCTACCTTTGTAGAATGATATGATTGTGCCGGTGTTCAGATCCTGCAGGCAGGTGGCAATTCATATAAATTAACGTAATTACTGATGGTATTGTAAGGTTTCACGGGTACTTACTACCGTTCTGCTTGGTTATGCCAACATGCAAATTATGCGTACGAGTTTATTGATATTGGTGGGCGGCATTCAAGTTGTAATTACACATAGAATACTTAACATCCAGTGGGCTGTGAGCGTCTTCACATGTCTGTGCAACAAATAAGTAACGAACTGTTTGTTATGTTTTTATTGCTTAGATGGGTGGACGAGCTCACAGCCCACCTGGTGTTAAGTGGTTACTGGAGCCCATAGACATCCACAACGTAAATGCGCCACCCACCTTGAAATACAAGTTCTAAGGTCTCAAGTATAGTTACAACGGCTGCCCCACCCTTCAAACCGAAACGCATTACTGCTTCACGGCAGGAATAGGCAGGGTGGGGGTACCCTGCCTATTTGCCTATTTCTGCCGTGAATATATTGTTCATTCATTGTTATAAAAAATCAGAGAAGTAAATTTTTTGTTGTGTATTTATATTTTTAAAGCTGTTTGAATAGCAGTGTTTGTTGTATTTATTAGAAAGTTCATGATAAATAAATCTTTATGAAAAAGCATAATAAAACAAATAATGATAGGTATTTGTTTTGTCCACTCGTGCTGTTCGTTAGTCTCGTTAAAACTCGAAAACGGCTAATTTTGGTCTTGAATTATTTGTGGAAGTCCAGAGGAGGTTTAAAAGGTAGATAAATATGAAAATGCTTGGAATTAAATAAAAATAACAATTTTGTTTTTCCTTTGATGTGTCCCCCGTCGGACGAATTCCTTTTGTTTGTTTTAAGTTTATTTTATACAAAAATTTTGGTCTTTTATTTATCGATTGAAGCACTACGAAGTCTGCCGGGTTAGCTAGTTACAACATAATAAAATCCAAGCGTTAAGTAAGTGTTACAATATCACTTGAAAAACATCAAAACAGGTGATTGTATTGCAATTTTCTGCCACAGCCGCAGGAGAAGCCTTTGCGTATATCCGGCGATCCGGCCAAGGTTGAGCACGCGAAGCAGCTCGTGTTCGAGCTCCTCGCCAACAAGGACATGCAGGAGCCGCCGCGCCCCTACGACGACGGCTACGGCGGCTCCGACCCCGGGAACGGACTCGCCACCACTTCCGCTGAGGTACCTCGCTTCTATTACTTAGTTATGCGTTTCGGTTTGAAGGGTGGGGTAGCCGTTGTAACTATACTGAGGCCTTAGAACTTATATCTCAAGGTGGGTGGCGCAATTACATTGTAGATGTCTATGGGCTCCAGTAACCACTTAACACCAGGTGGGCTGTGAGCTCGTCCACCCACCTAAGCAAAAAAAGTTAGACTTTGTCTGTTCAAACGGGACAATCAACTGTGATTATTGATGCGCCACAATGTTTTTTTTAATACGCTTTTATTAGCTTCAGACGTGCGTATGTTAGTATGTAACGGAATCTTTGAACACGATTTTGACCCCCCTTCAAAACGTCGGATTAACTCGAAATTTGGCATATTTATTAAAGGACCGATGACTATTCAATATTAAAAAAAAAATTGAAAAAATTGAAATTCAACTAAAAAATAAATAATAGTTTAAAAAAACTAACGAAATACGATTTTATAGAAAATCCCACTAAAAAATAGAAAGTAAATCTTTTTTATTGTAAAAAAAGCGTGGGGTGCTTTTCAGGATATTATCAAAATATCCCTTCTACTCTCATATCTGTTCATAAAATATTTATAACTACTGAAACCATTAAGATTTATTTTCTATTTTTAGTGTGATTTTCTATAAAAGCGTATGTTGTTGGTTTTTTTAAACTATTATTTTTAATTTTCAAACATTACTAGCGTAAAGAAATACCGATCAAAATACTATTTATATAATCCATGTTTACATGTATCTTGTTATTAATAATTAGACAAACAAGAATTCCTTGTAATTAAATTATACAATGTCACTTTGTTAACAATGCAGGTTTTAGTCCCAAAAGTGGCTATTGGTGTTGTAATCGGCCATAAGGGTAAAATGATAAAGAAGATACAAGCGGACACCGGATGTAGGGTCCAGTTCAATCAAGAGCATGATGAGGAACCAGGGGATAAACTATGCTACTTGCAGGGGAAACCCCATCAGCTAGATCAAGCTCGTCAGATGATCGAAGATCTTATATCTAGTGTCAAAGTAAGTGTTCTAAGAACATAAGTTGCTTTATTAATACGATATCCTTAATTAACACATTCACTGCCGTATAGGTCACCGGTGCCCTACGCGGCGCACTGAAGTAATTACGTCGATTTCTGTTACTAAGCGCCTGGATTGCCTAACTTTGCCTTCTTTTTATTGATAATGTATGAAAAACATAGGCCTTTTAGGTCTCTTGGAAATAGATTAATTGTCAGTATCGTCCGGATTCGTCTTTCCCAGAGTCTACTAGATATTCCGGCGCCTTAGTAAGAAGAACAAAGAGAGAAATCGACATAGTACTGTCAAACTGTAATAATGGCAATAAATAATAATGTTCATTTTAAATGTCCAGCGAAGCGGGCGGGTACAGATAGTTTTTTATATATTTTTACATAACAAGAACGATCTAAACACCCGTTTATATAACATGTTACTGGTGGTAGGACCTCATGTGAGTCCGCACGGCTAGGTACCACCACCGGCCTATTTCTGCCGTGAAGCAGTAATGCGTTTCGGCTTGAAGGGTGAGGCAGCTGTTGTAACTATACTGAGACCTTACAACTTATACCTCAAGGTGGGTGGTGCATTTACGTTGTAAATGTCTATGGGCTCCAGTAACCACTTAACACCAGGTGGGCTATGAGCTCGTCCACCCATCTAAGCAATAAAAAGAAAAAAACATGTTTTTAATGAGTAGAGATGTGAGGAGGACAGTCGGAGCCGTGCAGTACGCGGTCAGGGCCAGCAGAACGGCGACAGGGGCGGCATGGAGTACGGGCAGCAGTGGCCCGACCGACCAGAGATGCGCGTCACCTTCACCATCCACGGACCCAAGTGCGGCCTGGTCATTGGCAGAGGTCAGTGTGCTTATCTTTTATTGCGGGCGGGTCATTGGTAGATTATTGCTCTCTTATATTTTATGGTTATATAATTTCCGACGTTTTCAATATTTTGCCGTTTTCGTGGTCACAAACGATTGTCTTCTTCTTCTCTTCTTTCTTTCCTATTGCCCTCTGCTGGGGTGTAGGGCTCGAATCAAATCCCTCCGTTTACATCAGTCTTGGACAGTCTGAAGTATTCCAGATAGTCTGTATCACAATTACGGCACAATCGTATTTATAGTAAAAATTAAAACTAGTCAATAATAATTTTGCGCAGGAGTTGCCGTCCCTTTCAACATGTTCTCCGCCTGAAGAACAATAGATCAAAGCGTGGCCATCTTGTGTCTTTACCACTTCGACAAATAAGATGCGCCGGCGACATGTTGCAGGGGGTGTGGTTTAACTAGCTTTGCACACGGCACTCGGATCACCTGATGTGACGTAAAATAGTATGATTTCGATGCTGTGTTGAGATGTGCGAGTTGACTTGCTCACTCGCCACAAGTCTGTTCTAGCTCCCCCCACGTCATCCCCAAGACGCCTAGCTCCTGCTCCACCGAGTGACGCCAAGTTGTTCTGGGACGATTTGCTAACGATTATGCTTTGAATAAATTTCTTGGTGTAGAGGTGATAAACTGACATTTTCAAACTGCTTGCTGAACACAGGTGGTGAAATCATAAAGCAAATAAACGCTCAGTCCGGAGCCCACTGCGAACTAGACAGGAGATGCCAGAGTAATGACAGGAACACAAGGACGTTTATAATCAGAGGACATCCAGAAGCAGTTGAGACTTGTAAACGAATTATCATGGAG
This sequence comes from Bombyx mori, assembly GCF_030269925.1. Classification (NCBI taxonomy): domain Eukaryota; kingdom Metazoa; phylum Arthropoda; class Insecta; order Lepidoptera; family Bombycidae; genus Bombyx; species Bombyx mori. The sequence goes on from NC_085126.1 coordinate 6,229,830, forward strand.
AAAGTTGGTGGGGTTAGTATGATTAATTAAGTACCAGTAATTTTAATTTGATTGACCAAACTTATATTTTAATGGAATCAAAAAAATTAAAATTCACAAGTTTTGGAAAAAAGTTAATGAAACCTCTCGAAATATACACTTTTCAAATACTAATAGGTTTTGTTTTAGTGTGATCGAACAAATTAATACAAAAAAATAGACATTTATTGTATTTGTACAAGTGGAAATTAATTGATTTATACATATCGACGTTTGAAAGGCAAACGTGACTAAGCGACAATCACTGATTTGTACATAAATGATAGGCAATAACCATAATCGATGCGCAAAAAATATATATTTCTAGGTCTATTAAAATCATTTCAATCCTACAGCTACTAGCTAGATTCTACTACAGCTAGATTCGTTAAAATAAATTTTGTTTTCAGGTATTTGAACTTTAAATTAGTCTACTGTAAAGTTCACGCATTGTCGCTTAGTCACTTTTGCCTTTCAAGCGTCGATATGTAAAAAACTGTACGACTACATAAATATTTCTCATGCCGAGTTTACAGATTTTGAAGCCTGTAGTAACTTTATTATGTTTTTTGTTGTTCGTCGTTAGCCTGTCAACTTTATCCCGGAAGGCAACGGTAACGGCAACGGCAACGGTAACGGGTCCGGCAGCGGCGGCGGCACCCCCGGCCCCGAGTACTACACGGGCGGCACCCCCGCCGCCTGGGGGTACAACCCGCACTGGCACCAGCCGGCCGCCTCACAGGGACCGCAGGTACTACGGCTACCCGGTTTTTTTTTGTTTTTCCTACCTATGCTAATAACCTTGAGAGGCTATATCAGCTTCGCCCTAATGTGTAGGTGAGCTCACGGGGCTCAAACCGGAGTGTGGCTAACACTGGCCCTAGCAAGAACAGTGCTTCGCAGAATCTACCGCCGGATTGGAAACGCGACCCACTGAGCAGATCCGGCGAGAAACTCAGTAGGCTGTGTCTGTTGGTTAATTCGCTCGTCGAGCCCTTCGTCGGTACTTGTGGTACCTAAAAGCACCGTTAATAGATCGAGTCTAACCGTCTCTACGCCTCCGCACTTATAGTCAGAGGAGATCGGCAGCGAACGACTCATTTGATCAAGCACCACCTTTTAATAGTTCTAAATATTTTCATTCTTATTCACTGTGAAGGAAACAATAAAGAATATTGTTTAATATTATTAAATAATATTATAAATAAATGCTTAAATCTAAATCCATTACCACAAAATATATAAATAATGTATGATGTTATGTTTTCAAGCAAATATTAACAAAACAGTTAGCTTAGTATATGCACTGCACTGGACTTACATTGGTCCCATCCTGATGCCGATATTATTTTACTGAGTAATTATGTAATGAACATAATCCCACATGATAACACAAAGTGTAATAACATTTGGTTCCATTCATAGTGGGGACAAAATGTAGATAGAACCGATTACTAGAAGAATCTTTGTTGTGATTTATTTTATAGGTGAAGAATATCTGTTGTACCAAAACAGAAGGGCTTTGGATCTACTTTAATTTTTGTTTTTTTTATTTATTTCATAAACGTGTAAATGAGGTCACAGCCCATCTGGTGTAATGTAGTTCCCAGATCCTGTGGACATTACAGGCCATCACTCACCTTAAAGCAACAAGTCGAAATCTCTATTGTGTAATAATATATGGGCTGACTCAGCCTACAACTGGAATGCATAACTGTTAACGGCAGAAATAGACAGGGTGCTAGTGCACTTACATTAAATAAGTTTTATTACTCCCTGCCGCAATTAAATAATGGTTTGTGAATGCAATACAATGCTAATACTCAGATGCCCATTCTCCATTTAATCTCTTCGTGACACTGATAGGATGAGATGGATGCTATTCTAGGCTACCAATCAGCTACTTAAAGATTTGACATTAATTGTTGTGACTATGGACTCTTGTTACTGTTACAACATATACATATACACAAGTTCATTAGCATCATTTGTTGTTCAGATACATAAGCATTCCTTTGAAATTTGTCTCATCCACATTGAACGATAAAATTAATGGTTATTTAAATTTTATCAGCAACAAGTGTCAATAAACCCAGCGACGGGTCAACTGGATTATTCACAACAATGGATCGACTACTACCGCTCTGTGGGCCTTGTCCGGGAGGCCGAAGCCATTGAACAGGCTAAAATGCAGCAGCAGCAGCAGCAACAACAACAACAGCAGCAGCAACAACAGCAACAACAACAACAACAGCATCAGCAACAAGGTCATTTCCACACTAACAAAAATTACTGATAAATTGTGAAAAAATTACTTAGAATTGTTCTGTATTACTTAGAATACTTACTTAGAATAGTACATAGAGAGTATATATACTATTATATATGACCTTCTCTCTATACTATATAGTTAAGAATGAGAAAATAGCTTTTTTTAAGGAATGATATTTAAAAAAAAATCTATATGTATTTAGGACACACATTTAAAAAACCAAGTCAAAATATGATTTATTTTTATGGTTTACATTTTTATTAAAAATTTAATTTTACAACTTTTGTCCTGTAATATATTTTTCGTGTTTCTAAAGTTCCAGACTACCAAGACATGTCTGTTCATTCCAAACAAACTCTTTCATGTTTAATTGGACATAAATATTTTTTCATTTGTCTATTCTTTTTTCTCTTGTGTATTTACTAAGCAGTAAAGGTGGACGAAAAGTTTAAAGGTTACACTAAAGATTTTTTTTTTTTACAGAAGAAGCGAGTAATCAGTCATTGGGCGGTAACGACAGCGGCGGTCCCTCCACCCCGCAGCCCACGCAGGACTACAGCGTGCAGTGGGCGGAGTACTACCGCAGCATCGGGAAGGTCAAGGAGGCTGAGGCCATAGAGGCACAGATCAAAATTAAGGTGCACATTAGGATCTTAAATTGATCACTTACCTGTTTTAAAACTTTTTTTTTATTGTTTAGATGGGTGGACGAGCTCACAGCCCACCTGGTGTTAAGTGGTTACTGAAGCCCATAGACATCTACGACGTAAATGCGCCACCCACCTTGAGATATAAGTTCTAAGGTCTCAAGTATAATCACAACGGCTGCCCCACCCTTCAAACTGAAACGCATTACTGCTTCACGGCAGAAACAGGCGGGGTGGTGGTACCTACCCGCGCGGACTCACAGGAGGTCCTACCACTAGTAGGTGAAAGTAAATTAACGAAACGTTTGACTGTTTAGCAGCAGCAAAACCAACAGCCGCAGCAGATGTCGCAGGCGGAGCTCCCGGGCGAGGAGTCCACGCCGCCCGGGCCCGCGGCGCAGTACGCGCAGTACTCCATGTACCAGGGCGCCATGTACCCCGGCTACTCCGCCTACGGGTACCCGGCCGGCTCCGACCACCAGCAGTGAACTCAGTGAGTACTTTAAAGTGATTATTATTTACGAGCAAAAACATACAAAGCAAAATAAAATCCGTTGCGTGCGGTGCGTCTGGCGCGGGCCAATGGACGTACAGCCCTACAGTAAGTAACAGATGCATGGTTTAGTTTTTTTTTAATCACGTGATTTACTCATGGCATTTTCGTAATCCGTGTATAAAAATAATTCTATATGTTTACGTCGTGTTAACAAATTATAAGTATTTTTAATACGCTTTTATTATTAGCTTCAGACGTATGTATGTTAGTATGTAACAGAATCTTTGAACATGATTTTGACCCCCCCATCAAAACGTCCCGCTTTTTTACAATAAAATCATTTTTTCTTACACTATTTGTAAATTCAAATTTATTAAAATTTATTTTCTTGTTTTTAGTTGGATTTTCTATAAAAGCGTATTTTGTTAGTTTTTTTAAACTATTATTTATTTTATGAGTTTACACATAACTAGCGACCCGCCCTCGCTTCGCTTTGGAAACATTAAAACACACATAAAACCAAAAAAATTAAAAAAAGTAGCCTATGTTCATCAGGGACAATGTCGGCTTCTAATAGAAAAAGAATTTTTCAAATCGGTCCAGTAGTTTCGGAGCCTATTCGAAACAAACAAACAAACAAATCTTTCCTCTTTATAATATTAGTATAGACTAATTAAACTGTAAGCTTGTTACTATCACCGTGCTGTAAGTTAGTAAGCTAGTGTTACGGTCTGCGGAGTGGACCGGCCATTCTAATGGCCTCTGTGACTACGTAACGTTACGCGGTCTTGTTTTTAATTATTGCCTAAGCGATCCCATCTTAACCCATCTGTATGGGTGAACGGATGAGGGTAGGGCGGCTACAGCGGCTCACGTGCATCCCAACGTAAATACTGCTACCCAGCTTGGAACATAAAGGTCGAAATCTCAATTCACGAGGTTAATTCATAATCTATATCTAGCATTGCCCCCGGTCTCACTGACTACCGCTCTATTAATAAAAAATGATATGGGTTATTTTTTGTTCACAACAATGTAAAGGTACGATTGAGATGCTGTTAAAAATGTGATTCCCATAAAACATAGCATGCAGTAAACATTTGGTATTAGGCTTGGCTTACCTATATTCTTTTTTTATATATTTGTCGTTCTGTATATATATATTTATTTAATAGGCAGCGGCACCACTAACAGTGTAAAAAATTGTTATAAAAATTCATAATGTAGTTTAAACGTTTTTTTTGTTTTTGTGTAACGTCTGTAGATTTGATAAATCTATATATCGACGGGTGAAAGACTATCTGGTTTATTTAAGCGACATTTATCTTTGTAATTAAAGGTGCGTTTTATCTGGTATTAGCATCAACAGTTCGATGTTTTTAATTGAACTTCAATTACATAAGTTACTTCATTAAAATAGCTGAAGAAGTTTTTTATAATGATATTTTTTACAAATTTTAAACTTTACTCCTGTAAAGTTTCAAAAATATAGCTTAAACCAAATAGCCTTCAACATAAGATCTTCTAAACTGCACTTTAAACCGTAAATTTGGCATGTATTTTTATTTTCACTATGAACGGATTTTAGACAAATCTTATCTAGTTTGTATATCACAGGTAATTTATCGAAGACTAGTGATCAACAAACAGTTCTTTATTTCCGAAGAAAAGTGACGCGTTTTATTCTTTCTGAATAATACGCTAGTGAAAACACGGGACGCGTTAACTTATTTAAATAAACTCTAGTAAATCTAAAATTAGTTTACACCGACTTAAAAATGAATCACAAAGTATGATTTCATTGGCTAATAGGTATTAGTGTACTCTTCATCTATGTTGACTTCAAACGATTTCTCGAGTTCCAATTAATACAGTTGCATTTAGGATTCACAATTGAAAGTGTGCGCGGATATTTAAAAAAATGAGAGCTTTCTGGTTATATATTTAGAGGTGATGGGGTGATAGTTTTAACTAGAGTAGATAATGCTTTTTATTTTATTGTTCATGTATTTTATTTCAAGTTTTTTTATTGTATTTCAATAATATATTTTATTTTGCAGGCCTTCATAATTAAACATGCATGTTTTGATTAAAAAAAGTATGCTGTTGTATATAAAATTTACGTATGCATTCTTGTTTCTTTTACATTTAAATCTTAAAGAACTGAGTGAATGATATTTTGGTATTGTGTATGTAGTGTTGCAGATAGGGTCACCAGCGCCAGGGCTGCCAGCTCTCTACGTAAAACTACTAAAATATATATATTTTCCACCATTGTTGCCATGTACGTTTGTTTGCAGAAATGAACGGGTCGAGCGCGGGCTGTCACGACGCGACACGTCTTGTAGATTTAATAATTAAAAAAAAAATTATAAATAAGTAAAAACGTTTCTACATTTCTTCACAGTGCGAGCTATAGATGAGACATCCACAATAAATAAATAAATTAATTAACAATTTAAAAGAAAATACGTCTCTGTACGCGTAAAAACAATGCTAAGAGAAAATAATTAACGAACAACGTTTCATAGTTTTAGTAATAAATTCAATTAACATAAGTAACGAATTGTTGATTCACAATTTAATCTGACCTCGTAAGTTCTCGTAAGACCTCTAGTTTCTCACAAATTCACTTGTTTGAGACAGCATTTTATTTCTTGTGGATCCTACTTCATTTACTTTATCAATACACTGTTTAAAGTATATAATCTTTATGACTGACAATTATCAAATTTATATTTCAAACGTGGCTGTGTGGTCTATTATTATATATGTTTTTTTTTTACTCTTTATAACAACAACTGTACTACTTTTGTATTGTTTAAAAAAAAATGTGTGTAAACTTTTTTTGATTTTCCGTGCCAATATTCATGTATGTTGTGCCAGTCTGTCCAGGTTAAAAATATAGCCACACTGCCTTTAAAAGTCAAAAAATGCAACGGCGTACCACCCGGGCTTGAGAGAGAGAGAGAGACACTGAATGAAAGCGTAATGAGAGCGAGACATACTTCGCCGAGGAGCCGAGGTAAATGTATTGAGTGACTTAGCACATTACACGATTGTCGTTAGGACGCGTTAACGTTTTAGTGGATTTACGCCACTCTGAATGTTTTTTATATTTATCGAAACTATGATATCAGTGCGAGGGAGGAAACTCTCGGAATGTGCGTAACGAACTCGTATCTAGTTTTTAAGTTAGCGACTAGTTTTATAAAGTTTACGCGACATCTCTCTTGACTCAGCTCCTTTAGGTAGTAATCGACCGCAGTTTTTAAAAACACAATATGTATTTGAAAATTTAAATCTTGTTACAAATAAAATTATAATGTAATTTTTTTAGTGTATAGACAAACAAGAGGTAATGTAAATCGATCTACATTCCTATAAAAAAAAATTGTTCAATTATGGGTAAATAAAAGAAAACTTATCTTCGCAAGTTTCCGCTCGAGGTTTGAAGGGCGTCGATCCCGAGTCTTGTATTATTTTTTAAGATATAAAGTGTATGTTGATTGACTTGTGTGTTCATTTATTTTAACGTATTTTTCTCTCCGCAGTCCCGCAGGTAAGTGACCCTAAAACCGAAGGTCTGATTTATGCCATGATGTGTTTTGTTAAATGTTTAATGTTTGTAACGATAGCCTATAAGTAGCACCATTTTACGTGATAGTAGCGTCTTCCGATGATGTAAAAAATGCCTATGTCGTTTTTTTCCGTGTTTCCTGTGTGCCCTCCACAGCATAATGAAGAGGCAACACGGGACCCCCGACCGAACTTGCACCGGACATCGGTACAAATACTTCTACACAATATGTGGACATATGTTTTATATGCATTGTCACTCGAATGTATTATATGTTATTGTTATACTGTGTACCAAATATGTACTGTGCCTCAATATTGTCTTTATACATATTGTCTATTGTATTTAAATGTTATCGATTTTTGTCGATCTTGTTAAAGGTACAACAGTCATTTCCTAAACAAAAACAGACAATTTAAAATAAAAATGAGTGCTGTGGATGATTGGAAACACGAAATGGTGGACTTAGCAAAGTAAAATGGTGGCTTGAGTTAGACAAAATGGCGGCAAACACGAAAGTGGAGTTTTTAAAGGTGGTATGCTATAAATTCGGTAAGTTTGCAATACATAAAATCAGAAAAATATTTACAGGGTCATTTTCAAACCTACACTATTATTATTTTCTAGAATATAAATAAGAGGAATATTTTATATTCGTAATTTTAGTTATATCTGAAAATTAAAATTTTGCTATATAAGTATTGTTAGGGTGCATCAACATTTCGTATTTTTTAAATGTTTAGTTTGAAAATACAATGTTGTTTGAAAGTGACCCCTTTTGAACAACGATGTGTAGGGTCTCCGAGAATTTGCTTAAAGATATCCCTTAACAACCATTGCGTTAAATCGCCTACCTAAAACCTTTTTTTTCAAATGATAGTTAAAGTGTCCCTTACAATTTTATAGAAATATGCTGTGAGAATGCAAATTGGCCATAATGATGAGCGCTAGTGCCGTACTTTGATGTTTTTCTTACAACCTAATTAAACTAATAGTTTTTCCAACTAAATGGTCGATAGCAAGGTTTTAATTCATAAATGAAATGTTAGACATTTAGAACACAACTCGCTAGATAAAAATAGAAATTAAAAAAACATATATATACTTGCTTGAAAATTTATTAACAAATCTTCTGTTATGTGTAATTATGCATCATTATTATTTTGTATTTATCTCTGGTATATACATTTATGATTTGCATTATCATCGCTTGTTTTTCCCCCTAGATTTTTCACATTCGCCGTTGCTAATAAATATTGCAAAATCAGTTTGTTGTTTTATTTATTTCAACGACAAGTGAATTAGGGATAGGGTACATAACATTGTCATCACAAAGAAAGAGTCGCTATTTTCATTTCAAGAAGTAGTTGACGTCTTGAAACTGATTATAACAAGTATTTTAATGTAGGAACCCCTGTCTATGAAACCTATAGGTGTATTTGTTGAATGTTCATTGGTGAGTTCAGTATCTTGGCGATTGCTCCTGTTCCGTGGACGTCTGCGAGGTGATAGAAGCTGCTGATGAGCTGGAATAGCGTATGAGACGTGATAGCTTCGATAGTTGTGCTGTGGCCCAGGGCTCCAAAGGGCTGCCCGCTTCTTGTACCGGTGTTGGAGATATTCTGAAAATATAAACATTGATTCCGATGTCTACGAAATACTATCTCATTAGAAATTGGTTTTTGAAGCAATATAGATTAGTTAAAACTCTTTAAACTTACAAGTTTGGTAAAACGATTATTCATAATTGTTTAATTGAGCTTATATGATTGAAAAGCCAATAGTAGTAGTTTCCTGTACAGGTCGACATGACCGATTATCTAAGAATGTGACGGTAGTCTATGTACTAATTTTATTCCATTTATTAACAAGATTTTTACATGGAGTTAATAAGTACCTACAACTGGAGTGCTGTCTAATGCCGAGAAATCGGTCTCGAAAGAGAATACTTTTTGGTCGCGGTGTCCTTGTCTAATGTGGTGACCATATAAAATTTATTTATAGGACAAAATTATACACATGCATCAGTTTTGAATTTACCTTAAGTAATTCTGTGTAGCCCTATGTAAATACAAAACACGTGCTTGCAACAGTTTATTTATGTAAATTTAATTCTAAACATTGCTTCGTCGTCATGGTGACTTTTTTTCGACGTTTTTTTTGGAAATTGCTGCGTTGTCGAAAATCTAGCACTGAGTTTTATTACAAACATCATTACCTCAGTTCTATTACTTAAACTTCCTCAAACTCATGTTTAACGTCCGAATACTCAACCGCGACTTAAATATTATGTTGAACTTAATTACGCAATTCCTACTTTAATGTACTGGCTAAGTAGGCCGTGCAAATTAATATTTGACACTGCAACACACATGGTCTGCGCGTATCGGATGCTCTTTTCCTACATTCACATCTTCAATTGAATTAAAATTGCTTGTATTTTTACTTAGTGCTATTTTCATGACACGTGTATATTAAGTCTACTAGTTACATTTTAGGAAATAAAACACAATGGGTAATAAAATGAAATGAACTGAAATTCATTTATTTGTTATATGTAGACAATTAAATAACTCTTAAATGACAAGTCAATACACATAACACAATACACACAGTACTTGATCTCTATTTACAAAATATTGGTTATATTATTATTATTAAGTTCAGTTAATTTTCTGTAGTCTTATAATATAATATTTCCTCTATTTTATGTTAATTCTTTTTTTTTCACCGAAATACATAATTTATTTTAATCAACATCTAAGTGAACCATGAGTATCATTAAAATTTCGCAATTTAAATTTAAATTCAATTAAAAATCGCCATTTTTCTTTAATAAATCTAAAATCGACTTTATATTTACAATCACTATTTCGCGACTTTTAAGTTTTTGTTTCAAAACCTTAACATCTTGTCGTAATTTTGCTTTTCTCGGGGTATTTTTTATTTCTTGCGTTTGAGTACTTGATTCCTCTTGTTTGACCTTTATATAGGACATTTTCCAGAAATTCCAACGTCATATTTACTAGAAGATACTCCTCGTTCGCTTAACGTCAGGCAAATGATATACATGCTTGCGTGCGACGTTATTCAATACAATAAAAAAAGTTCAAAAAATACCACGTGGTGGCTCTTGTAATTTAAAAAATACATTGCAAAATTATAGTTTTTCACGATTGTTTTTTCAAATTTAGTATATGACATAGATTAAGTACAATTTATAAGACAAATGGTATTAAATATTATAATGAGAAAAAATATCTCACATTTTAAAAATATATACTCACACTAGTAAAAATTTATCAATGAATGTGACATATGGAAGGATATTCCACAAACTGGAGATGATTCTCGCTTACAACCACTTACAATACAAGTGTTCACCATGATTACACGGAAACTTTCACGATTTTCGAAAAAAACAAGCCACAAGCTGTATCAGTGCCCTTTTAACTTCGAACTACAAACGTAAATAGACGCCATTTTTCTTATATCCATTCATAGCTCTTTTTCGGTGATGCCAACAATTAATCTGGCTTCCCACCAAATTCAACATGTAAACCATCAGAAATCTACGTACCTACCATGAAATTTTCCATTAAACAGATTTCTTATTATTATAGAACAATAATTATTTTGTTAATGAGCTTTATTAATATATGATGCTCTATTAAAAATCAACATATATCATATAATCAATACTTCTTATATAATTTATTTTAATAAATTGTCATCATTAGAAACTAATTTCACCATAACTTTGTACGTTTCTTTTGAACCAATTTAATTTTTGACGTTGATGGAAATTCTAAATTGTCGCAAAATTTTCTAGTTAAGTCATAAAATGTTTATAATCCTGTAAAGTAGATTGATTTTAACCTTTTCGATAATTTTCAACAACGCCCAAGCTACCGTGAAACCTGGCAACTTTGCCACTTTTTGGCGGATAAAAAAGTTTGGAAAGGTTTTTCTCAAAAAATCTCTATGAGAATATAAAAAAGCAATCAATCAGCTTGATAGTGCATTTTATGCATAGTTGAAATGTAACCAAATATCTATTGTTTTCTTAAATATAATTGATATTTAAGTGCAAAAACAAAAATGGCAAAGTTAACCGTCACTTTTGGTAAGATTGCCATACCCAAATTTTAAATGAAATAAATGGAATTATTGTAAAATGCCACTGTTGTCATTGCCACAGGCTTGGTCACAGTAAAATTATACTAAAATTTTATCATATTCTCGGCTAGTAATGGAAATATCTACAATGTGGCAAATTTAGCCGCCCTTTTTAGATTTTTTCAAACAAAATAGAAATGAGAGTCAGGGTTGTCACAAGATTAAAAAATATTAAGGTTTTAAAAAAACTTTAATAAATATAGGGTACCTACATAGTATAATCAGTTATTTTAACCATATATTCAAACAAGTATAAAATAATGCTTAGGAGCATAAAATCTTTAAGTCTATCAGTAAATTATCTTATTAAAATATATAGGTTATAAAATACGCTTTAATAAAGATAGGATAAATTAAATAGTACTTTTGGTAATCAGTTACAATGATAAACTTATCCAATCTTATGATAGTGTTTAGGAACTTAAAATCTTTGAACTTATCAATAAATAAATAAACCCTTAACGAGGATATGAGATCGACATAAATCACAATAACATAAAGGAAAGTATCAATTTTTTTTTGTAAGGTAAACTTGATAATTTTGTAAAACCAAAGACTAAAATGATAAGAGCCCAAGAAATTTAAAAAAAATATTTAGTGTTCAAGATAAAGCAAAGACTTTGTTAATCAGTTGTAACAAGAAACATAATCAAGCATAAGACAAAATTTGGGGTTAAATTTTTTTAAGTTATCATTAAATATGAAAATACTTAATGTACCTAATTATAAAATCATTCACCATTCATCAATCATTTAGGAATCATCATAAATGACATACCGATGGGCACATAACCATATTATTGAACATTATACTTTGAAAAGTCGATACAGTCAAATCTTAAAGTACCTCTTCGACCCTCGTGAGGGATTCCTAGGATAATTTCGATGTCACTTTTTACTGTATAACTAATGTCATCGATATGTGGCCAATAAAATTCTTCCTTTCTGTTCCTCATAAATTTAACATACATACCAGAATCATCAATAATATCCAATACTTTTCCAACATAGTATTTGTTGGTTTTTGGCCCACAAAATTTAACTAAAACGTAACTATCAATCCGAAGAGTTTCACATTTTTTCACTGTATTTTGTGCATTTTGTTCTTCAAAATCTTCACATGACTCTGATTCCGATGGTATAAAACATTCATCTTCAGAAGTATCTCTTAAGGAATAACTGTCACTATTTTCGCTATTGTCGTCACTATTGTCTCTCTTTATCTTCTTTTTTGCATTACATGACTCCGGTTTTTTAAGTATCAACCTTTTATTATCTGCAGACGTTGATGGCATTTGGTTTTCGTAATCTATGTACTCTAAAAATTCTTCTTCAGGTTGAATTACGGGCAGATTCTCCTTACTTTCAGATTTGAATATGTTGTAGCTTTTATCTACCTTTTTAAGATTCTGTGGAAGCATCTTTGTCAAATCTGCATAGGCGCAATTATATGGACTAAATCTGACTTCTGAAAGAATAGTAACCTTTGGTCGGGTTTTTGAATTAGGCTCATCGATCACTGGCTCTGCATCAAGATTCGTTTCTAGATCAAGAAAAGTTTGTTGAGCTTCCTTAATGTTACTTCGATTTGTTTCTCTAGATAACTTAGATTTCTTTTTCGTCATGAATAACTGAACTTCTTGAGAGGAAATAGACTTACCTGGAGTAATATTAAATTTTTTGTTTCTTAATTTTTGTAGAGGGTTCGCTGTACGATTGGCTTTCAAATAATCTAAGAGCGCGGTATCGATTGTATAATTGTTTTGCTCTTCATAATCGGGTATCTTTCGTAATATTGTTTGGGGATTAAAAGGCACTATGCCTGTTGCCTTAAATCCAGCGCAGATATTTGCTTTACTATTTATTTCTATAGCCTCTAATAGAGATTTTAACAACATGGGGAAGTGGGCTTTGTTAATTTGAGGTTCTGCTAGATTATGTATTTTATATTGGGTCAAAATATCGCGCCATTTTCTTTTTAAGGGACCAAAAAATAGCTCTTAATGTGATACTATTTTATAGATCAGAATAATATATAGGATATAGTTATCTACGTTTGAGCAAAATCCGTTAAGTAGTCTTTACTTGAAAGAGTAACAAATACTTATCCATCCATATAAATAATAGAAGTATGATAATTTGGATTTGAAATTAAGTAACAATAAAAGTATTTTTTTTTAAATATTTTTGTGACAGCCCTAGCCTCATAGAAAACATGGCAAAGTTTACATCACCAAAACTTTGTATCTGGTTAGCAAATTTGCCAACAGTGATTTTAAGACTAAATTAATTTATAGAACGTAAATTACCATAACTTTGATAAAAAAACACTATTAAGAATGTTATTTTAAAATTTAACTTACCTACAAAACATAAAACTCACTTATTTACACTGAAGTTCTGGAGCACGTAGTTACCACGAACTTAGCAGTTGAAAAATGTAACGGCCAAAAATGTCAATTTTTCAAATCTGGGTTGTCAAAAAAAATAAGATGTTGCCAACAAAATATTCAAAATTATTTCAAAGTTATTGCAAACGTTAAGAAACATAAAGTTTTGACGTTATAAATTATTTTGTCTTATAAGTCGGGTCATGGCAAATTTAACAACCTTTGGCAAAGTCGCCAGGTTTCACGGTACTAAAAAATCCACTAACCATTAAAAGCCATTTTTGATAACTAAGACAGGGGTCCAAATTACGAGAATTCGTGGAAAATCCTCTAAGCTAGCTACACTGCTTTTTGTTTGTAAAATGTGCGAGAGGGACACCACCACTTAATAATCATTCTCTTTTCAGACCGTTTTTCCTAACATCTTTTGCTATTTAAAAATAAACTTTAAGCCATAGAGATAAAGTATATTTTTAGTTTTTATGTCAAACCAAGTAAGCACTCCAGTTAGAATAGTAACTCCATGGATTTTTATAAACGTGATAATGCCTACAAGAAGTCAATTGCCATACTTAAATAAAGAAGTGTCGACGCGCGAAAAACAAAAATGGAACTTTAACAAAAACTCATCATTAGCAAAATATTGCAACAATAACATAACTGGTAACTATGTAGTCTTAATTCAATTTTCGTTGATGTACATAAATACACATCTTCTGTCTTGGCTCTGCAAAAAGGCACAAGATTCTTATTAGGTACCTAAAAAACATTTAGAACCACAAAAAGACAAGAGAAATTACAATCTAATGATGAGGTTGGTACTGCCGTTTAATTTTATTTTAAAATAGCCATTATATTTTGATCTTAATTTAACACCTACTTAAAATAAACGGATGTCCAATTTGATAACGTACAGAAAAGTAAAAATAAACGAAATATGCTTACGGACAGAGCCGGTTGAAACCATGGTAGAGCCATATTTTTATGCTAAATCTTTTAAATAAAATTATTGTGTCACAATGTTAGTTACCATACTCCTCTGAAACGCTTCGACCGATTTTTATGAAATTTTATATGTATGTTCAGTAGTTCTGAGAATCGGCTACTATCTATTTTTCATACCCCTAAGTGATAAGGGTTGCCCACCTCTAATATTAATTTTTTATTTTATTTTTTGGATAATTTTTATTATGTGGTTGAATGAGGTTTTTTTTCTATTATAGAAATTCCCCAGAAATCTTATATATTATGGCAAAACAACGTTTGCCGGGTCAGCTAGTAATGTATAAAGGTAATAACTACTGGTACTACTACTACTACTATACCTAGTACTTAAACTTTATCGGAGTGTGTCATCAAATCGCTAAGTTTCTATAGTTGTGCAACTACACAGCGTAACGTTAACCCGCAGACGTACACCATCCCGACTATAAATGATGGGGTCAACTGCTATAAGATTGAATTAAGACTTGAATCTCATGTCTCCGGTACTTATTAGAGCTCAAATGAGGCGCGAGTTCGTCCACCTATCTAGCTTTTTTCCTACTTAATCATTGGTTGCCTAGGGGGCTTTTCAAAATGTTCTCGGTCCGATAGGTGAGCTAATAGGTTCCATCAGAGAGTGCTAACACTGGCCACAGCAACAGCGGTGCTTTACAGAATCTACCACCGGATCGGAATCGCGACCCACTGAGAAGGTCCGCCGAGAAACTTAGTGGATTCCTGTTTAGTAATAAAGAAAAAAAAATGACCCTATCACTGTTGAATTATAAAACTAAAATCGTTTGGTATAGTTAGTTACCTGTTTCGTCTAGATCGCGTTGTTTTAGGTCTAGCCTTTTTTTCGGATTTTTGTACAGTAGGAGTACTTTCAACTTCGGCTCCGGTTCCAGGACCTGATTGATATAATATGATAAATTATTGCAACTAACCGCAATTGCTTTGTAGACTTGGTGGGTAGGTCATTACTGAAATTTTATGAACTTTTCAGTATTCTTTGACGATCAGAATAAAATCATTCGTCTTTATTTTACAGTAGTAACAGGATAATTAGAAGCGTGTAAGGGGAAAGTTAACTTTAGATCCTTACCTACAACAAATAATGAGTGTTCTACTTGAGCCGTTCTCCCTGACGCAGCATGTTGAATACACAAGGGTCTTGCAGCTTTAATGTGGGCGATCTCTTCTCTACGACCACCTACAGCTCTAAACACGAAGCACAATTTCTTTTCATTCATCAAAACATCATCAAACATCAAGTACATTACTAATATAAATTTAACACAAAAAAAATACTGGTGGTAGGACCTCTTGCGAGTCCGCGCGGATGGGTACCACCACCCTGCCTATTTCCGCCGTGAAGCAGTAATGCGTTTCCGTTTGAAGGGTGGGGCAGCCGTTGTAACTACACTTGAGATCTTAGAACTTATGGGTGGGTGGCGCATTTACGTTGTGGATGTCTATGGGCTCCAGTAACCACTTATGACCAGGTGGGCTGTGAGCTCGTCCACCCATCTAAGTAATAAAGAAAAGAAAAAGACAGCCAAAACTGGTATACGTTTCTATCAAGCATTACTGATCAAAAGTTATCAAGATGACTAAAATTGATGAAACGATTGTATTGCTATATACCTACGCACTAAATGATTTTTATGTGGGTTCTGTTTTTCTAAAAACATTCGTCTAAGCTAGTTTATAACCTAACCTATGGCTTAAGCTTACTTAAAGCGGGGCACACTAAGCAGAGTTAGCACACGTCATTTCGGATCCTCCCGATCCACTAACGGTGTTTTTAGGTACTTCAAGCACCGGTCAACGTTCTCGTCGAACCCGTCGCTTGCGACGAAGGGCTCTACGAGTAAATTAACCCTCAAACACGGCCCACTGAGTTTCTCGCCGGATCTTCTCAGTGGGTCGCGTTTCCGATCCGGTGGTAGATTCTGCGATGCACGGCTCTTGCTAGGGTTCGTGTTAGCAACGTCGTCAGGTTTGAGCTCCGTGAGCTCAGCTACTAGTTAAGGTTACGCTGGAATAGCCTCTCAAGGCTACCAGCTTAGGTAGAAAAAAAAAAGCAGAGTTAGTAAAGTAACTTCGTCCGCTAGGACGATCGTTTTTTTTTCGAACCAAACCTAACCCTAGTAGTATCAGCTATGCCGCTATAGGTAGATATATACCTGAAAGGGCATGGGCCACTCTCCATACATTGCACGGCCCACTTCATTTAAGTTCAAGGACAGTAATGAAATTAAGTTTAAATAACAGACTATAATATCCCCTTTATTATAAACAAATTAAAATCAATATTGTTCAAATAAATAAGAATAATTTTAGGTTAAATCATATGATTTCGCTGTCAATACACCGACATTTAACTTTGATGACGATCATAGAAAAGTATTTGCTCATAATATTACGTAGAATTTTATGCTTTGGGTACATTAAATTCAATACTGAAAAAGTTTTACACTCTTATTTTATAGGGACAGAGCTCTGGAACAGAGTTGACAAATATTATTGGATGGGCCATTAAAAAAATGTGTAAATAAATGTTTAATTAAAGATTTAAAAAGGTAATAAAAAAATCATACGTAGATGTAGTAGGTAAGTCAATAATAATTGAATCAGTCATTTCGTCATTTCTTTATTTGCGTAAACTATTCTTCAATGGTAGTGGTATTCCCATATTTTGTGTGATCACTATGATCCTTACATACATTCTCACCTCTTTAATTAATAGGATGCTAATAGACATCTATTGCAGAACACCAATTAGTTTTGTATGCACACAACTCGATGGTAGCAAATCTAGTTTAAGTGTGATCGGAAGTAGTGTTTGGGCATTAGTATCACTTAGCAACTGAAGAACTGGCATCCCGTCTAAAAAAAAGGATATGGCCTAAGTACGTCAATAGCTTTCTATATTTATGTAGAGAGTATGTTTCTTTTTAGTATCTGTAGTTACTGCTTTTCTGAATATATACCTATGTGCCATCAAAAATGGCTATTGCCTTGGAAAAGTCTTTAGAACCAAATAATCCATTTGGTATAATTAGATTTCGCCTTGCTACCTCTTGATGGGTTATGTGATTTAGCTCCAAATGTCGAGGAAAAAAATATTAGCTAAGAAGTGTTCTAACTTTATTTATATTGCGCTCAAGAGTTTTTCTAGGTATATTAAAAAGTTGTGATAAGCGTGCATCACTGTCTCCGGTCCTTAATTTTACTAGATAAGCAAAAAGTGCAATTTGCCCCTTGGGCATTTTATTTATTAGAGGCACTTCAGACACAATAACATTAAATTTTTCTCTTGACAATCCAATCCAATAATGAAAATGATCATCATTTAATTTGTCTGTCTTTGAAATCTAGACCTCCTGATAGATGACTTGACTGAAACCATTTTATCATTTCCTCTATATGTTCAGGCAAAAAGGTTTGTGTAGAATTTTCAGGTTCAGATAATAGATGCCAAAGTGACGCATTCATATGTTCATCACATATGCGACAATTTGCTGGTATATAATAATTGTAATCACATAGAACACGTTTTCTTATATCTAATGATATTATTATTCTCTGAGTGCCTAGACAACCTTGGAAGATGCAATGACGTTGAGTAGCAGGCGCACGTCGTGCTCCGAGCCGACATGTCTTCAAACATGTCCATCTCTAAATGATTCAATACGTCAGTCAACGTCAACTTCAAATGCACCATTTTGTTCGTATAAACCATAGAGTTACTATTTTATTAACTCCATGGTATAAACCTAATCATGGGTTCGCAAAAGTGAGATCAATATCGTTTCAAACTTGTCGTCAGTCTAAATTTATCAGTTTTTGTTTTTGTGAAAATGAACTATGACGACGATACTGACTTAACAGCTGGTCGAAGAAGCTTGTCACACGAAGCAGAAGGCCAAAAAATAGAGCATGAATTTATAAAACTGTATCATAAACTTCCATTACTGTGGGATGCGAAACATCCGGACTACAACAACAAATACAAGAGAAATGCAGCTTTGGATAAATTATTAATTGTTTTGAAACAATTGAATCATCTCGCCACAAGATATAATGTGCGGCAGAAAATAAACATATTAAGATCTTGTTATAGAAAAGATTTGCGAAGACATTTGGCATCGAAAGTTATAGGCGCAGACGGAGAAGTTTCTTACGAACATATTCCTACGTCTTGGAAATTTCATAAACTGAGATTTCTTGACGGAAATGATAATAATACTGAGGAATACAAAAACGAAATTACACAGGTTAACATTCAAGACAGTGAATATCATGTAAGTACATATATTATATTAATTTAAATTTATGAAGCTTGTGTCCTCAATCCTAACGAAAATCTTTAAATACTTTAAACAGATATAATATAAAAATTAAATTATTCTTTCATGAAAAATCAAGTTTTATTATTCATTACTTCAATTGCTGTTGGTTTTAGATACTTATTGTCTTACAACTACTTAGATTTTTATATAAATTACATTTTTAGGATAACAGCAACAATAGCAACCAAAGAAGTGAGGAGTCATCTGGACAAGAGTGCCATGATATAGAAACTGATCCTGACCTAAGTTTAGAGTCATTAAAAACATTTGAAGACAAAACATATATACGGAAAAGCAGTCATAAAAGAATAAAATTAGAGTTAAATAAAGAAGGATACTATCCACCAGACAAGGAGGAGCCTTTAGACAGAGAATTTAATGCAATTGGTGCTAATGTTGCATGTAAACTGAAAAGAATGAATCAGCAACAGAGGTATCATGCGGAACTGCTCATAAACAAAGTATTAATAAAAGGGTTAAAGGATAGTTTAACGGATGACTCAGATATAACTGATGTGTGGAATGTATAGCACTAGAGAAGCAAATTTCTTAATTAGAAATTTGTTTGAAATTGTAAATAATAAATTAATATTTTTTTTATTTAATATGCTGGTTTTTTCTTTTCTTGATCAACATTTTTATAATGAAATAAAATAGGCGTTAATTTGAATTTAATTTCAATGAAAGATTTAGTGTATGTACTACTATCATATACTATCTGAAATATTGTAATTCTGCATGGGTCTACTGTATTCTAGTTTGATGGGTAGATTTTCTTATTGCCACTACAGATGATGTGACCCCCTCAATGGTGGTTGTCGTTCATGTTCAGATGTCAGGCACATAGCCCCATGCTGCTGTCTAGGATAAGTCACCTATCAGATGCTTTTACAATACACATGATATTTTAAAATCTTGTCACGTTGTAACCTCTGCCTATGTCAATAAGTCAAATTATGAGGGCAGTTCTCACATTACAGTATGAATAGATAGGTGTTGTTTGGTCACTACTGATTAAAGCAGAACAAAATCGAACATTAATGATGGTAGAAATGTAAAATAGTGTACATATATGCAAAATTATAGTTTTTAGAAGAAGCTATTCAACATTTACTAGGCTGCACTAAAAGTATCGGGAATGGAATATTTCCACTGTTCCTGTCATATTAAAATCTTTTTAATTGAAAACTGCTTGGTTTTAAAAATCGAATACCATTTATTTATTTAAAAAAAGATTCTCGGTCTTGTCACGAGGTTTTGTCAAACTTGTTTCGTCATTGAGAAAATGGAATTGACTCGAGAAAATTCAAGAGCGATGATTTATTATGACTTTCGAAGTGGTTTAACACAAAAACAGTGTGTTGACCGGATGATTACTGCATTTGGTGATGAAGCCCCATCCAAAACCACAATTTATCGCTGGTTTGCTGAGTTTCAACGTGGACGTGTCAAGCTCAGTGATGATCCCCGTCAAGGTCGTCCAAAAATTGCAGTCACCCAAGAAAACGTTGATGCTGTGCGTAAGCTGATTGAGGAAGATCGTCATGTGACATACCGCGAAATTCAGGCAACTTTAGACATTGGCATGAGTCAAATACAAATAATCTTGCATGAACAATTAGGTGTAAAAAAGTTATTTTCCCGATGGATACCGCATTCGCTCTGTGAAGAGCAAAAAGCGGCTCGCGTTACTTGGTGCGTCAGAACTCTCGAAAGATTCCACGCAGGATCCTCAAATGCTGTATACAACATTGTATCAGGTGACGAATCCTGGATATACGCGTACGAACCCGAAACAAAAAACCAGTCACGAGTTTGGGTGTTCGAAAATGAGTTAAAGCCAACAAAAATTGTTTCGGTCACGGAGTGTTGCAAAAAAAATGGTGGCCACGTTTGTCTCCAAAACCGGCCATGTTACGACTATTCCTCTTGAGGGACAAAGAACGGTTAATGCAGAATGGTATGCTAGCATTTGTTTGCCACAGGTCGTTTCTGAACTCCGTAAAGAGAACTGCAACCGCCGCATCATCCTCCATCACGACAATGCGAGTTCTCACACCGCGCACAGAATAAAAGAGTTTTTAGAGCAAGAAAACATAGAATTATTAGACCATCCGCCGTACAGCCCCGACCTAAGCCCTAATGATTTCTATACTTTCCCTAAAATAAAGAATAAATTGCGTGGACAGAGATTTTCATCACCTGAAGAAGCTGTGGACGCCTACAAAACGGCCATTTTGGAGACCCCAACTTCCGAATGGAATGGTTGCTTCAATGATTGGTTCCATCGTATGGAAATATGTGTCAAATTTCGCGGAGAATACTTCGAAAAGCAATAAATACATTTTTAAATAGTAATGTTGTGTCACTTCGTTAATTCCCGAAATTTTCAGCGCCGCCCTCGTAGAAGAAGCTAAGCTTTCAAAATACTGCTTTTTTTTTATTGCTTATATGTGTAGACGAGCTCACAGCCCACCTGGTGTTAAGTGGTTACTGGAGCCCATAGACATCTACAACGTAAATGCGCCACACACCTTGAGATATAGTTCTAAGGTCTCAGTATAGTCACAACGGCTGCCCCACCCTTCAAACCGAAACGCATTACTGCTTCACGGCAGAAACAGGCGGGACGGTGGTACCTACCCGTGCGGACTCACAAGAGATCCTACCACCAGTAATAATATGCGTAAAATTTACTTGATTTCGTATAAACATATTTGGTACTTACGAATTGTTCTCTGAACTGGGTTGATCATCCCAAGGTGCATCACTTTCTATAGCACTGCTCTCAGATGCCACTAAGTACATAGACCTAAAAATGTCCTTTGATTGTATGAATTGTAAAAAGAGTTAAAGAAAACAAATTTGAAAATAAATGTGCTGAAAATATTGCGACATTATAAATATTTAACTGTACTGAGCAAAGCTACAAGTAGATTTGATCATATACTTTTTTTTATTGCTTAGATGTGTGGACGAGCTTAAAGAAATAGACAGAGTGGTGGTATCAACCCGTGCAGACTCACAAGAGGTCCTAGCACCAGTAAAATCTATGCTTCATAAATTATCTATGCTTAGATCGTCTTCCCATTTTTACCTGACCGAATAGGTACTTCTAAAATTTGATTACATAATTAAGGTTCTAAATATTTTTATCTAGTGGTCATTGTTTTTAGTTTATGTTCCGTTACTAATCATTTAGGCAATTTCTATTATAGGTGTATTTTCAGGGACATCTAGTTAACCGAACTGGTAGAGTTATTATGAGCCCACACAGTAGGGCACTACCATCGTGTTTCCTTCTACCGAGAAGACAGCGGTTTTGCAGTGCAACTGAAACTTCGACTTCATGTCTGTAAACAGCGTTCTTGTGATCTATCTGGGCAATGGTCACTCATTCAATTTGGATAGACAAATTCGTCGATAATTATGGCATTGTGTCATGACACTAATGATTGGAAGAATTGAATAGACTTCCCCGCACCACGGAGACGGATCTGTGTGCTTAGTGAGAGTTTTTTAACGGTCTCGATAGCGTAAAAGTTAGCCCAATTTTGTATGCAGTTACACCGGTCACTCACATGCGCACGAATACGCAAACCCACAAGTGTAGGACGACATTTGCGAATGATTATGCAAAGTTTTCGCTGCATTCGTGGTTTTCCAAGCTGTGTCGGTTTTTTAACAGACATCAAAGCGCGCGAACCTCGAACCTTCGCGTAGTCTCCCACACATTCGCTTGCCCAGTTGCGCCGACGATTGCGAAGGTAACGGACGTATATACTATACGCCATTTTC
This sequence comes from Bombyx mori, assembly GCF_030269925.1. NCBI lineage: Eukaryota > Metazoa > Arthropoda > Insecta > Lepidoptera > Bombycidae > Bombyx > Bombyx mori. The sequence continues at coordinate 6,252,552 of NC_085126.1, forward strand.
ATAGTTCGTGACGTCTACTGTGTAGCGTATTTTCATCAAAAGAAATCCCATAAAAACAGCATGGCTGTTAATGATGTCTGGGAAAGAATTAAAAACTCTTTTTTTCTTCAATGTTCTATTGACGAATTAAAAAGAAGGAGAAATTCGTGAGACATTCGTAAACAAGTGTAGGAGGAAGCGCAAACGGGTTCGCAAATTGAGTATGCGAACCCATTTGCACAGCCGCTAGGTTTGCGAATGAATGTTTGACGGCCCTTCACATGCGCGCAAACATTCGTACAATGTACGAATATTTGCGCGCATGTCAGTGGCTGGCATTAGAACAGAGCCCCTAGCGGCAAACGATCCCATTCTATACGAATATGAGCTAACTTTTACGCTATAAAAAACTCGCACTAAGCACACACTAGGTCTTCGCTAGAAGTAATAGTGTTCTGTGCACTAGGTGTGACACACTAACATCTCCCGGTGAAGTCAACCGTGACATACCACCATAGATAATACACTTAATAATACCACTCTGAGGGCTAATCTACGTGACTTACCTAGCCGGTACATATAGATGTGGGGGCGGTGGTGCGGCTCGTCGCGATGCTGACCTCGCGCGTCTTGCTCTTGATGCTCGACTTAACAGCACTGACTCTGTTTCGGGTTTAAGGCAAAAATGAACTTAATATTAAATCGGTACATTTTATTATCACTAAGTATTTAAGGTTCGAATAGTAAGGTGACCAACTATACTCCTTTACTGAGTTTTGTACTCTTTTTTCGCAAACCGTACTCTTTTCAAATCCTGCATTCTGAAAGTACTCATTTGTATAATTTCTTCTTTTGAAATCTTTCGGCATTTTAGAGTAGAACATATCCCACATGAAAATTTAAACGTTAAATTAACAGAATTTTTTTATGTTGTCCAGGCACTAACGCTGCTGTTGAAAGGGTATTTTCACTAGGGGATGATTATTGGAGCAGTGAGAAGTCGCAACTTTCTGTAATAACATTATCTGCCGTCTTAACAGTCAAATTTAATATGCTGGAATGGAAATTGGAAGCTGTTCGGATGTGGCTACATTATTAGACGAACATCCTCATTTGGAAAAAAAAATTCACTCCGAAGAAAAATATGTTTTTAAAAGAAAATAAAGTTTTTATCGCTTTTTTTTAAGTTTCACTTCAAAAACACTACACTGAGTACGTCTAATGTGTTCTATCTCATTCTCTCGCCGGATGAATCCTATACATTTATGTGTTTGTGTCTCTGTGGACTTATTTTTTCGTTTCATCGAGTTTGAAATCACAACGATTCTAAAGAAGTTTCACTTCAAAAATAATTGGTCCCCTTAAAATAGTGATCAAGAAAATAAATCGATCATTCATTCTATGTTACGGAAACTTAATGTTGACAGTTGTGATATAATTTAAATCGTACCCGATATCGGATCACTGTCGCTGTTGTCATGACGATCCCGCCTCCAGCCAGCATCGGGGGCAGGAGTGTCAGCGGCGACACCGAATAAACCCGACACAGCACCCGCTACCATTTTACGCGCAGATTTTGCAGCCATCTACATTATATAGTTAAATCATAGATTGCTTAGATGGGTCGATGAGCTCACAGCCCACCTGGTGTTAAGTGGTTATTGGAGCCCATAGACATCTACAACGTAAGTGCGCCACCCACCTTGAGATGTAAGTTCTAAGGTCTCAAGTATAGTTACAACGGCTGCCCCACCCTTCAAACCGAAACGCATTACTGCTTCACGGCAGAAATAGGCAGGGTGGATGTTACCTACCGTGCGGACTCATAAGAGGTTCTACCACCAGGATATATCTAGAAGGCAAACTGCATTTTTATTCCCAAATAAAGGTAAAATCAAAGAATGTTACACTGTTTACTTGTTTTCATCTCAAGCACAAATAGAATAGCAATATATTTATTTTACCTATATATACAATTCTGGTGTCACTATGTTAATTACCATACTCCTCTGAAACGATTTGACCGATTTTTATGAAATTTTATAAGTATGCATGTTCAGTAGGTCTGAGAATCGGCTACTATCTATTTTTCATACCCCTAAGTGAAAAGGGTTGTTTTTTTTTTTTTTTTTTTTTTTTTTTTTTTTTCGGGTAGAGGGCCGAACCTCCTACGAGGTCCCCGCGCAAATGGGGCGCGCGGGGTATGTGAGACTCAACGATCTGCATGGTGTTGTGAGCAGACCGCGGGCCCAAGGATTTTAGAGCCCACCCACTAAACGACTCCCCTGCACTCTTACACCCGACGTCCGATCCCCTCCGAGGTCAGAACCCGGATGAGGTAGGGGGGCTACCGCGGTCAACACTACAACCAGACGGCGCGGCTCACCCCAAGGACGCCCAGCCGACGGAGCCTTCGAGGCGAATCGAAGGCTCTGAAACGTCGGCCGTCTCGGTACGGCAGCCCGTCGGGCCGCCCAGACGGTGCCGCTGGTGTCCCGGAATACCCCGCTGGACCAGAACCAGCCTGCCGGGTCGGGACGCGATACACCGTCGACCGGTCGCTCTATTCACTCCACGGCAGCGCGCTAGAGTGCTGGTAAAGGGTTGTCCACCCCTAACATTTATTTTTTATTTTTTGGACATTTTTTTGTTGTTGTAATGAGGCATTATGTGGTTGAATGAGTTTTTGTTATTTTTATATTCCCTCATCGTTCACAGCGCTACATGCCTCTTTCACTTATTTACCACATTCTTACACATAATAAGTTAGTTTTTTTTCTACCCTAGAAATTCCCAAGAAATCTTTTATATGACAAAACAACGTTTTCCGGGTCAGCTAGTAATATATAAATTGATTATTTTGAAAAGGAAAATAATAAAAGCGAAAATAAATAAAAAGGATTCACTCAAGGAGGCGCACTCAGCGCAAAATTATTAAAAAAAAAAAGCCTAACTCACATTGATGTTAATATCAATTTCCGGTACATCTCTCAGATCAGCCGCTTTCTCAGCAAGTTGTTTGAGTTCAAGATTAGTGGTTGCAGGTTTCTCAGCAAGAACTATGAGTTCACGCAGATAATCTTGGTGTACTTGCTCTACAAAATTATGATTTTTTAATACGCTTTTATTAGCTTCAGACGTATGTACCTTTTTAACGGAATCTTTGAACATGATTTTGACCCCCTTCAAAACGTCGGATTAACTAAGCTCGAAATTTGGTATACTTATTAAGGACCGATGACAATTTAAATTAAAAAAAAATTTGAAAAAATTTTTATTCAACTAAAAAATGAAAAATAAATAGTAGTTTAAAAAAAACGAACAAAATACGCTTTTATAGAAAATCCAACTAAAAAATAGAAAATAAATTTTAATAAATTTGAATTAAAAATAGTGTAAGAAAATATTATTTTATTGTAAAAAAGCGTGGGGTGCATGGTATCAGTAGTTATAAATATTTTATGAACAGATATGAGTAGATGATAATATCCTGTAAAGCACAACACGTTTTTTTACAATAAAATAATTTTTTATTTCACAATTTTTTTACACTATTTCTAATTCAAATTTATTTTCTATTTTTTTGATTTTTATTATATTATTAAACTATTATTTAATTTATCACTAGATTTTTAGTTAAAATACGGTAGTTACAGATAGGTGTCAATCGTATCGTATTATTTGGGAGCTTTCCGATCGTATAGACTTACCAGGTTTCTGATTTTCATTCGACTGTTGAATCTCAGGTACTACCGCGGAGTTTTGTCCAACATTTGTTGTTATTTTCACTCCACTTATAGGAATATTGACATTACCTATATTACCCTGAACCGTGGACTGTGTCAATGTTGTTGGGTTTAATTTAACATCCAAAGGCGTCTTAAGTGAAGATGCTTCAATACGTGCCACTGGTGTACCGAGAGTTTTGCTTGAAACTTTTGGCATTTGGGTACCGGTAGTTAAGATTGGGGCATTGGAAGTTTTGCCGTTGACCAACAAGTCCGGTGTAGTTTGTTTTTGATCAGAACCTAAAACCATTTTTGATTTCTAGAAAATTTCTTTACCATTTCACAGTGAAAAGAAAAATATGTTAATAGTAACCTCGAGACACCAGATTAAAGTTTTAATGCATTGTCGTCTACTAAACTCAAAACGTCTAATCAATCGCTCACAACATATCTTAGCGTAAATGGGAATTGTGGAGTGAAATCTAAAGGTTCTAGTAATCTCTTAACAGGTGGGCCGTGAGATAGTCTATTTGTCTGCAGGAACAAAAGAAACCCATGATCGTTTCGCCTAATGAGTACAAAAGAACCTAAGTTACAAAAGGTACAATTAATTATATTTATCGATCTTTATCTAAAATATCTGTTCAAAAATCTCACCAGTAGTGCCAATGTCTAATTCGTGAGTGAAGGCCATGACGTTGAGAGCTGACGAGAGAGCTGGTGCTACACCGTTCCCTACGTCACTAGCTAAACCCACGTCTGACGAAACCACGCAGTCTGGAGGCGGGGCTGGGACTCTTCGCCTATAGAATAGATTCAAACTGCATGACATAACAGAAACCTGATAGGCAAGATCATCTAGTAATGTAACTGTAGCTTCACTTGACCTTGAGACATGAATCATTCATTTACATAATTTGTGGCCTTCAAAACTGAATTCCACCACAAAGGTCTAATATTATAATGACAGGGGTCGATAGCGCCTGGCTTGGTTACTGGCGATCTGCTGTCTGTTGAGTTATAAAAGTGATGGCGGAATCATATTACCTACATAGCAATAGGCTGTTTGCCTATCTGAATCAATTTACAAAAATGGTCACAGCCTAGCCTTCCTTTGAGGTCTATTTCACAATTTTAACCAACTTCAAAACAGAAATTCGGAAATACCTTTTGCTCTAAATTGAGGATTCTCAACGCACCCTTATTTTTTATATTACGTCAGTGTGATTTTAGGATGATTTAATCATAAAAAGGTATAAAGCGGTTAAAATGATAATCTATAAAAATTATTACAACATTAAAAAAAAAAAATTTGACAGAAAGATTTTGTCTATTTATTACGTAGGTAGTATTGTCAATGGGTAGTAATTAAACAATGAGTTTTTTTTATTTGAAGAGCTATCTCATTATCCCGTTGCTTAGTTATTAATTATGAAGTTTGATGTTATGGCCAAAAAAGCTTCTGTGCCTGGACTTTGATGACATTTTAATTCTTGTTGGCAAAAGACTAGTTTTTCTAAAGGTAAATCAACAGAGATCCTGTCATCAAACATTCTTAGCTACTCACTTAATTCTTAGTGAATATCTGTGACCTTGCTCGTTCACGAAGCCCGCTATAGAAAGCAGAGTATTAAATACACTTGAAATTGGCGAAATCTAAAAGGAAACGCCATAAACCTAAGAGATAGATAGATAGATAGATATTATTCCTCATTTAAAATACTCACGGCAAGGGAGCTTTTGTTGGTGTCGAAATTGAAATACGGCCCCACATCAATCTACGTAACTCTTCACCGCTGATACCGCGTCTTCTCAACTCTGCTATTGTCACTTTACCGACGTGCTATAAAACGGTGACATTGTGTTTTAATCTTCGATCAACAATAGTTACTATTACTATTATTATACTACTATTATATATATTATATACCTACTATTACTATTACTATACTATATAAACTATTGTTGATCAAAGATTTTAATAAAACAACTAGCCAACTGTGAATAAAACTGAATACAACCAAAGCTTATATCTTCGAAGTGTCGAGCCCGACTGAGTGGTGACAAACCAAACCGGTGCACATAATGGGCGTATTATTTTATTTGGTTAATACCTATAATGTTTCTTCAGGTTTAAATGTTTGATAAACTGAGACTTTTCTTTACTTAATTTGATCCCATAGCATCCCAATTACTTAAAGTCTAAGATTAATCAACTTCATCTAATTTCGATTTAAATAATTTTTCATTTAAATAAACATTGTAGATTTTAGGTACTGCGTTCGTATAAATTAATAATGCTAAAGCTAGACCAAAAGGACTTACAAGTGTTGCCCGCATCAAATAAAAAAATTGCAATATTATAATATTTTCCTGCAGCAAATATGTATATCTATCTAGGATTAAGCAGGAAAAAACAATTATAAATTTAATTTCATTAAAACTATTTTTACGACTCAATCTCGTGTTTGTCATTGACATTGTTATTGGCATTATTCTGCAGTTTCGTATATTTTATAATTTTCGTAGTCGTTCGTAGTGTAAGTAGATGTTATTCGTCGACATCTGAATGTTGTGGACCTATTTATACCGTCTATTTTCTTTAAAAAAAATCCAGACTTTTACGTTTCATTTCACACTGCGATGTGCTCCTTTTTTTTTACCTACCTATGCTGATAGCTTTGAGAGGCTATTTCAGCTTCTCCTTGACGTGTAGGTAAGCTCATGGGGCTCAAGCCGGAGTGTTGCTAGCACTGACCCTAGCAAGACCAGTGCTTCGCAAAATCTACCACCAGATCGGAAACCCACTGCAAAGATCTGAGAAGAAACTCAGTGGGCGTGTCTATTGGTTTATTTACTCGTCGAGCCCTTCGTCGCAAGCAACGGGTTCGGCGAGGGCGGTGACCGGGCGATGTGCTCCTTAACTCTGACATCGAATTAACTGAGTACACAAGTCTGCAATTAGTCAACTTACGAGATTAGCCTATAAAAGTTGTTATAATTCAACAAGGCTTGCGAAAGCCGAAGATAATACAAAAAAAGTTTTCCAACAAACCTTCCAATTAGTTAAAGCGTCTTTCTTCTGTTTCGCTCTAGTTTTAGCTTTGCTCTTGATGACCATGACCGCTCGTTGCTCGTATCTCGGATCGTCGGAAGGCCCAAGTCCTATAGAATACTCCTGCAAGTACTTATGTGCGTCATCCTGGGCCACTGAACGCTCTAGTGATACCACAATTTTCGCCCACTGGAATAATTCAACTTTAATGCCATAGGATCGTTGGTCATAACACAGTAGTTTTTTTTTTACTGGTGGTAGGACCTCTTGTGAGTCCGCACGGGTATGTACCACCACCCCGCCTATTTCTGCCGTGAAGCAGTAATGCGTTTCGGTTTGAAGAGTAGGGCAGCCGTTGTAACTATACTTGAGACCTTAAAACTTATATCTCAAGGTGAGTAGCGCATTTGCGTTGTAGATGTCTATGGGCTCCAGTAACCACTCAACACCAGGGCTGTGAACACGTCCACCCATCTAAGCAATAAAAAAAATATGTTTATGTTACACAAAATGTTAAAATAACAAAAAAGCAAAAAGATTTCAGCAAAATAAAATTAATATTTACAGTGTAGGTAGGTAGTCGACGAAATTATTCATGACGTCATAGCTATTGTTAAAGGGCGTGCGAGAGAGATAGCTAGATGTACCAATTACCCAATCAACTCACTTTCGATATATTATTATGTACATCTCATTAACAATTAATTTACTTTAAGTCTTGGGAAAAAATGTAGGGGGCCTACCCGTTAAAAATACAAAGGAAGACGCGAACTAGGAAAAATTCCTATAATTACCTGTTTGACCCATTCCTTCTCGGATTGCTCAATGACGTGGGCGTACGTGTTCCCCATCATGGCGATCAACATGTTCAATAGTAGAATTGGCACGAATATCATGAACACCGTGAACACAGTCTTCGAGAGATTAGGGTATGTTGTCTGACTGAGATCCGAGTACTGGAAAAAAATCAATGAAGTTCTGAGACTCGTGTCGATTCTCAGTAAGAGAAAGCTATAAAGGCTGTATAGGAATTGTTTTCGAAGCTAAATCCTGTTAATAAAACGCATATGGATAGCTCTTTGCTACGCTAAGTTAATCACGGTTGTAGAGAGTCAAAATTAATTGAACCCGCAATGTAATATAAAGGTAGCTGGCGCATGCTTCTTTGCGTGCAGTGCTTTTTTTTATTGCTTAGATGGGTGGACTAGCTGCTAACAGCCCACCTGATGTTAAGTGATGTTAAGTGGAGCCCATAGTCATCTACAACGTAAATGCGCCACCCACTTTGAGATATAATTTCTAAGATCTCAGTATAGTTACAACGGCTGCTCTACCCTTCAAACCGAAACGCATTACAACGCCTAACGCTTTAAGCATTAGATAATATAATTTATCGATAGCATTGCTTTTTCATCACTCATGCATGCGTTTTACTTCATGGCTTTGAATCACTGTCTTTCAAGGCGTTATTAATTTCTGTTATTATTTGTCTGCTGAATTTAAACCTTGTTTTTAGTCTAAGAATTCAGTTTTGTATATTCTCTCCGTTTTTTAGAAACGATTCCGGCATATATCTTGCCTTTTATACTTTAAGATCAATACACTATTAATAATACCTAACCGTCTTGAAAACCGGTGTGTATTAAAATATATTAAACGTTCCTTACGCTGTAATCTCCTAAGGTGATTTGGAATAGTGCCATCCACGTGCTGGGGTAGCTCGAGTACAAAGTCGACTGTACGTTTGGAAAACCTGCGCACGTTTTGAAAATAAAAATAAAAAAAATTATACAAACATCGATTTTTCAATTTTGTGTCCGTTAAATTCTGTCATCAATTCGGAAAAGAGGTTATGACTTATAATATTAACGCTGGACAGAATTTTGATGAGTCTTCAATTATTGAAAAATATAATAAAATCAGTACGCCCGTGTAACGAAACTGATAAAGACATAAGGATAGACTTTTTTATAGAGTACTAGCCGTACTGGGCTTCGCTGGGCATTTAAAATTAACATTATTATGTATTGTCATTATTATTAGGGAGTCCAACACTCATATAAATATTAACCTATCCATTAAGTGCGTGTATTTTCTACATGGATACCAAGTTTCAAGTCAATCGGATCCATGGTTCAGTAGCTATAACGGAACATCCGTAAAAACCACTGTAGATTTATATATTATTATGGAGATTTTTTTGTAATCAGTTTGTTTTAGTTTAAGGGGCGATTCCAGCTACGCGCGGACGGGTAGGTGACCTCGCGGGGCTCTATATGAGAGTTTGCTAGTGTCTGCCCTAGCTAGAGCAGTTCTTGGCTGATCTTCACCAGTCGCATCGGAATTGCAACCCACTGAGAAGATCCAGCGAGAAACTCAGTGAGTAAAGTTTGTAAGTAATTTGTGAAACTTTAAAAGATGACTTTATTAGTGAAATGTATGTCAGCAAGTATGTCAAAGATTTTAATGATTTTTTATATTTTTAATAAATAATTATATGCCACTATAAATTCTCTGAAATTTTGAGTAAACCATGTTTTAATTGAAATCGTTGTTGATCAGTGGTTCTGCGTTTGCGACATAGAAAGGCTTCGCGAAGCAACGCGAGCCTTTGTTCGTCAATCAAAAGTCACCGAGCGACTTATCAACTGTCAATGGCGTTGAGTAAGCCATTTATCACGTACTAGTGGTCTCCCAGTAGTCGAAATTCGACTATAATTTTTATAATTCTATAATTACAGAATTCGCCAACACTACACTTTAGACAAATATTAATAAAGACAAACAATATTTAATTTATTCTCAGTTTGACCTCAGACTATAAGCAATAAGAAAAGTTTGATAATAAACAAATAGTATGCATGCGTGTGTGTGTCAAATACACGGTAGCGTGTGTAATGATTTTTTTATTGATTTAATGTATATTTATGCATAGTTTTAAAAAAAAATATTAACATTCTGCACTCCTTCTCTATACTCTCTATAAGTGTGTGAAATTTCATACTCCTCCGTCCGCGCAATTTTCGTAAAAAGGGGTACTACAAAGTTTTTGCTTCACGTATTAATATATAGATTATCTGTATTTAGAATAGTTAAAAGAAACACCAACCTCTATACAAGAAGTAGAATGACTGCGAGAAGCCGAAGAGGACAATACAGTAGATGATACCGAACGTGAACATGTCCCCTGTTATCATACTGTAGATCATTGTCACGAATGGACCGGTCAATTTCACCGCGCTGCAAGTGAACTTTCATTAATTTCAATCATGTATTTTGCGTATAGAGAAAAGAATTAACAATTATTAACTAAGTAGATGTTTCTAGACAAGGTGTTTGAATAGGTCACGATGTTGATAGTTGTATCTCGAACTAAAAAATACTTATGTTTATATCTAGAGTAGCTGAATGATTAAGCAAATTTTCGTAACTCTCCTAATTTCCATATGTATTTAAGTTTTTTATGAAAGAAAAAAATTAATAAAAAACCAATCACTATGTTGTGTGTGGTAGAGAAAGTTCGTATGGCGTAAAATATTCGTTCTAGTTATTTATCTTTATTTATATATATTACGTTGTTAATGTCCATGGGCTCCAGTAACCCCTTAAAACCAGGTGGGCTGTGAGCTCGTCCACCCATCTATCATCATCATCATCTCAGCCTGTCCACTGTCCATTGCTGAACATAGGCCTCTCCAAGTGATCTCCAGTGCGGCCGGTCCGTTGCCACCTGCATCCAACGTGACCCAGCGGTTCTTACCAGGTCCTCGGTCCATCTCGTAGGTCCACCCATCTAAGCAATAAAAAAAGCAATGCGTATTTCAAGTATACCGCTCCTTACCCAGCAAAAAACATCAACAAAAACCACGATCCCGGCAGCAGGAAAAGCAGTATGGCTTCCTCCACGTTGGTCTCCTTAAGGAGTCTGGCCGGTATGCACGCTAACACAAGGATGTTTGACGCCAAAAATATAAATTTGGCCGGCTCGTGAATCTAAAAATAAACGATTCGCTAAAATTTCTCCTTTTGTAGCTCGCACACAGCATTCGCACACCTGATTGTCAATTTGATTTTGTGAAGTTAGAAAACTTTTTACTTAGTTTTCTCTGATGGTCGAATCTAACGAATTTAGTTTATTAACTCAATGGGACATTAGTCAAGACCGCCATAGTTGTTTGTCAAAAAAAAAAAACAAGCAATACAAGGCAATAATCTGGAATAGCTTATTCACTAGAGACATAGAGATAACTCGATAAAGATAAGAAATATTAGTAACTATTTTACTTTCTTGTCATATTTTTTAAAAGATACTGTTACTAATCTTGTGATATTGTTAGATTGTGACAAAAACGGCGCGCGTGCAATTTGGTGCACGTGAATGAAGTGAAACTTCTTTTTCGATGTGTAGTATTGTGGTTTTCTTTATTTTTCATCCTTAAATCAGATTGCTGTTGTAATGCGGAATGCTGTGTATAAGAGATCCTCAACATTTATAATATATATATTTTAAATACTTCATTAGAATATTGGACGCTACTCGTTGATAACGCTCGCGTTGGCCTGTGACAGGCATACTACGCCCATGCGTTCGAGTGCCACGCATTCACTCTCGCTCTGTCTCTTTCTAGTATGGTAGCGTTAAACGTTTAACGCAACCTTGTTGGAAGTCGCATTAGAAGTTTCACTTCAATAAGTTAACACAACGAAATGCTGCGATTGCAGGTGTTTGTGTGTGTACAACTTACCAACTGCTTAAAATAAGCGACCAATCCTTGATTCTTTAGCTCGTCGCCTTGTTGCAGTATAATATAACACAATGTGCTCAATATAGTCCCAAGTTCACTGGCAAGTCTCAGTCCGCTTCTAGCGTCGTTGATCTCCAAGCCCCAGTTGGGGTGGGCATCAGCTTCTGCGCTGCTGTGACGTAGGTACACAGAAACGGAGAGCAGGAGAAGATGCAGCATCAGTATGAGGAGACGTTTGAGGAATTTCGTCTAGAAAAAAGAGTTTAATATGTTCAATTTTCATATCATCATTTCAATAGTTTAATATGTTATTGTTTAATAATATCATAAAAAAACTTCAGAGGTGTCAAGGGACACCCGGATGGAACGAAGTTCCTTTCGATTAATTAGCGAAGGAATTGTAATTTTTTTTTAAGTTATAATAATAAATTACGGCATTATGAAGAAAGAAAAAACAATACTATGAACTAAATTACTATTGTTGAAACGCTATCTCGAGAAACTGTACTCATTACGCGGACCAATCGGATACGAGCAATGTCACGCGATAAGCGCCTACACGTTGATTGGTCAGAATGACGGATCTAAAAAGTGTCGTGACAACTTTTCGTAAGAATTTTTTCCGTCTAGCCCCCTTTCACAACGCGCGATAAGGAACTTCGTTCCAATTATACTTAACGTATATATTGTTATTTAACTTGTTCATACTGCGATGAGTAACGTATGTGATACATGAGGTTCCTGATATTTCGATCGTGTTACAAGCGCAGTGAACATGACCATGTTTACCCGTTTCGGGGCGCTGGCAACATTGTGTGTAATTATCTACATTACCCTTGAAAGTTTTAAAACAATTGAAATTAATGTAATACAGTGTACCCTGGCGAAAGTCTTCCATTTTTCTTCAAGCAACCTTTGTATGATACCGCCGTCTAACATGTTCAAGTGTTCTTGCTTTGTTCCGTTCAGTATAATGAATAAAGCCGAATTCCAATCTGTAATTTAGGGTAATGTTTGTTTTTATTAGCCTCGTTAGACTCAAGCGGCTATTACAGCTTCAGCTAAAAGGTAAGCGAGTTCACGGGGCTAGGCATCGCAGAGAATTTGATAACGCCTTCCCTAGCAAGAGCAGAGCTTTGTTACCTCTACCACCGGATTGGAATTGCGACACACGTAGAAGATCCCGCGAGTAACTCAGCGGGTTGTGTCGGTGGATTAAGTGGCACAGCTAATGTCTTACTCATACTAAACTAACAACTAAGTAATAGAAATATAGAATAGAATAAGTAAAAGAAGAAAATCCGTCTTGTTTTGCGAACTTGTAAATATTCTATTAATTTAAGAATAAAATTCGTCTCTGTTTTCTATTGTACTTAACAAAAAAATCAAAGTAAGCTTAAGTAATTTTCCGTCCTTTTCGCGAGACGTAGACATAAATAAAAGTTTTATGTTTAATCTTGCGCTTTAACTGTCAATATATTTATTATTTCCTACGTTTTGAACAGCTTACAGTTTTCATGGTCACGGACAACTAAGGTGTTATTCGTTGATCTTTCATTATTCAAAATCAATAGAAGACAACAAAGACGGAAGTAAAAAATGCAAGGCTAAACCGCAAAGTAGTTTTAATTAAGATAATGTAACAAACAGTAAAGGCTTACTTGTTCGCCCATCAGGCAGCAAGGTATCTAAAGCGTTCAAAGGGTAAGCGGAGCACGTAATGTTGGAGTAGCGCCAGAACTCTCTGGCTGATAGCTCCAGCATCTCTCTGAAGACAGAGGCCCGACCCAACTGACAAGCCAAGGTTAGTGGGGTGAAACCTGCTTTATTCATTCGACCGTTACTGGCCGGAACTTTAGGGTGACGCAGGGCATATCCAAACATGTCCTGAGAAATAGGAAAATAAATCGTTAAAAAAGATAGAGGGATTTATAATGTGAAGCTGGTAAATATAGGGCTAAGAGAACGAAAGGTGTTACAGATGTGTATGTGGAAGAACCATTCTGAAATATAGTGTGTTACCAAACCTATTATACTTGCAACCTACCACATACCATGTGGCTCTGCAACACACTTGGTTTGAAGGGTGAGGCAGCCGTTGTAACTATACTGAGAGCTTAGAACTTATATCTCAAGGTGGTGGCGCATTTACGTAGTAGATTTGTATGGGCTCCAGTAACCACTTAGCACCAGGTGGGCTGTGAGCTCGTCCACCAATCTAAGCAATAAAAAAAAATAAAAAAACTTGACAGATTCTCCCATGATGCTTTTCCTGGCACCGACATATCTATTATGCTGTGTTCGACATTAGTGAACAACAGATACCTACCACTCACCATCAGGTTATTTATTGTTCGATCGCCTTCGAACTCATTAAAAAGTAATTTCAAATTAATTATACCTACTACATATTCAAAATTCGTATTGTTCATGAATGCGTTATCATTAATACGTTAAACGTGAATAAATGCATATATAATTGACCATAAAACATAGTCTCCAAATCTATACTTAATATTATAAAGAGGAAAGATTTGTTTGTTTGTTTGTTTCGAATAGGCTCCGAAAGTACTGGACCGATTTGAAAAATTATTGTTCCATTAGAAGCCGACATTGTCCCTGATGAACATAGGCTACTTTTTTTAAATTTTTTTTTTTTGTTTTGATTTCATATGTGTTTTAATGTTTCCGAAGCGAAGCGAGGGCGGGTCGCTAGTGTTAAATAAGTTGATTTCAGCAGTGAACGATTGCGTCTCTTACGTGTTCTGATTTTGGGTATATCTGCCATAAATGGTTAAAAGATTTCATTGGGTTAGTTAATTCAAATAATTTAGGAGTTTTTTTTATAAATTAATGGAACAGAATTAATAGAAGTAAGCATACCAGTTTATCACAAACGACCACCATGTGTAGTATCATGTTCCCGAACGAATCCTGAGCATCGGGATCTGCCCCGGAATCTAGTAAGAGGTTGTAGACTGCTTCGTTCGCGCAACAAGCCGTCCAGGCTAGGGGGTATTCGCCCAAGTATGCCAGACCTTCGTAATTTGTTTGTCGCGCTGGCGGAACTCTTTGTTGGTCGCGGGGTAGGAAAAAGCTACCTGTGTTACCATTTTTGAATTAATATTTTCTCAAAACATTTCTATTGGATGTTCTATATATTCTGGAAGAGAATACCTACTGTGAGCCCACACGTGTAGTAACCACCATTCTGCCTATTTCTACGTACTAGTTATGCGTTCGTTTTTTAATAGTTGGACAGTAGTTAGGTATATAATACAATTTGAGACTTTGACATCATATCTCATGCGAATGACTTTCACGTAGTTATGTCCATGGACTCCATTAACTAAACTTAGATCAGACGGACCCCGAGCTCAACTGTCGATTGAGGGTAGTAACAAAAAATATTAAAACAATGAGTCCATTTACATGTCCTTCTTCAAACGAGGCTTGTGGAGAGTATTAAGCGGTAGGCAGCGGCTTGGCTTTGCCACTGGCATTGCTGAAGTCCATGGGCGACGGTAACCACTCACCATCAGGTGGGCCGTATGCTCGTCTGCCTACAAGGGCAATAAAAATAAAATAAAAATTGCTTCGTTAATTACGCACCAATGGCTCTCTGGTTGACATCAGCTCCGGCCTCAACTAGATCTTGTACTAGTTCGTTATTGCTGTACGCTATTGCCAGATGTAAAGAGCTTGCCCCTGTAATGATTCATTTATGATATAGTTCATCATAACCATAGGTACCTACTCTGTAAAATTTTTCAATTAGCTCTAATCTGTTAGACAAATCTGAGTAACTGTACGTCACATGAAAATTACGGGCTAATATTTTTCCTCGCGTGTGTTTAGGTATATAATTATATAGAGATATTCCCCTCGACCGGGTATCCGTAAATGGATATCCAGCGTTAAAAAAAAAAGAAGCGCATATGAACTTTGTGCTTTACCCATACCTACTCGTATTTTATTTTATCTAAAATATAAAAATAAAACAATTCGTTAATAACTAAGCTAGCGCTGATCTGCGTTGTTAGAAAGTCTGTTTCTGAACAAACTAAAAAGACTAAGTTTAACGTTTAGGTTGTAATAACAATAATAATAAATAAATTAATATATAGATAGATATACGACTCATGAAAATCACACAATAGGACATAAGACTTTCATAGATCTTCTATCTTAAACAAAACGCTTCTGCTGAATGTACTATGTAAATAATTCAAGACCTAAAGATTACTGGTGGTAGGACCTCTTGTGGGTCCGCACGGGTAGGTTACCCTATCTATACCTATACTGCCTATTTCTGCCGTGAAGCAGTAATGCGTTTCGGTTTGAAGGGTGGAGCAGCCGTTGTAACTATACGTGAGACCTTAGAACTTATATCTCAAGGTGGGTGGCGCATTTACGTTGTGAATGTCTATGGGCTCTATTAACCACTTAACACCAGGTACGCTATGAGCTCGTCCACCCATCTAAGCTATAAAAAAAAAAGATACCACCGTCCCGCCTATTTCTGCCGTGAAGCAGTAATGCGTTTCGGTTTGAAGGGTGGGGCAGCCGTTGTAACTATACTTGAGACCTTAGAACTTATATCTCAAGGTGGGTGGCGCATTTACGTTGTAGATGTCTATGGGCTCCAGTAACCACTTAACACCGGGTGGGCTGTGAGCTCGTCCACACATCTAAGTTTAAAAAAAAAAACATATTAATAACATTGAAAATTTTGAAAACGCGAGGTCAAACTCAGTTTTAATCATGTCATTAAATCTTGTTTATTGTTCTATAATTAGTTTTCACTTCATCTGAATACACACCTAAATATTCTTCACCTTCAACGACATCTAGTGACAGCTTCGGAAAACATTTTACTAGAGTTCGAGCTAATCTTGTATGAATCTGTAATTTCAATCAATAGATAGTTAGTCGTAGCTGCAATGAAATCGATTTGGAATATTTGTAAAACACGAGATTGTGCTGAAAAATCGAAGGAAACAAAAACATTTTGTGCATTTTCATACAGTGTGCTAGTTTAGGACAGATCAATTTCAAAAACTAATCTTCTACATTAAATATGTTATAAACTAGGTATTTATTAAGGGCAAGTAAGTACACACCCTTCGAAATCAAATCAAAAGTGTTATTTTTAACGTGTTTTTATAATATTGGTGTGTATGTAGGTATAAATGATTGTAAGTAACGGAATCTTTGAACGTTATTTTCACCACATTCAGAGTTCAACCTCAGATTAAATTGAAAATTTGCACACGCATCAAGGATCAATGACAATACAATAATTTGAAAACTTCGCTTTAGTATCTAATATCAACCGTATAAAAGAAAATATGAAATAACTTGGTAGTCCGATTTGCTGTTTAAGCGTATTTCTTTGTTTATATACTAGCGACCCGCCCTCGCTTCGCTTCGGAAACTGTAATTTATTATTGATTTCTCCACTATTTAATGGGTGTTATTATACATATAAACCTTCCTCTTCAATCACTCTATCTATTAAAAAAACCGCATCAAAATCCGTTGCGTAGTTTTAAAGATTTAAGCATACATAGGAACAGATATAGGGACAGAGAAAGCGACTTTGTTTTATAGTAGGTATGTAGTGATAAACATGAATACCGTTCACCTTAGTATCACAAATAATGAGTACATGAAGCAATGATTCGCCGAGAGCTCCTCTATAACACATCTGCCAACAGGCGGTGTGATCTTCCCATTTGGCGAGCGGGTCATAAGGTGAGAGCGATGCTTCAATTGGAAGTACAACCTAAAGACACATTTATTTATGAGCACGCTTTATCCTGCATCTATTTAAGTAAAGAAATATTATAAAGTAATTTCAACTTGCTTCAAAACGTTTGACTACCTTTAAAATTCGGACACATATCGAAAACCGATGAGGATGTAATAATATTATTATTTCCGACAAATAATACTGCGATAGTCAGAGTTGAATATAAAAGGGTGCGTGTACTTATGCACGCGCGTAAGAAGTTATACTTTATTTTTATTAAATTTATTTCTTTTTTTTTTAATATTAAATAATTATTAATAAATATTTAACGTTAACAATTTAATAATATTTAGTATGAATTATATTAAAAAATAATTTCGTCATTTATATATTACTAAAAAATGAATGCTAATAACACTTTTTTTACGAGTGTACATGCGCGAAAGTTCACCTGCGGCTATATTCAGACTCGCCAAGTTACGTCGGTCGCATTGTAATGAGCGATTTAGTGGGCAACTTCATTTCTGTTAATTTTGTGTCACGGTGCGCGCGCATCGTAAAATTTCACTCTCATCAATTTTTCATAACGCGCCTAAAGAAGTATAACTTCAATAATTAGAATTAATATTTTTAGCTCGCTTTGCTCTTAAAGTCCGAAAGTTTAAAACAATTTTGTTATCTGATAAAGGTTTGCCCAGCCTCTAAATGCCATGTCCTTTGTGATATGTACGGGTTCCGGCAGCCATTTAACACCACATCGATCACGATTTCATTAATTTAGCTTTGTAATTATAAAAAAAGAAACATTGATACATACATATTTTATTCTTTCTCACCTGTTCTTGGTCTCTGAACTTCCATCTCAAGTATTCAGCACGATTGATGACCCGGCCCCTCCCTCCGCCGTACATGTATGCAGCGAATTCGTCTCTCATTAACTTTTCAGCGGCTGTCATGCCACCTTTCGCGTAGGTCTCTAAAAGTAGACCGCCTGTAATGGTTGAAATATGTCTGAGGTGTCGGAATAGGCACGGAAGTGACTTGCAGGCGGATATATAGTGTATGAGTGACGTATTGGCAAATGATGACGTGTTTATCGTGCCTTTTTTTTGGGCCTGAGCCGAACCTCGTACGAGGTCCACGCGCCTAGGGGGCGCACGGGGTATGTGGGACTTGGCGATCTGCAGATGTTATGAGCAGACCGCAGGCCAAAAGAGTTTTAGGGACCTACCGCACTAAACGACTCCCCTGCACTCTCATACCCGACGTCCGATCTCCGTCTGGGGTCAGAACCCAGTCAAAGTAGGGGGGTTCCTGCGGTCAACATCACAACATCACAGCGCCTCTCCGAGGACGCACGGCCGACGGGTCGTCGAGGCGACGGTCAATGACCAACGACGACGGTCGCCGCTCTACCAGGCTGCCTGGGCGATGCCACTGGTGTTACGGGATACCCCGCTGGGTCAGAACCAGCCTGCCGGGTCGGAACGCGATACACCGACGACTGGGTTGCTTTTCCACATGTTCCTCTTCATCCGTCATGCCAGCGCGCTAAAGTGATGGTAGCGTGCGGTGAAGCCTCAACCTCTCAGGTCTCCCCGTGACCATCACCGGGAGGAGACTGCCTCCTCACAATGGCCGGAGCTGGATGAACACCCTCCTCTGACGACCGATTCGGCGGCGGTGGCACGGCGCCGAGAGAAAAGAAGAGCTCCTCCTCTCCCGTTTCGCCGGCTCCTTCTGCGAGATAGTGGACTGGCCGCTGCCGAGCATCGTAGCCATGACGTTCGGAAGCGACAAGTCCGGTCCTATTTTTGTAACGATGACGCGGCGCTGCTCCGCGAAAGCAGGACAGTACGCGAGTGTGTGCTCCGCCGTGTCCTCGATACAGCCACTGCAGTGGTGGTGGCACTTCGGCGTCGGCTCCCTCCGGGCGACTAGGTGCAGGTAGCGGCTGAAACAGTCGTGTCCCTTGAGCACGTTTTTTCGCATTCCGATGCGTCATCGTTGCGCAAGTTGTCTTGGACATTGGACTCTTGCGTGTGATACTGTATACGCTGATAACGCATCGGACGTCCGTGAAAATGCTGACGCTGGCGTTGGTTGCCTGAGTGTTTACCTCGATTTACGATATGTGAAGTTCTTTGACCTGTGCTATTTTCATAACAATTATAGTTACAATTATAATTTGTCTTATTGTTATAAAATGGCTATCTCCTCGGCCTCGGAAACCTCTGTAGTTTCCACGTTTAACATTGTGGTTATCTCTAAATTGCATAACCTGCTCTTGTGGGCGGAAAGACATAGATTGCTCGTCTGCCGCCGCTGTAATAACTTCAGATAAGGACGCAAACTGTCGCGAAGCAATCATGGTGCTGAGCCGTTTGTCGGCCAAACCATCACTAAGCCTTTTAATTGCAGTCTTCTCATTGAGAGGACGCAACACCTCATGTACATCGCGCTTCTCGTTAGCCTGAGCTATCGTGAGATTTACGAACAACTCCTCAATCTCAGAACCAAAGTTTTCTATAGTCCTACGACCTTGAGTAGCTCTAAATAATTGGGTTTGTAATGCTACAGCCGATTTTTTCGGTAACAAATAAACGCGAATATCTTGTACATTGGACTCTTGCGTGTTATGCTGTACAGTATCCTCCCGATCCACTAACGGTGCTTTTAGGTACCTCGAGCATTAGTCATCGTTTTCGTCGAACCCGTCGCTTGCGACGAAGGGCTCGACGAGTAAACTAACCTACAGACACAGCCCACTGAGTTTCTCGCCGGATCTTCTTAGTGGGTCGCGTTTCCGATCCGGTGGTAGATTCTGCGAAGCATTCTTGGTAGGGTCAGTGTTATTAACTCCGCCAGGCTTAAGCGCCGTGAGCTCATATAGTCGTTCGGTTTTCGATTCGATTACGAATTCGGTTACGCTGATACCTATAGCCTCTCAAGGCTATCAGCTTAGATAGGAAAAAAAAGGGAGTGGGCTGCTCGAAGTGGTATTCGGAGGGCGACCCCTTTTGAAGAGCACTGCTATGCTTTTCGTGGGGTTGATGTCAATGAACCATTTCTGGATATAATGTCTCATGGTGGTTGTTGCGATCTGGAGTCGCCGATGCAATGACGACTTCCTCCTACACGCGTAGTAGATAATCGTGTCATCGGTGAAGAGCGCTAGATGAGTCTCCAGGGACCGGGGTATATCGTTGATATACAAACTAAATAATAACGGGGAGAGCGCGGAGCCTTGTGGTACCTACTCAGGCCACCCGATGACGGGGGCGAGAGTGAGTTCCTTCTACTCGATACCGAAACGAATGGTTCGACAAGAAGTTTCGTATGATGAGCATGAGTCTGTCTGGCACACCCGGTTTATACAGTTTGTAAATCAAACCGTTAAGCCAGATTTCGGAGAACGCCTTTGCGACTTCAAAGAAAAGGACTCCGGTCGGAATTGGTTTCCGCCTATTTAGCCCTATTAAGTTAATATGCTCCGTGAGGCGATGCAATTGTTGTATGCACGAGTGTTTGGCACGGAATCCAAACTGCTCGTCAATTAATAATTTCCTTTCGGTAATGAAGTCCCAGAGGCGTTTTCAAAGGAGATGTTTGTATATCTTGCCTATTGCTGGGAGGAACTAATCGGTCGGTAACTCGCGGTTTCCTTTTTCAGTTTGCCCGGCTCTTACCTATATACCGATAACGTCTACAAGGAACTGTACAAAACTATTCGTGTCCGTTGCATGAGTTAATATGTGATAGTCGTCTTTGAACTGTGCCGCCTCAAGAACGACGCAGCACATGAATGGCCGTCAAAAATTCCGACAAAGGGGACCGTTCGCGCTGTTTGTTCAAAGGACACCGAACGCGATGCGTGTAGAGCTTTCAAATGTGCCGCCAAAGAGGCCGCTCAGCTTACGTCCGAGCGTAGCTTGAATATAGGAAATTGGAAGTTGTTTGAATTTTGCCGCACGCCGCGCCGCCGCTAGTGGTAGGCAAAACCGGTTTATATCGCTACAAATGAATTTGTATGTTGTCCTATCATGTATTGAATGTTAAATTGCCGAATGAAGCAAATGAGCCATTATTTATAACAAAAGTGTTTGGTAGATAAGCGCCGAATAATGATATTTGACCAAGTAAATCATAAATACTGGGTAGGTCATTATTTTATGAAGTTATTACTTCATGAAAGAGTAATTAAAATAAATTTGGCGGTTATATGGCTTTTGACGATGTTACACTGAGTATCATGCAAACCATAAGCATAAAATTTCTTTTTAGGTCACGTTTCTCTAGTAAGTCTATTTAAATTTATAAATTTCTAAATTTCTCTTCTTGTTCACATTCTACTTATATGTGATTTTGATTGTGGAAACATATTTGGTTATTGTTTTGGCTATGTTTTTTTAAAATATTATATGTTTGTATTGTACTGTTTGTTTCCCAAATAAATAAATAAGATGATGAATGTATTATTCCTATTCACCTAATTTACAAAGTCAATGCTAATAGTACCTACCTTTCTTATAATCAGCTAATTTGTAAAGTACGGTGTGGTCTTCGCTGCTCGGCTGGGATATGACTCTATCGAGAACCGAGCCAGCACCTTGAACGTTGCCCGCAGTTAGAAATTTTCCAATGGCATTACCCATACCTAGTTAACTATAATGAAGTTGCTACTGAAAATCCTGCAATAAATGTAGAGCAGTCAATAACCTTTTGACAGTTAACAAGAGAATTCAAGATTATTTTGAATGTTTTAAATAACAGTCGATAAAATATGCTCGGCTTTAGGATGGGTAAAGCAGTTAAAGCCCATGGAGATCATAACGTGAATTCTGACATCTACCCAGACCTATGAGGCCAAACTATCAATCATATTGGATAATAATTCCCAATATTCAAATCGGAATGCATGACTGCTATGCGGCCGAAATAGTGGTATTTACAGGTAGGATGATTTTTTTTTAATTGTTTAGATGTGTGGACGAGCTCACAGCCCACCTGGTCTTAAGTGGTTACTGGAGCCCATAGACATCTATAACGTAAATGTGACACCCACCTTGAGATATAAGTTCTAAGGTCTCAATTATAGTTACAACGGCTGCCCCACCCTTCAAACCGAAACGCATTACTGCTTCACGGCAGAAATAGACAGGGTGGTGGTAGTGGTGGTACCTACCCGCGTGGACTCACAAGAGGTTCTACCACCAGTAATTACGCAAACTATAATTTTGCGGGTTTGATTTTTATTACCTACACGATGTTATTCCTTTACCGTGGAAGTCAATCGTGAACATTTGTCAAGTACGTACCTATTTTATTAGAAAAAATTGGTGCCTGCCTGCGGGATTCGAACACCGGTGCATCGCTAGATACGAATGCACCGGACGTCTTAGGTCAGTCACGACGACTTCACAATCGAATCGAATTCGAATCTACCCGCGTTAATTTGAATGTGGATCACAGTACGTTGTTATATCTTATCTTATACCTTTAAACGAGCAATTCTTGTATATTAATATATATAATCTGAATCTCGGAAACGGTTCCAACGATTTTCATAAAATTTAGTATACAGGGGATTTCGGGGGCGATAAATCGATCTAGCTACGATTTATTTTCAGAAAATGTTGTTTTATTCGTGTTTTCAATAATCAATACCTAATCAACTCTTCCCGACATCTATTGGCGAATAATAAAACTATTTTTCTTAATTGAGGGCAACTAGCCGCTTTAAAGAGACACAACAAGATGGTGTAATCAAAAAAAAAAAAAAAAAAAAAAAAAAAAAAAAAAAAAAAAAAAAAAAAAAAAAAAAAAAAAAAAAAAAAAAAAAAAAAAAAACGAGCAAAGCTCGGTCATTGTCTAGTTCATCATTCCGATTTGAGCAACCGACGCGCGTGGACGTGCTCATTGTTTTGTCGGAAGTGACTACCGGTGATAATAGATCATTGTTCGTGGCACATCTGTGGCCCAAGTGTTTCTCGGAATTTGTACCTGCGCCTAATTGCAAGGCATTGCCGCCCGGGAACTGTGCAGTGGTTCTATTCACTCTAATTCTATTCTACTTATTCTATTCACTAAAATTTCTAAAATTCCTAGAATCGCTTCGGCCAATTTAGTGTTACCGACGCAGGGGCCTCGCCGCAAGGCGAGCGCGTGTTTAAGTCCCGGGGCCGCCCCCCCCGGGCGAAAATCACGTAAAGATGGAGGAAAAACTTTTCATCGACTTCATTCGGGAAAAATATCCGTCAATCGCGCCCGAATTCGAAGCCTATAGGGCCTCATTTGGTAATTATTCTCCCCCCGCATCTCTCGCCGCCGTCGCCAAACATGCCTCGCAGGCATGCCTCGCGTGCCCCGCCGCCGGTCCGTGTTCAAGCGCACGTACGCACGCCGCCGCCGTAGCGTCTAACGCCCCCGCCCCCGCTACCCCCGCGCCCGCGTCAATCACGTCAGTTTCGTCCGTCGCGACCTCAATAGCGTCTAGTTCAGGCTCCGATACCGAATCGGAGATGGACTTCGAGTCCGCGACTAGCCCTCAACCCGGAACCTCGGATGGGTTCCAAACTGTAACGCGCGGTAAAAAGCGTACTCGCGTCGTGGAGTCCCGGAGCTCCATGACGAAGCAAACCAAGTCCGCGACCGCCTCCCGACCGCAGGTAGTCGTAACGCCGGAGTCGGACTCCGCCCGCCGCGTAATCCCACCGCCGCGCCCAAAAACCGCGCCCGCGCCTAAAACAGTTGTCCCGCCCCCGCTGATACTCCAGGAGAAGTCAGCGTGGAATCGCGTATCCCAGGCCCTTCAGGCCAACAAAATTAATTATACCCATGCGCGTAACGTCGCGCATGGGATTCAGATTAAGGTCGCAACGCCGGGCGACCATAGGGCCCTCTCTGCTTACCTCCGAAAGGAGAACATAGGTTATCACACCTATGCTCTTCAGGAGGACCGCGAACTCCGCGTAGTGATACGTGGAGTCCCCAAGGAACTCGACATAGACTACGTAAAGGAGGATCTGATCGGTCAGTCCCTCCCAATAATTAGTGTGCACCGGATGCACAGCGGACGCGGCAGACAGCCGTACAATATGATTCTCGTCGCGCTAGAATCAACCCCGGAGGCAAAGAAAAGAATCTCATGTCTCAAAACGATATGCGGCCTCTCCGGGGTCACCATCGAAGCCCCCCATAAACGTGGTACTCCCGGGCAGTGCCACAGGTGCCAGCTCTATGGCCACTCAGCGCGTAATTGCCACGCGCGCCCCCGCTGCGTGAAATGCCTCGGCGATCACGCAACCACAGAATGTTCGCGTGTTAGGGAATCCGCGACGGAACCCCCAAGCTGTGTCCTATGCCTTAAGCAAGGGCACCCGGCAAACTACCGCGGATGTCCTAGGGCTCCGCGTAAACGCCTGAACCACCCAGCCCCCCGAACCGTCGACCCAAAGACTTTGGCGCCTTCAGTGCCGAAACCAGCCTTCGTACCGGCTGCGGTTCCCACCGTCTCGGCGTGGAAAAAACCGCTGCCGTATACGAAGGAGGGAACACAAAACGTACCCCAGCTCCCGCCTGCGACACGTCACGCGCCTCAGCCCCTGCTCGCACCTCGCCCCGCGCCCGCGTACCGCCCCCCGCAACCCTCAGTCGTCAACGACTTCGCGCTCGTGCGCGACTTCGTCACCGCGGTAAACTTTGACCGTCTGCGATCGTTCGCAGATGCTATCCGTAGGTCGGTAACCCCCGAACAGCGGCTCGCGGCCGCTTTCGATCACATGGACGTCTACGAGTCCGTGTCTCGCACGTTATAAAAATTCTTTACCGGTAATCAATGGCGCAAAAAGGTAGAGAAAAACCGTATTCCCTTACGTTAGCATTCTACAATGCTAACGGACTCGCGCGGCAACGCGATCAAATTTTCGAATTCCTCCGCGATAATCTTGTAGATATTTTGTTAGTGCAGGAGACCTGTCTGAAGCCCTCGCGTCGTGACCTGAAAGTCGCGAATTACGTCATGGTTAGGAATGACAGACTCACCGCCTCCAAAGGCGGGACTGCCATTTACTATAGGCGGGCTCTGCACGTTGTTCCTCTCGATACTCCCTCGCTCTTACATATCGAGGCGTCAGTGTGCCGTATCTCGCTGACGGGACACCAGCCGATCGTCATCGCATCCGTTTATCTCCCCCCGGACAAGCCCCTCCTGAGCAGTGACATCGAGTCACTGTTTGGCATGGGAGACTCCGTCATCCTGGCAGGCGATTTAAATTGCCACCACACTAGGTGGAACTGCCATCGTACGAACGTTAACGGTAGGCGTCTCGACGCGTTTATAGACGACCTCACTTTTGAAGTAGTCGGTCCCCCAACTCCAACATGTTATCCGTATAACATCGCGCTCCGTCCGAGCACTATAGACCTGGCATTGCTTAGGAACGTAACTCTGCGCTTACGTTCCATCGAAGCACTGTCAGAGCTCGACTCAGACCACCGACCTGTCCTTATGCAGCTCGGTCGCCCTCACAACCCAGCCACTGTTACGAGGACCATGGTGGATTGGAATAAGCTGGGCACGTGCCTAGCCGAAGCCGCTCCGCCAATCCTCCCTTACGGCCCGGATTCGAATCTATCTCCCGAGGACACCGTCGAATCCATAAACATCATTACCGATCACATCTCTTCCGCGATCATTAGATCTTCAAAAGAAGTCGATGTGAAGGACAGCTTCCACCGCATCAGACTGTCCTCCGAACTTAGGAATCTCTTAAGAGTTAGGAACGCGGCAATCCGGGCCTACGATCGTCTTCCCACGCATTCAAACCGGATTCGGATGCGTCGTCTACAACGCGAAGTCCACTCCCGCCTAAGTGACGCGCGTAACGATAATTGGCATAGTTATTTAGAACAACTCGCGCCCTCCCACCAAGCATACTGGCGACTAGCTAGGACTCTCAAATCCGAAACTACCGCTACTATGCCTCCCCTCGTACGCCCTTCAGGCCAACCACCGGCATTCGATGACGATGACAAGGCTGAGCTGCTGGCCGATGCACTGCAAGAGCAGTGCACCACCAGCACTCAACACGCGGACCCCGAACACACCGAGTTAGTCGACAGGGAGGTCGAGCGCAGAGCTTCCCTGCCGCCCTCGGACGCGTTACCCCCCATTACCACTGACGAAGTTAGAGACGCGATCCACAACCTCCAACCTAGGAAGGCACCCGGCTCCGACGGCATCCGCAACCGCGCGCTAAAACTCTTGCCAGTCCAACTGATAGCAATGTTGGCTACAATTTTAAATGCCGCTATGACGCACTGCATCTTTCCCGCGGTGTGGAAAGAAGCGGACGTTATCGGTATACATAAGCCGGGCAAACCGACAAACGAAACTTCTAGTTACCGTCCGATTAGTCTCCTCCCGACGATAGGAAAAATTTACGAACGGCTCCTTAGGAAACGCCTCTGGGATTTTGTTACCGCGAACAAAATTCTCATAGACGAACAGTTCGGATTCCGCTCTAAACACTCGTGCGTACAACAAGTGCACCGCCTGACGGAGCACATCCTGATAGGACTAAATAGGCGTAAACAAATCCCGACCGGCGCCCTCTTCTTCGACATCGCGAAGGCGTTCGACAAAGTCTGGCACAACGGTTTAATTTACAAACTGTACAACATGGGAGTGCCAGACAGACTCGTGCTCATCATACGAGACTTCTTGTCGAACCGTTCGTTTCGATATCGAGTAGAGGGAACTCGTTCTCGTCCCCGTCAACTGACTGCCGGAGTCCCGCAAGGCTCCGCGCTCTCCCCGTTATTATTTAGTTTGTATATCAATGATATACCCCGGTCTCCGGAGACCCATCTAGCGCTCTTCGCCGATGACACGGCTATCTACTACTCGTGTAGGAAGATGTCGCTGCTTCATCGGCGACTCCAGATCGCAGTAGCCACCATGGGACAGTGGTTCCGGAAGTGGCGCATCGACATCAACCCCACGAAAAGCACAGCGGTGCTCTTCAAAAGGGGTCGCCCTCCGAATACCACTTCGAGCATCCCACTCCCTAATAGGCGCGCAAACACCTCCGCCGTTAGCCCCGTCACTCTCTTTGGCCAGCCCATACCGTGGGCCTCGCAGGTCAAATACCTAGGCGTCACCCTCGACAGAGGGATGACATTCCGTCCCCATATTAAAACGGTACGCGACCGTGCCGCCTTCATATTAGGACGTCTCTACCCTATGCTTTGCAAGCGAAGCAAACTGTCCCTCCGTAATAAGGTAACTCTCTACAAAACTTGCATACGCCCCGTTATGACGTATGCAAGCGTAGTGTTCGCTCACGCAGCCCGCACCAACTTGAAGCCCCTTCAGGTTATTCAATCCCGATTCTGCAGGATAGCCGTCGGAGCACCATGGTTCCTGAGGAACGTGGATCTCCACGATGACCTGGAGCTTGACTCTGTCAGTAAGTATCTACAGTCGGCATCGCTGCGCCATTTTGAGAAGGCGGCACGACATGAGAACCCTCTCATCGTAGCCGCTGGAAATTACATACCCGACCCAGTAGACCGAATGGTAAACCGTCGACGTCGCCCAAAGCACGTCATTACGGATCCTCCTGATCCATTAACGGTGCTCTTAGGCACCACAAGCACCGGTCACCGTCCTCGTCGAACCCGTCGCTTGCGACGAAGGGCTCGACGAGCGAACTAACCCATAGACACAGCCCACTGAGTTTCTCGCCGGATCTTCTCAGTGGGTCGCGTTTCCGATCCGGTGGTAGATTCAGCGAAGCACTGCTCTTGCTAGGGTCAGTGTTAGCAACTCTCCGGTTGAGCCCCGCGAGCTCACCTACAAACGTTAGGGTGAAGCTGAAATAGCCTCTCAAGGCTATCAGCATAGGTAGGAAAAAAAAAAAAAAAAAAAAGTCTAGTTCAGTGATTCTCAACCACTGTGCCGCGGCACTTTTGTGTGCCGCCAAATTTCAAAAGTGTGCCGCCAAATTTTGCAAATATATAATAATGTTAATGTGTATTATTAAATTATATCTGTAACCTCTATACCATTAATCCTTAAAGAGGTTAATATGTTTTTTATATCATTCTTCTATAGATGACAAATAGAATTTCGATTAAAAAAACATTAGAACATTAGACATATAAAGAGCATTTTTGCAATATTAAAATATAAAAAGATATAAAAATAATGGTGAAGCAATAGCTTTAAATGTTGTTTCTCTTTATAAGAGCAACTCAATTGCTATAGTTTTACAAAGTTAAACTGTATTTTGATATCAATAAATAAATACATTATAAAACAACATTTCTACAGCTAGTTACCAAGAAAAATGGATAAATTGAAATTCGAGTTCATGGTTAAAGCCAATGAAGATGTAAAAACAAATACTATTTGTGTAACGACAATCACGGATTTCGATGGCCGCACCTTTACGATCCCAGATAAGTTACAACCTGTAAAATTACATGATAAAATAGTACAGACCGAAATCTTTCAGAAAGTAAAGGCTACATTACAAAAACGGCATGAGAAACGACAGGTGTGGATATCCATGAACCCACAGATGAAGGCTGTTTATTGTGATGAAGATGGAAATAAGCAATTTATGGGATACCTATTGGAGGAACAAACAAAACCACAAACTTCAACAACCGGAATTTCGGAAGAATCTCTAGCAAGAATTATAGAAAAAATTTCTGAAATAAAAAAAGATTCGTCAAAATCATTTAATACAGGGAGAATGGCAGGAAATATTGTCATAGAAAAATTCAACAGCAAGATTACTAATGTGTCCCAGTGGATGACTACCTTTGAAGCAGAATGTGCCCGTATAGGAATAGAAGAAGATGAAAAAAAAATTGAAATCTTTAGGTTATTTATAGAGGGTTCTTGTTTAGACTGGTATAGTTCCATGCTTATAAAGCATACAATGAATTCGGAATGGGTAACGTGGAAAAATAATTTTTGTAGAACATATGCCGATAAGAGTTGGTCTCCAATCAGGTATGCGATGTTATTTAAATACAGGCAGGGTTCATTACTGGAGTATGCGGTAAAGAAAGAGAGATTACTATTAGAGATAAATAAGTCCATAGATAAACTCACTCTAATTGATCTAATTGCCACGGGATTACCAAATTTTATTGCAGATAAGATTGATAGGAATAGTTTAAAGGAAACTGAAGACTTATTTAATAATTTAAGAAGCTTAGAACATAGGGTAAAGAAAAAAACGTTTGATAAAATGATAAGTATTCCCGAACGTAAGCTTAAAGAGAATAATATAAAGCCCTTAGTTAGTCCGTGTAAAATTTGTGAAAAGCAGAATAAAGGGATACGTTACCACCCTGAATCCAAATGTTGGTTCAAAGTTAAAAATGATGATAGGCCAAAAAAAGCCCAAATAAGGAGTGTTAACAATTCTGAATTAGAGATGGAATTAAAAGAAATTGATCCAAAATATTTACTGCAGGGAAAAAACGTTGATATTCTACCAGATGAACTGAAACAGAATATAACAGATAGTTATATATTGCGAGACAGAAAAATTGCTTTAGAAAATAGTATAAAATCTCATAATTATAATAAAGAAAGGTTTGATAAAAACAGAAAACATGAACTAAAAGTTGGTGATTTGGTATTTGTTGAAAACGGAAACCGATTAAACCGAAAAAAACTAGATGAATTGAAAATAGGACCTTATCAAATTGTAGACAAAATATCCAACACAATTTATAAAGTAAACACAGGTCATAGAAAGTCTGAGTCAAATCTCTTTCATATTACCAAACTTATTCCAGTAATGGAGTAGTTTATTAAATAAGACTTTACAATTTTAAGGGGGGGAGATGTAACCTCTATACCATTAATCCTTAAAGAGGTTAATATGTTTTTTATATCATTCTTCTATAGATGACAAATAGAATTTCGATTAAAAAAACATTAGAACATTAGACATATAAAGAGCATTTTTGCAATATTAAAATATAAAAAGATATAAAAATAATGGTGAAGCAATAGCTTTAAATGTTGTTTCTCTTTATAAGAGCAACTCAATTGCTATAGTTTTACAAAGTTAAACTGTATTTTGATATCAATAAATAAATACATTATATATCATTTAAAAAGAAAAATATTTTTAACATGAACATATTTAAATCCACAAAAAAATAAATTATTTTATTATTTGCTTTGCAACGCGGTTTTTCTTAGTGCCAAATTATGATGAAGCGGCGTGCATAGCAATAGAAATATGTCTCAAGTCGCACTTGCCACTTCTGCGTACAAAACGTGTTGTTTTAGTGATAGTTGGGATTCACAAGGTGTTGCATAGTAGTTACTGCACCTTTTCTTTCGTTAAAATTGGCAAATGTATGTGATTCGGTAGTAAGTATATAATTTTTATCTTTTTCTTTGTGTGCCGCCAAATTTTGAAATCGTTAAATATGTGCCGCAACAAAAAAAAGGTTGAGAATCACTGGTCTAGTTACTCAGTGAACAGTGTTGCCCATTCTCCAGTGAATCCTTTTGTCACCTTTTACCGATATCCGATACCACACAGTCAAGCATAAGCACAAACTTAACGGTTTTCCCGCATAACAATAATAATAATAATAATAATAATTTATTTATTAACCATGATACATTTACACATAACAGTTTGCTAAAAACTCTCCACACTAGATGGATTTTATTAAGCTCTAAAATTAGGACATTTTGAAATGAAGTTCACTTCGAATAGGTATAATAAAAAATTATAGTCTATCTTTACTTTTAACATATCAATATGAACGTATCTATTTTAGTTAATTAATTCTAAAATTCATTGCGAAATAAAACTTATCCCATTATAGTTTAACTTTGTGAATACAAAAGTAAACCGAAAAGAAATATTTCTGCGGAAGCATTCATGAAAGGCACACTATCGACATACCGTAATATTTGAAGGCTTCACATTCTTTTTATTTTGTATTTTTGAGTCGTTGGTTAAATCACTAGCTCTTAGTTGAAAGCTGCCATGTTGAAGTAATGTCTAACTTAGACATATTCGTTATTAAACACAAGTTGAGTTCCCTGTAGGCCGTGTTTTTATTTAAATTTACAAAAACAAATGAATACGTGCTGTGTGAGTTTGTAATAAACAAGTTACGTTGTCATGGTAACTAGATTTGGGCTAAAGCAGTATTATATGTTTCAGGCCGTGCCCACTCTTCCGATCGGAATATTATAATTTTTTCTATAACATTTATACACAAAATGTTTTACAAATTATCCATATGTAGAAATATTGTATTTCTATCCGTTAAATAATCTAATATATATAAAAATGAATTGCTGTTCGTTAGTCTCGCTAAAACTCGAGAACGGCTGGACCGATTTAGCTAATTTTGGTCTTGAATCCCTTGTGGAAGTCCAGAGAAGGTTTAAAAGGTAAATAAATATGATAATGCTGGGAATTCAATAAGAATAACAATTTTGTTTTTCCTTTTATGTGTCCCCCGTCGGACGGATACCTTTTGTTTGGTTTAAGTTTTAATACAAAAGCTTAGGTTTTTTATTTATCGATTGAGGCACTACGAAGTCTGCTGTGTCAGCTAGTACCGGATAAAAATACGATACGGGAGGTCACCAATGCGGTGGACCGACCAAACTGCAGTGGGCGGTCCCCTAAATGAGTGCAGTAGAATGGCCTCGAGCAGGTAGAGATGGCGGGACATCGTGAGACGCATCAAGTTTGCCCCTTCCAACACTACAAGACGATCACGACCACTGTGTCAAGAGTGACACGATTGAGAAGAATCCAATATATCCGATTAAAGGATTGCTGGTGGTCCGTAGGCCTTTCCAGTTTCATCAGGACAGTTGAGAGAGCATGGGCTCAACTGGTCAGGGGAGGGATTTACTAACAGCTACCCGAACGCCTCCGAAGAAGACCTAATACCTAATAACCCCAAGGGCAGCTGCTTCGCGAATGAATCTACTAGCGGATCGGAATTAAGACTCGCTGCGAAGATCCGGCGAAAAACTCAGCGGGCTGATGTTCAAGTTAGGTTGCACGTCGAACTCTTTGCTGAGTTCGATGAGTACGGTTCCCGGGGTTCCTAAGCCTGCTCCTAGTGTTAGAAATTATTTGGGTGACGGCATTTAAGTTGTGAAGTCTACGATAGTACGAAGTATGCATTACTTCAGACCGCAGCTACCACCATGGGACAGTGGTTCCGGAAGTGGCGCATCGACATCAACCCCACGAAAAGCACAGCGGTGCTCTTCAAAAGGGGTCGCCCTCCGAACACCACGCTGAGCATCCCTCTCCCGACTAGGCGCGTCAACACCTCCGCCTCCGCCATTCGTCCAATCACGATGTTCGACCAGCCCATACCGTGGGCCCCGAAGGTCAAATATTTAGGCGTCACCCTCGACAGTAGGATGACATTCCGCCCTCACATCAAGACGGTACGCGACCGTGCCGCCTTCATTCTAGGACGTCTCTACCCGATGATATGTAGGCGAAGTAAAATGTCCCTTAGAAATAAGGTGACACTCTACAAAACTTGCATACGCCCCGTCATGACCTATGCAAGTGTAGTGTTCGCTCACGCGGCCCGCACTCACTTAAAATCCTTCCAAATTATTCAATCCCGTTTTTGCAGGATAGCCGTCGGAGCCCCGTGGTTCGTCAGGAACGTCGACCTCCATGACGACCTAGACTTAGAGTCCATCAGTAAGTATTTTCAGTCGGCGTCGATGCGCCACTTCGATAAAGCGGCACGACACGAGAACCCTCTCATCGTGGCCGCCGGTAACTACATTCCCGATCCTGCGAACAGAATGGAAAGCAGTCGACGTCGCCCAAAACACGTCATCTCGGATCCTCCCGATCCACTAACGGTGCTTCTAGGTACTTCAAGCACCGGTCACCGTTCTCGTCGAACCCGTCGCTTGCGACGAAGGGCTCGACGAGTAAATTAACTCCCAGACACAGCCCACTGAGTTTCTCGCCGGATCTTCTCAGTGGGTCGCGTTTCCGATCCGGTGGTAGATTCTGCGAAGCACGACTCTTGCTAGGGTTCGTGTTAGCAACGTCATCAGGTTTGAGCCCCGTGAGCCCGTGGTACCTATCCGTGCGGACTCACAAGATTAGAAAAATTGGTACCCGCCTGGGGTAAGTACATCTCGAGAATCATTAAATACATTCATTATAATGGTACACACTTGTTCTGTTGTATAGATATGCTTTGAAAACAAAATACAAGAAGGATTTAAGATTTCATAGATTTTTTCGTGACACGAGATAAGCTTATTTTTATAATTTCGTATTACTATATTTACATATCGTTATACTATCTTTTAGTAGAGCTTGTATTCGACAGATTAGAAAAGTGTGGTAAAGTCTGGAATGAACTAACCACAAACCTCCGAACCTCTAATAACGAAGACATAAAAGACGAAGAATATTCGCCGGATTTTCCAGCGCTTGTTTTTATCTTCTTGTTTCGAATCTAAAATCAATATACCTAAATTCATTCTGTGCAATTTCAATGCGCGGTATTACATTGTAACAAACATTGCGCCACCAATCTGCGATCCATATCGTATTACAATAATTATAGTGACGCATTGTTCCCCTATATTATTTATTCTTCGTAAATGAAAATTTCCATTGAATGTATTTTATATATAAATCTATATGATGACATAATATGGTTGGCCACGCTTCCATGCGTGCTTATTTCGAAGGTCATTTACCCGCCGTCCGTGTAGCGAGTTTGCGACGGAAGAGGTTAGAGCTAGAGAAGGGGCAATGCTTTGTCGAGTTACAAGCCGCCGACTGTGTTACCATGTATT
This sequence comes from Bombyx mori, assembly GCF_030269925.1. Lineage (NCBI taxonomy): Eukaryota > Metazoa > Arthropoda > Insecta > Lepidoptera > Bombycidae > Bombyx > Bombyx mori. The sequence continues at coordinate 6,286,684 of NC_085126.1, forward strand.
GTTTTTTCATTTTACCTGAGTTTCCTATATTCTTATATATTTTCATCGAAGCGCTGTTTTAAAATTAGAAAATATAATACATGTTTTTTTAAATTTCATTTAAGATCGATTTACGTATTTGAGAAGAGAGTATTTAAAATATATGTTTTTTAACCTCAGTGTTCATTGCCAGTGCTCATGGAAATTGGCGATATCAAGGACCACTGTCTACTACTATGTGCTCTGTTAACACTTGGTTTTAAGAAAGAGATGTAACTACGATCAAAAATAGTGTGATGAGTTCACGTTAACATGGAAATCTTTTTACAGCTTATAATATCTTTCAAAAGCTTTCTGGATAAACTTAATGGATGCTGACAGTAAAAATATGCTACGCTATGCTTTACGCTGCTATAAGGGGCCCATTTGGTGTTAAGCGAGGACCAAAAACCTAACATTAGTTATTTAATAAAATCCGTACGGCTTAGTTCTGTAGCGAAACAATCATGCTTTCTTCAACCGAAATTTAAGGAAAAGCAATTGAGTTGGCAACCTTGGTATCGGTAAGGCGAAGTGTGCGGGGACTGGGTCAAACGTGCCCGCTCCACGATCCCCCCAGCACCGCGCGCGGCGTTAGACGAGCGACATCACAGCCCGCCGCCGCCGATGATTCAGTCGAAATTGAGAGAGTGCACTATAAACAGTAAAGTGACGAAGTTCGTTGCGTGTTGTAACAATTCTACCAACTGTTTATCAACATTCATGTGATTCATTTACGATTACCCTAACATTAACTAGTGTTTGTACGTGAATTATCAGTGAACAACGTGAAATGAATAGTGATTATTGTTTGTGAGAGAGAGAGATAATGGAAACTACTAGAAATTTGAAACAACAGCACGGTATTTAAGACGTTTTTTATTCGTTGAATTATAAGGTTTAGTGCGTTGCCTAGTTAAGTTACGACATTATGAAGGGAGTTCTTAAAATTAAGTCACAGGCATAAGCAAATACTAACCCATTTTTATTACATTGCTAGTAATCCTATTAGCGACTGTAAACCCATATTATTTGTTTACAACGAAGGGTGAGCTGAAGGCTCGCTTAATGCTAAGCGGTTTCCCAAGTCCATAGATACAATAAGGTGAACTTTGCAGATAGTTTTTTATTTTCTTTGTATACAGGGGTGAACGACTTCACGGGCCGCCTGGTGTTAAGTCGCTGTCTGAGCGCTTTGATTTGACAATCTGAAAGTTACTGTCCGTCTTGAAACATGAGGTCGATCTCTCAATTGTACAGTATGACGTTGGTTCTGCCTTTACAAAGGTACAGTCAGGTGACTGTTCTTCAGTAAAAATCTGAAATGGTCGTAACTACCCATGTTCGGGTAATTCGGGCATACAATAAACCCTACCACAAGCACTTTTAAATTTCATACTTTTTGTGCTTTCGGTTTTTGTTACACGTAGTTTGTCAACACGTGCTATATACGTATTTTCTTGACAAAAAAATGATACCTGCCTACGAGATCCCGGTATTGTGTTATTAAAAGGTTTTTATTAAGTTTTGTATGAAAAAGATTTCTATGTTAGCCAATGTCTACAGAAGACGTTTCTGTCAGAAATACGTATAAATTCTAATATTCACTATAGACAAACATTCACTAACAAAGAGGTAAACTTACAAAAAGGTTATTAATCAATTAATCGATAGGTATTTATGTGTCAATTTCACTTAAACTATATGCACTATACAAATTGTCGGAAATACATATTTTAAATGAAAACGACGGAGAGAAATTAAAACTGGTATTTAACCCCATTCACCGAACATAGTGGAATCTATTTGCGTGCTTATTTTCGCGCCATTCTTTTTTTTAAATTTTTTATTGCTTTTTTAATGATCATTTATTTTATTATTTATTGGTAAATTAATTCCACAACTAAAAATAGTTATTTGGGTATACGTAAGAGAAGTTCGTTTTTTACTCTACATTACTTAATACAATGAATCATCAGTATTATTATTATCGATGACATTCCGCCCGCATATAAAATCAGTCCGTGACCGTGCCGCGTTTATTCTCGGTAGACTCTACCCCATGATCTGTAAGCGGAGTAAAATGTCCCTTCGGAACAAGGTGACACTTTACAAAACTTGCATAAGGCCCGTCATGACTTACGCGAGTGTGGTGTTCGCTCACGCGGCCCGCACACACATAGACACCCTCCCTACAATCCCGCTTTTGCAGGTTAGCTGTCGGGGCTCCGTGGTTCGTGAGGAACGTTGACCTACACGACGACCTGGGCCTCGAATCAATTCGGAAATACATGAAGTCAGCGTCGGAACGATACTTCGATAAGGCTATGCGTCATGATAATCGCCTTATCGTTGCCGCCGCTGACTACTCCCCGAATCCTGATCATGCAGGAGCCAGTCACCGTCGACGCCCTAGACACGTCCTTACGGATCCATCAGATCCAATAACCTTTGCATTAGATGCCTTCAGCTCTAATACTAGGGGCAGGCTTAGGGACCCCGGTAACCGTACTCGTCGAACTCGACAAAGAGGTCGACGTGCAACCTAACCCATGCATCAGCCCGCTGAGTTTCTCGCCGGATCTTCTCAGCGGGTCGCGATTCCGATCCGGTAGTAGATTCATTCGCGAAACAATTGCTCTTGAGTTGTTAGGTCTCCTTCGGAGGCGCTCGGGCAGTTGTTAGCAAATCCCACCCCTCTTGGCTGAGCCTTTGCTCGCCCACCTGTCCTGGTGAAACTGGAAAGGCCTTCGGGCCACCAGTAAACTTTCAATCATAAAAAAAAAAAAAAAAAAAAAAAGTATTATTATTCTTTTTCCCGTTGTCACTCTCACTACTGAAACCAATGTAATGCCACCCCATATTTATACATATTATCTCGAAAGCCGTCAAAATCTTATTCGGCTGTAGGTGGTCAAATTAAATACACATACGCTCGAAAAACATTACCCTCCATCGGCGGTCGGTTAAAATCACAGTTTTTTCAGAAAGACGAATAAATAAATCTCACAAAAAAACCAAATACTGCATAGCTATAATATAAAAACAAAAATCAATGTTTGTATAATTAAAACTATTTCTATGATTTAATCTGGCGGTTTTATTTATTTATTGTTATTAAATTATTGTATTTTCGACGTTTCAAATACTTTACAGATTTCGTAGTCATGGACGATTTATTATTTATACATGCTATTTGTCAACATTTGAATATTTTAGTCAATGTTTGTATGTCCTCTATAATTGCCTAAATTACTCATCCGAATCTAATTAAACTGGGTACGGTTATTGTTGGCATTCCATTGAAGGTTTCTATCGTAGGATCTAATCATGGATCCCGTAGACAAAGCCCACTGATTTTCTTTCACCGAGTCCAATCCGGTGGTAAATTCTGAGAAGCATTACTCTTGCTAGGGCTAGTGTTAGAAAATTCTCTCAGGATAAGCCCGTGAACTCATCTACCCGGGCGTAGTTGAAATAGCCTCCTGGGCTACCAGTGAAAAGGTAGGGAAAAAATCCTGGATAAATGAACGACAGGCGATGCCAGAGTACATAAAAAAAAAATCGAAAAAAAAATTTGTGTCGTCAAAGCGGAACGTGACAGATATTCCAGAGGCGTAAGAGAGATAATTACAAAACATAATCATATTAGTTTAAATATTACACTAGTGAATTGCGGCCAGACGTTGTGACTTTCGCTAAATACTTAAATTGAATACCCGTGTCACCTACAAAAGCAGCGGACTTGGACTGTTTCATTGACCTCTGCGTACGTTGACCCCGAATTTTGTTCGAGAGATATTGGGAATTTGCAAATTCATATTGTTTTCTGCTTCAATTAGGGTGTAATCATATTTACCAAATCAACTCGACATTTGAAGTACTAAGTAATTTTAGTTTCGTTTGTAAATGTATAGTCGCTCGAGTGATGGTCATAGTTTAGAATTATTTACTTCTACCTTATTTTTTTCTAATAAAACGAACCTCAATTATATCTACCATAAATTTTGTTACAGGTTCAACAATTGAAAAAATGTTATCTGCAAGTCCAGTTTGTCCATTGAAGCCTAATCTCGTAGTATATACGACAAGACTTGATGATATGATAGTCTTTAGCAATGACACTTCGAAGACAACCATTGTGGATGCATTACAGAAAATTGAACAAGAAAGCAAACCGACTTTACCAAAGAAACCTAAAATGCAAGTATTTAGAAACAACCGTCTTGCATCGTATTTACATTTGAAAAAGAAAATAATTACTTTAAATAAAAATAAACATGCAGTTAAGCGTTTCAAAGAAAGAAATATTACCGATGAAATACATGCTGAATCTGTTGCGCTTGGGAATAGTGTTGGCGACTTTACACAAAATAATACGATTTTAAAATCGACGACGTTTAAAACTTCAGAAAACAATCGAAGACTGCCAACATCCGAAGACAAACGAATCGATCCAGTAGTTTGGCCGGTCACGACAAAAGTTGATTACGAGAACACGAGTAACTTATGCATGGTCAAAAAACGTTTTGAAACGGATCTATACATTTTAGACGACGACGGGAATATTATAAGACATGAAAAAAAAAAGTCACAGAAAATGAATATGCAAGAGATAAATTTGGTAGTTAACTATTGTTGCTGGTTTAATAGAGAACAAATCGTAGCCCATCTATCCAAAAGATTAAAGCCTACCACTTTGAGAAGGATAAAGAATGCACACACTTGTATTCCAGGACAATGCAAGTGTTGTTGTAAACCAAACTCGAATAACTATTGCATGTTTTCAATTGATGATTATATTGACCCAACAGATAATGATGTTAAAGAACCAACAAAAGAACCAGAAACGAATTCTGATTTCGATGATCTATTAAAGAAAATGTTGGTATCTAAAAAATGTCCTGATGATTATCTCCTACAAAACCTACCAAACGATACGAACGTTCCAACGGTAAAAACTTCTAAAGTTTCATTTTTAAATGAAAATAACCAATATAATTGCTATGAAACTGACATCAACGGTGAAGTTATACAATCACAAACACACTGTAAAGGAAATTTCGATACAGAAGATTCATATTACGGAAAAGTATGCTGCTGGTATGCACGTGAAAACATTATAAAAAAACTAATAAAAGAACAAAAACCTGAGAGTATCTTGACACGCATAAAGGAGAAACATTTGTGTCCTAGCGATAAATGTACATGTTGTTGCAAAACATTAAATCCTGCAAATTTGAGAAGGATAGGCAATGCAGATAATTGTGTTCCGGGACAATCCAAAGGTGAACCAAATAACTCTGTTGCAGTTTTTTCAGATGATTACATTGATTTAACAGATAATGATTTAGAAAACAACGTTAAAGAACCAATAAAAGAACCAGAAGAAAGTATATCCTTCGATGAGATATTAAAAAAAATGTTAGTGTCTAAAAGATATGCTGATGACTATCTCCTAAAAAAACTTTCAAACAACAAGGATGTAAACGTTTCAGGACCAAAAACATCCAAAGTTTCATTTTTAAACGAAAACAACCAATATAATCATTATGAAACTGACATTAATGGTGAGGTAATACAATCACTAACATTCGAAGGAGGAGATTTCGAAACAAAAGATTCATATTATGGAAAAGTATGCTGTTGGTATGCACGTGAAAATATCATAAAGAAATTAAAAGAAGAACAAAAACCTGCAAGCATCTTGACATGTATAAAGAAGAAACATTTTTGTTCTATTGATAAATGTACGTGTTGTTGCAAACCAGAAGAACTTATTTTGCCTGAGAACTCTCTACACAGTGGAAAATGCGTTGCGGAACCTGTAACAAAAAAAAGACGTATTTTAAAAAATACACCAAGTTTTAAAACTAAGCATGGTATTGAACAAAATAGAGAAAAAGAAAAGAAAACCATCGATATTGAAAATGAAAACAAAACCATTGATATTAAAGTTGAAATCATAGATATTGATAACGACGAAAATAAAATCATTGTTAATGACAACGAAAAAAAATCCACTGCTGCTGAAGATAAAAACAAAACTATGGATATTAAAGTTGAAATCATTAATATTGAAGACGACAATAAGACTATTCATATTGAAGATGAAAACAAAGCCGTTGATGTTAAAGATGAAATCTTAGCTCCTGATACTGAAGACGCCACTGATATTGAAAGCGGAAGAAAAACCATTAATATTGAAGATGACATAAAAACCAATGACATAGTAGACAAACCCATTGACACTGAAGACGAAATCGGTGCCTTTTTAATTAATGAGGTAAATAATAATTTCAAAAAGTGTACAGATGTTACTAATACTATTAAAAGTAGCGCTTTGGAAAGCTGTAGTTCCACTACAAACGCAACTCATGAGATTCAAGAAAATATACCCTCTAGTTTCATTTCAGAATTAAATACATCATCTGACATACCAGTCATACAAGGAGTAGTCGCAGCGAACTTATCGGAAATATCTCCAGAGAGGCTACCCAGTGAATTCCTTCCAAATTTCCGAAATATTTCTTTACACATTGACGAGAAAAAAAAAGTCCACATAAATTTCCATAATGAAAATTGTAGCCTTTCAGTAGAAGAACTGCAACATTTGAATAAAATTTTAGAACGTACTCAAAGGAAGGTTGATAAAATCATTGAAAATTCGAATATGTTTATAAACCCTATTATGACTTTTTACAAGATAGGTACTGATTTACATAAGAAAAAAAGGGAAAACTATTTAAGGTCTTTTGCAGAGTGTTTGGATTTAGACATTTATGCTAATTCACCCAGTTACTTAAATGGTAATAATAAAAATGAAAAAATTAAGAAACAGACTTTAGGATCTCGTGCAGGCATCATAGATAAACCTGTGAAAAGAACCAATAGTAATAGTAAACGTATAAAGAGCATGAGAGGATATATTCCTGAAGAAATCGGCTGAAACGGCCGTTTCAATTACGGACTCAATTTGCGAATAGCTTCAATTTACTACTTGTGCAGTACTATTAGCATCGATATCAAGACACAACTTACCTAAAAGAAATTCCCAATTCCCATCCATCCATTTATCCAAAACCCATTCATCGCTGCAGTGTCTCGCAGGAAACGGAGCTCCGTGATGAAAGTGCGCAGATGAACCATCGTGTATAGGCGGATTTTTTCAATCAGTGACTATTGTCACCAATTATGTACAGGCGGTGCTTAAGTGTTGTCTATGGTCACTTCAAGCCTGACCTCATTGCGTGCGGTTTCCAATCATAGCCAAGTATAAGTTACTTAATGGCCTGCGTATAAATTCAAAATGTAAGAGATTGCTCAAAGACGGCTGTGCTTTGGTTATAATATTTATACACGGTTGTACATGCCTTTTGCATTTTAGCATAGATGCCATTGAAGATGGGTATGGATTGGAAACACACAAGCTTTCCAGTCATTGTAGAGTATGTAAAAAGATGGCAAACTTTTAAAGTTTTTTTTTTCCCTATCTACACATTGGTAGCTAAGAAGCTATTCCAGTTACGTGCGGGTGAGTAGATGAGCTCACGGGCTCAATCTGAGAGAATTTGCTAAATTAAACACTAGCCTGAGAAGATATGGCGTGAAACTCAGTGGGTACCTTTTAATAAACTGGTTTTTTTTTATTGCCCTTGTAGGCAGACGAGCACCTGATGGTGAGTAGTTACCGTCGCTCATGGACTTTAGCAATGCCAGGGACAGAGCCAAGCCGCTGCCTACCGTTGAGTACTCTCCATAATGTAATGTGAAGTAAAAAAAAAATTCTTTCCGTGTTTCTGCATCAAAAACGGGCTCTACATCCCGTACCACAGAAAACCGGACAGTCTTATAATGTTTGAAATTGTCGCGAAAACTGAACAAAACGCGACTGCACGAAATTTTGTTTTGTGTGACGCCATTCCAAGCCAGAACAAACTACGAACTAAACATAATGATGATGCATTCCATGTCGATATCGAGAGCGGCGACCTGCTTCTGCTGATGAATGGTTATCGATGTGTGCAATATTACTGCACCGTACTCTAAAACACAAACATTAGCCACTTATGACGTAATGCGCAATTAATGTTAATGTTTTGGAATTGTTAGGTTATTTAAATTATGAAGTAAATAAAATGAATAAATTTAATATCACATAAATAGCAATTATTCGTTCTAATTTATTCAACAACGACTACAAATACCTTTAGGTTCATTTGTTTCTAGTGTTCGGTTGTCTACTCTGTCAAAATTGAGTGTGTGAAACACGTGTGTTCAAGAGACCATCATTTTTTAATCATAACTTTGGCTCTATTGTTTACATAAATAAATGAGTTAATTTTCTAGTCAAATATTGTTTAGTTCAATTGAAGTTGATGTACGTGATGCAAATACCAATGTTATATTAAAAACTAGTATACTTGTTCACAAAAACATAAATCAATACGATTAAATAATACTGATCGAGGAGTGATGGATTTACTTCAATCTATTATAAGTAAATACAATAAACGTTACATAATATGAAATGTGGACATATATGCCACTTGATTAATTTTTAAATAAAATTTACGGAATTGTTTTATTTCACCTTTTTCCTTTTGTATTTGTAGTATAGTGTCTTAGCCGTTTGTCTACGAAGCAATTATGCCAGGAGTAAAGAAATATGAGTTCCAACTTAAAGAACGAGGCAGCCTTTGGACAATTCAATTGACGTTTTGACCTTTTACATATGGGTCTGTAGCAATCTGTAGTTGATAAAACATCAATAAGTTACATATTTTCACACAAGATTTGGCTGTTTGGATGGTGTTCCCTTAACCTATCCAAGGATAAACAAAACGAAAAACAATGTACAGAGGAATGTAACACGAAACTTTTGGCCGGGAACGCGGGTAGGTATATAATCTTCAGTAATTGTATCTTCATAATAATCGTGGCTAATTAATTGTGTAAGGACTTGTGAAATGACAAGTGTGGGAAAACGAAACTGGAAAGTGTCTGGACTAGATATCACGGTTTTTCCGAAAATTCCAGAAAGTTGGCTGGTTGTTGAACTGCTAATTAATAAGACAAATACATACTCGTACGGCAGTCTGTTAAAATCATCTAAGTGACGTTCTGTACCCACTTCCGTTTTTGTCAAAATTTCGCCTTAGTTTTGAACGTTGTGATGGTTTTCGTCCTGATTTTATCTCATTACCACATTTTTTCATAGTGCAATACAAGGAGGGAAGAAAGAAACGATTAAAAGATTATCCTTGTCAAATGAAATTCGTTAATTTATATAGCTTCGCCATTTCTAGATTAGGTTTGTTACGCCATGGTAATAAAAAGGTACATTGTTATTAAAACGGTCTGCTTACCTTAAGCATGGGCACTAAGTTGATATCCTACTGACTATTAATCAAAAATTCTCGTAGCAAAGTGACACCGTGGGGATTCAAAGCGCCTCTCCACCTCTTAGAATAATTATTTTGAATGCAAAAAAAATAATAACTTATAAACAACCAAAAATATTATTCTTACGCTTTTCTAAATCACAAGTTTGCATTCTAAATGTCTCAAAATTTAAATGAACAAAATGTACAGTACACATACAGTAGTTTTTCCGATGTGCGCATGCTAGAAGTGGGTATTCTGAAAAAATATATACCTTCTCACTGAAGCAGATATGTAATTATTTGAAGACATACCAAATAATAAAAAACATCAATATAATACTTTACGTATGTGATAGTAGTACCTAGGTAAATTAACATACAATTAGTCATGTAAATTATAATGATTAGGAAATATACTCATGACAAACAGGAAATTAGTGGGTACTCAGTGCCCAATATAATCGACAGTAGAGAGACAAGTGAAGCCTCTATTATTCTATATATTTATTGATGGTAGTTTTTCCAATATTGACAAGATGGATATGACACATAAAACTGCAATTTTCACCCAAACAATTACATATGGACTCATATGACTGACTTTGACTACTAAATGTTTTACGAATACCTTCGTTCACTTTAAACAATGATTCAGTATTAAAATCAACAGTACGGTAGGTATACAACTGCAGTATCTGTCATTTGATTTATACCAATGAAGTAGGAAAGCTATGGAAATGAAACGTCAACCAAAATTTCGTGCCACTGTGACGTCATCTGGCCACAAAACATGGCGGCTTTAGTGCTGTACAAAAGATTTCAATGTTATCAGGTTTTATCGATAAACGTTCTTGGCTCATTTTATTTTAAATATTGTTGAGTATTATTTATTTGTAGAATTTATACTTTAATGGGAAGTAAGTAGGTATATTGCTATGTGCAAATATGATATGATTTAGATGGGTGAAATCTAAGACAAGTTCGTCCTTCGAATTTGCCAAGTAAACGATATGATGATTTTTAAAAGTTGCTACACTGATTTTATAAAGTTGTCGTTTGTCGCAAAACATAAAGATATGGCGTAGTTCAAAGCCATCAGCCCATTTCTAGCATGCTAAATGTTATCGTATTTTGAGTACGTGTTTTTCTTAGACTATTACAATCTATTTTAATTGTTTTGCTGACTCTAAAGTCCGTAACATACTACCGCAGCGCACCCCAAGGAAGGTGCGCCGCACCATTTGAATCACTTTCGCTTGAGAGTGATTCAAATTTTAAACTTATCAAGGGACTGCGTGAAAAAAAAACACCTACAGAACATTTATTCATTAATTACAAACGTCATTCCTTGTGACTTCCTCTCTAAAATCACTTAATTATTAAAAATTTAACAAATTTACAATAGTGTTTTACTCACTGCGGAATAAAACTATTTTATTTAAATAGTTCCGAAGAGATTTTGTCGGTAGCCTTTTTCCCGAAATATCTAAACAGAATGTCTAAATATGTTTTGATGACATATTTTAAAGTGGTATTTATGATTAGTGTCATGATCAATAGATTCCGACCGAAAAATGGATTTTTCGGATGAGGGCTCCATAATGAATCTAAATACATATAGATAATAGTTTTAGGACATCGACTTTCTTGAGATCCTATAAAATACGTTTTAATTATTATTTTTGTATGTTTTAAGCATGATAAATTATGAAATTTTATATAATCAATCATATTAAATCGATATCATAGTCAATAAATAATGTACAACCCAAAACAGACGGCCGAACTGACGTGACAATGACATTTGGCGCGCTAAACATGGCGGATTTTCGGCCTCATTAGACGGAGACGGAGATATTTACGTATATTCATGTTTCATTTTATGTACGCACTGAAATACTGTTATATTGTTTTCCTGCGAGTTAAAGTGCTGAGTAAGAACGAGATAGATATATGTTTATGTATGTGCCTTCAAAATGGGTGCTATTTATATAAGCAATTGTACGTATAGAACAATATGTCGTGTCCCTATTATATAGGTCTATGATTTATACAGATTAACGTGAACATCATTATCCTGCCCTTCTCCTAGTCACCTGAGGTCGGCGCAACATGTTTTCTCCTTCCATACTCTTCTGTCATATACCATTTCTTCGCTCACTCCCCTCTTACCCATATCGTCTTTCACGCAATCCATCCATTTCTTCTTAGGTCTACCTCTTCCTCTATATCCTTCCATATTCATAGTTAATATTCTCTTACCAACCTCATTTTCATTTCGTCTCATCACATGTCCATACCATCCCAAACGCGCACTTCTCAGCTTCTCTATCACAGGTGCCACTTTCAGACTTCCTCTAACATATTCATTCCGTATTCTATCCATTCTCGTTACTCCACACATCCATCGCAACATTCACAACTATGCTGCATGCAATCGCCTTTCATCCGCCACAGATCACAGATTAACGTGAACATATTTTTTAATAATATGCCGTTACAGTTACGGGTATAGAGAGATTTCTAGTAGGGAGGAGAAGAGAAGGCGAAGTTCACCGCAAATGTGAACGGTCTCAGGCGACGTGAGGGCGAGATCGACAGCTTTTCTTCTAAATTACCGATTTACTGATTCACAAGATGATTTTTTTTAAAACGTTACGATACTTGCCGGTTTTATTACACTCAATGTTATTCTGAAACATGAATTTGTTAAATTTGCATACAAATTTATTATTTATTATAAATTAAATTTATTATAATTTTTGGAAAGTTTCAAATATGCTAGTTACTTTCCATCTGTAAAACTGTATATCAAAATTACAATATAAAATTAACCTCATTCAAGTAATATAAAATTGCCTTCATGATAGAATAATGTCGTGTAGTAAAAATCAAACGCAATGCTTGTATAGTTATATAATTAATGGGGATTGGGCGTTTTGTGAGCACAGGACAGTAATGCACTTACGGTTGTGACTTTCGATCTCATGCCTTGAGTCGTAGCAGCATGCGCGTCTTAATGTAAATTGTTATTTTATTTCAGTAATATGTACCAGTAACCACTTAACACTAGATAGGCCGTAAAGTAGTCCACACAGCTAAGCAATAAAAAAAACAAGTCCCAGCATCTTTATTGACGAGTGTAGTCTTAGTTAAATAAACCAGAGACGCGACGTATTTAATACGAAATAAAATATTGCATTCTCACACATAGAAATACTTGCAAAACAAAATAAGAATCTGCTGTTTTCAAGCAATGAAAAAAAAAAAAACACCTACTATATTTACATTATGTTAGACTTAGCACTCTCCATTTCGAAGACAGCGCCATTAATAATTCAAAAGATTTCACGGTTACAACACTTTAAAAAAAATCAAAGAACCAAGTCAAACATCCTTGAACCTAAATCGTGACCTTAATGGTTGTGATTTGCAAGTTATAAAGTGGAATAGCTTTAATAGATACCTACTCTGCTCTGAGGAATAAACCATGTATTCCGTGTCAACTATTTGTGAAAATGTTAAGATTTTTATCTAAGATGTATGATTTACAAAGCGCAATGGCGCCAACAGATATGATAATAAATAGCACGCGTATTACGAACCATATTAAAGATAGCTTTGTCTACTTCAGAAATACACATATTAATTACCCTTCAACTATAAAATATGAAACTTTTAAAACCATTTAGGCAAATACAATAATTGCACATATTGGATAAAAACACAATTCTATTCCTGAGGAATAAACTAGTTCATAAAACATGCTTGCCGAAAAAAATTGTATTATTATTTTTGTTTCAATTTATTAACAAGCACACAACCTCTTACATCGACAAATGGAGCAGAAATGTGAAATGAAAGAGCTCAAAGAGCTGATACGAGCTACTTTTTTTTTTTGTTCACCCAATAAAACGAGAGAGCTGGCGTATATTTTGTCTCGGTCGCACTCATGCGGACGCGCTCAATGCCGGCGCTGTCGGCGGTAGCTTCCCGCGAAAGCTAAAACTATACAACGCCATTTTGTTGTCAGCCGTGAACGCGTTAGCATTTGCTGTGAACAGATTGTGATCGTAAATTTTAAGTGAAATGTGTTATTGAACAAATTTAATGAAACCTAAAGATATTTATTTGTGATTAATGAAGTAATTCTACTAGAATGCCGCCTACAAAAAATCAAAAAGGTATTTACGTCGATACTTTTCCGAGTCTTCATTCTCCTTATGACGGCGAGTCGCGGCGGACGTGTCACCAAAGTTAAATGTGTACAAATAAAATCGCGCGGCGACGCTTACTAATTATTGAATCTAGTCGAATAATTCAATATGCTGTGAAATTACATATTTTGTAATTAATAATAATTTAACATTAAATATATTTTTTCTGAGCAAAATAAAATCGATAGCCATATACCGATTTTAAAAAAAATGAACTTAATAAAAATTGTGGATAAACTATTTTTTCTAACTTATCCAATTATAGCCCAGAATAAAAAATATATTAGGGTACATTTATTGCATCGCTTATCGCAAAAAAGTTATTTTAAACTTCATTGTAGAAAAGTGAACATGTAATTTGCAAATATTAAAAATAAATTAGATTATTTTTATAACTGTCGTTGGAATGGAATGTGTCCTATGACATCTTAATAATATTAGTATATTAATATATCAATATAATAATGAATAAAAATATATTATTTAACAAAAGTACAATGAAATTTTTGTTGCATTTTAGTTTCATCTGGATTTGATAATTGTGAGCACGCCGACTTATTAAAATACAATAGATAAAATATTACGCTAGTTACATGTCATTCACTGGCATATTTAACGAACTAAATTCTAAACAACTTTTTTGTACTTACTAAATATTATTATTTTCGTGATGTTGTCACATGAGCACGACCGCTCTACTTCAATGTTGTTCGATAATGATTCATTTTGTTTGTAGTTCGTAATAGAATGATGGCGCACCTCCTTGCTAGATGATCTGAATTCTGAATTAACATAATGGTGGAATGTGAAAAAGAAACAATTATTTAGATCAATAATATGCATGAGGCCCATGAGCACTAGCATATTCTAGAATTACCACGATTTCGTTTTATTCCGTATTCGTTCGGTAAAACCCTTTTTTGTTTTTTATTAATTAGTGAAATATAAGCAAGCCCCGCTCGCTAAATATATGACATATTTCCTGTGGATCTTAATTCTTACAAACTTTGTTCTGGTGATTTTATTACGAACTAGCAAACCGCCCTCGCTTCGCTTCGGAAACTGTAATTTATTATTGAGTTCTCCACTATTTAATGGATGTTATTATGCATATATTCAACCACTCTATCTATTAAAAAAACCGCATCAAAATCCGTTTTGAGTTTTCAAGATTTAAGCATACATAGAGACAGAGAAAGCGACTTTGTTTTATATTACGACGAGTATGTAGTGATAATTAAAAGCTGAGCTGATCTTAAGTTCTTCGTCGTACATAATACAATTTGACGAAATATTTTTATTTGTATATATTTTATTGCTTTTAAAATGATAAATTATATTACAGTATACTAGAAGTTGAAACTTGTTTATGTGCTTTTCAGTTCAAATATTTGATGGGGCAGGTAGAGATGGGTTATCTATATACTAATACGTGAAGCAAAAACTTTATAACCTTGTGATTAAAGATAGAGACGGAGTGTGCAGAATGTTAATATTTTTTTAAATTATCCATAAAATTGGCATTGCTGAAGTCCATGGGCGACGGTAACCACTTACCATCAGGTGGGCCGTACGCACGTCTGCCTACAAAGGCAATAAAAAAAATCAATAAATAAAAATACTACACACACTACCATGTATTTTGACACACACACGCATGCATACTATTTGAGTGTACAAACTTTAATTTCAATGAATTATAGTCGAATTTCGACGACCACAGGACTACTAGTTTCAGTAAAAACACGAGCGCTTAATAAAACTCGTCCGTTGATACGAGTATGTGCCGGTCCGGTAAGACTCTGAAGCGCTCAGCTATGCTGCGCATACATTCTTTATTTACTCTACCGCAAATTATCAGATTATTATTATTCCTGTAACACCCTCGTTACACAGAGATAGTTAGATAAAATCGCGGTATCCACATCAAGATAGTAAACGTTCTTCTTCAATTGGGCATTCAAGGTCATAAAATTAACGTCACTCTGCTCTAGTAGAGTCAAGACAAGGACAATAATGAGTTGGGACACTCATGACTGGAAGTTTATTGGAGGCTAGTATCGCTATATAGAACGGAAAATTCAGAAAATGTGGGTTTTCATCTGCTAAGTAGAGTTATTTCTAAGATCACGTATGACATTTCACCTAGTAACATAGGTATATTTAGGTCAGACGTACTGTAAGGTAGACGACAATCCATAAATAATACATATAAATTAGTTATAGATAAGCAACTCAAGCACTCAGCAAAAATGATTACGGGCGTCGGCCATTAGATGGCCTCGCTTCAATTAGTTTCTCATTGCTCCTGTAGATGGCAGTAACATATTACCTATCCTTTTTATTTTAAATGAGGAATTTTGTAAATTTTCAGACAACACAAATTGATAAAATTTAATCAGTTGTCCATAACAAACAAAGACTTGTATGATTTATTAAGTGTTTAGTTTCTGTGTTTAGTTAAACAATAATGAAATGCTTTAGCTTTAACAACATATAAGCTTAGGGGTATCCGCTACAAGATGTCGCTAGTTTCCATACAAAAAAAAAATTGTCATAGAGTATCACAGTTTCAAGACCCTGAGACAATATACGCTTTTAACGGTTAAAAATACCATTAACTCATAACGCTACCTGGAAGATAATCATTAGAACCAGTTTTTTATATATTACTTAGACCGTTTATAAATAAGTATTTAAAAATTTATTATTGATAACTACGCTATTCTTGCTGCTATTGCATACTATAGTAACGTGACTTGGTGTATAGAGTAATCAAATTTGAATTAGCTAATACTGTTTGTTTCTCGAAAATTCAGGGCGTTTATTTGGATTATTATGAGGTTTTTTCGATAAGAGTAATATAAATATGTAAGTACAATTAGAGTATCTCTATGTTTGTCCGGAATTATTAAATATTACTATCCATTTTTTACTTTTCAAAACGTATGTTGTATCAAATAATTGAGATTCAATAGTAATTCTAGATAGATTCAATTCTAATTTTTTTTTTATTCAATGCATAAGCGATGATTTTCATATCTCAAAACGTTTTGTTTGACGTACACTTTAGTGTACAAGAGGGGGGGAACTTTTCGTCCGCGATCTGGCTACACTGACTTCGATAAGGATTCGGGAGAAAAATGCAACCGTATTTATCGACTGTATCTATGGAAGATAGAATGTACACAAATAACCTACTTTCTGCATCCACTAGATGGCACCGTTTGTCAATGCCTGAACACTTCATAACCGTAATATTTTCATTTTCTGAGTTTTTTTTTTCCCTACCTATGCTGATAGCCTTGAGAGGCTATTTCAGCTTCACCCTAACGTGTGTAGGTGAGCTTACGGGGCTCAAACCGGAGTGTTGCTAACACTGACCCTAGCAAAAGCAGTATAGTAAGCGGCACGTAAGTTGGCAAGGTTTTGGTGTAGTGGGGGTAATGTCGCGCCTAGTGTACATTGCAACAAAAAAATGGTCACTTTTATTTCCCGCATATAATTTAATTTAATTTTATAAAAAAAAATATTTGCTATAATTTATTTTTAAGCCAGTGTGTTTAGAAGAAAGTCAAAGAAAAGAGGAATTCGTGAAGTGTATTAGGTGTTATAAATAAAATACAATTGAAAGTTAAAAGTTTATGTAAAAAAATATACTTAATATTGAAAATTATGTGTCGCCGTCGTCACTAACATTTTCTAATAGTGCTACCCCTTGGATTAAATTTATGGTAGCACCTGAGCTGGTGGAAGGAGTTCGCTCCTCATCGTCGACATAACGAAGAGTCGCTGTCGTCATTGGCGTAAATAATAAGACGCTCAGTGACTGAATCAACTATATGGTCATTGGTATTTGGTCCTGGCATTGCAAACAAACTTGAAACACTCGTAACAAAAACTAAATTTAAAACAATAATAACAACTCGTAACAAAAACTTTAGTAGGCGCATGTGTAACCGGGAGCGAACGGAACGTGGACGCGGTGCGGGAGGGGAGGGTCGACTGACTCACCAATCGCGCGCTCGGAACGGTGCTACGTCTTTCCCCGCGTCCCGCTTGACAACCAAAGAGACCTAAAAAACGACTTCTGCGCATCTAGCGACTCTTGCCAAGTTACGTGCTGGAGACTATACTTCGCTGAATCTACCACCGGGTCGGTGACCGGTGCTTGTGGTGCCTAAAAGCACCGTTAATGGATCGGGAGGATCCGTAATGACGTGCTTTGGTCGACGTCGACTGTTTACCATTCGGCATACAGGATCGAGTTCTGAGCATCATTATTTTATGTAAAATTTTGCTTACTACATAAAATAATGATGCTCAGAACCCGATTCTTTAGACCGAATGGTAAACAGTCGTCGTCGACCCCGCTACCGCCTCGTTCGATGGTTTCACGATTGCCGTACGGGGCAAATACGTGCTCGCGCCGCGGAGTGCCGTAATAACTTCACCTCTTCAAAATTCTCAAAAGCCGCGAATACTTCACGCCCGCCCGTTAAAGCCCCCGAGTCGACCTCGGCCCAAGAGGGACCACCAAACGTTCTAGCTTTAAAAATACAAGGCCCGCCCCACTAATACTCCAAGTCAGTGTAAGACCACGTCTCCTGCGCCCTCTTCTCACTAAAGATTAACTACAATGCACGTAACCTCGCACGTGGGATGCAAATTAAAGTCCTCACCCCCCAACGACCACCGCACTCTGTCTCAATGCTTTCGAAAGGAGCGTATAGGATATCACTCTTACACGCTTAATCTTCACGAATAATCGAAACAGATTTAAGGGAGCGATAGTTCCCAGCAACCGGCGTGCACCACATGCAAAGCAGCCGGGGAAAGTTCCCCTACAATATCGTGCCCGATTACCGCCCTTCCAGCCCTCTGCTATAAGTAACTTCGCTCTAGCATGTGATTTCATCTCGGCTGTCAACATTGATGGGCTCCGTTCGTTCGCCGACGCGATCCGCTAGTGGACAACTGCGGAAGAACGACTCGCCACCGCGTTCGAGCATAAGGACGTGTACGAGGCCGTATCTCGCACGATCTCGCGATAGAAACAATTAATTCCCAATGACGTACAACGCACGAGTAAAACCTTTTTTCTGTTAAGTTAGCGTTTTTCAACGCTAATGGCTACGCGCGACAACGCGACCAAATCTTTAAATTCCTCCGCGAAAATCAAATTTATCTTTTCTTGGTTCAGGAAACTCTCCTTAAGCTCTCACGTCGCGACCTTAAAATCGCAAATTTTGTCATGGTTAGGAATGACAGAATTCCCGCCCCTAAAAGGCTGCCATTTATTACACATCGCACTCGATCCCCCTCGTTTTCTCACATCGAGAAATCAGTTTACCACATCTCACTGAAGGACACCAACCGATCGTCATCGCATCTGTGTATCTCCCCTGCGGAGTATTATCTTGAGCTTCTCGAGTCGTAGACTACTGATTGATGTTAGCACAATATTGAAATGTTAACCCACTAAAAAGAACGTTACGCTTATTTTAACTTGGAATAGTGATTATTGTTATCGTTTCGGAAAGTACATCCCTTAAGGATATTTAATATGCCTTAGTGTACAATCAATTAATTGGACAACGTTTTCCTTTTTTTGAACAGATATCTCGAACGTCGATGAACTAGACAAGTTCAAACGTCGGATGATTCGGTCGTTGGCTCGGTCCTTGATACACGAGAAGAAACCAGAAGATGAAGTCTGGGAAATGATGAAGAAGGAGACAGGTTGCGGATGTAATATGCTCTGGTGAGTAATGTTGGCCGTGTGTTGATATTAGCGGTTTTTGTTACTAACAATTATGTTGAATTATGCAAATGAACTGGTGGTATGAAGCAGTTATGCTTCCTTTAGTTTCAATTTTGGAACAATACATTTGAAAGTCTTGTGTCAAAGTGCTTGGCTACATAAGCTCTGGCAATCATTAAAGGTGGGCTGGCCGGCGCATTAAGATAACACTCCCGATCTTAAAAAATTAAAGTCCTATTGTTCTGGAATAGCAACCCTTTCTTCCAGACTGCATACGTCGCAGTAGAAATGAGCCTTATCCATGGCGCAAAGTTACATGGGATAACCAAGCTGTACGCAAAGAGAAAAAAACACGATCAGACAGAAAGAAAGAACGAAATAAATAAATAAATAATATACTTTCAGATTGATCCGACAAAAAATTCAACAAAACTCCATTTGGTTTTTTTATTTTTAGGGAATTTAGTTAATGAACCTTAATGTGCGTGCGTACAAAACTTAATTTGGTCAATTTGGCAGAATTACTTGTATGATTGAGAATGGACAGTAGTCCTTTTTATTATCTCCAGATGACCTACCGAACAATAATACGTCGCGTGCTCGGTGCAAACTCTTCCCTTTGAAGCAAGAAAGGGTTTTCTATATCTATACTAATATTATAAAGAGGAAAGATTTGTTTGTTTGTTTGTTTCGAATAGGCTCCGAAACTACTGGACCGATTTGAAAAAATCTTTTTCCATTAGAAGCCGACATTGTCCCTGATGAACATAGGCTACTTTTTTAACTTTTTTTTATTTTTATTTTTTTGGTTTCATGTGTGTTTTAATGTTTCCGAAGCGAAGCGAGGAAGGGTCGCTAGTTTACAATATTTCCACAATAACCCGTTTCGAATGGTTAATGCTTATTTCGCGAGATCCGGTATCAGTAACACTCTTTATGTTGTAATGGGTGAATGAGCTGACCAGTATATCTGATGTAAAATGATTACCGAATCGTATTGACATTGGTCCTTGAAATTTGGAAATTACGTTTGCAAGATTCTGTTTCATAGTTACACGTCAAGATGATGAAAAGGGCTTAGAAATTTTTCAATTATTTCCATGTTGAAACTTCAAATACCATTCAACTTTTCTTTTAACTCTTCCAATCTTGAGACTAAAAAAAACCTTTCAACTTTTCCCATGCTGACACTTCATAAAATTTTAAAAACTTTTCATGCTGACACTTCATAAACCTTTCAACTCTTCTCGTGTTAATTCGTAAACAAAATTGTTAACAGGCAGCGCATGAGAATATTAACCTTAAAGAAGCTGAAGAGACTCTACGCGGCAGATGATAAGATTAAAAACGTGCCGACCGTGGCGCGGATGACCCAGACCGACTGGCTGCTCTTCGACTTGATTGTCGTTCATGAGAAAATAGACTTCATTGATAAAGTGAGTCGCTTTTCTTTAGTAAATTACTAGCTGACCCGGCAGACTTCGTAGTGTCCCCAATCGATAATTAAAATACTTAAACATTTGTATTAAATAACACAAAACAAACAAAAGGAATCCGTCCGACAGGGGGGGTTACATTAAAGAGAAAACAAAATTGTTATTTTTATATAATTCCGAGCATTTTCATATTTATCTACCTTTTAAACCTTCTGTGGACTTCCACAAATAATTCAAGACCAAAATTAGCCAAATCTATCCAGCCTTTCTCGAGTTTTAGCGAGACTAACGAACAGCAATTCATTTTTATATATTAATATAGAATATAGACAGATTATTAACATAAACAAAAATGTTAATTAAAAGTGAAGTTCATAGATAATACACGTAAATTAGTTATAGATAAGCAAGTCAAGCATCCAACAAAATGTTTACGGGCGTCGGCCACTAGATGGCTTCGTTTCGATTAGTTTGTCATTGCTCCTGTAGATGGCAGTAACATATTATTACCTATCCTTTTTATTTTTAATGAGGAATTTTGTAAATTTTCAGAAATCACAATGTGATAAAATTTAATCAATTTGTCTATAACAAATAAAGACTTGTACATATGATTTATTATTTTTTTAGTTTCTGTGTTTAGTTAAACATTAATTAAATGCCTTAGCTTTAACAACATACAAGTTTAGAGGCATCCGCTACAAGATGTCGCTAGTTTCCATTCAAAAAAATTGTTTGTCTTAAAGTATCACAGTTTCAGGGCCCTAGCCATGATTATATAGTCGCGTTGACCATTCCTGCGATGTTCTGGAACATTCAAAAGATGTTCTAGTGGTTTCGATAACTGTTTTTGATATTTGACGTCAGATGGCATTACCTGTACCGGAATAACAATGCAATATTACTGCATAGGGTTATCTTGTCTATTCTCATTAGGTAATGAGAACCGAACATTCTGTTTCAGGATCAAATGACGTTACCCAGTAAGGATCGCGAGCCCCTGATTGACCTCTTCGCACTGGTGATGCAGTTCGACATAGAAAATCGATCAGGAGAGAGTCTGGCGGAGGCCTGGACCGCGGCCGCCGTGCTCTACAACTCGAAGTGAGTGAGAGTCAATCTGTTACAGCCTCTAATAAGAAATTCGCAGACCGGCTAATAGCCAAATCAAACCCGCAAAATTATAATTTGTGTAATTACTGGTGGTAGGACCTCTTGTGAGTCCGCACGGGTAGGTACCACCACCATGCCTTTTTCTGCCGTGAAGCAGTAATGCGTTTCGGTTTGAAGGGCGGGGCAGCCGTCGTAACTATACTGAGACCTTACAACTTATATCTCAAGGTGGGTGGCGCATTTACGTCGTAGATGTCTATGGGCTCCAGTAACCACTTAACACCAGGTGGGCTGTGAGCTCGTCCACCCATCTAAGCTATAAAAAAAAGCCATATGTACTTGAATGACTTAAATTAATTTCCGTAAGTGATGTTATTGATTTTTTTTTCTTTTCGTTTTGTATTAATTTAAGCACAGTAAAAGCTTTTTATTCGCGTATGCACTATTCGCGGATGAAAAAAAATGCGACCCGATTCCTATATTAGCGGCTAACGATTTCATTATTCGCGGATCTAACCGGTACATACATACACATTGATGATGATTTTATTGCTTTTTTTTCTTAGCTTTCAAATGACACATCTTTCGTCTTCATAAGACGTCTACATCGATAGCAATGATTATATCAGTGCAGACGCCTGAGCTGCGAAGTAAAAAAAACAAAATGGCTGCCGTTCTAGTTTTTTTTTTATGATTGAAAGTTTACTGGTGGCCCGAAGGCCTTTCCAGTTTCACCAGGACAGCTCCAGCACAGGCTCAGCCAAGAGGGGCGGGATTTGCTAACAACTGCCCGAGCGCCTCCAAAGGAGACCTAACAACTCAAGAGCAATTGTTTCGCGAATGAATCTACTACCGGATCGGAATCGCGACCCGCTGAGAAGATCCGGCGAGAAACTCAGCGGGCTGATGCATGGGCTAGGTGAAGCGGTAGAAAGAGCCGTTCTAGTATGGAGGGGCCAAGAGAAAATTGGGATAGTGATTAATCGATGAAAATCCCCATATTTTACCCCATTAAGTCTCCAACACTGGTGCACGGACATATTGTATAGACCCCGCGAACATAGAGCTTTTACTAGCCCACTGAGTTTCTCGCCGGATCTTCTCAGTGGGCCGCGTTTCAGATCCGGCGGTAGATTCTGCGAAGCACTGCTCTTGCTAGGGTCAGTGTTAGCAACTTCGCCAGGGTTGAGCCCCGTGAGCTCTTCTACTCGTTGGGTAACGCTGATATAGCCTCGCAAGGCTATTAGCATAGGGAAATCTGCCGTAGAGTGCTAACGACAGCAGCACCAAGTGTTCATAGTTCATCAAAATCAAATGATACGCTTAGGAACGCATAGATCTTATCTTATCTATGTAATTAAAGGTCCGTTTCATTTGGTATTAGCATCAACAGTTGGGTGTTTTTTTTATTGAACTTTGAGTTTACTCCACTGAAATAGCTGAAGAACTTTTTATGCCATGATATTTTTTCAAAAATTTTAACTTTCTTTGACTCCCCTGTTAAAGTTGCAAAAATGTTCCTTAAACCAAATAGACTCATATTCGATATACTATATAGTATATTAGCGTGCGAGCTAGTGTAGTATTATAACAGCAACCTAGTCTATACTAATATATAAATCTACAGTGGTTTTTACGGCTGTTCCGTTATAACTACTGAACCGTGCATCCGATTGACTTGAAACTTGGTATCCATGTAGGAAATACATGTACTTAATGGATAGGCTAATATTTATATGAGTTTTGGACTCCCTAATAATAATGGCAATAAATAATAATGTTAAATTTAAATGCCCAGCGAAGCGGGCGAGTACGGTTAGTATATTAATAATAGTAAAATTTAACTTAACGCTTAAGAAATTGAACCGTAATCCTGTTTGTAACATTAACTTAAACGGCCTCATTACAGAGGTCACCAGTGCTCACCGATGCTATTACAGAAACGTTGGTATCAGCTAAAGGAGGTGACCCGGCAGCTGTTTTATAACTACTGGTTCGCCTACCGCGGGAACTCTCGTCTCTTGGCGAAGGCAGAGGAAAATAAGCCGACCAAGTTATTGAGAGAAATAGCACAGAAGTAAGTAAAAATGATTAACTTTTTTTTTTGGGGGTTCCTGAGGACCCGAAGACCTTCCCAGTTCCACCAGGGGGGCAAGCGCGGGTTTTGTTATTATTATTTTTTGCTTAGATGGGTGGACGAGCTCACAGCCCACCTGGTGTTAAGTGGTCACTGGAGTCCATAGACATCCACAACGTAAATGCGCCACCCACCTTGAGATATAAGTTCTAAGGTCTCAAGTATAGTCACAACGGCTGCCCCACCCTTCAAACCGAAACGCATTACTGCTTCACGACAGAAATAGGCAGGGTGGTGGTACCCACCCGCGCGGACTCACAAGAGGTCCTACCACCAGTAACCATCGGATGTCTAAAAATTAAGTCTCAAGAAACTAATGATCTAAGATTTGTAAAGTGGTTTCTGCAGACGCGCACATCAGCAGACTTATCTTATTGCTTTCTTCATACAGACATTTATCTAGAAATAATTAAATATTATAAAATGTCGGAAGTTTCACATACCTAAACTTGAGACCTTAGAATTTATATCTCAAGGTGGGTGGCGCATTTACGTTGTAGATGTCTGTGGGCTCCAGTAACCACTTAACACCAGGAGGGCTGTGAGCTCTTCCACCCATCATCTAAGCAATAAAAAAATAAAATAAAAATAAATTGATATCGTTTATTTCAGATATCCGAACATAATAACGAGTCCGTTCGTGGAGTGGCAGGAATTAATCGAGAAACGATTGATTATACTATCCGAGGAGTTTGTAAGTAGCATAACTCAATCATATCAAACATTTGTACTGAAAATTCAATAAGTTTTTTTAAGCATCATGTCTTTATCGCCTTCGATTCGAAATACAGTTACAACTGGGAAGCATCACCAAGAAATCAAGCCGCCTTATTATCTGATAGTAGTATCTAATTATTATTTTTTCCTACTTAAGCTGATAGCCTTGAGAGGCTATTCCAGCGTAACCTTAACTAGTAGGTGAGCTCGCGGGGCTCAAACCTTACGACGTTGCTAACACGAACCCTAGCAAGAGCAGTGCTTCGCAGAATCTACCACCGGATCGGAAACGCGACCCACTGAGAAGATCCGGCGAGAAACTCAGTGGGCTGTGTCTGAGGGATAAAGTATCTAATAGTTATATTATTGAATTACAACATATTTTAAAAAATTTACTTAACCAAATCGTGTCGTTCGGTATAATATACATGTTTATATGGGTTCATATAGTAGGGATAGGGGTAGGCCTGGGGACCTGGCTAGTTTGGCTTTATCAGATTGTTAATCAACATTTTTCGTTCCATCGAACGATTCCAGTAAACATTTGACATTAAGTGGGCCCTCTATCGTAGAACATTAAGCAAAACATTATAACGAAAACCGATTTTAATAAATGAATATTATTCAACAGGAAACGAAGAAATGGATGAATAGTCCAAAGACTCTATTGGCACCAGGTGGGTCCATATTAATTTAGAATTTTTTTTTTAACATTCCTATCAAAGAGAATCTACTGAGTTAGTGCAGAAACGGAAAGAACTTTTATACAAACACGATATAATTTATCAAAGAAACGTCGTAATAATATCCCGTTATTGTTCGGAGTAATCACGGATGTCGGTGTGAAAATTACCTTTTAAGACCAGAAGATTTTTTGTGAGCCTTCTCGAAAAAAGCTGAGTCTGCGATCCTAGTTTCCTTAAGCTCCTACGAGTCCTTCCACGTCGTGAATCCATTCGTGTCCCGTCCATGTAGTATTTAAAATAACTTGTAAAAGTTGAGCCTCTTTTAAACTCAGAGAAAAACAAAGGAGCTCGCAATTAAAAAACTAATAGCATTACGTAGCAGCAAAGCATTATGCTGTAGAGTCTACCGGAAAATCATTTGGCACTCACAGTTGTATTATTGGTCCAATAAAACAAATTGAACAAATTTCATACTTCGATCATAAAGCTTTTCATGATAAGTCACTACTAAAATCACTATAATACATAATTCAATGTAAAATCACTTAAATTAAAGTATCATCATAGTTCATCAGATTATAGTTATTTTGGAACATTGCGTGAAAATATTTTAAAACATTTACATCGTTATCATATTTACAGAATCGATACAAGATGTAGAGATCATTGAGCCTGTCATAGAAACCATAGAACTGGACCAAGATTCAGAGAGTGAAACAGATAATAAAAAACGCGACGAAGAAAACGTGCAAACTGACAAAAAAATAATTGAAGTAAAGCTAGAACCTAAAGAATCTGAACAGGAAGATGTGATTAAAGTAGAAACTCACAAATTACCATTAGCCATACATAGTGTAGAGACGGAGACTACATTATTAGATAGTGAAAATTCCTATTCAGATAAGAATTCTGGGAAGTATAAAAATGATTTACAAACTTATGATGATCCTCCTGAAGCTACTGTGAATCTCTCTGAAGTAACTGAACAGCGTTTGAAATTAAATGTAAACCCTCCAGAAGTTACTGAAGAACTTCCTGATAGAATTGAAGACCCTCCAGATACAAGTGTTGATTTTAATGCCCGAAACGACATTGAAATCTGTGATAAAGGAGCACCAAAAATTGTACAAGTCTTTGGTAACGTCGATTTGTCTAGTCAAATTCTGAACATGAATGATGCCATAATAGACATCGACGCACAAACGGGTGAAGAACCTTATATTAGTACTGCAGAACGTATTGATTTGCCAGGAGAGCAAGAAGAGCACGGTGACGATAATATCAATGACGAAAGTCGAAACATAATCAGAATAGATGCTGACGATAAACTTAAAAGCGAAGAACCTCTAAAACCATTGAAAGTAGTTGATGGAAAATCCCAAAAATTTGATAATGTTGTAGTTTCTGAACCGAAAATTGAAAATGATAATGATTTGAACGCTACAGGAAAAATCGTACAAGGTTTGGATGTATTATCGAAACCTGAAATACATGACAGATTGCATTTTGATTTTTTTGAAAACGGAATCGAACTTGTTGACGACGGAATAGAGTATATTGAAGAAAATCACACAAGCACTGGTAAGTTTTAGAAATCTATATTATTAATGATATTTTTAGATATTGGAAGACGCTATATAAAATAATATTGCGTCTTCGACCTTACATCTTCAGGTTGATTGCGGTAATCACTTTGTAATGATTATATTACTCAATTAACAACAGACAGGCTGTCCTAATCATATACAATGCCTCAAAAACAGGACGCACTGTCAAAATTCTCAAATAAGAGACAAAACGTAATTAAAACCATAGATGCCAATACGAACGCGTCATCTTAAGACGTCAGGTCGAAATTCCAATGGCATAAAAATACTCGGTTTTGATACGGTACAAATTTTTAAATACACAAAAATCACGCTACACTATGAACATCTACTCCACAGTTACTGCATCCATTCCAATCAAGACCGAGGCTGATAATAAACCACCTAATTGTGAAGATGAAGATGGTACAACAAAATTCGATTACAAACTATTAATGGACCCCGTCGTCTATACAACAAGGGTAGATGAAATGGACACATTAAAGGACAAATCTTACCAATCCGTGAAGGACAAAAGTTTAATACAATTGATTATCGCAGAAAGCAAACCTATTTGTAAACCGATAGAAAATGTTAATAAAGTTAACTTAAATAATACATCTGTACGGGAAGCAATAAATGACGATTCATTAATCGAACAGGAAACGAACGCAGTCAGCGGAAGCGAAGATGAAATAGATGATAGTTTCAAAGTAAAAATATCAAGCTATTTATTAAAAAAACCTCGAAATCGTTCCTATAACCCCATAAAACTATGCAAGAATCCGGATTTTAATACGCGATTGAAAAGATTAACCGTTGCCTTCTTAAGTTCGCCTCGTAACAGAGCACTGCTCAAAGCTTGTAAACCGATGACCATTGATGTAATGAAGGCGTTCGAATCTAAACTCGTCAATGGTACAATGTTTTTGAAAGATTGCGATCAATTCATACCTAATGTCAGAAACGAGGATACCAATCACAGAACACTTTCAATAGCACCATCGACAATGGCCATCCAGAGCTTAATAGATAATTCAATGACGGAATCTAAAAGTTCATCCCCAAATACTACTCCAGTAGCTTGCGATGATACAATCGAGAGAAACAAAATAATAAATCTACCAGATATAACAGAGGTTCGTCGTATAAATCAGCGATTGCTCACAGCCGAAGTTCCTCCCATAAGAGTACAAACTTCCAATACTATGCGTGTTGGTTCTGAGATTGTTCCGAACACGGAAGCAATATCTAAAGAAATTACTTCAATTAAAGTTGAGGTTAACTCAGAGGTTGTTTTGGTTGACAAACCAACCGAAAAAATTAAGAAATTCGAAGATCCTGTAATTGATCTACCCGAAGGGACAAACATGTTTCTTAATAATCAAGAACAAGAGTGCTCTTTTGCTGATACTCGGGTCGAAGCTTATTCACAATTGACGTGCCAAGAAATGCAGAAGACGAAAAAAAAAAAAAAAGACACTGCAGTATCAAAGTCTTGGAGGCCCGTGACAAGTTCAAGAGTGAGTTGGCTGAAAAACTATGTTAAAACAGATTATGAGTCTTTATTGACGTTGGATACCCTTAACAAAATGTTAATTGTGATGAACGAAGGCGAATTTTTTAATAAGTACTCTACGACTAATAATGTGAAAATAAATAAAAAACAAAACAATGAAAAGGGCGCGGATAATCCGAAAGCTATTTCAAATTCCCGCGAAATGCCTTGGAAGCCCAAATTCTGTTGTTGGGCTCGATATCGCATTGATTCCATGTTGAACAATAAAACAAGGCGTAATAACAGGCACCATTGTGAGAAAGACGACTGCATTTGCTGTTGCAAGAGCGCTCTTAACTTATTAATAGAAGATGCAATAAGGGCAGCCGAACACGATAAACTTAAGAAAACTGTTTACGATATCGGTGGCGCTGTAAAAAAATCACAAGAATCAATTCCAAACAAAAAAATTATCACAAGAATAATTCCCAGGGATGAACAAAACCACAAAACACCCATAAAAGACATCCAAGCTGCTGATCCTGATCACGGAGATATTGAAACTATTAATTCTGCCGAAAAAGAAATCCAAAGTATTGTTCCAGCTCAAGAAGAAATTAAATCTATTAATACCGACCAGAATAATCCAAACAAACAGAATAAACCAACATCTGTTGCACTATTGAGCGAGCACAATTATTCCACCACAGACGAATCTACTCCTAACCTTATCGACGACAAGGGTTCTTATGTTCATAAACAACCTGACAATTGTTTTAAAATCGTTCTACAAACTCATAACGAAGAGACAGTGAGAAAACCGAAATCCAGTTTGAAAACTCTGGTAATTGAACCAATCATCAATAATATGCCCAATGAGTCTCAAAAGCCTATGTTGATGGCGTCGGTTGGCTCTCAACAAACTTCAGATAAACAGAAAAATGCTAATGAAAAACCCTGTTTAATTGTAAAAGATAATATAAAGTTACCGCCAGCGGCTAGTGCGAAAAAATTTAATACTTTAAAAAAATACGGTAAATGTACAATTGATCCCAAAAGACATGTTTCGAATCGCAAATTTCTTCTGAATATTCCTAATGGTAAAGCCATTAAGCTTGGTCAGAAAACTATTATGGTTACAAATATTAAATTACCGATAGAAAGTAAAAGTTACAATTCTACTTGTCAAGAAAAATCTGAACAAGAATCAGGAAATGATGGTCCTGCCCAGACATTGCCCGAGGGTGTACAACTTGTTTTATTACCAAATGGTGAATTAATAGCGTCTGTTGAACCAGGCACCGTAGTAGATGCAAAACAAATATCATCGATACCCATTATCATGGAGTCAATACAAAAGCAACTTATCGATATTGGGATCTGTCCCACTACATCAAACACCGCATCCACATCTACTGCAAGTAGTAAAAATACCAGTGACGCAACTATAAATGTATCGGATCAATCTTCGGAAGTATTAGAAGAGACTGTCATTTTAAACAGAGAAGAGCCTCAAATCGATAAAACAGACGATAACATTCTTACTACCGATAGTATTATCGGGCCTCTTCCTGGCATTGATAGAGGTGTTGAATCCTATGTTACATCTGATGCGAATGATTCCTGTAAGGAACTCGAAAAACGCGCAGAATCTTCAAATTTAAACACCAGTGTTGGCAATAGTCAAAATGTTGATGTTCCCGCTCCAAAACCAGAAAGAAGTTCGTTATTATCAGATTTAATGGAAATGTCTGGCATTTCCACAGAAGACACGATATCTGCATCTGAACCTATATCGGATTCAACACAACACGCAGTACCACCGCTCTCAGCTATAAATACGATCCCGGATTTAGTGCCTCACGTTTCAGAAACACCATTGTTTGTAACTGATCCAGCTGATTACAGTCCAGTCACATCATACGTTGAATTAAAATATGCTGTTCAAAATAATGCTTCATTCTTTTCATATAATTGTAGTACTGGTGTTATATTACCAATAAATGTTAGCTTAGGAAAAAATCCACTCAAAGCAACAAAAGAAATCATTGACTTAACAGACGAGAATGATGATAGTATAACAGATGCAATCCATAAGCCCGCTGATAGTATTACAAAATATCAACTGGTTCAAGATAGTAAATTTAAATCATTGAAACTAATAAAACCATTGGTTCAATACAGATCGAAAAGACAACGATTAATTCCTAAAAAAAATGTATTTAAGCAAAATATACTATATAATAGATTAAAACAGCAGGAGTTAAACGATGAACCTGCAAAAATAGATTTAGTAGATTCTGACTATTCGATGGAAGAAGAATATCTTGAAGATAGTGATAATGATGAAGAACAAAATGTTACTACTTCGGAAGCTACTGATTCGTCTGATGATGAGCCTCTGAGTAAAAAAGTAAAATTGAATAAATCATGCAGTAGTGTTCCAGTATACATGGATGAAAAAACAACTAAAAATCACCAGATCGACGTATCGACTAATATTGTATCAGATACAAAAGAAGCAGTCTCTTGTTTATCTGAAGAAGTTACCAAAAATATAGAAGTTAGTGATAATGTTGACCCAGCTCCTGAATTCTTCACATCTGATTGTAGTGATGATGAAATTTGTATTTTAGGAGTCTAATGAACATGCTATTATTCATCACAATGACGAAATTGTAAGAGATAGTAGATGTCTATTGTGAAATATTTCACATACATGTCAAAATTGTCCAATTTGGTGGCTCCATTTTGCTTTTAATGTCTTAATCCTTGGATATTATTTGAATAAAAAGGGCGAGCCGCGTTTGGCTTAATCTTTTATTTTATTAGCTTTGACGACAGACGGATATACGATCACCTGATAGTCAGTGATTACTTATTGCTCATGAACATCAGTAATGTTCAATCACACCGAACATCATTACAAAACTAGAAAATTAAAGTACCGTTTGTAGACCCAGAAGTTCTTGAAAGTTCGTGAGATCCTAAGTATCGAGAAACTGAACTGCTGTCATCTATGTATATTGAGTCAAAAATAAGTAGTGGTTACTTAAAAGTCCAGGTAGGAGCAATTTTCTACTCTAGACCTTGTTATTTGGAATTGTAATTTCATACAGATTTTACCCTGGTGGGATATTCAAATTC
Organism: Bombyx mori; assembly: GCF_030269925.1. NCBI lineage: Eukaryota > Metazoa > Arthropoda > Insecta > Lepidoptera > Bombycidae > Bombyx > Bombyx mori. Next base: position 6,318,389 of record NC_085126.1, read on the forward strand.
CATCAGAATTGTCAACAATCCCAATTCTCAATCGTTGTTTTTTTTTCCTGTTTACACAGGACTAACTGTTGCCGTTGTGGAGTTCATCCGGACTAGAGCTTCTTAGATATTTATCTCTTTCTCTCTCACCATCAATGTCTAGAATGAACTCCCCGATGAAGTGATCTCTCAGTACCTTTTCCCTCTTCAGGTTTAAGAAAAGTAATTTATCTTCTGTTATTTATCTCTAGGATACTTGTGTTTAATCTTGATCATAAAATACGCTTTCCCAAATATCACTGGCTTGAATATTGCCATTACATCGGGTGTTAGAATCTTATACAACCTTAGTTCCGGCATCCGTCCCCCAAAATAAAATTTGTGGTTCTTCCTAAGCTGTGTAATTTACAGAGTTGTGATGCATTGTTTCTACCTGTTTTATGCTAAGTCCACAGCTAGAATCTTCGGCATCATCTTGCAGAGATGGTCTCCGGTACCGAAGTGGACAGCGATCGCCTCAATGTTTGCTTATTTTCACAAAGCCTGTTGACCTTTTCTGTGTGACTTATAATTACATTTTTTTAGTGTGTCTTAGATCCAAAGTGTTTCTCCATTTTAACAAGGTTTTAGTTTTTGCGCAGTCTGTCGATGCACCTACAATGCACCAGAGACCAACTATATTAATATTTACATATATACATGGCTCGCGTCCAATTATTTCTTTTTCAGTGCCCTTTTTTTCTAGTTGAACAATTGATTGGTAATAATTATTGGAATACACGCTAGCGCCAGTTTCTAAACAAGTTTTGGAACTGTCAGTGTACCAAAAGTTAATATATCTACTGAGATTCCATTCTAATTTTTAATCCTGTAAAATACTTGAACAAACTAGATTTTACACTTATATGTACATCATTTGTCTGAGTTCATGATTCATTTCCAATCATCTGAGATTGATATCGGGCATACCGGCAATTATTATTCACTTGATCATAGCTAACGGCCGCTTTATCGGATTTTTGTATTACTATTTGCAGCAGTGTTGTAAGATTAAATGGCAGAATAAAATACCTTACATCGGGCGTGGCCGATGCCCCTGGCATTTTCAATTCACATGGACGGAGGCACTATAACATCAGGTGAACCATACTTGCGTATACGTCTGTCGTTGAAGCAATAAAATGCGTACGGACCAGATAGAACATTCTGTCGATAATTTTTTTTACTTTAGTTTCTAAAATGAAAAATTGTTATAATAATAATTCTTCACAAATACGTGTTTAAAGTAAGTAATGTAATTAATGTGTACCTATGTAGTTTTTACTGTGATAATTATTTTTATTAAATTAGTTTTAGTGCTGGACTCTATGAGTGAGGCCACATAAATTGTGTTATTTATTATGTATGAGTTTAATCCAGTGGTGCGCAAACTTTTTTTGGTTACGGCCTCTTCAGTAGAGAGAAATATTTCGGCGATCCGTAGATAAACACTGGCTGCTAAATCGACCGAAAAAAAATATAACGAACTCCAACAATCTTCTGGCGCCCCTACAGGGGTCGCGACCCTCCGTTTGCGCATCACTGGCTTATTTAATAACTATTTTAAGTAATTTCAATGTAAATAATAAATGAAAATCCAACTATATCCATGTTATAATTGTTTTCAGAACTTTTTATTGAGCTATTTGATTTTTGTTACCCGCTGTTACTCCGACATCGTGGAAATTATTCGTAAGCATTTGTTAAGTCCGTATTTCATGAAAAAACTTACATATCTGACCTAGGTGAAGGGGCAACGCAAAGGCGCCGTCACCCGAAACATGTCTTGTCGGATCCTCCGGATCCATTCTCGGTGCTTTTAGGCCCCTCGAGCACCGGTCACCTTCCTTGTCGAATTCGTCGATCACGAAGAACAGTTCGAGGAGTTACCGCCCAGTTAAATTCGGACAATTTTTATATAAAAATAAAATACAATATCTGAAAACGGTGGTAATAAGTGGATTGGCAGAAATCGTGTATCGATAGAATTTTCCACACCGTAGGGAGCAAATGATTTTCATAACTACTCCCTTTTAAAAAAAAGCATAAATAGCTGTATAACGCATTTATACCGACTTTTAATATTACACTTTTTGGAATTGTTAGAAGAATATGTACGGATCTTTCAAATAAAGAAATAACGTAGTTTACTGAAACATCGCACGGTTACGGAAAACTAATCAAGGAAAGACATCTGAATTACAAAGTTCGCTCAGAAGGTACTACGGAGTGGAGGCCCAGCGAAACTGTTGTCTTAACTTTTAATGGTCAAAAACTGCCTCATAACAACTTTCTGTTCCATAATAGCCTTGTTGTCGAATTTTATAAATACCCGGTAGTCCAATGTTACAAATGCTGTAGGTATGGACATGTACAAGTACAATGTAGGTCGAAAACTCGGTGCCACAAGTGCTCAGAGGACCATCCTGCAGAGACATGCGATGTCGCTCCTATGCCGATATGCCTATGTCGATGCTATGTGTTGCGCCTTTTGTCATGCTAATCACTCGGCCCTTGACAAAACGAGCCCGGAATACATGCGACAATATCAAATCAAAACACTTATGTCCGCTGAAAACATATCATTCCAAGAAGCCTCTAACCGCTTAGCACCTATCAGACGACCTTATGCTAACGCAGTAAAATAACTCCTTTATCGCCCCATCCAAACCTGTTAGACCAAACTACACAAGATAATACATACCCACCTTATTTCTTACAAAAAGACCATCTTCCTGACGCCCACTCCTGATATGGCTATTTCAAAAGTCGCCGAACTTTTAGACTCCACTGTTAAATTTTACTAATATCAGTATAAACTAATATTAGAGAAATAAAAATTGGCCCTTCCTTCTTAAAAGCTTGGAAAAAATTACATTCCTCTCGACATCAGCTGTGTAATCTAATATGCTAACAATTTATGAGACACTGCTTAATGCTCTCTACCACGTCCCTAAAATTGTACAAGATATTGGCTTAAATGAAAACAACTTTGATATTAATTCTAATTTCTTATAAAATTGTTACTGAGAAATTGCCTGGCTGGTATATACATTTTACACTGATGCATCAAAATTGAATTCGAGTAGGAACGTGGGCGCTGCTTTTCTTAATGCAACTGCTAAAGTTTGGAGTTTACATAAATTACCTGTTGAGGCAAGTGTTTTTAGTGGAGAATGCATAGTTATTTTAAGCTACATTACTCATATTCTGGAAAAATCATTCAACCCTTCAGTAATTTTCAGCGTAGCCTTAACTAGTAGGTGAGGTCCTCTAGGGTAGGGGCTAATCCTTGGAGGACATTCTACCACTAGCCAAATCGCTGAATCTATCATCTCCAATCATTGGATCAGTTCCGCGACCCTCAGAAGATCCGGCGAAGAAACTTCACTAAGTTTCTCATCCACTGGTTACTACTACTACATTAAGAGGATTATCGCAAAGGGCCGCTTTCTCTAAGAAACTTTCTGACGCCGTCTTCAGATGCTCGTGTAACTAATGCAGTATCGTCGTGAAACTTTATTCCTGGCGTATCATGTTGCTCTAACAGATATCGGGCAAAAGCGCGATTGGTTGACCTGAAGAGAATTCAAGTGCGTGTAGGCCGCATTAGTGAATCTTACACTTGTATAGGTCATGTGGAACGTATGCAATTTTGCAGTGTTTGTAAATCTTACTAAGGACTTAGTGTCTGAAAGAGCTCAGAATGAACCAAAATCGATATTTGTTTCAAAAGATATGTATTATGGGCCATGTTCCCTTTGCCTCAAATCAAATTTAAAAAAATGTCAGATCAACAAAATTAAATAACAAAGTCAATTTTTAATAAAATTTCGATTTCATGCACCTACTTACATGATAAAATTGCAATATTTACGAAATAAGTATATTATGAATGTAACATGTAGTTTCGAGCAATCCAACGTCAGAATCGAATGTAGTGAAAACATAGTGAAAATTAAATCAGTGAGAAATTGACGTCTTTGATGTTTAGTGCTGGGTTTCTTTACAAAGTTATGATTGTAACTCTTAAATAATAGGCGTATTATATATGACTGTAATGAACCAGACCTCTGGTTCTCATGGCATTTTTGATTGTGAGTGAAGGATTCTTCTGTATCTGCAAACTTTTAACTAATTCATAATTGCTATTTTATTGGTAGGAATATCGTCAACTTATTTAACAAACTACCTAACTTACAATTTCCGCAATTTACTTTTTGTGTAGCTAAGAATAGCTTTGTATGATTGCAACAATTACAATATTATGAAATCCTTGATTGCATTATCAATTTATTTGAGCGTGGAAAGTAAACTGAATGTTATTCAAATTCAAATTCAAAATCATTTATTTCAACTTGGATGTCATCAAAAACACACTTGTTGAATGTCAAAATGTAAAAGAAAATGTTAACTCTATCACATCATACTACTCTACCACATCAATGACTTGTCATCAATGAATGTTTAGTTACTAGACTTAGATTTTTTAGTTTTCATTTACTTTCTATTACTGAAGAAGCAACTACCATCTTCATTATTATCAATATTGTCTAAACTGTCATTATTATCTATACCAAATGATAAGTTATAAACACCATTATAGTTCACCATCAACATATAATATTGTTTATCATTTGGTTAAACTTTCCTCTATGGTCTGTCGATTTTTGGGTTGGGTTTACCCCCTGCATCATTCCCACCCCGCGGAACCCCATGGTTATGAAGATATTCACGGTTAATGTTTTGAGGTTAAAATAGCACTATTTAGTCAAAATAAAGGAGGGAGGGGGGAGTAAGGGCTAACCCCCTGCACTATACCCACTCCGCGGAGCTCCATGGTTATAAAGATCTCCACGGTTAATGTTTTGAAGTTAAAATAGCACTATTTAGTCAACATAGTCGTTTAAAAGTTGTCGTGGCCTAACGGATAAGACGTCCGATGCATTCGTGTTGAGCGATGCGTCGGTGTTTGAATCTCAGGCGGGTATCAATTTTTCTAACGAAATACGTATTCAGCAAATGTTCACGATTGACTTCCACTGTGAAGGAATAACGTCGTGTAATAAAAATGAAACCCGCAAAATTATAATTTGCGTAATTACTGGTGGTAGGACCACTTGTGAGTCCGCGCGGTTGGGTATCACCACCCTGCCTATTTCTGCCGTGAAGCAGTAATGCGTTTCGGTTTGAAGGGTGGGGCAGCCGTTGTAACTATACTGAGACCTTAGAAGTTATATCTCAAGGTGGGTGGCGCATTTACGTCGTAAATGTCTATGGGCTCCAGTAACCACTTAACACCAGGTGGGCTCGTCCACTCATCTAGCAATAAAAAAAAAGCGTTAAAATTTCAATTATGGTCCATTATTTTTGAGTCGAGGAGGGAGGGTTGTAAGGGCTTACCACTGCACCATCACCAAGCTGCAGATCCCCCTGGTAATTTTTTTTTAATTAAAATTGCATTATTTAATCAAACTCGAAGGGAGCTTAAGTTTGAATTCGTCTTATTTCCGGCGCTGCGGGAAGAGCAGCCTTTCCGCCCTTGCGTGCCGAAGCACGGTCACTCGTGTTCCGCTCCGCAGCTTCGGCTTGATGGTCGCCTACGACCAGCCTCAGCCGCTCCGCCTCGCACTGTTTCCGTGCTCCATCACAGCGGGTGAGGACTGCTCTCCCTCCGCGCCTCCGGTTTGTTCTAAACACTAGGGGTAGGGCAGACAAGACCAGGTGGAAAGTGGGGTGCTCTGATTTGGTTTTCGATATTTTTCGAATATTTATCCAATTGTATTACCAAAAAACACGAGCAATTTTACAATTTTATATTATTATTTAATCTTATTGAACAAGATATTTTATTACAGACAGATAAAAAGACGCTATAAAAAAAAAAGCGCCATTTTACGTTCCGTTCCACAGTGTAATAAAAAGGTTGTTACTTTCTGTGTAAAAAAGTCAATATAATTGCTTATTACAGCAACAATTACTGTGCACATTAATTCCAACAAATTTATTATGTGAATTTATTAAAATAAAAAATATATATAGGTAAAAACATGACATAAAATACACGTTTACCGTGAATGGAACATGAAACGTCAGCTGTGACGTTTACCTTGACGATTTTTCCAATATTTATCGAAACTTTAAAAAATTATATCTCGTAAACCGTGAGTGTCCGCAACTTTGCAAAAGCTTTCTATTTATGAGTATATCATCATGATCTACAAAAAAACTGTGAACTTCCAAATCGACGGACCATAAAGCAAAGTTTAGCCAAGGAAGGATATTCTATATGCCAAATTGCAAAAATGGTTGGTGTTTCATGTAAAGGTGTACATAAATACTCTTGCACGAAAACGAAGTACTGGAGTAAATTAAGACCAGAAGAGATCTGGACGTCCCAAATCTACGACATAGCAGCAAGATGCTTTGTTAAAACATTATCGAAACCCAATCGACTTCCGACTGCGCCCCAAATTGCCGCTAAATTAAATGAAACACGAGAAAAGCCAGTTTTGTTTAAAAAACCGAGACGAACTAGTATTCATAAGAAAAATAGACTTTTTTTTACCTACCTATGCTGATAGTCTTGAGAGGCTATTTCAGCTTCGCTCCAACGTGTGTAGGTGAGCTCACGGGGCTCAAACCGGAGTGTTGCTAACACTGACCCTAGCAAGAGCAGTGCTTCGCAGAATCTACTACCGGATCGGAAACGCGACCCACTGAGAAGATCCGGCGAGAAACTCAGTGGGCTGTGTCTATGGCTTCATTCGCTCCTCGAGCCCTTCGTCGGGAGCGACGGGTTCGACGAGGACGGTGACCGGTGCTTCTGGTGCCTAAAAGCACCGTTAGTGGATTGGGAGGATCCGTAATGACGTGCTTTGGGTGACGTCGACTGTTTACCATTCGGTCTACAGGATCGGATATGTAGTTTCCAGCGGCCACGACAAGAGGGTTCTCATGTCGTGCCGCCTTCGCGAAGTGGCTCAATGATGCTGATTGTAGATACTGACAGAGTCGAGCTCCAGGTCATCGTTGAGGTCTACGTTCCTCAGGAACCATGGTGCTCCGACGGCTATCCTGCAGAATCGGGATTGAATAACCTGAAGAGGCTTCAAGTTGGTGCGGGCCACGTAAAATATACTGGAATGGGCTAATAGGCACAAAAATTGGATGGCAGAAGACTGGAAAAGTCCTTTATACGGATGAGTCCAAATTTCAGATTTTTGGATATTACAGACATGTATGCTACTGTGCTTACTATTAGGAATCTGGGTGGTAGCTTAATACTTTAGGGATGCTTTGGTAACAATAAGTCTGAACATTAGATAAAAGTTTACGGCAAACTGAATAAAGAAGGTTATCTGAAAATGCTACAGTAAAATGCGATTCCTAATTAATTTAATTGGCCAATATGTTGTTTTCCAATATGACAATGACCTCAAACATTCAGTTAAATTATGTCAGAGGTTCCTAGAGCAAATACGAAACGAAGAAATTTGGCTAATTATGGAATGTGTCGAAGCGAATATCCTGAGTGTAAAATAACTATTGAAATTTTATGTTTGAAAAGAATACTACAATAACAAAATTATCTGGAACGTTTTTAACAAAGAGTGCTGTTGCGGCAATATTAAAAGACTTATTACACTTAGCTAAATTTAGTCGACTGAATTCAGAAGCAAGTTAGAAGCTTCTGATTCACTGTTCTTAATTCAGTTACTGAATCAATTGTTAGTTTAAACGCGACGAAGTTGGACGTGTCGTGTGTGTAAGAGGATGGCCCCTGTATTGTCTAGACAACAAAAAATTGGTCTTAGCGTAACCCTCGCTGTCGGCTCAATTGAAATAAAAATAAAAATAAAAAGAAGATTAATATTTATTGCTGCGCGGAAAGTTAGCATATATGAACATTATGAGTGATTTAGAATCAGCAGACTTCAGAAATTATTTACGAATGGATTCGAGATCGTTTGACCTAATATTAAACCTTGTGACACCGTTCAAAAGCAGGATACAGTCCTACGATAGTCTATTATAGGTATATATATCTATTACATATCTAATCCTACGATAGTATAAAGATTGGTTGTAACATTAAGATTTCTTGCAACAGGAAATTCGTATCGAGATCTAAAATTTAGTTCTCTAATATCCCAACCCCTGCTGACAAAAAATATCCCTGAAACATGTCGGGCTATTTATAAATGTCTGGCACATTAAATAAAGGTGACTGAAATAAATACTTTTTATTCGGAAGTAAAAAACAAACTAAATCGTCCTTACGCAGGGAGACCTATGGGACGACTGAAATCATTAAGTAACTAAATGCAATTACACCTTCCTAAATGTGTTTCTAATTAGGCTTCTAAATGATTTAGTCAGTCAGAAACCATCCTTGCTACTGAATTTAGTATGCCAGCTTACTGAATGCTATATTACACTTCACTGAATTCAGTCGACTAAATTTAGCCCAGTGTAATAAGCCTTTTATACATACTACTACTCTCTTCTTAGCCGATTTCGGCCACGGCGACCACTTCAATTCCGTTTCTAATTGTCACGGTGTGCTCGTGTGTGGCTAACATAGCCGATCTTATTCTTAAACGTTAGTGCACATTGCGGGCAGGTGAGCACTCTATTACAATAGTTACAAGCGATAGCAGAAGGCGGGCGTGTTTCAGTTCATTGCGTCGCGCATCTATTTCAAAGCAGCGTTTCTTCTCAAAGTTTTTTACTTTGTTTTTCACCAAAGACTGCCATTTAGTCGTCGATTGACGAAAAGGTTTATTTAAATTTATTGAAATGAAAACATTTCACCGATGTGATTGAAAACTGCATTAAACGAAATAAAAACAAAAGTAAGAAGATATATTATGTGCATACATAGGATTTTCGAGAGAATAAAGATTAGAAAGCAGGAAAGGAAAAAAGTAAAATAGCAGTGGTGTATTTTTCACCTGAAACCGTTTTATAAGCATTTGGACCGTTTCAACAAAACTCTGGAAGTATGCCGAAAACGAATGCCGAAAAGTGCCGTGAATATCGGCAGAGGCAAAAGGAGAAAAATATGAAAAAAATAGCAAAATTTCGGAATGTCGCAGATGCTCGTAAAGTCGCAAAAAGTTCAACGGAACGTGTACGGGAATTTCGTGCACGCCGCCGAACATTAAATGTGCTACATAATAATGCGTCCACTGTACAAAATCATGAATATGATCATCGTAAGTATTTGAACATTTGGTAATCAATTAATTTCGTCGTTAATACTGATCATATCATCTTCATGCATCATAATATTAATATTAGGGATGTCCGAAATGCAATAAATTATATCATATCGATATTTTTTGAAATATCAATATCGATATGGATATTTTTATTAAAAAATATCGATATATCGACATATCGAGATTGAAGTCGTCGTGGCCTAACGGATAAGACGTCCGGTGCATTCGTATGTAGCGATGCACCGGTGTTCGAATCCCGCAGGCGGGTACCAATTTTCCTAATGAAATACGTACTTAACGAGTGTTCACGATTAACTTCCACGATGAAGGAATAACATCGTGTAATAAAAATCAAACCCGCAAAATTATAATTTGCGTAATTACTGGTGGTAGGACCTCTTGTGAGTCCGCGTGGGTAGGTACCACCACCCCGCTTATTTCTGCCGTGAAGCAGTGATGCGTTTCGGTTTGAAGGGTGAGGCAGCCGTTGTAACTAAACTCGAGACCTTAGAACTTATATCTCATGGTGGCATGGGCGCATTTACGTTGTAGATGTCTATGGGCTCCAGTAACCACTTAACACCAGGTGGGCTGTGAGCTCGTCCACTCATCTAAGCAATAAAAGATTTTTTTTTTTTTTTTTCAGATGGCTTACAAAAATATGTAATAAATAATGTACAAGAGAGTACCTTAATTGGATATAATAATAAAAGTTATGATAGTAAGTACCCGAACATTTTTGTATATCCATTACTTTTATTAATTGAAGTCATTTATAATAACAAGATAAATGTAATCTTAGACGGCTATAATTGAGGGGACTGAGCTCTGGAGGTTAGGGATTATTTTAAAACACTGACTTCACGGTTAATAATAATATATATTACAAACACTGCACTATTTACAATATTTTATATTTGGATAACGCTAGGATGTTTCACTGTCCGTGTCTAGATGAGAAGTCAGTTGTTATTACAGAAGACGATCAACTGTTATAGTCAAGTCAGTCAGACAAGTCAACGTAAAACATTTAAAGAAACATTCCGATATTCGAAAACTGTCACTTCACATGTGACAAGTGCTGCCTGCCATTACAAAAACATTCAAAGTAATTCAAACTCCAACATGTATGTGGTGTTTTGTATAGATGTTTAACCCCTCTTCTTTATTTTTTAAATTGGGTTAAAATTTTAATACCATTTTGGTGTTAATGTTTCTAATAAGAATCGAAAGTTAATATTTCTATTTAAAAAAAAACTTTTAATGAGCATTTAAATTTCAATACTAAATATGGCAGTTTCTAACCCATTTGCTACGTCAGGCCTCGCTGCAAAGTGTTTGACAGGAAGAATCATGCTGCAGTGCGCACATCACCCATCGTGTATAGGCGCTGTTTTTCAGCCGGTTCTCATGAATTATTCCTTCGTTATCAACGTGTTGGTTATAGTTAAAAAAATTATCTATAAAATTTAATATATATCTAAAATGTGTGGCATTATTTGTGAAATAGATCACTTCAAATTATTATGCCTATTAGAAATGAATTGCCATAACAAGACATGAATCCTACTTAACGCTTCTGATGATAATTGCTTCAAATCTGTTGATAGGTGGGGAATCTTTGGTAAATATTATTACTAATTTCAGCTAACGCCGGTTATAGTGATCGGCATGAGTCAATAATAAGTTAGTTAATAGAGTTAATAATATAAATTCGTGTATTTCTTCCATATCGGTCACCACCCGGGAAAGCCAAATTAGTAGTAAAAACTAAACAACATACTTGTTCTACAAAAGAAAACGGGATATATACCTAGTCAGGTCATAAATTCTGTCACATGTTTAATGTAAAATAATTGAAACAAGTTTATTCATTATGTAACCATTCATATACCAAAATGAACTTAACAAAACATAGATTCTTATGACACTAAAGTTTATTCAAAATGACCTCCGTGATTTTGAATACAGGCCTTCAATCTGCGCGGCCAGTCGTCTATCGCAGCACGAACGAGGTCCATGTCAATATCGGCGGCTGCCTTAATCAAGGATGTCTTGAGTGACTCCAAATTGGGATGAGGCTTTGAGCACGCCTTTTCCTCCAAGTGTTGCCATATCTTATAATTTAACGGATTCAAATCTGGACTGGAGGAGGGCCAGTCTTCGTGCCGGATGAAGTCGATTTCACGCGCCGCCGGCCAGTCTTGTGTGCTCTTCGCTCTATGGAATTCTCTGGCGCCGAATCTTGTTGGAATACCCAGTGCCTGTTATTGAACATGGTATGAGAAAGAGGTTCCACAAGGTTCGTCAGGACTGTATTTTGATACACAACTGCATTCGTTTTTACACCTTTCTCACAAAAATGTACCTCTGTTAAGCCCCAATAAGAAACTCCCAACCATACCATGAGCGAGGATGGAAAATGACCTCGTTGGACACGCGGAATACGGTTGCTCGCTTCTTCACTACTGTGTGCGTACACCTTATCATTTTGTTTGTTGTAGCTCTCTTGTACGGTAAAAAATTTTTCATCCGAAAAAAGAATTTCCCGATATTTTTTTCCCGCGTACCGCTTCAACAAAGCGCGGCATCTCTTCAGTCTCAGGTCCATTAGACGAGCATTCAAACGATGTCCTGTTTTTCTTCGATATGCCCGAAACCCTAAGTCTTCATTTAAAACCCTTTTCATCGTGGTTCTGCTTAACCCTATCTGAAGGGCCAACAGTTTCTGCTTACGTTTGGGATTTCTTTGAATTCGCACCTTCACAGCTTTTATCACTGCTGGAGTCTTAACAGACCGAGGGCGACCACTTCTTGACCTGTCATCTACACTAGAGTCTTCATTGTATCGTTTGGTGGTACGATAAACGAATCTTTTGGTTATATTCAAAATTTTCAGTATGTTAAAAATTTGAATTGACGCGTAACCGCAACGATGCAACGCAATAACTGCAACACGGTCTTCTTTAAGCGTCCACTCCATATTTAAAAATGAGTAAAATTCTAAAAGTTATACATTTTTATTTTCATGAACAGTTCGAAATTCGAATTTAATAAACTTTTTTGTGGCCAGCATTCTAAAAGAAAAGTTTTTACTGTGTGACAATACTTATGACCTGACTAGTTATATACGCTATAATACGAGCGACACCCCGAGCAAAACTATTACATATATAAAATTACTAATACATTTTTAAAGCCCAAATTGAAGGACCCGTACCGCTTTCATACTAGGACGCCTCTATCCGATGATTTGCAAGCGAAGTAAATTGTCCTTTCGTAATAAGGTGACAATCAACAAAACTTGCATACACCCTGTCATGACTAGTGGTCGGAGTAGGTAGATTGATTTTGTATACTTGCGTCAAGATATTATAATATGGACCTGCCATTTTATCCATAATGGGGAAGTAACGGGAAAAGTTCCGGGATTTGAACTATGGACTAAAATAAAATAAAAAAAACATACAGATAGGCTAACAAAATCTTTTATTATTAATACAATGAACAATTATTTTTAATTAAACAAAAACATAAATAAATTATTTTTAATCCTCATCGGATACAATTTCTATATTTAAAAATGTTTACATTATGCTTTAAGAAAAGGCCTAAAACGTACTTAAGAAAATTATTAAAGCTTACCTGAACCAAAATAACTTGAAGTAGAGATCCAATCTGAAAACAAATCGATGTCTGTAGATACAAGCCAAATTCGTCTTTTTAAGAAGGTACCAGAAATCATTACCAAGCCAGGGTGAGATTATTATTTACACAACACCTTAAGCTTCTTGAGATCCGCCGTCGCGCGGGGGCCAGGGAGGCGGATCTCGCCCAAGCCCTGGCCCACTGTTTCGGGTCCCCCTCACATGTCGGTCTGGGGACCGGCGAGGGGGGCCTAAGAAGACGACGTGCAAGCTGATCTCCACGCGTTTTACGCAAGAGCATGGAAGGCCAGCTATTCTCGACCCACGCTTGTTCTGGCCCAGTGGGGTATTCCGTAGGATAACTCACTTTAACCGGCGCCATCTAGGCGGGCTTCGGACAGCCTGCCGACCGAGAGGGCTGGTGGTCGTGGCGCCGACGATCGCTGGTCCGTCGGCGTCCTGAGGGGAAGGGTGATGGGAGAAATGTGCTCCGCACTAAACGCTTCACTTTCCCCCTTTGCCTTTTCATGAGTTCTGTCTCATGCGAGGTTTGGATGCTGGTTGTTGAGCGACAGGAGGTTTTAGTAAGTTCGACTCTGAGATGGACCGCCCACCATCCCCAGTGGAGGGCGGAAGTCCGGAGATTTCCTCCTGACCAAAAAAAAAAACTTGAGATGTCATTGCTGCCCGCGTCAAGTTTATAAATATCTGCAAATTTACATGCATACATTTCCTTTTTACTCTTATTTTTTATTGCTTAGATGGGTGGACGAGCTCACAGCTCACCTGGTGTTAAGTGGTTACTGGAGCCCATAGACATCCACAACGTAAATGCGCCACCCACCTTGAGATATAAGTTCTAAAGTCTTAGGTATAGTTACAACGGCTGCCCCACCCTTCAAACCGAAACGCATAACTGCTTCACGGCAGAAATAGGCAAGGCGGTGGTACCTACCCGTGCGGACTCACAAGAGGTCCTACCACCAGTAAAAACTTACTATTTGGTCAGTTTTACATACATATTTATATTCTTTGCTGTATGAAAAATGGAGCATAATGAAATATCCCTTTGTTTGGACTTGTTATTATTTGGGATGAAATTAAATGTAATGGAGTGGAATGAGAAACATGATCAAATGAATTAATGTTCTAGTAAAATCATAGAAGTTTACTAAGAATTGGGCTTTTTGGAAGAACCCTAGAAGCCACATCCAGCTGCCATATTGTGCATTGATATACATGCTAAACTTCTAATAAACTACCATTGCTACCAGTTTGAACCAGAAGAAACACTAAATTAGCACCATCACAGAATTTCGTTCTAGGCATTTCCGTCAAAAAAACAAGACATAAATTCTCTTAGAATAGTTAAAAACCAAATGTTGAAGATTGTTATTTTTGTAGCATAACATACATCAACAGTGTGAAGTTTGTTAGTGCTATAAAATTTGCTATATCCATTAATTTGAAGTAGTATTATTATTAACATGCATTACGGCACTGCTTCACTGCTGTCCTCGATAGCCTGTCTCAGTGCTAAGCTGTGTACGAATATTAAATAATATTCTGGCAACCCCATCTAATGTGACGCAGGAACATGTTAGTGTTGACGTCATTCGTGGGTAGCATTTCTGTATTCAATGATATTAAACGGTGAAAGTTATTATGTAAATAAAGTTACTAAAGTAAATTAATCGTAATGCAACGAAAAAAATATCGTTGGTGTGTAGTACCCCAATGTAGGAATACTTCTAAATCTTCTCCAAATAAATTATTCATTGATGTACCGCGTAAAGCAGATATAAGAAGAAAATGGTTAGACCTAGCAAGGCGAAACCACCAAAATATGTCTGTGACTTCACCTGTCTACTTTTGTGAAGATCACTTCGATGTAAGTGTTGAATTCATCATATGAATGACCTCTGTTAATTTTGAGTATTACGACCACTGATGCTGTAGTCAATTGAGTTCATGAAAATATATATCGGCAAGACCTAAATAATAAATATTTACGTACGATATTTGTAGGTTATTATTACAAGTGCCTGAATTATTTGTATTTTAGCTGCCAAACGACATGGAAAACTACATGCGATATCATGTAATGGGCTATGTAAAAAAAATTACTCTGAAACCTGGATGTCTTCCTTCGAAATTTCATTGTCAAACTGATAGAGTAAAAACTAAGCCATCAAAATATTCATCTCATATCACTGCTGTCACAAACCAAATATTGACAGTAATACAAGAAGCTCTAGAAGAAAGTAAATTGCAGAGTAGTAAAGAACAATCAATTGTTCGTAAGTATTTATTTGAATAGAAACTCGAACTTATTTATTCTGAAACATTAACAAAACGTATGTACTTTAAAAAAAATTAAAGTCAGGGGTCTGCTAACTGCATCTTTAAGTATGTTGATTAGCTATTAATAAAAATCCCAAACTATAATTCAACGAAACAAGCAAAGTAAATAAAAGGCATCTGAGTTCCAAGATTGAACTGGGCTGTTCCACAGTTAATATTGTAGAAACTTTAGATTGATTTTTGTGTTTCATTATTGTAAATCAAAGCTTAATCAAATCAAATTTAATTCAATGATACATCGACTAAAATGTTTAGAATTTTTTGCAATTATTTCGATAAGTATTTTAAATACATTTAATTCAATAAACTTTTAGTTTAGTTGTTGATGAGAGGTGTGGATCCATCTGATGTGACTCCTCAGAGGCTGGCTTTCCTTTGTCACTTCTGATTAGCATGGCTGGTAGTAACGACTTTGCTTTGTGTCATTGTAATTGTTTTATATCTTCTATCACCATCTAGCACATCTACTATCAATATGTTTTTCTAAGCTTAAGACTATTTAAGAAATACATTTTACTACATTGCTCGCATGCTGAAGCCTATTTGTTAAGGCAGATACTTTGAAACTCTGTGTAGTATACAGATTTTTCATGGGAAGTATATTGAGGGATTTTTGGAAATTTTTATCCCAATATTTCCATATTACTATCACACTGATAAATTAACACTTCAACTACTACCTGCAACTGCTCTATGCATTTCAAGAGACTATTTTTTTTTCATACAACCATTATGTTCTAGAATGAACACTTCATTTACCTGACTTCTATAAAGTTTGCTGTGTATCATTAAACAGTCCCATTACTCTGTAGAATTTTTGTTTTACCTGAGGTGGTAATTCAGTACAGATTCAGAGCTTAGGGGTCTTGATCAGTACTTATTACATTAGTACTTATTGTATTTTTTATATTTATTTCTTCGTTAGAATCAAAGTCTTTGTTCAAGATATTTGGCTTTCTGGCTGTACTTTTCTCGTCTAATGTGTCAGTTTCTGGCACTCATAAAACGGATGCATTTCTCACTCATAAAACGGATGCATTTCTCACTCATAAAACGGATGCATTTCTCACTCTTGAGTTTCTTAATGGGTAATGTTTTAAATATTTAGTTATTTAAATATGGTGCACTGAAATGAGTTACTGCATGGAAATAACAAGCTATGCAACACTTTCTTACATACTTTAATACATTTATTTTCACTTTACTTTCTAAAACTGTGTTTCTCCAGGCCTTTGATTTTTTATTGCTTTGATTAACCATCTAAGCTATAAAAATAAATAAATAAAACTTCATGTGAATATACCATGCGCTTTATCCTTTATACATATAAGGTACTGACTCTTTACAATCGGAATTTTTCTTCCTTAAGAGTAAATTTATGTAATGTAAAACATTTTCACTAAGAGTGCATGGAAAGATTGATAATGATATTTTAGAAAATTAATTGAACACAAACTACGGTCTGTAACCTTTTTAGGAGCTTTAACTGGCTGGTCTTTGATAAACGGCGCAATGGCGTAAGAATTTGTTATTCTAAAAAAACACCGACATGAGACCTGGACTTAGAGTCCATCAGTAAGTATCTTCAGTCGGCGTCGATGTGCCACTTCGATAAAGCGGCACGACACGAGAACCCTCTCATCGTCGCCGCCAGTAACTACATTCCCGATCCTGCGGACAGAATGGAAAGCAGTCGACGTTGCCCCAAACACGTCATTTCGGATCCTCCCGATCCACTAACAGTGCTTTTATGTACCTCAAGCACCGGTCATCGTTCTCGCCGAACCCGTCGCTTGCGACGAAGGGCTCGACGAATAAATTAACCCTCAGACACAGCCCATTGAGTTTCTCGCCTGATCTTCTCAGTGGGTCGCGTTTCCGATCCGGTGGTAGATTCTGCGAAGCACGGCTCTTGCTAGGGTTCGTGTTAGCAACGTCATCAGGTTTGAGCCCCGTGAGCTCACCTACTAATTAAGGTTACGCTGAAATAGCCTATCAAGGCTCTCAGCTAGGAAGGAAAAAAAAAGCCGACATGAACATGGCGGAACGCGGGGTGACCTCTCCAGAGAACTATTCTTTCAATAAACATTGGAAATAACGTAACAGAACATTAATAGGCAACGGCATTTAAAAAATAAATATCATCCAGACTCTTATTACTTAAACTTATTTAAATATTAAAAATCGGTTTGTTTATTTATTCTTTGTTTCACGTCGAATTAACATGATTTTGAAGCTAGGAGAGTTATATAGCTACCTTTTATCCCTTAAAAGACATCTCATTCCTACCAGAAACTACACTGCCACTTTTCCTTGACCACGCCGCTGTAATACCAAGTATTATAATGTTAATTGCCACACAAACTTGCCCAAGTGACCAAATATGATGTCATGTGGCGCAGGAAGATAAGGCCACAGTCTGATTTGTATAAAAATGAGGTCAAAGTCAACATTTCCTTGTATATCGTCCGAATCAATCTTAAAAGTGGGACGCACTTCTGTGTCGCGGTAGAAAAAAGCAGGTCGGTGATTATCCAAGGTTTTCTGAACTTATAATACGCCAAAAATTATAATAATATAACAATTTATAAATGTTGAGAGTTTTTTTCTATGTTAATTCTTCATCATAGATTCATCGATCGTGAGGGCATTAGGTACTTTTTAATAGGAATAATTTGATTATTGCCGGCGGGATTTCAACACCGGCAATTTTTATTTATTTCATATGTGTGGACGAGCTCATAGCCCATCTGGTGATAAGTGGTTACCGGAGCCCATATACATCTACAACGTGAATGTCGCCAACCACCTGGAGATATGAGTTCTAAACTTCTAAGGTCTCATAGTTACAACGACTGTCCCACCATTTACTAATATACTACTAATTACGCTAATTATAATTATGCGAGTTTGATTTTTATTACACGATGTTATTCCTTCACCGTGGAAGTCAATCGTGAACATTTGTTAGGTATGTATTTAATTACAAAAACTGGTACCCGCCTACGGGATTCGAACACCGTTGCATCGTTCAAAACGAATGCACTGGACGTCTTATCTTTTAGGCCACGACGACTTCTGAGTTTGCATCACTATACGAGTTTATCGGACGCCTTACGCCGCGGCGGCATTTTTTTGTCAAGAAAGCGTACAGTGTATTTAACATTGTCATTTACAGAATATGTTCATAAAACATATTCGTGGAACTGCCAATTACATCTTTGTATGGGATCCAGATATTACCAATAGTTTAAATTAATACGTTAGGCATTAGAAATATAATAGGAAATAGAATGGAATAGATGTATCTTTTCGCTTGTGTATACACTGAATTTTATAAGCATCCAATAATTGAGTCGACTATTATCAAAGCCGGCAATGTGACTTTTGGACAATTATGGTAAATCAGAAAAACGAATTATTGACTTTGTATTCCATTGGCAGTCACAAAACTCTTCTGAACGACATCTTAGATAAATAAATAACAATAATAACAAATAAATCTGTATTGACATATCAATAACATGTTTTTGTCCAAATGCACAGATTGCCACCTTTGATAATAGACGACTCAATTATACCTTTAAATACAAAACTATATAATAAGTATTAATTATGATCTGTAACATAACCATGATATTTATATATTCCATAGTTTATTTAATCAATTATTTTGCAAAATTTGTATTTTGTATAATATTAATTTATGTATTGTGTGTATTTATATAGTAGATACATACCTATATTTATATTATAGATATAGGTACTAACTACTAGCTTACAATTTCATTAATTTACAAGAAATATAATTGAACCTAATGTTAATTGCACCTTGCATAGCAGTCCACCTTAGACTTTTCTCACTGCGTTTTTACTATAGATCAATAGTTTATTGGAAGAGATCGCTTTTTGTGCGGTGTGAACGACATTTGTAATTTCGCATTATTATTGTTTTCGTATTGTATGATCTTGATTTGAAATCTTTCAATTTTAACGGTAAATTTAAAAATAAGTGTGGGGTTAGCTCAAAGTAAATAACAGTTTTTTTGAAAAGTAACTAAATTTAATATCACACACGTAAAATGTTCACACACTTATTGCCCGATCGCCATTTTCTTTTGTTCTCCGTCCCTTTCTTCCTCATACATTCATCCCTTTCACTCTAAACGTTCCGTTTCCCACATTAGTATGTTATTAAAATGATAAATTTTCAATTAGATATCCAGAATAATACTATATTGGACAGCTGCAAATGTCGAATGATTCGGTCGTTGGCTTCAGAATTGATACACGGAATGAAACCGGATAGCGAAATCTGGGCGAATATGAAGACGCACCTCGAAAGCAACAAATTGCTGTGGTAAGTGATTGCGGATTGTGTACTTGTGATAAAGCTGTACCAGTCGACTGTCGCGGTAGATATCATTATGCCGGCCACTCATGTGAAGGGCCGTGAAACATTCATTCGCAAACTTAGCGGCTGTGCAAATGGGTTCGGTACTCAATTTGCGAACCCGTTTGCGCTTCCTCCTACACTTGTTTACGAATGTCTCACGATTTTCTCCTCCTTTTTAATTCGTCAATAGAACATTGAAGAGAAAAAGAGTTTTGAATTCTTTCCCAGACATCATTAACAGCCATGCTGTTTTTATGGGATTTCTTTTTGATGAAGATACGCTACACAGTAGACGTCACGATCTATGAAAATAGCGAAACGTCCGTTGCCTTCGCAATCCTGGGCGCAACTGGTCACACGAATGTGTGGGAGACTACGCGAAGGATCGCGGTTCGCGCGCTTTGATGTCTGTTAAAAAACCGACGCAGCTTGGAAAACCACGAATGCAGCGAAAACTTTGCATAATCATTTGCAAATGTCGTCCTACACTTGCGGGTTTGCGTATTCGTGCGAATGTGAGTGACCGGTATTAGAACAAGGCACGAAACGGTTTTCTTAGTGCGAGTTTGTTAACGTTCTCGATAGCGTAAAAGTTAACTCGAATTTGTATGGAGTTGGAACGTTTGCCTACGTTTGCCGATAGGGGCGCTGTTTACACTAAGCACACAGTACTTGAATTACCACCAAAAATATATATATTTAAATAAAAACCTCGCTTACAACACTGTAACAGATTGCCGAGCCTTGTTGTTCTTTTATTGACTTATTGATTTAGATCCGGATCCGTAAAAGTATTTGCGCAAGAGAATCCTGTCTACTGTATGCGCACGAGTTGATGTCCATCGGGGCCAGAGGCGACGCGCAGGGGACAGCTCGCCCCCACCTTCGCCCGCCTCCCCGCATTTGTCTGACGCTGAGTGTTGTCCTTGACGGTTGTCACGCGTGCTTATCGATATCGAAATTTTACGCTAACGCTATTGTGTATTTAACCATGACTACTCCGCTTCCAACAAGTTCAGATAGAAAAAAACCTACTGAAAAAAGATACATACTGATTTCGACTCTGATCTGTCGGTTGTCTTTTCATTTGATAGTGATTGAATTGGAATTTAAAAAATATTTTTCTCTCTGTTGTCTAAATCGGTAGTTATTATCGACATTACCATAATTAACTAGGTCACAGCACTACCGCATTCCTCAGGATGGACATGAACTCGCACGCCTACTGTAGATCTGGTTGGTACACCCACGGACATCTAACGTTCTTAGCAATTTGTTAACAGGGACCACATGAAAACTGTAGTACTGAACAAACTGAAGAAGCTTTACGCGGCAGAAGATAAGAACGAAAACTTGCCGGCTAACGATCGAATGTCGCAGGCGGATTGGCTATTATTCGACTTTGCTCTCGTCCACGAGAAAATAGACCTTATAGAAAGAGTAAGTTGGCCGAATATCATAAAAACAAATTACATTACTATTACAATTATAATTACAATTAATGTTAATGTTTTATGTATGTTTATTTATATGTATTTTTCATTTTATATTAGATTTTTTCTTTTTTTTTTAAACCTTAGTTTAAAAATCATGCTTTAATTCCTTTTATATAGTACACTATTCCCCTCTTATACATCGTATTTCTCTCTACTAATGGTTTGCTGGAAGAAAACTCATGAAGTTAAGCTCGCCTTTGTACAAAGTATTTAGACATTCTTTAAATCTGTTTTTTATTGTATTTTCTTTTTGTGTACAATAAGTATAAATAAATAAATAAAATAAATACAATTCCATATTCAATTTTTTTTATTATATATCAAATCTTGTAACGCTTCGATCAACAATAGTAATTACTATTGTTGATCGTAGTTGTAACGCATGTTTTCGAGTGTAATAATTATTAATAATAATGATGTCGTTTTGAGGTCGATTATATACATAGTAAATCGTATTTTGCTACTCACGATACAGACTATGCCTAGTGTGAGGATCATTGGTTATATTTTCGATGCCATCTGCGTAATTTCTCAATTTGTTAAATATGTAAATAGTATTCTAGGTCATGATTTAAGAGTTTATGTAGAAAATTAATTATTATAAAAAAGAACGTTTTGAATCGAAAACATTTGAATATCATTTTTTTATTTATTTAAATAACTAACGCGCCATTACTTGCCATTAAATTCGTACTATTGGTACTTTGAAGAAATACGTGTTGTAAAAGTGTACCTTAGGTATTGAAATAAGAGAATTTGCAGTAACATTCTTTGAGTAGAGTTTGGTAGAGTTAACATTTTCTTTTACATTTTGACATTCAACAAGTGTGTTTTTGATGACATCCAAGTTGAAATAAATGATTTTGAATTTAAATTTGAATTAGTATTTCGGCGCAAAAATCTAACCTACCCGCCTTTACTGAATGTGAGCCAGCACGGGTTGGTAACAACACCATTCCAAACATCAGCGGTAGGCAGCGGCTTGACTCTGCCCCTGGCATTGCTGAAGTCCATGGGCGACGGTAACCACTCATCATCAGGTGGGCCGTACGCTCGTCTGCCTACAAGGGCAATAATAATAATAATAAAATCTGCCGATTTGTGTCTCAAAGCACAAGCATGCGTTCAGAGTTGAATGATGGGTCAGTCGTTAAATAATATAATAGAGACTACGATCTCGTGTCTCTAAGTGGGTAGCGGTATTGATGCTGTGATGTCTATGGGCTTCGACGACACATTCCCATTCAAGCAATAGAACGTCGTGATATCTAACTTTCAGGATGGTATGAGATCTCAAACTCAGGATCTTCAGCCGTTGATTGATCTCTTCGAGCTGGTGACGAAGTTTGACATAGAGGACAGGTCCGGAGACAGTCGGGCCGGCGCCTGGACTGCGGCCACCGCCCTCTACAACTCGAGGTAATTATTTTCAATTGCATAGATGAAGGAACGAGCCCATGAAACACGTGGCGTTAAGAAATAACCAGAGTACGTGGATGGAATGTTAATTTTTTTTTTTATTGACCTTGTAGACAGACGAGCATACGGCCCACCTGATGGTGAGTGGTGACCGTCGCCCATGGACTTCAGCAATGCCAGGGGCAGAGCCAAGCCGCTGTCTACCGCAATGCCTGCACTCACCTTGAACCGTGAGTCGCAACACTCGTATAGGAGTAGACCACTGGTTTACTGGTGGTAGGACCTCTTGTGAGTCCGCGCGGGTAGGTACCACCACCCTGCCTATTTCTGCCGTGAAGCAGTAATGCGTTTCGGTTTGAAGGGCGGGGCAGCCGTTGTAACTATACTTGAGATCTTAAAACTTACATCTCAAGATGGGTGGCCCATTCACGTTGTAGTTGTCTATGGGCTTCAGTAACCACTTAACACCAGGTGGGCTGTGAGCTAGTCCACCCATATAAGCAATAAATAAAAAAGACCAGGTGATCTGAGACAGAGCTGAGGAACTGAGTCTTGCAGAATTTTTAGCGAATATTACCATGCCTTAAAGTGCCCAAAATATAACAGTTTCTGACATTTTACATACCTGCTCGCTGTAACCGTATAATTGTATTGCCTTAAATGAATCGTTCCTTTACAGGGGTCATCAGTGCTCACCGATGCTACTGCAGAAGCGTTGGTATCAGCTGAAGGAGGTGACCAGGGAATCGCTATATGAGTACTGGTACGCCTCCCGCGTGAACTCTCCTTCGTCGGCCGAGTCTATACCAAGACCAACCAAATTACAGAGAGCTGTGGCCCAGAAGTATGTAAACATCTTCAAAGCTCATTTCGAAATTAAAACATTTAGGGGAGAATTTGTCTTCATCAACGATTGGGGGTTTGAAAGATATTGAGTATGAGAGTTGAGTGAGTATTATTTTAAAGTTAAATGCGTAATAGACAGTAATACGCAAGCAAGAAAGTAATCTAAAGGAATAAAAGAAACATTATATTAACAACTAGCGACCCGCCCTCGCTTCGCTTCGGAAACATTAAAACACACATGAAACAAAAAAAAAACAAAAAAAAAGTAGCCTATGTTCATCAGGGACAATGTCGGCTTCTAATGCAAAAAGAATTTTTCAAATCGGTCCAGTAGTTTCGGAGCCTATTCGAAACAAACAAACAAACAAATCTTTCCTCTTTATATTTATTATTAATTAATTAATTAATAATTAATTAACAACTAGCGACCCGCTCTCGCTTCGCTTCGGAAACATGAAATTTTATTATTGTTTATTTACGACATCACATTAGAAACCTCAAAAATAACAGTATTTCTCCACTATTTAATGGATGTTATCTTCTTCTTCTCTATATATAAAAATGAATTGCTGTTCGTTAGTCTCGTTAAAACTCGAGAACGGCTCGACCGATTTGGCTAATTTTGCTCTTGAATTATTTGTGGAGGTCCAGAGAAGGTTTAAAAGGTAAATAAATGAATGAAAATGCTCGGAATTAAATAAAAATAACAATTTTGTTTTTCCTTTGATGTACCAACCATCGGACGGATTCCTTTTGTCTTTTATTTATCGATTGAGGCACTACGAAGTCTGCCGGATCAGCTAGTTATACATATAAATCTTCCTCTTCAATCACTCTATCTATAAAAAAAAAACCACATCCAAATCCGTTGCGTAGTTTTAAAGATTTAAGCATACATAGGGATATAGGGACAGAGAAAACGACTATGTAGTGATTAACATAACTTCAAGTCTCGCGTTCCCGCCAATAGATAGCGGGAATGTTGCCATTGTTATTTATTGTGTTTCTTAAATGTATAGGGAAATATGTTGACGATTTATTACTGGTGGTAGGACCTCTTGTGAGTCCGCGCGGGTGGGTACCACCGCCCTGCCTATTTCTGCCGTGAAGCAGTAATGCGTTTCGGTTTGAAGGGTGGGGCAGCCGTTGTAACTATACTGAGACCTTACAACTTATATCTCAAGGTGGGTGGCGCATTTACGTTGTAGATGTCTATGGGCTCCGGTAACCACTTAACATCAGGTGGGCTGTGAGCTCGTCCAACCGTCTAAGCAATAAAAATAAAATAAAAAAAGATCCTTATCACACATAACGTTTGAAGATATTAGTAGCTCACACCTATACTCCGCGCGCGAGCTCCGAGGATTCGGGGGCTGAGGAAGCGGGCGGGCGTGCACCGCGCCCGACCGTCGCTTCATACCCCGCACTCTCCCAGTACTAGTGTTGACATTAACGTGAGAGTACGCTTACCGACTCGTTGTTTTTAATTTTGCGATAGCAGTGTTAATTACGTGTGATTTCTAATATACATAGTCTTACACTTATAAGTATTTTTGTTTGCACAAATATCTATTTAATTTGATGAAAAGGGAATGGCGAGCACTAGCATAATAAACATGTCTTAGCATTAGAGGAAAAGGTTGTCAAATCATTTATTATTGAAGTGTGTGAGGAGAGTGACATCAAGAGGAAAGTACATCAAATTCTTCAACTACTGATTAAACTGATTGCGAGAGTAATTAATAAGATTTCGCATTCATTTTGTTCAATTAAAATCAGTTCATTAAATGAAATTCATACGTGATCAATTGTTTTTATTTATTTCAAGTACATAATAGCCTCATAAAACTATTTTATAATTTACACTCGCACGGAGGCTTAAGAGGTGTTAGTATCGATAGCGCAATATCGACTAATTACAACACTAGCTCATTACGTCAACATTCCTTAAAAATCCTCGGAGCTCGCGCGCGGACAGTAGGTGTGGACAGAGATGTTGTTTATGTCATGTGTTGTACCGTAATTTCCATAAGTTTTCGAAGGAACCGTTTATCTTTAGTATCCCACTATTAGAAGAGTTGATCCCTAACACCTGCAACTGAATCTAGTGCTCATTATTGCCCCAATACATGGACCTCTGAAGCTAACTCACCTCAAATGCGTTGATTTTCAAACGAGTCCACAAGGATTGGCTATGTCCCCGGCATTGTCTATGTTAAGGAACGACTGCAATAATGTGGTCCTCGGGCAATCACTGGAATGTTCTATTCCAGATACCCGTCAATAATAACGAGTGCGTTTCCGGAATGGCGGGAACTGATCGAGAACAGACTTGTAGTAATGTCTGAAGACCTCGTAAGTCCGAAATCTTAGTACATATCTGTTGTTAACTGTGTCTGTTAACTTTAATTTATACGCTAACTAAACATAATATTGTTACGCGCTGGGGTTCGGGATAAATAAAACTTCCACCGAAGTACAAATAATTTTAGGCGTTTTAAGTGTTAAATAGACTTTTAATAATTAAAACGCCTTAGGGACACTACAATTCGCACTTCACTTCTTCCGCTTCGCTGCCTATTTTTTCGGGCCGGGGTTGATCCTCCTACGAAGTCCCCGCGCCTAGGGGACGCGCGGGGACTATGTGGGACTTAACGATCTACAAGGTGTTGGGAGAAGACCGCGGGCCCAAGGAATTTTAGGGCCCTACTTACTAAACGACTCCCCTGCACTCTTACACCCGACGTCCGATCTCCGTCCGGGGTCAAAACCCGGTCAGAGTAGGGGGGTCCCCGCGGTCAACACTTCAACCAGACACGCGGCGCCGTTAGAGCCGTTCCAGCTCCATAAAATTTTGAGTTAACTCTTACGCTATCGAGAACGTTAAAAAACTCGAACTAAACACATAGATGATCCGTTCGCTGTTCCGTTTCGAGTAAAACCGATTACTAACTGCTTCGTGTCATCTTTGCAACGCTTCTACTGTCGATACGACAACTCTACAATTATCGAGAACATTCCAGATGGGACGGGTCGGTTCGGTATTCATTTCCGCTGTTTAATAGTTTTCTTTTTTTTTTTTTTTTTGTCTTTTTAGGCAGACGGGCATACGGCCCACCTGATGGTGAGTGGTTACCGTCGCCCATGGACTTCAGCAATGCCAGGGGCAGAGCCAAGCCGCTGCCTACCGCTTAATACTCTCCACAAGCCTCGTTTGAAGAAGGACATGTCATAGCGCTCGGGAAACACCGTGGAGGGGAGCTCATTCCATAGCCGGATGGTACGTGGCAAAAAAGATCTCTGGAAACGCACTGTGGATGACCGCAGTGGCTCCAGGTAGTATGGATGAACTCTACTCCGGCGGCGGGCGGTGCGATGGTAAAAACGAGATGCTGGTATCAACTCGAACAATTCCTCAGAGCACTCCCCATGGAACATACGGTACAAAATACAGAGGGAACCGAAAGTCGTCGTGGCCTAAAGGATAAGAAGTTCTGTGCATTCGTATGTAGCGATGCACCGGTGTTCGAATCCCACAGGCGGGTACCAATTTTTCTAATGAAATACCGTAGTAAACAAATGTTCACGATTGACTTCCACGGTGAAGGAATAACATCGTGTAATAAAAATCAAACCCGCAAAATTATAATTTGCGTAATCACTGGTGGTAGGACCTCTTGGGAGTCCGCACGGGTAGGTACCACCACCCCGCCTATTTCTGCCGTGAAGCAGTAATGCGTTTCGGTTTGAAGGGTGGGGCAGCCGTTGTAACTATACTGAGACCTTAGAACTTATATCTCAAGGTGGGTGGCGCATTTACATTGTAGATGTCTATGGGCTCCAGTAACCACTTAACACCAGGTGGGCTGTGAGCTCGTCCACCCACCTAAGCAAAAAATAATTATTATAGAAGCATTACACTTCTCGAGTGTTCTCGATATTACTAGTTCTTTTGATCTTCATTACTACTATTCGACGACAGATGGCGTTACTTTTACCGGCGTAACAATATTATTTAAGTTATAGTAAGTCTCTAAGACATCCGCGTCGTATACTTATTTAACATTTATTATTTAACTTCGCTTTTAATTGGACTTTCGCGCCCAGTCACTGCTGTTAACCTAAATTTTAAAATTGCTTACTCGGATTCACTGTCTACACAATTTTTGCATCTACTTATAACAAAGATCTAAATAATCTGGTAAAGTGGTACATTTTATTTATTAATAACTAAACTCATAGCGACCTCTGTATTGGCTGGCTGAGACATGAGCGGTGTTAGTAACAAATAATACTACATGTACAGATCTTATTAGTTTAATTTTAATTCACAGGAAAGGAATAATTGGATGAGCAACGCGGAATCTCCGATAGACACTGGCAAGTTTATTTACACTTCATTATATATTCAACTAGATGACTCGGTGAACTTCGTATCACCTACATAATATTATTATATTTTGTATAAAATATCATATCACTTTTTTTACCTACATAATTAAAAGCTACACTGTTCTACACTTAATAAATTTAAAACTTTTTGATATACCATATTTTTTTGCGTAAATTTATAAAAATTATGGTTTTCGGACTCGCGAACACGCGACCTATAAGCCAGACGGCAAAGACCAGTAAGCACGGGAAATTGTAGACTCTTAAAATCAAATAACAATCAATTACAAAATACCAACTAACATTCTAATTTTTTCTTCCAGAATCTAAACCAGACTTAGAAGTCGTTGAACCTTTCATAGAAACGATAGATGTGGACCAAGATTTGGACAACGAAACAAGGGAGCACGGGAGAAGAAGCGAAGAGAACACTGAAACCAATGGAATGATTATTGAAATAAAATCCGAACCTAGAGATTTTGAAGATCTGATTGACTCATTACAAAATACCGAAATACCATTACACACTGGCAAAACAGGAAAAATGATCGAAAATGAAACATGCAATAATGTTTCTGGTGAAGATGTGGTAAAGACCGAAAAATATAGAAATATTTCTCCCATTCTTGATCACCTTCGCGACACGACCCAAAATTCAAATGAAACAGAAGCCAAATTGAATATGGATATAGTACCGAAAATTGCTGGTGTCTACGGCAACGTCGATATGTTAAGTAAAATTATAAATTTGCATGATTCTCAAGTAAGTACAGAACCAACAGCTACAAAAGTAGTTGAAGATGAATCAATGAGAGGAAATGAAATTGAATTTCACCAAGACGATGCAACTAGCAATGTTTCTAATGCAATAAAAGACAGAGGCTTGGAAGACACAAATATAATGTTGAAATGTGAAACAGAAGACCCATCGCATTTGAATATCTTTGATAATGGAATAGAATTTGCTGATAATAAAATTCAGTTTATTGAAAAGGACCATGTAAATACAGGTGATATTTATATTTACACCATTTGTAATTTATTCCACTTCTTTGTTTTTATCATACAAAGTAGATTAACTTTATTATCTATGAAGTCGTCGTGGCCTAAAGGATAAGACGTCCGGTGCATTCGTATCTAGCGATGGACCGGTGTTCGAATCTCGCAGGCGGGTACCAAGTTTTCTAATAAAATACGTACTTAAGAAATCTTCACGATCGACTTCCGCGGTGAAGGAATAACATCGTGTAATAAAAATCAAACCCGCCAAATTATAATTTGCGTAATTGCTGGTGGTAGGACCGACCTCATGTGAGTCCGCGCGGGTAGGTACCACCACCCCGCCTATTTCTGCCGTGAAGCAGTAATGCGTTTCGACTTGAAGGGTGGGGCAGCCGTTTTAACTATACTGAGACCTTAGAACTTATATCTCAATGTGGGTGTCGCATTTACGTTGTAAATGTCTATGGGCTCCAGTAACCACATAACACCAGGTGGGCTGTGGGCTCGTCCACACACCCATTTAAGCAATAAAAAAAGTTATTTATGTAATAGGACAAGACGTTATATCGGGAAGATCAATTCTAAACAAAATATTTGAAGGGTGTTTTCTTTTTTATTAATATTAATAAACATTTTTCAGAGCTCATCGAATATTGGCAGTGTTTAAAATAATGACAAACCTTTTTTTTAATTCATAATAATTTACTATTGCAGCTTACGCTATTCAGATAAAGAATGAATTCAGGTTACCGAATACAAATTGTGAAAATGCAAATAGTACACAAACTTCTGAATTTACCAAGCAACCATTTGTCTTAAAGGAAGGCGAAGAGAAAATGTCAAAAACCGAGTCGCATCGTAATGACATAAATAACAAAAGCTCAAAACAACTGAACGTTTCCGAAATCGCTGCTAAACGACCGACTGAAATCAGTAAAGTGATGACTGGAAATAATTCTGATATTAACAATACAACAAACAACGACTTGTTCGCGGAAAGTAAAACTGCTGAAAAAAATGAGAATAGAACAGACGATAGTATGAAAGTGAAGATGTCTAGTTACTTATTTCATAAACCCCGAAATCGTTCGTATGATCCTACACAGCTTTGCAAGAATCCGGACTTTAACAAGAAGTTGAAAAGATTAACGGATGCATTCTTAAGTTCGCCGCGTAACAGGGTACTGCTCAATGCTTGCAGGCCGATCACTGTTGATGTAATGAAGGCGATTGAATCCAAACTGTTCAACGGTACAGTGTACTTGAAGGACTGCGACCAACTGAACTCGAATGTTCCAGACCGCGGCGCCGTTAGCGACACTGCGACGCGAGTTCCTTCAACAATCGCTTCCCGGAGCTCTACAAATATTCGTTTAGTCAATCCTGATCATTTAATGTCGCTATCGAAATGTTACACATCGAATTTAACACAAGAAAGTTGCGGTGATGCGATGGAGATAAACAGGAAGATCAATCAACCTGATATAACAGAAGTTCCTTGCTCAAATCAAAGTTGGCTGACAATTGAAGTGCCTCCCCTTACCGTGCGAACTAATAATGAAAGCATAACAACTCCAGAACCCAATTCAACCCTGTCATGTAAAGAAAAAGAAACCGGTATTTCGTCCAAAAAGAAACCAAGAAAAGAATTTTCAGTTGTGAATGATGGTTTTCTTACCCTCGACCTCCTCAACAAAATGTTACTGAAAATCGATGAGGATGAACATTTTTATAATCCTTCCAAAGTAAATTTTGGTACATCGTCTCAGATACTGAAGCCAAACGCAAAAAAATTCATTCTTCAGAAAAACAAAAGTATTCCCAATGTTGAAATACAAATCTGTCCCTGTAGGTCTTCTGTACAAAATACAACAAAAATGGTGTCAGCTGTCGAACTGTTGAGTGAGCGAAATTATTCCGCTGCGAGTGACAGTCCTAACGTTACAGACAACATCGTGGCTGACAGTGAATGTAAAATCGTTGAACCGGTATTCGCGCAGGAACAATATCAGACTTACAAACATGAAATGATAAATATGACATCTAACGTAAAGACTCTAGTGATAGAACCAATCTTCAATCATGTTGCCGAACAATCTAAAAAACTTATGTTTTTGGCGTCGCTTGCGTCTCAACAAACGTTGGATAAACGGAAAGCAATAGATGAAACTTCTTACGTTAATGTAGAAAATAACTACGAGATCGCTGGAAAGATCGTAAAAGTTGACGGAAACTTCAATCTAAATAAAAGTATAAATAATGCAAACCCTCCCCACAGTAGACGCATATTGGGTCAAACACGTAAACCACGTGTAAAAAAATTTAGTGATATACTTACATAGTACCCTAACGAGACTGACATTGTGTTTGATCAGAATACAGTGATGGATGATAATGTAAACATACCAGTTAATAGCTATGGTACATATCCCGGACGTCCATCTGAGAACAAATTATAAACGGTGCATCAACGCAATAGATCACGCCGATCGTCGAATTGGATACATAACAAATCAACCCACTACTTGTTGTCGAGTCGGCACTGTAACAACTCACCGAAATTAGAAAAACTTTTTCTCTATTCCAAACTTGATTTATGAATATATGACAGTATAAATAATAAAGGTGAAAATTTCGAGCGAAACTTCGTAAAATGCATTAGGGACCTATACTATGAATACTCGCGACCGTCAGCTGCGACTCCGTGGGGCGGGCAGTGGTAGCCTCCCACGCATGGAGAAAAAAAAAAGTTTTTTCAGTCATTTCCTCCCATTTAAAATTTTGTCAGATTATAGTTAACCTAGTATTTTGAAGGAAAAAAAAAGTCAGCTGGCCATAACATGGTGGATTAAACGTCAGCTGGCTGCTTGAACATGAAAAAAAAATTATATTTTCAATGATTTCCTCTCAACTAAAAATTTACCTGGTGATCGTTTATATTCTACTATGAATGAAAATTAATGTCAGCTTGCTGTATCTCAGTGGAAAGTTTGTCAGCTGGTACCTTGAAAGGTGTAACGCAGCAGCATCTATCACCTACTGAATCTTATCAGCTGACGACTTTTCCCTTGACTTACAGCTAGCTGATTTCTTTCATTATTTACTAGAGTATGTTAACACTCCTCTTATAAATTTTCGTCCGGGAAGAAATAACGTTTCTTAAGTTATTCTTCAGTATGCTTGATTTGACTGTTTTGATAAGAAATATGAAAGTTTGATAATGAAAGAAATGTTGGTAAGAGTAAATTGATTAATGAATAATGTATTGTAGCATATTTTTTTAATTAATTAACTTTTATTGTCATGAGTTGCTCAAAAATAACAATGAAAATCAATCATTTTTACCACCGCCCGCCCACACCCACGGAGTCGCAGCTGACGGTCGCGAGTATTCATAGTATAGGTCCCTAATGCATTTTACGAAGTTTCGCTCGAGAGGAAATAATTCACCGAAATTGTACTTGGCTCCTGGACCATAAGGAATCATTTTATTGTTTATTAATAAATATTGCGACCATTAATCGAAATAAAAACCATACTATGGCCCAAGTTGGAACAAAATACATATTTAAAAAAAAAGTAGAATCGGTTTAGTAATTTAGGTGACCATCGCGGACAAACAACATGACACGTTATTTATATATATTAAGATTGTTTAATCAAGGAAACATTTATGTTTTTACGTTGTGACACGACAGCAAAAGAAAATAGATTTTTAGTATTTCTTGTTCTTTTTTGGTAGAATTCAGTAGATTTTAACCATAGAGTTACTATTCTAACTGGAGTGCTTACTTCGTTTGACATAAAAACTAAAAATATACTTTATCTCTATGGCTTAAAGTTTATTTTTAAATAGCAAAAGATGTAAGGAAAAACGGTCTGAAAAGAGAATGATTATTAAGTGGTGGTGTCCCTCTCGCACATTTTACAAACAAAAAGCAGTGTTGCTAGCTTAGAGGATTTTCCATAAAATCTCGGAATTTGGACCCCCGTCTTAGTTATCAAAAATGGCTTTTAGTGGTTAGTGGATTTTTTAGTAGCTTGGGCGTTGTTGAAAATTATTGAAAAGGTTAAAATCAATCCACTTTACAGGATTTTAAACATTTTATGACAATAATATATCTAAATACATATTATTTAAACGATGTGACTTAAACTTAACTAGAAAATATTGCGACAATTTAGAATTTCCATCAACGTCAAAAATTAAATTGGTTCAACATAAACGTACAAAGTTATGGTGAATTTATTTTCTGATGATGACAATTTATTAAAATAAATTATATAAGAAGTATTGATTATATGATATATATTGATTTTTAATAGAACATCATATATTAATAAAGCTCATTAACAAAAAAAATATTGTTCTATATTAATAAGAACTCTGTTTAATGGAAAATTTTATGGTAGGTACGTAGATTTCTGATGGTTTTCATGTTGAATTTGGTGGGAAGCCAGATTAATTGTTGGCATCACCGAAAAAGAGCTATGAATGGATTAAAAGAAAAATGGCGTCTATTTACGTTTGTAGTGCGAAGTTAAAATGGCACTGATACAGCTTGTGGCTTGTTTTTTTTTCGAAAATCGTGAAAGTTTCCGTGTAATCATGGTGAACACTTTTAATATAAGTGGTTTTAAGCGAGAATCCTCTCCAGTTTGTGGAATATCCTTCCATATGTCAGATTCATTGATAAAATTTTTACTAGTGTGAGCATATATTTTTAAAATGTGAGATATATTTTCTCATTATAATATTTAATACCATTTGTCTTGTAAATTGTACTTAATCTATGTCATATACTAAATTTGAAAAAACAATCGTGAAAACTATAATTTTGCAATGTATTTTTCATATTATAAGAGCCATCACGTGGTATTTCTTGAACTTTTTTTATTGTATTGAATAGCGTCGCACGCAAGCATGTATATCATTTGCCTGACGTTAAGCGAACGAGGAGGATCTTCTAGTAAATATGACTTTGGAATTTCTGGAAAATGTCCTTTAAAAAGGTCAAACAAGAAGAATCAAGTACTCAAACGCAAGAAAAAAAAAATACCCCGAGAAAAGCAAAATTACGACAAGATGTTAAGGTATTGAAACAAAAACTTAAAAGTCGTGAAATAGTGATTGTAAATATAAAGTCGATTTTAGATTTATTAAAGAAAAATGGCGATTTTTAATTGAATTGAAATTTAAATTGCGAAATTTTAATGATACTCATGGTCCACTTAGATATTGATTAAAATAAATTATGTATTTCGTTGAAAAAAAAGAATTTACTTAAAAATAAATAGAGGAAATGTTATATTATAAGATTACAGAAAATTTACTGAACTTAATAATAATAATATAACCAATATTTTGTAAATAGAGATCAAGTACTATGTGTATTGTGTTATGTGTATTGACTTGTCATTTAAGAGTTATTTAATTGTTTACATATAACAAATAAATGAATTTCAGTTCATTTCATTTTATTACCCATTGTGTTTTATTTCCTAAAATGTAACTAGTAGACTTAATATACACGTGTCATGATAATAGCACAGAAGTAAAAATACAAGTAATTTTAAATCAATTGAAGATGTGAATGTAGGAAAAGAGCACCCGATACGCGCAGACCATGTGTGTTGCAGTGTCTCACTCAGTGTGTCAAATATTAATTTGCACGGCCCACTTAGCCAGTACACTAAAGTAGGAATTGCGTAATTAAGTTCAACATAATATTTAAGTCGCGGTTGAGTATTCGGACGTTAAACATGAGTTTGAGGAAGTTTAAGTAATAGCACTGAGGTAATGATGTTTGTAATAAAACTCAGTGCTAGATTTTCGACAACGCAGCAACTTCCAAAAAAAAACGTCGAAAAAAGGCACCATGACGACGAAGCAATGTTTAGAATTGAATTTACATAAATAAAACGTTGCAAGCACGTGTTTTGTATTTACATAGGGTTACACAGAATTACTTAAGGTAAATTCAAAACTGATGCATGTGTATAATTTTATCCTATAAATAAATTTTATATGGTCACCACATTAGACAAGGACACCGCGACCAAAAAGTATTCTCTTTCGAGACCGATTTCTCGGCATCAGACAGCACTCCAGTTGTAGGTACTTATTAACTCCATGATTTTAACCTCCACAAGCAGTAGATTCGTCAAATGAAATCTGGTCACACTGAGTCAAGCAGTAGGTTCGTCAAAGGGACTTTTTGGCGGGAACGCGAGGAGTGAAGTTGTGTATTAAATTTGTTTTATTTTGTCTATTTAGTGTTTCTTCAGGTTCAAATGTGCAATAACGGTGGTTTATTAACTGTTTAATATCTGTGAAAGTGCATAAATGTGGGAAAATTAAACAAAGCCGCTGGAAGTAACTTCTCGGGATCCTCCAAAAAGTCCACTAAGAAAATCTCAGTAAATAACCACCATTTTACTGAGATTATATTTCATCCCATACCATCTCATCTCATTTCATTTAAGTTCATCCTAGTTGATTAACGTCTCAAATTAATCATCTTCATTTCATTTCATATTAACATTTTTCATAACAATAAGAATATAAATTAAAATAAGACGGGACTTAAAGGTCTTAGTTACCAGGTCCTAGAATCCCTTAAAAAAAGATTCGTGAAATGAAATCTGATCGGACTTTTGGCGGGAGCGCGAGATGTGAAGTTGAGCGATTTGTTTTATTTTGTCTATTTAGTGTTTCTTCAGGTTTAAATGTGTAATAACGGTGGTTTATTAACTGTTTAATATCTGTGAGAGTGCATAAATGTGGGAAAATGGAACAAAGCCGTTGGACGTAATTTCTCGGGATCCTCCAAAAAACCTCTTTATACGACCACCATTTTACTGAAATTATATTTCATTCCATATCATCTCATCTCATTTCAATTAATTTCATCCCAGTTGATTAATGTCTCAAATTCTTCATTTCATTTCACTCCATATTATCATTTTTCATAAAAATCTCCCATATCATATCATCTCATTTCATGTCATGCCATGCCATGCTATGCCATGCCATGTTTCATATTAAATTAGTCAGCTTCATTTCATTTTTTAATGTCATATTTCATAAAAAAAATATAATACATTTAATTTATATAAAAGATTAGGTTGTATGGTGTGATGCCTTTGCCTTTCCATTTGGAAAAATAAAACTACTACTACTGAAATCTGATCGCGCTGCCCGTTGGTTGCTGGTGAATACAGTCGGATTTTTAATTAGACGAAGCCAGCTGACAGTAGCTAATGTCACTTTGTGAAATAATGTTGCTATATTTAAAGTAATAGTGATGCGTTCAGTTCTCGTTCAATCACATGAATGAACAATGAGTGTGAAGAGTTAATCATTAATTTCAAACTATAAAAGAATATTATTTATATTTTACAATAAAATTGTATTAAAGTGCTCCAATATATGTTACTAGTAGTATCAGTTTTTTTATTTTCATTACCTACCCATAATTGTTATATTTTATACGTCTATAATTTCAACTATATGATGTATTGGAAATAGGACAGTCTTACAAGCTTCCTCGCAATATTTTTCTTAATGTTTAAAACACTCGGTATTCAGTACAGGTAGATACTATAGGAACATAATATTTCGTCGAAAACTCGTTGGTATGTACAAAGCACGCCTAAAATACGAACCCCGTACCCGATATCGGCAATTCGGCACACCAACTATTCACTAGACAATCGAGGCAATTTCATTAATTCAGGAGTTTTTTCATACGTTCACTTTGTCACAACACTATTTTTATTTCATCAAAAACTGACAACACAGTAAACGTCAGTTGACTTCGTCTAATAAAAAATCCGGCTATAGCCATAGATTATACACTTAATATATTTGAGATAGATGCGCAACAGGTGAATGAAGTTAGCCCCTCAAAAAAAATTTTTTTTCCTGTTTTCTACTTATTTTCTATTAATTCGTTTGTTCATCATTTGTTCTTGATTGTTCATTGTTAATAATTGTTTGTTCCCCATTTATTTATTTTAAAAAAATTATTAAAAATATATCTAAAAGTTAGCCCCTCGATTGCAATTTTTAATATTTTTTCGTCCTTAATTACTCGTAAATATTCATTTTCGATTGTTCTTATATAAAATACGTTTGTTCTCTTTCGAAATTACTCATTTTTTGTTTAATTAATTGTATTAGTTGAATAAATGTATACAAAATATGTGTACTGCGCATGCCATAAGTGTATAATCTATGGCGCATGCGTCAACTATAATGCCTAAACTTTCTACGCGGTTTTAATCGTGAAAAAAAACAATTATAAATCCTGAAGGATCAATTAATTGGTATACAGTTTAATTAAAAAAATTAAAAACAAAATAAATAAAATAATGTGCATTCGCGTAAAGTTAGACCAAATACATTTTTTCCATCCTCCTTTAGACCTATCGCTATGAAGGTATAAAAAAGATAGGTTAAGAGGTCACATAGGTAATATAAACAAATAAGTAAATATGTTCATTATTTATCTTTCAAGAGATAATGTAGGTATACATTATAATAACATTTTGACACAGTCGAAATTATATTCCTAACATTAGTAAAATAACATTTTAATATTTTTTTTATAGGTTATGTATTGAAATTGTTGGAAAATTATTTCATGTTTTAGCTGGAAAACTACATGGAGAATTATATGCAATACAAGATAATGAGCTCCATTAAATGAATTCGAATGAAACCAAACTGTTTACCATCCAAATTCGATTGTCGGGCAGATAGAAAACGAAAATTCACTCATAGTGAACCTCGGCCTGCATTTGTGAAACGGCAAAGACTCACTATTATCAAGGAAATTAAAGAGACAACTAAAAATGAGATGTGTCGTATTATTATACCTTTGCCATCTTGTAGTCAAGGTAGGTGTAACTGTCAATAATTAGTTACACTCACAGATCTCCTAATCAAATAACAATATCAGAAAAAATGAGAATAGTTAGTTAGTTAGTGGAAGTAGCCAAAATGGGCAAGTGGATCTCAGTTCCTATTACATAAGGTACTAGGAAGTTTGTGAAAATGAAAATTTATCACAGTGTAATATCACTTACTTACTTTAACAGTGAAGGAAAACATTGTGATGAAACCTGCACACCTAAATGTTCTTAGGATTTTCTTAGGTGTGTAATCCACCAACCAGCACTAGGCCAGCGTGGTGGACTAAGGCCTAAAAACCCTCTCAATGGTAGTGAAGGCCAGTGTCCAGCAAGGGGATATATTATATGGGCTGATGATGATGACTAGGAAGTTAAATACTACTACTATGACAGTACACATATAATCCTATATATTTACAAACTATACGTTTGTTGGAAATTGCTAACATTATTTCATATTTCCAGATGTCCAGCCACTTGAAAATAGGTGTAGTAATGACAAAGCTATCCAAGTAGCTCCAGCACAGGAACACAAAGGCAAGGCAAGTGTGTATTGCCACATCACCCCTTAATATATCTGAAGCAAGTATAAGTAAACAATCAGAACCAGCAAAAAAAAAAAAATGTTGTTCCTGAGGACAAATTTGACAGTGATGAGTCAAATGCACCAGCAACAGAAGGATCAACTGTTGACTATGAGTTATCTCTCTATATCTCCACTCCATCAAAGACTTGTGCACTTCAGACTATAGTTCTCAAGAAGACTAAAAAGTTGAAAAAATGAATGTGTTAACAACTTTATCTAAAGTGAAAAATAAACAACGTTTATATATTGGTCTTCCACAAGAATTATGTTTCATAATAGGCTTGATTGAGAAACATACAAATGTTTCTGAACAAAATATTATATTATGTCTGATGAGAATAACATTAAATAGAACATTCTCTCAATTGGCTGATGATTTCGATTTATCTGTAAGTCAAGCAAGCAATATATTTTTCAACAAACTCCCAGAAATTGCAAATGTAATATCACCCCTTGTTAGACTATAAAAAAAACAATACAATAAATATATATGCAGGAAGGATAATTGATGTCAACTTGGTGGAAAATAGAAAGTTTTTAGATAGTTTGCCACCTACAAAACTCTTTAATTAAATAAGTAATCCTTACTTATAAATAGGAAGTTTTGTAAGTATTTTCACTCTTCATTCAAAAACTACTGAACAGATTTTAATAAGACTTTTATGCTGGTCTTCTATGGCTAGCAACTCATTATTATTTTGATTCTGTTTTCCACAAATGTGCTAAATATGGGCTTATATATATGAAAAGGAATAAATATTAATGTTATGTAACCTTTGTACCTGTATGTTAAGAATAATTTTTAATAAAACATAATTTAAATTGAAATATTATTTTTATTAAATCACATTCACTTTGTACACATCAATATTTTGTACTCCCTAAAAGGAAAATAGGTATAAAGTTTTTTTTAAATATTTAACATTACATTTTTGTGTAAGATTAGAAAATTGTTATTCTTCCAAAAAGAAACTACATTATCTAACAACTGTGCAACTTACTCGGAATCAAAATCAATACCTACTAATTATAGTGACCTGATTAGTTTTTTCAAAGTTGCTGGATGCTACACAAAAGTAGCAAGTTTTACTTTTAGCACAATACATATGCATTTGAACTTGTGCATAATATCTTTCTTTATTTTTTTTTTTGCCTTTTTATTTATGGAAACA
Source organism: Bombyx mori (assembly GCF_030269925.1). NCBI lineage: Eukaryota > Metazoa > Arthropoda > Insecta > Lepidoptera > Bombycidae > Bombyx > Bombyx mori. The sequence goes on from NC_085126.1 coordinate 6,357,873, forward strand.
TAGCATTACTCACTTGCTTGTTTGTAGATCTATCAAAAAAACATAATTTATGTTTTTTTTAGCACAGTGGGCAATACCCTATTATTCATATTAATTATATACGGCGCGGCGATGCGAAAATTCATTACTGAATTATTTAAGAATGATAGGCATAATATAATATTTTAATTCGCGATCTGTTTATAATTTTTAATATGTATATGATTTAAAAATAAGTTATCTTTAATATTTTTAATTTTGTGATTTATGGGGTGGTCACAGTCATTATTATAAAAATAGAAATTTTGAGGAAATATAAATGTTTAATACAAATTATTTTGATAATCGAAATAAATTCATATCAATCCAAATTCATATTTGAACTATGAAAATTGTATGGTATGTAAACAGAAATATATTTTATAATTATAATGACTATTTATTCCATGCAGTATCGGTTAGAGAAGCTTGCACAGCTTCTCTAACCGACACTGCAACTAGAATAAAGTCTAATAAAGAATAAGAATAAACTTTTCTTCGAAGCTCAATTCTACAAGGGTATTCAATCAGATAGCTATCTATCTGTCGTTCCTGTATGAAATTTTGGTATGTCGAAATCTTGGATAAATCCAGCAAAGCTAAATAAAGTATTTACCTAAAAAATATGTTTATGCTTAAAGTCACGTGTTTATGTTATTCGAAAGTATTAAGCTCCAAGCAGCATTTAGCTCCAACTAAATTCATTAAGAACCAATTTTTCAATCGATGATTAAAACAACATTAATACTGAGAATGAATATTTATTTATAAAATACACATGTTTTGACCACGAATTTTGCACGATAATTTAAATTAATATTCATTAATATTAATTTAAATAAATATGAATTAATCTTCTTCTTCTATAACCCATAGTCAACAGTTGATCCTTCCGTTGCTGGTGCATTTGACTCATCACTGTCAAATTTGTCCTCAGGAACAACAGTTTTTTTTTTTGCTGGTTCTGATTGTTTACTTATACTTGCTTCAGATATATTAAGGGGTGATGTGGCAATACACACTTGCCTTGCCTTTGTGTTCCTGTGCTGGAGCTACTTGGATAGCTTTGTCATTACTACACCTATTTTCAAGTGGCTGGACATCTGGAAATATGAAATAATGTTAGCAATTTCCAACAAACGTATAGTTTGTAAATATATAGGATTATATGTGTACTGTCATAGTAGTAGTATTTAACTTCCTAGTCATCATCATCAGCCCATATAATATATCCCCTTGCTGGACACTGGCCTTCACTACCATTGAGAGGGTTTTTAGGCCTTAGTCCACCACGCTGGCCTAGTGCTGGTTGGTGGATTACACACCTAAGAAAATCCTAAGAACATTTAGGTGTGCAGGTTTCATCACAATGTTTTCCTTCACTGTTAAAGTAAGTAAGTGATATTACACTGTGATAAATTTTCATTTTCACAAACTTCCTAGTACCTTATGTAATAGGAACTGAGATCCACTTGCCCATTTTGGCTACTTCCACTAACTAACTAACTATTCTCATTTTTTCTGATATTGTTATTTGATTAGGAGATCTGTGAGTGTAACTAATTATTGACAGTTACACCTACCTTGACTACAAGATGGCAAAGGTATAATAATACGACACATCTCATTTTTAGTTGTCTCTTTAATTTCCTTGATAATAGTGAGTCTTTGCCGTTTCACAAATGCAGGCCGAGGTTCACTATGAGTGAATTTTCGTTTTCTATCTGCCCGACAATCGAATTTGGATGGTAAACAGTTTGGTTTCATTCGAATTCATTTAATGGAGCTCATTATCTTGTATTGCATATAATTCTCCATGTAGTTTTCCAGCTAAAACATGAAATAATTTTCCAACAATTTCAATACATAACCTATAAAAAAAATATTAAAATGTTATTTTACTAATGTTAGGAATATAATTTCGACTGTGTCAAAATGTTATTATAATGTATACCTACATTATCTCTTGAAAGATAAATAATGAACATATTTACTTATTTGTTTATATAACCTATGTGAACTCTTAACCTATCTTTTTTATACCTTCATAGCGATAGGTATATAGGAGGATGGAAAAAATGTATTTGGGCTAACTTTACGCGAATGCACATTATTTTATTTATTTTGTTTTTAATTTTTTTAATTAAACTGTATACCAATTAATTGATCCTTCAGGATTTATAATTGTTTTTTTTCACGATTAAAACCGCGTAGAAAGTTTAGGCATTATAGTTGACGCATGCGCCATAGATTATACACTTATGGCATGCGCAGTACACATATTTTGTATACATTTATTCAACTAATACAATTAATTAAACAAAAAATGAGTAATTTCGAAAGAGAACAAACGTATTTTATATAAGAACAATCGAAAATGAATATTTACAAGTAATTAAGGACGAAAAAATATTAAAAATTGCAATCGAGGGGCTAACTTTTAGATATATTTTTAATATTTTTTTTAAAATAAATAAATGGGGAAGAAACAATTATTAACAGTGAACAATCAAGAACAAATGATGAACAAACGAATTAATAGAAAATAAGTAGAAAACAGGAAAAAAAATTTTTTTTGAGGGGCTAACTTCATTCACCCATGCGCAACTCTCATTTTTATTTTTGCTTTAGTTAGAGCCCGGGACAGCAGGCGTCGCTGCTGTCGATTATTAGTCTCCCTACCCCTCACCAGGTGGCTTTTTTAGTAATTTTAATATTTTTTATAATTAACTCTCTTTATGAAAAAATCTTATCGTTTAGAATCGCTGAAATTCCCGGTAGTACTTATGAAATATTAAAGAACGTTTGATTGTGTTCAGCATTCTAATCGATAAGACCTTTTCATACAGAGAGAAAACAGTTTTTTTAAATAAAAAGCTGTAATTCTCTGTAAGCTATTTAATTTCCCTATATTACAAACAATTTACTGTTAAAAGATAGTATGAACGTACAATTGTATAAAATTTCGAATAACAATAACTCCTCTAGATTAATCCTACTAGAGTACTTAATAACATTAAATCGAAAAAGTTAATTAAGTCTAGATAATCAAATCATTCAATGTCACTTAAGTCATTTGTGCGAAATATAAACATGTCAGCTTTCCATTACAAACATAGTAGACAATTTGAATTAAATTTAATAAATTTGTTTCTTAACTATAGCAGTTCTTGCTTAAAGTTGATCGTGACAGATCATGACCTTGTATGAAAATATTACATCTATAAACACTACCTATGCTTCGTCATACAATAATTGTCATTTAAACTAGCATTGTAGAGATAATACACACACTAAAGTGAATACTAAATTATTCTTTGCATTCTTATAAACATTTAGAAATTTAAGAAACGATTAACCCACAATCATGTTCATAACATGTGACATTTTGTTCTGCACAAACGTTTTATTACATGATTTGAAAAACAAAAAATGTTTAAAAAATGTAATGATGATTTAAAGTACTCTTAAATATTGATAGTTTGTACTTAATGACGCTTATAGTAATCTTAGACATGATTACATTAGTTATACTTTTATTCCCTATCTAAATTATTTCTATTCTGACGTTTCTGATGCTTTAGCTTTGGTAATACTAGATGAAACAAACAGCAGATTGAAAGAAAATCATCTTAAAGTTAATTACATTCATTACAAACCATTAGTTTACATTTTGTTACAAAAGAAACTGGTGTTCGTTACATGCAAATGAATTATAAACATACACATGCAAACATAAAATGTAAATTTATCTTTTAATCCAAATTAAATGTACACTAATATTACATCTAAATAATAGAAAGGGTTTCGAAAATTTTTATTGCACTCAACAGCAGACGAGCACGCAACCCAGCCCATGATAAGTGGTCACCAGTGCTTATAAACTTCAGCAGTGCCATAGGGGTTGCTGTCTATCACTTAAGTTTTAATAAATTATTAATATACTCAGTCACAAGCATATTGATTTCACATAATGAAAATGTAAGAAACATAATCATGTTTGGGCATTTTCATTTATATCTGCTCATACAGAAAACACAACTTAGCAAATATATTCCACAGTTAATCTAAATAATTGCAAATAATGCTTTTAAAGACCGTTGACTTTTGATCATTAATTAAAATCATCTTCTCGTAGAATTTACAAAAGGTTATTTACAAAAATTTATATCAGTATTTTCATATATTACTAACTTACTAATTACAACTATTCAAACGTAATACTATAACTATAAGAACTAAACAACCTATTTTAAAACAAAATTGGCGTCAATTTAGTTCTTATGAACTATTTCAATTATTAATTTATCAATTATAAACATATTTAAAAAATATTAAGATCCCTTGAGAGTTCACGTTCCTTGCTGAATCAGTTTCTCTTCTGAAACGGAGAAACAAAGTATCTTAAGTATGTAACAAATATTGAAAAAATACGACCATGAAAAATTTAGTGTTAATGTAATCTTACTTACAAATTAATATATTACATAACACGTTCTGGTTCAAATATAGTGCATCAATCTTTTCATGTTTCAGACATTTCAGTGCTCCTTATAATTTTTCCATAAAATTTTGTCTTTATCAAACCTTTGTCTACAAAAATAAAAACATTATTTTATATTGGGTAGAAGGATGAACATGGTCACAGGCCACTTGGTGTAACTTAGTTATCAAACACCAGGAAACAAAACGTGAATGCCATCATCTAACTTTGGATGTGAGATCAATTGTGCTGTATTTTATTTAAACAGGAAAGCATGACTGATTGATCATTCCAAAAAACTAGTTCGGGCCCACTTGACAATAAGCATATAATACGCTGAGTTGCAAAACATAAATACTTCCACCCACTCGAGACAATTTTATTATCTGAGGTGTGTGTGTGATAGTACGAGACTTAATACCGACTGTTTTGATCAAAACTTAACATATATGATAGCTAGGCAGCAGAAATAGGAAGGACCATTAGTTGGTGCTAATTCATTTAATTATATTATGAATAATAAATAATTCTGTTAGCAAATACCAGGAAAATAGTGTAAACTCACCGTTATCAAGGCATCCGAAATAGCATTTCATTTTCGATCTTCGAGGCATGCTGATTTTTAATAATAAACATTCTGTAAGAAATGAAAATAGTGACACAGGCTTACGAAACGCTAACGAAGAAAAAAGTATTGGAGCCAAGTTATGTCTAAAGAGAATTCAAGAGTTTCTCAATGTCTAATCGTCTAATATTCTCATAAAGCTAAAAGTTGCTCTAAATTAATACTACAACGTAAAATAACTCACACCAAGACCAAAAAAAAAACGATTTAAAAAATTAAATCGTTACGACATTTTGAAAACTTTTTTTTTTTTTTTGAGATTGTTTTACGGCCCTGGAATTTTGAAAACTTCAAAGCAGTGTTTCCACTTACGTTTTTTTTAACACATTTTACCCTAGTTTCTTTTGAATTTACCCTAAAATTTCCTAGACAACTTTCATAAATCCTTTATATAGAAAGCGTAAATAAAATACAGAAAATAAACCACAGCATATTATTTAATGTAGGTATATATAATATAAACGCCCCCAGAAGATCATAGATCTACAGGATTAGAATTTTCAAGGAAGTCGACGCATTGCTTTTATATTCTTTTGCTGCACAACCTAACACTGTTCGGTTCTAAAATTGAGCAATTGTTTGCTGGCAAAGTTGGGAACTTTCTATGAAGCAAGCCGTTCAGGGTTTCATTAGAAAGCCTGTTTCTTTTGTCAGTTTTTAAATTTGAGAACACTGAATAATCTTTCCACCTCAGTCTTTGAAGAAGGAACTGCTAGCAAAAGTGAAATGACAATTACAAGGTTTTCGTAAATGAAATTACCATGATAATCTTTCATGGTACATGAAGTACCTGTATATTACAATACAAGTAAGTTCTGGTGACATCAACGAAAATAGGTAAATAAAAATTTGGCGGATTATACTTATTGGGATTCTGGGGAATCCCTAAGAGAAAGCAGTGGCTTAATCTATGATTTACTTTACTAGAGGGTTACTGTTGAATCAAACCTTTATAGTTTTTATACACAACTCTGTTTTATTCTTTTACTTGTCAACTCGACTTAATGTCATTCTCTCTCCATAAAATAAAATGTTCATTGTTTTACTTTAATTATCGTTTATTTTAAAATTCACAACAGTTACTAGTATAGGCTTTGCTTTTCACCCCGAAATATCCTAAATCCTGGTATTTTTTAAATTGTCTTTATCATCCAAAATATCAGCTATTTTTCCCTAAAAAAGGGAGAATTCCCTAAAAGTGGAAGCACTGCTTCAAAGTACGCTACATTTTTTATTGAGTCAGAACTCATATCTGCCATCTAGTGAGTTTATTAGATCATTAATGCCTAAAAGTTACAAAAATGACGTCGCCACAGGAGTAAGATGACGCTAGTTGTATGTTATTTGCCTTTGTATGGGAGTTGCACCCCCCTGGCTATAGCTGTACGCGTAAAATTTGTGTCTATAGTGTTTTAAATATGAATATACAAAGTGCATTTATTAATGAAGAAAGTGATGAAAAAATTGTGAAAGAAAATGAGTGAGTACTCTACATATATTTTATTATTACTAGTGGTTCCCTGGTAGTCGAAATTCGACTATAGATAATTAAAATTATAAGTTTGTAAACTAATAAGATTCTGTTGCCAAAGTCTATTATATTTCTATAATCACAGATTTCGGCAAGACGTACAGTGTATAGATAAATAATAATAAAGATAATCAATACTTAGTCTGGTCATAAATACTGTTACAAAAGAAAACAAAAAAAATTCTATGGCAAATAACATTTAAGTGTGTTAGTTTAATACATAAATATAAAATAATTTAAAGTATAAAAAGCTTATGCGAAGTGGTCTCCATTGGCTGCAATACAGTCCTTTGATAGTTAAGGCCAGTTATCAATAGAAGCACGCACTCTTTCCATGGGAAAATTGTGCACTGCCAATCGTATGGATTGCTTTAGGGATTCCAAATTGTCATGGCGCTTAGAGCAAGCCATACTCTCTAAAACTGACCATAAATCATAATCCAGCGGATTAAGGTCGGGACTAGACGACGGCCTGTCTTCAGCTCTGATGAAGTCCGAAACGTTCGTTTCCAACCAAGACTGCGTAGACCGAGCTTTATGACCTGGCGCCGAGTCTTGCTGGAAGGACCATTCTTGATTATTGAACATGGTGCTGTTAAGGGACTTCACTACCTTCTCAAGAATGGTATCTTGATACACTTGTGCCGATGTTTTGATACCTTTTTCACAAAAGTATAGCCCAGTCACTCCTTCATAGCTAATACCCCACCAAACCATCACTGAAGTCGGATAGTGCCCACGTTGCACTCTGTAGACTAATTGGGAAGCTTCCTTAGAGCTTTGAGTATAAATACGGTCATTTTATTTGTTAAAATGTTGCTCAATTGTAAAAATGTTGTCATCCGTAAACAAAATATTTCTGACTTCCCTTTGCATACCGCTTCAGTAGTTGTTTCAATTTTACCACCCTATTCTCTTTTAAATTATCAGGTAAGAAATGACAGTACGTCTCTTATAGGTTGCAAGTCCTAAGTCATCTTTTAAAATACGCGACATGGTTCTAGGGGCTATCGTCATCTCCCGAGATAAAATCTTTTGCTTTCGGACAGGATTTCTTCGAATTCTTTCCATTACTGCTTTGGCCACCTTTTTCGTACGAACACTGCGTGGACGGCCAGATCTTTTTCTGTCACAAACAGGAGGTCTCATTGCACCTATTAATTAGACCGGTACACAAAAATATTACTAATACCAAACGTATGGAAAGTTTTAAAAATTGCATTTGGCTTCATACCTACTTTGTGTAATGCAATCACAGCGATTCGGTTCCCTTTATCACCCCACTCCATTTTAATATCGCAAAATATTGTACAATGTATTAGCGCCAAAATGAGAGAACTCAATGAGCAATCATATAAAAATGACAGATTCCAAATTCAAATGTAATATTTTGTTTATTTTTAATTGTAACAGTATTTATGACCAGACTAAGTATGATATTATATGTATATAAATATACATCGCGTGAAATTCGATAATCAAACTCTTAATATTGTTCTTTTTGTTCAAATTTTTTAATGAATAATTTTTTTGGTGTGTAATTAATTAATTAGTAATTACACTATTTATACCTAATTATTTATACCTAGCTATCTTCGTTTTATAGAGAAGAAAATCTTAAAGAGCTAAAAAGAAAAAGAAAATGTGAACGTCAAAGAGCATATTATCACCGTCAGAAAGATTTGAAGAAAAATGAAGAAAAAAAAAAAAGAAAAAAAGTACCAAAAACAAATGCTGAACGTCAAAGGGAATTTCGTCAACGTAAAGCAGAAAAATCCTACGTGGATATGTAATTTGATTTAATAATATGTAAAAACAAGTTGTAGTAATATGTAGTAGTAATATGCCTCAATCTTATTTAACTTTACGATTTCCTCATTTTTTTCACAGGAAAAGACGAAAATTGTGCAGTAATGAAGAGAATGTCGTGCAAGATAGGGCTGTTGAAAATACAGAAAATGTAACGCTACAGGAAAATCAAATTTATGAACAGCGTAATGAATGCATTACTCCCGAAGTTATTCTACACAGGAACACGGGAATTCCTGGCGATGGCGATTGCCTATTCCACTCGCTCATAAGTGTTTTGCAACTTCAAATTGAGAGCTGTGAATTGAGAAATCAGTTACGCGATTCACCCTATTTAAACTCCTGCCACAATCCGCAAGAAGCATATAAGATTCTATCAAGCACTAATGATTACGGAGATTTGGATTGTTTGTACTTATTTTCAAAAATGTACAATCAAAATGTTTGTGTACATTATTGTTTTTACAACATAACTACAAAGAATGAAGACACTATCTTTTGGCATTTTAGAGCGAATGATGCACAAAACTGGATTCATCTTCATCTTCGTGAACAACATTTCACACCTTTTTATGAAGTATCAGATTTATTGAAGCCAATAAAAGATGCTACCCAAAATGAAGCCCATGTTGATGCCAATATTCAACTATTGCATGACAATTATGTTGAAGATGCTACCGAAGATAACCATAACAATCATGAAAATGAAATTGAGATTGATAGAGAAGATCGAATTGGTGAAAATATTATGGATTTTATTGTTGATGGTACTACTCCAGTTTACACAAATTATCGTAAACACAGCACAAGTCATATTGATTTTTATAAAGACTTTACGAGTAATTCATTTGGCCATTCTTGTATTATTTGCGACAGACTATGGTGGAAAAGAGACTTGAAAATGTCGACCAGTAAACATGAGAGTATTTTGAAAACAATCCTGCAGGTAATCTTAATTATATAGTTTTTTTTTAAATTATTAACTTTATATTTTGTTTCTATATCTAGATAATATGAATTGGATTTTTTTAGAATTATACCCCTGGTGAAATAGTTCAAGTCTGCTATACGTGCTATACATCTTTGGAAAAAGAAAAAATTCCTCTTATGTCAACCTACAATGGTTTTGCATATCCGAAAATTCCATCACATTTACCAACGTTAAACCTTATCGAGCAACGATTGATTTCACCGAGACTAGCGTTCATGCAAATTCGTAGGCTGAGACACGTTAATGATCAGTATGGTATTTACGCCCAGATAATTAATGTTCCTATCGAAGTCGATACAATGGTGAAACAATTGCCAAGAAAAATTCAAGACGACCATTGCTTTTATGTGCATTTGAAAAAGAAGTTGATTCACAAAACTAGTCATGTCCACGGGCTTGTGAATAAGAGTCATATTGAAGAGTGGTTGTCGTATTTAGTATCTACGCCTCTTTATATTTATCATGACATTAAAATCGATGAGTCTTTTTTTACCGACAATGAACGTACTTCGCAATTGAATATGGATGAAATAAGTGAACACGTGCCAATTGAAGACAATTTAGTTGCGCAGCAACAAACTCTTTTGTGGAATGATGATTATTTTTTGAGTCTAGCACCCGGTGAATATAACAGGCCAGCCAGTATTTTAATAGATGAACATGCGGAAGAATTATCTTTTCCGACAATCTACGGCGGTCAGTTTCGAACATATAGAGATGGTGTTACTGTTACTCCATTCATGCAAGCTACCAGCGAACTCCGGCGTACTGATAGGCGCGCTACTGACCCACAACACCTCTTATACATCGCTGCTAAAATCATGAAGTTGCGAGTTAGTGGATGTGTCAACGTTGCGTTTAAGCATGTCGGACAAGGTACTTCAATTACGAAAGACACCATTGAATCTGAAGAATATATAAATAATTGTTTAGAAACAAATCTCGCATTCCTTCGCTGCATACCAAATTCCGCTTGGTTTTGGTCAGATCGCAAAAAAGATCTTTTTGCAATGATCAGGCAATTAGGACCACCAACTGCTTTTATGGGTCTAAGCGCCAATGAAACGGGCTGGGAAAATTTGTTGAAATTATTGTACAAATTGAAAAACGAGGGGGCGGAAATTTCAGATAAGTTTTTAGCAGAAATAAGTTATATGTATAAAGCTCAACTTGTGAATGAAGATGCCGTAACTTGTGCTATTTATTTTAATAAAAAGGTAAATTGTCTATTAAAAGTTTTGCAATCAAAGAAAAGAAGTCCATTCGGAAAATATAGAGTAGTACATTATTTCAAAAGAATAGAATTTCAACATCTTGGTAGCCCACATGCACATATTCTTCTTTGGTTGGAAAATGTTCCTGAAGATTTATTGAGCAATGATCCTGAAGTTATTAAATTAATTGACGAATTGGTTTCTGTGTCAGCGTCAGAGGCGTCTGGAAATATAAAACTAGTAACACACAAACACACATCCACGTGTTATAAAAAAATGAATCCCAATAAAAAGCAAGAATGTAGATTTGGCGCACCATTTATGCCAACAAAAAAAACTGTTTATTTGATACCTATGAAAGACACTGATCCCGATTACTCAGAAGCACTTTTCAAAGAATATAAGAAACGATTTAAATTTATAAGAAATAATCTCGAATATTTTGACTACACGAATTTTGATGAATTTTACTCGCATAATTATATTATTTCTGATGATCATTACTACAATATTATTCGTGCTGGTATCAATAGACCAAAATTATTCTATAAAAGAACACCAGCAGAAAAATGGCACAACTCTTTCAATCCGTTCGTATTACATCATTTTAAATCGAACATGGACTTTCAGATTATACTAGATGAATATGCTTGTGCAACATATGTTGTTGAATATGCCAATAAGCATAATAGAGGGATTAGTAATTTGCAAAGACAAATAATTGACATAATGGACGAGCATCCAGAATTCGACATTGTCGATATCACGAACAAAGTGAGTATTGATATACTTCAGTCTGTTGAAATGTCGGCACAAGAAGCTGCTTGGTATTTATTAAGAGAACCTGTGGCTAAGTCATCGGTGGCGACAGTCTACATTCCAACGGTATTGCCTACTGAACGCGCAAGAATTAGAAAATCTATGAAGGAACTTGAAACTTTAGACGATGACTGTACGAACGTTGGGAAAGAGAATTGGTTCGATAAGTACGAGAAAAGACCTGAAGAGCTCCGCGATGTTACGTTAGCACAATTTGTTGCAAAATATTACATAAATAAAAAGGGGACTTACAGTAAAAGAGATACTGCAAGAATAATAAGATACAAGAACTACGATATGGCTGAAAATTACAACGATTATAGGCGTGAGATGGTTCTGTTGCATGTTCCATTTCAAAGTGAAGAAAATGATATTATCGCTGAAAATAAGTTTATTCAAATATACGAGGACAACAAAGATACGATATTAGAACGTAAGAAAGAATTTGAATCAAATTTGGACATAGAGAAAACTTTACAAATTTGTACACAGTTGTGCCGAGAAAACGATGAAGAACAAGAAGACGAAGAATTATTAGGAGCGGCGCATGATGATCCGATTGAAATACCTGATTTCAATTGTATTGCTCAATTCAATCGAGATACTGTTCCAAAAGGTGGGGTAGCTATTTACCAAAATAAAAACGTGTGGCACTCGGGGAATAGCGCGGTAAAGCTATTGCATAGCATTTTTTTTATCAACTTATGCAATAATAATTAGACAATAATAATTTAATATTAAAACAATAATAAAATAAGACCACGCTATATCTATAAACATCTGTCCCCTTCACACTCATAAGCTAGACCGCGCGAGAGAGAGATGGGCAGACTTTTCATGATGCGCATGCAGTGCGACATCACGCCGCGCGCTTATTCACAAACACTACACAAGCGCAACGTGTTAATGTGTTGAACGCGAGCTACATGTAGGCGGAGTGACGGGTGTTTAAAATAAATATTGCACACGTTAGCGATGTTAATATTAGGCGCTTATTTGTTGGAGATATTTGTGCGTGCTTATGCAAACATAGAAATGGCCTACACGTAGTCATGGTAGCAATTTACATTTCTCCCAATCCAAAATTGGACGAGGTAGAGCATATTAGTTATTGCAGCTTTACAGCGGCAGTCCCCGAGTGTCACACGTTTTTTTTTTTTAATAGTTCAATAAAACTTTTTGAAGTGAAAACTTCTTTAGAATCGTTGCGATTTCAAACCGGATGCAACGGAAAAAACGACAGGTAAGAGACACAAATACAAAAATGTGTAGGATGAAGCTAGCAAAGAATGAGACAGAAATATACATACTATTTAATACAGCGCCATCTGTGAGATTTTTTAATACTAACGTGTGTATGAAAGCTGTTGTAGTGAATTTTAATTTAGAATTATACGTGAAATTAAAATATCAATTCACAGAGGGCGCTACCTTACAATTATTTACTAATGACAACATTTTACATATACTTAAGACGTTTAGGATAATTGTATTTTAATTTTGGAAGGTTTCACTTCTACCACGTGTGAATTGCACACATGTATTTTTTTATTTGACTTTTTATTGATTTAAAAAATTATAGAATATATAAGATACAGATTACACAGAGAAAGACAGAAATCACAAATGGGGACCAGAAATACTTTTCATTGTGCAAGACTGTATGTGAATATGTTTCAACAAATAAACTAAATCTCAATGTTAAACTTACTCAGACATAGTATAACTAAATTGTTCAATTTTAACTAGATATTCTACACAACCTTGCATTGGAAAGCTCTAAACATCAAAAGAATCATTTATTGGTTTTGGAGAACCAACTGTTAGAAGAAATGAAATCAAGTAAAGAACTCAGGGGAAATATGAAGACTCATTTTGAAACTAACAGATTCCCGTGGTAAGTATTTGTTTAAAAGAATAATATATAGGTCATTTTATCCTGGTTGACATATAAGTAGACTTACTCAATGCATATATGGTGAACTCTAGAATTTAAAACTGAAATAAGAAATAACTATTTATAACCTTTGTATTGATGTAATCTGTTATTTATCTTTTATTGTTCATTAGGTAGCGAACAATCTCTTGATCCCAACTTATAACATTACATAACAAACTGTTAAACAGATAGCACAAAACTGTTATTAAATTGGTCATGTGAAAAAACCTCTTGATTTAGTTCATATAGTATTTTTTTAAATCAGTATCGGATATATATGACAGTCTAGTTAATAGACTCTAGTATATCGCTATTCATCAGAGGCGGCAAATGATTTCACTGATTCTGGTCTTTCAACCACACTTCTCATACATAGTCAAATGATATTAAAGCAATTTTACCAATAAATCTTTTTCGTTTAAAGGTATAAGATTAACAGGTACCACATGAAAACTGTAGTACTCAACAAGCTGAAGACACTTTATGCGGCAGACGATAAGAGTGAAAATGTATTGGCTAAGGACCGAATGTCCCAGACGGATTGGATTATATTTGACTTTGCTCTCGTCCATGAGAAAATAGATCTAATTGAAAAAGTAAGTTGGCTGAATATCAAGTACAATAAATACTAAAATAAAAATTTGGAAACTATGCAATAGAACTTCGTGATATCTAATTTACAGGATGGTATGAGATGTCAAACTCAGGATCGTCAGCCGTTGATTGATCTCTTCGAGCTGGTGACGAAGTTTGACATAGAGGACAGGTCCGGAGACAGTCTGGCCGGCGCCTGGACTGCGGCCACCGCCCTCTACAACTCGAGGTAAGTTTAATGACGGCCTTCTGTTAAAACGCCTACGAAGCCTGGTCCTAACACTAATGAGCTCCTTCAACGGAAGAGGGACAGAGTCGTTATCGATGTGGTATGTCAATAGCCACCCATCTTGAGACATTAGTTCGCAGTCTCAATTTTATTCTATAGCAGATCGACTGTTCATCCTTCAAAACGGAACGTGTGTTCCTGCTTCGTGGAAAAATAAAACAGGATAGTGTTATCTATTCACGCAAGGTTACATTAGACCCTATGACAAGTGCATTCCTAATTTTATAAATATTTCTTGATTTTATAATACCAAAATACAGGTATGGCGGTATCTTAACCTTGGGACACATAAGAGTATACCAGTAAAGTACACCATTATATTGTATTTCCTAAAATTAATAGTTCTTTTACAGGGGTCGTCAGTGCTCACCGATGCTACTGCAGAAGCGTTGGTATCAGCTGAAGGAGGTGACCAGGGAATCGCTATATGAGTACTGGTACGCCTCCCGCGAGAACTCTCCTTCGTCGGCCGAGTCTATACAAAGCGCAACCAAATTACAGAGAGCTGTGGCCCAAAAGTAAGTTTACATTTCCACAGGTCTCAAGTTATGTTTGTCATTAAGCTGCAGAAAGAATACCCACCGTTGGGTTTTATTTGTCATACATTGCTGCCTACCGGGGGTCTAAACGAAAGCGACCATCAAGTTAAACTTAAACAAATAGTACGATTAACGTATGTACGTACGCAACTTATTTGTTTAATAAGCGACCGGACTCCAAAAAAGGAATATATAAATTTTAAACGCTAGTGGCGACATCCCTAATTAACGAACTGCCTATCACCCTGCCCGCAGACAGTGGCGGAGTGCGGCACTATACGAACATCACAAAGCAGCCAGTGGCTTTCGGTCTGGGGTCGATCCTCCTACGAGATCCCCGCGCCTAGGGGGCGCGCGAGGTATGTAGGACTGGTCCATACAGAGAGTTAATACTAGCATAGGTCATGACTCATAACGGAACGTATGCAAGTTTTTGCAGAGGGTCACCATGTAACGAAGGGACAATGTACTTCGCTTGCAGATCATAGGGTAGAATCGACCAAGTAGAAACGCGGCTCGGTAGCGTACTGACTTAATGTGAGGCCCGAATATCAACCTTCTGTCGAGGGTGACGCTTAGGTGTTTAGCCTTCAAAGCCCACGGCATGGGCTGGCCAAATATTTTAATAGTGGGTATGGAGTTACCGCGCCTAACTCGTGACGAGATACTAGCAGTAGTTCTCTTGGACCCTCCCTCTCGGGTGACCCCTTTTGAAGAACATGGCTGTGCTTTTCGTGGGGTTGATGTCGATGCGTTACTTCCGGAACCACTGTCCGATCGTTGATAGCCGTGATCTGGAGCTTACTATGCATGAACGACATCTTCCTACTAGAGTAGTAGATAGCCGTATTATTCGCGAGAAAGGCTAAGCGGGTCGCCGGCGACCGGCGTAATTCGTTAATAGTAGCGGGTTAGAAAGTAGAGAAAAGAGCCTTTTGGAACTCCGACTGAGATATGTCGTGAGAGAGCAAGTTCCCTCGACTTGGTACCGAAACGAACGGTTCGACAAGAAGTCTCGTATGATGAGCACAAGACTATGCTATCATCATCTCAGGCCTTACAGCCCAGGATGAGCCTTAGACTGGTCCAGTATATCTCTTCAGACTGCTCTGTTCAGGGCTTTCTCCTTCCAGTTCCTGACACCGATAACTTTGACGTCCATTTTTTTTTATTTTTTTTTTATTGCCTTTGTAGGCAGACGAGCATACGGCCCACCTGATGGTAAGTGGTCACCGTCGCTCATGGACGTCAGCAATGTCAGGGGCAGAGCCAAGCCGCTGCCTACCATAAAGTACTCTCCGCAAGCCTCGTTTGAAGAAGGACATGTCATAGCGCTCGGAAAACACCGTGGAGGGGAGTTCATTCCAAAGCCGGATGGTACGTGGCAAAAAAGATCTTTGGAAACGCACTGTCGATGAACGCAGCGGTTCCAGATAATATGGATGAACTCTGCTCCGATGGCGGGAGGTGCGATGATAAAAAGGAGATGAGGGAATCATCTCGAATAATTCCTCAGAGCATTCCCCATGGACCATGCGGTATAAAACACAGAGAGAACCGAAGTCCCTCCGTAGACCCAGAGGTTCCAAGCGATCCGCGAGCGCAGGACTATCGACCATCCGAACAGCCCGTTTCTGTATGGAGTCAAATGGAAGTAGCTGGTATTTGGGAGCCCCGGCCCAGAGGTGAGAGCAGTACTCCACGCGAGGTCGGACCTGCGCTTTATAAAGCGCAAGTCTCTGTCCAGGCGTGAAATACCGCTTCGCTCTGTTGAGAACTCCCAACATTTTAGAGGCCAATTTGGCTTTACCTTCCAAATGACTCCGAAACTGGACATCGCTCGAAATATCGACCCCCAGAATCCCGATACTCGCGGAAAGCTGCAGGGATACTCCTTGAAATTCCGGCGCCATGACAAAAGGGTCCTTCTTCGCAGTGAACGCGCAAACCTGTGTCTTCAATGGGTTCATGTTATGCAGTTTGTAAATTAAACCGTTGTGCCAGACTTTGTTGAACGCTTTCGTGATATCGGAGAAGAGAGCTTCCGTGGGGAAGGATTTACGTATATTTAGCCTTACTAAGATGTGCTCCCTAAGACTTGCTGAATGAAAGAGTGCTCCGCGCGGAAGCTGAACTGTTCGTCGATCAGGATGCCTTTCGAGGTGATGAAGTCCCAGAGGCGTTTGCATAATAGTCGCTTGTATAACTTGCCTATCATTGGCAAGGGGCGGAGATCGGGCGGTAGCTTGTGGGCTCATTTTTAGGTTTTTCAGCTTTGTGTATGCCGTAAGGTTTAAAACGGAGACCAACATGATTATTAGTTGGGCGGGTAAAATTTTAAACCGTGGTTATGGATTCCGTCGGATCCGGGCGCTTCCCGTGGTTGTAAGTTCGCGATTCCTAACTTTATTTCGTCAATGTTAATGGGGGGTAACGCGTCCGCGGGTGGCTGGGAAGCTCTGCGCTCGACCTCCCTGATGACTAACTCGGTCTGTTCCGGGTTCACGCGTTTGAGTATTGGTGGTGCACTGTTCTTGCAATGCATCGGCCAACAACTCTGCCTTTTCATCGTTATACAGCACCTTTGAAAGCTTTACGCGCGCCGCGTTCAGAAGTAGGTCCTGTTTAAACAAATACCGTCAACGGTTCTCCTTAGTTGCTCTTTCATAACCGCAGTATATATGCCGCGGCATCCTGGCAAGACATCTAACTATTCATTGTGTATTAGTACTAGGGGGGATTAAAAAGTAGTGAGAATGAGATAGAATATGATGACTATTGATAACTTAATAATTTATTTTTCTACATAGTCTCCGAGTCATCTACACAGCGAGTCAGCGCTTTTCAAAGGCTTCTATCCCTTTCAAAAAAAAGCTTTGGTCTTGGCCTTGCAAAAAGTTCTCCTCTCCATCCATCACCTCGTTATCGTCCTCGTACCTGTTTCCCCTTAAGTATTCTTTCAATTAGAGGAACAGATAAAAATTGCTAGGCGCCAGATCTGGTGAATAAGGGGGTTGATCAACCAATTCGAAGCCAGCTTGCTGAATGGCAGCCATCACAACTGCCGACATGTACTCGGGTGCGTTGTCGTGATGAAACAGCACGCCCCTTCGAAGTTTCCCTCTCCTCTTCTCTTTGATGGCATTCCTCAACTTGGTAATTAAAGCCGCATAATATTGACTTGTAATAGTGGTTCCACGCTCCGAGTAAGCAATCAACAATATCCCTCCTGAGTCCCAAGATATTGAGGCCATAACGTTGCCAGCCGATGCCACGGCATGAATCTTCTTCGGGGTCGGTCATGGTGGCCGTTTCCATTGCGTAGATTGCTGTTTTGTCTCGGGATCAAAACGATCGACCCATGTTTCGTCCATTGTTACGAAATGAAACGAAAAGTTTCCAGAATCTTCTTGAAACTTGTCTACCAATATCTTCGAAATGTCAAGTCGATTTTGTGTCCGACTGTCGGTTAACATTCTCGGCACCCATCTTACAGAGACTCTGTCATATGCAAAGATTGTTTCAGTATGAATTGAATACTTCCATATGAAATACCCGTTTCTTGAATTAAGTATCGGATGGTGACTCTTCGATCACTCAATACAATTTTCTCGACTTTCGCAACATTTTCTTGGGTAACTGACGTAGATGGACGGTTGCAACGACGTTCGTCTTCCGTGCTCGTTCTGCCTACCCGAAGTCGAGAAGCCCACCTTACGACTGTGGAATACGGCGGAGCAGACTCCTAATGTTGCCCCCAAATCGCAATGAATCTCTTGCATCGTTAACTTTTTTATTATTACTGGTATTACTGGTAATACTGGCATTACTGGTAATAATGGCACCATTATTACTGGTGGTAGGACCGCCTGTGAGTCCGCACGGGTAGGTACCACCGCCCTGCCTATTTCTGCCGTGAAGCAGTAATGCGTTTAGGTTTGAAGGGTAGGGCACCCGTTTTAACTATACTGAGACCTTAGAACTTATATCTCAAGGTGGGTGGCGCATTTACGTTGTAGATGTCTATAGGTATATATTTGTATGAAAAAATAAAGACAAAGATCAAACAAGGACTAAATAGGATAAAAGGATAGGTTTACTCTATCGGTAAAACAGGTCGTGTTTTATGCTAAAGGTTGGTCCAAAGTTAATGGTCACAATTTTTTTTCTAAACGGTTATTTGTGAACTTCATCATTATACATTTATATTATATTTTTAGATTCAAATATTAAAATTCAGTATAATTTAAATT
This sequence comes from Bombyx mori, assembly GCF_030269925.1. Lineage (NCBI taxonomy): Eukaryota > Metazoa > Arthropoda > Insecta > Lepidoptera > Bombycidae > Bombyx > Bombyx mori. The sequence continues at coordinate 6,376,977 of NC_085126.1, forward strand.
TAATTGAAAAACAGTATAAATAAATAAACAAAAAAAACTCGCCTTTAAAAGAGTACTTTCCTATCGAAAACAGTACGAATGGTCATTATATTATTATGTATTAGTTATCATCTATAGCTACCTCTTACATTTTGACCCTAAACGACGTCATTCCTAAAGTGTCGTTTGGCATTGCCGATGCTCACCAGCGGGAGTGGCTGTTCAAGATGATATCGGTTCGTTTATCTCAACATAAAGAGCGAATCAATGGAATGTTCTATTCCAGATACCCGTCAATAATAACGAGTGCATTTCCGGAATGGCGAGAACTGATCGAGAAAAGACTTGTCATAATGTCTGAAGACTTCGTAAGTCTTAAATCATAGTACCTTATGAATTGAATGCGTATGATTTTGTTTCTTCTTTCCATCTGCGATCATTCTGTAGTATATATCAGAATCTTTATCTTTCATTCCATTCGATTGACTTATTTTTATTGGCTTTGTAGGCGGGCTTGCGTACGGCTCATCTGATGGTAAGTAGTCACCGTTGCTCATGGACATCAGCAATGCCAGGAGCACAGCCAAGTCGCTGACTGCTGAAGACTCCGTAAGCCACATGATGTTGAAGACGCCTTCTGCATGCTGTATACTTGTGTACTTGTATACTTGTCACGTTTGAAGGTGCACCGCAATTTGAAGTAAAGAAATTCCATTTCATTTATGTTATTTATTCACCATGTTCTCTACCGATACCATTTTTATATAGTTAAGTAATGTATCAAGTAGATCTAAGTAATCTAAAATAGTACGTTTTATTTAGTGAAACGTCTATATTGACTGGGGTGTATACAGCGTGTGCCACAATGGGATAGTCAAGCAAAAACCTGGCTGTGGTATCAACAATGTAGATCACATTAAAAATGTTTAAAAAAATCAAAGATGTAATTTGACATAAAAAATAATTTAGTAATTATTTAAAGTATTCGATGACAGCCCTGAATTTTTACACAATAAAAATACTGTTTAGCCGTTCTGCAATTAAATGCATCAGAACGAGATAGACAATAACGAATTCGTTCAACTCATTTCAAACAATTAATACGTCAAAAAAATGCAACCGTATCACTAGGTGCATAAGGTTCAAAAACTCAAAAGAAATTTTTAACTCGCCGTGCGAATGTTACTAAATATCATCCTTATTGAAAAGACAAAATAAGCTGTTTGGCGTGGCGGTGTCTTAATGTGTGTATTTTTATAGTACATATTTCCATCGGCTGACATCACACGCATGGTTCAAATGTTTGAGTTCAAAGAACCTACTATAGGCTGGCCGAATTATCGCGTTTACACTTTTTTTTCGTATTACTTCTGCCTTCCGAAAACAAGATATTAGAATTTCTGGGATTCTTACAATTTTTATTTATTAATAGATGTTATCAATTATGTTTTAAAAATTACATCTCTTGATATAAGGCCGCCCTTATTTTTAATACGACTCATATAACGGCACCTGACGTAAAACATAATTCTAGGGTCATCAGAAGAATAGTTAGTTCGTTGTGTTCAAATATTATTTAATATGAAACTATTTTCATTACTACTGACTTCGATCAACAATACTAACTAGATTTCGGGTCGGTGCATAAAATCCGTCTCGTCAAATAACAGCTCACTTGAAATGTGAGCTCTTATTTTGTTTAGTTCACTTCAAACACAGCCAATGTCAACCCGTCTCACAATACCGCAGTATGTATTTAAAAGTTGCAAAAATTAGGCCCGAAAAAGCAATTTAACGGCCGGAGTATCTTACTTTCGGTAAGTACATGAAGTATAAACTATATTTTAAGCTTTAAACTTATAAATAATATTAAATTTTGAACAAAATTACCGATTTTTAACCACCGCTACAAATGTTGGCCAAGGCTCGGCCAACACATGGACAAATTTTTGCTTAACAGAACAGTAAATGCATGGAGTAGATTTGTGTTATAATAATTTTTTAAAATTTGTTAGCAGTACTTCAAAATTAGTTGGTTAAAATTGTTTAATGCTGCCTTTGTGTCTGTTTGTTGGACTCTCATTAGATACTTAGCTTTCCATTTTTATTTTAGCTTTCCTAGCAATCACGTGTGCAGAATGGATCTCGATTGTCGCCAGAGAAACAAGAGATGACTTTTATAAGCCAGCTAAGATCTCCGCTTATTGACACTGGACATCTTTGCCTTCCGTGCTCACGGCTACTGAAACGTGGCCAAAACATTGTAATAAAAATACCGCGCTTGAAACCGTTTAAACGTTGTTTTATTATGTGCACTGGTCGCGAAAACTTAAAAATATATATTACACAAAAACGTAACGCTAATAAAATAATAAGAAATGTATAGATACTAACAAACATACATTTCCAAAACATAAAAAGTAAACAACTAAACTTTTACTTTAATTCATTAATAAATTATTTTAGTGTTCAGCGCGACTCCCTTACTTCCTGTAGTAAATAGAAATCGGCATTTCAAAAAGCAAAAATAAATAAAGCAAAACGATGTTAGTTCTCAGAGCAATTAAGGGAAAAGTTACTTTATTTGTTGCCGCTTAAGATTGATTTAACATTAAAAATTGTTTAAAATATGTCTTTTTATTAGTAAGTGACAGGAGTAATTTATTGCTTTGCTCGTTTTATGTGACGAATAATCGTAAGTATTAGATAATATTTTAGAGATTTGTGACTTTATTACTAGGTGCCATAGTTGTAATTAGTTTGAACGTAAAAGTGTTTCAAAACTTTTTTCTCCGTTTGTTAGTAAACGAATGTAGCTATATAAGTATATATTCACGCGGACAGTTTTTGCTTTAATTTTGTACGTATCCCTTTATCTAGTTACTATTGTTGATCGAAGACTACTGACCTTTTTTTTAAATGGTGGAATCGATTATCCTAATAGAACACTGTTTTCAGTTTTAGACTTGATATTATGCTCATTGTGGGACACCCTGTACAGTATTAGTAGAAAATAATGCAGATTTCATCAGTTTAAATTTAATTCACAGGAAAAGGAGAAATGGATGAACAACGTGGAAGCTACTATAGACACTGGCAAGTTTATTGATTTTCTTAGACTTTAATGTTTACGTAATAACAGTAACTATAGTGACGACGAGAGAGAGAGAGTAGTAAAAACCACAAAATGTTATTTAAATTACGAGATCCGATTACAAGATTCAAGAACATTCAAGTAGATAATTAAAATTAAATTTTGCACAATGTATTTATGAATAGAGGAGGTAGATATCGGATAATTTACCTAAGGCTGGGAATAAAAATCCGTATCATCTACACTTGCGAGCAAAAGTTTGGAATCACTTACTCGAAATTGGTTCCGCGCGATCTTGTGTACTAAATTTTTTTTTAATAATTATAAAAATGACACCATTTTATAGGTTCAAGTCTTAACTTTAAACTGATACCAATTTCATTAAAATCAAGCCAGTATTTAAGAATCTATCCCGGATTAAGTGAAGGAATAACGAAAAAGACGTGTTTCAATTATTTGATACGTCGCGAGTTGCGATCTATTGACCCCTATAAAAGCACCTGTTGTCGGATTTTCTTTATCAGTCGACTTTCACCTGTTGACCGGTACACATCTCCGCTACTTTTGACCCTTTACCTTGTACGACAATGGAGACAACACCTACAAAAGCAGCTGAAATCGTAGCCCTATTGCAAGAAGGGCTCAGCCAGCGGGCTGTCGCTCGTCGGCTCCACATAAGCCAGTCCTGTGTTTCGAAAGCTTACAAGCGTTTTTGGGAGACTGGTGGCTTTATTCCGAGACCAAGATCTGGACGGCGCCGGTGCACATCGGAGAGGGATGACCGTTTTATCATGTCAACCTCTTTCCAAAATCGGCATTTACCTGGTGTCGACGTCCAATAGGAGCTCCGAGATGTGGGGAAGCAGCCAGCGAGTGAACAGTTTGTCGACGACTCAAGCAACTGGATCCGACTCCAAAAAGGCCTGCCACAGCCCCGTTGGTAGCTCACCAACAAGCATGCCTTCAATTTGCTCGCACCCATCTTGATTGGGAAGTTGAGCAATGGAGGCAAGTCCTGTTCTCCGAGGAGAGCAGGATGTGTTTACACGGTAGTGACCGAAGAGGTCAGGTCTACCGGCGGCCTAGGGATTGATTTGCGCAGTGCTGTTTCACTGAAGCAGTGGCTTATGGGAGCAGCTCTAGTATGATGTGGGCCGGCATTTCCTTCGACCGTAAAACCGAGCTTGTTTTCGTGCCTGGCGGGGGATGAGGAGGCCGTCTAACTTCGGACCGGTACATTTCCGATATTCTGCTGAAGCATGTCGTTCCCTATGCGGGATATATCGGTGATGACTTCCACCTTATGCACGATAACACTCGTTGTCACAGTGCCCGTGTAACAACTGAATACCTCAAAGAAGTCGGTATCGCTACATTGGACTGGCCAGCACTCAGCCCTGACTTGAATCCCATTGAGCACGCGTGGAATTAATTGAAGAGGAAGGTTCGTGCCAGAACTTCTGCTCCTTCATGTCTGAATAAGCTGAAATCGGCGTTGATTGAGGAGCGGGAAGGTATCCCACAAGAATCAATTCAGAAGCTGATCAGGTCTTTGAATTATGGTCTTCGAGCAGTTAATAGGGCGAGGGGAGGGAACACAAACTACTGATACTTAATTTTAAGGCTAAATAAAAAAATTATTTACTAATTTTTGTTATTTTATTCATTCATTATTTTTCCATATTTCCTTGTTTTCCTACCTCCTTCACTTAATCCGGGATAGCTCCTTAACTTCTGGCTTGATTAGAATGAATTTGGTATCAATTTAAAGTTGACAGTTGAACCTTTAAAGTGATGTAATTTATGATAATTAAGAATTTATTTAGTAAGCAAGATCGAATGGAACCCATTTCAAGTAAGTGATTCCAAACTTTTGCTCGCGTGTATAGTTCGACTTTATGTGTGTAATAATTTGAATCATTTTTATTTCACAAAAATTGATCTCCGTAAACGTATATAAAATATTTTAAAAAATATCGTAAAGATCCCAAGAACTTCTGATTGCTTTCGGAACTCTGAAGTTATACGAAAACGCAGTAAACGCGATAGTGTCGCCGGCCTAACTGATTTGGGAGACTTCAAAAAGATCACGTGATCTGATCGAAATACAAACGCATAAGAACGCCCCGCCAGTGCGGCAATATTGCTCTGACAATATTGACTTATCAAAAGGCTTCTTTTGTTTTTACAATAAAGGTGAAATTGAGTAACAAAGTTGGAAATTTGTCTTCGAGTTTTTAAACTGTATGGACTAGTCAACTAGCGTAGTTAAATATCCACGTTCAGTAGCACTAAATATTTTTGTCTAATGGGAATGGGATTTTAAATTTCGCTTAAACAAAAAATTAGGACAGGCGAATTAGTTTCAAACTCAGGATGTGTGCAGCAATGGTCATTAAACTGCACGGTACTGTAACAGTCTACACTCTAGTAAACAATAATACTTAAAAACATTAGTAAAACACTAATGACTACTAACATTAATGACTACATTAAATTCTAAGTTGAAATATCATCTGACATGGTAATTAACTCTTCCAGAATCTCAACCAGACTTAGAAGTCATTGAACCTTTCATAGAAACGATAGATGTGGACCAAGATTTGGACAACGAAACAACGAAGCTCGGGAGAAGAAGCGAAGAGAACACTGAAACCAATGGAATGATGATTATTGAAATAAAATCCGAACCTAGAGATTTTGAAGATCTGGCTGACCCATTACAAACTATTAAAATACCATTACTTTTACACACCGGGAAAACAGAACAATTGATCAAAAATGAAACATGCAATACTGATTTTGGTGAAGATGTGGTGAAGACTGAAAAAAATCAAAATATTTCCCCAACTCTTGATTACCTTCGCGAAACAGTCGAAAATTCAAATGAAATAGTTCCGAAAATTGTCTGTGTTTACGGCAACGTGCATGATACCCATGATAGTAAAGATCTAACATCTACAAAAGTATGTGAAGATGAACCAATGATTGTAGAAGAAACTAAATGTCATCGAGATGACACCAACAATGTGTCTAATGCAGAAGATATACAAGAAAAAGTCTTGCAAGAGACAAATATAATATTAAAGTCTGAAATGGAAGAACAATTGCATTTGAATATTTTTGATAACGTAATAGAATTTGCTGATAACAAAGTCCAGTCTATTGAAAATGATCATGTAAATACAGGTGAGTTTTAATTTACAACACTTCTAGTAAATGAAAAATTTGATTTTATTTTACAAATTAGTTACATTTCTGCGATTCTAACATTTATATATGACTCAGTATAATAGATTTACCAGATAATTATGATATTAAGATATTGAAAAGAGTTTTTTTTTAATAATTTCAATGTATTCCTCAGCATATTGCATAATGTAACGGCAGTCTTTCAGTTAATAATTATTTACTATTGCAGTGCACGTTATTCAGACCAAAAACGATTTCACTTTACAAAGTCGGTTAAGTTGTGAATATGGAAATAGTGCATCGACTTCTGAATTAAAATGTCTCTTTGATTTGAAAGAAGATGCAATGAAAATGTCAAAAAACAAGCTGCAGGGTTGTAACTTAAAAGACAGTTTAAAACAACTGAACATTTCGGAAATACAAACTGATGTTAATAAGATTACGAATCGAATTAATTCTGACATCAGTAATACAATGAACAACACTTTGTTCTTAGAAAGTAAATCCGGTGCACAAAGTGAAACTAGAACAGACGATAGTATGAAAGTGAAAATGTCTAGTTACTTATTTCATAAACCCCGAAATCGTTCGTATGATCCTACACAGCTTTGCAAGAATCCGGACTTTAACAAGAAGTTAAAAAGATTAACGGATGCATTCTTAAGTTCGCCGCGTAACAGGGTACTGCTCAATGCTTGCAGGCCGATCACTGTTGATGTAATGAAGGCGATTGAATCCAAACTGTTCAACGGTACAGTGTACTTGAAGGACTGCGACCAACTGAACTCGAATGTTCCAGACCGCGGCGCCGTTAGCGACACTGCGACGCGAGTTCCTTCAACAATCGCTTCCCGGAGCTCTACAAATATTCGTTTAGTCAATCCTGATCATTTAATGTCGCTATCGAAATGTTACACATCGAATTTAACACAAGAAAGTTGTGGTGATGCGATGGAAATAAACAGGAAGATCAATCAACCAAATATAACAGAAGTTCCTTGCTCAAATCAAAGTTGGCTGACAATTGAAGTGCCTCCCCTTACCGTGCGAACTAATAATGAAAGCATAACAACTCCAGAACCCAATTCAACCCTGTCATGTAAAGAAAAAGAAACCGGTATTTCGTCCAAAAAGAAACCAAGAAAAGAATTTTCAGTTGTGAATGATGGTTTTCTTACCCACGACATCCTCAACAAAATGGTAGTAAAAATGGATGAAGAAGAACGTTTTTATAATCCTTCCAGAGTAACTTTTGGTGCATCGTCTCGGATACTGAAGCCAAGCACAAACACAAGTAATCCCAGTGATGAAATCAAAATCCGTCCCTGTAGGTCTCCTGCACAAAATACAACAAAAATGGTGTCAGCTGTCGAACTGTTGAGTGAGCGAAATTATTCCGCTGCGAGTGACAGCCCTATCATGGCAAACAACATCGTAATCGACAGTGAAAGTAAAATCGTTGAACCGGTATTCGCACAGGAACAATACCAGACCGACAAACATGAAATTATAAATACGACATCTAATGCAAAGACTCTAGTGATAGAGCCAATTTTCAATCATGTTACCGAAAAATCTAAAAAACTTATGTTTTTGGCGTCGCTTGCGTCTCAACAAACGTTAGTTAAACGGAAAGAAATAGATAAATCTCCTTAGTTTATCATTGAAAACAACCACGACAGCCCCGGAAGGATAGTAAAACGTGAAGCAATCTCAAAACCTAATAAAAGTATTAATAATGCAAACCCTTCCCACACTAGAAGCATATTGGGTCACACACGTAACACACACAAAAAAAATCAATGGGTTGGTTGACCACGTTAAACTTTCTATCAGCTTTTTTGACGTTACTGGGGCCAGTTTCTTCTAATATGTTTAAATTATTATCCAGATTTTTCTCTGTATTACTCTCATTGTCACATTCATTTGTGTTATCAGGATATTCTGATTCTTCTGTCAAGATTATATTTTCTACACTTCTTCCAGGAATAACATTTTTTTTTTTGTAGGATGTTTTAAAACTTCCTGTGTTCCTCATTGCATAGAAAGAACCGTTTGATCAATTACTTCTTTGAAGTTTTAATTTCTAGCTTCTGGATTTGTGCTTGGCAATCTATCTAAAACCTTATTTCTATTTACCGAACTTATGCCGCACTTTTCAAAACCTAGCTGTATTTTTTTTACTGACGTTTGATTCTATTTCTTTCATAAGTTTTTTAAGAAGCGATGGAAATATGTTTTTGGGTATAGTAGCTTGCATTCTCCCGTCGGTCTTTTTCCAATTATAAAGTATGTGCTGCCAAGCACTTTTCAACGGCCTGAAGAAAGCTACGTCTAATGGTTGAGTAAGGTGCTTAGAGTTGGCAGGTAAAAAATGAACCTAATATTACGTGTTTCACATTCCTTTATTATATCTATTGAAAGGTGAGAGGCGAGATTATCGCCTACAAGAATTTTTGTGCCAGTTTTAAAAATCGAATACAATAGTCCTCCCTAGTCTTCAAATGTTAATCCATCAAATCAACTAGATCTGGTACTATTATAAAGAGAACCTTATGGCCCATTTTGTTTCCACGTTGTGCCTTATTTACCTCATATGGCAGCAAGGACATCAACCAAGTTAGTTTCGTCATAGTTGACGATGTTATCTCAAGGAATTCTTTGTAGTGGTACTTCTAGTTCATCGAAATATGCCTTTATCATCTCTGGCGAGACTGCTGCTCTTGAACGTTTTATATTTTGGCTTAATCTACCGGTAATTGTAAGTTTATGTCGTTTCCAAAAAAATTTTGTGTAGGTAGGGCCATTTTTTTTTTTTTTTTTCGGGTAGAGGGCCGAACCTCCTACGAGGTCCCCGCGCAAAAGGGGCGCGCGGGGTATGTGAGACTCAACGGTCTGCATGGTGTTGTGAGCAGACCGCGGGCCCAAGGATTTTAGGACCCACCCACTAAACGACTCCCCTGCACTCTTACACCCGACGTCCGATCCCCTCCGAGGTCAGAACCAGGATGAGGTAGGGGGGCTACCGCGGTCAACACTACAACCAGACGGCGCGGCTCACCCCAAGGACGCCCAGCCGACGGAGCCTTCGAGGCGAATCGAAGGCTCTGAAACGTCGGCCGTCTCGGTACGGCAGCCCGTCGGGCCGCCCAGACGGTGCCGCTGGTGTCCCGGAATACCCCGCTGGACCAGAACCAGCCTGCCGGGTCGGGACGCGATACACCGTCGACCGGTCGCTCTAATCACTCCACGGCATCGCGCTAGAGTGCTGGTAGCGCGCCGCGCGGCCTCACCCCCTCAGGTCGCCCCTTGACCTTCACCGGGGGGAGGCCGCCACCTACAGGGGCCGGGACGTACGGGCGTATTCCCGCCTCCGGCCCCCGGCTCGACGGCGACGGATCGGTGCGGAAAGGGAAGAGCTCTCCAAGTGTAGGCAGGGCCAGGCGTAACATTTTTTAATCTTTTTTATCACTACTCCTACATTGTCTATGTATCCCTTTATTAATAATCTAAAGTCTATTGTTTCAAGGAGATATCCCCATTCAGAACACACCTTTGTATATTGTATTAGGTATTCCCATACATCCGGAGCTAATGCTGCTTGGCCACCTTGCTTTTTCATGACATAAGTATTGTGTCTATGAAGGACTGATTTAGAGATTTTATATTTTTATGCAATATCTATTAACGATTAATTAGTTCTCTCCAATAGAGCAAATGGCGTGCTCTTTCAAGCAGCTCTGAATTCCAAGCTGACCTTGGTCTATGTTTTTTAGCATCTAAGCTACTTGTGTTTTGGGCACTGCAATTTTGTGACCTCTGACATATTATTTTTGAATCTTTTTATCACTACTCCTAAGTTGTCTAAGTATCCCTTTATTAATAATATAAAGTCTATTGTTTCAAGGGGATATCCCCATTCAGAACACACATATTTTGTATATTGTATTAGGTATTCTCCTACATCCGTAGCTAATGCTGCATGGCCACCTTGCTTTTTCATGATATAAGTATTGTGTCTATGAAGGAATAATTTGGAGATTTTATATTTTTGTGCAATATCTATTAACGATTGATTATTCCTATCCAATAGAGCAATTGGCGTGCTCTTTTCAAGCAGCTCTGAATTCCAAGCTGACCTTGGTTTATGTTTTTTAGCATCTGGGGTACTTGTATTTTGGGCACTATAATTTTGTGACCTCTGAAAATTAGACCTTTGAAGTAATTGAATGAATGAATGAAATTGAATAGAAACAAATCTTTTGGTTTTATTCCTAATACTCGTTAGTTTTGAAGTGTCATAATCACGGCTTAAAAAGTCTGCTAATGGTATTTATATGATTTTGTTAAAAGTAATTTTTGGTGAATATGGTGTTAGGTTGAGCATTATACGTTGAAGTCTAGCTTGGGCTGACTGTATTTTTTTTCTGAATATTGTCTCGAGCGGCTTGTGATTTGATTCGATAATAAGTATTTGCTATAGACCTACTCATGGAACTTTTTGCACCCAAATAGTATATAGCAAATACCTCCTTCATAATGTGAGCATAATTTTGTTCAGATTTAGTCAATGTTCTGGCTCCATAAGCTGCCTTTCCTGAAGGAATGCTGCACCAAGATTCTTTAAACTTGCATCCACTCTTAGTGTGACTCGTTTGTTTACATCATATAATTTTAACACTGATGGATTCTGTAAAAAAATTTTAATTTTATTGAGTGCTTCATCTTAATAGAATTCCCAGTTGAAACTTGTGACTTAAAAGATGCATTTACTTTGATTAAGTTTGAAACCAGAAAATTTCAATGTCTCTTATTATTTCTTTGACCGTTTTCTGTGGCTCTTCCTCCTCTTTGGCATGAATAAAGATATCCTCGATTGATACTCTTACATTTTTGAATGTGCTAAGAAGATTAGCCAAGATTCCTTGAAAACTTTCAGGTGCTGACGATACTCCAAACGAGTCTTTTGAATGATTATCTCTTCCATTCAGATGTAGAAAAGGTATATAAAAGGCAGTATCTTTTGTGTTATTTTTGATAATTTAACTTGCCAAAATCCTTTAGTGCCGTGCTGATCCTTTGACGTCAGCTGCTATCTCTTCTATTGTTGAAAGTGGGAAATGTATTCTTAAAATATTTTTGTTCACATCTGATGGGTCTATGCATATTCTCAATATTCATTTTTGTCTGATCACCACCATTGGACTCACTGCTGTTGTCGGTTCTGTTTCAGGTTTGATGACATCCAGTTTTACCATTCTATCTAATTCTTGTTTTACTTCATTTCTTATGGCGTGTGGAACATTTCTTATCGGTTTAATTTCAAATTTAGGGTTTTCTATGAGGTCAATATCATACTCAAATTTTTTGTACCAACGTACCCTTTTAAATATGTCATCATTGGTTGAACTTTCTTTCAATGTTTCAACCCGTGCGACTAATCCCAACTTCTCACAACTGTTTAGTCTTAAGACTGGTGTGACTCTTTCAGCTACAACTTTAAATAGTATTTTAACAGTTTTCCCTTTTATTTTGTATTGTAACTTCACTTCTCCAAGTAGGTACTAACATTCTGTTATTTGAGAAACTTGTTAAATTTTTAGTGCAACTTGGTTGTGTACAAACTTGAGTTTTCTGTACTATGAATTTTGGAAGGACGTTGCACTCTGCACCATTATTAAGCTTTGCCGTAAATTTGGTGTTACCAGTTTGGACACTTTCTGCCAATCTTTGGAGTTGCCAACACTTAATTATCCAATAAAGAGTAGTATTTTCTTCTAAAGTATTTATTTTATTTTTTCGTTTCGTTCAAATATTTATTTACAATAACCCTAAAATCAAACATACTTATTGGTATTCCAATATCATTCACGACTAACAGATGAGACTTAAAACTTTCTTCCGCAGATTTCGACAGTGCAATTGGTCTACCAACACCCTTGGTATGCTTTTGCTTTAATTTATAAAATAAAGTTACGAGCGGTATATTAAACCTTTCTGAAGCTCTCATCCTAGTTGAGGCTCCCGATCGGATTTTATCTAGGGCTTCCTCTAAAATAGCTGTGGTATAATTTGATTTTACGGCATATTTACGCACACCGGGCTTAATCACTTGCTTTTCGTGGCATTTTATCAACCTGTAACAGTAGAAGAAAAGTATAATAAATTACAACTCAATATGACAAAGTTAACCTTAAAAATAAAATTGGCATTGGATAACATTGAATCGTTCAAAGTTACACCAACTTAAAATAAATTTACAATATTCTTTTCAATATATAATCAATTTTGGTCAAAAAATATTTTAAAATCACAAAATTATAAGAAAAAAGGCAAGTTGAATAAATATTTCACCTCTAGAAACAAAAAAAAAAACAGTGTTTTACATACATTTTCTAATTTCATTCAGATTTCTGTTTTTTCTTGTTGATCACCACGAAGAGAAAAGGCGCTAAAGTTTTGAAAACTTATTGACAACTGACAATTTGAAATTTTGAATATCTCAAGTTCCGTTTCATATAATTAAATAAGTAACCAAACAAAAAATTCTTGAAAAAAATATGTATATACATATATAAATCTTGCAAACAGGTTTTATGTAAAGTTATACGGAAATTAAAAGTTACCCAACTTGACTGTACTTCTGGTGTGTATTTAATTAAATCATGAATGAATTCGTGATTGTATTTATTGATTGGTTGGGATAAATGTAGATAATTAATATAATAATACCTTTAATAATACTGAAATTGTAAATATTTAATTTAGTTTGACATGTTCATATTTTTCCCACTTTAGAAAGCTGAACTGATTCCAGTTGTTGTGTACTGACTACTTCGAAAAGCGGTATGACATGAGAATCCTCTCATCGTGGCCACCGGAAATTACATAACTGATCCTGCGGACCAAATCGAAAACAGTCGACGTCGCCCAAAACACGTTATGTCGGATCCTCCCGATCCACTCACGGCGTTTTTAGGTACCCCAAGCACCGGTCATCGTTCTCGTCGAATCCGTCGCTTGCGACGAAGTGCTCGGCGAGTAAATTAACCCACAGACACACCCCATTGAGTTTCTCGTCGGATCTTCTCAGTGGATCGCGTTTCCGATCCGGTGGTAGATTCTGCGAAGTACGGCTCTTGCTAGGGTTCGTGTTAGCAATATCGTTAGCCCCTAACTAGTAAGTGAGGTGAGCTCACCTACTAGTTAATGTTACGCTGATATGGTCTCTCTAGACCATCAGCTTAGATAGGAAAAAAAAGTGTATTGAGTTCCATTTGTGGAGTAACGACATGGGCCCCGTCATTCGAATTATGTGGCCATCTACAATGTTTTCATCATTCATTCACGTCTCGGAGAAAAAGAAAATTCGACGATGAAGGTTTTTTGTCAAGCTGAAGATCTGCGTGAGCTCTTGAACATTGGCAGTTAAATGTCTACATTGACATTATTTCTTTGTGTTTATAAAATCATATAATAGTTTCTCAACAGTTGTTAGGCGATTCAAGCTCAACCGTTGAAACTCAGCTCGCAATTCAATTTTTTTGTTTTCTTTTTATTGATTAGATGGGTGGATGGGCTTACGGCCCACCTGCAGTGGTTTCCGGAGCCCATAGACATCTACAAACGTAAAGGATGCCATCCCCCTCGAGACATGAGATTGAGTTGTAAGGTCTCACTTATAACAGTATAATTTTGGATACTGTTGCCCTTCGTCCGATAAAATTTTCTATCAATATCTTTTTGAAACAATATCTATAAGCCCTTGACGACGAAAGAAAGATCTTCCACCGAGCGGGTGATATTGCTCGGTCGTTGCAGAACTTAAATGGTTATTGAAATAATCTTTAAGTAAAATAGATGTTGGCTAGTTTCGCCTATAAATAACTATTATAAATATTTACTACCTCAATCACGTTTTCCCCCGATCACGAACACAAATCACACCACGTTCGGCAATATTCGTTTAACTTCGTACCGCTCGGCCGCAAGCTATCGCGGCACGCAGCGCGAACATCGGTTCGATCGAAATAGACAATCATCATTTTGTCTCTTTCGCGCACACGAATGAGATGCATTTGACCTTTGACTTTAGCCCTTAAAACTCTTCAGATAAGATTTAAAAAATTAAATTATGGGTGCAAATTGACGTCGAATTTTGTGGCCTTGAACCGGTTATTCACGACTCACATGTTTAGCATTAAAGTGTATTAAAGACGCGACGTTAAGCTTTAAGACTTTTAAGTTTAATTGCCAATTGAATAGTTAAAAATATAAAGTGTATAGTTGTTTAATATAGATTAAGTTTAGATTTCATAGTGTTTTCAAATAGTTTTGTTTAATTTAGGTTTAGTAGATATAAATAAATCACAATGTAGCAATGCTAGTTTACTCTGGGACTTTTTTAAAAAGGATCCTTGACGAAAAAGGCGAGGTGTACACTGTTTGGTGATTTATACAGTTACAAAACAACAACGGGCAATTTGAAGAGTCATTTACGCAAGCGACATTTGGACGCTTATAAAAGGGTGACTTCAACTCAAATTTCAACGTTGAGGGAGCTACGACAGTCATCAGCTTTATCACCGCCAACGCCTGCATTGATACAACCTTCAGCCAAGCCAAGCAGTTCGCAAAACAAAATTGTAGAGCTACCCATCAATGCCACAGGGCCGTCGGTAGTCCCTTAATCTGGTCTACCTATATTGGTACCGCGAGCTGCGTCTCAACAACAAAGAATAGAAAGGTATGGTGCAGCACGAAAAATAACAGCTGTTAAGAAAAAGAAAAAAAAATATTGACCGCGACTTATTAAAATTTATTCTATGACGGATACCCAACATTATCATTGTTGGAAGAGCAAGCGTTCAAAAAGTTTGCAAGTTGGATACCGGGGTACTCATTACCTAGCCGTAAAATAATTTCTAACATAATGATTCCGGCTCTATACGAGAACTCCAAAGAAAATTACAAGAAGAACTAAATAACCTTGGATCGCTTAATTATTTATAAGTGTTCCTAACCACTGACTTGTGACACCACGGACCTCACGCGCAAATGAGAGTTACATAGCGGTAACTGGGCACTTTATAACAGAGCAATATGAATTAAAGTCATTGATATTCAATTTTTGAAGATACCCATAGTAGCGCAAATATTGAATCAAAATTACTTGCAATTGTTAATGAATGGGACCTTTATCATAAAATTAATTTCGTCGTTTCTGATAATGCCGCTAACATACAGAAAGCTATATCGGAAATCGGCCGGAAGCATTATGGTTGTTATGGGCACACATTGAACCTTATTGTACAGGATGCTCTCAATGTCTCCTGTAATTTGGAGAAACTAAAAAAAAATGTCAGACATTTTAAAACTAGCACCAGTGCCCTAGAAATGCTTTTGAAGGCGCAAACATTGGAAAATCCCAGTGGTATTCCTAAAAGGAAAGAAAGTGCTTACGCGGTGGAATTCTACCTACCATATGATAGACAGATTTGTTGAACTTCAACAATTTATAAGAGCGACTGTTGCAGTTCTGAATAAAAATCTCCCGCCAATAACAGTAGAGGAATGGCAGCTGTTTGAAGACCTAAAAAAATTCTCAAGCCCTTTGATGACGCCACAAGGACCATGAGCGGGGAAAGTATGTAACCGGCAGCGCTGTCATAGTTATGACAAGGTGCCTTTTAACAGCTTGTAATAAATTATTCGACGAACCGTTTTGTCCAGCTGCTCTTATGGGCATTAAAGATTTGAAGGAAGAATTGGAAACTCGGTTTGCAGCAGTGGAAAAAATCCTCGCTACAAATTAACGGTTTTTAGCGACCAAAACGATGTACAATCTACGAAAAAAGAGAGTTCAAGAAATGTTTATAGATTTGTTTGTGAAAGAGGAAATCAAGAAACAGTAGCATCATCATCAAACCAGCTATCACGTATTGATAACGACCCTTTCTCCTCTTGGAATATTTTAAATGAAATTGTTGGCTCACGACATTCAGTTTGAATTTCACTGTCAACAGCAATAAAAGAAGTGTGAAAGTGACGAAATGTTGCCGGTCTTCAATAGCGAAGAAAAATTTAATTGCCCCCTTGAGTGGTGGAGGCATCGATATATTACCACTAGATAACGCATCACATACAAAAACCAAACACAAAAATGGCATCGACTAACTGATCTGACTACACCATCAAGTGGAGAAAAACGATGTATAATATAATAATTGTAACCTAAACTATGCCTTTTCCCCAAGCAATAAAGTGCAGTTTAGATTATTTTAACATTCACTTACGACCTTACGCCATGAATGACAGAAAAAGATAGTCTTTTACAATAACTTTTATTCCAAATTTAACCTTATCTCCTTAAAAATAAATCAAAAATTTACACGCATAGCATTTTACTTACGCCCTTTTAAACTTACGATATTAAGACTACTGCTCCGAACAGAGTATTACGGAGTCGCACTTTATACTTTTTTTGTAAGAATATTTTGAGTAATTTATTTTTTATTATGTTTTTTTAATTCATATTCATTCAATTTTTTCAATTTAATTCCTTATGATTAACAACAAATATTGTATAACTATAGATAATTATACCTGAGTTAGCTATATTGTACCTTGCACATCGGTGGGGAAAAGGGATAAGAGCTTTTTAAATCACAACAACATAATCCTCATCAAATTGTTTTATTTATTAAATACATGTCAGATTCGGTAAAATGGTCTGCACAAACCACACTGGAGCAATTAGGTTTGAAATAATTGTCGCTTCTTTTTTCTTTTATTACTCTGTTATTAAATCTGTAAAAATGTAAAAACAAATTCCAGTTTACAGATTTCACTTCGCCGTCCGTTGTACAGATGTCTGTTGCATTCGTATCTGATTTAGCGATACACGGGGTGTTCGAATCCCAGGCAGGTACCAATTTTTCTAATGAAATACGTACTTAACAAATGTTCACAATTGACTTCCACGGTGAACGAATAACATCGTGTAATAAAAATCAAACCCGTAAAATAATTTGCGTAATTACTGGTGGTAGGACCTCTTGTGAGTCCGCACGAGTAGGTACCACCACCCCACCTATTTCTGCCGTGAAGCAGTAATGCGTTTCGGTTTGAAGGGTGGGGCAGCTATTGTAACTATACTTGAAACCTTAGAAGTTATATCTCAAGGTGGGTGGCGCATTTACGTTGTAGATGTCTATGGACTCCAGTAACATCTTTATTGACGAGAGTACTTAGTCTTAGTTAAATAAACCAGAGACGCAACTTCTTCTGTTGAAAGGGGAATGCCCATTTCAGGCCCAAAGCGGACAATAGATTAGAGAAAAAATACTTAGTGCATTAATTTTGTCATAAATAAATATGCATTTACTTTCTTCCAAATAAGCGCCACTACAGTTTACAATAAGTAGTTTAAAAAAAGTAACTCTATTGAAAAAAACAAGATTTTTATTTTTGCGGGAAAAATATTGCCAGCATCAAAACCTTTTACGTATTAAGTAAACATTTTAAGTATATAAATAAAACATATAAATAAATCATTTTAACTATTATCATTAATCAATCGATTTTAATCGATTATAAGCACATAAAATAACATCAAAGACGTACCCATTGGACTTTAACTTGTTACTATACTTGAGAACTTAGAATATATATAACTTATATCTCAAGGTGGGTGGCGCATTTACGTTGTAGATGTCTGTGGGCTCCAGTAACCACTTAACACCAGGGTGGCTGTGAGATCGTCTACCCATCTAAGCAATAAAAAAAAACTTAACTAGTATTGTTATTTAAATATGTACAACTATAACAAAAACATAAAAAATTATGTGTATGTGTATCGTAAAAAAAACATTAAGAAATAAATCAATTATCGGTTATTTAAAAAAATGATCGTTAAATGAATTTCATCTAATTATTTTTCTTTATACTGACAACACTGATTTTAATTTGACTGACTGGACTTTTTGGCGGGAACGCGAGGAGTGAAGTTGTGTGATTTGTTTTATTTTGTCTATTTCATGGAGTTAATAAGTTTGTAGCTTATTAACTCCATGGTCTATTTAGTGTTTCTTCGGGATTGAATGTGTAATAATGGTGGTTTATTAACTGTTTAATATCTGTAAAAGTGCACAAACGTGGGAAAATGAAACAAAGCCGCTGGACGTAACTTCTCGGGATCCTCCAAAAAGTCCACTGAAAAAATCTTAGTAAATGACCACCATTTTATTGAGATTATATTTCATCCAACTTCATTTCATTTAATTTCATCCCAGTTGATTAATGTATCAAATTAATCATCTTAATTTCATTTCACTCCATATTATCATTTTTCATACAAATATGAATATAAATTAAAATAAGACATGACTTAAAGGTCTCAGTTACCAGGTCATAAAATCTAAAAAAAAAAAAAATTGACTGACTGACACTTCGCTTACTGCTGATAATAATCTGTTATTAAATAACAAAAAAACAAAATGTATAAAATTTACCACACCTATTATTAGACAAGTAGACACCAATATTACTGTAAGCGGAGAGACACTGGACATAGATTATACACTTAATACATTTAGGACAAGCAGTCGCAAATGAAATTTGATCGCGATTCGCGTTGCTTTGCCCCTTGGTTGCTGGTGAATAGCTGTACGTGTAAAATTGGTGTCTATAAATATGAATAAACAAAGTGCATTTATTATTGAAGAAAGTGATGAAAAAATAATGAAAGAAAATGAGTGAGTACTCTATATACATACATTTTATTATTACTAGTGGTTCCCTGGTAGTCGATATTCGACAATAGTTAATTAAAAATAAAAGTTTGTACACTATTATGATTCTATTATCTAAGACTATTATATTTCTATAATCACAGATTTCACCAAGACTACACTATAGATAAATAACAATAAACAATAATAACCTATTCTACATTTGACTATAGCAATAACATAAGTTTGACAATAAACAAAGAGTATTTAAGTGTGTGTGTGTCAAATATATGGTAGGCGTGTAATATTTTTTTAATGATTAAATGTAGGTATTATTAATGCTTAATTTTAAAAAAAAAATTAGCATTCTGCACTCCTTCTCTATGTTCTCTTTAAGTGTGGGAAATTTCATACTCCTCCGTCCGCGCGATTTTCGTAAAAAGGGGTACAAAGTGTTTGGTTCACGTATTAATATATAGATAACAAATGCAGTTAATTTTTTTTTAATTTATGCTTATTACTGCTATAAAAAGAACCAAATTTTTTTATATTAAAATGAGCGATCTTAAAAGTAGCCCTCTTTTATACACACAAACACACATACATATAATTTCAATTCTCAATAATATGCACAGTAGATTTGGGGGAATCGGGATGCTTTCCAATTCAAACATGAATTTTTAGCAGTTTTTCTTAGAGCAATACCAATAAAATTTAGATTAAAATGGTTGCGGAGGCTTACATTTTCATATATGATGCATTATTATACATAGTTCATTGAAAAATACATACAAAAACTTAAAAAATTAGCTTGACCTAATCCACCTTAGCTTTTAGGGTGAACCGGGTCACATATGGGGACCTATTTACCTAAAGGTAAGTAACTTTTCAATATCTTTAATCAGTTACAAAACTCTGATGACTAAATTAAACCATTTAATATTCTTAAACACCAAATAAAAGTTCTTTTCAATTCAACAGATTTAAATCTCACAAAAGCATTGTGACATCCCAGGTTTGCCCCTAATCTACCCCTACTCCCTATTCCCTATTCCAATCTATGGTATGAATATATATATATGTTGGAGTATTTCCACTTTCGGGTAGCGACATGGTAAACGGGCGGTCTTCGTAAGTCAATAAAACCAGAAATGAACTCAGAGCGTATATTACGCAGGAGCGCTCCGTCCGACACGGCGACTCGCTCGCTTCTGAGCTCGAGAGTTTTTTTTTTGTTTTTTTTTTCCTACCTAAGCTGATAGCCTTAGGGGCTATTTCAGCGTAATCCTAACGTTTGTAGGTGAGCTTACGGGGCTCAAACCTGATGACGTTGCTAACACGAACCCTAGCAAGAGCCGCGCTTCGCAGAATCTACTACCGGATCGGAAACGCGACCCACTGAGAAGATCCGACGAGAAACTCAGTGGGCTGTGTCTGAGAGTTAATTTACTCGTCAAGCCCTTCGTCGCAAGCGATGGGTTCGACGAGAACGGTGACCGGTGCTTGAAGTACCTAAAAGCACCGTTAGTGGATCGGGAGGATCCGAGATGACGTGTTTTGGGCGACGTCGACTGCTTTCCGTTCTGTCCGCAGGATCGGGAATGTAGTTACCGGCGGCCACGATGAGAGGGTTCTCGTGTCGTGCCGCTTTATCGAAGTGGCGCATCGACGCCGACTGAAGATACTTACTGATGGACTCTAAGTCCAGGTCGTCATGGAGGTCGACGTTCCTGACGAACCACGGGGCTCCGACGGCTATCCTGCAAAAACGGGATTGAATAATTTGGAAGGATTTTAAGTGAGTGCGGGCCGCGTGAGCGAACACTACACTTGCATAGGTCATGATGGGAGCTCGAGAGACAACAACGGAGCGTTTTTATAGCAAAGTATCGTGGTGGGACGATGTTGTTTACGATTCTTATCTTGCACGTGTTGTTTTCGATGAATGCTTGCACCTGTTGTTTGTCGTTCCATCTTTATTAGTCATGAACTAATGGTTTATAAAAACACGTGCCGACACGGCCATCCTGCTCATGACGCGTCCCTGCGTCAAAATCATGTACTTCACATATAATAAGCCTTGAAGCTGAAATAACATCTCAAGGCTATCAGCAGTGTTAGGAAAAAAAATTTTTTTTTTCGATCATCTGGACATGTCCGTCGCCGACTAACGAGGTATTACGACATTTGATGATGTATATTAGTTTATTAAATACAATCCTACGTAAGTATATTAATGAATATTATTCTTAAAATCACTTAAATATCGGAATTAGAAAAAGCCCTATGGTTCAATTCTGACATTAGACCAAATCCGAGCAACTTTCACTCAGTTCTGAATCAATACCGAGCATGGTAACGTTATTTGGTTGTTATATGATCTGATAATTTTAAGACTCAAGTGTTTTGTTAAAGTCAAATCATAGATGAAAAATATCTCTAAAATCTTAGGTGGTAAAAGAGCATGACATATTATTTAAGCTAAAATGTATTTCAATTATTCGCGCACGTATTAATGCATATAGGGTACGCCAATGTGACCTAAAAATAATGTGTGCCTTATTTTTACATGTTAATTTCCATTTAATATACTTAATTATGCAAAGATCAGAACAGTCGCGTATATTGTTGGCAAGTACTCTTGTCTCCGATCCAAGTAATACCGTCGGCTTTATGGTTTCTATTTATTTATTAAATATACACTCGCGAGCAAAAGTTTGGAATCACTTACTTGAAATTGGTTCCGCGAGATCTTGTATACTAAATATTTTTTTGATGATCATAAAAATGAGATCATTTTAAAGGTTGAACTCTTAACTTTAAACTGATACCAAATTCATTAAAATCAAGTCAGTATTTGAGAAGTTATCTTGGATTACGTGAAGGAATAAAGAAAAAGACGTATTTCAATTGTTTGATTCGTCGCGAGTTGCGGCCTATTGACCCCTATAAAAGCACCTGTTATCGGATTTTCTTTGTCAGTCGACTACCACACGTTGACCGGTACATATCTCCGCTACTTTTGACCCTTTACCTTGTACGACAATTGAGACAACACCTACAGAAGTAGCACAAATCGTAGCCCTATTGCAAGAAGGGCTCAGCCAGCGGGTTGTCGCTCGTCGGCTCCAAATAAGCCAGTCCTGTGTTTCAAAAGCTTGCAAGCGCTTTCAGGAGAC
Organism: Bombyx mori; assembly: GCF_030269925.1. Taxonomy (NCBI): domain Eukaryota; kingdom Metazoa; phylum Arthropoda; class Insecta; order Lepidoptera; family Bombycidae; genus Bombyx; species Bombyx mori. Next base: position 6,399,152 of record NC_085126.1, read on the forward strand.
TGCTAGCTTTATCCCGAGACCAAGATCTGGACGGCGCCGGTGCACATCGGAGAGGAATGACCGTTTTATCGTGTCAACCTCTCTCCGAAATCGGCATTAACCTGGTGTCGACGTTCAACAGGAGCTCCGAGATTTTCGTAGGGTAGCAGCCAGCAAGTGGACAGTTCGTCGACGACTCAAGCAAGCGAATCTGACTCCAAAAAGGCCTGTCACAGGCCCGAAACTCACGGTAGCTCACCTACAAGCACGCCTTCAATTTGCTCGTACCCATCTTAATTGAGAGGTTGAGCAATGGAGGCAAATCCTGTTCTCCGACGAGAACAGGATGTGTTTGCACGGTAGCGACCGAAGAAGTTGGGTCTATAGGCGGCCTGGGGAGTAATTTGCGCAGTGCTGTTTCGCTGAAACAGTGGCTTATGGGGACGGCTCTTGTATGGTGTGGGCCGGCATTTCTTTCGACGGTTAAACCGAGCTTGTTTTCGTGCCTGGCGGGGGACGAGGAGGCGGTATAACTTCGGACCGGTACATTTCCAATATTCTGCTGGAACATGTCGTTTCCTATGCGGGATATACCGGTGATGACATCCTCCTTATGCACGATAACGCTCGTTGTCACACTGCCCGTGTAACAACTGAATACCTCGAAGAAGTCGATATCGCCACATTGGACTGGCCTGCGCTCAACCCTGACTTGAATTCTATTGAGCACGTGTGGGATGAACTGAAGAGAAGGGTTCGTTCCAGAACTTCTGCTCCTTCATGCCTGAATGAGCTGAAATCGGCGTTGATTGAGAAGTGGGAAGGTATCCCACAAGAATCAATTCAAAAGCTGATCAGGTCTATGAAGAATCGTCTTCGAGGAGTTATTAGGGCAAGGGAAGGAAACACAAAGTACTGATATTTAATTTTAAGGCTAAATAAAAATTTTATTTACTAATTTTTGTTGATTTATTCATTCAATATTGTTCCATATTTCCTTGTTTTCCTACCTCCTTCACTTAATCCGGAATAGCTCCTTAACTACTGGCTTTATTTGAATGAATTTGGTATCAATTTAAAGTTGACAGTTGAACCTTTAAAATTATGTGATTTTTTACAATAATTAAAAATGTATTCAGTAAGCAAGATCGCGCGGAACCAATTTCAAGTAAGTGATTCCAAACTTATGCTCGCGTGTATATTTTGTACACACAGCTGTTAGAAGAAACACGACGACAATTAAGAAACAGAATACAAGGGCTCTACTTATTTCATGTTGAAATCTCTTCCAGTAGGCCCTTCTAGTGCTAGTTGTTCAGTGTTGACGTCCTTAAATGTTAACAGGACTAGATTTTGGAACGGCCTAGATCTAGAAGGACTTAGGTCTTAACCGATTCTAGAAAAGAACGATATTATTACGGACGCCAGCGAAATATGTTTATTTGTCAATGAACTGGGACGATTTTTTTACCGAATAAAAATAAAAACGAATTTTGCGTTAAAAATTTTGGACTAGACTCGATGTACTTTTAGAGGTACTTTTTTTTGTATATAGGTAATACACATTAATGCCGCGCAGAGAAAGTTTATATGATATTATATGTGTAGAAATGTACATTGCGTGATATTGGTTAATCAAACTCCTAATATCGTACTTTTTTTTCAAATTTTTTTAATTAATATTTTTTTTAGTGTGTAATTACACTAGTTATACCTAATTATTTATACCTAGCTATTTTCGTTTTATAGAGAAGAAAAACTTAAAGAGCTAAAAAGAAAAAGAAATCGTGAACGTCAAAGGGCATATTATCACCGTCAGAAAGATTTGAAGAAAAATGAAAATAAAATAAAAAAAGAACGAAAAAAAAAAGAAAGACCACCAAAATCAAATGCTGAACGTCAAAGGGAATTTCGTCAACGTAAAGCAGAAAAATCCTACGTGGATATGTAATTTGATTTAATAATATTTAAAAACAAATTGTAGTATATGCCTCAATATTATTTAACTTTACGATTTCCTCATTTTTTTCACAGGAAAAAACGAAAATTGTGCAGTAATGAAGAGAATGTCGTGCAATGTAGGGCTGTTGAAAATACAGAAAACGTAACGATACAGGAAAATCAATTTCACAGCCAACAACTTCATATCTATGAACAGTGTAATGAATGCATTACTCCCGAAGTTATTCTACATAGGAACACAGGAATTCCTGGCGATGGCGATTGCCTATTCCACTCGCTCATAAGTGTTTTGCAACTTCAAATTGAGAGTTGTGAATTGAGAAATCAGTTACGCGATTCACCCTATTTAAACTCCTGCCACAATCCGCAAGAAGCATATAAGATTCTATCAAGCACTAATGATTACGGAGATTTGGATTGTTTGTACTTATTTTCAAAAATGTACAATCAAAATGTTTGTGTACATTATTGTTTTTACAACATAACTACAAAGAATGAAGACACTATCTTTTGGCATTTTAAAGCGAATGATACACAAAACTGGATTCATCTTCATCTTCGTGAACAACATTTCACACCTTTTTATGAAGTATCAGATTTATTGAAGCCAATAAAAGACGCTACCCAAAATGAAGCCCATGTTGATGCCAATATTCAACTATTGCGTGATAATTATGATGAAGATGCTACCGAAGACAACCATAACAATCATGAAAATGAAATTGAGATTGATAGAGAAGATCGAATTGGTGAAAATATTATGGATTTTATTGTTGATGGTACTACTCCAGTTTACACAAATTATCGTAAACACAGCACAAGTCATATTGATTTTTATAAAGACTTTACCGGTAATTCATTTGGTCATTCTTGCATTATTTGCGACAGACTATGGTGGAAAAGAGACTTGAAAATGTCGACCAGTAAACATGAGAGTATTTTGAAAACAATCCTGCAGGTAATCTTAATTATTTAGTTTTTTTTTAATCATTAACTTTATATTTTTCTCTCTATATCTAGATAATACGAATTTGATTTTTTAGAATTACACACCTGGTGAAATTGTTCAAGTCTGCTATACGTGTTATACATCTTTGGAAAAAGAAAAAATTCCTCTCATGTCAACCTACAATGGTTTTGCATATCCGAAAATTCCATCACATTTACCAACGTTAAACCTTATCGAGCAACGATTGATTTCACCGAGAATACCGTTCATGCAAATTCGTAGGCTGAGACACGTTAATGATCAGTACGGTATTTACGCCCAGATAATTAATGTTCCTATCGAAGTCGATACAATGGTGAAACAATTGCCAAGAAACATTCAAGACGACCATTGCTTTTATGTGCATTTGAAAAAGAAGTTGATTCACAAAACTTGTCATGTCCACGGGCTTGTGAATAATAGTCATATTGAAGAGTGGTTGTCGTATTTAGTATCTACGCCTCTTTATATTTATCATGACATTAAAATCGATGAATCCTTTTTTACCGACAATGGATGTACTTCGCAATTGAATATGGACGAAATAAGTGAACACGTGCCAATTGAAGACAATTTAGTTGCGCAGCAACAAACTCTTTTGTGGAATGATGATTATTTTTTGAGTCTAGCACCCGGTGAATATAACGGTATTTCAATGGATGAACATGCGGAAGAATTATCTTTTCCGACAATCTATGGCGGTCAATTTCGAACATACAGAGATGGTGTTACTGTTACTCCATTCATGCAAGCTACCAGCGAACTCCGGCGTACTGATAGGCGCGCTACTGACCCACAACACCTCTTATACATCGCTGCTAAAATCATGAGGTTGCGAGTTAGTGGATGTGTCAACGTTGCGTTTAAGCATGTCGGACAAGGTACTTCAATTACGAAAGAGACCATTGAATCCGAAGAATATATAAATAATTGTTTAGAAACAAATCTCGCATTCCTTCGCTGCATACCAAATTCCGCTTGGTTTTGGTCAGATCGCAAAAAAGATCTTTTTGCAATGATCAGGCAATTAGGCCCACCAACTGCTTTTATGGGTCTAAGCGCCAATGAAACCGGCTGGGAAAATTTGTTGAAATTATTGTACAAATTGAAAAACGAGGGGGCGGAAATTTCAGATAAGTTTTTAGCAGAAATGAGTTATATGTATAAAGCTCAACTTGTGAATGAAGATGCCGTAACTTGTGCTATTTATTTTAATAAAAAGGTAAATTGTCTATTAAAAGTTTTGCAATCAAAGAAAAGAAGTCCATTCGGAAAACATAGAGTAGTACATTATTTCAAAAGAATAGAATTTCAACATCTTGGTAGCCCACATGCACATATTCTTCTTTGGTTGGAAAATGTTCCTGAAGATTTATTAAGCAATGATCCTGAAGTAATTAAATTAATTGACGAATTGGTTTCTGTGTCAGCGTCAGAGGCGTCTGGAAATATAAAACTAGTAACACACAAACACACATCCACGTGTTATAAAAAAATGAATCCCAATAAAAAGCAAGAATGTAGATTTGGTGCACCATTTATGCCAACAAAAAAAACTATTTATTTGATACCTATGAAAGACACTGATCCCGATTACTCAGAAGCACTTTTCAAAGAATATAAGAATCGATTTAAATTTATAAGAAATAATCTCGAATATTTTGACTACACGAATTTTGATGAATTTTACTCGCATAATTATATTATTTCTGATGATCATTACTACAATATTATTCGTGCTGGTATCAATAGACCAAAATTATTCTATAAAAGAACACCAGCAGAAAAATGGCACAACACTTTCAATCCGTTCGTATTACATCATTTTAAATCGAACATGGACTTTCAGATTATACTAGATGAATATGCTTGTGCAACAAATGTTGTTGAATATGCCAATAAGCATAATAGAGGGATTAGTAATTTGCAAAGACAAATAATTGACATAATGGACGAGAATCCAGAATTCGACATTGTCGATATTACGAACAAAATGAGTATTGACATACTTCAGTCTGTTGAAATGTCGGCACAAGAAGCTGCTTGGTATTTATTAAGAGAACCTGTGGCTAAGTCATCGGTGGCGACAGTCTACATTCCAACGGTATTGCCTACTGAACGCGCAAGAATTAGAAAATCTATGAAGGAACTTGAAGCTTTAGACGATGACTGTACGAACGTTGGGAAAGAGAATTGGTTCGATAAGTACGAGAAAAGACCTGAAGAGCTCCGCGATGTTACGTTAGCACAATTTGTTGCAAAATATTACATAAATAAAAAGGGGACTTACAGTAAAAGAGATACTGCAAGAATAATAAGATATAAGAACTACGATATGGCTGAAAATTACAACGATTATAGGCGTGAGATGGTTCTGTTGCATGTTCCATTTCAAAGTGAAGAAAATGATATTATCGCTGAAAATAAGTTCATTCAAATATACGAGGACAACAAAGATACGATATTAGAACGTAAGAAAGAATTTGAATCAAATTTGGACATAGAGAAAACTTTACAAATTTGTACACAGTTGTGCCGAGAAAACGATGAAGAACAAGAAGACGAAGAATTATTAGGAGCGGCGCATGATGATCCGATTGAAATACCTGATTTCAATTGTATTGCTCAATTCAATCGAGATACTGTTCCAAAAGGTGGGGTAGCTATTTACCAAAATAAAAACGTGTGGCACTCGGGGACTACCGCAGTAAAGCTATTGCATAGCATTTTTTTATCAACTTATGCAATTATAATTAGACAATAATAATAATTTAATATTAAAACAATAATAAAATAAGACCACGCTATATCTATAAACATTAACTGTCCCCTTCACACTCATAAGCTAGACCGCGCGAGAGAGAGATGGGCACTTTTCATGATGCGCATGTTGTGCGACGTCACGCCGCGCGCTTATTCACAAACACTACACAAGCGCAACGTGTGAATGTGTTGAACGCGGGCTACATATAGGAGGAGTGGCGGGTGTTGCGGTTTGTTTTCGTTACGGAATTTCTTGATTTGGTCGCCGCGCTCAAAGCCCGCTATAAAAGCTGTGCAATAGCTTAATAATAATGTTAATAATATTATGAATCCTAATATTAAAATAAATATTGCACACGTTAGCGATGTTAATGTTAGGCGCTTATTTGTTGGAGATATTTGTGCGTGCTTATGCAAACTTAGAAATGGCTTACACATAGTCATGGTAGCAATTTACATTTCTCCCAATCCAAAATTGGACGAGGTAGAGCATATAAGCTATTGCAGCTTTACCGAGGGAGTTCCTGAGTGCCACACGTTTTTTTTTTAATAGTTCAATGAAACTTTTTGATTTGATTTTTGATTGATTTAAAAAATTATAGAATATATAAGATACAGATTACACAGAGAAAGACAGAAATCATAAATGGGGACCAGAAATACTTTTCATTGTGCAAGACTGTATGTGAATATGTTTCAATAAATAAACTAAATCTCAATGTTGAACTTACTCAGATATAATATACCTAAATTGTTCAATTTTAACTAGATATTCTACACAACCCTGCATTGGAAAGCTCTAAAGATCAAAAGAATCATTTATTGGTTTTGGAGAACCAACTGTTAGAAGAAATGAAATCAAGTGAAGAACTCAGGGGAAATATGAATACTCATTTTGAAACTAACAGATTCCCGTGGTCAGTATTTGTTTAAAAGAATAATATATAGGTCATTTTATCCTGGTTGACATATAAGTAGACTTACTCAATGCATATATGGTGAACTCTAGAATTTAAAACAGAAATCAGAAATAACTATTTATATATAACCTTTGTATTGATGTGATCTGTTATTTATCTTTTATTGTTCTTTAGGTAGCGAACAATCTCTTGATCCCAACTTATAACATTACATAACAAACTGTTAAACAGATAGCACAAAACTGTTATTAAATTGGTCATGTGAAAAAACCTCTTGATTTAGTTCATATAGTATTTTTTTAAATCAGTATCGGATATATAGAGTTATATATGACAGTCTAGTTAATAGACTCTAGTATATCGCTATTCATCAGAGGCGGCAAATGATTTCACTGATTCTGGTCTTTCAACCACACTTCTCGTACATAGTCAAATGATATTAAAGCAATTTTACCAATAAATCTTTTTCGTTTAAAGGTATAAGATTAACAGGTACCACATAAAAACTGTAGTACTCAACAAGCTGAAGAATGCGGCCACCGCCCTCTACAACTCGAGGTAAGCTTAAGGGCGGCCTTCTGTTAAAACGCCTACGAAGCCTGGTCCTAACACTAATGAGCTCCTTCAACGGAAGGGGGACAGAGTCGTTATCGATGTGGTATGTCAATAGCCACTCATCTTGAGACATTAGTTCGAAGTCTCAGTTTTATTCTATAGCAGATTGACTGTTCATCCTTCAAACCGGAACGTGTGTTCCTGCTTCGTGGAAAAATAAGCAGGATAATGTTATCTATTCGTGCAGGGTTACATTAGACCCTACTACCAGTGCATTCCTAATTTTATAAATATTTCTTGATTTTATAATACCAAAATGTATGGCGGTGTCTGACTGTGGGGTCACACAAGAGTATACCAGTAAATTACACCAGTATATTGTATTGCCTTAAATGAATCGTTCCTTTACAGGGGTCATCAGTGCTCACCGATGCTACTGCAGAAGCTTTGTTATCAGCTGAAGGAGGTGACCAGGGAATCGCTATATGAGTACTGGTACGCCTCCCGCGAGAACTCTCCTTCGTCGGCCGAGTCTATACAAAGACCAACCAAATTACAGAGAGCTGTGGCCCAGAAGTAAGTTTACATTTCCACTGGTCTCAAGTTATGTTTGTCATTAAGCTGCAGAAAGAATACCCACCGTTGGGTTTTTCCATCACAATAACGGAGCTTTAAACCAAAATGATTTGTCATACATTGCTGCCTACCCCCCGGTCTAAACGTAAACGACCATCAAGTTAAACTTAAACAAATGTACGTACGTAACTTATTTGTTTAATAAGCAACCGGACACCAAAAAAGAATTATAAATTTTAAACGCTAGTGGCGACATCCCTAATTAACGAACTGCCCATCACCCGCGGCTCCGAACTGCCCGCGGACAGTGGCGGAGTGCGGCACTATACGAACATCACAAAGCAGCCAGTGGCTTTCGGTCTGGGGTCGATCCTCCTACGAGATCCCCGCGCCTAGGGAGCGCGCGAGGTATGTAGGACTGGTCCATAGAGAGAGTTAACACTAGCATAGGTCATGATTCATGACGGAACGTATGCAAGTTTTTGCAGACGGTCACCATGTAACGAAGGGACAATGTACTTCACTTGCAGATCATAGGGTAGAGTCGACCAAGCAGAAACGCGGCTCGGTAGCGCACTGATTTAATGTGAATTGTGTGTGTAAAAAAAATGTGTGTGCCCGAATATCAACCCTCTGTCGAGGGTGACGCTTAGCTGTTTAGCCTTCAAAGCCCACGGCATAGGCTGGCCAAAGATTTTAATAGTGGGTATGGAGTTACCGCACTTATCTCGTGACGAGATAGTAGCATTAGTTCTCTCGGACTCGCCCTCTCGGGTGAACCCTTTTGAAGAACATGGCTGTGCTTTTCGTGGGGTTGATGTCGGTGCGCCACTGCCGGAACCACTGTCCGATCGTTGGTGGCCGTGATCTGGAGCTTACTATGCATGAACGACATCTTCCTACTAGAGTAGTAGATAGCCGTATTATTCGCGAAAAAGGCTAAGCGGGTCGCCGGCGACCGGCGTATTTCGTTAATAAATAGGCTAAAAAGTAGCGGGTCAGAAAGTAGAGAGTAGAGCCTTGCGGAACTCCGACTGAGATTTGTCGTGAAAGTCTCGTATGATGAGCACAAGATTATCTGACACGTCCATGCTATCATCATCTCAGGCCTTACAGCCCAGGATGGGCCTTAGCCTGGTCCAGTATGTCTCTCCAGAATGCTCTGTTCAGGGCTTTCTCCTTCCAGTTCCTGACACCGATAACTTTGACGTCCATGTTATGCAGTTTGTAAATTAAACCGTTGTGCCAGACTTTGTTGAACGCTTTCGCGATATCGGAGAAGAGAGCTTCCGTGGGAAAGGGTTTACGTATATTTAGCTTTACTGAATGGAAGAGTGCTCCACGCGGAAGCTGAACTGTTCGTCGATCAGGATGCCTTTCGAGGTGATGAAGTCCCCCGTTTGCACAATAGTCGCTTGTATAACTTGCTTATCATTGAAAAGAGGCGGAGATCGGGCGGTAACTTGCGGGCTCTTTTTTAGGTTTTTCAGCTTTGTGTATGCCGTAACGTTTAAAATGGAGACCAACATAATTATTAGTTGGGCGGGTAAAATTTTTAACCGTAGTTATGGATTTCGTCGTATCCGGGCGCTTCCCGTGGTTGTAAGTTCGCGATTCCTTCTTTTATTTCGTAATAAAGGAAGGAACCCGCGGACGCGTTACCCCCCGTTTTAGGGGGCTGGGCTGGCTGGGAAGCTCTGCGCTCGACCTCCCTGATGACTAACTCGGTCTGTTCCGGGTTCACAATATTGCACAATTTGAGAATTGGTGGTGCACTGCTCGTGTAGTGCATCGGCCAACAACTCTGCCTTTTCATCGTTATACGGCACCTTTGAGAGCTTTACGCGCGCCGCGTTCAGAAGTAGGTCCTGTTTAAACAAATACCGTCAACGGTTCTCTTTTGTTGCTATTTCATAACCGCAGTATATATGCCGCGGCATTCTTTTGGCGGCACAGGTTCAAAAGCGACGGTCGCATATTTTAACTCGTACATCGAGGACAAGAGAAGATTACCACTACACGTAACGCACATACCTGCCCGATCCTGCGGACCGAATGGTAAACAGTCGCAGTCGCCCTAAACACGTCATTTCAGATCCTTCCGATCCACTATCGCGATCCACGATCCGCGATCCGCGATCCGCTTTTATCTATCTCGAACACCAGTCTCCGTTCTCATCGAAAGGGTTCAGTGAGTAAATTAACCCACAGGCACAGCCCACTGAGTTTCTCGCCGAATCTTCTCAGTGCGTCGTATTGCCGATCCGGTGGTAGATTCTGCGAAGCACTGCTCTTGCTAGGGCCAGTGTTAGCAACACTTCCAGTTTGAGCCCCGTGAGCTCACTTACCCCGGTTGCGCTAGCATAACCCCCTAGGTTACCAGTTTCAAGAGTAATGTACTTATTCGAAAATGCGGAAAAATGTAATGATTTGACAGTAAAACGCGAGATTAAACTGCAAAAGTAGTAGTTTTAATTACGCTAAATAAAATCAAAACATTGTAAAGTTTCTTCTCGTAAACTTAGGTTTCAAGTTCAGTAACTCGCATCCTGGCAAGACACCATACTATTCATTGTGTATTAGTACTAGGGGGGATCAAAAAGTAGTGAGAATGAGATAGAATATGATGACTATTGATAACTTAATAATTTATTTTTCTACATAGTCTCCGAGTCTCTCTACACAGCGAGACAGCGCTTTTCCAAGGCTTCAATCCCTTTCAAAAAAAAAGTTTTGTCTTGGTCCTGCAAAAAGTTCTCCACGGCATCCATCACCACGTTATTGTCTTCGTACCTGTTTCCCCTTAAGTCCCTTCTTTCAATTTGGGGAACAGATAAAAATTGCTAGGCGCCAGATCTGGTGAATAAGGGGGTTGATCAACCAATTCGAAGCCAGCTTGCTGAATGGCAGCCATCACAACTGCCGACATGTACTCGGGTGCGTTGTCGTGATGAAACAGCACGCCCCTTTGAAGTTTCCCTCTCCTTTTCTCTTTGATGGCATTTTTTTTTATTGCTTAGATGGATGGACGAGCTCACAGCCCACCTGGTGTTAAGTGGTTACTGGAGCCCATAGACATCTACAACGTAAATGCGCCACCCACCTCGAGATACAAGTTCTAAGGTCTCAGTATAGTTACAACGGCTACCCCACCCTTCGAACCGAAACGCATTACTGTTTCACGGTGGAAATAGGCGGGGTGGTGGGACCTAGCCGTGCGGACTCCCAATAGGTCTTATCACCAGGGTTTGGTTTTTATTACACGATGTTATTCCTTCAAAATAGCAGTTTTATTGGCAAGAAAAGTGGCAAGTGTTGTACTATTTTGAAATCTACACTAAATGGGCCATCTTTTAAAAAAACTTGCCATAGGTAGTGGTAGTACATTTTTTTCCAACGTAGAGTGTCAAAGTTGACTGACATAAATTTTATAAACCATAACGTCGTCAAAATTTAATTTATTTTACTTAGTCAACAATGATTATTACTTTCATTTGTGGTTACGATTAATAGCACTATTATTTGAGATAACATTATTAAAAAAATCACTGTAAAATTGTGAAAATTGCGATCACAGTACCTAAAAATGCGACCAAGGGTGTCAAATTTTTAACTTTTTCGAAAAATGTCTATCATCGCTTGACTAAGTGACATTGAATTTTTTTTCTTATTTTTTCATAACTGGTATACCTTGGCCTCTCGCCCGGTACCAGGTTATCGTTGAGTTTTGGGACACCCTGTATATATATACACTCTGTTGTGTTTACAAAGTCCCGCGCATCTATGACGTGTATGAAAGAATCGACAGACAAAGTACATATATATATGTATATATATAAATGTTTCGGTGTGTGTATGTATATGTACAATATTTTTGCTTTTTTATTTTAATAGCGAATCAACTAAAGCATCGACTACTGAGGTACAAACTATAACATCAAGGAAAAGGAAAAAGACAAATGCACAAAAATGTAGAGAATATCGTGAGAAAAAGAAATTACAAAATACAATGGTACAAAACATAACTGCAGAGAGATCAGATGAATGTAGTGAGACTGATCAATTACCAGCCAAAAAACCTAAAACTGATGCAGAAAGAAGAAGAAAATATTATGAAGCGCAGAAATTAAAGAAACAAAAAATTAAAAAAATACCTAAAACTGCTAAACAAAGAAATAAAGAATGTTACGATAGGAAAAAACAATTTCAGGCTTTAAACGCTTTAAATGCTTTAAATCGTCATTCAGATGTGTAAGTATGATTTTTTTTTATCTTTCTAAGGTATATTTTTTGGAGTAAAATATGATGTCATTTTAATCAATATTTTTTGATTGGTTAATTTTAGATCACGAGATAATTGCAGTGCAAAAATCCATCCAGAAGAAATACGTAATAATGCAGAAGTTAGGTAAGTAGAGATTATATAAAGATAATAATAAATGCTTTTGTATTTTTAGCAAGTACGCACTATAACCTCTCTTTATTATTGTGCTAACCAAGTCATACGCATTATAATCTTCACATTTTGTGTGTTTAGCAAGTGTACGCGTCATAATTTTAATAAATTCAAATACAAATCATATTTTAATATTACAATATCAGAACGTATGTATTTAGCAAGCCGTGCGTGTTCTAACCTATACGCTGTTGTGTTTACGAAGTCGAGAGAGTATATATATATATATACACTCTGTTGTGTTTACAAAGTCCCGCGCATCTATGACGTGTATGAAAGAATAGACAGACAGAGTACATACATATATGTATATATATATAAATGTTTCAGTGTGTGTATGTATATGTTAAATTTTTTTGCTTTTTTATTGGAACGAAGTTCCTTATCGCGCGTTGTGAAAGGGGGCTAGACGAAAAAAATTCTTACGAAAAGTTGTCACGACACTTTTTAGATCCGTCATTCTGACCAATCAACGTGTAGGCGCTTATCGCGTGACATTGCTCGTATCCGATTGGTCCGCGTAATGAGTACAGTTTCTCGAGATAGCGTTTCAACAATAGTAATTTAGTTCATAGTATTGTTTTTTTTTTCTTCATAATGCCGTAACTTATTATTATAACTTAAAAAAAAATTACAATTCCTTCACTAATTAATCGAAAGGAACTTCGTTCCATCCGGGTGTCCCTTGACACCTCTGAAGTTTTTTCTTTCTTTATTAATATTACAAACATGTATCTGAGCTACGCCTTTCAGTATTTTTTTTTCTTACCAAGGAGTATGTCGTTCTCACTACTTTTTGATCCCACCTCGTATAGTGATTATTATTTTTGTATGAAAAAATAAGGACAAGGATCAAACAAAGACTAAATAAAAAGCTAGTTTACTCTATTGGTAAAACAGGTCGTGTTTTATGCTAAAGGTTGGTCCAAAGTTAATGGTCACAAATTTTTTTTCCAAACGGTTATTTGTGAACTTCATCATTATACATTTATATTATATTTTTAGATTCAAATATAAAAATTCAGTATAATTTAAATTTAATTGAAAAACAGTATAAATAAATAAATAAACAAAAAAAAACGCATCTTAAAAACAGTTCTGTCCTGCCGAAAACAGCACGAATACCATATTATTATGTATTAGTTATCATCATCTATAGCTACCTCGTCCATTTTGACCCTAAACGACGTCACTCCTAAAGTGTCGTTTGGCATTGCCGATGCTCACCAGCGGCAGTGGCTGTTCGAGATGATAGCGGTTCGTTTATCTCAACATAAAGAGCGAATCATTGGAATGTTCTATTCCAGATACCCGTCAATAATAACCAGTGCGTTTCCGGAATGGCTTGAACTGATCGAGAAAAGACTTGTAATAATGTCTGAAGACTTCGTAAGTCCGAAATCTTAGTACTTTATGACTTGAATGATTTTGATTTTGTTTCTTCTTTCCGTCTGCGATCATTCTGTAGTATAAATCAGAATGTTTATCTTTCATTTCATTCGATTGACTTATTTTTATTGACTTTGGAGGCGGGCGAACGTACGGCTCATCTGATGGTAAGTAGTCAACGTTGCTCATGGACATCAGCAATGCCAGGAGCACAGCCAAGTCGCTGACTGCTGAAGACTCCGTAAGTCTCATGATGTTGAAGACGACTTCTGTATGCTGTATACTTGTGTACTTGTATACTTGTCACGTTTGAAGGTGCACCGCAATTCGGAGCAATGAAATTCCATTTCATTTATGTTATTTATTCACCATGTTATCTACCGATACCATTTTTATATAGTTAAGTCATATATCAAGTTTTTTTGAAGTGAAAACTTCTTTAGAATCGTTGTGATTTCAAACCGGATGCAACGGAAAAAACGACAGGTAAGAGACACAAATACAAAAATGTGTAGGATGAAGCCAGCAAAGAATGAGACAGAAATATACATACTATTTAATACAGCGCCATCTGTGAGATTTTTTAATACTAACGTGTGTATGAAAGCTCTTGTAGTGAATTTTAATTTAGGATTATACGTGAAATTAAAATATCAATTCACAGAGGGCGCTACCTTACAATTATTTACTAATGACAAAATTTTACATATACTTAAGACGTTTAGGATAATTGTATTTTAATTTTGGAAGGTTTCACTTCTACCACGTGTGAACTGCACACATTTTGTTTTTTTTTTATTGCTTAGATGGGTGGACGAGCTCACAGCCCACCTGGTAGACAGATTCTACAACGTAAATGCTCCACCCACCTTGAGATATAAGTTCTAAGGTCTCAGTATAGTCACAACGGCTGTCCCACCCTTCAAACCGAAACGCATTACTGCTTCACGGCAGAAATAGGTAGGGTGGTGGTACCTACCCGCGCGAACTCACAAGAGGTCCTACCAACAGTAAAAAGTAGATCTAAGTAATCTAAAATAGTACGTTTTATTTAGTGAAACGTCTATATTGACTGGTGTGTGTACAGCGTGTGCCACTATGGGATAATCAAGCAAAAACCTGGCTGTGGTATCAACAATGTAGATCACATTAAAAATGTTTAAAAAAATCAAAGTTGTAATTTGACACAAAAAATAATTTATTAATTATTTCAAGTATTCGATGACAGCCTTGAATTTTTACACAATGAAAATACTGTTTAGCCGTTCTGCAATTAAATGCATCAGAAAGAGATAGACATTAGCCGGATCCACACCGGACGATCCGCGATCCAAGATCGTGATGCGTGGAGCGTGGATCGTTCTAGGTCGATCCAACAGCAATCTTTTGCGATCCTGACTGGCTGCTCCAACGCGCTCCTGCCGATCCATACTGAATCAGTTGAATGTTGTCTGACTATGGAGTCACTCACACGTGCAACGACGGCGACGAATAGCCGTTGCAGCAGCAAGCTACATTTTACTTGTATATTTACGGCAAAAATTACGAAAACGAAATAGACAGTATTGGGTTAAAACAATTTTTAAAAACCGGCTGGAATATGGGACTCGACTTTACAAAGAGTTAATTGATGATGGAGCTGAAGCTAATTTTGCACGAATGACTGCAAATCAAACATTTATTCTCCCTATAGGTATAGGGAAATTAAACGGATACATTGCGAATTATCTATAACGGCGGATCACGCGATTCTAAATCGTCCAGACCGCGCGCGTCAAGCGACTGAGGCCCCTTTGTGCGTGACCAAAAAACCGACAACAAATAGCCGGATCCACTTCGGACGATCCAAAGCGCACCGATCGCGCGCGGCATGGAGCGCGCTCCACGGAGCGCGCTCCATGATCGCTAAACGATCTATTTGTTATACCCAATACTGTCTTTTTCGTTTTCGTAATTTTTGCCGTAAATATACAAGTAAAATGTAGCTTGCTGCTGTAACGGCTATTCGTCGCCGTCGTTGCACGTGTGACTCTATAGCCAGACAAAATTCAACTGATTCAGTATGGATCGGCAGGAGCGTGTTGGAGCAGCCAGTCAGGACCGCAAAAGATTGCTGTTGGATCGACCTAGAACGATCCACGCTCCACGCATCACGATTTTGGAACGCGGATCGCGGGATCGCCGATCCATTTTGGATCGTCCGGTGTGGATCCGGCTAATGGATCGCACGCGGCACGTCTACACTTCACGCTCCGTGGAGCGCGCTCCATGCCGCCCGCGATCGAAGCGCTTTGGATCGTCCGGTGTGGATCCGGCTAATAATGAATTCGTTCAACTCATTTCAAACAATGAGTACGTCAAAAAAAATGCAACCGTATCACTAGGTGCATATGGTTTAAAACCTCAAAAGAAATTTTAAACTCGGCGTGTGAATGTTACTAAACATCATCCTTATTGAAAAGACAAAATAAGCTGTTTGGCGTGGCGGTGTCTTAATGTGTGTATTTTTATAGTACATATTTCCATCGGCTGACATCACACGCATGGTTCAAATGTTTGAGTTCAAAGAACCTACTATAGGCTGGCCGAATTATCGCGTTTACACTTTTTTTTTTCGTATTAATTCTGCCTTCCGAAAACAAGATATTAGAATTTCTGGGATTCTTACAATTTTTATTTATTAATTAGATGTTATCAATTATGTTTTAAAAATTACACCTCTTGATATAAGGCCGCCCTTATTTTTACTACGACTCATATAACGAACGGCACCTGACGTAAAACATAATTCTAGGATCATCAGAAGAATAGTTAGTTCGTTGTGTTCAAATATTATTTAATATGAAACTATTTTAATTACTACTGACCTTTTTTTTAAATGGTGGAATCGATTATCCTAATAGAACACTGTTTTCAGTTTTAGACTTGATATTATGCTCTTTGTGGGACACCCTGAAAAGTATTCGTAAAAAATAATGCAGATCTCATCAGTTTAAATTTAATTCACAGGAAAAGGAGAAATGGATGAACAACGCGGAAGCTTCTGTAGACAATGGTGAGTTTATTGATTTTCTTACACTTAAATGTTTACGTAATAACAGTAACTATAGTGACGACGAGAGAGAGAGAGAGAGAGAGAGAGAGCAGTAAAAACCACAAAATGTAATTTAAAGTACGAGATCCGGTTACAAGATTCAAGAACATTAAAGCAGATAATTAAAATTAAAATTTTACACAATTTATTTATGAATAGAGGAGGTAGATATCGGATAATTTACCTAAGGCTGGGTATAAAAATCCGTATCATCTAGTTCGACTTTATGTATGTATTATGTAATAACTTGAATCATTTTTATTTCACAAAAATTGATGTCCGTAAACGTATATAGAATACTTTAAAAAATATCGTAACGATCCCAAGAACTTCGGATTGCTTTCGGAACTCTAAAGTTATACGAAAACGCAGTAAACGCGATAGTGTCGCCGGCCTAGCTGAGTTGGGAGACTTCAAAAAGATCACGTGCTCTGATCGAAATATAAACGCATATGAACACCCCGCCAGTGCGGCAATATTGCTCTGACAATAATTACTCATCAAAAGGCTTCTTTTGTTTTTACAATAAAGGTGAAATTGAGTAACATAATAAGTTGGAAATTTGTCTTCGAGTTTTTGAACCGTATGGACTAGTCAACTAGCGTAGTTAAATATCCACGTTTAGTAGCATCAAATATTTTTGTCTAATGGGAATGGGATTTTAAATTTCGCTTAAACAAAAAATTAGGACAGGCGAATTAGTTTCCAACTCTCAGGATGTGTGCAGCAATGGTCATTAAGGCTGCACGGTAGTGTAACAGTCCACACTCTAGTAAACAATAATACTTAAAAACATTAGTTTAAACACTAATGACTACTAACATTAATGACTACATTAAATTATAAGTTGCAATATCATCTGACATGGTAATTAACTCTTCCAGAATCTCAACCAGACTTAGAAGTCATTGAACCTTTCATAGAAACGATAGATGTGGACCAAGATTTGGACAACGAAACAAGGGAGCACGGGAGAAGAAGCGAAGAGAACAGTGAAACCAATGGAATGATTATTGAAATAAAATCCGAACCTAGAGATTTTGAAGATCTGGCTGACCCATTACATACTATCAAAACACCATTACATTTATACACTGGGAAAACAGAACAATTGATCGAAAATGAAACATGCAATACTGATTTTGGTGAAGATGTGGTGAAGACTGATAAAAATATAAACATTACCCCTACTCTTGATTACCTTCGCGTAACAATCGAAAATTCAAATGAAATAGTTCCGAAAATTGTTTGTGTTTACGGCAACGTGCATGATACCCATGATAGTAAAGATCTAACATCTACAAAAGTATGTGAAGATGAACCAATGATTGTAGAAGAAACTAAATGTCATCGAGATGACACCAACAATGTGTCTAATGCAGAAGATATACAAGAAAAAGTCTTGCAAAAGACAAATATAATATTAAAGTCTGAAATGGAAGAACAATTGCATTTGAATATTTTTGATAACGTAATAGAATTTGCTGATAACAAAGTCCAGTCTATTGAAAATGATCATGTAAATACAGGTGAGTTTTAATTTACACTTCTAGTAAATGAAAAATATTTGGTTTTAGTTTACAAATGAGTTGCATTTCTGCGATTCTAACATTTATATATCACGCAGTATAACAGATTTATCAGATAATTATGATATTAAGATTTTGAAAAGTTTTTTTTTTCATAATTTCAATTCAGTCCTCAGCGTATTAAATAATATAACGGCAGTCTTTCAGTTAATAATTATTTACTATTGCAGCTCACGTTATTCAGACTAAAAATGATTTGACTGTACAGAGTCAGTTAAGTTGTGAACATGGAAATAGTACACCAACTTTTGAATCGAAATGTCTCTTTGATTTGAAAGAAGATGCAATGAAAATGTCAAAAAACAAGCCGCAGGGTCGTAACTTAAAAGACAGTTTAAAACAACTGAACATTACGGAAATACAAACTGATGTTAATAAAATTACGAATCAAAATAATTCTGACATCAGTAATACAATGAACAACACTTTGTTCTTAGAAAGTAAATCTGGTGCACAAAGCGAAACTAGAACAAACGATAGTATGAAAGTGAAGATGTCTAGTTACTTATTTCATAAACCCCGAAATCGTTCGTATGATCCTACACAGCTTTGCAAGAATCCGGACTTTAACAAGAAGTTGAAAAGATTAACGGATGCATTCTTAAGTTCGCCGCGTAACAGGGTACTGCTCAATGCTTGCAGGCCGATCACTGTTGATGTAATGAAGGCGATTGAATCCAAACTGTTCAACGGTACAGTGTACTTGAAGGACTGCGACCAACTGAACTCGAATGTTCCAGACCACGGCGCCGTTAGCGACACTGCGACGCGAGTTCCTTCAACAATCGCTTCCCGGAGCTCAACAAATATTCGTTTAGTCAATCCTGATCATTTAATGTCGCTATCGAAATGTTACACATCGAATTTAACACAAGAAAGTTGCGGTGATGCGATGGAGATAAACAGGAAGATCAATCAACCAGATATAACAGAAGTTCCTTGCTCAAATCAATGTTGGCTGACAATTGAAGTACCTCCGCTGACCGTGCGAACTAATAATGAAAGTATAGCTGCAAATCCAGAAATCAATTCAAACCTATCATGTACAGAAAAAGGAACTGGTATTTCGTCCAAAAAGAAACCAAGAAAAGAACTTTCAGTTGTGAATAATTGTATTCTTACCCACGACATCCTCAACAAAATGGTAGTAAAAATGGATGAAGAAGAACGTTTTTATAATCCTTCCAGAGTAACTTTTGGTGCGTCGTCTCGGATACTGAAGCCAAGCACAAACACAAGTAATCCCAGTGATGAAATCAAAATCCGTCCCTGTAGGTCTCCTGCACAAAATACAACAAAAATGGTGTCAGCTGTCGAACTGTTGAGTGAGCGAAATTATTCCGCTGCGAGTGACAGCCCTATCATGGCAAACAACATCGTAATCGACAGTGAAAGTAAAATCGTTGAACCGGTATTCGCACAGGAACAATACCAGACCGACAAACATGAAATTATAAATACGACATCTAATGCAAAGACTCTGGTGATAGAGCCAATTTTCAATCATGTTACCGAAAAATCTAAAAAACTTATGTTTTTGGCGTCGCTTGCGTCTCAAGAAACGTTAGATAAACAGAAAGAAATAGATAAATCTCCTTATTTTATCATTGAAAACAACTAAGACATCACTGAAAAGATCGTAAAAGTTGATGCAATCTCAAAGCCTAATAAAAGTATAAATAATGCAAATCCTTCCCACACCAGAAGCATATTGGGTCACACACGTAAACCACCTGTAAAACAATATAGTGATATACTTACATAGTACCCTAACGAGACTGAAATTGTGTTTGATCAGAATACAGTGATGGATGATAATGTAAACATACCAGTTAATAGTTATGGTATATATCCCGGACGTCCATCTGAGAACAAATTATAAACGATGAATCAACGCGAGAGATCACGCCGAGCGTCGAATCGGATCCATAACAAATATACCCACTACTTGTTGTCGAGTCGACAATAACTTAACAAATCATCGAAAATAGAAGAATTCTTCCTCTATCCCAAACTTAATTTATGAATATATAACGGTATAAATAATATGGTGAAAATATGTCTAATTTTAATCTTAGAGCACTAAAAGAGACTCATGATGTAAATAACGAAAATCTAAAACGGAGAAACCCGATTTTTTTTTGTATCTATATCAATAAAAATACTAATGTTGCTGTCGTGAAAGCAAGTGACGTAAGGTTTATTGATTCTAAAATTAACTTTCATAAAATTGTGAAAGATAATCATAGTTTAATTTGATGTACCTTCAAACGGGGTAAATGGCCACGGAATTGAACTTTTAGTTATTTTATCACTAGTCATGCCTGAAAATATTATATTGATATCAAAATTTTGAGTCGCATCCTGAAGATTCTTAAGGATTTTACACGGAATCATGTAAAGCATCCCGTTTTAAAATTTTCTTCAAATTATAGGTCGTTCCTATTTAAACACGAAATAGGGCTCACATTCCTGTTCGGCTTTAGACATGTGTGTTTTAGTCGGAACTGACTCCCAACTCCCAGAACTTTGAGACTAAAGTTTCGATCGAGTCGTTACTCGACGATAAAAAGGCGTGATCGTTTTCACAAGGCGCGGTATTATTGTGACAAGGGAGCGAAGCGATCGACCCTAAGAGTATGTATCCAAATGCGGTTTCCAATAAATCAGGTTTTCCAGGCGGACCTAACAACTTTGTAGGTCTTAGGATTTGCATGAATACTTCGGCGCCAAGCAGAATGTCTATTTCAGCGGGCTTATTAAAGTGCGGGTCTGCGAGCTGTATATTATTATTACTTAGGTAATAAAGAGACGAAATATCGAATTCACAACTAGGCAAGTTACTCGAAATTGTTTTAAGAACGAGTGGGTTTATGCGTAAACAAAAGCTTGCATTGTACCTAGACAGTAATGTTACGAGGGCGGCATTGAAAATTTCGGGAATTAACGAAGTGACACAACATTACTATTTAAAAATGTATTTATTGCTTTTCGAAGTATTATCCGCGAAATTTGACACATTTTTCCATACGACGGAATCAATCATTGAAGCAACCATTCCATTCGGAAGTTGGGGTCTCCAAAATGGCCGTTTTGTAGGCGTCCACAGGTTCTTCAGGTGATGAAAATCTCTGTCCACGCAATTTATTCTTTATTTTAGGGAAAGTATAGAAATCATTAGGGCTTAGGTCGGGGCTGTACGGCGGATGGTCTAATAATTGTATGTTTTCTTGCTCTAAAAACTCTTTTGTTCTGTGCGCGGTGTGAGAACTCGCATTGTCGTGATGGAGGATGATGCGGCGGTTGCAGTTCTCTTTACGGAGTTCAGAAACGACCTGTGGCAAACAAATGCTACCATACCATTCTGCATTAACCGTTCTTTGTCCCTCAAGAGGAATAGTCGTAACATGGCCGGTTTTGGAGACAAACGTGGCCACCATTTTTTTTGCAACACTCCGTCAACGAACAATTTTTGTTGGCTTTAACTCATTTTCGAACACCCAAACTCGTGACTGGTTTTTTGTTTCGTGTTTTTTTTTTTTTTTTATGCGCGTTCCCCTGACGAGTCATTGTCAGGGACATTTTTTAGGCTTATTTGCTTTTTGCCAATTTTATTGTTCACTATTTGTATGTTAGGTTCGTATTTTGTTCTTTTATAATTTTCGTTTCTCTGATTATTCTTTTACATTTTGTGTCTTTGCCTGCATTTACTATTTTCCGATACGTTTTCATTTTCACTTCTCATTCTCATTACATTGTCTAAATCTGTTACATTTCTCATTGTACGTTTAACATAATTACATTATTTAAGATTTCCATTTTTCTTACAACACTTGAAGGATGATTGTCATAAAAAAATTTTTGTCTATTCTAAAACTAGAGGTCGCTACGAGGAATTTACTTAGGCATTGCAGCGATCAGATGATTTGTGTATAATTTAATATTAGCATTGTATATATCTGCATATTTCAATATATACTTTTATATACAATTTATTTATTTCTGTAATTTACTTTTCTTATTATTTTGGTGCAGTATTCTATGAAGTCATGTTTTGTTTCTTTTTGACAGATTAATTGGCTTAGGTTTGTGATTTCTATTTTGATTCCGATTTTTTGTTCTATTTCATGTCGATCACTACAATGCACCGGACATTCTGTAATTAAGTGGACGACTGTTTCCGCCACATCCGGGTCGCAAATACACGACGGGCTCTCTTTGCACCGGAAGCGATTCAGGTACTCCGAGAACCCGCCGTGCCCAGTGAGTAATTGCGTGAGGTGCATGTTTATTTTTTCTGATTTTATAAATTTCCGGGCTATGTAGACGTCGGGCAAAAATATTTTTGTACCGGATGCCGTGGAACCCTCCGTGTACCTCCGGTTCCACTCATGGAGAGTGTCCTCTCGGATTTGTCTCTTCATAAATGAGACCGGACACTGGTCGTATACTGGTTTGGTTTTTATGCGTAGTGCGGCGTGTTTCGCGAGCTCGTCCGCTCTCTCATTTCCTGCTATCCCTACATGGGCCTTCACCCAGTATAGCGAGATGGTTTTCCCTGTTTGTGTTGCCTGGCTTATGTTGTTTTGTGCTTGTACTGCTAGAGGGTCGGCCTTGACTCACTATTGCATAAGGTATCAAGGGCAGCCCTGGAATCACTAAATATTCCAAATGAATATCCAGCTCTTTCCAGGGCCACCACCGTTGCATTTCGGAGAGCCAGGAGTTCAGCTTGGTATACGGTACAGTGAGACGACAGCTTAAACTTTTTGGTCTCGATTTCGAGGTCGTTTTTCCATAAGGAAAACGCGGCCCTGACCTTGCCCTCAAGTTTGCTCCCGTCCGTGCAAATTTTGAATTGCAACTTTGCCAGGGCGTTAATCTGCTCCTGGCTCTCCAGATGTTCGTATTCTAGGTGTGGCTTACATGCAGGGTGTGCGGTTTTGGTGTACGGTACTTCCTTCTCGACCCCCTATCTCCGTAGGCATGCTCCTTATTTCGTTTCTTAATCTCAAAGATTGTGGCAGCCTCTTTGATACGGAGGTCGAGAGTCAGTATTCCTGACAGTACGAGTGCGGAGTTGAGCGAAATCGTTCTGTATGCTCTGCATATTTTTTGGGCGAAGCCTCTTTGCACGACATTGAGTTGCTTTCTGGATGCCAGCTTTGCAGCGGACCTTGCCCAGGCCCTAGCCGCATACATGATGACCGGTTCCACTGCTGCCGTGTATATTGTTTTTATTATTTCCGTGTCCAGTCCCCACGTTATTTTTGCTGCTCTGGTTAAGTGCTTATATATTTCTAATCCTTTCCTGCATGAGAGGGTAATATGTTTGTTAAAAGTTAATTTATTGTCAATAGTTAGGCCCAGCAATTTTATTTCGCTGTCCGTGTCAATTGGGTTCCCTCCCATGCTCAGGCGTGGGGTGTCATACTTTGGTCTGTTTGTTATAACCATCGCTTTTGTCTTCTGTGGCGCGAACTCGAGTTTATTTTTGGCACCCCACTCAAGAACATAATCGAGTGCCTGCCTAGCACTGGAGTTGATGCTCGACGTCTCTCCGCTAAACACGAGCACCACGTCATCCGCAAATGCTTGTACGTGGTGTCCCCTTTGCTCCAGATTTTTCAGTAGGGGGTCGATCAGGAGGTTCCATAAGATGGGTCCCCCTATCGAACCCTGTACGCACCCCTTACTGGTGCTTTTTTGCGTCTTCTCTCCCGCATACCTCACCTTAACCTTTCTATCTGTCAGATAGCTGTCGAGTATTCTTCGAATGTTGATAGGACACTTCTTCTCCGCCAACCTCAGTCTGATGGCGGGCCACCATGCGCTGTCAAAGGCCCCCTCTATGTCTAGTGAAACCATAGCTATAATTAGTTTTCGTTTTAGCTTATCACGTACGTGTTCCATCAGATCATAGAGGGAGTCCTCCGTGCTCTTCTGCGGTACGAAGCCATACTGTCTCGAGCTCAGTCTGGGGACCAGATGCCACCTGAGACGGCCAACGATCATCCTCTCGAACAGTTTCCCCATCACCGGGAGGAGGCCGATGGGTCTATAAGACTTTGGTGCAGTATAAGTTTCCTTGCCCGGCTTTCTTAATACCACTATCGTGGCTTCCTTCCAGATGGTGGGGATAAGGCCCAATTCTAGACATCTGTTGGCCATCGTCAAGTGGATTTGTTTCGGGTTCGTACGCGTATATCCAGGATTCGTCACCTGATACAATGTTGTATACAGCATTTGAGGATCCTGCGTGGAATCTTTCGAGAGCTCTGACGCACCAAGTAACGCGAGCCGCTTTTTGCTCTTCACAGAGCGAATGCGGTATCCATCGGGAAAACAACTTTTTTACACCTAATTGTTCATGCAAGATTATTTGTATTTGACTCATGCCAATGTCTAAAGTTGCCTGAATTTCGCGGTATGTCACATGTCGATCTTCCTCAATCAGCTTACGCACAGCATCAACGTTTTCTTGGGTGACTGCAGTTTTTGGACGACCTTGACGGGGATCATCACTGAGCTTGACACGTCCACGTTGAAACTCAGCAAACCAGCGATAAATTGTGGTTTTGGATAGGGCTTCATCACCAAATGCAGAAATCATCCGGTCAACACACTGTTTTTGTGTTAAACCACTTCGAAAGTCATAATAAATCATCGCTCTTGAATTTTCTCGAGTCAATTCCATTTTCTCAACGACTAAACAAGTTTGACAAAACCTCGTGACAAGATCGAGAATCTTTTTTTTAAATAAATAAATGGTATTCGATTTTTAAAACCAAGGAGTTTTCAATTAAAAATATTTTAATATGACAGGAACAGTGGAAATATTCCATTCCCGATACTTTTAGTACAGCCTAGTAGGTACATCGGTAGTTCCGATTATAGTTTGAGAGCTAGTTCCTATTCCATTTACGGATTGTTCGGAATTGTCGTGGAAGATACGAAGGCCTAAATGTTTACAAGCTTGGCGGGTAACAAAATGGTTTTGTGATCCATTATCAATCAAAATTCTAATTTGAGCAAGAGTTCCGTCACTTCTTTTCACATCAGCAAGGACGGTGCCAAGTAAAACATTGTTAGTTTTTCGCGTGTTATTTAAGTTAGCAATCATACTACAAAAGGAGCGTTATTATCAACAGGCTTGGTAGAAATCAAACTTGAAGACGCGGTAGATTTCTGACCAATGACTACTGGACTATGCATATTGTTATCAGTGCGGCGGTGTAAGTACTGAGGCGGCTGTGCCGGCGGCGATGCAACAGCTAATGCTTTCTCAGCGAAGCAAAGAGTCGTATGATGTAGCTTTTTACAATTAGCGCATCTATTCTCAGATTTACAAATATTTGTGTTATGTTGTAAACTTAAGACAGTTGATACAAGCACGTATCTTTTTAATATAATCATAACGTTCACGCGGGGTAAGAGATTTAAACTGCGGGCAGGAATATAGGTGGTTACAATTAGAGTCATTGCACAACTGACATGCAGTGTTGTTTACGACAAATGATCGTGAGCTATTTTTATTTGCATTGTTGTGCATAGGCTTCGATAAAGCACTTGCGCTGTTCTGGTTGTTATTACCTGTCCGATTTAAAACTTTTATACGATCACGAACAAATGAAATTAAATCCTGACAAGTAGGTATGTCTTTATCACAATTATTCATCTCAAAATGGCGTGCGGTTTCTGTATCTAAGCGGTGTAATAAAGTGTAGGACATGACGAAGTCACACAAGTTAGGTATTTGTAAATTATTAAGAGCGTGATATGAGTTTGAAAACTGATCGACAAGATTTTCTAAATTTTCAGCAGTGACTGAAGAAATCGGTTTTAAAGAAAATATTTGATTCAGATAAGTACCTGCTAGGTTCCTTTTGTCTTCATATTTTGACACGAGTGCTTTGTAAATAGTTTCGTAATTTTCAGCGCATGAAATGAAACCGGCATAAACATTTTTAGCTTTGTTTTTTAATTTACTAGCAAGATAAAACATTTTTTCAGTTAGAGAAAGAGATGTGTTCAAATGTACAGCGTTTTTAAAAGTCGCGAAAAATAGCGGTCAATCTTTAGGGTTCCCATCAAATTCGGGAATTTCAATGCGAACTAATTTAACACCTTGCCAACAGTCGTCATTTCTTTTGACAGACATGGTGGGTTTTGATTCTAACTGCGAACGTTTAAGTTTGATACGACAATATAAGTCTTCAAAAGCGAGCCACTTATTGAAGTCGGGTTTAGAATCTGTGTCGATTTTTAATATTAATTGATTTATATCCTTGAGACATTGTTGGAAATTAATGCGTGTCTCATCGATTGTTTCTACCGAACAAAGAAAGTTTTCCAATGTTTCAGGATAATTTAAAATACTGCGAGATAAATCGTAAATACGTTGTATGTGTTCGAAATAGACTTGTCGTTGACATTCTAGAATTGTCAATTTTTGTTCAGACGAAGACATTGTTGCGGATTGTGTAAGTAAAGGTCAATGACCAGTCAAAAATAATGGAATATGATGAAATGCGGTGCGAATAAAATATCAAAATATATAATAAAGCGTGTTTATTCGCGTAATAAGCGGTGATCAGCGATTATTAAAATGTAATCCGGGGACGAAGGACCAATAATAATGGGAAAAACTGTTTATAAATTTTTATCACGGCGGTGCGCTGGTTCAATATTTTTGAAGGAAGTTTAAGTGGGGGCGAGTATCGCTAAAGATGCAAAAAAAGAGGGGAAGGCCGAGGCTAGGTAGTAGACGTACCTGCCAACCCGTCGCTAGCTTCTTCCAGGCTGCAGAATTTGACGTCACTGCTGGACGACGTGTAATGGCGGCGACTTGACACGGCACTCTTCTAAATTATTGTCCATAAAACTTGTATACCACTCGCGCAACGACGAATATGGTCGTCAGTTAGAGTTCGTATAATAGAAAATTAATATGAGTCAATGAAAATATTTAGGTGAAAAAATAAGCGGCATGTGCGTGTACAGCGCGTGCGGTGCGGTCGGCGATAGTCTTCTTTTTTATTTTTGACTTTTTCTTTTTATGTTTCTTTTTTATAAGTGGTCATGCGAGAGGTTTTATGTCTACTCTCATTAAAAAAGAACCATTGATTATTAAACATGGTGTTGTTAAGGGGCTTCACTACCTTCTCAAGAATGGTATCTTGATACACTTGTGCCGATGTTTTGATACCTTTTTCACAAAAGTATGGCTCAGTCACTCCTTCAGTTATTCGTCAGTATGCTTAATTTGACTGTGTTGATAACAAATATGAAAGTTTGATAATGGAAGAAATGTTGGTAAGAGTAAATTGATTAATGAATAATAAAATTTATTGTAGCATATTTTTTAATTAATTAATGTTTATTTTCATGAGTTGCTCAAAAATAACAATGAAAATCAATAATTTTCATTCTCGCTTTGCCTTGAGACGCTTTCATCTCTTTCTGATTTACTGTTAGAGTCGCTGTCAGAGTTAGATGCGATCATGTCTTCATTCCGTTCGCTCCTGATTACACTTGCGAAGTTGTACCCTTTGTTTACGGCCGTCTGGTGTAGTGGTAAGTGACATGGTCACTACACAAGGGGGTAGCGGGTTCGAATCCCGCCAAGGGAAGATATTTGTATGATAAATATAAATGTCTTTCCAGGGTTATGGGTGTATATTAAATATATGTATGTGTATAATAAAAATATTATATTTATTTCCGTTATCTGGTACTTGTAACACAAGTTCTTTACGAACTTAGCACGGGACCAGTAGTTAACGTGGCGTGATTGTTAGTAAATATTTGTTTATATTGAGTTTTTGTTACGAATTGTTATTATTGTTTTAAATTTAGTTTTTGTTAAGAGTGTTATTGTTTTAAATTTATTTGCAATGCCAGGACCAAATACCAATGACCATATTATAGTCGATTCAGTCACTGAGCGTTTTATTATTTACGCCAGTGACGACAGCGACTCTTCCAGCTACGAGAGTTATGTCGAGGTTGAGGAGCCAACTCCTTCCACCAGCTCAGGTACTACCATAAATTTAATGCAAGTGGTAGCACTATTAGAAAACGATAGTGACGACGGCGACACATAATTTTTAATATTAAGTATATTTTTTTAAATAAACTTCTTAAATTTTAATTTTATTTTATTTATAACACCTAATACACGTCACGAATTCCTCTCTTTTCTTAGCTTTCTTCTAAACACAAGTGCTTAAAAATAAAATTTCGTTGTTATTTTTGAGCAACTCATGAAAATAAAAGTTAATTAATTAAAAAAATATGCTACAATAAATTATTCATTAATCAATTTACTCTTACCAACATTTCTTCCGTTATCAAACTTTCATATTTGTTATCAAAACAGTCAAATCAAGCATACTGACAAATAACTTAAGAAACGTTATTTCCTCCTGGACGAAAATTTATAAGAGGAGTGTTAGCATACTCTAGTAAATAATGAAAGAAATCAGCTAGCTGTAAGTCAAGGGAAAAATCGTCAGCTGATAAGATTCAGTAGGTGATAGATGCTGCTGCGTTTCACCTTTCAAGGTACCAGCTGACAAACTTTCCACTGAGATACAGCAAGCTGACATTAATTTTCATTCATAGTAGTATATAAACGATCACCAGGTAAATTTTTAGTTGAGAGGAAATCATTAAAAATATTTTTTTTTCATGTTCAAGCAGCCTGCTGACGTATAATCCACCATGCTATGACCAGCTGACTTTTTTTTTCCTTCAAAATACTAGGTTAACTATAATCTGACAAAATTTCAAATGGGAGGAAATGACTGAAAAAACATTTTTTTTCTCCATGCGTGGGAGACTGCCACCGCCCGCCCCACGGAGTCGCAGCTGACGGTCGCGAGTATTCATAGTATAAGTCCCTAATTTTTGATTGGGAGGGACTTGGTCATGAAAATCTGTCACGGGCTCCCGGGCTATATAGGGGCTAATAACTTGAGTGATCGAATTAAGAGAAATAGTGACTACAAAAAACACGTGTTTTCTTAGAACAATTTAGAAACCTTTTTTTATTGCTTAGATGGGTGGACGAGCTTACAGCCCATTCCGTACGGGTAGGTACCACCACCCGCCTATTTCTGCCGTGAAGCAGTAATGCATTTCGGTTTGAAGGGTGGGGCAGCCGTAACTATATTGAGACCTTAGAACTTATAACTCAAGGTGGGTGGCGCATTTACGTTGTAGATGTCTATGGGCTCCAGTAACCACTTAACACCAGGCGGGCCGTGAGCTCGTCCACCCATCTAAGCAATATTTTTAAAAAAAAAAAAGTCCCACCCATGATTTTTTTTAAATGAAAACTTCTTTAGCATCGTTGTGATCCGAAAGACGATGAATCGAAAAAGCGACAGTAAAAGTAGACGGACACAATTAATAAGTTTTAACGTGGGAGAAAATGAGATAAGAAGCATTCATCATCATCATCATCATCATCAACAGCCCACAGTCGTCCACTGCTGGACATAGGCCTCTCCCAATCCACACCACTGAGCCCGGTCTGCGGCTCTCCTCATCCACTTCTTGCCGGCCACCCTGTGGAGGTCATCGCACCACCTAGCCAAGGGGCGTCCCACGTTACGTTTTTTTAAATTATTTATTGCCTATGTAGGCAGACGAGCCTACGGCCCACCTGATGGTAAGTGGTTACCGTCGCCCATGGACTTCAGCAATGCCAGGAGCAGAGCCAAGCCGCTGCCTAAGAAACCTGCTGCGCGGTCTCCACTCGAGAGCCCGTCTGCTCCAGCGATCGTCAGTCCTACGGCATATATGGCAGACGCTGCAGATGGGTAAACACAGCTTGGAGAGGGAAGTCAAGAGAAGTATCCAACTGGGCTGGGCGGCGTTCGGCAAACTGCGTAGAGTCTTTTCATCGCACATCCCACAGTGCCTGAAAACGAAAGTTTTTAACCAGTGCGTCCTACCGGTAATGACTTACGGAGCCAAAACGTGGACACTCACAGTACGGTTGGTCCGTCAGCTCAAAGTCGCTCAGCGAGCCATGGAAAGAGCCATGCTCGGAGTTTCTCTGAAGGATAAAATCCGGAATGAGATTATTCGACAGAGAACTAAAGTCATCGTTATAGCTCAAAGAGTCAGCAAGCTGAAGTGGCTGGCCATATATGCCGTAAGAAGCATTATACAGTGTTTATTATATTCGTGGTTGAAGTGAAACCTTCTTTAGTTTCGTTGTGATTCGAAAGTCGATGAAACGAAAAAGCGACGGTAAAAAGTGAGAGACACATAAATTCATAAGATTTAATGTGGGAGAAAATGAGATAGGAATCATTATACAGTGTTTCTTATATTCGTGGTTCTCTTTGTGCTCCGCTTCGTACTTCGTACCCCCTCCATTCGTGTTCACCAAGGGAGTTTGCTGGGGCCCCAGCGTTACGTGTTTGTGCGCGCATGCGTAGTACAAAGTTTGGAAAAAAACATCACAACAATCGTCGTGTTTTGTATACGTGTGTGTACGTATTATACGTCTGTAGAGTTTTTTCATCATTATTATAGTAAAATTCTTCAAATATGCGGAAAACGAATGCAGAATATTGTCGTGATTATCGAAAAAAAAGAAAGGAAAATAAGATTAAACAGACAGCAAAAAGTTCAACGGAACGTGTCCGTGAATTTCGTGCTCGCAGAAAAACGTTATTGAACGTGGAAAATGATAGTTTTAACACGCTTATTGATGATTTTACAGTTCAAAATAATGAAAGTATTCATAGTAAGTACCTATTCAAATATTTTCTAATCAACAAATTTTGTGTCAGGTGAATAATTAACGAACATGATGTCTATAACCTCATTCGTTACTTTTTTCAGATGATATTCCCATGGTTATTTCATATGTGCAAGGTGATGCCATAATTGAAAATTATATTGTGAATAATTGTTGTGAGTACCTAACTTCTATGTAAATTTTCATAAACTTTTAAATTAGTGTGTATGTACTTGATAATTTTCTGAATAAAAAGAATTATATATGTGTAAAAAAATTAAATAACAAAACAATTTAATTCAATTATAAAATCATATGAAATTTATCAATTTTACATAATATGAATTGAAAAAATTAATAAATTATTTTAGTTTTTAATCAAAATTAAAATTTTTAATTGAAATAAAAAACGTGTGCAATTCAAATGTGGTAAAAGAGAAAACTTCAAACATTTTAGGATTGAAGATAATAAAACGAATGTAAAATTTCGGGAAGAGGATAATTGTAGATTTTAGTAATGATTAGAATGATACAAAGTTTGATAAATATTTTACATTTTATTCGTATATACTATATAGATTTGTTCAGCATGTCTTAAGTATGAATATTAGGTACCGTAAAATGAGAGGAATCGGAACACTTTTTAAGTTCGGCATTGATTTTTATCTTTTTTTTTTACATTTTCATTTATAATGCTTTAAGATATAGTTTATTAAAGAATAATCCACTAGATAGATCCATAGATCCACTAACGGTGCTTTTAGGTACCTCAAGCACCGGTCATCGTTCTCGTCGAACCCGTCGCTTGCGACGAAGGGCTCGACGAGTAAATTAACTCTCAGACACAGCCCACTGAGTTTCTCGCCGGATCTTCTCAGTGGGTCGCGTTTCCGATCCGGTGGTAGATTCTGCGAAGCACGGCTCTTGCTAGGGATCGTGTTAGCAACGTCGTCAGGTTTGAGCCCCGTGAGCTCACCTACTAGTTAAGGTTACGCTGAAATAGCCTCTCAAGGCTATCTCATTTTCTCCCACGTTAAATCTTATGAGTTTATGTGTCTGTCTCTTTTTGCTGTTGCTTTTTCGTTTCATCGACTTTCGAATCATAATGATGCTAAAGAAGTTTCACTTCAAAAACAATTTGCTAAAATTTCTTTAGTATCATCTAAAGAAGATTCATTACTGGCCTTGTTAATCGAAAATAACAAAGAAACTCATCATTATCCTAATAATAATTCTAAAGAGTCAATGTTTAATGAATTTCAAGTACAGACAATTCAATTTCAATCATCAATGAACAATGAAGCTCAGCACTGAATAAGCTCAGGTTCTCAATCATTCAAAGATCCAAATGAGGAACACGATGAATGTTCAACGCTAAATGCCTCGGTGCATCATGAAACAAATGTTGCTAGCAATGGTAACTGCCTATTTTCGTCTCTCATAAGAATTTCACATCTTCAATCTAAGCAAATCATAAATCTTTATAATTCACCCCAACTACTTCACTATGAAAGCTTAGTAGTGAGTTTTAACATGAAGATGTAGATTTAATTTATATTTCCCATAACAAATTCTATTATTCACTTTTTAAATAATTAAAACTTTTCCTAATATGTAATTAAACGAAACTTTTTGAATTGAGTTTTGATTGATTTGAAAAATTATAGAATACTAGAGGTCCCGTAGTAGTCGAAATTCGACTATAATTAATTGGATTGTAAGTTTGTACACTATTATGATTGTATTTTATACTTCTATAATCACAAATTTCGCCAAGACTACACTATAAAAAATATTAACGAAGTTATAATATTTAATCTATTCTCAATTTGACAACAGACGTCAAGAACATCAGCTTGACAATAAATAGCATGCATGCGTGTGTGCGTCAAATACACGGTACGTAGTGTGTGTAATGTTTTCTTTATCGATTTAATGTATCTTTTATGCATTATTTTAAAAAAATATTAGCGTTGTGCACTTCTTTTCTATATTCTCTATAAGTGTGGAAAATTTCATACTCCTCCGTCCGCGCATTTTTTTTTCGTATAAAGGGATACAAAGTTTTTGCTTCACGTATTAATTTATAGATTTAAGTTAAAGATTACACAGAGAAATAGAGAAATTATAAGTCGGGACCAAATTCCTTTTCCTTGTGTAAGACTGTATGTGAATATGTTTCAATAAATTAATATAAAACTCCAAATTAAATTTTACTCAAACAAAGCATAACTAACTTGTTCAATTTTAACTAGATATCTCGAACAACCTTGCATTGGAAAGCTCTGAACATCAAAAGAATCATATATTGGTTTCGGAGAACCAACTAATAGACGAAATGGAATCAAATAAAGAACTCTGGACAAATATGAAGATGCATTTTGAAACTAACAGATTGCCATGGTAAGTAGCTGTTTTAAAGAATAATATGTATATAGATTCGATGCACATATAGTGAAATCCAGAATTTAAAATAGAGATTAGAACACCAACATGTGGGCCATGTGCCTACAAGGGCAATAAAAAAAAACGAACTGTTAAAAAGATAACACAAAATCTCTGTTTCTTAATAAATTGGTCATGTGAAAAAAACCACAGTTTATGTTTTTTTTTTTAATCAGTTCAACATATATAGAGTTATATGAGTATATGACAGTCTAGTAGTAATGTCGCTATGTATCAGAGGGTGCAAATGATTTCACTGATTCTGACACATCCACACTTCTCACACATAGCTAAATGATATTAAATCTTTTTTGATATAATAAATCTTATGTAATAGGTGCTATCTAAATATTTCTCTTAAAAAAATATTAACAGGTACCACATGAAAACTTTAGTACTGAAGAAGCTGAAGAAACTTTATGCAGCAGACGATAAGAGTGAAAATGTATCGGCTAAGGACCGAATGTCCCAGATGGATTGGATTATATTTGACTTTGCTCTCGTCCATGAGAAAATAGATCTAATTGAAAACGTATGTTAGCTGAATATCTAGTAAAATACTAAAATAAAAATTTTGAAAAATATTTGTACTCTACATATCCCACTGTAGAGTACCACATGCTACTGCTGCCAACTTCTCTGAAGAACACAAACTTTTAGATAAGAACAAACAAACAAAACACCATAAAATTTATTTCCATAATTAATATTTATAAATTTACATAGTTACAAAGGTACATAGGGCATATTTTGACTTCGATCTCGTGTCTCGAAGTGGGTGGCGGTATTGACGCTGTGATGTCTATGGGCTTCGACGACACATTCCCATTCAAGCAATAGAACGTCGTGATATCTCACTTTCAGGATGGTATGAAATGTCAAACTCAGGATCGTCAGCCGTTGATTGATCTTTTCGAGCTGGTGACGAAGTTTGACATAGAGGACAGGTCCGGAGACAGTCTGGCCGGCGCCTGGACTGCGGCCACCGCCCTCTACAACTCGAGGTAAGCTTATGTGGGTGGTCTTCTGTTGAAACGTCTAGGAAGCTTGGTCGTAACGCTAATGAGCTCCTTTAACGGAAGGGGGTATGTCAATAGCCACCCATCTTGAGACATTAGTTCGCAGTCTCAATTTTATTCTATAGCAGATGAACTGTTCGTCCCCCAAACCGGAACGTGTATGCTTCGGGGCAGATATAAGCAGGATTGTGGTACCTATTCGAGCGGGGTCCCAATAGAACCTACCACCAGTACATTCGCAGTTTTATAAACATTCCTTTTTTTTATAATACCAAAAATAGACAATATGGCGGTATCTGACCGGTATCTGGCACACAAGAGTATATCAGTAAAGTACACCAGTAAATTGTATATCTTAAAATTAATACAGTCAAAATCTGTTATAACGACATCGAAGGGACTGCTCATATTCAGTCGTAAAAACCGATAGTCGTAACAACCGGTGATGTTTAATGTGTATCGTGCAAGTACAAACAAATCGATAGGGAATTATTGGTAAAATATATTTACATAATACGCGATTTTTCTTCATTATTAATTTGTTTTCTTTTTCTTTGCGACATTTTGAAAGTTACACGAATAACTCCACAAAGTTTTGGTGCGTCTTGTGTATAGATAAGTACAAACTAACTGAAGAGATATGAAGAAGCGGGCTTTGACTCTACTCCATGCACGTGTTTTGTTTCTATGAATTAGAAAAGACCCTACACTAAACGAAATGCTATTGTTTTCTTTCCTGATTTTAATAGCCATTGAAGACAAATGTGGATACCTATTCAAATTGTTTACAATACAGCTTAACCGGTCGTTCTAACAGATCTAATTTTCCGAAATATTAGTTAAATGTGGTCGTTTTATGAGGTATGTCGTTATTACCAATGTCGTAGAAAGCAATATTTTTAATAAGGCGGTCATATGGCATTCAGCCGGGACCTTTGTTCATGGTTATTATAACCGGCATGTTGTATTAAACGATGTCGCAGTAAACGGTTTTGACTGTAGTTCCTTTTCAGAGGTCATCAGTGCTCACCAATGCTACTGCAGAAGCGTTGGTATCAGCTGAAGGAGGTGACCAGGGAATCGCTATATGAGTACTGGTACGCCTACTGCGAGAACTCTCCTATACCGGCCGAGTCTATAAAAAGACCAACCAAATTACAGAGAGCTGTGGCCCAGAAGTAAGTTTACATTTCCACAGGTCTCAAGTTATGTTTGTCATTAAGCTGCAGAAAGAATACCTACATTTAGGTTCCTTCATCACAATAACGGATCCTTCAAATAAACTGATTTGTCATACATTATAAACTTAAACAAATAGTACGATCAACGTATGTAACTTATTTGTTTAACAGGCGGCCGAAAACCAAAAAATATATAAATTTTAAACGCTAGTGGCGACATCCCTAATTAACGAACTGCCCATCACCCGCGGCCCCGAACTGCCCGCGGACAGTGGCGGAGTGCGGCACTATACGAACATCACAAAGCAGCCAGTGGCGGTGTCATGAGGGGCACTTTTGAAAGATTCACGCTCGCCGCGCTCGGGCGTCGGTCTTCCATGAACAAATACCGCCGAAGGTTCTCTCCTTTTTCGGCATTTCAAGGTCGCAATATACCTGTCATGGTATTCTTTTGACGGCACAGGTTCAAAGGCGACTGTCGCATATTTTAACTCTTACATGGAGGACAAGAGAAGATTACCACTACACGTAACGCACATACCTGTCCGATCCTGCGGACCGAATGGTAAACAGTCGCCATCGCCCTAAACACGTCATTTCGGATCCTCCCGATCCACTATCGCGATCCACGATCAGCTTTTAGCTACCTCGAGCACCAGTCTCCGTTCTCATCGAAAGGGTTCAGTAAGTAAATTAATCCACAGACCCAGCCCACTGAGTTTCTCACGGGTTCTTCTTAGTGCGTCGTATTTC
This sequence comes from Bombyx mori, assembly GCF_030269925.1. NCBI lineage: Eukaryota > Metazoa > Arthropoda > Insecta > Lepidoptera > Bombycidae > Bombyx > Bombyx mori. The sequence continues at coordinate 6,435,581 of NC_085126.1, forward strand.
CGATCCGGTTGTAGATTCTGCGAAGCACTGCTCTTGTTAGGGCTAGTGTTGGTAACGTCCTCAGGTTAGAGCCCCGTGAGCTCTCCTACTTGTTAGGTTACGTCAGCAAAATGGACCGAAATTTAGTATAAACCAAATAACCTTGCACCCCACGATATAGTGACAGGAAGAAACGCGAGATGAAATCGTAAAAGTAGTCGTTTTAATTACGCTAAATAAAATCGAAATATTGTAAAAAAAATCTCGTAAACCCAATCAGTAACTTGCACCCTAGCAAGACGTCATACTGTTCGTTGTAGTGGCCAACCGGTAGATCGCGCTCGACCGGTCGATCGTGGAAGACAAAAAAATATAAATAAATATCTAGAACAGACTGTGCAACGCAATCACCAATTGCTGCAGGCATCATCTTCATTTTGTATCATTTGTTAATGACCATTACGTCACATTATTTATCCTCTCTTCCACACAATAGTTCTCTTTTCTATACTAATATATAAATCTACACTGGTTTTTACGGATGTTCCGTTATAACTACTGAACCATGCATCCGATTGACTTGAAACTTGGTATCCATGTAGAAAATACATGTAATTAATGGATAGGCTAATATTTATATGAGTGTTGGACTCCCTACACCAGTTGCAGGGTCGTTAATGATGAAAATCTTTGTGGGGGTGAGAAATAATAATGTTAATTTTGAATGCCCAGCGAAGCGGACGGGTACAGCTAGTATTATATAATTTCAGC